>NC_057842.1:60001276-61251276 GCF_910594005.1 Cervus elaphus
AACATGAAGTAAGAATTTCCCTGTTGTCTTTCAGTCTGAAAACGAATATAGAATTGGAAACGTTGCTTCACGCTTCCTTACCTCAATACCTGCAAAGCTCACAGAGCACCCTATAATTCACACAGGGAGTAAGATGGCCAGGGGCACTGTGTGAATGAGTCCAGAGCCAGGCAAGGCAGACTGAATTCAAGCTTCCCTGGTACAGATATGATAACCGTTAGCTTCCACTATTTCTGACTTTTCCTTGCTGGCTATCTAATTATGTCGCATCTTGAAGATGCAGCAAGGGAAAATTCTATTTCAGCTCTAATAATAGAAATGGATAATATTTACCACTTTAACAGATTGTGCCGTGTGGTGAGTGAAGGCTGCCTCTTCAGTCACGTTATATAGAAGCTGATTCGGCAATAGTGGAACATACGGGAATTAGAGAACTAACTGGACTATGGGAGCAGTGTGATTCTAAGAAAGTAATTTAATCTAAATCGTGGTGTTAAATGAAAATCTCATCCATAAAGAATTGTATGCAGGAGAACCAACTAAATGTCTAAGTAGGGAGTAAAAAGGCAATTTTAAAATTTTTATTTTAAAGTATATTAAAGTAAATCCTACTCTATTGAAAAATCAGATCATTTTCCCAAACAAAAGCAGAGTCTACAAACTTAGTAACAGCAATATGCTGCACTAGCCAAAAATAGAAGGAAATGCCAAGATGTCCTTGAACTGCAAATGGAAACAAAATGACTGAATTGTATTTTGTATAAACCACAACCAATACAAGAGAGCAAGAAGAAAGAACTTGAATGAAGATTAGAATAAGGCTGTCTGAGCTGAAGTATGCATCTTCTCTGCATTGGATCTCTCCTTTTTTAAGTCTACAATAGGCTGCAAATTTCATATTTCCACCATGGTCAGTAATGAATTTCTCCATCAGAATTCAACTAGGAATTGGCACATGGGCACTCACTTGCAGGAAATTAGAAATGCTCTGAGCATGTTAGAAACAAACCACTTTTCCCCAGGTCACAGTTAAGGACAAGCAATGTCAGCTAGCGCAAAGTGCACCAGTGTGCTTGGGAGGAGTAGGGGGAGTGGGCCTGCATTGGATTCGATGCAGTCAACCTGCAGAAAATAAGCTTCTTGAGATACACATGAAGTTCAAGAATTGAGAGAGAACATAATCTAACAGGAACAGCAAGTGATTAAGTTCTGTATTAACACTCAACAATGCTTTATTGCGCCATCTTGTGCCCTAAGAGCTGAGCGGGGCCTAGCCAGGTAGCACCTGCCTTGCCAGGATCCCAGAGTCAATTATGTTAAGCTTTAGGCCCCCTTGACATTACTGTTCTCAGCAGGGCCCCTGCACACACGTTGGGTAAGTGAGATAACAGAAGATGACGGCTCTCCGTTAAAAGGTGCCCCAACCCATCTTCAGCGTTCATGCACTCGCTGCAGCCCGGCTACCTGGGTCCCCCCAGCCATCGCAGCTGCTCTGAATCTCTGGTATGATGTAGTAAACAAGAGAAGAGAGCCTCATTGAGGGATCCTAGGAAAGAATGCCACTGCTGTGAGACACAGAAGCATTACAGGAGAAAATTGGTAGATGTCTACATCAAAATCTGTGAATGTGTACATCATTTTCTTTTTAATTATGCTACCTTGTATATTTAAGCACACCACAGTTGAAATTGAGATTCTCAGGTGGCTCAGTGGTCAAGAATCCACCTGCCCAATGCAGGAGACGTGGGTTCAATCCCTGGGTCAGGAAGATCCCCTGGAGGAGAAAATGGCAACCCACTCCAATAGTCTTGCCTGGGAAATCCCATGGACAGAGGAGCCTGGCAGGCTACAGTCTGGGGGTCACAAAGAGTCAAATACGACTGAGCACATGCATGCATGCACACGCGTGCACACACACAAATACAGTTGAAATTGAAATGCAAATTGTCTAGAAATCACATAGAGCCAAACATGCCTTATACAGACAATGACTATGCTATATATAACCTACACTACACCATGAAAAATCTCACTTTCTAAGTGTAAATTGTGGAAGCTAGGATAAAAGAAAGCATTTCACTTGATTTATAAGCTTTAAAATATTAAAAATAAGGCACTCCAAGAATTTGTGAATACATATCTTCTTTTTTTAATTTTTTAGGGGAGTACAAAAGCAAAATATTTGAAGAACACGGAATTTTGTCCTACTGTAAATACCAGATCTTTTCCAGAATCAAACCATTCTCTGGGAGTCGGAGATACTGCAAAGGCTCTGACTAAAGTTTTATGAAGCGTAGAGAAGCAGCAGCAGCCTATAAAGGAAAAGAGATGTGGCAGAGAAAGAAGGTGAAGAAACATAGATGAGACTGCCTATTTCATAATTTTGCCCATGGCTCCTCATAGCAGCCAGGAGAACACATGCTGCAGCCATCCCACTACAGGGAGTGAAGTTGACCCGGGGCCGTAGTCGCTGTGCTGTGAAATCCTGTGCCTTTGCCCCAGGGCTGCATCCCTCACAGACAGCTGTCTGCCACCGAGCAGGTGCGGCATGCTCAGGTGGGTAGGTTCCTGCTTCCAAGGAGACGTCAGATACCTTTATAGTCCAAGTTGGGCTCAAGGCCCAGACAAACCTTCCTGAGACTGCACAGCAGTCTAGGGCGCTTCCTCCCAATTTTCTCTCCCTCTCTCTCAGCGTCAGGCTTGCCTCATGGACTGAATCTCCCAGGCTTATCCGACTCCCTTTCTATTTCCTTTCACAGGCATCTCCCCTAATAAAAGTCTTGCACATTAAATTCCATTGCTCTCTGCCAGAAGACAGCTCACAAGTGACCTATAAGCTAAAAAGGATTTCTTTGTTTCCTACAAACCCTACTTTGCCTCATATACATAGCCTCCAGAGATTTCTCTCCATTTTCTCCAGAAAAACTGCCTGGACTTTAAAAATTCATCTGGGTCAATTTCCCCACCTTGTGAACTGTTCACATCTACTTGGAAGACAATTTTCAAGAACGCTTTGAAAAAGCATTCTAATCATAATGAGGCAGTTTATTCAGAGAGCCAGTTCATACAGCCAAATATTTGTTAACTGTTGGAAGCCAGGTCTTAGTTTGCGGTGCTTAATTTTTAATATTTTAAAGTTTATAAATCAAGTGAAAGACTCTCTTTCATCCTAGCTTCCACACTTTACACTTAGGAAAATGAAGTTTTTCATGGTGTTCTGTAGGTTATAAATAGCATAGTCCTTTTCTATTTAAGGCATATTTGGCCATATGTGATATCTAGACAATTTGGCATTTAAATTTCAACTATGGTGCATTTAAAATATGCAAGATGACATAAGCCATAAGCTGAGATTCTAAACTTTGGGGATTTTTATGAATGATATTTAAAATGTAGCAAGAGGTTAATACCCCACTTGAAATTGTCTCTGTGTCTTTCTACACACAATTGGTTTAACTGTTATGACTGTCAAGATAAATTAGAAAAGAGTTGAGCCAATTGTGCCTTTAGACACAGCTTTAAGTATCCCTACAACAGACAAAAAATAAAAAGGTTAAACTAGAAAACTTCTAAGGTTTCTCTCAGCTTTAATAACATAGGATTCTATAATTCTAAGGTTTAATGCAGTCAGATAGAGTTCTCCCTCCCCAACCACGAGTTCCCTTTTCATGAAATCTGAGTACTATGGAATTTCCTTCTCTAAACAGTTTCAGCAACCATAATGATTTCAGTTCTAATATATGAGAATAGAATGGGCCACTCCTGTTAACTAGCCTCAGTCAGATGTTCAAGAACCAGCGTTGGCTCTGAAAAGGTCAAGACCCTCTAGCCTTTGTCTCCCTTTTTTTCTGTTGCTACTTTGGGGGAAGAAGGATGGAAGAATTCAAAGGGTTTGCAACACAATCTTCTCTAAAGATCATACTTTCTGCAGTCAAAAGTTTCTTGCAGAAAGTACCTTCTGAAGAGCCCAAAACACTGCAGAGTGACATCTAACCATGATTAGCCACTAAAGTCCCCTAATGGCAAAACGGACAACGAAACTCAAACTTTCACCTAAGTGATGAGAAGTGAAGAGCCAGAGGTTTAAGTATGGGGCCCTTGGGACTCAGCTCCCTCCCTTTCCCAACCAACCCCTTCTTCAAAGACCATTCACACTCTGTACCTTCAGAAATCACCGGAAATTAAAGATAAATGAGAACAAATTAAATACTTGTTATAATCACGCAAAAGAGGAATATCACTGATAGTCTTACTAACGAGTGTGATTACTATTTTATGTTTTAGTATCTATTTTAATTACACATATACACATTTTATGCATAAATATATACACACTTGCATATTTATATATATAAAATATATATAAGCTTTGACACGTTAACTCTTTAAATCTTGCTCTTCCTATTGTCTTTCTCCCAGGCCCTTTGCCCCATAGCCAAAAAATAAGTAAATAAAACTTTAAGCAACTCTCCCACCATGAAGATTTTAGAAACATTTGCAGGTGAAATTAAATGTATAATTTTTGAATACCTGTAAATGGAAAGATTTCTTTTACAGTCCTCAAATTCTGTTCAAGGCTACCACTTTTCCAACTCTATACACATAGTTGTTTTATAAAAATTAAATTAAAACAAATCGTTGCTTACTACTTTTCTCTCCACACAAAAATTCCATCTTAGAAATTAGTTGAACTTGATATCAAAATGTTAATAGCCCAAATATTTTATAATATGCAGTATTTTTATGTCAAATTGGTTAGCAATGTTAACAGCATCCTGTTCCTCCAGGCTCCACAAGCAATTTAGATATTCCTTATCTTAATTGTGTGACAGTGTCCAAACTCACCAAGCAACCAATGCTTTTCATTTGTTTATAAATGTTGTCACGTGTAGACAGCTTAGTTGATGAGAGGACAGTACTAATGAAACCAAGGTTAAAAATTCCTTCTTTTATTGTTATTAGCCAGATAACCTCTCTTAAATCTAAGATTAAAGACTCCATCCAGGGACTTTCCTGGTGGTCCAGTAGCTAAGACTCCGAGCTCCCAATGCAGGGGGCTTGGGTTCGATCTCTGGTCAAGGAAATAGATCCCACTTGCCACAGCTAAAGATCCTGCATGCCACAACTGAGACCCAGAGCAGCCAAGTAAATAAATATCTAAGACTCCATCCAAAGGCATAGCTACTATCTCAGACTTACGTTGTGGGTCACAGTAAGGATTAGATAAAAGACCTTAACATTTTTTTACTATTGCCTTCATTTAAATAAATATTTAAACTTTGACTATGAACTATTTCAAACAAATTTAAAAGTACAGACAAAAATATAACAAAACACAAAGCATCCTCCCCCCTAATTTAACAAATGTTTATTTTTGACAACGTTTGCGTCCTATATTTGTAAAATAAATGTAGCAGATACAAATAAACTGTCAGAGACACCACTCCTTCCTTCCCAGACACTTATATGTACGCTTCTAATTCATACTTTTAATTTTTAGTATTCTACTAAATTCTGTTTAATTTATTCACCTCCTTAAACAATTATGTTGCTTCCAGTGTTTGCTAATACAACAATGGTGCACTAGAATTTTTGAGAGTGCCTCCTCATTTGAGAGTTCAACCAAGATATATAACTTAAAAGTAAAATTGCTGTCTTGTAGGGCACACATGTTTTCAACTCCATAGGTATTGTTAAATTATTCTCCAAGGTAGAATGTGTCAATGTATCCTAAGACCAGTAGCTTCTGAAAGTTTCTATGTTCCCATATTATTGCCAACACATCATACAATCAGTTTCTATGTTTTGCCAGTCTACTAATTATGAAATATTGCCCCAATTTATTTGAACTTTCATCACTGCTAATAAATAATCAGTGAGGTTTTGCAACATTTTATCTATTTATTGACCTTAAAGATTTCTTCTTAAATTAATTGGCTCTTCATGTCCTATATCCATTCTTTAGTGAAATATTTCCTTTTTATTGTTCTTAGGGTTTTATTTAATGTGTATTTTCTTTCCTAATCCTTTACTGGTTGCTTGAATTATAAATATTTTCTACCAATATGGGGCTTATCTTTCCATTTTATGGTCTTTTTTTGTACATATCTATTTTCATTTTAAATAGCTAAAGTTATCAATTTTTTAAAGCCTTGTACTAGAGCATCCAGTACAATGCTAAATATAAGTGGTGATAGCAGGCATCCTAAATTATTCCTGACTTTAAAAGAATGTTTCATTATGTTTCATCATTAAATGTGAGATTCACATTAAGTTTTAGGTAGATATCTTTTCTTTAAGTTTCCTTTTATTCATGGTGTTCTAAGATTTGTTAACCTGAGATGAGCAAAAATTTTCTCTGTTGATATGTTAACATGGTAAATTCCACTAGATTTTATAAAGTTAAATTATCTCTGTAATCCTAGAATATGGGCTTCCCAGGTGGCGCACTGGTAGAGAATCTGCCTGCTAGAGCAGGAGGTGTGTAAGACAAGGGTTCAATCCCTGGGTCAGGAAGGTCCCCTGGAGAAGGAAATGGCTACCCACTCCAGTATTCACGCCTGAAAAGTTCCATGGACATAGGAATATAGTGGGCTACCATCCAAAGGATCACAAGGCATGGACACAACTGAGCATGCTCACACACACACACACACACACACACACACTCCTAGAATAAACCCAACTGGATTTATTCAGTTCTGAAAAGTTCTTAATCTCTATTAAAATATTGTCTCTTTCCTCATTCTATTTTACCTTTCTGAAAATATATAAAATTTATATATTTATAGATACATAGATGTAGATAGAGCTGATACAGAGAGAGGAAAAAAGAAGATTCCTATCAGATACATATTGGATCATCTTATTCAGTTGCACCCGTTCTGTTTTATTCTATTGTACTTCTTTTCTTTTTAATATTTTATTTCCAATTTCTTTGCTACATCCTGGACAATTTCCTCAAATCTATCCTAAAGTCATCAATTCTTTGTTAATCAGAATCTAACCAGATATTAGATCCCCCACTTAGTCTTAATTAATGACTACTTTTTTGTAATTTCTAAACATTTTATTTAGTTCTTTTTCAAGTGAAAGTGAAAGTGAAAGTCACTCAGCCTTGTCCAGCTCTTTGCAACCCCATGGACTGCAACCTGCTAGTCTCCTCTGTCCATGGGATTCTCCAGCCAAGAATACTGGAGTGGGTAACTGTCCCCTTCTCCAGGGATCTTCCCAACCCAGGGGTTGAACCCAGGTCTCCCAAAGTGCAGGCGGATTCTTTACCATCTGAGCCACCAGGGAAGCCCAAGAAATTGGAGTGGGTAGCCATTCCCTTCTCCAGGAGATCTTCCCAACCCAGGGATGGAACTGGGGTCTCCTGCATCGCAGGTGGATTCTTTACCAGCTGAGCTACCAGGAAAGCCCTCTTTTCAATCTGTATATTATATTCTTTTATCATAGGGCCCTAATATTTATGGCTTATATCACTTCTGTTAGTACTTCATTCATTTCACACATAATTATTTTGTAATCACTTTCAGATTATTTATGTGTCTCATGTATCTCAAAAGTTTATTTTTCTGCTTATTGTTTTGCTAATATCTCAGTCAGGGTTCACTCAGAAGACAAAAACCATATCAGTATTTTGAATAAGGACAATTTTATATAAACAATTATTAATTAAAGTGGTTAATAATGAAATGAGAAAAAAAGAAGACCAAGGAACACAATAACAGTGAATATAGAGAACAACTAATACTTTTAAGTTGAGGATAACTAAAAAAGAGATAAATGTGGAAAAGGACCTCCACCACCTCAGCTCCCGTTAAGGCTGAGATTCAGACCTCAGTCCTAGAGAGGGTGTGATTTAAGCTTACTGGGTGGCAAGGTTTCTGGGATGTTGCAGGCCAGAGCGATTTCACAGGAAGCTGTCCAGTGACGTGCCAGCAATGTTTGGGTACTGTAGGTCAGGGATGGTCTTCTGGAAGTTGCTTCTGGGGTATGGGGAACTCAGAGTGGCGTGTAGAAAGCTGCCCGTTGGAGTGACAGAGAAACACTGGAGGGTGAACTCCACTGGGTCTCCCTGCTACCACTGATAGCCAGGCCTTAGGAGGGAAAAAAAAAGACACAAGAATTGGTAAGAAAAGTCCCATTATCTGTTTGCCTTGCAGGTTCCTTCCAGAACCATCTCTTGACAAAGACTAATATTGCCTCAGCTAGCAAAAGGTCCAGCTCCATTACCAAAAATCAAGGCAACAGAGGTAGGTTTGGATCTGATAATCAATAATTTGATAACTAGCTGTCTTAGACAAATTTGTGTACTCGTTAATTTAGTATAAACCTCATGGCAGCTCTGTGAGATCAGGACCATCCCCACTGTCCAGGAAAGAAATAGGTTTACAGAGGTGAGGTAATTGTCTACAGCCATCTACCTAGTAAATAGTCAGAAGGCTGGACTCAGATTATTTGATTCCAGAACCTTCTTTCTTAAACACTGCACTCTCTGCATCCAGATTCACCCGAGTAAGGCAAATGAGGGAGCTGGTATGGTGGTCCTGGGCTTCCCAGGTGGTGCTAGTGGTAAAGAACCCACCTGCCAATTCAGGAGACATAAGAGATGTGGGTTCAATCCCTGGGTCGGGAAGATCCCCTGGAGGAGGACATGGCAACCCACTCCAGTGTTCCTGTCTGGAGAATCCCGTGGAAGAGGAGCCTGGCGGGCTACAGTCCATAGAGTCACAGAGTCAGACACGACTGAAGCAAATTTGCTCACATGAATGGTGGTCCTGGCCTGGCCTGAAAAGGCAGTCATGAGAACACTGGTGAAAACAGCTGGGGGAGGCATTTCAGAATAAGATCTGATGGGTTTTGGATCAATTACATATAATAGCCACCCCAGGATAATCTCAGCTTCATATGTTTTATACCATGACCCATATGGACGTTTGCATTTTACAAACTCTGGGTTCAGAAAATATGGCCCTCATAAATCTAAGGTATACATAAAAGTCAAAAAATTAACCCTGGGAGCAGCATAGAACAGACTCCAGTATTCATTTTATATGATTTTGTATAAGATTTATAACCAATAAAAATGTTTATATGGAATAATTACACAAACACACAGACACACACACTCACACACATAAGCCCTCCGGCACAACATTCTTAGCGCTGAGTTTGTTTTTACACATACCATAAATATTCCTAAGGTTAATTGAAAGCAGAACATGTGCACGACTTGGTGTAAATGTTGACTCCTGTTCAAGTTCCTCTTCTGCTTAGCTTTTCTTAGCCTTTTTTTACTTTTAGTGTCAAAAGATCAATATACAATAATAAAAACGATAGAGAGGACGTCTAATTAGGCTTTGTTTATACTCTAGACATCCTCTCAATCATTTTTATTGCTGTATATTGACCTTTCAGCACTAAAGGAACAGACAAACTCAAGACATCACCTCCTCCAGTGTATCCACAGCCTAACTCCCAGAATTTGTGAATATGTTCTAGCACATGGCAAGGGGGAATTAAGGTTCCAGATGGAATTAAGGTGGCTTTAACCAGTTACCCCGAGATGGAGAGATGAGCCTGGATTATCCAATGTGACTACAAGGGTTATTATAAGTGAGAGAGGGAGGCAGGAGAATCAGAGTCAGAGTGAGACAACACGAGAAAGACAAATTCTTCTCTGGGGCCTCTCCGAAGGAGCACAGCCCTGCCTACACCTGAGACGCATTTCAGACTTCTGACCTCCGGAGCTGGAGGATAATAAATTCATGTTGCTGCAAGTCACTAACTTTGTAGTAATTTTTATAGCAACCACGGGAAACCAACACATCCTGCCCCAACATCTGAACAGGAGGAAATTTTGGATTTAAAGCCTTAAGCTCCCTGTTCAAATCATAATCCTAAGGATGAATGAATAAATCTTACTGGTGTCACTGAACATTCCTTCCTGCCTGCTCAGATGCTAAGGCCTCCCTTTTGGTTTTTCTCTTGTCCGTGGGCAAAGTGTTCCCTAAGTCCTACCGCTTCACATTCAGAACTACTGTTTTAAGGTAATGTCTCACTCATTCACTCAATTAGTCGGTGAGTCAAGAAGCATGTAGACCGCCAGCCAGACCTCTGCCCTGGACCTCAGATACAAAGATCTAACTCAAGCCCAAACAATGTTTCAACTTATGTCCAAAACCAAATTCCTGATGTTCCTACCCAATTCACAGCTTTCAGGGCATCTTCACTTCAGTGGATCCAAATTCCATTCTTCTCCTTGTTTAGGCCAGAATATCTGGAGGCTCCTTTCCTCCCCTCTTTCCCTCACATTTCCTGCATAATCTGTCAGTGCATCCTGCCTGCTCTGCATTCGGAATAGATACACTTCTCACAGCCCTCACTGTCCATCGATCAGGCCACTGATTCCTCTTGCCCAAGAGCCTCTAACGGGTCACCAGCTTTGTGCCTTTAGTCTGTTCCCAGGGCAGCAACCAGATTGGTCACATGTAAAACCCAAGTCCAGCCCCTTCACTTGTCCTGTGCAACGACTCCCATCTCTTCTCATCTCACCGGGAGTAAAACCCAAAGGCCCTGCTCCCTCGTCTGATGTTCCCTGCCCTCGTTTCTGTGACTCTCTGCAGCACCCCCTCAGCTCCAGGAAGACCAGCCTTCTTGTTGTGCCTGGAACCAGACGAACACACTCCTGCTCCAGGGGCACTGGGCTGGCTGTTCCCTCTGCAGGGCTCGCTCCCTCGGGGAGGTCGTTCCTGCCCACCTTATGTAAAACAGCAAGCCACTCGCTCCTCACCCGTTCTCCTGCTACTTCCTGAATAACAACCTACTTTATTTTTCTCCACATCGCCATCTCTTATATTACATAATTTGCTTGTTGATTTGTTGTTTCTGCAATTCCCCTCAACCATACTAAAATGCAAGTTCCATGAAAGAATTGCACCTGGCACATATTAGGCATATATACAAATATTTTTTTGAGTAAGTAAATGAGTGGATCGATCAGTATTGAGCTCCTGCTACATAAATACCTGTTCAGGGTGGGGATACAGAGATGAATTAAATACAGCTTTTGACACTGAGGAATTTATGGTTTAGAGCAACACTGTGTGATAGAACTTTCCATGGTGATGGAAATATTCTATCTGTGCTGTCCAGGACAGTAACCAGCAGCAGCAAGTGGCTACTGAGCACTTAAAACGTGGCTAGTATGACTGAGGAATTGAGTTTTTATTTTAATAATCTTAAACTTAAATGTAAAGGTTGCATGTGGCTAGTGGCTACCATGCTGGAAAACACAGGTTTAGAAGCGGAGGTAGATCTATTAACCTGCAATTCTGGTAAGAACGCAATATAATTAGTGCCCAGGCAATAAAGTGCTGTGGCAGCACACAGGAGAGGGCCACCAATCCTGCCCGAGGGTAATTTCCTCCCAGAGACCTCCCAGGAGCACTCAGCGCTTCTCCCTCACATCATTCGGCGTTCCTGTGATTATTATTTATTTGTAATCATTTACTTGATGCTAGTCTTTGTTACCGACTGGAGAAGGAAATGGTAACCCACTCCAGTATTCCTGCCTGGAGAATCCCATGGACGGAGGAGCCTGGCGGGCTACAGTCTATGGGGTCGCAAGAGTCGGACACGACTGAGCGACTCAGCGCAGCACAGAACCGTCCTTGTTACTAAGAGGTGAGAACTGGAGCTGCGACCACCCTGACCTACCGACAGAATGCTTTGCACGTAGGGAAAGTGAAGTGGAAGTCGCTCACTCGTGTCCAAGCTCTTTGCAACCCCAGGGACTATACAGTCCATGGAATTCTCCAGGCCAGAACACTGGAGTGGGTAGCCTTTCCCTTCTCCAGGGGACCTTCCCAAGCCAGGGATCTAACCCAGGTCTCCCGCATTGCAGGCGTTCTTTACCAGCTGAGCCACTAGGGAAGCCCACGAATACCGGAGTGGCAGCCCATTCCTTCTGCAGGGGATCTTCCCGAGCCAGGAACCGAACTGGGGTCTCCTGCATTGCAGGCGGGTTCTTTACCAGCTGAGCGTAGGTGAGCAATAAATACTGGTTTGACTGACAGCTGAGATGGTTCTAGGAAGCTTCCTGAGGATATCACACTTGCAATGGATCTTAAAAGGCGAGCAGGAGTCCAGTAGGCTGAGGCCAAGGTGAAGCAGAGAGATGGTAGGCAGGGAAAATGACGCATGCAGAGTCAGACAAGCACGGGTGTTTCAGCTCTTCACCAGTGTGCTTGAGAGTATGCTGCAGTGGTGATGCGCGTGTCAGTGTCAGCGGACACCTGACCGTTCAAGTTAGACAACTGTGTGAGAAAATCCAAAAGACAGTATGAAATTAAGAATTGGGCAGTTGTTTAGGGAATTGTGGCAAAGCAGATGTAGACTTTTGCACATCTTTAGTTCATAAAAGCCTTATAATAAGTATAGACTGAAGTTTCACTAGATGTTTCCTGATCTAGAATATTCTGATATTTCAGCTTGTGGGGACCTTAGAGATTATTTAACTGAAGCTTTCTCTGGTCAGATGACAGAAGACAGAGTTAATTAGTGCAGAGATGGGACCATAATCCAGATGTTTTAGCTTGCTGTCCGGAGACATTACCAACATACGGCAATTACACAACCACATTTCATCCTCTCACTCTGACACAAAGCAAGGTACAGGTCCCACCATACGTCCATTAATAACCCCTGGTCACCTTACAAAATACACAGGAAGAAGACTCAGTCATAAATTCTCTATGTATGAGACGAAACATCAAGGCCACCTGATACAAAACAAACAACCATTCTAAGTCTCAATAAGCAGTAAACGTTGAAAGAATTATTTTAGTAATGCACTCCGAACTGAACTGCTATTTTTGCAAGCAAAACAGGGTGCCTGTTCTGTGCAGTGTGTTACATGACAATTGGACCACAGATCTGGTTTCCCATCCTGAATTGACCACTCTCTAGCTGGGCTACCTAGCACAACTCAGACAACCTCTCTAAGCCTCCCCATTTCTTAATTTCTGAAAAGCAGAAACTGGATATCCAAGGTCCTCCCCAGTTTTGTAGTTTTCATGTGATTTTTCTAAGGAGGAATGAAAGAAAAAGCAACAGAAAAAAATTTCCACTTGGACAGAAGTTCATTTATGCTGCTTCTCTGCAGTCAAACCAGCAGTCCTAATGATATTTCTCTATCAATTTATAAATTTGTCAAACTACACATGTCACATGGTACAATATTGGAACTAACATTACATCCTTCACAGTATTCTGCACTTGATGTGTGCCCCAGAAAAGCTATCAACTAACTGTTGTCCCGGGTCTTACCCATCTTATATCAGCTCTCCAAGGTTCAAGACTCATTCTCTGAGATTTCAAGGAGTTTTTCTTTGCAAGCCATAGCATCTTTATCATCAAGTTACAACCAATTTTCTTACATTAAAAATATATTGACTTCCCTCGGTACAGATGCGATAGACTATGCTTTATCCATCTTCATGTTATCTTCTTTTAAAATCTCTGGGGGTCCTGGAGAACAGCAAAGCTTACTTCATAACAAACAAGAAGAAATAAAAAGAGCTTACTGCTATGGAAGCAATTGTGTCTTGCTACATGATATGCATATATATGGATCCCTAAACAGAACCACCATGGTTTACCTTTGACTCTTTCCACCACTGAAACAGAAAATTTATCTCCTTCTTTTCAATTAAGTTCCATCTTTCATGCACAAACAAAGGTAAGATTTTTCCTTTGACTAATTTCTTTTAACATATATGATGTTGATTCCTACTTTCTTGGGATCTCTTAGACACGTACCTAAGCATTCACAGTACAATCTCTTAGAATATGAGGATAATCTCATGCAAGCGCAATTAAGAACAGATGGTTAAAAACTGCAAGGTAGTATTTGCATAAAATGATCATCATACTTTGACACTATAGTTTTATATTACTTTTAATTGTTTTCCTTGAAAGGAGTACTCCCACCTCCCTTGACCAAAAGATAACAAGAAAACGTGGCATTTTTTTTTTTTACCAGAAAGGAAACATTTCATAGCAAATACACTGAGGAGTAAAAAGTATGCAAGTTCATAAAGGACTATGGTATACTGTGAATAAAACTGACACATACGGTCAAATGTACAAAAACACAGAGTCTAATAGACTTTAACCACCTACTGGCCCGCACACCAGACGTAATCCACAAAGCCTGTGCGCCAACATAATGGACTTATTCTTAAAAAAGAAAAAAAAAAGATTGCTTTCAAAGCAGAGTTCATTGACTTATTCTCTTCTGTAAGTCACTGTAAATTAAGTTTACCAACTTGGTTACCTTATGTTCCCACGGCACCTCTGTCTTGTTCGGGTTTGTATATGGAAGGCTGAATAACCTTTTAGCAGCTTGTGAACAATGGGATAGAAACAGGGATAAACAATTAAAAGCAGACAAAAAGAACTGGAGGAGGAGTCAGTCAATCTTCAGCTAGAAAGAAACAACAAGCTGGGCATTACAAAAGTGATTAGTGAAATTTAGAAAATATGAATGGCCCCTTCCATAGGCAGCTCTGGATGATCCTGTTTGGTTCCACACAGAGATCTGCCACCCAGACCACAGCTGATTGAACTAGGGCTGGTCACGTGATGTAAATACAGCCAAAAGTCAGCTGAGCAGTAAGTTTCAGGATGACCTAGTATGAAAAGACATTAGAAAGAAAAAAGATCGAGTAAGATTCTTCACAAAAGCAAGGAAGGTTCCAATCAGATTCCAGTTCTACTTGGAGTTGGATTAATGGAGAAAAATCAGACTGTTGGCAACAAGAACTGAAGCTGAAAAGATGATCTGCGTAAGATCCTTGAGGGGTCTAGAACAAACCAAAGTTATAAAGGAATCAAAGACATAAGAAGCACAAACCGAAAGTAAGCAATGATGTTGATAAAATGGAAGAGTGAGGCAATGATTTATTAGACGAGAAGAAATGAGACAAACGTTGAAGAGGAGATAGATGGAGGCTCTGCTGTCAAACCTCTAGAACTGCCTTTCACTTCTCTTCTTGTGCTAATTTCCTGCACTTGGATTTTTCTGAGACTCTGTATCTTTTATTTATTTTTCTGAAAGTCCATAATTACTTAAAATAGCCTGGAAATATCTTCATTTCTTAAAATCAGAAATGCCTAGAGTCTTTTGTCTATAAACTCTGAAGGTTTATCACTTTCTCACTGGTTTATTAGAGTTCTTTGCTCGTCAGGTCTATAAATCTGTAGTATATGTTCATCATTTGACTTTTAACGTAATAGTAGACAGCAGTTTTTGGCATTTATTAAGTTCCATGCACTATAAAAACCACTTTATAGGAATTATCTCACTGAGTCCTCAAAATAACCATCCATGAAAAAAGTATGGCACCAAGAGTTTAACAAATTTGTCTAAAGTCATAGAGATAATGAGAGAAAAGAAAGGTAGGGAAAACCTTGTGTGTCTGACTCTGCAGCTGCTCTTAACCATTCAGCATAACCATTTCTCTTATTGCTACCTTTTAAATTGTGCTAAAATATGCATTGGGCTTCCCTGGTGGCTCATAAGGTAAATAATCTGCCTGCAATGCAGGGGACCTGGGTTTGATCCCTGGGTCGAGAAGATCCCCTGAAGGAAATGACTATCCACTTCAGTATTCTTGCCTGGAGAAGTCCATGGACAGAGGAGCCTGGCAGGCTATAGTCCATGGAGTTGCAAAGAGTTGGACATGATGAAAGCAACTGAACATGCACGCAAAATACACATAACATAAAATTTACCATCTTAACTATTTTTAAGTGTACTGTTCAGCGATATTAACTGATGTTAATCACACTGATGTCCAACTGTCATCACCAGTCATCTTCAGAATTCTCTTCATCTTTCAAAACTGAAACTCTGTGCTCTTTAAACCATAACAATTCCATTTCTCCCCATGCCAACCCAGCCTCTGGAAACCACCATTCTACATTCTGTCTGTATGAATTTGACTACTCTGGGTATCTCATATAAGTGGAATCATACAGCATTCGTGTTTTTGTGACTGGCTTATTTTACTTAACAAACATAATGTCCTCAATGTTCATCTATATTGCAGCATGTGTCAGAATTTCCTTCCATTTTAAGAGTAAATAATATTCCATTGTATGGATATACCAGATTTTGTTTATCCATTCATCAATCTGTGGACACTTGAATTGCTTCCACCCCTTGGCTATTATGAATAATGCTACTATGAGCTTGGATGTACAAAAATCTTCTTCAACATGTTCTTGCTTTTAATTCTTTGAGTATGTACCAGAAGTGGAATTGTTAAATCTTATGGGAGTTTTATTTTTAATTTTTTGAAAAACTGCTATAGTGCTTGTCATAGCAGCTACACCATTTTACATTTGTTACCAACAGTGTACAAAAGTTCCAATTTTTCCACATCCTCACCAACACAGCTTTAAAAAAAAAATGGTAGCCATCTTAATGGATGTAACGTCATTCTCCTCTTCATTTATGTGTTTGGGAAATTTTAAAGTTTTTATGTGGATAAATTAGCAATTTATATCTTTAAGGTTTTAATATATTATTTCAAAAACCCTTCTTCATTCAAGATTATATAAAGATTCATTTCTATTACATTTTCCTGTTGTTGTTTAGTGGCTGTGTCTGAGTCTTTTGCAACCCCATGGACTATAGTCTCCCAGGCTCCTCTGTCCATGGGCTTTCCCAGGCAAGAATACTGGAGTGGGTTGCCATTTTGTTTTCCAGGGGATCTTCCCTACCCAGAGATCAAAACTGCATCTCCTGCATTGGCAAGCAGATTCTTTACCACTGAGTCAGCAGGAAATGGGATTAATCATGTGAAGTAAAGACGAACCATGAATTCTTCAGTCATAATAATTGAACTATTGTCCCACTGTCATTTTTTAATACTCTTTCTCAAGTAGTCTGAAATTCCATATTCAGTATATGCTGAATATGTATGTGTGTATATATATGTATAAATATATATATGAATAAATTTCTGGACTATATATTCTGTTTCTGTACCATAAACACAGTGTTGATTACAGTACCTTTATAAGGCATTAAAGTATGTGGTAGGACCAGTATCCCTTCATCACTCTTGTTTATCTGAAGTGCTCTAAGTTATTCTCACATATTATACAGAGGTAAAACATTTCCATAATAGTTAATTGCCTCCCAAGGATATTGCCACATTATAGAATAATACAATATAATCAATGTTCACCAAAATCACTGCAGATGATGACTGCAGCCATGAAATTAAAACATGCTTGCTCCTTGGAAGAAAAGCTATGACCAACCTAGGCAGCATATCAAAAAAAAGAAACATTACTTTGCCAACAAAGGTCCATCTAGTCAAAGCTATGGTTTTTCCAGTAGTCATGTATGGATGTGAGAGTTGGACTATAAATAAAGTTTAGCACTGAAGAATTGATGCTTTTGAACTGTAGTGGTGTTGGAGAAGATTCTTAAGGGTCCCTTGGACTGCAAGGAGATCCAACCAGTACATCTTAAAGGAAATCAGTCCTGAATATTCATTGGAATGACTGATGCTAAAGCTGAAACTCCAATACTTTGGCCACCTGATGCAAAGAACTGACTCACTGGAAAAGACCCTGATGCTGGGAAGGATTGAAGGAAGGAGAAGGGGACGACAGAGGATGAGATGGTTGGATGGCATAATACCTCGATGGACATGAGTTTGAGCAGGCTTCAGGAGTTGGTGATGGACAGGGAGGCCTGGCATGCTGCAGTCCATGGGGTCGCAAAGAGCTGGACAGGACTGAGTGACTGAACTGAATGAATTAATGTTCACAGTGATCACTTCAAAAATCATCACAAAAACTTTAAATCTGCTTAACAGCATTGACAGAAATAAGCAGAAAAGAATACAATGCATTTAGTGATATTTATGTAAAAACAGTATAAAAAATAAAATTTTAGCTTCTTCAAAAACTAAGGGACAGAGATCACTAATACTATGCATTCACAATTAAAAAAAAAAATCATTTAGGCACAAGGATACACTGGTGGAAACTAGGCCAAAACTCAATTAGCACTTAGGGTGCATTAAAATATCCTTGCCTGAGAAAGGAGGTCCCAGAATTCCCCAGTGACCCAAGGATCATCGCACTTCCTTTCTCATCAAATCATCTGAAATCTTTATATCCTGACTATAGTTTCTCTCTACTCTCTACCAAACAATTATTGGTTAGTCCTCCCAGCTTGCAATGAAAACTATGACGCACTTTCTAATTTCAAAGAATGTCCAGTCATCCTGTTATAGTCTGTCTTTCTTGAATCAACTCCTGAAGATGACTGAACCACCACATCATTTGCATTATAACACCCAGCATGACATTCTTCCTTTTGTCTCTTTGCCCACATGTCTAGCACCATCATTGGCACATCATTTGTCAGCCATCATGAGTCAAAAATTCCCTCCAGAACACAAATGGCATAAACACAGCCCACATAGGAAATTACCTAAGTTGCAGACACATTTATCTCAGGGGAGCATGGTAGAAAGCTCGTTAACCAAGAATATTTTTAATACAAGTTGCTAGCATCTCTTTGTGGTGTATTCCACATAGTGTCCAATATGGTAGAGAAGAAGCAAAGCAACTTGAGCACACAGAAATATGTTTTAAGAGCATATTTTGGCCTAAAGAAAGAAAGACTGGCAACAAGGAAATGGCAACATTTCAGAAAGTAATCCCAAAGTTTATGGCAGCAGGAATGCAGAGGAAGTCATGATGTATGGTTGAATATAGTTGAAGAATAAGGCAGAAGATTTCTTAGATGACTCCCAAGATTATTCTTAGTTTATCTCCACATATTCATTTATTAATAGTAAATGTTTATTAAAAGAATGAATAAATGAGTGAATGGTTTGTCTAGAACCATGTTTATTTCTGTTCAAAGTGGGGTCTACAAGTCAGTGTCAAACTGTTGTTTATTATTAATCCAAAACAAGGTAAGGAGCTTGCTCCAGCAGGTAAATTAATTAGATTATGAAGTATACCATTTAGTTTGACAGTTTTATTGTTACCATGAGGCAAACAGTACACTGATTCCCTTTGCTGCATAAACTTTTAATTACATAAGGAACCAGCACTTTGATAATACATATGATCCTGGTTGGATCCTGAACAATAGGCCACTAAATTTGATTTATCTGGGGATCCAGAGGTGGTAAAGTCTTCTGACAATGTCTGTGGAGCCAGTGCTAAACAAAGAAGCTCTTAGTGTCAGGAGGAGGTCTAGGACACTTTTGGAACTGGCAATCAGATGGTTCCAAGGAAAAATGTATTTGTTTGATAAATAGGTATACTTAAAGAACAGTTCTTGCCTTAAGCTCAGCAAAATGGCTATGCTGATATTTCTGTGAGTTATGGTTGGATTAATATCTACAAAATTGCACAAAAGCCAAATCGGACCCCATAATCTAATGGCTATTTAAAAGATCTTACTCACTGAGCTGAGAGTATCAAAAAATTATATCTAAGGGATAGGTTTGGGCCATCTGCAGAAATTTCCTTGGTGGATTGTGAATTCGAAGTAAATTTGTGAATGTCATTATTCAATTTATATGCTTCTAGCTGCATGCATCTGAAAACCTAAATCAAACTGGTTCTCACAAAGAAGGAATGTATTTGCTCACATAAGTGACTGTCCAGAGGTGAGCTGGACTTTGGGCTTGAGTGAATACAATGACTCCAGCCCCATTCCCCTGCATTGCTCTATGTTCATTCCCCCTGCATGGGTACTTCACGCTTAGATTGGCAGAAAAGTAGTTCCAACCATTCTGTCCTCACACCCTTACACTTTCTGTGGATCCCTATTAAAAGCAGGTGATTTTTTTCCCCCAGAAATGCCCCTCCCCTCAATTCACGTCCCTTTGCCCATTCTGGAATATATACAAATTCTTTAACCAATCCCTCTATCTAAGGAAATGGCAGACCAACTTAAGTCTGGCATACTAAAACTGGTGCTGGCTTGGGAGTAAAGCTTTACTGTGATTCTCTTAGCTTAATTAGGGCTCATCCTTCTAACCAAGGTCAATGCCCCAAACTTCCTTCCTGCTGTGAAATGGATGACTCAACCCCAACATCCAACACAAGGTCCAACCCCAACTTCATTAAGGAGTAGACAACCTACAGTGTAAACGGGTAAAGGCAAACAATAACTTAGCATGTTGTAACATGAAGGATGCCACAAGCGATGCCTTTGATAATACATATTTCCAGAAGAGAAATACTGCCTAAAGAGAATTGGGAGGTTAGACTGTCAGTGTGTCTGAGTCTAACAGTGACCAAAGAAAATTATGTTGTGAGTCTAGAAGATGGATTCCAGTAATTTAGGAAGAAATAACCACAGGGCAAAGAAGGATTAACTCAAAATTATATTAGCCTGAGGAGACTTCCCTTGGGCAAAACCTAATCTCTCTGCTGTAAATCCTATGCTCACCAAGCAAACTTCTGAATTATTATTTGTCCTTCTGAGTGGCTGACCCCCCACAGAAATACTCCTTGTTAAAGAAATACACCTGATTTTAAAAATTGATTCTATTTCCCATGGCAAGTGGGCACTGTGGCTTATAAATCATTCTCTTTTGTATTTTGTTAGAAATTTCTGAGTCTGTCCTGTGAAGCCTGATCATCCTGACAAAATAGTAAAAGTGAGATCCTGAATGGGAAAAGCTGAGGTCCAGACACAGGGACTGAGGGCCATACGTCTTTCTCAGGTGGAATCTGCATGAGACCTGGCCTAAATCTGCTATTAACATCACCCCTACAAGGGAATGCTGATATCCGAGAAACCCAGAAGACCCACCATGCAGTCCCCTGACCTTTAATTGAGCCCTCTTAGAGAGGGGCTTAAGATTGGGGGTTATGGGTCAAGTCTCTAGAATCAGTGAGATCTGGGAATAAACTCTGGCTCCTCTGATCAGCTGTGTGACCTTAAGCAAGTCATTTAACATCTAAAATTCAGTAGCCTCAAATTATAAAATAGTGAATATTACATAGAGTCATTACAATGATTAAAGAGATATAGTTCACAACATGCTTGGTACGTGATTAATAGATTTCATTCACACTTTTGTAACAATAGTGCTATATTAGCATTTCCGTATTGGATTAAGAAATATATGCTAACCTTTCCAAGTACAACACTCCACAAGAAATGAAGCTCAATAAATGTGGCTAAAACACGCAATTGCAGAACATGAGAGAGAAACACACTGAGATGCCAATATAATTTGTAACATCCCATCTTGATCTAGATTAAATCAGTGTGAGGCCCCAGCATGGGTAAAGTCTGATTATCGTCTACTTCCTAATCAAGTGGCATTAAAGTATCTCCATATAGCTGTTATTCATTTCTGAGGTTTTTAGAAAGCAACTAGAAAATACCATATATAGTATTAATTTTTTAAAAAATGTAAAGTCTGGAAGCTGTGTTCTGTGAGTGGTATTTAAAGAAATTAAGACTAAAAAATAAAAATAAACAAAGCAGTTAGAATATTGGTAATATAGAAACAAAACACCAAGCCAGGAAACAGTGCAAAATGTTAGCCTTCCTGAAATATTCAAAATCCAAATTTGAAATATTTGGATTTCTAAATATTTGAAATGATTGGAAATATTATCACGTAGAAGAAGGAATTGAGAAAGTTCATGTACTTCTTACTTGTCTGTTTCTCCCATTAGACTTTAACTCAGGTGACCATTATATCTACTACTGTGGGCAGGAATCCCTTAGAAGAAATGGAGTAGCCAACATAGTCAACAAGAGTCCGAAATGCAGTACTTGGATGCAATCTCAAAAATGACGGAATGACCTCTGTTTGTTTCCAAGGCAAACCATTCAATATAATGGTAATTCAAGTCTATGCCCCGACCAGTAACACCAAAGAAGCTAAAGTTGAACAGTTCTATGAAGACCTACATGAACTTCTAGAATGAACACTCAAAAAAGATGTCTTTTTCATTATAGGGGACTGGAATGCAAAAGTAGGAAGTCAAGAAACACCTGGAATCACAGGCAAATTTGGCCTTGGAGTACAGAATGAAGCAGGGCAAAGGTTCTGCCAAGAGAACGCACTGGTCAAGCAAACACCCTCTTCCAACAACACAAGAGAAGACTCTACACATGGACATCACCAGATGGTCGACACTGAAATCAGATTGAAATTGACTGAAATTGAATAAAGTGGAGAAAACCACTAGATCATTCAGGTATGACCTAAATCAAATCCCTTATGACTATACAGTGGAAGTGAGAAATAGATTTAAGGGACTAGATATTATAGACAAAGTGCCTGATGAACTATGGATGGAGGTTCGTGACATTGTACAGGAGACAGGAATCAAGACCATCCCCAAGAAAAAGAAATACAAAACAGCAAAATGGCTGTCTGAGGAGGCCTTACAAATAGCTGTGAAAAGACGGGAAGTGAAAAGCACAGAAGAAAAGGAAAGATATACCCATTTGAATGCAGAGTTCCAAAGAATAGCCAGGAGAAATAAGAAAGCATTCCTCAGCGATCAATGCAAAGAAATAGAGGAAAACAATAGAATGGGAAAGACTAGAGATCTCTTCAAGAAAATTAGAGATACCGAGGGAGCATTTCATGCAAAGATGGGCTCAATAAAGGACAGAAATGGTAGGGACCTAACAGAAGCAGAAAATATTAAGAAGAGGTGGCAAGAATACACAGAAGAACTGTATAAAAAATATCTTCATGATCCAGATAATCACAATGGTGTGATCACTCACCTAGAGCCAAACATCCTGTAATGTGAAGTCAAGTGGGCCTTAGGAAGCATCACTATGAACAAAGCTGGTGGGGGTGATGGAATTCCAGTTGAGCTATTTCAAATCCTGAAAGATGATGCTGTGAAGTCCTGCAGTCAATATGCCAGCAAATATGGAAAACTCAGCAGTGGCCACAGGACTGGAAAAGGTCAGTTTCGATTCCAATCCCAAAGAAAGGCAATGCCAAAGAATGCTCAAACTACCGCACAATTGCACTCATCTCACACACTAGTAAGGCAAAGCTTAAAATCCTCCAAGCCAGGCTTCAGCAGTACATGAACCATGAACTTCCAGATGTTCAAGCTGGTTTTAGAAAAGGCAGAGGAACCAAGAGATCAAATTGCCAACATCTGATGGATCATCAGATGTTGACTGAATGCGAAGATGATGGATGGAGATGATGAGATGAATGGATACTGGGATGGAAAGAGGGACAGATTGATGGTATCATTTAAATCACTATAAGATGTTAATGTTGGAATGAACTTGAGAGAAGAGGAAGCTGAGGTTCTAAAATTGTGAATGAAAAAAAAAATAAATAAATAAAAAAAAAATAAAAAAAAAAATAAAATTGTGAATGATTTTCTCAATATCATTCAGCTGGTTTATATAAATGCTGACTAGACCGCAGCAGCCAGGATATTCAGTATTACTTTGATTACCTTCCTCTTTTTAAATCTGATAGAACTGAGAGTATCATGAGAATATAATCCTGATGTGGGTCAATATCATTGGTTGAGTTCTGTCCTCCTAAAGTTTATATGTGTAAATATTAACTCCCAGGACCTCAGACCATGACTTTTTTGAAGGCAAGGCCTTGAAAGAGGTAATTATGTTATAAGAAGTTCCTTAGGCCTGACTCTAATTCAGTGTCTGGCATCCTTTTAAGAAGAGGAAATTAGAACCCATACAGACATAAGACCACAGGAAGACAACTATAAGCCGATAAGAGAAGGGGTGGCCAAAATGGGTGAAGGTGGTCAAAAGATATAAAATGGCTTAATAACTTTCTTAAGTAAGTTCTGGGGATGTAACATACAGCACGGTGACTGCAGTTGACAATACTGTACTGTATATCTGAAAGTCACTAGGAATGTAAATCTTAGAAGTTCTTATCACAAGAAAAATTGTAACTGTAAGAGGTGATATATGTTGACTACAGCTTTTTGGTAATCTTTTCTTAGTATATGCATGCATGTGTTCCAAGTTGCTTCAGTCACGTCCGTCTCTTTGTGACCTATGGACTGTAGCCTGCCAGGCTCCTCCGTCCAAGGGATTCTCCAGGTAAGAATCCTGGAGTGGGTTGACATGTCCTTCTCCAGGGGATCTTCCCAATCCAGGAATCAAACTCACATCTCTTATATCTCCTTCACTGGCAGGCAGGTTCTTCACCACTAGCGCCACCTGAGAAGCCCTTACACTTCTGTAATCATCTTATCCTGCACTGCACTGCCTCTCTGAATGAGAACACACACGTACGCACACTGAGAAATGGTCAGGCACTCATGATAAATCTTCTGAAAATAAATCAACAGATGATTAATGATTCTACTTAATCCTAGAGCCATCAGACTCTAGGGGATGTCACTTTTTTAATGTGCATAGGTTTGCTCAGGCGCTCGGTAAGGCTACTACCATGTTTTGCCCCCTAAGAAAAACTGAAATCTGAATTATAAGACAGAAGTCAGGCCTCTATAATTTATCATCAGCATCTACACCCATGTGATTCATAAATAAAAAATAATAATAGAGAAAGAGAGAGTCCTCAGAAGAAACAGTCCTGCTGACCCCTTCCTCTTGGATTTCTAGACTCCAGAACTGTGAGGAGTCTGTTTTGAAGCTGCCTAATCTGTGGAACTCAGTTATGGCAGCCCTAGCAAACTTGAGCAGCCTTGGAGGCCTTCCCCACACAATCATGTTTACTCTGCGTGTTCAGTAGCTCTGGTGAAGAGAGGCACTTCTCCTGATTTGCATTTAGAGGTCTATAGCTTGCTGCCATGTATGTTACAGACACTTTGCTCCGTCCTCATTAGAACACTGCACTTCTGTCACTTGACTCTCAAAATAACCAGGTCATATCAGTAAGATTCTTAGGACATTAAGGCTTAGACCATTTTAGTGACCTAGTCAAAGACACAAAACTGGTTAGTGGTGGAGCCACACAATTCAAAGTCAAGTCTTCTGAATCCCTCACTCTCTAAGAATAGCTGCAGATGTTTACCTGAGCACATAATATGTTGTCCCAGTCCCCACAACAAACACAGGGACTAGATGCTATCTCAGTCTCCATCTTATAATAAAGAAGCTGAGAATTTGAAGCCTAAGGAACTGTCTCATGATTATGGAGTAAGTGGTACTTGACCTCCTCAAGTTTTGAATCTAAGCCATCTCCTGCCAAAGTCTGCATGTCTAACCACTGCCCCTCACCATCTCTAATTCATCTCAGTCTTCTCAAGCCTCCTCCATCCACATGTCAGCCTACAGAATGTTCGTCCACTGTTTCATGTAACATTCCAGCTGTTGCTGAAACACCCATCCTCCACTCCTCCTGCTCTGCAGAGCAGGTGCAGAGGACCCACCTCTGGGGTCAGGAACTTCCTGCCCTCCAACTGCAGTGGGCGACCTGGGGCTCGACATTTGTGGTGGATGACTGACAGTCTCTGATGAAACCACTTCGGGGGCAGCAGGGGTTTGATGCGACTGTGTTTTTCCACTCAGCCTTCAGTGGCTTTCCTCCTTGATTCAGGATCACAGCCAGTTGGAACTGCAGTCCTCGCTGACAACGTTTGCTGGATTGCCGCCGTGTATTAGTCCAGATCCCCATGGACTGCCTGCTTCCTTGTGCCAGCTTGTCACCGTAGCAGCAGCAAGGAAGGTGACCTAGTGCTTTTAGTCTAGACATGTAGTCATGAGAGGCCCTCGGGTCTCTGGGCAAATTTACAAGCTTTTGAGGCAAGGGCTTGTCTGATAACAAAACCGACACCTGATAATTGACACCCTCAAGATAGAGAGCTCTGCAAAGAAATGGAGGGCTGACGGTCTCCTCAGCTCGTCACTTTTCCCAGTCTGCGTTTGCTCAGTTTGATGGTGTCAGCTTCACATTCCGAGCCCTCTTTCTAGAAGGCTAGGTTCTCCTCTTCGGCTCCAGAGGTGCTCTCCCTCCCTCCACTGCCTTTTGGAGTCCAGCGCGGCCCCTGATCTCATCAGCAACCCCTGCGGGGCTGGTGGGAAAATCCTGCCGCTCTTAGCACCAAAGCCCAGCATACTCAGAACAAGTGTGTCTAAGGAAAGGCCTGCAAAAGAAACTGGCTATCAGACACAGGTCTTCATTTCTAAAATCTTTATGTCCAGAATTTCATTCAAGGGCAGAAAGGGCTGCTACAAAGGGGGAAGTAACTGAATAGGACATGAAGATGCATAAGAACCCTGTTTTAGTCCAGGGATCTCTTCTTGAACTTAAAAAATATTCTCTACCTCCCAAAGTAAGCAAATAAAGCTAAATGAAAGTCAAGAATCTCCCTCTCTCTCTCTCTCTCTCTCTCTCACTCACACACACACACACACACACACACACACACACACACACACACACAGAGTCTCTGAAACCTCCCATTTTATTTATCGAGTTCCCGGAATGCCGGGCGATGGGGTAAGGTGTGAATTCCTTATAAAACGCAGGCAGCATGTGCGGGAAAGAGCCGCAGACTATTCTACCCAGTCACTCTGGCTGCACTGCAAGCCTGGGCTGGAGAACTAAAAATCTATCTCAGATAATTGACATTTATTTGATTGAAACAGCAGGGTGTCCCCCATCACCATGGGAGGAGACCATATGGAAGAACAGTGAGAGTGGAGATAATGTTTGTCTACTGAGTGTGCCAATGTGTTTAGAGATTATTCACAGGGCTCTGGGGACCCCAGTATGATAATGTTTCAGCCAAATTAGAATCAGATTAATTGCTCTAATCTAATGAAAAGACAATGTTTATCAAATTATTGCTCTTTTCGCCACATGATATTGCAATGTCATTATTCTTTGGGTTTAAGAAAGGAAATGAAAAGACTCTTGTAGCACATCTGTTCAAGAGTTCTACGACAGTGCTTTTCCCACTGCACCCAGGACTGTAATGCAGTCGGCAATTCTGTGAAGTAACCAACAAATTAAAGTAAAAGATCTGTAGTGGATAAATCTGCTGGAGTCCTATGATATCAGTTCATATTTTGATAAGACAATCTAAAGTCAATTAGCTTGTTCCAGACTTGAGAGAGTTTCTTCTTCATATTATGTAGGGAGTGTTTTCCTCTATAAACAGGGAAGTGCTTTTTTGAAAAACCTTAAGTGGCACTTACAACAAAATTCTAAAACTCTTTTTCAAAATATCAAAATCAGCCCACTTTTTTCAACACCCAGAGAGGAAATGGGGCTCTTATCAACTCGCGGCTCGTAAGCCTCTATGGATTCAGGAGAGAGGGTGCAATCTTCTCTTCCTCCCAGGGCGCGGAGGACTGGGTCGACTCCTGAGCACCAAAGGCACTGCCCTCTCGCTGCCAGCCTCTGGGCCACCGTTTACATCTTTGAGGATCCTCAGAGGCTTCGTACAGTGACCAGGGCTCACTGTGGAGAGGCCGGGAGGGCCACATCTGAGCCGGTGGCCTCACAGAAAGGTGCTGGCAAGCAGTCTCAGCACCTACTAGGCTGCTCGCCTGTCTCCAACAGGGAATTTTGGAGAGAGTTAAAGGAAGATTTTTCTGCCACCCACCTCTCCACAGGGGGCCCTGTTGGCCCCTGCAGAGCAGGGAGGAAGGATCAAGCAGCACAATTGGCAGTTTCACTCTTGTGTGCATACCGATTATTTCAAAACAACAGCAGCGCAAAGCCCTCGGATGCTCCTGAAGGCTGTGGGCAGGTAATGATCAGGTTTCTTCCGGGCCACATGCTAAGTCCAACCTATGGCCTTTTCTTCTGGAGCCAGTGCCCTTATACAGAAGGATCTTAGCAAAGGGGGCCCATCAGAGAAAAAGATGGATGCTATCGTCATTATTATTAATTCTACATTTATGCAATAATTCTACCGGAGGAAGAAATCTTACCATCTTCTCTCTTTTGTGATTAGCTCTTCAATATTTAGTGCTTATAAAACACTGATATCATTGAAGTTCCATGGACTGTATAGTTCATGGGATCACAAAGAATTGGACGTGACTGAGTGACTTTCACTGTCACTTTCACTTTGATCATTAAAGTTGGAGATACTTTTACTTACCTACCTTCTGTCTCTTTCCCCAAAAGTTTGCTATAGCCTTCTATTCAAGATGCAAGCACATAATCATAATCATGGTGAATACATAACCACACAGGCCGAACTAAGATTCAGGTCCAGAGTATATAATTTAATGTATGCTGTTGTTAACTTTTCCTCACTTGTACCCTAAAGTCATTCGTAGGGCTTGAAAAATTTTTTTAAAGGCATGATTATATTATCGTTACTGAGTTGGTCTAAACAATGTCTCAGTGTCATTATAGCCCACATTTGTGGGGTATCAAGACAAGGTTAGGCCTATGTGAATAGAGTAAATTGCTCTCTGATCCGTCCAAGCTCAAATCTGGCTGTGATTTTCATGTTGCTGCCTCAACAATGGACTCCTCTGTGTGAAAAAAGAGTCATTCTTGAGAAATAAATGAGGAATATCATAGCTATACCAATGCCTATGAAAACAGTGTATGTTTTCCAAGACAAAGCACAGAGCTGTAGATCTTCATTAATTACAATGCATTGGAACAAAAGCAAGTGAAACCACTATAATTAACGATGCAATGCCTCTAACCCCCATCTAAATGCTTTCACTTCACTATAATTTAACAGTAAGAGCCTGAGAAATTATTTTAATCCTTATTTTTGCAATTCATTTTGGAAGGTTGTGTGACTCAGTCTGAGGCATATTCATACATTCATTTACATTTTTATTTTAAATGCCTTCATTATCAAACTTCTTTAAATCCTACCCTATCATTTAGAACTGAATTCCAAAACTTTTATTGTAAACCAAGTATTTTTTTGCAGTAAGATCTGTGGAAATCACACTAATATTGTGAATATGACGAGCATGTATTTTACCTCTTCATGTGGGAAAAATAAATCCACTCTTAACTAACTCAGAGGAATAACTTCAGCAATATATTCAAGTAGTTATCAATTTGGGTCAACTTCTAATAAACATCAGAGAACAAGCTGCCAATCCACACATACTTATCTAATGCTTATAATGTATAAATGAAAAGTTTAAAGGAGGGTGAGATGTCACCCTGGCCCACAAGTTAGGCAAAATGAAGAGTAATGAACAATTTAGAGAACAGTTAAATGTTGATTTAAGTGATCCTGACTGTCATTATGAGAGCAATTCAAAAGAGAGAGAAATTGGTGTTGGTAAAGGGAAGGATTACCTTCCTAGTGAAAGTAAGGTTTATGTTGTCTTTAACAGCTAACTACGATTTCAATAAATGAAGAGATGGGTCAGAAAAATAGCAAAATCAGAGCTTAAGAGAAGGGCAAGAATAAAAGGCCCATTTGCTAACTGGGAGAATATGAAGGGATTGAAAACAGTGGTGGAAATGTAGTGAGAGGGTATGGTCCACAGGAAATGCCCAAAACAAGCAGATGGACCAAACTTGGTACAGTAGGCAATGTTGGAGGCAATGAGGGAGATAACAGCTGTGGGAAGCTAGTAGTTGGTTGGACTCGAAAAAGGAGACCCTGGCAACAAAGAGGTAAGACAAAAAGTGGTAAGATTAGGGCTTCACCAACGAGAGGGGCACTGGACTTTCATTCAAGTGAAGTAGGTACCCATGGTGCTACTGGTGCTAAGTCGCTTCCGTCATGTCCGAAGCGACCCTACGGACTGTAGCCCGCCAGGCTCCTCTGTCCACGGGATTCTCTAGACAAGAATACTGCAGTGGTTGCCATCTCCTCCCCCAGGGGATCTTCCTGATCCAGCAACAGAACCCATGTCTCTTATGTCTCCCACATTAGAAGGCAACTGGGGGGGGGGGGGGGGTGCGGTATTTACCACTAGCACCACCTGGGAAGCCCAGGTACTCATACAAGCTGCTTATTTTCAGAGTTCCCTATTAATGGTTCAGTTCAGTTCAGTTCAGTTCAGTCGCTCAGTCGTGTCTGACTCTTTGTGACCCCATGAACCGCAGCACGCCAGGCCTCCCTGTCCATCACCAACTCCCGGAGTTTACTCAAACTCATGTCCATTGAGTTGGTGATGCCATCCAGCCATCTCATCCTCTGTCGTCCCCTTCTCCTCCTGCCCCCAATCCCTCCCAGCATCAGGGTCTTTTCCAATGAGTCAGCTCTTCACATCAGGTGGCCAAAGTACTGGAGTTTCAGCTTCAGCATCAGTCCTTCCAATGAACACCCAGGACTGATCTCCTTTAGGATGGACTGGTTGGATCTCCTTGCAGTCCACGGGACTCTCAAGAGTCTTCTCCAGCACCACAGTTCAAAAGCATCAGTTCTTTGGTGCTCAGCCTCCTTTATGGTCCAGCTCTCACATCTGTACATGACTATTGGAAAGACTATAGCTTTGACTATATGAACAATTATTTTTTAAGTAAATAAGATTTTAAGTTGGAGTTTCAACATCAAACTCAAAAATTAATAGAATGAATATATAGAAAAGTAGAAAGATACGGTAGACCTGAAAAGCACCATGAAACAATTCAACATAATTAACATTTATACAATTTTCACACTACAGTAGGATACAAATTTTATACAAGTTCCTGTAGACTATAAGCTGGGAGACACTGGAACATATTCAGGGACATAAAACAAGGCATAAAAATTTCATGGTCTAAAGGTATTGAAATCATACAGAGTCCATTCTCCTATCACTGTGGAATTATGTTAGAAATCAGTATGAAATATATTTGAAAATAACCCACATATTTTCAAGTGCAATGTCATATTTACCAAGGGAGATCTTTGACTTAGCCATTGGAAACCTCAATAAAGTTAGAGGACTGAAAAACACAGAGGCTGCTTGCAGAGAAGAAAACATTTAAATGAGAAATTAATACCAAAATGAGAAATTAATATCAAAGATACCTTTAAAAACCCATGTATTTGGAAATTAGGCTTCTGTTTTAATCAGGATAGTCTGTGCAGAAAGTGGACATGCAGAAAATATGAAAAAACATTTTAAAAATAAAAGACAAAGCTAGTGTAGATTGCATGAATGAGAGAGAATACATGAAATGTAACTTCAAAGTTACTTGAATACTGTAACATCGGTAAGGTCACTAACAGAAATAAAGTGGTTATAAGAGGGAGCCCATTTTAGAGATAAGTGAAAGATTTCAATTTTCCTCCTTCACTTACGCTGGCAACAGTTGGAAACTCATTATTGGAGCAAGGGCAGAAGCTATATCAGTAATGCAGATTTGGAAGTTATTCAACATAGAAGTGATATCTGAAGTCTAGAGAGGTACATGTGGGAAGCAGAACAGAGAACACGCCTTTGGTTTTGGAAAACACGAATAGGGATGGAGCTGAGAGTAGCATGGGAGAGAGCAAAAACATGGAAAAAGAGCAGGGAAAGCAAACAGGAAAGCACATCACTATAAAAGTCAATGAGGAGAGAATTTTTTTTAATGGGTAGTCAGTGTTATCAAATGTCTGAAGAGTCAAAGAGATAAGACCAAGGAAAGTTTTTTAGATCTGGAAAGAAAGAAATCATTATTCATCTTTGGAAAGTGAAACTTAATGCACAGGGGTAATACAAATACAAAACAGACATCAAGTGATTAATGGTTCAAGCGTCAGAGAGGAGAATGATTTGGCAGAAGAAAGACAAAGAGAAATGGTAAAAAAAAAAAAAAAATGATGTCCAAGAATATGAGGGAGCCCATAACCAGGGCCAAGAACCTGCTATCTTTGAGTTTCAAAGATGGGATGAGAGTGGAAGGAGGGTGAGCGATTTGCTAGAGTGAAGCAGAGGATACAAAGATCTTAGGGTTGGTTTCAACACTGAACAGCTTGCCTTTTCTTTATTATATCATTTCTCTTAATCTTCTGTGTAAAACCAACATGACTTTCTTGGGAGTTTAAGAGAAAAAAGACTAACTCCTATGAAGAATATTTTGGGTCAGTGAGAGATGAAAAGAGCTGACAAGCAGAGTGGGGGCAGATTAAAGTTGGACCCCATATACTCGCGTGCTCTAGATGTATGTGGCTCAGGGTCTCATCCAGCACAAGAGCATGCTCAGTTGTGTCCGACTCTTGGCAATCCCGTGGACGGTAGCCCACCATGGAATTTTCCAGGCAAGAATACTGAAGCGGGTTGCCATTTCCTGCTTCAGGGGATCTTGCCAACTCAGGGATCGAACCCACATGTCTTGCATCTCCTGCATTGGCAGGTGGATTCTTTACCACGGGCCCCACTTGGGAAGCCCTCCAGTCCCCTCCATTAGTGGGTGCAAATTAGACGAAAAGAAAAAGGCCCTGAAGGAATAGTCTCAGGCAGAATGAGCTCAATGCAGCCTTAAATATTGGACGTAAGGAAATAAAAGATGCTGGCGAGTATAGGATTGCAGCAGCTCACCAGGGTGTCTGGAGTGGAGGTGCCTAATGTATCTCAAAGAAGGCAATGTCATTAGCATGGGCTTGGGGAAGGACAGATCTAACTTTTGGAGTCCAGCTTTACCACTGGCGAGTCACATTTCTTCATGAAAGTCATTCAACCTCTCTGAAATTGGGCAATAGATGTTCCCAGAGCACACAGATGTTGTAAGGATTAAGTACTTTGAGGCATGTGAAAAGGTATGAAGGATACCTGGTACTCAGGTGCACAAGTGCTCCATCATCACAAGGACTCCAGAAGCTGTGGTGGTGATGGTCACAGCTGAATTCATGTTACTGCGCTGAGAGCAGGAAAGAAGCAGCAGATGGAGCCACTGTTGGCAGAAAATGAGAACCTAAAGTTCAAGATCTCAGTGGTATCACTTGGTGAAGTTGGTGGGGGTCACAGTGGAGTCCTGAGGGATGGACTATAACAGAAAACATGAGACTACAGAAATGATGAGCGTTTGCCTGAACCTCGCATGTCCTCGAGCTGACTGGCTATGTTAAATCCAATACTAGGTGATCTGTGTCTGTGAGGAAGCATAGGACTTGGCAATGGACATTGGGTGGGGCTGGGGGGGATCCCTGGTGTCCCCCCGTGTCCCTTCTTCAGCCAGTCTTTAGAACCTGTTCTCCGTGGCACAGACAAAAGTCACCCAGCCCCCCACTGCTATTTGATGCCACACTACCTAAAGGGTGCCCCAAGGCAGGAAATACGATGGTGTGGGAAGATTTCCAGGAACATTCTAAAAATCTGGCAGGGCAGAGGTAAGGAACTACTTCTCTCCATGTGTGTAAGAGTATCTAACAACCTATTCACTGACAAGTGGTTACTGAGTTCTCTCCAAAGCCTTGCTGGGACGCTGGGACAGGGTCAGGTTGAAGGAAAGAAAAAAAAGAAAGAAACTAAGAAAGAAGGAAACTGTCATCTTACTGTCCAAGATTTTCAGGAGAGGCTGCTCTTCAAAGCTAGTTCAATGCAACCATCATATGAATCCCATGAAAGAATGGGTTCCAAGGTTAGACAACTTTGAGAACTACTGAATTCAGTGAAGTTAAATAGGTTTCTTTCCTACAGGGTTCCTCAGAGCCTTTAACATGTTAATGATGCATTCAAAATCTCCCCAATGAATTCTTTATTTCTAGACCTCTGTGACCGTAAAACACTTGTTTTCATCAGGCATCTAGAGGGACAGTGGGGAAGTGTGACAGTGAGCCCATGGATAACAATTCAGTCCCCGAGCCAGGGCCCTCATCTACCACTGAGGGGTGAAAATCACAGGGCAAAAATAAAATATAGCCAGGAGGGAATTTTCCTCTCTTTCTGGGATAGATATACAGGGTAATATCTAAGGACATGCCAAGATATATCAGACCTACTGGCCACCACACACTCCTACTGAACTGTGACGGGATGAAGGTCTGTGACAGAAAAGACTCAGGCATCATCCTTGGAACAGAAGGCAACTAGCTACACTCATGTATGAAACCAGTGTGACCAGAGGCTCACAGGAACCTAGCCTTTACTTCCCCTAGGAACAATGATTCAGCATGTGCTAATTCAGGGTCTGTGGTGACTTGATAGAACATACTACCTTAAATGGTGGGAATCTATTCACTGTTCACCTAAAACTATCACAACATTGTTTGCTGATCGACTACACCCCAATACAAAATAAAAACAGTTTCAAGAAAAAAGAAAGAAAACAATGATCTCAGCTGATAATTACTGCACACTTATCAGGTACCAGGAACAACAGCATGTAGTCTATGGGGATAATCTTCTTCAATGTCTATAATGATCCCATGAGACCCGTGGTTTACCCCTTTCACCCATGAGAAAACAGAGGCTTAGACGTATCTGAGGTTCTAGGATTCAAACTTCAACAGCCTGACTCCAAAATCTGCTCTCTTAATCCCTCTGCTATATACAGTCTCACTAGTTTTCTCACCCTGAACTGGTAAGATGTTGTGATTTTCCCTGATCACAAACAACCCACGCCTGGGTGCTTGTTACTGTGTTTCCTCATCTCCTTATGCAAAAGAAAAAAAAAAGAAAGAAAAAAACACATACTCAATAATACTGTGAGAGTATTATCAACTGTGCACTAGACATTATAAAAGCTGGGAGAATATAGCGTTGCTTTCCAAGTCTCAGATGCACAATGCCCGTCAACCTTTTAACCGTTCATTGATGAGACCAACTGATGCTGCCAAGCGGTGCTCCTTGCAAACCGAGGAGACGGCACTCACTGCTCACTGTACAACAGTGTCTTCTCTGCCCCAGTCACTGCAGCCAGTGAGGAAGGGGAAGGAGCTGAAATATCACCAGACGGCCTTTCCTCCAGGTCCCCAGATCGCTGAGAACAGAGCTCTCCCTGGGTCCTGTTGCCTCTTTGTTCTCAGGACTCTGAGTTAATGGACAGCTCTGTGACTAAGGTGTTGATGAGGCAGGACTCAGGAGATATAATCAGCAAGGATCTTTACTTTTGCTTTCCACTATACCATTATAGGGCTTCCCTGGTGCCTCAGACAGTAAAGAATTTGCCGGCAATGCAGGAGAACCAGGTTCAATCCCCAGGTCTGGAAGATCCTCTGGAGAAGAAAATGGCTACCCACTCTAGTATTCTTGCCTGAAGAATTCTATGGACAGAGGAGCCTATCAGGCTATAGTATATGGGGTCTCAAAGAGTCAGACACAGCTGAACAACTAACACTTTCACTTTCATACTATTAAATTTTATTCCGTGAAGGAAAATCCTTTCTCTCCCCCAGAAGATACCCTGGGCAATACTATACTTTTCAGTCCACTGTCAGAGTACAAAATGCTTCCAAGCACATTAGATCACAAACACAGGCTCAATCTGGTAACTTCATCATCTTGGCTTAGCTTTCTCTCCCTCTCCCTGTCTTATACTTCCAAGACCTCACCCCCATCTTCTTGTCCTGCCTGGATATACTGGGGGAAGGTAAAAGAGGAAAGAAAGGAGGAAAGGCTTTATTTGATTGTAGCACTGCTAGGTAGCATCATGCTCTCTGGACCGGTCAAGTGTTTAAAGCTCTTGTTTTTGAGGCACATTTGAGAGCTCCTTGGGCTCTCAAGCATCATCACCCTCTGCTGCTACTTCCTTGACTCAAGCAATGCATCTCCAGCCGGGCTGGTGACTTGATTTTTCCTGCAGTTGCTAGGACTCCATCAATGACCTAAAGCTCACTCTGTCTGCCGGGCTGCCACCGCCCTTCCAATCAGCACTACCAAGCAGGACCAAAGACACCACATCCAACTCTGTCTCATGAATAACCCACATTTCTCATGGGAAATACTCACAAGTTGTTTACCTGAACAAATTCGGGGGATATAGGCTAATCCTAGTATTAGTATATCGGAAAGAATTCACTCCCCCAGTGCCAAGGCAGTTAGGCAGCCCAGCCCTCACGTTCTAGATTCCCCATATATAATAGGAAGCAAAACCCCTGTCCATGGTGTCTGGCTAACTACAGGTGCACTTTTAAGATCTCCAAGTACAGAAGTACCCTACATACGAACCTTCAAATTGTGAACTCTCAAAGATGTAAACAGGCCTTCCATCAACTTCAGGTGTAAGTAAAACTGCAGCTTGCCCTCCGCCTCCGACTGCTGACGCCCCTTCGGATCCACCATCTTCCACCTCCTCTCCCCACTCTGGTCAGCAAGTCTTCTTGCCTCTGCGTTCAATGCCAGCCTCTCTATGCCAGCTGTTGGACTGTATTCCTGTGCTTTTCACGGCCCTGTACTGTAAGATTAAAAATGCTTTCTTTCTTTGTGTTTTTGCTTGTTTTTTTAACGTATAATTTGTGTGAAAAGTATAATAAACCTATTACATACAGTATTACCTAGCTGATTGTGTTAATTGGGAACCTAGGCTAACTTTGTTGGACTTACAAACTGGACCTACAGACATGCTCTTGTAATGGAACTCATTCGTATGTAGGTAACTTACTGTAGATTTGTTGAAGGCCAGAGGCAGTTACCTTCTAAACCTTGCCCTTGACGGTAGAGGGGGCAAAACTCATAACTCAACCAGCACCTTCCTCCAAAGAAGCCCTTTACAAAAATTCCCTGCCCATGGACAGGAACCTTCTCAACTCTTTTCTGTACGCAAAGTGAGTAAAAGATTGACGAGTCATAAAACCAGGTTTTAAGCGCCTACTTCGAAATTCCAAACAGATGCTCTGTCTCACAACTCATTCTGGTGTCTGATATCGATCATATCTTGGTACCTTGGGTAAGCTTCCAATTTAACATTTTGTATATCTATATATTCCTTGTCCCAAGACATAAAAAGCATTTTCCAATCACTCAAGAATTTGGAAAGCACAGTCGTGTGTGGATGCCATGTTGTAAGCCATTTGCAGCTACACAGAGTAGTCTTCAAGTTTTTAAATTTATTTTGTCTTCTGCTGCTGCTGCTGCTGCTAAGTCACTTCAGTCGTGTCTGACTCTGTGTGACCCCATAGGCGGCAGCCCACCAGGCTTCCCCGTCCCTGGGATTCTCAAGGCAAGAACACTGGAGTGGGTTGCCATTTCCTCCTCCAATTTTGTCTTCTAAACTCACACAATTACAGTAACTGTAAAAATTATAAAATGAAGCAATAGACTTTTCACACAATTATTTCCTAAAGAGATAATGAAAATTCTTCCTCCAAAAGTAAACCTGTAGGCTTAACAGAAGAGGAAGTCCCTCATGTACTGGGTACATGGTTTGCAAAATAAACTAGCACAGCACTATTATCCAAAATGGTTATTAAATTTTGCCCAGGTAGGTGTTGTTTTGACAACCTCTATTTCTCAGGGACCAACTCCACTTTTTTCTCTCCTTGTTCCAAGGTCAGTGATTGGCTCTTTATCTTCATATGCTTATATTAAAGAAAAACACGAGAATTTTTCATTAAAGCTTAAAAGGGTATACCTCTTCAAGCAACTCTTAACCTAGAGTCATTCCTCATGTCTTTAATTCTTCTCCCTCTTTTTAATATGGAGTCAGTGCTAATAATTCTTCCTCTTAAATCTTTAGTGTTAATAGGGTCACAAAAAGCATTTACCCTGACTCTTGCAGAACCCAACTATTCCTCTTTCCACACTGAGGTGTTTAAGTCACCCCAGTGGTCTCCTTGTTCCCAAAGCAAGTTATTCTCCAACCCAAAGGGCAAAGCCTATGGACTTATCAGGGAACTTCCAGGGGCACTGAGCTACTAACAAGGCTAGGTCAGCCTTCACAAGGCTCAGAGTGGCTGCCTATTCAAGATATTTGGATAGCATTATTTAAAGCCAGCTAGCTTCTTTATTTGAATATGTACACAATAAAAACCTTAGGAGAATATTCAAAATGTCTACACACAAAGTCACAAAATATAATCCCCAAAATAAATTGGACCTGATCATGTCACCCACTTCTAACAACTTGTGGTTTGCTTTCCACTACTCAGGGCGGCAGTCTCCAAAATAAGCTGTATGCACCAGGGGGTGAAAAAGATGAGCCAGTGGGAACAGAAGTAAAATGTCAGAACTCCTAGTCTTAGATTCCTAAACTGTAAAGAAGCTAGCTAAGGATTTCTAACATTTAACACGTGCGTTGGCCTCAAGGATTTGACAATGCAGCCCTCAGCTATTCCGTTACTTGAACACAGTACAACACAGTTCAGCTCCCATATTCCAGGCCAAGTGGACTTACAGGGTACGTGGACTACCTTTAACTAGATCAGCCATCACAAAAGGGACAACCGGCTTAAAGAGATTTTTTCGAAAAAGCTGTGGATTAAAGAAAATGCTAATGAAGCCAATGAATAGCAAGCAAATGCCAAGACAAAGGTTTCCGCCATTTGCGTCTGAACTCTCCAGTCAACCAGAAGAGGAAGTGAGTGCAGCAATGAGATAATCAGACTTGTCACTGAGTACAGTTATTTTCAAAAAACAAGCACAAAATCTGTTCCTTCTACATAAACATGATGGTGTAAGGAGAGGGGAAATAGTTTATTTCCTGGAGAAACCTCTGAGAGAGCATTTCAAAATAGACGTTTAGAATTTTTTTCTTTGTTATACAGTTTTTGTCACTAGTCATGATATGTATCACCTTCAAGAATTGCCAAAATTAGAGACTTAAATTTCCAATTTCCTAACCTGCTTAAAAATTTCCAGGTGAACATTTCCAGTGGCTTGAACACATTGTAAACACATCATATAAAATATGAAAACAAAGCGCTTTCAAATTCATTTGCATATTGACAAGCAGTTGACAGCAGGGAAGGTGTAAACATAGCAGACAAATTAAAACAAAAACTTCGCATAATTGGTGGGTAGTTTTGAAAAATACCTATTATAATTTGCAAGTGAAACCAACAATTCATTTCTTTCACTTGCATCCATGTATCTCTGTGAGTTATCAGTTTGGCTGTGATGCCATTTAAACCACACATTAAGGAAAATTAATCTTGAAATAATAGCTTTAAACAGCTGTATCAGTGTTAAGCCAAGATTTTTCAAATATAATTAAGCATATTCACTAACTTCACTCTCATTAAGCATCATCATTATTATAAGGAAGCCAAATGGTTTTGTAAGCCATTAATACTTAAAAATTATTTTAGATAGTCATTCTACCTTCAGTTTATCTTTTAAAATTTCCATATCTGTATATTTTATAATGTATACAGTATAGTACTAATATAGTGTTACATGTAGATAATTTATGGAAAATATAGTTAGAACAAATGCTCAAATTATTTAACTGAGAGAGAGGGGATGGACAAGCAGAAAGCACAATTTGTAAACTTAAGTTCAGGCTCCCTGGTCTGGCCCAGTCTCTGCATTCTAGAAGCCTCTTTATCTGTCAGTTTCTGCCCACTGTTCCCACAACCACGGGCGTCATGTTTCAGTCAGTCTGACTAGCTCCCTCCTAAACGCACCGAGCTCCGTAACACCTCTGTGTCTCAGCCTAGTATGTTTTGTCCTTTCTTGTCCATGGCAGAATTCCAACTTTTCCTTTAAGACTTAGACCAAAGGAAATTTTCACCTCCTCTGTGGAAGTTTGCTGCTCTCTCCTAGACATATGTCAGCAGGGAGATTTGGTTTATGGGAAAGATGATAAAGGAAGTGTGGGGACTTTAAGTCTCAGATCTGCCCCTTGAAATCTGGATATGAGGTCATTGATCTTCAGTTTCTTCACTTGTGAAACGGAGATTCTGTTACCCCATTTACAGTAGGGGTCAGCAGACCTTTTCTTTAAAAGGCCAGAGAGTAATTACTTTTGGCATTGCAAGGAAATCGCTCTTGTAACTACTCAATTCTGCCTTCCGTAGCCCAGAAGTTGCTGTAGACGGTACATAAACAAATTGCTGTCGCTGGGTTCTCATGACTCCTTACCAACAAAAGCTGTTGACATGCTGGATTTAGCTCATGGACCACAGATTGCTAATTCCTGCTTCCAGAATTGTAACGGAGATTGAAGTAGCCCACACGACCTAAGTGAGGACCCTGGCTCACAGTGGGCACTCCGTCTTGTGCGCTAGGCCTGGGGAAGCATCAGTGCATCCCTGCAGTCAGGCCGCGGGGAGACGGCTAGGGAGCAGCCACACATTAAGTACAGAAACGCTCCCGCCCACCTCCACATGCTCAGAGTTAAACTGGTCACTGTCTTGAAAGGCCTGTGAAATACTCTTCTGTTGCCTTCTGTTTGCCATAGTTCTACGAAGAAAATACAGACGGTGTTACGAGTGTGCATAGCGGCACTCTCTAGAAATGACACTGCGGCCCGAGCCACGTAAGGGAAGGAAAGAGAGAGGAAGTGTGTTTCAGACAGAGACCGACACGTGCAAAGGCCCCGAGGAGGAAAGCAGTTCAGCCCACTTGCAAAACAAAATGAAGCAGAGTTTAGGGGTCTGGAGAGTCTAAACATCAGGCTGTGTGGGTATAGAGGGGTCAGAGACCTCATAGGATGTGTAAAGGACTTGGAATTTGATTGCAAGCCTCAAAGGGAAGTCGAATAGTCTTTAATGATCTCATTCGTATACCCAACATACAGAAGTTACTGTGATTATTACTATTATAGAAGTTAGTGCATTATTGTTAATAAGGCAACAAAAAAGTTTGTGAAGCATTAATAACTAACACCTGTGAAAGGAATTCCTCCTTCAAACTCTCCCCAAAAGCCCTTTCCTTCTGGGACGGTCTGATGCAGGCCAGTAAGAAAGCTGCTTCAGTCCTGGAGCGAAAGGTGGGGCTGGGACGCTCTCCCCATTTCAGAGGAGGACGAAGCGGGGCAGCAGCCACTGGGAGTGTGGTCAAGAGGGCTCATGGTCTCCAGGGCCCGAGGTGTCTGATCCCACACAGGGGTCAGCGTGGCCACCAGGGGCGCAGGCAGCCGTGGTGAGTCGTTCTGCCCCACGTGACTGTACAGGCCAACAGCAAAGCTCAGAGGGGGCCCAGCACTGCTGATCTGGTGATCTGGTAATCTGGTGATCTGGTGAACAAAATGTTTCTGATTTCTGGGGGTGTCTGGGACCTCTGATCTCTGTGTGGGTCAGAAGCACAAGTGACATCCTGAGCTTTTGATTGACAACTGAAGCAGAGGGCAGTCTCACAGGATTGAGCCCTTAGCCTGTGGAACCTGATGCTGCCTTTGGGCAGACGGTGTCAGGATGGAGTGGCAGGAGAGTCAGCTGGCGTCCGATGGTGCGGTAGTATGGGAAAACCCCCCAGACAGCAGAAATGAATGCAGAAACCCTTCAAAGGGGACCAGATAGCAACATGGAATACCTAGAAACAAGACCCGAAGAGGGGGCAGAAGCAGAAACCGAGAGGGGCAGATGAAGACGGACAGGCAGAGCCCGAGGGAGACAGCGTAAGCTCGGTAGATTTCTGAAGTACATTTATCAAGGTAAATTGGTTTTGTCACATCCCGCTGTTTGTGAACGTGAGTAAGTTGTTGCCTGTTATCACTGACCTTTACGACGCTGATTAGCTATGCAGCAATTAACTGGTGTTCCCCTGACGGTCTTCACTCTGCACTAGAGGAGAGAGCCACAGCAGGGCCCCGGGGCGGAGGAAGAGGAGAGAAAGCCTGCAGAGGAGGAAGGTAGCGCGCCGACCGCAGGACGGTTCTTGCCTGTTCTAAAAAGGGATGATAATACCACGCATTTATTAAATTTAAAAACACTTTCTATCATCGGCAACATAGCCGAGCTCTCCCCCACTTGCTGCACCTGAAACGCGAGGCTGAGGTGGGTTAGTCACACATCAGATATGGCATACACACGGGGACCCAGAGCTGAGAGGCACGCGCCCGCCCTGGCCCTGAGCCCCGGGTGTGTTCTCATCCGCCTCACCTCCTCCGTAACCAGGTAGGAGGCGGGACGCCTTGTTGGAAATCAATGTGGAAACGTTTGTTCTTCTTCTGAACCTTCATTTCAGAGCACCTTCTTTGACTCTGGTTTCAGGCAATAAGATGAGTGGACGGCTTCTCCAACACAAAGCTAAGATCTTGGCAACCCTTTCAAGCACTATTTTTAGGTTCTCCCCACACACACAAGAGAAAGAGGAATCGGAGGCAGAGAGTGTGGACTTACACAAAGGGCTTCCACACAGGGCCTAGCGTAGAGATCTGCAGTCACTCAGCACACCTCCCCCGGCTCTGCCACACTTAGAAGATCCAACACTGAGCCCACAGGCCATTGCAGACGCCTCAGCCTTCAGAGCAGAAAGTTCTGATAGGATGAGGAAGGTGTAGTCCCAGGATAATAATGTATAAGTGTACTAGGCATAGAGTCATCACACAATCATCCTAATTGAAACGTGAGACAAAGTACACATTTATCCTATCGACACCAAGGGAAACTTGCATTTTGGTCTCTATCCACGTAGATGCACCGTGGTGCCGTTGTTTAGAAGTTTCTTTAAGGAAGAAGAGGAGTCAAGGCTATTGTCAATATGTGCTCGAGTCCAACAGAGATGCTAATACGATAGCTCTGAGATCGGGACAGCTCCAGGATGAATCTCAGGAAACTGCTGCAGAAAGTGAATGGACTTAGGGCCCACGCGAAAGGCATGTGGATGTAAGCCGATAACCAGAACATCCACCTGGGCCCCCGCCCCTCTTCACAGACAACACTCTGAAAGAGCTGGGCCAACGTGGTTTTATTACTAAGTCCTCGTGGCATGCAGCTCTGATCAGCATTAGTCTGGAAGAGAAGAATCTAGAAGGGGAAAAAAAAAAATTATTGGTTACTCTCTAACATTCCTGAGAAGTGGTTGAAATCTTGTTCCCACCTTCGTTTCCCTAGGAGTGGGGACACGATTGAGTTCATGTGGATGAGAACGGGAGTCAGCAAGGACCAACTGAAACAAGAGGCTGAATCGCTGACCCCCAGTGGCAGACGCCACCACCCAGCAAACATAGCCTGGGACACCCCATGGACAGAGGAGCCTGGAGGGCTACCGCTCATAAGGTCGCCAAGAGGTGGACTAGTGCACACACATACAACAGCACACCAAAATGAACATGTGTCTGATTCCAGAACCATGTTTCTCTAACCGTGCTTCTACTGCCACAGAGCAGCTCTTCTCCAGGGAGGGAGCAAAAATGAGAGTATGGGGATTCAGTTCAGTTCAGGTCAGTCACTCAGTGGTGTCCCACTCTTTGCAACCCCATGAACCACAGCACGCCAGGCCTCCCTGTCCACCACCAACTCCCAGAGCTTACTCAAACTCATGTCCATCCAGTCGGTGGTGCCATCCAGCCATCTCATCCTCTGTCGCCCCCTTCTCCTCCTGCCCCCAATCCCTCCCAGACTCAGGGTCTTTTCCAATGAGTCAACCCTTCGCATGAGGTGGCCAAAGTACTGGAGTTTCAGCTTCAGCATCAGTCCTTCCAATGAACACCCAGGACTGATCTCCTTTAGGATGGACTGGTTGGATCTCCTTGCAGTCCAAGGGACTCTCGAGAGTCTTCTCCAACAATATAGTTCAAAAGCATCAATTTTTCAGCGCTCAGCTTTCTTCACAGTCCAACTCTCACATCCATACATGACCACTGGAAAAACCATAGCCTTGACTATGTTAATAATCTAACATAACTATCATTGTTATTCATAAAATAACAACAATTCGGTGTGGTTAACTGACTTTTCCAGGGTCACATAAAGTATTAAATTTTTCAAATTTCTCCAAACCTGATTTCATTCAGGAATTATGCTAAGGCCAGCAAGGCCCAAATTGGGTTAAATTTAAGCTTATGTCATAATAGTGATAATTGTTTTAAAGAAATAAAAACTTTCTTTGAAATAAAAAAAAAAATGAGGGTACATTTTGGTCACTGAGAATTGGTGAGTATAAGACCCAGTGTGCCTCCTGATTACAATAAGGTTAGATTTCCTTGCAAGAGTGGATTACTTTTTGTTTCTGAAACGGAAAACCCTCCTGTTTTCTTCTACGCACCTCAGCACTTTCGACAACAATGTGTGGGTTTTCCACACCAAGCAATTCTGACACTACCTACTGGAGCTGGCACAGACCCCGTAAGTAATGGGCTCAGTCCCACAAGCCTGACCTCCCCAGATTATCGCCTGTGCTTCCGACAGACCCACTATAAAGTACTCAGGACCTCTTCCTCAGACGCGATAACTTTCTAAAACTCAGCAAAGAGGGGACGTCCCTGGTGGCCCAGTGGGTAAGACTCTGTGCTTCCAATGCAGGGGATGTGGGTTTGATCCCTGGTCCTACATGCCATGTGGTGCCACCAAAAAATAAAAATAAGTCAATAAACTCAGGAAAGCACTTTACTTACTATTACAAGTTTATTATCAAAGATATAACTCAGAGGGACTTCCCTGATGGTCCAGTGGTTAAGAATCTGACCTCCAGGGAAAGACCCAATCCAGCCAAATAAATAAAATCCCAACTCTCCTCTGATCAAACAGTAAATATGTCATTATCTTCTTCCTCCCACCCACACACAAAGAATTAAAACAAAAATAAAGATACAACTTAGAAACAGCCAACCGGAAGCAAAGCCCGGAGCCTGGTACTGGTGGTGGGGCGTGCACGGGGCTCCCGCGGCTCTCTCATAGCGATGGACACCCTCCCAGCACTTCCGTGTATTCACCAATCCAGAAGGGATCCCTTCTGTTAGGATTCTCATGGAAGTTTCATTACAGAAGCCGTGTTGATTAAATCACCGGGTCATTTGTGATTAAGTTAACCTCCAGCCCTTCTTCCCTCCCCTCCCACCCCACGTCAGGGGGTGGGGCCGGAAGTTCCAACTTTTAATCACTTGTTTGGTTCTTTTGACAACCAGCCTCCTTGAGCCACAAGTATCTTCTTAGCATACAAAACAATGCTTGTCACTTCAAAAACTCAGGAGGTTTTAGAAGCTATAAGCCAGGAAATGGGAGCAGAAATCAAATATATATATCTTATTACACAATATTTTCTTTGTTCTTTTTTTTTAATCACAAGAAGATGTTTTAATCTTTTCTTTTTCTTCCCCCCCAAACTTTAAACTTTTTATTTTGAATTGGGGTATAGCTGATAAAAAATGCTGTGGTAGTTTCAGGTAACCAGCACAGGGACTCAGCCACATATAATCATGTGTCCGTTCTCCCCAGAACTTCTCCCCCCCGCCCATCCAGGCTGGCACATAACATTAGAAAAAAATGTTGAGTAACAGCAACATTGTTCCCCCCATCCATGGTGCTGTGGTAAGTGCTAAGTTAATTCACGTTAAATTGTTTTTAAAAATCAAGTCCTTGGTCTGAAAAGGCCTCATGTTTATACACAATGGGTTTAGACTGGGAGCTCTCTTTAGGATTAAGATTCGCTTTGCAAGAAACTAAACCTGAACTTTTTTTCTTGCAAAGGGAATCCTTGCAAGAAAAAAAGATGCCTCTTACTCAAAGTCACATTGCCAGCACTTTTACAAGGCCTCTGAAAATGATCAAGTTAACTGAGAAGATAAAGTTAACATTGCCAGATAGATGTCCTTGGCAATGTACAGCTCCTCGTCCGAAAGGAGACACAAGAAGAAACTTGAAAATGCAAAGTTTGTGAGAATATCATCTATTGTGTATGACAAAATTAAAAGAGTGTGTTTTCAGGCAGCAGCTTCTTGATACATATTTATTCTATTACAGAGCAAATTGCTACAGTGACCAGACAATCTAGAAAAGAAGGAAGAGAGTCAGTATGCTTGTCCAGAATCACTGACATAACCTTAGCTTTAACGGTCCAAGTATATGGTTTCTATTCATAATTACAGACTCTCAGAGACACCCATGTACTCCACATCTGTCTCTGGAAGAAAAAAAAATCCTTTCTTAAATTGATTTGCCCTTTGTCACTGTCACAGATATGTTTTCCCTGTTTTGACAGGTAGTTGTAATTCTATTAGCAGCCCATCGACTTCCCTGTGAAATCGATCTGTGTTGGGCTGGCTGGGTCTTCTTAAAGTGGCTGATTTATTGCTTCTGCATGTTTTTAGAAAGAGAGAGCACAGGGCATGCTCACAAGTGAGCTAAAGAGTCCAGGGGTGGGAGAGGAAGCGGGAAAGGCAACGAGACACTCTTCTGTTGCCACAGAGTATAAAGAATCTAAACAATTGTTGAGAACAAATCATCTCCAGCCTCACTGTTGGTTGTCTCGATGGCAGGTGAGTTGCGACCTTTTGTCGACAGCCTAGTTGAGATGCCTGCTGACGCCAGTCAGGATAAATGACTGTCACTCTCCCTTATTAATTTATCTTACTGCCTCATGTATAAACTAGAAGGACTTGCTCACCTCAGATGTCCTCGATGTCAGTCTATCATGTTTGCCTAATTCTCCTCCCAGCTCACAATAACCAGAACACAAGTAGCTGCCTGCGGTGCCCCTGTCTCTGCCTGTAATCTTGCCCATTGAAAGGAAAGCACCCAGCCCAATCACAGGACATCACAGTTAGCCAGAGGTCAGAGACAGAAATCACCAATGCAATTTGTTTAAAGCCACATCAGCACAGAAAAGAAGGGAAGGGAAACTTAATAAACAGCCTTGTCTTAAAGTTCTATCCAAAGATTTATAATGGAATCAAGCAGTGCTAGATGAAAATAATATGTGTGAAGACCAGGCAACCTAAAATTAAGTTGACTTTTCTGACACTAAAGAGCAAGTCATTGCAGTTATATACCTTTACAAACTGAACGCAATTCTAAATATTCTCGTGTTAACCCCATGAACATAAATATGAATAGTAACGTCTCACGAGTACCATTTGTAATTTCACCCTTGAGCAATATAGTGGAGAGCCTAATTCTAAGCAGAATTATTACCAGGAAATACAATTAGGTAGGCAAATTCCACTTTTGCACTCTTTCTTTTCCTTTTATATATGTATAGGTGCTTCTACCAAGATACTCAACTCATCCTTAACTTCCAGGATAACACTGGAGCTTTCTCTGTCTTCCTCACCCAAACCTTCTCAGATGTCAGGCCAGCAAAGTGATAAGGGCATGTTTATCTAAATGATAAACTAACAAGGTTTAATGTATTAACTCTCCCAGTAAGATTTTGCATTTTAACTGGGAATTTTTATAGATATAATACTTAAACCCCCTGACCACGAAAAGCTGAAGCCTCGGTACTTGGAACAGCTACCTGGACAACTGAAACAGTTCTCCTTGTTCCTGGGGAAATACTCATGGTTTGCGGGGGAAAAGCTCACCTTTGTGGATTTCCTCACCTATGATGTCTTAGATCAGAACCGTATGTTTGAGCCCAAGTGCATGGATGAATTTCCGAATCTGAAGGCTTTCATGTGCCGTTTTGAGGCTTTGGAGAAAATAGCTACCTACATGCAGTCTGACCGTTTCCTTAAGATGCCTATCAACAACAAGATGGTCCAGTGGGGCAACAGGAGAATCTGCTGAGCGGAAGGCAGACTTGTACGGCTTGTTTTGTTCCATTCCATCCCTGGGGTACCTGTACTCCCTCTTCCCTGCTCTTTTCAGTAAATAGCATTCAGGCTAAAAAAAAAAAGAAAAAAAAAACCTTAAACCCAGAATGGAGATGACTGGCAAGACACTGGGCACCACTGAAGACAGATTGGTGGATGGAGGGATGGTGATCGACAGGTTCACCTTTCAATAGCCCTCAAATGACACTCCTAGGATAGGGCCAGTCCTCAGTTACAAACAGTGGCTCTTCTTTCCTACATAGCCCTGTAGAAACTGACAATCCTATGCTATGCTATGCTCTGTCCACTCGGGTTCGCTGAGAACCCTGAGGTTTCCAGGTTAAAGTTGGCCAGCAGCTTTTATTCTTGGAAGGTGATCACAGTCTGACATAGAAGCAAACACATGCAGAGGAGCCTGGTAGGTGCCAGCTTGTTCTCACTCTGCTCTGTTCCACGTCCAGCTCTTCTTGACAACTGATGGCCCTACTGGCCAATAGTGGCCCCAGGCACATCATCAGGTGCTCCGCTGTAGACCCTCAGTGGGAGTAACCACATAGATTCCAGTTTCCCAAAGACTTTTCCATGGTTCCACTTGGCAGCTAGATGAGCTTAGCTTCCCAGATCAGTCAACACAGACTTCCCTGTAAGCTCTGACTTGTTTATCCAGCCAGCACTTCAGACAAATTGGTTAGGAACTCCTTGGATCCTCCAATTCCTTGGACCCTACTTTCCAGTTTCTCCCATGTTTGTTTCAGGCCTAATTGCTATAAGAAATCTTCTATTCCCACGATACTCCGAGTGGCCCTGCTGTGAACTAACCCCTGACTGATATGGTCCCTTGCAGAGGGTCTTTACAGAGACCTATCCTACACACGCAAGGCCATGCCCATGTGCATGACTCCCAGCTGAAAACTATTGCTTGTTACCAAGAACCATAATCAAATCAAGGCTATATTATCTGTCTGAGCCTGTGATCTGTGTTTTGTGAGATATAATTTACAATTTATTTTTTGAATTGTTTATCATTTTTTAACTCTTGCTTTATATTTTTACTTATTTGGGAGGGAACATGCCACGCAGCCTGCAGGATCTTAGTTCCTCGACCAGGGATCAAACCAGCGCCCCTTGCAGGGGTAGCATGAATTCTTAACCACTGGATTGCCAGGGAAGTCCCATTTTATCATTTTTAAAGCTGAGCCTGGGGCTTCCCTGGTGGCTCAGTGGTAAAGAACCCACCTGCCAAGGCAGGAGACAGGAGTTTGATCCCTGGTCCAGAAGATTCCACATGTGGTGGTGCAACTGAGCCCATGTGCCACGACTGTTGAGCTTGTGCCCTAGAGCCCCGCGTGTGCAACTGCTGAAGCCCAGGGGCTCTAGAGTCCGTGCTTCACAGCCCGAGAACGCACTGCAATGAGAAGCCCACACACTGCAACCAGAGCGCAGGCCCCTCACCACCGCTAGAGAGAAGCTTGAGCAGCAACGAAGACCCAGCACAGCCAAAAATAAAATAAATAAATATAATTTTTTAAAGAAGTTGAACCTGATATTTAGTAATATGCTCTCTATGCATCATCCTAAATCAAGAGGTTACAGACTCCAGTTTCAAAAAATGAATTACAATGGCAAGATCAGCAAGAACCATCTTGAAACCCCAAGCCAAATAGATCATTTTCTCACACACATATCTGAATGTTGAGTATAAGGCATAAGGGCCAGAGCAGCTGGGAGGTAAATTTGGAAGGGACATCATGGTCAGTTTATAAATGCCGCCATTTGGTCTGATGTTCACAACTGGGCCAATCAGACTTGGTCAGGGTCAGGTTCACCTGCTTCAGTGGAAAGTAGACCACTCACAAAAAAGCTACAAAGGTGACAAGTGTCTCACTTAGTGGGACATCTGTTTTTGGCACTTAACATGCATGATAACAAACTGGGCCTTCAGAAAGAAGTCTTTTCAGAATGGAAAAACACAAACTCCTTCTGTGAATTGTATCCCATTTACTGCACAGGCTGAAGAAAAAAATTCAAAGAAATGCATCAATATATACTGTAGTCAGAGAACTCCAGTTACAGTTTATTCTTCAGAGTAGACTAATTTTTAAAATCCTATTTTTAAAATCTTTGCAGCTAGAAAAATAACCATAACATACAGAGGTTTCTTGTTTGCCATTAATATCAAGTGCAGATCAAGTGCTCAAAATTGCACAAGCCATACTGCGAAGCACAATATCTCCTCTGAAAATGCAAATGCATTTTTCAGAACAGAACTAAATAGAACAAATAAAAGAAGCCAACTTCTCTGAAGCTCAGGTGTCTCATTACATCTGCAAAATCAAAATTATATCACAATATTCCTGTCTGATTTTTAATTTGCTTTAAGTCAAATAAACATGAATAATGAGAAAGACATCTCAGGCTAGGAGCTGATAACATCATAAACCATATAAAGGACACTTGGTTAATTTCTGTCATAAAATGCCATCATAAAATCACACCTGCTTGAAAAAAAAGTTTTTGCTAGTTTCTGTCTTTTCCCCTCAAAATAGCCATCCCTGTCAAAGGACATTCAGCTCAGTGTCTGGGACTATCAGTTATTAGGGTTTGTCAGCAGTCAGAAATCATTCAAATATATCTCCTGTTCCCCTCCAAAGCTATAAATAAAAATTGTACACTAGCATATACTGACCAAAAGGATGTGTGCCTACATGACAGCAGTCAGGATTTAGATTAGATGGTAAATATCTTGTGATGAGGGAAGTTAAGATATTGGAAAGAATCATATTGAGAGGGACCAGAGCCTCCCTACCCTCAAACTGTTTGCAAATAAGATGCATTATTCTCCAGGATCCCCTAAGTCAAGAACTTAGGTAACAGGAGGGCTTTGTATATAATAACAAAAAATGGTTTTATCAATTCACTGCTCTATTGATTATCAAATCCTACCATTCTATGATCAAATCAGAAAGGCAACATAGGGAGTCTCAGTCCTCATCCACATGTTCAATGAAATGTGAATCCTTTCACATTTTTATCATCATTTTCCCCTTTGAATGTGATAATTAACAAGCTTGATAATACAAATCTAAGAATAATAGAAAGATCTAGACTTTAGGTCAAGAGACCTGGATTCCAGTTCTAACAGCATTTTATTAGTTATGTGATCTTGAGGAAAAAAATCAGTTAACTGCTCTGAATCTCAAATCATTCATGACTAGAATAGCTTCTGCCCTACCTACCTCACAGGCTTGTCATACGATCATATGCAATGATGTCTGTGACAGTGCTTTGTAAAATATAAATTATGTGATGGTGTAATTATCATTAGAGGACAAGTGGCTGTACAATCACATCCAAATTACGAAAAAGCAGATTTTTCTCAGTTAATAAGAATGTATCATGCAGATGCAGTGAATAATAAGTAAACACCAGCAGGATGGGGGGCAGGGAATGAAAACCAAGTGAAATGTTTACCCAAGTGGGTTCTGAACAGATGGAAACCATGAGGTCTCTGCCATACTTCACATTCTCTGGGTCTCTTGTGTTTTGAGAGACAGCCTTGTCCCCTTCAGCTTTTTAATCCTTGATACGGTTTTCCACAACTTCTGCTACACTGAGAACCACTGTGGTAAAGACTACTGACACCTGCTCTCAGGAGTCTAGACACTTTTTCAACCTTAGAGAACATAGACTATGAATCATGGCTCTCTTTAGAATCAGATCTTCAGCCCATGAGGGTTTACATTTAAATTCTGCATGTAGGTTGGCCTGTCTTTGCTCTGTGGTTCATTGTTAATCTGGGAGACTTTAAACTTTTTGAAGGCAGTGTCACGGTTAAATAAACTTTCTTATAAATAGATGACAGCCAAAAACCCAGAGATACCAGAAAAAGTCTTATAGAATCAAACAGTATTACTGTAACATGCTTGTCATGATAATTAATATTACTTCAGGGTGCCTTGAAAAAACATAAAAGTACTAAATAATAATTACAAAACTAGCTAAGAGTTTGATGACAGATCTGGAGAAAAGATGAGCAGTGGCTGATAAGTTCTCTTCTCTTTTGAAATCTAATGTAATAGAAATAAATTTTTAAGTCCAAAGAGGCATTTAAATGTCAAAACTCAGCTAAGATATTACTTGGGGGCATAATCAAGTAATTTATGGCCTATTTTGTGACTGCTTTCTTCAAGTAATTCATAGAATCTATTTGAAACCTTGACCTGTTAAAACAATATATATAAGTTGAAATTGCACTAGATACTTTCAGCAGTTAAAAGTGACATCCTTAAAACTAAAGTACTTTTACCAGAGCATAGACAATTCAGTTCCTAAATGCACAACTTCTAATGACAATACTTGACCCATAATGCCCAAACCTGCAACTGTATATAAATACAATAAAAAAAAATTTGAGTTAACTTTTTATTTAATAGACTATTTAGGCTCTTCAATTACCCATGTCCACTGTAGCATATGATTTTTAAATCATCTTACAGGTTACCTCTTCAACAGAGCTCTGGCTTTGTTATTTTTTTTGCTGTCTCAAACATGGAGGTTATAGCCTCTTTCTTACTTTAAGAAATGAGTGTGCTCCTGAAAGCTAATAAACCAGTATGTATTTATGGTGCATTAGGTTTCATATTCTGTGAAGTGGTGGCAGATACAAAAGATGGTCCCCACACAGAAATCAGTCAAAAGTTAAACCTATGGATTAAGTGCTAAATTGCGCCACAGAATACAACTGTTCTTGGAAATCAGAGAAAAGGTGAACGCTAAGTAAAGGAATGGGTGAGTATAATCTCCCTGGAGGAGAGGACTTGAGTTGATATTTGAAAAATAATTTAGGATTCAGGGGAAGTGTACTGGGTTTTCAAATGGAGAAAAGATCATGATCAAATTCTTTGAATAAACCGGTCAGAAGTCTAGACTGACTGGAGATAAGAGATGATGTTAGAAGGAAATGAAGGATAAGCTTAGCTAGGTAGAAATCATCTTATAGAACCTTGATAACTAGACAAAGAAGTCAGACTTGATGCAATAGATAAAAGGGAGCCACAAGACTAGTTTTCGAACAAGGACATGACATAAAAAATTAGTGGTTAAGGAAGTTTCTGGTGACTGACATATGCGTGGGACTGGATAGGCATAACACTGAAAACTGGAACAGCAGTTTGGAAGCAGTTACATAACCCGGATGGTAGTATCAGAATCAGCGAGAAAAAATACAGACCCAAACACTTAGAAGAGAATTCACTATGTAAGTCAGACTCTCTTTTTCAGATTTGAATATGAGGACTTCGTAAGGTGCTATGGCTTGTACCAGTTGATTATCTTCCCAGTTAGCAGCAGAGTCAGGACTGAAACTTAGGTTTCTGGGCACCTAGGTAATTCTACTAAGAAATTTTGAGGAAAGAAACTGTGGGACTTGTTAAAGACTAGTTTGGCAATAACGATAAAGATGAAAAGCATAAAGTTTACACCTGTGGCTTAGAGTCTAGAGGTGAGTGGTTTAATAGTATCACAGTTAGCCATGAGGGAGCTGACAAAATTAGCTTGGGGGAAAAGTTGATGAGTTATAATTGGATTATGTTGAAGTTCGGGTGATAGTAGAATACCTAGGTCGACATGCCCTACAATAATTGAACATGAGGAACCGCTCAGGGCTGACAGCGCAGTCTATAGCTCAACCCAGACCTCTCTCCAGACTCCCAGTACCGTTATATATCCAACCCCTCATCTGACACCAGCACCTACAATTTAGATTGACCAAAACTGAAACCATTATCTTAACTCTCAAGTTTGGCTAATACTGTTATCCATACTGTTCATTCATTAGACAAACACTTATTATACTTGAAGTCAGACACCTGGGACACATCTTCATCTCCTCCTTTTACCTCACTGACTGCAGCCAAACAGTGACCAAATTCTGCTTGATTTCTCTTCCTATTTGCCCATCCTTATTACTGACATTGTGGCTCAGACCCTTGTCATCTCAGGCCTGATTTATAACTAGTCTCCTAACTAGTTCCACTTTCTCTACCCTGGATTCCATTTTAGCCTTTCTCCACATAATTATTATGTGCTTAGTCACTCAGTTGTATTTGATTCTTTGAGACCCAATGGACTGCAGCCCACCAGGCTCCTCTGTCCATGGGGATTCTCCAGGTAAGAATCCTGCAGTGGGTTGCCATGCCCTCCTCCAGGGAATCTTCCCAACCCAGGGATCGAACCCAGGTCTCCCACATTGCAGGCGGATTCTTTACCATCTGAGCCAGCGGGGAAGCCCGCATAATTATTATAATGATTTTCTAAAATACAAATCAGATCATCATGTATTCTTTAGTTACTATTCTCATGGTCTATCTAGAATTTAAGGTCCTCAAAATCTTATCTTTTTTTCCTTAAGAGTTCCAAACAATGAAAATATATAGCATTGTCTGACTAGTCTATTGGGTTTGCATCTCAGTATCTTTGATTGGGTAACTCACTGCTTGGAACGCCCTTCTCTCCATATCTCCCCTACTCATACTTTCCACCTCTTCCATCTACTGAACTCTTATTTCAAAATTCCCAGGTGAGTTGCTTCAGAGATCTCGATGACAGTTAAGGTCCAAGAATAGTGCAGCCGAGACAAGGCACACTCCCACATACTGACTCCATAGAACATGTGATGCCAACAAAGGGTTAAATATTACATGTATTCTATATGTAGAATAAATAAATGTAGTTATTTATTTATTACATTTAAATTTTATTTATTACATGTAAAATTTATTTATTACATGTAAATATATATATATATATATTTATTATACATAAATTCTTTGACATAATGCTAAATTAAAAAGAAGAAAATGTGGTATAGCTCATTGATTATAACCATACAAAGATTATAAGCTTACATAAAAAGCTAGAGATGAATAAACATAGTTACTGTACTAAAACAAAGGGATTAAATAGACTTCTTCTGCATTATATGCATGTTTCATTTAAACATTTAATTTTTAAAATAATGGATGTTATCAGTATTAAATTCAATTAAAAAGGTCAAACAGTTATTTATAAATAAAATTACGCCTTATTTGAGCTTGATAGTTACTACTCAAAAGTATATATCACTGAATTTTTACAAAGTAACTACGCAATGCATAACAAAATTATTGTCCTAGTATCTCTGCTTTATAAGTTCATTTTTTATGTTATGGGTTTTTTAAAACAAGGCATACGTGCACTGACAAACATAAGTGTTATTTTATGCTTCTGATGTTCCTCTATTTAAAACACAGATAATTAAGATTTGATTTTACCAGTTTTGTTTCCTGGATTAAAATTTCCAAAAGTTCTTTGTAAGTCAGTTGCAAGAATGCCAAAATGGAAACAATAAGAAAGTAGTGTTTGTAATCCTAATATAAAGTAGAAGCTAGGCCAAAAGGCAACATTCAAGAAAACTAAATGCACTTTTCAATGCTAAAAGCCAGAGTTCACAAAGAAGATAGGATAGTTATAAATACCTATACCCCAAATAACACATAAAGTTCTTATGCAGATCAAGAACTATTGATGATATAAGGAAAAGAGATGGAAACAAACTTTCAGTACAAAATAAAAGGTAAATAAGAACATAGAAGATTGAAGCAATATAATAATTGGATATGTGTTTAAATATATATAATACTATCCTTGAAATAAAAAATATATTCTCTTAGAGTGCACATGAAAAATTCACCAAAATTTTTAATATGTTATTTGACAAAGAAAACATCATACAGTTGCATAAAGTAAAAACATTACAAACAACACACACTGATCAGAATGCAATAAAATTAGAAGTGAAAAATACAATTAAAAATGTAAAAAGCTTTCCAACCTGGAAAATGGTTATTTTGTTAAACAACTCATAGAAAAGAAAATAGAAATTACCAAACTTCTGAATAATATTAAAAATGAAAATACTACATGTCAGAGAGTCTCGTGGATATATCCATGGCAGTGATCAAAAGAAAATTCATAGCCTTGGATATCTATATTAATTAAAATAAAAGAATAAAAATAAATGAAATTTACAATTCAGAACTAGAAGCAAGCACTAAAAAGGAAGATAAAAATAAAAGTAGAAACTAAAGATGCAGAGAATTAGGGGGAAAGGGATCAAAATTTAAAATCAAAGTTCTGGTTCTTTAGTTGTTCAGTTGCTAAGTCATATCCAACTCTTTGTGACCCCATGGACTGCAGCATGCTAGGCTCCCCTGTCCTCCACTCTCTCCTGGAGTTTCCTTGGATTCACGTCCATTGAGTCAGTGATGCTCTCCAAGTATCATCCTCTGTTGTCTTCTTCTCCTTCTGCCTTCAATCTTTCCCAGCATCAGTGTCTTTTCCAATAAGCAGGCTTTCTGCATCAGGTGGTCAAAGGATTGGAGCACAGCTTCAGCATCAGTCCTTTCAATTCAAGGTTGATTTCCTTAAAGATGGACTGGTTTGATCTCCTTGCAGTCCAAGGGACTCTTGAGAGTCTCCTCCAGCACCACAGTTTGAAAGCATCAAATGTTCCGTCCCCAATCTTCTTTATGGCCCAACGCTCACATTTGTACATGACTACTGGGTGGCATCACTGACTCGATGGACATGAGTTTGAGTCAACTCCGGGAGTTGCTGACGGACAGGGAGGCCCAGTGTGCTGCAGTCCATGGGATCGCAGAGTCGGACATGACTGAGTGACTGAACTGAACTGACTGGAAAAACCATAGCTTTGACTATATGGACGTTTGTTGCCAAAGTAATGTCTCTGCTTTTTAACACACTGTCTAGGTTTGTCACAGCTTTTCCTCCAAGGAGCAAGTGTCTTTTAATTTCATGGCTGCAGTCACCATCTGCATTGATTTTGGAGCCCAAGAAAATAAAGTCTATCACTGCTTCCACTTTTTCCCCTTCTATTTGCCATGAAGTAATGGGACCAGATACCATGATCTTAGTTTTTTGAGTGTTGAGTTTCAAGCCAACTTTTTCACTCTCCTCTTTTACCCTCAGCAAGAGGCTCTCTGCTGCTGCTGCTGCTAAGTCGCTTCAGTCGTGTCCAACTCTGTGCGACCCCATAGACAGCAGCCCACCAGGTTCCCCCGTCCCTGGGATTCTCCAGGCAAGAACACTGGAGTGGGTTGCCATTTCCTTCTTCAATGCATGAAAGTGAAAAGTGAAAGTGAAGTCGCTCAGTCGTGTCCGACTCTTCGCGACCCCATGGACTGCAGCCCACCAGGCTCCTCCGTTCATGGGATTTTCCAGGCAAGAGTACTGGAGTGGGGTGCCATTGCCTTCTCTGAAAGAGGCTTTCTAGCTCCTTTCATTTTTGCATATCTGATTGCTGGGAGAGATAGAGCAATCTTGATTCTAGCTTGTGATTCATCCAGTCCAGCATTTCACCTGATTGACAAATTAGACAAATCAATGAAAATCTATTGAATTTTATGAGCTCTTTATATATTTTGGATATTAATCTCTTATCAGATACATGATTTGAAAATATTTTCTCCCATTCCAGAGATTGCCTTTTCATTTTGTCAATGGTTTTCTTTGCTCTGCAGAAGCTTCTTCAGTTTGGTGTAATCCCACTTATTTATTTTTGCTCTTAGTGCTTTTGCTTCTGGTGGTAAATCCATAAAAACCACTGCCAAAAAAGATGTCAACAAGCTTACCCTCTATATTTTCTTCTGGGAATTTTATGGCTTCAGATCTTTGATGCATTTTGAGTTGATTTTTGTATATGGTATAAGATAGGGATCCAGTTTTTATTCTTTTGCATGTGGCTGTCCAGTTTTCCAAGCACTATTAATTGAAGAGACTATCTTTTCTCTATTGTGTGTTCTTGTTACTGTTGTCAAAAATTAGTTTACCATATATGTGTGGGTTTATGTCTGGGATCTCTGTTCTGTTCCATTGATCTATGATTGCTATAAGTTTGTAATATAGTTTGAACCCCTTTATTAAAATTTTCAGTTTAATTATTGTATTCAGCTCTGTAATATCCAATTGGTATTTTCTTACACTTTCTATCCCTGTTGAAATTCTCAGTTTATTTGTGCATTCTTCTGCTCTCAGTGAACATTTTTAATACCACTATTTTTAATTCTTCATCAAGGAAATTAATTATCTTCATATCATGAAGGTCTGTCTCTGGAGTTTTATCTTATTCTTTTGTTTGGAACATATTCCTGGTTTCTTCATTTTCCTTGACTGTCTGTGTTGGTTTCTGTTCATTAGGTAAAATAGCCACCTCTCCATCTTGATGTCGTGGTCTTATCTAGGTGATGAAAATTATAGCCCGGTCCTAGCTCATTTGTCTGTCAAATCTTTTGTTACTGTCCAAGTTGCCTTCTTTGTTCTTAGGATTTCCAGAAATTGAAGCTGTGCCAAGACCTGTCAGTGTCCCAAAGAAAGGATCTCCGTCAGCATCTAGATGCAGGCTGAGGGGAAGCCAAACATTTAGGCAGCAGCTTTTAAAGAAAGACTGGGAGCTGGGCATTTTTGTCTGCCTGCTCCGCAGTGAGCCTTGGGGGGATAGCCAGTCGGGAACTCTGTTTCCTATAGTCCTGTGGGATCCATGACCACAGGTCCTACTGGCTGCCAGATGTGGACCCTCCTCTGACCTGCAACCACAAAAGCCAGGGCACCAGACGTGTGCAAAGCTCCTTCCAAGGAGACGCCAGTGACCTGGGGCAGAGCAGAGGGAGAACATGGGTCAGCGCCCACCAGCCTCCCAGGTCTCAGGGGACGATCACAATCTATTATAAGAATTATTATTTATCTGTCATTTACAACAATAATTCAGTGTGTTAAATTAGAGCCTGACCCACAGGCAGCAGCTTTCAAAGTGTGTGGATAGGCCTCGTTCAGGGAGACAGGTGGTTCTGTCTCTGCTCCCTCTGTGCTGAACCCTGAAGGAGCAGCCACGCTGAGTCCTTCTGCTCCCACTAAGAACTGTTTCTCTCTTTGCTACAGTCTTCTGGGTCGCATAGAAGCAAGCCGTTATTGGTTTTCAGAGCTAGATGTTTGGGGGCGGCCCATCCCTCAGCTGGTCGTTTTAAAAGCTAGGATGCTAGATGTTGGGTCCAAACCCTTCACTCCTCAGGGGGAAGCTGGGAGTTGTGCGTTTCCCACTGATTTTTTTGTCCCTGTATGGATGTGCTGTTTGTGGCATGAGTTTGTCCCAGCTTTTTAAATCTACTTTAATGTAAATATTTTCTTGTTTGCCCAATAGGTAGGAGTCACTCAACTAGCTTCTGGATTTCTTTCAGAGGAAACTGTTCCGTGTGTAGCGGAAGACTTGGCGTATCAGAAGGAAGAGGTGTGTTCAGGACTCTCCTGTGTCGCCAGCTTGAATTCAACTCACAGAGGACATTCTAACGTACCCACACCCCTCTAAGGAATCACAGGTATAACAAGCTCAAAAAAATTAAAAGAATTAAGAAAGGTAGGAATATGTAGAATTAATGTGTAAAAAGCAGTAACCTCCTTATATACAATAATAAACAGAAGATGTGATAGAATAGAAAACCCCATTTACAACAGCAACAAAAAAGATAAAATTCTTAGGAACAAACTCTAGCAAGAAATGTTCAAAACCTATATGAATAGAGCTATAAAACACTGCTAAGTGGAAAGACATTCCTTGTTCCGGTTAGGACATTTCAACATCATCAAGATGTCAGTTCTCCCTTAACGTTAATTCATAAATTTAATGTAATCCCAGTTAATTAAAAAACCTATAAATTTTCTTCTAGAGCTAAACAGGCTTCCCAGGTTGGTGCAGTGGTAAAGAATCCACTTGCCGATGCAGCAGACACAACAGACTTGGATTTGACCCCTGAGTCAGGAAGATCCCCGGGAATAGGAAACGGCAACCCTCTCCAGTATTCTTGCCTACAAGATGCCATGGACAGAGGAACCTGTCAGGCTGCAGTTCATGGGGTTGCAAAGAGTCAGACACGACTGAGCCCACACACCTGACAGGCAGCAGAGCTAAACAAGGGGCTACTAAAGTTCCTGTGGAAAAAAGAAACACCAGGAATACTTGGAAAACACTGAAAAAGAAACGCTGTGGGAGGATACCAGCCCTACCAGACACTAAAACACACAGCGAGAGAGTATACTGCCGACGCATGAACAGACAGACCAGTTACCTAGGACAAAAAGCTCAGCAACGAGCCCAGCTACATATGGAAATCTGGTACATGATAAAGCTGGCATCTCAAATTACTGGGGTGACGAACAGATTCCTGACACATACATTAAAACAAAATGACACAACGCAAGCGCTAGAAGAAAACACACAAATTCCTCTTACAACTTTGCTACAGGGGGAAACAGTAACTCAAAACTCAGGTGCAATAAGGAAAAGTTGGTATTTTTGACTACATAAAAATAAAAATAAAACATTTGCTTGACTTGAAATATCACAAGCAAAATCAAAAGACAAATGACAAATTGGGAGGAAAATCTGTAATATATAACACAGATGAAGGGCTGATAGCTCTACTATAAAAAGAAATGAGGAAAACACGAACAAAAATCCTGCAGAAAAGTAGGCAAGAGACATGAACAGTCAATTCACCAAAAAAATAAATAAAGAAAGATTGAAAATGACTCTACACATATGAAAAAAAGGTTCAACTTTACTCATTAGATAAACAAATATTAAAATTATACATAGCTACCATTTTTACCATCATATTGGCAAAAATTCAAAAGCTTGACAATGTACTCTATTTATGAAGTTATAGAAGAAAAGCACTCTTGTTCAACATTAGAGGAACACAAAATGATACAACCTTTATGGAGCGGAACATTACAATATCTACCCAAACTGCAAACCCATTTACCTTTCAATCAAATGATCCCATTTCCACTATTTTTACCCAGAAGTTACACCTAAACAATATGAGGTCATTCCTTGCCACATTATATGAAATTGAAAAATCCAAGAGCCCAAACATAAGAGATTGAATGAATTAACGATGATACAAACATGCATTGAAGTATCATGCAGTAGTGAAGAGGAACAAGGAACATATCTATGAACTGATACGCAGTGATTTTCATATGAGTATAAAAATGTATATACAGTATACTGCCTTCATCTAAGAAAGAAGGGAAAGAAGGAAACATCCAATAATATGTTTGTTCTTGGAAAAACCATAGAAAAGATAAAATAGAAAGCAATAAAATTAGTTACCTACAAAGAAGTTGGGAGAAAAAAATGAAAGGGATAAAGAAGGGATTGAATATACCTGATTATACTTTTTTGGATATTTTTGGAAGCATGTTAATATTCTATATTTTCAAAGAATAAAAGTTAACAAAGATAGGGAAAACCACAAAATTAAGTGCAAACAGAAACTGTTTTATAAAACAAACTGTTTTTTAAACAAACAATGTAAGTGTACTGTGGGAAAAATAAAGAACTAACCAAAGTTACTTTTGAATACCAGCCACGGGGTAAAGAACGGGGTAAAGATCTTCCCTGCTGGCTCAGATGGTAAAGAATCTGCCTGCACTGCATGAGACGCGGGTTCGATTCCTGGTTTGGGAAGATCCCCTGGAGAAGGGAATGGCTACCCACTCCAGTATTTCTGCTTGGAGAATTCCATGGACAGAGGAGCCTGGTGAGCTAGTCCATGGGGGTAAAGAGTCAGACATGACCGAGCACCTAACACACACACACACACACGCAGTAAAATTTACAAACAAATCTGGACCTCATCTTAGCAGGTTTGTTTTTGTGGTGGTAAAGTGTATGAATTCTTAAACTATTTTATGTGCATTGAAGGGATAAGCAAACGAGCAAATGTGCTGATGCTGAGAGAAGCCAGAGTTCTCACTGTACAAGAAGAGACAAGCAAGAATGGGATGAAGAAAGGCGAGTAAAGAACTTCGTGAATTTCGATTAAAATCAGAGATATCACCATGAGCTCATGGTTTCTAATATACAAATACACACAAGTTCAGCAAGAGCTCCTTGCAGAAATACTGATGAACGTCTGGGGCAGGAAAAGTTTAAGATCAGCCTTAAACAACTTTTTTATATCAGAAAGTAAGAAAGCACTCCAAAAAATGATAGAAGCATGTCAAAAAAAAAAAGAAACAAACAAACCCAAAAGAGCCAGCTTGAAGGGCCTCCCACTGACCAAATCTGGGTCAATTTGAGCATGAAAATAATTACAATAAGAATTACAATCTATTGAATAAAATAGGAATTCATGAATACTAGATGACAATGGTAATGATAGATGACACATACATACCTATATAAATACATAAACTTTTGTAATGTATCTTATTTTAATATTAATTTCTTTGGTTATCAATAGCAATGGGTTTCAGCTCCCTCTATTTCTCCTTGGAAATATCAGTCCATTTCTTTTCCCCTTATTTTGATCATCACAGTACACCTATGATGGCAAAACTTTATATTTTGCAACTAAATTCGCAACTTGTCATTTTCCTAATTTGTCATTTTCCTTTTAACAAAACTTTATTATATTAATTGTAACTATTTTTTCTAACTTGTCATTTTTCTTTTAATAAACAGGAATATTTTGTCTTTAAAAACTCCTTCTAACTATATGCACATTAAGAAAAATACTTATTGCATTATATTCCTTAACTCTCCTTAATAAAAATAAAATAAAATGTCCCATTAAATCCCTAGAAGGCACTGCTAATGCTGAAATGGAAGAGGAAAGGAAAGAGACAGAAAAGAGGGAGCCAAACTGTGAGGGTTAATGAGAGAGGAGTCGTATTCCCTCTGTTGTGCCTTAAACCATTCAATTGCAATAAGGAAGGACATCAGAAGAGAAAAATGTGATCCCCTTCCACAGAGAAATTAATTACTTTCTTAGATTTGAAACCTTTCCAATGAAAAATTTCCTGTTGCCCAGAAGCACCTTTCTAATTAATGATCTTTAGTTTCTCAGGTAAGCTCATGCTGCACAAATCCCTTCTCAGCTTATAAGGGAAGAGGCATTTAAGGCGTGAACTGCAGGAAGAAAGGGCAGGAAAGTTACACAGAGGAAATGAACTGAGCCGGGCACCCCACTCTTAGCGCTTGGAGCCAACGATGGGCTACAAAGATCTTTGCCCCCTGGCTCGGTGGAGAGGAGTGTGTGCTGACTCAAGGCTCCGGCGCATTCTTGAAAAATCACTGCACAGTTAACTTCTAAATTACTGAGAACAATTGTAGAGATCAATAGAAAACACCAACCTCTAAAGACATTTCCTACAGCATAATTTGAAGAATTAGAATACATGAAGCAGTGAGCCAAAGAAAATCAGGTCTTAGCACTAATTAGAAAATTTTCTAAGCTTTCTCTCAAGAAAATCAGTTCGTCGGTCAAAGGACCAATTTGAAACACGGCTTACAAATTTTCATTTGGGCTGAAAAAAATTACAGCCGGATATTTGAACCAATGTTCTAAATAAAATTGTGAGACTAATTACTTACTGTTAATAAAATTGTAACCGAAAATTGATTATTCACTAGTAGTTAAAATCTGTTTTCCACAAGTCAGAATGAAGACAGACTCTGAAGCAGAAAAAATAAAACCCCACTAGAGTATCTCGTTTAATCAGAGAGGGGAAAAAGGAGCTTAATACTGGGTCCCCAGAAACATAACTTCCTCCTTTAAACTATGATTTTATAACATTTACTTCCAACAACTTAATAAATGCTCACCTTGTGACTAGCTATTAATCCCAACTAGCAAAGCCGTCTTTTTTGTTTTACTGTGTAGCTTGATCTTGTTTGACCTAGGGTACAGATGCCACAGAGCACTATAACACACATGTAAATCTGTGTGGGTGTTTTAGCGGGGCACATTGCTTCTCAGGTAAATAGTTTAGAGGCTTTTCTGCTCTTCCCATGGATGAAAATTCCTACTTAACCTCCACTCAAATCTGCCCATCTCATTCGATCTTTGTATGAGTGGTCCAACTGTTCACACTGATGTGAGCAGTGCCCTGAAAATACACCTGCCAAAAGCTACTCTTCTTTTAAATAAAAATTAGAAAATAAATTCTCCTTGAGTAGAACAACTGGTCCATGCTTTCTCCTCACTCAAAGGGTTACTGGCTTATAGAAATAAACAGCCCAGGTGTTTGTTGGACCATCATCTTTCTTTAAAGGAAAGCCACACTTTCTGTCCCAGGTGATTGGTTTGACCAGTCCCCACCATCACTACCAATAGGTCTACCACCCGCCTCGTGTGCAGACTCAAAACGTGGTATAATTTGGATCTATTTCCTTTCACTTCATTCTTGCTGCATGTTAAGATTTTAATACCTGTTATAATAAAATATGGAAATACAAAAACAGTTTAAATGAATAAATAAGAATTGTAAATATACACTGGGACCAGCTAGATATCTGCAAGAGGACACAGTTGTATTCTAAAGTCATGTAAAGATTTTCCTGATAAATATTAGGCAGATTGGAATATTAACATATCCTAATTAAATATATTTGCTGTAGAAAATTAGGAAAATACAGATATACCTAACAAAAATGAAAATCTCTCATAACTCCACTGCCTGAGATGATCACTGTTAACATTTGGCATACATTCTTTCTGATTTTTTCCATTCTTACATATGTTGCTATTTCTTACAGTAGTAGGTCTCATACTATATAGCCTGCTTTGTAATATGTTTTCTATTGTCAATAAACATACCTCTAAAACATCATTCTTTATGGATGGATTTTATGAATGCCCTAATTTAGTTATCCAAACCCTAAAGATTTTCAGATGCTATACCTGGGTCTATTTTTTGTATATAATTTTGACTTCATGACTGCTTTGTGATAGTTAATACATACTGATCAGGCTCCACTGAAAGCCTAGTATTTTATCAAACATTAGCAATAATGTTTAGCCTTTAGAGGAAACTATGCAAGACAATGTGAAATCCAGCTAAATTATTATTATTTTTGATTGAACTACAACATTTAGCTCCTCGGGCTCATCTGCTATCAATTAGGGTGATAAGCAGGCACTCAAAAGCTAGCTTTTCAATTATGTTTTCTACCTTTCAACCGAAATGTTCCTGTCATTGCAAATCATGTAGCAATTTTGTAAAGGCTTCATCGTAGCAACCAAGTGATAACTTTAAAATCAAGAATCTAAACCAATTAATTCCTAACATTAATTACTTCTTCTAAAACAAAAGGCACTTTAAAGTAAGTGGCTGCAAATATACTTTTTATCCCACTAACAATCCTTATCTCTTTTCTCCCCAGCTCACAATTCTGTTGACAACTCATGCTCAGACTCAAATCATCATTCAAATCATAATTAAAGCATAATTCTGAGCTCTCTTTGTACATGCTAATTCCACAGCCACCAGATGTAAAAGCCACACTGAAATTCCTATAGAGTATTATTAGCTTGCAAGGAGCAGAATTAAGATGCATAAAAGTATCCTGTAAAGCAAGTAAATATTTTGGTTTTAATTACATTATTACCTTGTTTTATGCCATTAATTACTACAATTTATTGTATAATTGACTCTCAGAAAAAAATGTTACCAAAGAAGTTCTGCAGTCTTAAACTGAAGATAGTATATACTAATGATTTGGCCTAACCCCTCTGTTCCCTTAAAAATAAAATGTAAAATACTTTTATAGTAGATTTGACAAATCACTTTCCTATTTTCCCACTAATACATAAAGTTTATCATATGCTACAGTTATTTGTTGATTTATTTCTCATAAATCACAGGGTAATAAAAAGTTGTATTGTCAAGCTAGGGACAATTAAGCTGCCTTTATTCCCTACAACCCATGCTAGAACTTGAAACTAGTAGGTGCTCAATTAATTTTATTAACTAAATTAATGAACTAATCATGTCATGCATTCATTTCACTCAACATAATAAAAGCATTATTGTTAAATACTAGCTAGTATCTATTTCAGCCTTTACAGATTAAAAGCCTGCAGCCTTAGAGCAAAAGACTGAACATTAGCAATAATAACAGTTTGCTGTAGATTGAAAACAAATGAACTCATTCTGGGACTGGGCAATCACTCATAAACCACATGAGGGGCCTACCCTCTTGCAGTTTATGACCCCAGTCAAGTCTTTCTAGTGAAATAAAGCCTTGTGTTCACTCTGGGGCCATCCATTGTTCTCTCTATAATTTGTACCAAATTGTAAAGGTTATAAATACTTGTGGTGAAGCTGCCTTCACTCACACTTAGGTGCCATTTTTTTTTTTTTTAATAACTACAAGACCAGAGACTAGCATTTACCTACTTCATAATAACCTAATCATACATACCTTTGAACTCAGGATGTTCTTCAAATGCCATGATTTATTATATCCTTCTTGGTCACAAAATAGTCAACCTCATCAAATTCAACTAGGCCAACTTCATTCTCTTAGGAGTAGTAGCTAGCAATAAAAAGTGAAGTCATTTCTTAAACAAAACTATATGCACTTGAATTCTTTTCAGATTTAAAAAACTAATAGATTATGTTGCAAGTGACAATAAAATGAGTGAAAATAAGTGCAGTTAATTACAGAAATTTTCTCTGCCTACCACTTCTAAGCCTATTTGATTCTTGTTGCTGTGATTTTAATTTTTCTTGAACTAATGTGCCCTCTAATGGTTAAAATAAAGATATAATCAAAACCATAAAAGAAATGCCAACTTATTAACTGCCAGGAATATTTCTATTCAAAAAATACTTCTCTGACTTGAACCTATGCCTTCAAGATATGTCTTTAATAAATAGCTAGAACATGCATTTTATGTATTCTGTATGACAGATAATGCAAACGAGGAACAGCAAACAGATCTTGTCAAATAGATTTAAATGTCACCTCCTATTTTTAAAAAGCATCAAATATTTTTTTTAATGATATCTATAATTAAGTCTTGCATGTGCTGAAGTTAAAATACAGATTGGGGTTATACCTATTCTAATATCATAATTTAATTTAATTAAAAACAGCTATTACTTCAAAGTAGATTATTTTGGTTCTTCCATATTTTTATTTTTCTAACATGAAATGAAAGTCTGTCCCTAACCTCTAAAAAATGTAAACATATACACGCACGAAAAAATTAAATACAGTTCTATTTGTTCACAGTTTACCCTCAGTGTTCATGCTATCCTACTTTTGGTTCAGCTGTAATATTAGAAAGTAATAGAAATTTAGTAATTACCCAGTTAATGTGACCAATGGCAATAGTCCGCTGAGCTAAAGAGAGTCAAGGAGAAATTGCTTGAATTATTTACCTTTGCTTACTAAATTCAGGAAACTTATTGCAGCTTTATAATACAATTTATTTTGAACAAGAATATGGTCAAGACAGAAAAACATATATAGAGAAAATTTATTTAATTCTGTCTATCCAGAAGAATAGAATTGAAATCAAACTCAAAAACAAGAGACTACCACGTTTAAAGATTTTCTGCTTTGTTTAACCATTACTGTTAGTACTTTAGATAATTTGCTTCTTATCAAAACATGGTAGTATGCTCATAACATGGAATTTTCAAGTCCCTTCCAACTTGAAATGTATTTTAAAATTATTAATGTATTTTTTTTTAAAGGCAGCCTTTTCCTTGCCTCAGAGAGTAAGGACATTATTTTTCCTATTATAAACATGAGGTAACCGTCTACCTTGAGGTGAACTGACCTACCAAATACTGCACAAAAGCAGTGACAGAAGCTAGACTACAATTTAGAATTATTTGTGCAGTTTGCTGATTTTGGCTGGTTCTTTGTGTGCATAACAGGAATGTGTTATTTTGTTAGAGAAAAATTACATCTTCCTGAATTATATTTCTGCTTTTATCTTTCAGCATAGTTTTATAGAGAACATTCTGTATTCAATACATGGTAAATTAATTTTTCTTATTTTAAGTGAATGCAAAACTACTGAAAGGGCTGCAGGTTGAGGTACAGGAAACTTGGGTTCCATTTCTGTTTGTGCTCCTAAGTGAATTTACACAGATATGAAAGATGCTGAGCCTTGACTGCTCACCTGATAAAGAAGATTGAATTAGATAACCTCTGGTCTCCCTCCTATTTTAAAACTGGAGGTTCTTTTTTTTAATAGTAAGATAGAAAAATAGTATTTTTGCAAAATGGTCAATACAGTGAAAATCTAAAAGAAAAAAATGTTATTATCTTAGAAAAGCTAAATAACATCTTGAATTTTAGATTATAGTTACCAAATGCCTACTAAAGACCCCCCTCCACAACCATGGATCCTAGACACTTGAGAGGCAGGATACGGTGATGATTAAGACGTGGACTCAGGAGGTAATGGATCTGGGTTTGAATCCCAGCTCTCCTGGCGACTAGTTTTATGACTTTGGACAAGTAATTTAACCTTTCCAGATCTTAGTTTCCTCATCTGTCAAATCAGGAAGAGAGTAGCAACTTCATGGAGTTATTAGGAGGTGTCATTGTATTTTTATGAATTAAATGCTCAGAATACCACCAGGTACAAAATAAATGATAAAAAAAATGTCAGCAATTTTAGAATGGCCAATTTAACTTTTTCCCTCAGTCATAATGGCAGAACACTAAAAAGGCAATTAGGTTAATTTTAATGACTCAGCCATCTGGCAATCTTAGTTTCTATTCTTTATCATCAAGGGGCTCATAAATCCTAGTTTCCCAGTTTATACGTGTTGTCCTAGGGTATTATGAATAACAACCTCTTTTATTCTCAGTGTCTAGATTTGGACAATAAAGTATGTAATCATCCTGATTAGAATAAGGATTACTCAATTGTTCTGCACAATGAGGAAAATAAATTAGATGGCCTCTGAGGTCACATAGGAGTTTTGTTACAATATATTGGATATGAATGGAAAGAAATGTTTGGATGTTTTGTAAATAAAGTCTAAAATATAAAGAGCTATTAGCTGTGGTCAAGATGGCATATTTGATAGCTTTGTTATATTTAAATAAAAAGTTTGAATTGTGTATGGAGGGCTACTTTTATTTCGCTTGTTCCAAACGCATGAAAAGCTCTCTGGAACTGGACCTCATTCTCGTTCAGGTCTTCCTTTCTTCTTTCCCACCTACTTTCACTATGTTCTCCACTAGATGTGAGATGGGTTGAGGAGTGGGCAAGAAGGAAGAGCTTCTCCCCTCTCCTTAAACTCAACCACTAAATTAAGCTCCCCCCTAAAACTGACCAGTCTCCAATCCTAGCCTGGTAAGCAATCACTCCTAAACAAATATTAACTGAACTTCTTAAATATAGGAAAGAAAGAATAGATTTATAAGAGTCCTAAGTCACTGCATGATATCTACAGAAAGACAATATCAAACCTGTGAAGTAATAACATCTTCATTTAGCACATTGTTAACATTTTAAAGGATTTATCCAACAGCATGCCCATGCTGCACCTCCACTTTATTATGCTGTTGTTTTGTCATTAAGTCATGTCCAACTCTCTGTGACCCCATGGACTGTAGCCCACCAGGCTCCTCTGTCCATGGGATTTTCCAGGCAAGCATACTGGAGTGGGTTTCCATTTCCTTCTCCAGGGACTGAACCTATGTGTCCTGCTTAGCAGGAGGATTCTTTTTAATTTATTTGTTTTAATTGGAGGATAATTGCTTTAACGTTGGGTTTGTTTCTGCCATACATCGACATGAATCAGCCATAGGTGGATCCGTAGGACATGCACATGTCCCTTCCCTCCTGAACCTCCCTCTCCCCTCCCATTCCATCCCAGCCCTCTAGGCTGTCACCAAGCCCCAGATTTGTCTCCCTGAAACATGCAGCAGATCCCCACTGGCTGGCTGTGTCACACGTGGTAATGTAGACACTTCCACGCCGCTCTCTCAGTCTGCCCACCATCTCCTTTCCTCGCCGTGTCCACAAGTCTGTTCTCTGTCTACGTCTCTATTGCTTTGGCAGGTGGATTCCTTCCTACTGAGCCACCAGGCAAGCCTCCACCTTCTCACACTTAATGTTCAAAGGAACACCATCTTAAACCACAAGTAGAATTTGAGTCCTCAAATAAAGATAGACTCTAGTGCTAGCACACCTACCAGGTATAATATAAAGAAAGATGCCTTCTCTGTTTAAAGATTTATCTAAAAGAAGTCTTGTGTTAAAACAGATTCTGGTCCTGATGAAGGCTGATGTTCTCAAAGGTATCTGCCCTAACAGAAATGCCAGTTAATGAGGATGGCAGCTTGAGAAATGATAGTTTCATGGCCCTGATTGTACCAACCAAAAAAGGGGAAAATTAATAATACAATACTGTAAAGAGGGAAACAAGGGTGGAAATGTACCTCTCACAATTCAAAAGGGAGATCAAGAATCGTATGACCTAAAAATCTTGGAAGGTCAAATTTGGTAGAGGGAGACATTCATCTCAAGCTAACTTCAATGATCTGTTCCATTTGATTTTCCTATAAAGAAGTTTCAGCTAACATATGGAAGCATCCTCTTTAATTCATGCCATAGAAAAGGAGGTTTATTCGAGTGTTTATTCTAAGTGTCATTTGATCAGTAACACCAATGCAGAAAGTGCAAGAGAATGTATTATTAGAGACAATAATATCTAAAGAGCAATATATTGATTCACAAAGTGAACTTCCCTATCATATTACCTCAAGTAACTTACTGTTTTGATTGATTTTGCTAAGAGTATTTCTGTTTTTCCTGGATGATCTGTGTTTACATAAAACCATTTGGAAGGAAGCAAATGCAGTTCTGGGCAGTGAGGTCCCAGTCCTGGGGCCCACTTCGTCAGTCCCTGCTGGAAAGGAGTCTTTCTGTCCCTCAGACCGTTCTTTTTGCTTGCAGTCTTACACCCTGCTGGTCCTGGACAAAGGTATGTTACAATCTTAGCGGCATTGAAAGGCTCCCAAAATAGTGCCCGTCAAATCCAGCACTAATAAGTTCCCAGGCTTACAGCTTCTCCTGTGCCTTGAAGGATTGATCCCAGAAGGCTCTTATTAAAATACAAATATTTACTGGAAGAACTAACATTTTATCATCCGCTGTGATAGCAACACCAGCTTTGCCATTTCATAAGCTCCTCGTTAGAAAAGGCATTGAAGAAATGAGATTAGCTTCCATTCATTCAAACATATACTGTCAGCCTACCACAGCGAGACTAATTGCTGGAAATCTCAAAATAAATAAAACAGGGTCACCACCCTCAGGGAGTTTCATGTCTGGTGGGGGAGATGAACATGTACACAGTCATTTTTATATAGCATTGCATGATGAGTCTTAATAAGGAATCATTTGATAATAAGGAACAGAAACTCAACCAGTCACGTTAAATAAGAAGATATTAACATAGATTCGAGTGTCTAAAAAGCAGCTGCAGCATCAAAAGGGGCTCCAATAGGAATTGACAAGCCACCAAGAACCAAGACAAGTCCCCACTCATTCTCTATTTGTTTGCTCATCACTTACACATGCTTTTTCTTGCAATTTGCCCATTTTCCTACCTTTCCTTACAGATCATCTCTCTTGGCTTGCACGTAAGACCACATCAACCCTTGAGACCATAAGACCTCACTCATAGCCAACTAATTGACTCTTTCCATCCCCATTATCAATTCCTTAGAAAGAGAAACTGACCTAATCCTACACTAATCCAAGAATAGATTCTTGGCTTTTAAAAAATGTGGGAAATAATCTCCATCTCCAATACAATAAGGTAATTTCAAGGTGAGCCTTGGAGGAAAGGTAGGCATCTTCCAGAGAAACAAAGGGAAAAAATGCAATTCAAGCAAGCAGATTGTCATGTTCAAAGGTATATGGATGAAGCAAAGCAGCCCATATAAAGACCCATGTAGTGGTATAAAGGTCCACAGCGAGGAAGCTATTGATAATGCTGAGAAGATAGCCAGGGACCAGATAACAAAGTATCTTTGTATGCTCTGCCAAGGTATATGATTTTTATCCAATAGCTGAGGGAGGTGGGGTATGAAAATTTTTACTGAAGGGGAGCCTAAGCAGACCTGTGCTTTAGGATGAACACAAAACACACAAAAAATCCTCTAACAGCAGGGTGAAGGGTGGACTATTAATACAAGGAGACCAGACTGAATGTACCACTCTGGAAGCTACTTTAGTAATTCAGACAAGAGATGGTGTCATTTCAAAATTGGACCATGGCAAAGAGGATACAGACGAGAGGAAGGATTCAAGAGCATTATGAAAGCAGAATATAAAATGAAGTAGAGTCAATTCAGAAAAGCAAAGAATCACAAACTTTGATACAGGGAAAAGGAAAGTCTAACCTGAACCCAAGGCTGGTGCTAAGGGATGCATCACACATGGGAAAATAATACACTGAAGGAAGGGAGGGTGGGCCAAGGAGAGTCACTTTGCATCCTTTCCGATCTATCCTTAGAGTTGCCTTTCCTATGATCTCTGAACATCTTAATCCACATAAATAAAGGCAGACTCCAAATCTTCAGGATGTGAGCACAGGGGCATCAAAATAATCAGTAATCAAACATTAATCAAAGCCATATTTGAGTTACCCTGTCATTTTATTAAAATATCTGTCGATTTGAGTCTATTACATAAAGGGGGAAGAATGCATTCCTGGGGAAGACTTAACTCGCCAGTGCCAGGCCTTGTTTCATTATGTATTCAATTAGAAGTTTTCATGGTGTTGTTTTCCTTTCAGTCCCAAGAATAAAAAGTGAAAAATGAGAAATGTGAACTTCTCAGAAGATCCTGTGACTTTGAAGCCACATATCTGAGTAAATGATCTCTTGCTTTTGCATTTAGAAGCCCTAGGGAGCAACATTATCAGACTGATTATGAATGCGTATATTTTCATAAGAATATGCAATCTTAGCCAGCTCAGCACAGGACACTGAAGTGACTAAGTATCAAATTAAAGATTATTCTTTTTTGTGCAGAATTCACTCCAGCAAGAAATTGAACAAGGGGATTTAAAATCCAAAAACAGTGGGACCACCTCCTGAGACATTATTAATTATTAGTGGGCCCCAGTTTTCCAGTTTCTTATCTCCCTATACACCCAATGCTCCCATTGCTTTAAATTATTATCATTATTTGTTAAATGCTTTCAATGTGCTCGGTACCCTGGCAGGCACAGAAAAAAGTTACCGTACCTGCCCAGGGGCTTTCTACCTAAATTGCACAGATATAAATTAAGTTTGAAAATGGGTTGTAGTTGTCAGTTACAGTCTTTCTAAGGCTTAGAAGCAATAGAACAAGACTAACAGTATGTAAGTCTGAACACCTCCTTTCTCTGCCGACTTGAGTCTTCTTTATATTCCACAGCCTGGTCTACTAACCCAGAAAACAGTATCACAGAAACATGCCAAAGGTCAGTAACGAGAGGCCATCAAGCACTCAGAGAAGATTATCAACACTTAGAAACAATCCCGCATGTCTGACTCCTCACCCTGCTCCCTGCTGTCCTGGGAGGGGGGCCTGTGGTTCAGAAGCAATAGCAAGTCACGAGTGTTGAGTGGAGGGAAAAGCCTCCGAGCTGACTTCTTCCCTTCAACTTCCCACCTAGTCAAAGCTGTAATGTCACCAGCAGTGCCCACACACTTATTCTAATCCTTACTCTACTCTCAGAAGCCCATTCTTCCCAGACACCCACCCCAACTCGTGTGACAAATATCTAGAAGAGTTGAGTCGGAAATTTAGTCTGACTAAGGTCCTTTTGTGTATGTGTGTGTGTGTGTGTGTGTGTGTGTGTGTGTATTTGTGTTCTAATAAAAATGTAAGAGTATAAATGAAAAGAAAATGGGAGTACCCTTTCACCTCTATATGTGCCCTCCACTCCCATGACTAACAAAAACAATCCTTTTAAAAAAATCAAAAAATGCTTTGTTTTCCTCAAGGTCTGATGGGAGACAGGGCAAAAGCAATGAATAAGGGCTCTATTTCCCCAGCAGATGAAGAAAACCCAGACAAAAACCACTTGAGACAGCTATGGAAGAGAAAAGCAGGGAGACCCGCCCTTGAGTCAGAGAAGACAATAACTGCAGGGGAGAGGAGGGAAGAGGAGGGTATCGGAAGTGGCCTGAGCCTCCAGAGCATGACGGCGGTTTACTCTACCAGAACCCCAGAAGGCTCCCCACATTGTAACCCCACTGCCACGGCAGCCACCACCAAACCAACAAGCACCCCCAGATCCGAGCCCAGCTTCCAGCAGTGGCCTTGGGGTCCACCACCAGTGGTTCTTCATCGGGGCATCCCCCGCTCCACCCGTCCAGCAGAGAGGAAACGAGGAGCTCTTCCAGACCTCGCAGAGGGAACCAGGAGGTACACCCAGATGTTCAATCACTGAAAGTTATTTTCTGACCCAATATTGTTACACATAATGAATGATCTAACTTTGGACGTATATAGTTTTCCTTTGAAACACACGTTCCTTGAAGACAAAGCTCCTATCTGAGCATGAATACAATGAAAAGTGCCCAAGAATACATTTCCAAGGGAGAAGTACTCATATACCACTTCATTCTTGTCTACTGGCTTGACGCTCTGCCTTGAGCCCCACAGAGCCAGCGCCTCAGTCACCCGCGTGCATGCCTGCAAAGTCGCTTCAGTTGTGTCTGAACCTTTGCAACCCTAAGGACTGTAGCCCACCAGGCTCTTCTGTGCATGGGGTTCTCCAGGCAGGAACACTGGGATGGGTTGCCATGCCCTCCTCCAGGGGGTCCTCCTGACCCAGGGATGAAGCCCTGTCTCCAGCATCTGCCTGCATTGGCAGGAGGCTTCTTTACCTCTAGCACACCCTCACTGCAACCCAGCAGAGCACCAACTGTGACCACCTCTACAGCTCACAAAGTCTGACTCTGTCACCTCCGGCCTTCCCTTCTGCTTCCTATCTGTACCCATCCAGTCCTGCATCTCCTCCGCCAAGCAGGTTTACCCGCACACTCACTGCTGATGTCAAGATTATGTCGTGAGTGCCTACTGTATACAAAACACCACACTGAGTACACAGCATTGTGAGGTCTGGAGTCCTGGGAGTTTCAGCACTCTGCTCACGTCTGCTCCAACCCACCGATTTCTAAAGTGTCAGCTAGGTCTTAGTCCACTGATGCAACAGGAACCCAGGTTCTTACTCCTTACTCTCCTGGCACTTGTCTGGAGATTCTTGACTGCATGCAGAGTTCTTTTTTCTTACTGATCCTTTGCCATCTTATTGTTTGGACCACCAAAAAAAAATCCTGACCTATTTTCTCCGAATGAATCTCAGTTGTTCATTCAAATAAATGAAATTGCCTTCAATAAGAAGCTCAGTGAAAATGTGTATTACAGGGATAATATGAAAGTAACTTTAAAATGTTTATGTTCAGAGATAACTCTGAAGACATGAAGGAAGCAAAAGGAAATAAAAATTGTAATAAAAGTAAAAGAAAATAAAAATAACTAAAATCCTGAGAGTAAGAGGTACAACTGTGCCACATTTACTTGAAAACATAGATTTTCAAAAAAAAAAAAAAAATTGAGGCAGAGGTAATTTTTCACCTGACAAAAAGATTTACAGTATCACTTTGCAATATGAAAAAAAGTATGATTCAATTAGTAAAAACAGGATAAACATAATTCTTTTCTGGTATATAAGGATCTGTAGTATTTGTACACTAATCACTCAATATAAGTTTGTTAAATAACGGATGGGATGCCCATTTCTCAATTTTCAGCTCCCATCGCATCTTAAAAACCTTGCCAAATCTCTAAGAGCATAAGAATAACCAGGTGGGAAGCGTATTTTAAGAACAGGTTAAATGATTTAAGATTGGATCAATCCACTGCTTTCTCTTAGCCGCCCAGACAAAGGCTAATATATGATTGTCAGATCTGGAATCCATAAATGTCACAAGCACAGAGCTGGAAAATCCGTATCAATGTGCGGGTAGGAGGTTGGTGGATACGGAAGACAAGGGAGAGAGGCAGAGAGAATACATTTAAAGAAAACACTTTATAGTCATAGTTTCTAAATGTTGGTTAATGGAATGCTTTAATCTTAATGTATTTTTTCCTAGTTTTCATACTACCTAAATTCTTTCTATCCAAATTACTACTTAGATGTTAGTCTTTCTTGCCAGTAAAGTCCCTTTTTTCCATCCATCTCTTCTATAGATCTTTATAAGGTTTTCTCATCCTTGCCTCTTCTCCCTTTATTAGTCTATGTAATGTACTCTTTTTTCAACCATTCTTTTTTGTTTTTTTATGTTAAATCTGACTTGAAAACAAACCCTCCCCCCAAAAAAATCTGGTTTGTATACAATCAGGTATACAATGGTAGAAGCTAATATAGGATGCTAAAAGCCAAGTATATGAATAATCATCACCCTACTTTTATTTTAAAATATATATATATTTTTAAAAATCAGCTTTTTGTTTTACTCAGAGATGCTAAAAGCAAGTATATGAATAATCATCACCCTACTATATATTTTAAAAATATATATATTTTTAAAAATCAGCTTTTTGTTTTACTCAGAGAGGATTCTGTCTTGCATTCTTTTTATTGTTATAACCATCTTCACTGAGTTTAAGGTAAAAATGTGAGTCGGTACTTCCAACAAGAGCCCAAATCCTAAGCTAGGAGCCCAGAGAATTCAGGGTCTGTGAAAACTTGTGAGGTGCCTCCACTTTTGATGAGAATAGATCTGGGTCTGGATGAAGTCACCGATGTGCCTCTGAAGAAACAAATGTCAGCGCGACCTATTAAAGTCAACCCCGAGCTAGGTAGCAACAATGAGCTGGGGATTAGCATTGACAGCTCGCTTAATGTGATTCTTTTGGACAGGGATTAATTTAATGTGTTGCTGTCAAATGAAACAAAAAACGAGATGGATTTACTAATGACTCTATTCTATACCACACACTTTTCCACCCCTGATCTATGTCAGAATGAATCTGACAGCAAAAGAAAATAATTTTTAAAATGAAAAGGAAGAAGACATCGCCTTCTGGAGAAGAAACTCAAGAAGGGAGTTTTTTAACTGGGCTCCCAGGAAGGAGGATGGGCGCAGGGAGCCGGGCCAATTTAAGTGAGACAACCGAGAGGTCAGGCCACCACCCCAGCCAAAACGGGTAACGCCAGGGCGGGACCTGGTGTCCGGCCCCAAGCTATGGCACAGATTTACAAGATGCCCTCATTTCTCCAAGGCCTCACCTACCTTCCGTGTGAAAGGAAAAGGTTGTATTACGAGGCTTCTAAGTATCGACTTTAAATTAATTGCTAATCTCTGAAAAGGGTGGGGTGGGGAGGGGGGCCAAACCTGCCTGCCAGAGCATTAGCCTTGTTGCAAAGACAACTTACAGTGAGGCTGTGACAGAGAGGGGGCGAGTCAAAGAGCGAAGGTTGATCTTCAGCGAAACGGTTTGCCAAGTCAAATGCTAAAGCCTCCTTAAAATAATTTGGATTCTTCTTTGTTCTCTCTAACAAAGAAACTTTAATTCGCAGTTCTCTGCGAGGAAAGACAATGCAGACAAGCCATTTTTAGGTGAAAGGTGTCTCGTCAATTAATAATCATTGAATAATCACTAAGGATTGGCAGGAGCTTTTCATCGAAAACGGTGCTCAGAACACGAAAATGTACCGATTTACAATGCAGACCTTTTGCATGTTCTTCTTCTTTGTGGTTGTTTTGCTTTTACCCCCTATGAAGTACATACGTCCCTAGTCTTGTTTCTGTGTATATTCTTGTTAAGTTACCGCTAGGTTGGTAAATACCCGCGATTTCTTAGGGTCTGAGTCAGGTCTCGTTGACAGGGACGCTCCACGGCGGAGCTTGCTCCCGGGCTCTGGGAACCGTCGTCCCCGCCAGGTTCCTGAGTCCTGAAGTGAGCTGTTAACTCAGCAGGAACCCCGGGCATCCTCAGCCCGCAGCCCTCTGTGTTGTGCGCCCCGCCAGGGGGCACCCCGCCACGGCGTGGCCAGGGGACCTTGAATGCGAAGCGGGAAGAGCCTTTGCGCAACGGGGAGCCTAGGGATGGGGCGCTTCTGCCCTCGCCGGAGCCCAGGGCCGCTCGCTTCTCGTTTCTACGCCCAGTCTCGGGCTGGGAAAGACCTCGGGCCGCGCCCCCTAAGAAGCGCTCCTGTTTAGGGAGGTAATGATCGCTTCCGCCCCGCCGCCTCCACGGCTCGCTCCAGCCCCGGGCCGCGCCTCCACCCGCCCTGCTCGTCCTTGTTCCCGAGCGGCTGGCGCGATCCCGCCAAAGCCCAGATCCCGGTTGAGGAGCGATGAGAATCCTGACTCTGGCATTTAGCTCGGTGACCTTGAGCAGTTTCCCAACCTTTTAAGGTCGATGTTTTCCCACCTATTAAGCGGAACCGAAGACGCTGTTTCCGCTGGCTCCCCGTGGGATGAAATGAAAGGCTGGATGCCCAGCCTCGAGCTCCTAGCGCCCTGCCCCGTCTTCGTTTATTCCGCTTCTTTTCTGCGTTCTGCCTTTTTTTCTTTGCCTTTTGCTATCATTTTTGACTCGTGTGTTTTCCCTTGGTTTTGTCTCCCCAATTTCCCGAAGAATTCGTTTTCTTCTCTTCTTTGAATTCTCCCTTTCCTCCCAAGCTCATTATTGTAGCCAACGAATTCATCAAAGATTTGTTTCCACTTTCTATTGGACCCTAGACTCCCCAAGATAATAAATGCCCATAATCTCCATTCGCCCTCTCCGTGGGTCACCCAAATAATCGGGCAGTTAAGGAAGAACTCTGATTATTGTGTAAATACGGTCTCAAGACACAAGTCCCTTCGCCCTACTTCCAACCATTAAATTTCTGATCTCTGGGACCCCTAAAACCACCAACGTGCCTTGTCAGAATGTCCTCGACGCCGCCAGGCCCAGAAATCTATGCAAGAGCTCATCAAACGTCCCCAAGCGCCCGCGAACTGAGAAGCTGAAACCGGAGCCCCCGTCTTGAATTACTAGTCTTGGTTTCTTACTAAGAGAAAAAGCAAATTCATATATGATGGCCCATACTTACACAAAAACATATTTTTTAATCTTCAAATAAGCTCAAAGGTACAGCTTAAAAAAAGCACAAGATACACTCGTGCTTTTTAAGCATGTTCTGTGACTCTTACCTGTGAAACCGCGATTTAGATCAAGTTCTTGTTTATTGGGAGTGGTTAGAGAAAACCGGACTGCCTAAAACTTGAATTGCCTAAAAATGAGCTGCCTTTATATTCATTTATTGAAACATTTTAAAGATATCTGAAAATTATTATTTCTTTGTAACAAAATTCAACTCTTTAGAGTATAAGCATCATAAACTATAACCAAAGTTTGTATTTACAAAAGAATCAAAAAGCTAAGGACAAATAGAGAATTTTTTAATTACTTGTCAGTTACCTCAAACCTAAAAGTATCAAGTTTCTTTTGAAATTATTTCTCATTTTTATTAGACTCTAATTGAAGATCACCTGTAAAATGTTGGGTGGGGGAAGAAAGACAAGTGGAGAAATACCAATTCTATGCTTAGATTTTTGAAAGAGTAAAAGAACCACAGTACCACCTTGTGGGGAAGACAGATTTTTTTTTTTTCATCTTCTCCATTATGGTTGTTTTATTTCCTTCCACTGTATAGTCACACACACATTTTTAAAATAAAAATAGCCATTAACAAAAACTTGGGTCTATGTGAATAAAATGTGATAATAAACTTTCACTATTATTTTAAACACTAGCATGCTTATATCAAGATAACATAACATTTACATTAAATATATGTATAATATTAAGAAATTATGCTTCTAGTAGTATAAATAATTTCAGAAATCAAATGTTAGGCATGCAATGATAAATATAAAATTATGTATACATTCTAAAAGAAGAATAATTCTTTTAAAAATTGGTTTACATTTCACTATAAAATACTATTCATGGGTTTTTAACATGTAGTTAGCTCTTTGTTCAGTTGTTTGGACCTGGAAAAGCCACATTCTCAGATAAATACAAAGTAATGTTTTATTTTTTTTAAGTTTTTTGTCTCATTACATTTAAGATTGGCAGAACAGTCAGATATTTTTAGAACCTGTATCAGTTGGTTTAACAAAGCTGTTTTAGTCACTTTGAGAATATAAAAAGGGCATAGATCATAAAACTTGGAATTTAAGAAGATTATAAGACTCCAAAGCCGAGAAATGCAAAATAAAAACTGTTTCTCTTCTACAGTACATCTGGAAATATCTTACATGACACAAATGTTCCCTGCTCTAAACGTGTTTTCTGTAAAGCAAGAGAGAATTCCAGGGTTACCTGTAGGCATTCTTTATTCTCTATGCTTTAGAATCACAGAGCTGGTATATCCCTCTGACCTTCAGGAAGGACTAAATCAAAAGCATCCTGGGAAGAGACCAGTGTATTTCAAACTGTGTTCAGCAGAGCCCTAGGGGCTGTCAAAAGATTGTAAGGGGAGGGGAACACTGAGAGAAGCCCCTCACTCTCAGCTTCTACCAGCTGACTCTGCTTTCATCGCTTTCACATTCAGGAATTCTGCCTAGGATTGAGGTTAAACAACAGGCTCCACATCTCTAGAAATGTTAGAAAACCACTAATCTAATCTATTTTGTCTAAGTCTAGTAAAGAATTGCTGTGAGAAATGTTCTGATGCTTCTTGCACATTTGTTAAAAAATGCACCTTAAGAGCAGCCCACTGTGATTACACATACCATATTTTCTTTCTTTAGAAAAATAGTTCATTACAAAATACATACAGAATTGACTTTAAAAAAAATTAAAATTGAAATATATTAAATTAAAAATCTCTGTAACTCAATCCTAAACCACTCACTTCCCAGGAGTAACACAGCTATCATTTTGGTGTGCACACACATCCAATTTTTCCCTGTGGGCACAGGTACAAGCGTGAGTGGGCTAACACACACCCATACTGAGGGTTTCAAGAACACAAGATCATATCACCTGCATTTTGTCCCTCAATACTATATCTGTGTCAGTAGCCACAGAACCACCCTCATTCACTCTTCAAAGAATGGATGTATACAGGTTATCTAATCTCTATTGTCGAATGTTCGGATTTTTGCTCTTACATTGTGTATCCGCACTTGCTCTTCCTTCTATCTCAAATGCATTTCCTACTCTCCACCTGGCCAACATCTAGACCCCAGAGTAACAACACTACCAACCTGGAAGAAGCCACAATTTCAAAATTTTAAAACGTAATTTCTCAATACAACGTAATTCTTTACCCCAACATTTTAAACACAATAAAATGGGGCTTTTTTTTTAACCTATTAATTCACAAGAAAAAAAATCTATATCCCTTTTAGATTTTCCCAATTCCTGAAGAATGGGATTTATGCTTTTTGGAGAGCAATTTGGTTGTATCTATCAATATTTAAAATGCACATATCCTTCAATCCAGCACCAGAGTAGCTTTCTAAAGGCATATTCACACAAATTCACTAATTCATTCAATACAATTACTGAACTTATCTAAGTGTTAGTCATTTTACTAGGTTCTTCTGGAAGTATGGTTAAAAGAAGAAAAACTCAGAGAGATTACAGTGTACTGGGAGAAATCCCCATTGGATAAATAATCGCACAGTATGTTTATCATTTATAAATTGTGATAAATAGTAGCAGGAATATTACATTATAGTAAACTACTTTAACATTTGAATTTTCTTCTTAAAGAGCTACAAAAATGTTATAAAATCTCTATTACACTTACCTTTTTTGACCCAATCTTTGATGGTGTATTTCTAAGCATCCCAATATGTTCTTTCTTTTTGAAAAAATACACCTCAACCTACAGACAAGCAACTGAAGTCTAATGAGCCTCTGATATTGACAAATCACTGCTTTCAACTCATTTAATAATTTTAATCTTTATCCCAAATTTATTATTAAGATACATAGGCCTTTGTTTCTTATCAGCTCTTTCATTTTTCTATTGTGAATTCATTTTTCAAATAAGAATAAAATAGAATATTCAAATATTAAATAAATCCTGCTGCTTGGATAAGGTCAAGAAAATAGGTGAAATTAAATTTTTGGCTGACAGTCAGTGCCAACCCCATACTATTTCAAAACCATTGCAGATAAGGTGGCTTAGAAGAGTCCAAATTCAGTGCACAGAAGGTAGATCTGGGTGTGTCAATGTTTAAGGTACGAAAGTCTGCACTTCGTGAAAAGGAATGTATGAAAGCTAAATGCCAACATACAAAATAAAGTGCTTCCCATTGCACTGGAGGAGTAAAGGCTAGAAAGGAGGTATGGCCCGTAGCTGTGGTTTGGTTCTGAAGGATGTCATTTGTGATCATAGCAACAGCTACCAAGATGAAGCTGAGCCCGTGAATCCACAGGAAATTCAGACATGTGTGAGTATATCTAGAGGACAAGTGAGATTTAGCCATCAAGGTTCTCTTTCTGAAAGAGACCAAGAATGCTTCTGGAAAATAATTCACCTTTAGGTTAGCACAGACTTTAGGAGTATCAGTTTGACCCAAGTAAATGTGGTAAGTTAGTGTCAACAGAAAAAGGGATGATTTGGATCATGTTAGGAAACTTATGTGACACATGTGGGGACTGCTTGAAAGCACTGGTAAGAATTTAAGAGGCCAGAATGACCTCGGAATTGACTGGGGAGAATGGAGAGGAGGTGATAAACAGAGAAATACTGCATTGTTTCTGCAAGTGTGACCTTTGACCCTATTTTTATTTATATTTATTTTTTTCTTTTTTTTTGACCCTATTTTCATTCTGCATCTCCTCACCCCGAGGAAAGATGAGTTAAATCACATAACACTAAGGCCTAACTGGAGAAAATCATTACAAAGCTGACGCTGTGTCGAGTTCTCTTTCCTTTTTCCCTCGTTTTGGTTGATTTCAAATTTTGGAAGCAGAGTTCTTTTCTATTTGAATCACGAGAACAGGAAACAGCTGAAGAAAGATTATTTGAGGGCTCATTAATGATATTAACTGGTACGAATCAACATTTTGAAGCTATTATTTTAAAAAACAAAACAGAACAGCCCTGGCCTCTATGGGTTGGGCAGACATCAACTGGGAAAGGGCATGATGGGACTTACTGGGATGCGGTAATGGTTCATATCGTGATAGGGTTTAGATTATATAGATGTACTCATTTATCACAACTCAACAAATGTACACTAAAGACATATGCATTTATCACATGTAACATTCACCTCAAGAGAAAGACATGTAAAAAATACTGAGCTCATTAATGATATGAATGCTGAAGTATTTACCAAAGTACCAAAGTCTGCAATTTACTTTCATCAATGAATATATCAAAAATTAAGATATGCAAATGGGTGGATAAAGTACTAAATGCATGGACAGAGATGTGACAAAACAATAAAAGTAAAATGTTGATAAAACCTAGGTGGTAAATTACAGGTATTCACAATAAAATTATTTCAAGTTTGCTGTATGTTTGAAACTTTTCATAATAAAATGTTGGAGGGAAAAGTTACCTCCTTGCATCCAAGAAGGCTTAAAGTCTAAAAGGGGCCAGAGTAGAGTAAGATACTATCTATCTATACTGCATTTAAAAACCAACAGAGAACCTGAGTGAGATAGGAACAGGCAAGATCAGTCTGTCAGCTCATATTTTCCCTGCCTCTGACTCCCCAAGCACCCTCCTCCCCCAGCACCTCAGGCTATATTGATTCTCCAACCTTTTGCTGGTGATCCAGACATTCTATGCATTAGGCAGTCAGTATGAAAATGGAAACAGCTGCCCATTATATAACACTCCCCGCCCCAAACCGTACATACATCTTACTCCAAACAACGAGCTTAGAAGCTGACACGCTTGCCCGTATTCCCAGCCTCAACACTGGCTTCCATGTTGCTGCCCGAGCCTCTCCTGCCCAGCCAGGCTTACGATTCAGTGCCCCCGTGACGACCCATGGGCTTCTGGGATTACCCTACCCCTTTCGATTTCAACTCTGGGAAGCTCCAGTAGTAAGGGCGGGGTTGCTGTTTTGGTCTCTGTTATCTCATCAGCTTTCTGGGATCACTCTCCCGGTTTGGCTCCCGAGGCCCAGCCTATCACATAAATAGATGATGACTGCGGCACCAGCGACCCCGAGAACAGCCAGCTAGAGGAAAGGGCGACAAAGGGCCTTCGCTGGGGAGGCATGCGGCTCAGAGAAGGGGTGAGACAGTAGGAGCTGCATCGCAAAAGCCTCGGTCAGGCCAGTTATGCAACAAGTTCATTTAAGTCCCTACAATGTGCTAGGCAATATGCCAGGCGCTGAGTAATTTGGTGGTGAACAAAACAAATACAGCCTCTGACCTCACAAAGCTTACACTAGGGGGACAAAATGTAAATAAAGGCTAAAAATCAAATACCTATACACATATTCTTTAGAGACTACTACCCATACTACGCAAAGTAGGGCTCTCTGATGGACTATTCAGGAGACCTACTTTAGACTAAGCGGGGAGAAAACACTCTCTGAGGAAATGTCATTTACGTTGTGACCACATGAAACACCAGAAAGCAGACAGTCAAGGTAGAAAGGAGAAGATGTGAAAGGCTGTGAGACAGAGCGACCATAGAGGAAAGGGAAGAAGGCCCGTGTAAACTAGAGCAGCATGAGGAAGGGGTAAGCTCTTGGATAAGGTTTCAGACAAGTGAGCATGGACCAAATCCGAGCAGTCCCGATAAACGTGCCAAGGCTTTAGATTTTACTGAAGTACAAAGGGACACCCTGGGTTCAAGCCAGAGATTCAAAGGAAGTCTTCCTGAGTGCCACCTACCCCAGAAATCGCTCCAGTTCTGCGGACCAATATTCCGGGATCATACAAGAATGTCAGCTCCAAGAGGTCAGGGATTTTTATCTGTGTTGCTCACTGCGCTATTCCATGCCTAAAATAGCAGGAACTTGGGAAACATGTGTTGAATCAACAGGGTGTCTCTAAGAACAACAGGCCTTCCTTCTGACTGTAGATTTTGTTTCAATGGCTCTGCTCTCTTTAAGCAACTATCATTTCAACATCATAGCCACTCTTTACTGCTTCACATCAAAGAAAAGCTTAACTCTCAAGCACAGACTCCAAGAGCCAAAATGTTCTTAAAACAGAAGTCTGTTTATTTGGTGTTTTGATCACAAAAGACTTGCTGAGGGAGGGAGAAGAATGGTTTCATATGGTCCATATAGCAAATATTAGGAAACTTACCATGGAAAGTGAGGGGGGGAAAAAAAGCAAACTGTGAAGGAGTGGCGGGAAAGCGGTGGTGGGACAGTTGGAATGTAATGGTTCACAAAAGCAACGGTTCAGGGTAGACCCCCAGGTACCGCTGAACCCAAATGCTCCGGCATTGTTCTCAGGAGTCTCTTTCCACCCACACTCCAATTTCTGTTCACAGGCTTTGTTCTTAAACAAACTTGTCCCACAAAGATACCTACTAGGAGCTTCAGGTATACTGACTAAAAGTCTAGCAACACAAATGGAAAGAGAATGCCTCTTTCCCATGGTTTTAGCCAAAGTCTATTGGCTCCTACTGGTCTGACTTGGTTTACACACCCTTTCTTGAACCAATCACCATGGCTATAGGGATATACAACTCTTCATGGCCATACCAAGATGGTGTTCTTACCACTGGAAGGGGGAATGAGCAATCAACCTCACCTTAAACCCAAGTACAGAAAGTGGTCATTCTCCAAAGAAAAACAAAGATGCTAATGCCAGAAGTTTAGGGAAGTGACTGTTTGGGGGACAAATAAAAGACAACTAAAGAGTGTTAATAATTATTTCTATGTACAAAGAAAATTAAAGGCAGAGAATGGCTAGAAAATGCTTCTTTTTTTTTTTAAGGAATGCACAGATTATATTACAAACCTTCAAATAACACACTCTACACATAAACTCTCTGTAATGTTTTCTCAAGTTTTGGCTGAGTGCAAGTTTCAGATGAACAATCCAATCAATGCATGCACATAAAAAAAAACCAAACAGAGCTTTTAATTTATATATGTTTACCCAGACATGTGACAGGAAGGCAATAACCATTTACAAGAATTTTATGCACGTCAGACAAGGATTTAACTTGATTTATTTTTAAGTTAAGCTGAAAACTGCCACAATGTGGAAAGCTAAATGTGACAATTATTTCAAACTGATAATACACTATTCATTATAGTATTACTTGTGTTTTGGACCACTTATTTACTTAATCAAAAATGTATACAATTTTGAGCTTTTTTTTTTTAATTTTGAGCATTTTTATACTTAATCAACAACTTCAAAAATCTTAAGTACAAAAGGTGGCTGAACTTGGAGTTCCCGGGTGGTCATGTGGTTGGGATTCTGGACTTTCACTGCCATGGCCCAGGTTCAATCCCTGGTCCAGGAACTGAGATCTCATAAGCCATGTAGTGCAGGAAAAAAAAAAAAAAAGGCTAAACCAAATACGAGAATACTGAAAAATGAAAACCTCAATGAGATTAATGAAATAATAATATATTCCTTAGAACAAACAAAATTCTACAATAATGAAAAGTCACTCCTGAGAGTTCTTGAAAGGGAATGAGAAACTGAAAAGGGAAAAGGAAAGAATAAGGAGATGGACGAGATGCAGAATCAGTAAGCTGTGACCAACACAGAAACGAACTACAGAGGAAACGTATTACAACTCTGAGCCTTGCAGTTTAAGCACTAGGAGAAAAATTAAACACACTGAGCAAAACCAATAATCTTCTGTTAAAGACTATCAAAATGTGCAAGAACCACACACGTTTGCAATAACAGCATATAAATATACCTGGAAAAACAACATAAGCTTCACTTTAAGTTTTTGTGAGGACAGAGAGGTAAGACGAAGTAATCACTCATCTTATTCACTGCTGTATCTTTAAATAGGCTTCCCTTGTGGCTCAGCTGGTAAAGAATGCACCTACAATGTGGGGGACCTGGGTTCGATCCCTGGGTTGGGAAGATCCCTTGGAGACGGGAAAGGCTACTCACTCCAGTATTCTGGCCTGGAGAATTCCGTGTACTGTATAATCCATGGGCCTGCAAAGAGTCAGACACAGTGAGTAACTTTCACTTTCACCTTCATCTGGCACATAGTGGATGCTCAACAAACTGTGCTCAGCTGAAGAAGGACACACATAATCACGCTATCTGGTTATTTCCGTTCTTTCAAGTGAGCAGTCTGGTGGGCCATTTTGTGACCTCAAAATGAAACCAGTTAATCCAATACAGCATTATGTGAATGTGAATCTATAACCAAACAAACCCAGAAAGACTCGACCAGTCATATGCTGGGGTGTGTAAGTTTCAGGTCGGAAAAAGATACAAAAATTCTATCCATTATTTGTGTCTTGTAGACTTGCAGTGCCACAACCCAGATTCTACCTAGATTGGTTGCAGAACAAGTTCTTAGCTTGGCTTCCCCCGGAAGCAAATCCTGAGACAAACACTGAACGCACATAGCTTTAGAACAGTGACTCTGACAAGGAAATACGAAAATGACACAGAAAAGGAAAGGCAGCCTACAGAGGGTGTGTGATTAAGCCAACTAACCCAGTGGACATCACAGGGAAACTTTAGAATTATTCCAGCAAAGGGGTGGAGAGCCTGGGAATTTATACCTCTACATCACAGTTCCACTGGGTTAAGGGCCATCACCCGAGGGACATTAGTTCTTATTCACTTTCAGCCTACCCAAGCATGTGCACAAAGTGGGTTTTGGCAACCCAAGGCTAGTCCAACAAAGATGTAGCTGCTGGCCCCTGGAAGTCAGGCTGGCATGCATGGGAGAGTAACAGAATCTGAGGGGATATGGGTGGAGCACTCAGAGAGTCTGCTACATCAGGCAAGTAAGGGCAATAGGTATATAAATGGGAAGAGGTCCTAGAATAAAGACAGGATATGAAAGTGAAATATAATTGTAATTTCTTAGTATTAGGTTAAATAGCCTCTAAAGGCACTAGGGTACAGTGGCTACCACTATCTGTGTTCAATAAACCACTGTTGTTGATGAGGGAGTGAATCAATGATTTAGGACTGAACTATTTAGAAACAGATGTACCAGAATTCCAGTCATAGTGGCTCACCTACACTGAGCTTTGAGTATTCATTTTTCAAATTTCACTTTTGACACCCTAGCTAAGAGGGGACAGCTTTCATGTAAAATTTTTTATTCTATACAAGTCACATACTCTGTTTTAGTCATAAAGTATCAAAAATAAAAACAACAGATTAAACCCTAACCATTTCCCCTATATGAACATGATTATACTATCAAAAATCTAAAGTCAAAAAGCATCTTGAAAGAAATAAAGTCATTTAACTTCTTGTTCTCTATATATCCTAAACCTTATAAATCCTGAGCTTACATTCTCAAGCTCTAATGACTTTTAAAGGCGAATTGTTTAATCCAGATTTTACATCTTAGTTCTACAGCTAAAATTTGTTGCTTTCAGAAATCATTTGTACATATGCCAGTTCAATACGCTTCAATTGGAGGTGAATTATCAATTCTGATTATACCTTTTTTTAATAAATTAAGCTAGAGACACAGAAAATAATGTACTCTTTGTTTCCCAAAGGGAATCAATCTGAGATTTATTAAAGTTGATAATGAGTCCCTTAGAAAAAGGTAGAAATCAATTCTGAGCAGGAAAGTTAAGGTAAGCAATATTACATGAAACGGAAACCAAAGATGGCTCCACTTTTGTTAGTTTAATACCCACCATATGTCAATTCAAATATGCTATTGTTTTTCTTCTAATGAAGATGGCTTATATTGATTAATAAACTCTTGAATTGCCTGCATACATGAGGAGGTGTAAAACTTGCTCTCATTTAGATTGATCAAGAATTGCTTAATTTGATCTCAGAATAAAATTCCCCTTCAGGCAGTGAGTTGCATCCAGTTTGGATTAGGATAATGACATACTTAAGCAATTGCCATTTATCAAGGATTCTGTAAGTAATTACTAGAAAACTTACAGGAAATTTAGAGATTTAAAACCTTAACATAAACTGAATGACAATATTTGCTATTTTTCATCCTCCCCAAAATTATCAATTTCTATTTAAAGGCATATAGTATAACAATAACACATTTGATACATTTATTATAATATGACCACATTCCTAAACATCCTTGAAGATTCATTCCTAAGGACTAAGTGACCTTTCATTCTTTAAAATATTTCACTCTGCTTAAATTTCAACTTCAATTTCCTCTCCCTGAATCCACAGAATCTCACCACACCAGCCCCAAGTTTAAGCATGTACATACGTGCTAAGTCACTTCAGTTGTGTCCAACTCTTTGCAGCCCTATGGACTGTAGCCCACCAAGCTCTTCTGTCCATGGGATTCTCCAGGCAAGAATACGGGAGTGGGTTGTCATGCCCTCCTCCAGGGGATCCTCTCGACCCAGGGATCGAACCCACATCTCCTACACTGCCGGCAGATTCTGAGCCACCAGGGAAGCCCAGGTTTAAGCCGGCCTTAACTGACTAGCAAATGATCAGATAAGAAAAGAGAATACTATTAGGAAAATCATAGGGATGTAATCCTAAGGTATAATGATCTATCAAATAAACGAGCAGCAAAGGCCCCATATTATTTTTCAGGGAAGGTCCATATTCTCCAAACAAATAAGATTATAATTAATCATCTGTCTTAAGGAAACTCAATATACTCCAAAGTAATTTAATCATCTGATAGCTCAACAGAAGCCTAGAACTAGTAATCTAACTCCACACTTTCAGGCAAAGAGGCTTTGGTGACTTTACAAGGAACCTCTGAAGTGAAGTCACTCAGTTGTGTCCGACTCTTTACAATCCCATGGACTGTAGCCTACTAGGTTCCTCTGTCCATGGGATTCTCCAGGCAAGAATACTAGAGTGGGTTGCCATTTCCTTCTCCAGGAGATCTTCCCGACCCAGGGACTGAACCCTGGTCTCCTGCATTGTAGGCAGATGCTTTATCGTCTGAGCCACCAGAGAAGTCAACCTCTAGAATCCATTAAAAAAGATGTTTTCTTAGGGTTACAAGCTAGTTGCTGTCTTTTCAAGCAGTGCTCTGGTTGATAAAATAAGACACTAGTAAGTTCATTACAACTGTAGCAACCTCTTTAAATACACCACCCCTCAAGCCTCCTTTTGTTAATCTACTGTATTATAATTGTCCCTGCTTAACTCTACTCCCTTCCTCCAGCCCTATCCTCAAAAGGACTAATATACAGCATTGGCTTTTTAGTTCACATAGCCACTAGTGGTTTTGGAAAGGAGGAATCAAAAACCTAATTGTTCTTAAAGTGAACCACTAAAACTGAGTTACTGAATTTACAAAACCAGAGATTACACCCAAGATCAAGATCTCTTCTCACCAAGGTGACTTGCTGTTCCAAGCACCCTACTGGAAAAGTCTTGAACTTTAGTTAAAAGAAATGTATTACAAAACAAGAACAGAATCACTAACATCAACTTTATTTTTTAAAACAACAGGAAAACGGGCCCAAGGTTAAAATGTTATCAATAATGTTCAGTTCTTCAAAACTGAATTATTAAATTTATTTCTTAAAACATATGCTGCTGCCTGTATGTGACCTTAATGGTTCTCAACTCCACAACTGGGCTGTGAAATAGAAACTCAGGCTGCCTCAGTCACAGCTGAGACCTGCTGGATCAGGATCTCCAGAAGTAAAACTCATTGACTAATCTGCAGGCTGCGGCTAACTTTTATGGACACATCATGCCATGTGTCTTTATGCCTTTATACAGCATTTCACTCATATTAACATCTTTGGACACCACATAGTTTCTAGGCACTGTACTATATACTTTCACATACCACTTGGAATACATTAAGATTTAGAGATGGAATGATATTTTAATATGTAACATCGATATGATTCACATCCCTATTAACAGAAACAAAATATTTTAATATTGATAGGACTACAGCATATTCATTTAGCTCAATATTGACAGCATGGCTAGTCAAGCTTCAAATATTAAAGACTTACCAGATTACTTCTTTATTTAACAATCCAAGCTAACACTTCTAACATGGGTTTAATAATCCATGCAAAAATTTCTGTACTTCAGGTAGAGATTCCATTAAGGAATAGTTGTTCAAATTCCACTTCTTGAATGTCTTCTAATACTTCTAATATTTCTTCAAATATCTGAGCACTAAATACTGATTTCCCAAACCTATCAAATGTGATAGAACAAGTAAATATTGAAGATCAAACTACTTGATTTAACACAATCACATTTAGGGGGGGATGTTCTGTCTACACTATTTCCCTTAACTTTCTGAATGCCTCTGGGCATAGCTGAAAGACCGTTACTTTTCCCATACCATATGTTAAAGTTTAAGTGTGTTACATAACTGATTAACAATTTTCAGAAGATTAATTAGCATCCCAACAGAAATTTAACAGAACTTTTCATTAATACCTTAATCTTGATAGTATCAATTTCCCCCTCAGAACACTCTGAATTCCCAGAGATGGCTTCCAAATACGGAGCCTCTATTTACTTAATGGAGCTTTGAGCCCCTGAGATGAGCTCTGTGGGGTGCTGGGGAACTAGAGGAAAATGTTAAAGGGGCAGCTTACAAATAGGAATGCAGAGTAGGCCTGCTCAGCCTAGCAGGTTTCAAGTACTATCTATCCCTTACCCTGATTGCAACTTCAGCAGAGAAGAGTGGTTTGTTTGCTGAAATAATGAATAGTAGATGGCATCCATTTTAGTGGAAAGTTTTAATTTGTGATTCCCTGAGGCTGTGTGAAATGAAACACCCTTATTCATTCCCATAAATGAAGCCAAATTGTTTCTGGAATTTCTTCTGAAAAAGGCCATCTAGGAACACTGATCTGACATATTGGTCTGTGACAGAAAACATTTAATGAACGCCCTTTTGTAGTGAAATGCACTATTACTATGAAGATCATTTTTATTTCTGAAGTATGTCGTTATCTGATTAAATTTCTGCTTTTAAAAACCGATGCTGAGGTACAAGAGAATGTTTAAGCTTGCCTCAGACATTCAGAAAATAAAAATGTCTATCCTGTCTGATTTTGCATCTGTTTTAGCTAAAATACAAGTTAGGTCTGAAAGCAATCATCAGTGCCACAATAACACCTTATTACTCAATTTCAATAAACACACAATTCAAATGGATTAAATGGCAGTGAGTATTGGGGAAGAAGAAGAACTAAAGTTTACCCTTGCAAAATACACAAGGTGAATTATCTAAACATTAGTCATTTTAACACTGAAGAGAGGTACAAACTGACCAACAGAACAAAGCACCTTCAAAATTCTCAAATACTTAAGGAATCTCTGTGATAAATAATTAGATATGCTACTTGTATGCCAATTTAGCTATTAAATCTTCCCTCAGTGGTATTATAGGAAATATTTGGTTAATCTATTTCTTATACCTGAAATAAACAGCGTTTACTTAGAAATGTGGATACTCATTTAAGTTGAGAGGATTATTAAGTGTCTACATTTCAGGTGCTGTCTAAACCTGAGACAACAGTGGTGAAGACAATGCTTAGGACCAACCCCTGTCCCAGTGGAACTGACATCCCATGGGGTGGGGAGAGAGTGGGAGGACAGAAAATAAACAAGGCAATAAAAGTAAATAAGATAATGTCAAATAGGTAAAGGGAGAGAAATCAAACTGAGTAATGGATAAAAAGTGAAGTGGTAGGAAGCTGAAGCGGAGGTAACTGAGCCAAGATCTAAGTGATAAGATAAAGACATCAGTGGGAAATTAGAGAAACTGCAAATCGGAGCTGGAAACTGCAAATCTACCTACCTGTAGACCTGCATCCATGAAATTAAAAGATGCCTTCCCCTTCGAAGAAAATCATGACAAACCTAGACAGCATATTAAAAAGCAGAGACGTCACTTTGCCTACAAAGGTCCCTACAGTCAAAGCTATGATTTTTCCAGTACTGGATGTGAGAGTTGGATCATAAAGAAGGCTGAGCATTGAAGAACTGATGCTTTTGGACTATGGTGTTGGAGAAGAATCTGAACAGTGAAGTTCAACAGAAGGATATTAAGAAATGATACTTCAAACAATGTCCTATAAAACACAAAAAGAAACTGAAGGATGCAGTCAGAATTCTGGGGGATTTGGCTGAATATTCACTGGAAGGACTGACGCTGAAGCTGAAGTTCCAATACCCTGGCCATCTTACACAAAGAGCCAACTCCTTGGAAAAGACCCTGATGCTGGGCAAGATTGATGGCAGAAAGGGACGACAGAGGATGAGACGGTTGGGTGGCATCACTAACTCAATGAAGATGAGTTGAGCAGACTCCAGGAGATGATGAAGTACAGGGAAGCCTGGTATGCTGTAGTCCATGGGGTTGCAGAGAGTCAGACACGACCTAGCAACTGAACAACAAAAACAAAGTGTAGACCACTAGTACATGAGAAAAGAAATCTAACTCATATAAAAGCAGGCCTTCTCCTAACATTTGTAGGGCCCAGAGCAAGAGACAAACAGAGGCTCACATACGTATGTCAAAATATTTATAACTTCTAACTCAAAATAACGGGTAAAGGGAACAAATTCCATCTTGCACCAGAATGCAAGTTGTATGAGCTCCTGACCTATCCCCACTCCTCCTATGCTAGACCTAATTTTACACTGCAAGGAACCTTACACCACCCACATGTGGACAATCCAACCTACCCATTGGAGCCCATTCCCACACCTCCCTACACAGAGATTTGCCTTGGCTGACCTTCAAGAGGCAAGACCCAAATCCAACGGACACCCCGAGTTCTTCTCATGTTTAGCTTCTTGAAAAGTATTCAACACTGAAATATCCTTTATACTGATTTCCACAACATCATAGTTTTTAGTTTTCCACAAATTTCTTTGGCAGTTCCTCTGCCTCTACCCCTACCTTAAAGATTTTATCCCATAAGGTTCTGTTTTAATTCCTCTTCTTTCTCATTTTATACATCTTCCCTAGGTAATCTTGTTCATTTCCACGACTGAAATTATCAATAGGCCAGTATCTGTTTCTCCAGCACTGCCTTTTTCCCCAAGATTAGTTGCCTACTTGACAATTACACTTGGAACTCTCTCAGGCATCTCGAGCTCAGGGTCTTGAACTGCTCTTTATTCTCCTCTCCCCCAATCTTGTTCCAGTCTTCCCTGCTTCTGAAAATAGGACCCTTCCCAACTGAGTTGCACAAGTGAGAAATCTGGGAGTCATCCTTTATACCTTTTGCCCTTTCCTTTGTCTCCTTCCCCAACATCCCACCAATTCTGTTTCCTCAGTATCTCTCAAATCCATTTATCCAGAACCCCTGTGGCCACGATCTATACTGTTCAAATCACTAACACTTCTATTACTACTGCAACACCCTCCTAGCATCTCATGTCATGGTACAGGTTAAAGATGATAATATTGTAAAATATTCTGGGATAAACTGGAAAAGATTGTACAGAATCTATTTGGGCTTAATTTAACAAAAGAAAAAAAAAAACTGCTTTTCCCTCATTGGGTTATTTTAAAAAAAATAAAGCATTACAACATCAAAAGAATCCTTGTAAACATCAAACACATTTTTTCAAAATCTTAAAAGGAATTTTTATAAGCTTTCCTTCATAAATGTAACTTTTTAATATAAGATTTTATATTGTACTTGAAATACCTACTAACAATCCTAATCAAGACTTTTTAAAAATGAACTCTTCAAATTCTTGATAGTCATTATCAAAGACAACATACATTCATGCAAGAAAATGAAACTGTTTAAATATTTTCACAAACATTTAAAAATCTACAACAGCTGAAACAGTAATTTAAAACTCTCTAAACAATTCTTCCTCTTATTTAAATGGCAAATATAATGTTCAAACTCCTTGGGATAACATGAATGGATTTTGAAACCAGCTACATTGTTTCATATCAAGAATTTCAAAAACAATGATGGAAATTTTATCTGCAGGACACACGGGCACCATCAAAGCAGTTGCGTCACCACTAACACAATTGATGGGAATAAAAAGAACATCAGCTGCAAACAGAAATGCTAGCTTTGTACGATGTCAGAGAATGTCTTGGAGCTGCACCTTTACTCCACTTTTGCAGGCCCACTCTGACCAGCCACGTTGTGGACACTTGGAACACAAACCCTCCCAGAAGCCCATGGACTGTGAAAGACCTAGAATGAAGACGTGGGGAGTACATGGAATAAGGAAACCCAAATATCAAAGAAATGCATGAATCTGGGGAGCCACTCTCCAGCACTTTCACAGAATTGCTAAGGGATTGGCTCTCTTCTGGGAGAAAACTGCAATTCAAAACTGCAGTTTTGAATACAGTGGAAAACTACTTCTGAACTTTCTATAAAGAATATTTGATTGGTGGGCTACTTTGGTCTGGGACACAGTAAAGACACATTTTCTAAGTATAGAGCACAACCTGAATAGACATATAAATAATGAATATTTGTTGGCTGCATTCCCAGCAACCATTCCCTGCTTTTCTCTCTTATAAGTCTCTAGATCTTTCTTCTGGTTAGCAGCTCCTCCTTCTCAAAGCTCACAACTCGGTGAGTCCTAGATCTAAGATAAAGACATTCATAACTTCAAACCCCATCTCCATTCTTCAGTCAAGGGTATAGTTGCCAAAGCTGAAAGTTCACTGTTCTTCAGAAGCAGCTATCAAAAGAGATGCTGTCATTGTACTAGACAATACGATATGTCACATGAAAAATCAAACTGCTAGAGCATGCATTCTTAATGGAGGTGATATCATCTCCCAGTGGGTGAAATTGGAGAGGAAAAAAAATTTACTCTCTTTACGTATAAAGCAAAAATATGCATACAGTACATAAACAGATTATACAGTATATATGTAGTAGTAAAAACTCTGGAGGCTATTAAAAGTTTTAAAAGGTTCCTTAAGGGATTAATAATGGGAAAAAAAAGATTGAGAAACTCTGCTCTAGAATAATGGCAAGTATCACAAAAAGTAGATGACAATAATGGAAATTCAATTATTGATGTTACCATTAACTTTATGAATCAAATGACACTATAAGTCTTTCAACTATAGCTTTCACTATAGCTTTCAACTTAACTAATAAATCCCCTTTATTGTTTAAGCAATGTCTTGATTTTTTTGTCACTCATAACAAAGTCACACTAACAGGTAAACTACAGAACTTGTTCTGTTACGTATTGACACTAAGGATGGGAGGTACAGAGTGCTCACACTGGGAGGGGCTTCAAGTCCAGTTCAACTGCTTGATATTCAGTTCAGTTCAGTCACACAGTCCTGTCCAACTCTTCGCAACCCCACGGACTGCAGCACGCCAGACCTCCCGGTCCATCAACAACTCCCGGAGTTTACTTAAACTCATGTCCATTGAGTCAGTGATGCCATCCAACCATCTCATCCTCTGTCATCCCCTTCTCCTCTCGCCTTCCATCTTTCCCACCATCAGGGTCTTTTCAAATGAGTCAGCTCTTCCCATCAGGTGGCCAAAGTATTGGAGTTTCAGCTTCAACATCAGTCCTTCCAATGAATGCTCAGGACTGATCTCCTTTAGGATGGACTGGTTGGATCTCCTTGCAGTCCAAGGGACTCTCAAGAGTCTTCTCCAACACCACAGTTCAAAAGCATCAATTCTCCGGCACTCAGCTTTCTTTATAGTCCAACTCTCACATCCATACATGACTACTGGAAAAACCATAGCCTTGACTAGACAGACCTTTGTTGGCAAAGGAATGTCTCTGCTTTTTAATATGCTGTCTAGGTTGGTCATAACTTTTCTCCCAAGGAGTAAGCGTCTTTTAATTTCATGGCTGCAATCACCATCTGCAGTGATTTTGGAGCCCCAAAAAATAAAGTCTGTCACTATTTCCACTGTTTCCCCATCTATTTGCCATGAAGTGATGGGACCGGATGCCATGATCTTAGTTTTCTGAATGTTGAGTTTCAAGTCAACTTTTTCACTCTCCTCTTTCACTTTCATCAAGAGGCTCTTTAGTTCGTCTTCACCTTCTGCCATGCAGGTGGTGTCATCTGCATATCTGAGGTTATTGATATTTCTCCTGGCAATCTTGATTCCAGCTTGTGCTTCCTCCAGACCAGCATTTCTCATGATGTACTCTGCATATAAGTTAAATAAGCAGGGTGACAATATACAGCCTTGATATACCTCTTTCCCGATTTGGAACCAGTCTGTTGTTCCATGTCCAGTTCTAACTGTTACTTCCTGACCTGTATACAGATTTCTCAAGAGGCAAGTCAGGTGGTCTAGTATTCTCATCTCTTCAAGAATTTTCCAGTTTATTGTGATCCACAGTCAAAGGCTTTGACATAGTCAAAAAAGCAGAAATAGATGTTTTTCTGGAACTCTCTTGCTTTTTTGATGATCCAGCAGATGTTGGCAATTTGATCTCTGGTTCCTCTCTCTTTTCTAAAACCAGATTGAACATCTGGAAGTTCACAGTTCATGTATTACTGAAGCCTGGCTTGGAGAATTTTGAGCATTATTTTACTAGTGTGTGAGATGAGTGCAATTGTGTGGTAGTTTGAGCATTTTTTGGCATTGCCTTTCTTAGGAATTGGAATGAAAACTGACCTTTTCCAGTCCTGTGGCCACTGCTGAGTTTTCCAAATTTGCTGGCATATTGAGTGCAGCACTTTCATAGCATCATCTTTTAAGATTTGAAATAGCTCAACTGGAATTCCATCACCTCCACCAGCTTTGTTCATAGTGATGATTCCTAACGCCCTTTTGACTTCACATTCCTGGATGTCTGGCTCTAGGTGAGTGATCACACCATCGTGATTATCTGGATCTCTGGAAATTTGTGGAGACACTATAAACGAGTGACTGAAGTTCACATGAAATTGTGAGCTCTAAGCTTCCATCCTTAACTCATGAAAGTTAAAGAAGTTAAAAGGAATACAAAGTCAAAATTCAGGTGAACTGAGACAAATTACACTCCCTCAATTCTCCAGATTCAAACTATATTATTTATGATTCTTTGATTGCAAATAACAAAAATACAATTTGAATCGGCTTAAATGAAAAATGGGAATGTATCAGCTCATAAAATCAAATCACAGAATGGGAGAGGTACACTGGACCTTGAGGATGATAAGATCCAGAGTAATAAGCACAGCTGACAGCTGGACTTAAAAAAAAAAAAAAAAAGGAAAACTGCAAGCAAATAGGAAAAGGATTGACTTTAGATTACTATCAACATCAGAAGTCCAAATCAGTGCATAAAATATAGACGCTGAAGTATTAAGGTAGATGTTCAAGATCATGTGGGAGATTCACTTTGAAATGCATCCAAGAAAACAAGAAAGATGTACACATGAGAGGATGCATAGACAGATAAATGATAAAACAAGTATAGTAACATTTTAATGATAGCTCCTACCAGGAAGTATATAGTAGTTCACTGTAAAATTCTTTCAACTTTTCTGTATTTTGATATTTTTTTATAACAAAATTTTTGGGAAAAAAAAAAAAAAACAAGCAGAACACCATCATGACTATGGTGACTAATCCCTTGTCTGCCGTATTCTAGTTCTAAACTAAAAGGTACAGAAAACAGATCATGCACTCCATGAAAGTTAGGACTGGCAAAACTATTCATTCAGCCAAAACATAAAAGAATTACCTCTTGAATTCCCACTTGGTACCATCCACTGCTTTAAGATCAAGGTGTTAACGAAAAAGTAAATATGACCTGTGAGTGAAAGGACAAGGTTAAAAGGTGACCATCCTAGCTTGGGAATTTGAGTAAAGAAATGACAGGTAAAAATGGTTATCCCATTAATTTAATATACTTTCATTTGGTGGTTGTTTTTTGTTTCGTTGCTCAGTCATGTCCGACTGGAGAAGGAAATGGCAACCCACTCCAGTACTCTTGCCTGGGAAATCCCATGGGTTGTAGCCTTCCAGACTTCTCTGCCCATGGCATTTCCCAGGCAAGAACACTGGAGTGGGTTGCCATTTCCTTCTCCATTCTTTCTAGTTATTAGTGCACTAATTAAGCATCATTTTATTGTAATACACATAGAAATAAAGCTCTGATTTCTCACTTGGACAACTGAGTAGATAATGTGATCCTTCATGGAGACAGAAAATGCACACAAAGAATATATACGTAGTGGGTGATAACTTTTGAATTTGTTTTTGGAATCTTAAAGTTCATGCGCTAAGTTACATCTAAACAGAGATGTCCAATAGGTCCAGAATTCAGGAAAAATTTGAAAACTGGGGGAGACTGTGAGTTACCATCATAAAAGTGGTCAATACCCTGGGTAAGATCACCCAGAGATTTCTCTGTGAAAGAAATCATTCTTTCCTCCATTCTCTTACCATTCAACAAATTATCATTGTTATTAAAACTACAAATAAAAAAGTGACATACGGTCTTCCAGGAGTTCATAACTTCTTAATTGCCAAATTCAACGACCTATTCGCAATCCCAATGTGTTAAATTTACTTCTGCACAGCATTTATTTGGTTAGCTATTCCTTACTTGAAAAACTCTCCTCCACTGATATTCCCATCACCACTCCCCTCACTTTCTCCTTTCTGAGTGTTCCCTTTTTGGTCTCCTACTGAGACAGAACTTGACCTTCACAACGTTTCATTCTTAAACCTTCATCTCTAACTCCAATTTTCCCAATTAGGCTTTAGATCAAACTGACTGATGTTTAACAGATAGTTTGAAATTAAAAATTGTGTTGATAGTACAACACAGGAAATATTTTTCACCTTGGAAATACACTGAGCTAGGTGCTTGTGAGAATCATAATTGATTTACTCCCGAGCCTGTTTACTCCTGTCCTGAAAATGGCAACAAAAATACTTAATTTGCAAGGCTACTGTTAATGATAAAATATGGATACATAAATGCAAAGTATCCAGCACAAAGCACTGCACTCCGACCTGTACCATTAATACATCCTATAAGTTCAAATGAACGACAAATTATGCCAAATTATAAATATCTACCTTACCTAAAATTAACTTCTGTTCGTGAGCCTATATAGTGTTATTCAGGTTACATACGCTGGCTCGCTGTGTATTATTTTCTTTAGAATCTCTGACAGCATCAGGGACTGGCTCAAAGTAACAGTAGCAATCGCTTCCTTCCAAACACCAAAACACATTTTCCTAGGCTTTTTAGGAAATAGTGCAGTTTAGCTTCGGAGTGAAGCTGAATAGTAAGCTTCCTCACAAAAACGCAATCCAATACTACCCGTCCATTTGCAGGTCTCTGAGAGAAAAGGGAGCGGGGTCAAAACACACTTCACCAAGGAAGGTTGAAACTGTAGCTTTTATCTTTCCCGCTGTTTCCTAGAGGACCAACCGTACAGAGATTCCACCGTGCTCTGCGCCACTTCCGTTCGCGCGTTTTAATTACGTCACACGTCAGCTCTCGCGGTATTATCACTTTGCTGAAGCCCTTTAATAAAGGTCTCGCGAAATTTGTCCCACAGGTCCAAACAAGCCTCTCACCCTCCCCCACTCCACCCCTCCCCCACCCCACCCCCAACCTGTCCTCCTTTCTCTCACCGAATTCTCCCCTCCCGTCCCGTGATCTCAAGGCCCTCCTCTTGTTTCCGATCTCTGGCCGGAACCGGAAGTTTGGTGGGCGGGGCCGGGCGGCGGAAAACGCAGCGGAGCCGGAGCCGGGACTCGGCTGTGGCCGCTGTCCCTGTCCCCGCCACGGATCGCCGTGGCTCCAGGTTGAAGGTCGGTCCGGAGGCGGGTGGGCGCGGGTCTCCCCCGGACTGTCCGGGCGGCAGCCTTCCCGGGCCCCCCGGGCTCCGCGAGGGATCATGTCTACAGCGTCCGCTGCTTCTTCCTCCTCCTCGTCTTCCGCGGGTGAGATGATCGAAGCCCCCTCCCAAGTCCTCAACTTTGAAGAGATAGACTACAAGGAGATCGAGGTGGAAGAGGTGAGCGAGGCCCGGCTCGGAGGCTCGGGCCCTGGCCTGTCCCGGTCTCTGCCTGGTCCTGACTCTAAAGGCGCCTCCCCGTTTCCTCTATTTCTCGGGACCCACCCTGGAGTCCCCACACCCCACCGAGACCGGGTGTAAAGTGGCTCTCCGCGTCCAGCTGCTCCGGGGTAGCTCTCTTTTTTCTCACTTTAGCACTCTTGAGTTTGAATTTAATACTCCCGTGCTTGGAGTTTGAGTCATCTCAAACGGAAAAGGATAAACTGGTGCGATCGTCTGGTCCACCAGTTCTAGAATCTGTAAGTAGTAAAATTTATCAAAGACCATGGCCGTTTTGGAGTTTTAGTTCTCCAGAACTTGGTGTTCTTAAGGGTCAATGATTGTTTTATGTTCGACTTCTGGCTCAGCATCTGGCACGCAGTGGGTGCTCAATGGATGCTTCGTAAATTAATACATCCACAAGTCTAATAGTTTTTCCTCAAGTACCGAATAGCTCTGTTTCGCCAGTTCCATAGAGCAGTAGTCATGTTATGTGTTATTTAATAGCCTTCAATTAGACTAATTTAGGTTAATTTCACCATTAGTAATGTAGACAGGTTTAGGATGAAAAAATGTTTCAGGTAGCATATTCTGAAGAAATAACGAGTGATTTCAGTGACAACTAGAATGTGAGGTCAGACCAGAAGTCGCTGTTACTAAACCTGAATACATCCTTTATTCTGCAATATTTAAATTATTTTGGAGCAAGGTAATGTGCCTTTAGCACATTGCTTCTTTTCAATGCACAGAGGTTGGTTGTATAGACCATAAAAATTAGAAAACTTAAAGCTATATATATTTTAAAGACACTTTAGAAAGTGTTAAAACTTTGGTTGTAAATGGTATTTATTATTTACCATTTGTTTATCATTTAAGAAATTTACTAAGCACCCTGCATTACATACACCCACGAGAATCCTGCATGTTCTATATTACAGATCTCAAAGAATTATCTCTACTTCAAAAATTTTTAATTACTTTTAGACAGTGGTAAGCTAAAAGTAGTGAGATAATTATCTTTCAAGAAATGGTTTTATTTTTTCCTATGCATGTTTTGGAATAATGGATTACTTTATTTTTACTTGCTTAAAATAATCTTAAAGATGGCTGAAAACAGCCTCATTTTACAAGATAATGTAAGTGGGAAGAGCAAAACCTTTGGAGTTAGATGAAGGTTCAGTGTATCAGCTGCGCCATTTGTTAGCTGTGTGATCTGGAGCAAGTTTCCTGACCAACCTTTTTGAGCTTTAGTTTCCTTAACTGTAAAATGATTATAATTTCGACCTCATTTTATTTGTATGAGACTTTATTAGGCAGTACATGCAAAATACCCAACACAGTGCCTGACACACATTACCAGGAAACTGAGTTCCGGAGAGGAACTGTGACCTGCTTTAAGGTCATATGGCTAAAAGAAGGACCCGTATTTTGGCAGAGGGGGAGGTTTTGTGTGTGTCTGTGTGTGTTTTTTTCTATCGAGACTATGATAAATTCTTTTTTCAGAATTGGATAGTTGATCTCGCTTTCATGGCTAACATTCTTTCTTTTTTAAGAATAAAAATTTGGTGAGTCAGTATAAAAGAATTGCAGTTTTTAAATAAGCATTTACGTCTACTCTGTGGCGAATTGCTATGCTTGTAGACTACAAATTGTTATATAATAATAACTTGTACTTCGTGGTCTACCAAATGTTTTCAGAAACTTACATCATCTGATTTTTACAAGGTTAGTTTTTCCACACTGCTTTCTGAAGCATTTTACATTCTTGGTTATTCGTAAGATGTCATTTATCCTTTTACTACTCTTCCCCCAAAGCTATTTAACCTCCTATTTGGGTTCTGTTTCCAAAGACCCTTCCTTTAGTTTAGATGATGTTTCAACTATTCTTTAGTAGATTTAGGACATTGCTGAGGAGTATATTTTTGTTCCTAGATGAAGTTTTCTTATGTTAGGCAGTCTTTTCATTTTGTTCTTTTCACTTTTTATTACTCAGTTTATTTTCATGTTAAAGATTTGAACTTAGATTTTTCTAATGTTAAAACCATTACATAATTTTCATCATATTCTTTGTGTTCACATTAAAGCAGTGTTACTGTATAATCTAGGCAGCACCATGGGCGCTCATTATTTCTCAACTTAGATTCTGCTCTCAGCTTGAAATCATGAATAAGAGAAACGGAGAAAGATGACTAGGAACAAAAAGTATTTTACATTGCTTTCATTATTATATATGGTACCAGTATATTGCCTACAAATGAAGAAAATCATATTCTGTTTCTCAAATAACAGTGTAATTGAATCAGCATTATACTGATTCAGTTAGGAACTGTGTATAAAGAAAAATACTCTGACCATAGGCCAAATATGCACTCATTTCACAGATGTATATTTTTAAGGCATCGGCTGATTTTAATCCTTACATTTCTTATACCATGACTCAGTAGTAATCAGTGTGAAACTTTCTAAATTCAGTTTTGGTATCAAATTATGTCAGGTCTCAGCATTTGAAACCTATGTAGGTATTTTTTAAATTTTTTAAGTCATTATAGCTTTTATCATTCTGGATCTGACTGTTAGAATGAACTGTGAGTTATGTATCAGTACACTGGGGACTAGGTTGCAAGAAGTGATAGAGGCAATGTGGTGTGGTTAAAATAAAAGTGTACTGGGCTGGGTATTTAGAAAATGTAGATGCCATACTGATTCTGCCATCATGTATTTCAGTAACTTTGAGCAAATCACCTCATTTTTCTGAGCTTCTTGATTTCTCACGTAAAAAGAGAGATTGAACGAGATAATTTAAGGTTTCTTCCCGTTCTAAAATGAAATCACACTTACTGTTTCACACTTTTTCTGGCATTTATGCTCTGTTTCCACAGTCAGCTTTAAGAACAGTGATCATGATGAAATGTAGTTTGTGACTGACTAATCCTGATTAAATAGGGCAAATGATGCTCCCGTTTTACAGATATTGACAACCAGTCATAGAGTTTGATTTGCCAGAAGCCTCATATCTAAGTGCATGGTAGAGCAGGGAGCTGAGTTTGAGATTGCACACTCCTGAGTCATTTGCTCTCTCCTCTTGGATTTTTAAGGTCCCTTCGGTTCTTTCTGAAGTTACTTTGTAGCCAAACCTTATTGTAAGAATGGGAAACAAAATACCGATTTCATTTATAATAGCTGGTCTGGAGCACTTAATGAACATTCTTTTCTGTGCTAAGATTATAAAAGATGAGTGAAGGATCCTAGGGTTCTCTCCTTAAAAACTTTGACTTACCCTGAGACTAGATTTTCAGAACCACAAATTAAAACTATGAATGTAATGTAAATTGCACGCTTAAGCCATAATTGGAAAGTAGAGTTTACAACAGAAGGCTCCATTTAGCAGGAAAAATTTTGCAACTAGATTTTGAATAAAGTAAGCATCATAGATTGGGAAAGATACTAAAATGAATTCTTTGTAGTTGTTCCTCTGCCTCAAATGCTCTTTTCCCTAGAATTTCATTGACCTGTTCTCACCACTCAAGTCCCATTCAAGTGGTGGTGGTGGTGTAGTCGCTAAGTCGTGTCCGGCTCTTGCGACCCCAGAGACTGTAGCCCGCCAGGCTCCTCTGTCCCTGGGATTCTCCAGGCAAGAATACTGGAGTGGGTTGCCATTTCCTTCTCAGTGTTACTTCCTTGAAAAAAGCTTTCCCTGAGCAACCTAGATCTTTGTCAGTTCTAATATCCTCCATGGCACTTAGCTGTCACTGAAAGTAGGTATCCCTCAGCGCAGTTTAACCTTATTCACACTTTTAACTCCAATGCCTAGCATCTAAAGGTTTTCTGTAAGTAGTTGCTGAATGAGTAAATGAAGTTACTGCAGCATAATCATGAGAATTCTAGTGTCCATCTGGTTCTCTTTATGTGAGCTGGTCCTTTTATGTGATTAAACCAGAGGTTAAGATAAATTAGTGATTTGGCTAACACAGCATTTACACGAAAAATAAAATCTGATTCTCTATGCAAATGTTGATTTCATTGCAATTAATTATACCTAGCAAATAGTTTGGTTTAACCAGGGGTAAAAGATTCTGCAGAGGGTCAGGTGCTATAACAATACAAGCCATGTATTAGTGCGCCTTTACTAAAATGCTAAAAAGACCCTGTTTGGCATGGTAGCTCTTTAAAGGGGAGATCCACAGTGTTGACATCAAGAATATCATATGTGCAATGCATATATAATAATTGCAGCATTTATATGTTCTTAGAGACATGCAGAGGTTCTGTTTTAAATTGAAATACAGAAAGAGCTTTGACAGTATTGTACATTTTGTGATTTTTTTATGTAAAATGTGTGGGCAACTGAGAATAGAGAAAACTTAACTTATAGTGGCCTGAATAAACTGTGTATAGATTTGTTATTATTATTAATATTAAGAATATTCAGAATTATTAATAAGCACTTCCATGTGAAACTTGATTGTTGGTTTCAGGAGAAACCTGTAATTGTTATCACAGTGAAGAGGTAGCCACAGTGATAATGTTTATTGTGTGCCTGTGTAACTTAAAAGATGACATGAGCATATTATTTGAAAGAAAGGCCTGTTTAAAGGGTCAGATAGCTGTCTTATGGCTGATTTCTAAAAGTCTGAATAATCAAAGCTTTACTTTGGTGTTATAAAGTCTGTCTTGTCAGCGGGTGGCTGTTCTACTCTGCCACGGTTAATTCATAGATACTGGAGTTCTGAAATAGTCGGAGGCTCCAGGTTCCAACTAAAGCTGTTCAGATCTGTGCTTGTTCTGCCATGTCCCAGATTTCTAGCCAGAGCGATGGCTGCATGGCCGGGGTCCGTTCACACAGACCACAGGTCAGGGCTAAAGCAAGCTGTCAGCCACAGTCCACTGGGCTGGGAATACCGGGAATGGACACAATTAAGGGTTATCTCATAGTAAACTAAGAGGCCAAGGGTGCACACCCTTTTCCATTTAGTTTTCGTTTAGATGGTTTTTTGCTTTTAAAAACCTGACTTGACAAGGGAATGGAGTGTTTGTATGTCTTAAAGAAATTAGTTTTTAAAGGAGTTGCTTTCTTTGAACACATACACCAAATTTTGATTTTGGTGTTTTTGCCTTTTAATATTAACTGCGTGGAAATATTTTTTTCTGTCATCTCATATTCTTCTGCTGTACTTTTTTCATATTCAGAAATTAAATTTAAATCTGCTTTACTACATGAGACTAAAATTGTGGATCCCAAACCATGAGAGCTAAACCACAGGGGGAGAAGTACATATAATAAGAGAATTAATCTGAAAACATTTTAATTTAGAAAACAGTCATATGTTCAGAAGGAAATATTTCTAATTTGTCTTCCCTTTTAAAACCAAACTTCTCATTGCATTCCTTTGTTTTTCTATTTTTATAGATGAGGGATTGTGAAAAATATCTAAAATATTTATTTCTGGGTTCACCATTTTGGATGGATGTGTGCATTGGGGGAGATATTGTAATTTGGACATGTTCCATTTTTTACACTCTTGGTGAAAACTGATCTTGGGGGAGAGCTGTCCATTCACAGTAATTGTTAATAATAATATGTCAGAGAAGCTTACTCAGATATGAGTACAATCCAAAAAGCATATTTGATTGTGAAGTTGAGTTAGAAATTTGGTAGTAAGTAAAAAGTGACTTTCTTTCATTGTTTTGTAGTTTGAATATTAGGTTTTTTTTTTTATTATTTACCTCAGTTGCCATTGTGTCTCAATTTGCCATCTGTGCCTCTTCTGATCTACCATGTGTCAAGAACAACAATGTGGTGTTCTCAAGAATTCTTCTTTTCCTTTCTTCCTGCTGAAGATATCATGTCAGTGGTCTGGAAGACTTCCATAGACAGTATCAGCAGTAAGAGAAGGGTCTCTGGTCGGTGTGATGGTTTCCAATGAGGTGTTTTGTCTCACTGTTAATGATGGTTCTAATATAACCTGATACAGTCATTCTCAAATATCAGAATCATCTGAAGGGTGTGTTAAAACACTGATTGCTGGACCTGACCCTCAGACTCAGTCATTCTGGGTGGGAACCTGAGAATTCCATTTTCACAAATTTCCAGGTGATGCAAGTGCCTCTGACCCAGAGATTACACTTAGAGAGCCACTGACTAAGCTCTTGCTGTTTTTATATTTGCTTGCTTTTTGCCGGTTTCTTCTTCCCATGTGTTGTAAACGTTGACGTGCTTCAAAGCTCGGTTCTGGGACCCCGGTGGTCACTTGTTATTTTTTGCTCACCACATCCAGGGGGTTGGTTTGAAGTACTAACTAAATGCTAATGACTCTCCCAGGTTCTTAATGCTCTGCCTGACCTCTTGACCCACGTTTCCACTTTCTTTCTTGGTATCTCTACTCGGATGTCTAAATAGGCATCTTAGGCTTTACATGAGTAAATCAGAACTCTGTGCTATTAAAAAAAAAGAAAGAAAATCTGCTTGCTTCATCCTTTCTTATCCTTTCTTAAACTGTTTCTGAATCTAGACGTTATGATTGACTCTTCCTGTCCTCCTGTCCTGCCTGCATACAAATCCTCAGCAAGCTCTTTTGACTTTACCTCTAAAACATATGGTTTATGAGATGGTTGGATGGCATCACCGACTCCGTGGACATAAGTTTGAACAGGTTCCAGGAGATAGTGAAGGATGGGAAAGCCTGGCGTGCTGCAGTCCATGGGGTTGCAAAGAGCTGGACACGACTTAGCTACAGAACAACAACTAAAGCATATTCCCCGGCTTCCCTGATGACTCAGCAGGTAAAGAGTCTGCCTGCAATTCAGGAGTGGCAGGAGACTCAGGTTAGATCCCTGGGTAGGAAAGATCCCCTGGAGTAGCAAATGGCAACCCACTCCAGTGTTCTTGCCTGGGAAATCTCTTGGACAGAGGATCCTGGTGGACTCCAGCCCGTGGAGTCACGGAGTCGGACGTGACTGGGCACATGAGCACAGAAACAAGCTAAAACGTATCCCAGTTCTGCTCATTTTTCTGTTCGACCGCCAGCCTTGTTCTCAAAGCACTTCTCTCTTGCTTGGGCTGCTTTTACAGCCTTCTGCCTGATCTCTCTCTATATATAAGCTAACTTCCTTACAATTCATTCTTCACATAGAGCCAGAATGATTTTTTTTTTTAATGTAAAATCATATCACATTCCTCCTTAAATTCCTCTAATTGCTTCCCCATCACAGTTAGTTTGAGATTCAGACTCCTTTTCATTGAGCCAAGAACCCTCCAGGACCCAGACTTTGTCTCTCTGGCTTTATCCTGCATCACTCTTCCCTTTTCCCACTGTGTCCTGCTCACACCAAACCCTCCCAGTATTTCTCTAGGTCATCATTAAAATGTCACCTTTCTCATTAAGGCCTAGTTTAAAACTGGAGTGGGATGAGTGCAGGCATGTGTACACACACACAGTTATGTTTCTTTTCTTCTTAGTGCATTTATCATTTTCTTAAAACATTATGTCTTTTATATATATATATACACGTACACCTGTGTATACACACATCTTGCTTCCTCTTTGTCTCCCTGCACACAGAGAATATAAGTAGTTAGAACAAGGATTTTGGTTTAACTTGTTTACTTCTGTATCTGGAATATGTAGGATAATGCCTAAACTACAGATGGGGTTCAAATGTTGTTGAATAGGGATTATAGGTTTTTTTCCCCCCTTTAGGGTCCTTATACTAGTAGTTTCTTCTTTGGTTCATTCCTTGTGTCATTCAAATATGAAATTAGTAACCTCCTCAGATGCCTTTTATACTCTCCAGCCATAAATTTCCACATAAGTTTGTCCCATTATTTAACTTTTTCTTTTTCTCCATGGCAGTTTTTTATAAGCTGTTATTTATCTCATTCATCTTTTTGTCTCACATGCTTGCATGCTCAGTCATGTCTGACTCTTTGCAACCCAAAGAGTAGGCTGTAGCCCGCCAGGCTCCTCTGTCCATGGGATTCTGCAGGCAAGAATACCAGAGTGGGTTGCCATTGCCTCCTCTAGGGGACCTTCCTGACCCAGGGATCAAACCTGCATCTCCTGCAGCCCCTTCATTGGCAGGCAGATTCTTTGCCACTGAGCCACATGGAAGCCCCATCTTTTTTGTCCGCTGGTTGTCTTTTCTTTCCTCTCCCTGCCCCCCCCCCGCTTAAATTGAAAGTACATTTCATGTGGATCTAGGCCTTTGTCTTGTTTACGGCTATATCTCTTGTATCCCAGATGGTAGCTGGATATAGTAGACATTCTAGAGATACTGGCTTAAGGAATAAACGCAGTTCATCGTTCTCTCGGCATTAGCCTCACTTCACCCCTTGAAAGCAGGAGACTGTACCCATTTCTCCCCACCTGCTAACTGGGTGCTCCTCCTTGGCTTTCATTGATCCTCTGAGATTCAGCTGAGCTCTGCATTTAGCTCCCTGTATTTTGAGCTGTCTGCCATCCAGCAGCCTCCTTCCTGCAGTCAGAAGACTTCAGTTATCCTGTTTTTCTCTTGGCAGGAGTTTTTCTGTATCATTGCCACGTTCTGTCAAGGCTGAAAGAATGTGGGGCCTCCCTCTGACTGTCTCCTTTACCACACTTAACTCATCTGCAGCTTCCCATGTTGGCAGAGCCTGTCCTGTGAGGCTGCTTTCTCCTGGAGATCTCAGTGAGAAGTTGAGGGGGAGGGGGCATGGAAATAAGTCTTCTCTACCCTCGAATCCCTAAGTCTGTCCTGAAAGCCGCCAACGTAGAGTCTCTTCGCTGGCCCTCTTCAGCTGGGAAGTGTGTGTGTGTGTGTATTGTTTTGTCTTGAATTTCTTCTCTACCTCACTTTCAACCCTTGAAGGCAGGGAACAATTCTTCATATATTTTTTCTTTTACCCCTAATATTTATGCCATTTGAAAAGATGGGAAGTCACATTTTGATTCTGTGATATGGTGATTTACAAGAAATATGAAAAGAATCCACCTGCAATGCAGGAAACCCTGGTTTGATTCCTGGGTTGGGAAATTCCCCTGGAGAAGGGATAGGCTACCCACTGCAGTATTCTTGGCCTTTCCTGGTGGCTCAGACGGTAAAGAACCCATCTGCAATGCGGCAGCCCTGGGTTCAGTCCCTGGGTTGGGAAGATCCCCTGGAGGAGGGTATGGGAACCCACTCCAGTATTCCTGCCTAGAGAATCCCCGTGGACAGAGGAGCCTGGCAGGCTGCAGGCCATGGAGTGGCAAAGAGTTGGACATGACTGAGCGACTAAACACACATGTACTTAGTCAATCAGATGACCAAAATATTTCTTAAATATATTTGGTCTTTGTCTGCAGTTTCTGGCTCACAGCTCCCAAGACCATCTGAATTTTGTAAGTGATGAGAGATAAAGATGTCCTGAGGTTAGTTTTGGACCACGCCTAAGAACGGGGCTGCTAGCCAGGAGAACCGACAATATGTTTAGAGGGTTAGAGCTTTCAGCCCCGGCCCTCTGACCTCTGGGGAGGGGAGAAGGGCTGGAGGTTGAATCAATCAGCAGTGGCCAGCAGCTGAATCATTCACGTCCATTTAATGAAGCTCCACGTAAACCCGGAAGGACGGGTTTCAGAGAGCTCCCGGCTGAACACATTGAGATTGGGGGCGGGGGGCACAGAGAGGGTGTGAAGACTTTGCGGGGGAGAGGGCGGGTGCAGCACAGTCTCGAAGGACTGAGCCCTTAACCTGTGGGATCCGATGCTCTCTCCAGGTGGGTGGTGTCAGAATTGAGCTCAGTGGTAGGCTGTCCAGCTGGCATGAGGATTGCTTGGAAGTGTGGGTAAATCCCCCTCCATACACTGCAGTTTAGTAATCAGAATCATTACATACACAGAAATGTAATTCATTAAGCACTGATTCTATGCTTCTGACCTTTGAATTCACAACAGTTATTTTTTTCTATCAGGTATTTCAGTTTACCTGTACAACCTCAGGCATCTTGGACTTTAATCATTTCAGATCTGTTGTTTCACCATACACATGAAAATGAAATATCATGTGGCCCTGATGCATGCAGAGGCTTCTTAATTAGTTCGTGGATTCTTATCTTACATGAAATGACTGTTTTATATTTCAGAGTGTTTCCAAAAAATTGCTTTTGTAAACGAGAGGGAGAAATTTTATCATGTCGTTGCTGCTGTTAAGTCGCTTTAGTCATGTCTGACTCTGTGCAACCCCATAGACGGCAGCCCACCAGGCTCCCCCATCCCTGGGATTCTCCAAGCAAGAACACTGGAGTGGAAAAAAAAAAAAAAAGAATACTGGAGTGGGTTGCCATTTCCTTCTCCAATGCATGAAAGTAAAAAGTGAAAGTGAAGTCGCTCAGTCGTGTCCAGCTCTTCGCGACCCCATGGACTGCAGCCCACCAGGCTCCTCCGCCCACGGGAGTCTCCGGGCAAGAGTCCTGGAGCGGGTGCCGTTGCCTTCTCCGTGTCACGCCCTCAGTGGCCGCGTTTGTCCTCGTGGGTTCAGGGTGCAGGTCAGGTCGGCCGTCCTCTCAGCACTAGGAGGCACTCGTGCGTCTCAGTCATCATCACACCTCACACAGTGTTTGCAACAGACGCGTGATACACGAGTGTAGTGTTTGACATCCCCGTGTGGGCATTCTTCAGAATAGCGAAGTGAAACAGGAGACCTGCTGAGCGCCAGTTGCGCTGGTGTATCTGTAACTACATGAGAAGTGAATTACTGTCCACTAAGTCCTGTTGGACTCTTTTGTGACCCCATGGACTGTTGCCTGCCAGGCTCCTCTGTCCCTGGAGTTCTCCAGGCAAGAAGCCGTTCCCTTCTGAAGCCGCTCCTTCGGGAGTTCCGCTGGCCCAGGGACTGAACCCACGTCTCCTGCAGCAGGTGCAGACGCTTTACTGGCTGAGCCTCCAGTGTTCGGTTGCTCAGTCGTGGCCGACTCTCTGCGAGTCGGACCTGAGCCACCAGGGAAGCCATTTATGAACACATAGTTGGAAAATATATTAAATTACTTCCCAGTCGTTACTCATAGTACTGTTGACAGATAGACTGGTCTCTCCATCCTTTCTTTCTTCACCTGATATTGTCATAATGTTGAAATTCATTTTAGGGCCTGTGTGCTGTTCATTGTGATTAATTTGAAAGAAATAAGGAGTATAACTCCTCAAACTGATTCATACCCAGCTCCAAGCACTTATTATTCTTTTGTGGTATGTAAGAAAATGTCTGATTTTGACTTGTGAACCATATAGATAATATGCTGAAGAAAAAGTAAACATCTCCCCTTTACTGTTGAGAAAACAGAATCTCAAAGACATTACCTTGCCCAGTATTGGTAGCTAGCAGGCAGACAGAATCTATATTTAAACTCAAGTCTGTTGGGTTTCAGATCCTAGGTGTGCTCTTTCCATTATTCCAATGGTACAAGGTTTAGCCAATCGCTGTTCATGTTAAAGTAACTGGATGCAAAGTTCAAATAAGTGACATTGCCTCCTTTGCCTTATGAGAGGTACAGAGGAGGGCTAGAGCCTTATCGTCAGGAGGCCCCTAAGCACCAAGGGCCAGGAATGGAAAAAGAAAAGTCACCAGAATCAAGACAACTCAGTTTCCTTTAGGCTGATGACATACAGGCTTCCCAGGTGCTCGGTGGTAAAGAATCCACCTGCCAAGCAGGAACGCAGGTTTGATCCCTGGGTCGAGAAGATCCCCTGGAGGAGGGCATGGCAACCCACTCCAGGCTTGCCAGGAAAATCCCATGAACAGAGGAGCCTGGTGGGTACCAGTCCACAGGGTCACAGACGAGTCAGACACGACTTAGGGCCTAAACAACAATGACATCAGAGGCTGAATATAAAGTGAATTGTTTATTATATCCTCTGTGTTTCAAATCCTGGCTTCTCTGACCCTGTGATCTTGGGCAGCTTGGCAACTGTGTGACCCAGTTTACTCACCTTTAAAATGGAGGAGGATTAAATATGTTAATGCACTAAAGCACGTAACCTAGTTGGAGAAGGAAATGGCAGCCCACTCCAGTGTTCCTGCCTGGAGAATCCCAGGGATGGGGGAGCCTGGTGGGCTGCCGTCTGTGGGGTCGCACAGAGCCGGACACGACTGAAGTGACCTCGCAGCAGACATGAAGCAACATGAGAAATGTCCATGCTGCTCTGTGTAGTGTTTAAAGTGGAATTTGAGTTACAGCTGGAGCGGCCATCCATCTCAGCTTACAACTAACGATCCTGCTATTTATTAGCACCTGTTTCTTACTCTGGAAAGAGTACCTGTTCATGTAAGTTTGCCTAAAGTGAAGACTTCCTCCAAGAGAAGATGTAACTTCTCCTTTCTGATACATGATAAAGATTTGCGTGCATGCATGCGAAGTCGATTCAGTTTTAGCTTACTGTTTGTGACCTCATGACCCACCTGGCTTCTCTGTCCATGGTTTTCTCCAGGCAAGAATACTGGGTGGGTTGCCATTTCCTTCTCAGCTCAGTGCTTACTACATAGAAAGTACATCATTGGTGAGAACTGTAGATTTTCCGCTTAAGGAAGTACTTACTTAGATCCTTTGGAATTTGAAAGATTGGAGCAAATGGCACAAAACTAAGGCCATTTTCAGTGACAAAATAGACTGGTTTTGTTCCAACAAGTATCAAAAGCTATTCTTTAGTTGTTTTAATATAATGACGAATTTCAAGCATCAGTAGAGTAGCATGAGAGAGGAATGAACTCGAGAGCTACTTGTCAGCTTCAACAATAATACAACACGTGGTCAGTTTTTATTTTGTGACTTAAAAAAGTAACTTTAATGAGATATAGTTTACATATCTTAAAATTTAACCATTTAAAGTGTACAGTAATTTGTACAATTTACTAGGTTGTGCAAACATCACCAGAAATCTGTTTTCAAACATTTTGATCACCTTGGTAGGATTCCTCCTACCCATTTTACAGTTACTCCCAGTTTCCACTCTCAGCCCCAGACAACAACTGATCTACTTTTCATCCCTAAAGATTTGCCTTTTACAGACATTTCATAAAACTGGAGTCTTGTGTGGTCTCTTGTGTCTGTCATTGAGCCTGGTGTTTTAAGGTTCATCCACGTTGTAGCAGGATCAGCAGTTGGTTCCTTTTTCCTGAAGAATGACATTCCAGTGTACAGTGTGCCGTGTTTTATCTGTCCTTCGCAATGGCCAGTCTTTTAGCATCTGTTTTTATCCTTTCCCCTCTACTGCCTACCCCACTGAACTATTGAAAAGCTATTTTTAATTTCATAAATATAAAAGCTTAAAACATTGATTATGTTTCTGCTTTCTATTTTTTGTTTTTCCAAACTGTCTTCTCTGTATCCTCTTATTCATCTTCCCTGTCTTAATTTGTTTTCTGTCTCTAAGAGTCTTTTTTTTTTTTTTCGTTTTGGTTTTGAGAGTAAGAGGTGTCTAGACCATAAACTTTCAAAGATAGAGATAGTGCCTTTTATTGTGTCCTTGTTTTAACGAAAATTCATACTGGCTCTGTGGCAAATCCAGATCGTGATGGTTTCTAAAATCTTCTGTAACCTTTCAGGTTTGCTTCAGCATTAATGGTGGGCTGGATCTATTTGTTTCTGATTCTCATGGGGGTTTTTTTTTTTGCTTGTTTGCTTTTAACTCAGGTTGTTGGAAGAGGAGCTTTTGGAGTAGTGTGCAAAGCCAAGTGGAGAGCAAAAGATGTCGCCATTAAACAGATAGAAAGTGAATCTGAGAGGAAAGCTTTTATCGTAGAGGTAAGTTGAAATGTCATTTCTGTTGTGTAGTTCTTACCTGAGATACTCTGTGAATTTGATGTTTGTGAAAAACAAAGTGTCTCTCAGTTGTCATTTCTCTGGGTTCCTAAGCATCAGCAATTGAGTTGAACTACAGGGAATGCCATAGAAACATTTTTTCATTCATACTGTTAGTTCTGATGAAAAATTAGAAGAGAGATGTAGCTGCATAAATGAATTCATCCCTGAATTAAAATACAGTCTCTTCCCTGTAATTCAGATCTATTTCAAGGCATAGAATTTAAATTTTAAAATAGAAAAGAAATGGTAATCTCTCCCATTATCTAAAGTTAAGAAGGGAAATTTTATGCATTCATTTTTGACTGAACACTTTAAGAAATTTGAATGAGATTATTTTAAGGAAAAATTATGTCAAATTGGCTTGTCTCATTTAGCATAAAATTTATAGCTCTTCTCTTATAGATTTGATGATGGAGAATTCAATAATCATGAGATTTTTGTATTATCAGGTTCATTCTTTTATGCTCTTTTGTATATTAGATTACAGTATTCGAATAAATCAGTGATTTTGTGACTTTTTAAACTTCATTGGCCAACAGAAGTGATCTTTACTTTATAAACTTTTCTGAATTTATATCTGTGATTTTATTTAATTATAATGACAAAATATGCTTCCTGATATTTTTAAATGCATAACATGAGGAAATGAGAAATCCGTTATAATAGGATAAAGGAGATTTTTGTAATTAATTGAATGAACTGAGAGATGCTGGTGAATGGTTTGATGTCATCATGAGGAAAAATGATCTGTAGTCCAACAGTCTGGCTTTACCTTGCCTTATTCACAGTTTTTGTTTATGGTCTAAATGAGGTTATTGATCAGATACAGTTGTATTGGCAGTTTCCTAAAACTAGATAAAATCATATGTATTAAAGTCTAGGAATCCAGTCAAAAAGATGATAATAGCTTGGAGAAAAAATTTTTCATCAAAGTTATAGATACACGTAATTTAAACTGTTGAATGGTTCTCCATGTATTTTTATTAAAAATCCCTTGTATCTTCTCCCATCAAGTTTTCTGCTTCTCAGAGGCAGCTGCTTTGAGCTCATCCTTAGTTTTGTTTGATGTCCCCCAATCCAGAGACTCACACCTTCTCTAAAGAAGGTATTTTTATATTTCTATCTCTGTGTTTATCTCTGCATTAACTATATATTTAGAGAAGATATTATTACACCTTCTCTAAAGAGTCAACCTCTGATCTTTGGGACAATGAAGAGGCATTCACTAGCTGTTTGAGGCAGGGAAGGAGGGAATCTGCGGCCCAATTTTAGGCGCTCTCTCTCACGCCCTCTGTCAGTAAGAGCTCATGTGAATAGACGCCTGGTACCGTCACCGCTCCCCAGACTTTTGGAGGTTTTATGAATTAGATCTGGATGCTTCTCACCTTTTCTCATTTCCTTTTAGATCTGCAGTGTAAGTTATTGCTACTCATTTGGTTTCCAACTTCCAAAAATGTGTGCTGTTTTCTCATATCACGTTTTCTTCATCTTTCTGAGTTTGTCTTGAAAAAAAGTACCTTTCCTCTTTTGGTAGTATTTGATGGGGGAGCAAGAGTAAATGCTTGAACAGTCTGCTATGTAAAGCTCAGTACTTCAGAATCTTAACAAGGTGAAATATAATAAATGGTGATATTAAGTCTCTTAGGACTAAAAATCTAGAAATGTTGGCTATAGAAAAGTACAGCTTTCTAGTAGCATGTGGCAAAAAGGGTTACCTTTGGGCTTCATATGAGCCAGCAGTATTATGTAGATAATAGAGAAGGAGAGGAAGAAGAAAGAGGAAGAAGCAGAAAAGGAGGAGAAGAAAGAGCAGGGAGCAGTTTAGGGGGATATGTTAATATTAATTTGAGATATAGAGCAAGAGAAATAAGTACAGCCAAACTACTCACGGATCTCACTATGAATCATTGGATTGGATTCAGTTGGATAAAACTGGAAGTACCGAGACCAGTTAGAAGGAGGCTGTAGTAATTACTTCATTGGTTCAGATTGGAACTGCTAAGGCAAAGGCAGTTGTAATGGGAACTGAGAAGAGGAAATTAACTCAGGAGATAGGAGGTGGACGGAAGAGAAGGCAAGAGTGCAGATTTTAAGTCAGACAGACCAAAATTCAAACTCTGGTTCTACTACTTCCTAGCTCTAGGGTATTTAGCAACTCATTTAACCTACTCTGAGCCTTATCTTCAGGGCACCTTATCTTTAAAATGAAAGTGCTCATACCTGCCTTGCAAAGTTGTGAGGGTTACGCAGTATCTGTCAGGGGCCCCCAGTGCCCAGCACAGAGCGCTCCTTCAGCCGCAGCTCTGAAGATGAAGGTGGTGATGATGTGGCTTCCCCTGGTTTGGATACCTGAGCCCGGTGCCCTCTCAGGGGTGGCATCCTAACATTTCTTGGCAGACTTAATTGCTCCTGATTTGTAGTCAAGCCTTGTTCATAACTCCTGTTGTAGCCCTTTGCATGTTGCTTTAATTATTTATGTATGTATCTCTCCCACGACTAAACTGAGGACTCCAGGGTGGGGCTTCTGTACCATTGTGGGCAGGTGCTTATGATCACAGTGCCTGCTACCTAGGAAACTGTGATTGTTGAATGATTAAGCTAATGTTTTGTACAACCTTAAGATTTGAATGATGCTGTAAGATCACATCCTCAAAAGTTAGCACTTTTCAGAAGAAACCTTTTTTTGTTACAGCTTCGACAGTTATCCCGTGTGAACCATCCTAACATCGTAAAGCTCTATGGAGCCTGCTTGAACCCAGTAAGTCTGTCATTTTTTCATTTTACTCTGTCTGTGAAGAAAAAACATGGCAGATACACGCAGCGGTGTAGTTGATGAAGCTGTTTTGATCTGTCATATTATTTCTAAAGAAAATAATAATCATCATACTGTGTGTGCTTCTAATCTATTAGCAACACAGTGTAAGGGAAGAGTTGTCTTGGGTGGTCTTATCCAGTAACCTCATCTTCTTTGGAGATTCACAATAACCTGTGATAGCCTCTGTTCATTTGCACTGGAAAAAAATCCCCAAACATCTGGGATTATGTTTTTATATACATCTTCACTCTTAGACAGTGGGCCCCTAGAAGACAAGGTCTTAGATCATAGATACCTTTTTTTTTCCTCTAGTGCTGTTCAGATACTGGGGACCAAAAGAATGGTTTTTAAATGCATTTATAAAATCAAAGCTTGATCTAAGTTGTCTCTCAAGTTCCCTAGGATGCTGTAGCTCTGTGGTTAATTATTCTGACATGTTTCCTTCAGGTGTGTCTTGTAATGGAATATGCTGAAGGGGGCTCCTTGTATAATGGTGAGTGTCATTAGACCTGTCTTTATCTATTAGAGTAAAATAATTGAAAAGCTTTTAATACAAACTGTAAGTTACTTAATGTTCTTCACAATTTATCCTCAGAGTCCCAAAAGGAGATAGTTAAGAAATCTGCCAAAGCTTAAAAATCTGCTAAAGACAAGAGGCTACAACATTAGTATGTGAAATTTAGACATCTAAGTATAGTAATCTTTTAAATTGATGGTGTTCTTCATAACATTAAAAGCATTTACTTGCTTTTTAAATAGATTTTAAAGTATCTTCATACTTAGAACCTTTTCTTTTTGCCTTGTCTTAGCTTTCAGTCTCCTCATTTTAGAACTTTTTAACTACACATCCTTATTCTGCTTTATTTTGCCTCCCCCCCCCCAAAGTAAATTTGTGAAAATGTTCACTTTATGGAACATTTTAGTAACAATGAAAGGAGACTGTATTATTTAGTTCCCTTTACAGAACAGAGCTAATCCATTTAGTTACCTCTGTAGAACAGAGCTGTTTCACTCTAAGAAACACCAACCATATATATAGTCTCTTGTCACAGCATTTTTATAACATGTAGCATTTTATTTAGCTATGTCTACTGCTCATGTGTTTGTCATTGTTAATGGCTATCTAATGCTTCTGTGTTTTATTTTAAATTACTTCTAGTTTTTAGCTATTATAGAAAGCATAATTGTAAACATTTCATGCACATTATTTTGTTTTCTTCTATACTGTTTCTTTGTATCTCTTTAAAAGTACAGTATGCTATCAGTTGCTTATAATTTATATTATTGTGTGCACTGCATCTGTTGAGATTTTAAAAAGTGGTAATATATATTAATTGTATTTGAATATATGTATAATAGACGTCCTATTAAGTGTTAGGTACTTACGTGGTAGTTATCCATTTGAAATCATTAGCTATTTTTATCCTTTTATTTAGAAGAGAAGGAAGAGCAGGCCCGACGGGAGCATGTGCAGGAGAACACCTGGTCGAGTGTTCTGACGGGGCCTGTGTCCACCTTGTGTCTTTTGTTATGTGCAATAAAGTTCTTTTTAGTTTCTGCCTCTCTTTGCAGTGCTACACGGCGCTGAACCCCTGCCATACTACACCGCTGCCCACGCGATGAGCTGGTCTTTGCAGTGCTCCCAAGGAGTGGCCTATCTTCACAGCATGCAGCCCAAAGCTCTGATCCACAGGGACCTGAAGCCCCCGAAGTAAGTTCGAATAATGTGGGCTCTCTCTCCGCGCTCCCTACCCACTCCCGAATTGAAGCTGGTCATTGCACATCAGTGTTTCTTTTCTCTTCCCTTTTAGCTTGCTGAAGAATGTTTATTTTTAACACACCTCCATCATTTAGCCATCTAAACTTGTATTTTAGAACGTTGTCTTCAGTGGCATTTTTATTTTTAATAACTTCTACCTTAGATTATCATACTTCTAGATATGCTTCTGTTAGTCTGCGTCCTGTTTTGTGCCCACAGTATATTTTGGTTTCCCTGAACAGTTTCGTGAGAGCAGAGACAAGCCTGTCTCATTCCCTGTTGTATCCCTAACGAGCACAATGTCCACACATAGTCAACATTCCACCAGACTACACAGGGTGGTTATTATTTGCATTTTCAGAGAAAGGCAAAGGGCATTGCTGGCACGTCCGAGTAGAAACTGAAAATATTCTGGATTTCTTTATATTGTGGATTCTGGGACTCTGAAAGAACTTCAAAATTCCCTAAGTAAATATGTTTAAAGGCTGTAACTTCAGAGATTTTTTCCCCCCCAGGGGTACTCAAGTTAAAGAAAACATATATATTTTTGTCCCCATTTCTCTCTAATTTTTCTCTTTTCTATCCACTTGTGACAAAAAATCCCCCTGTGCCCCTTCTCCTCTACTGCTGGCCATCACATGGGTTCTCAGATAAGAGGTTTCCCCTCGGAAATCAGTCACAAGTATTCCATTCTCTTGACAGTGATTTAAAGCATCAAAGTATCCCTTCCAGGTAGAACTTCTCACTCTCCTTTCTAATCTGACGCACTCTACATAGGTTTCAACTCTTGGGATCTCCATTATCTCTGGTGTACCTTATTTCCATCTCCAGGCTTACACTGATTTCTCTTTCCCTGGGTCCTTGGTCAAATAATGTTTAAGTCCCAGGTTCATGATACTTCTTATTAACTTGACTCCCGAGATTGTTGTTGTAGCTACCTATCTTGGGTAGTAAAGAAGAAAGCAGTTTTTTTGGTCCCTGTTTTGGGAGATTGTGTTCTCCTTTCCCCACTCCCCAGATTAACACAGAGTTGAATTATCAGAGCAAATTTGTGAAAGTCATAGCTCTTATCCAGGAACAAACTGGCTGATTAAAAGGATGAGGCATGAAGGTGTTATGCCTTCATGATACAAGTATGAGGCATGAAGCATCCTTTTCCTGGAGGATCCAGAACCCATTAGATGCAAGACCCATCTGCACTGGGGCATGTTTGGCTTTGAAATGACAAATGATTTATTTAACAATATACTTTAAAGTAATCTCACAAAAGGCAGTTTTTTAGTTTTTAACATCTTTTGGATTCCATAGTTATACAGCTTAAACACCTACTTCTATTCTTCAACCACACCCTGTAAGTCCATAAATTTTAGGGTTATTTAACCAACCTATTTAGACAGACCAGATACGTCTTACCAAAGTCATCTGCAGCTAGGGACTCTGGTTTTGCTAATAAATACCATTAACATATTTCCAAGAGATACGGTCTAGGTCATTCCTTCCTCTCAGGCATTCTTACAGTTGGACTCATGGTGTAGTATGGGAAATTGGGGCACCCAGTATAGAAATTGGGCTTTGTCATTAGAATTTATTTTTTAGAAGGTACTGGGGGAAAGGAAACCCTTTGGAATGGCTGTGCTTTCATATATAACTGCGTATACAGACACATGTGCCCTGTCTTAGTGTCCCTGGAAAACCTGAGGAGCCTGCAGCCAGGAGGAGTGTTTAGAAGGCGCAGAGAGAAGGCTCCTGACGACAGAGTCGGGCGTTTCATACAGTCTCCACCTGTGCTCGTGCCCCCACCGTAGTCACCTCCTTGCTGGTTCATTCAGAATCTTACGAGTAAAGGGGTATTCACTGTAAATAGGAATAGTGTAAAAGTGATTCGAAAAATTGCTGTGATATTTTGAATATCCCAGAATGAAACCAAGAAGTCAGTTACAGAATTCTTCTCTTGGGTAAAGAGTAGTAAGAACTTAGCAATGTTGAAACAAGGAAAAATTTTTTGTTTGTTGAAGTGTATATAAAGGTAATTTGCACTTAGCATTCTTTCCACTTAAATTATCACAGAGGTATTTGTGGCATTATGGAGACATGAATAGTAGTTTATCTGGCTTACTTTAGTCATGATGGACTAAAAAAAACTAATGTTCTAAATCTGTCCAATTAGAATTTTGGAACAGAATTATATGCAAAGAATTTATAACTTCATGTAAATATCTGTATATAATGATATGAAAAAGATACCCAGGTAAGGGAATAAAGCAACATTATGTGTAGTGTAACCTAGACATGCTTAAAGCCCCATATGCTGCTCTTGACAGTGCTCTCAGGGGTCGTATAGTAATGTGGCTTTGACTCTTAAACTCACATGAGAAGAGTCTTGGTCCTCCAGCAGTATGGCAAACTGGGTAAACTGCAAAAATACCCAGCAGCAAACCCAGAGGTGCCACATCTTACAGCGAGCATCCTTTACGTGCGTAGGTGATCTTGGGAGAAGACAAGGGAGTCATTGAGCCAAAAGAGAGAGAGAACTGAGCCCTGAGTGGGTTCGGTGGTTCGTGGGTTTTGCTCCTGAAGTTCAAAGTGAACATTCCTGATTCATGTTCCAGACTCCGTCTGTCTTTTAGGTCAGAATCCTCTGCATTCAGTGACACATAGGGAAAGGAAAAGGAGTATACATGTATACACGTAGGAGATTTTTATGGATCAGGCTTGAAGGTGAAGTACGTCACATTCTGCTGGCTAGAATAGTCATGATAACCATACCTAATTGCTCAGAAGGCTGAGAAATGTACCCAAAAAGGAAAGGAAATAGGGTCAGTGAACAGCTAAGCAGCCTTGCTACATTAGGCTGACTAAAGATTCACTTCTGTTCACAGTAAGGTTAATAGGAGCAAAAAAGGTTTGGAAACTTTTGGCACCATGATCCACAGTAAGAACTACTTCACAGTCTGTCGTGTGTACGTAATAATGTGTGTAGACCTGAAACTGAACTTTCCTGAAACAATATTTAGTCTTAGTAATTGTGATACACTTTGATATTTTCTATTTTTTTTGTTTGTTTGTTTTGATGCTGTCATAATCTTCTGGGTTGTTTTGCAGTCTAGGTCCGCAGATATGTGATGTAGAATTTTTATGATTTAGATTTTATGACTAGGTTTCTACTTGCACCTTAAAAAACACTGGGGTAGGCAGATAAAGTCTAGGAGCCAACAGTTTATGAAGGTATTGCTGTCCATCCACTCCCATTTCAGAACACCATAATGTTCACTTACTAGATGTTTTTTAAAACCCCATTATTTTGGCCTAGAGAGAAGCATAGTCAAGAAAGATTATGGAGATAGAGTTGGAGACATTAAAATTTGAGTCTAGCAGTCACCCTAAGAACTGGCTTAAAGTCAACTTTTGCTGATATTCCTCTGCATTATTAAGCTATTACAGGTGACTGGTTCACATTTTACAGAAGTTGAATGGTGACATTTTGCTTATTAGCCTTTTCTATTTCCTCAAATGTCTTTTTTATTATAGAATCAAATACTGGTCTTATAACCTTTAATTCATTTCTTGGTTTATTTTTTGTCTTGTTTGTTTTTTAAACAGCTTGCTGCTGGTTGCAGGGGGGACAGTTTTAAAAATCTGTGATTTTGGTACAGCCTGTGACATTCAGACGCACATGACCAACAATAAGGGGAGTGCTGCTTGGATGGCACCTGAAGTTTTTGAAGGTAAAATAGCAAAAGCATGATGTGACATGATCTGCCTTATTACCCCATGTAAATCCAGTGTGTTTATGGCTTTCCCCTATTTACCTGATTTTATTTCTGCAAGGCGTTTACACAAGATACTTCCTAAAGTCTAAGGAAGTACTGCATAAATACAGCTTTAGATCTTGAATCTCATAGCAAGATTTCAGTTGTCTGTGAAGTTCAGGCATATGTACAGTTGACCCTCATGCTCAGATTCCACAACTGGAAAATTGCCTGCGTGTACCCTAAAATCAGTACTCATAATTCTTTTCATAAGTTATTCACAGGTATGCACAGAGCAAGAAAAGATGTTGCGTCGCCCAGCACACACGCTCCCGGCTGAGGTCAAAAGGGCGATGCTCTGCACTCCGTCAGTTCTCATCTGTATCACTTCTGTGACCTATTGAGGGCCTCATTTTTTCCCTTTTTTTGTACTTTGTGCTGATGATTTCACAGTTTAAAACAGCCTCTACGAGTAATATTGAAGTGCTTGCTAGTGTTCCTAAGTATCAGAAGGCTGTGATGTGTCTTACAGAGAAAATGTGCATGCTAGCTGGTCTGCATTCAGGCATGAGTTACAGTGCTTTTGGCCATGAGTTTAACATTAATGAATCAATGATTTATATTAAAAAAGATGTTTTAAACAGAAACACATGAAACAAGGTTAATATATTGATCAGTTGACAAAAATGTTTTGAAGAGGCTCACAGGAACCCAATCCTGTATTTCCTCTGGGAGGAAATGATTCACTGTTTACAAATTCACAGTTCAGTTCAGTTCAGTTCAGTTGCTCAGTCGTGTCCGACTCTTTGCGACCCCATGGACTGCAGCACACCAGGCCTACCTGTCCGTTGCCAACTCCTAGAGCTTACTCAACTCATGTCCATTGAGTCGATGATGGCATCCAACCATCTCATCCTCTGTCGTCCCCTTCTCCTCCTGCCTTCAGTCTTTCCCAGCATCAGGGTCTTTGCAGATGAGTCAGTTCTTCGCATCAGGTGGCCAAAGTGCTGAAGTTTCAGCTTCAGCGTCAGTCCTTGCAGTGAATATTCAGGACTGGTCTCCTTCAGGGTGGGCTGGTTGGAGCTCCTCGCAGTCCACGGGGCTCTCTCAAGAGTCAAGAGGACGCTCTCAAGAGTCTTTTCCAACGCTACAGTTCAAAAGCATCAATTCTTCAGCGCTCAGCTTTCTGTATAGTCCAACTCTCACATCCATACATGACTACTGGAAAAACTATAGCTTTGACTAGACAGACCTTTGTTGGCAAAGTCATGTCTCTGCTTTTTAATAAGCTGTCTAGGTTGGTCATAACTTTTCTTCCAAGGAGCAAACGTCTTTTAATTTCATGGCTGCAGTCACCATCTGCAGTGATTTTGGAGCCCAGAAAAATAAAGTCTGACACTGTTTCCACTGTTTCCCCATTTATTTGCCATGAAGTGATGGGACCAGATGCCATGATCTTAGTTTTCTAAATGTTGAGCTTTAAGCCAACTTTTTCACTCTCCTCTTTCACTTTCATCAAGAGGCTCTTTAGTTCTTCTTTGCTTTCTGCCATGCAGGTGGTGTCATTTGCATATCTGAGGTTTTTGATTTTCTCCCAGCAATCTTGATTCCAGCTTGTGCTTCTTCCAGCCCAGCATTTCTCATGATGTCCTCTGCATGTAAATTAAATAAGCAGGGTGACAGTATTCAGCCTTGACGTACTCCTTTGCCTATTTGGAACCGGTCTGTTGTTCATGCCCAGTTCTAACTGTTGCTTCCTGACCTGCATACAGATTTCTCAGGAGGCAGGTCAGGTGGTCTGTTAGTCTCATCTCTTTAAGAATTTTCCAGAGTTTATCATGGTCCACACAGTCAAAAGTTTGGCATAGTCAATAAAGCAGAAGTAGATGTTTTTCTGGAACTCTCTTACTTTTTCGATGATCCAGCAGATGTTGGCAATTTGATCTCTGGTTTCTCTGCATTTTCTAAATCCAGCTTGAACATCTGGAAGTTCACAGTTCATGTACTGTTGAAGCCTGGCTTGGAGAATTTTTAGCATTATTTTACTAGTGTGTGAGATGAGTGCAGTTGTGCGGTAGTTTGAGCGTTCTTTGGCATTGCCTTTCCTGGGATTGGGATGAAAGCTGACCTTCTCCAGCCCCGCTCACTGCAGACTCTGTAGGAGAATGCAGGGAGGGACGGGGACCCAGTGCGCTTTCTGTTGGTGAAACGTCAGCATTCAGAGCTCCGGAACATGCCTTAGAAAGAATGCAGGTAACTTAAGCTCTAAGAGAGTGGTCCATAAGTTGCATATGAGGTTTCTGTATAAAAACATCAATTATCTTTTAAATAATTGAGAAAAGTTGAACTGAAGACGTGTGATTCATACATTAGAAGGTATGAAAGCCCATGAAATTCAGACACATTGAATAATTGGATCCCAATTTTCAGTTTTATTTTTGATGAATTTAAAGTTTTTCGTTCTTTGTTTTTAGCCACCAAGAGAAAGAAATTTGCTCTGCAGCTGGTCCCTTGAGTGGAGCTATTTTGCCAGAAAGTTCAGTTAAAATGTTTGTGGACAAGCTCATGTTAAATTATAAAAGGTTAAATCATGCCACTTGTTTTAAGTTCATATGTAGAATACACATAATTGGCATTGTTTTGAAATTATGTATTTAATGTGACTTTCTTTGAGTTAAAATAGCACAGTTATTACTGTAGTGTGGAGAACAGAAAGATTTGTTTTTACAGAAGAACCCGGAAGTAAAAGTTAGTGTTAATTGTTTAGAGCAAGAAAACGCAGACTATTAGGCTGTGTAGATTTCTTCATTTCTGAAAGGTGTCAGCACCTGTGGTTCAAGTCAGACTGTGGTGTCACCGTCCTGGTCATAGTGCCCACTGCGTGGGGCACACGCGAGGCGCGTCCGTAGATGCTGTCGTCATAACTGGTCATTCTCACAGTGGGCTGTTGATGGGTTTTAGGGTTTTGTTTGTTTGTTTATCAGCTGATTGACAGCTGACTTACAGTTATGTACATTCTGCTGCATAAATCTGCTTACTGTAAATTTGGTATTTGTAGTTTTCCTGCTTACAACTTACTTTTAAGTTTGCAAGTTAATAATTTATCTCACCAGATATTTTGGAAAAAAAAAATCTTCACACTAGATTAGAAATTTCTTCTGCTTTGATAGTGTTTTCCATCCAGAGAAAGTGAGAAGAAAATTTTATGATTAAGCAATTACAGAAAGGAATAAGAAATTACAGAAAGGAATGTACAAGTTGTTTTAATTCTCTGCCCCAGAGAAAATATGTTTAAAAAAAGATAAGGTCTACATTTCTTGACAAGAAGGTAGAAAATGACTAACTTTCTAAAGTGGGTTTGTGTTTTTTTTCCTCTTTATTGGATGATAATTGTTTCACAGCATGGTGGTCTCTGCTGTACATCCGTGCAGATCAGTCATAACTAGACGTGTGTGTGTGTCTGTGTGTGTGTGTCTGTGTGTGTGTGTGTGTGTGTGCCCCCCTTCCTTCTGAGCCTCCCTGCCCACCCCGACCCCAAGTCCAGGTCATCGCAGAGCGCCAGGCTGGGGTCCCTGTGTACACAGCAGCTTCCTGCCAGTTGTCTGTTTTATGCATGGTAGAGTACATTTCTGAGTGCGTTATTCATACTTACCTCATTCTAAAATGTAGTTTTTGCAGAGACTTGGGGTCTTCAGAAAGTTTCTCAGCCATACCTGTGGCAGTCTCTTGTTTTTGTACATGATGCTTATTCTTAAAATTTATGAAAGCCGTTCCTTCTGTAAGTCATGTGGGGAAAAGTCTTGAAATTTTACTACCTTTTTTTCTAGGTAGCAATTACAGTGAAAAATGTGATGTCTTCAGCTGGGGTATTATCCTTTGGGAAGTGATAACACGTCGGAAACCCTTTGATGAAATTGGTGGCCCAGCGTTCCGTATCATGTGGGCTGTTCATAACGGTTTGTGACGGTTTTCTTCAGTATGTTTTGTATATTTCTTATTTGGAAATTGTTTCTCCCCCAAAGAAGACCATTTATCCCCAGTATTAAAGTGTACGATGTCTTGTAACCAGCCTCCAGCCCTCCCTGCCCTGACACCAACGTCGAGCAGAACGGGGGCAGTCCTGGCTCTGGACAGAGGTGAGAAGGTCCGCTCACTGTGCCCACGCGGAAGAGGCCATCAGTGGACGGCCAGAGCCAGCTGCCCCGTCGCCTCTCCCCAGCAGACAGGGACACGTTGGACTGGGCGCTGTGGGGAAAAAAAAACTTTCTCACATGGTTAAGATAATTAGGGAGCTATTGCTTTTTTTTGTTGAAGAAGCAGTGTCTCACTGAGGAGAGAAAGCAAAGCATTTTAAGTACGAGTTGTTACTTAAGCTTCTAAACTAACTTCATAAAGGCAAAACGCGAAGTGCATCACATAGTCTAGCTTTTTAGCTTCTCATTCATCCTTATGATGTGAGTGCTATTATTGCCCCATTTTACAGCTTTCCACATTAGGAAGCTGAGACCTAGAGCAGCTAGTAATTTGCCTAGGGTCACAGGTTTAGTAAGTGGTGCTGCTAAGGTTAGATCTGGGTGTTTCTGACTCAAATGTCCATGTTTTTAAGTTATATTCATTTATGGACACAAGGTCCTTGCATCCCTTCTGTTCCCTTCATACCTCTAATTACAGCGTTTCTAACCACTCCTGATACTAGAACACATCTCCTTCATTAATCAAGTTACTTTGCAGTTGCTTTGGGAAAATAAAGTTCTTGAAAGGGAATTGCCGAATCTTTTAACTTTTGCTCTCCCTCTCTGTTGTTAATTTGTATCTCTTGATTATAATTATTCTGATTAATGGCATTTTTGACACACTGTTCCACATGTGACAGAACAAGTGTCTGCCCCACTGTTTTGGTCATTCGTAGACATGTCAAGGAGGCGGTGGCGTGATCGTGAGTTTCCGGTCCCTTGTAGTACCTTTTTTGTTGTTATGGAGGATGCTGGAGCGCTGACCTGGGCAGTTTGTTTTCATTTTCTGTCACGTGACAGTAAAACTGAATGTCAGTGAAGTAAGAAATAAAAGAACTAACTGATTAACTGATAAATTTACAAAGATTTCATTATAATCGGGCCCTTCTTTTAAGTTAGGGGCCTTGCTAGTGGTATTAGTCTTGTTAATTACACAAAAGTTGGCAGTTTTCGGCTTGTGAAATGACTGACTCACAGCTACCGTGAGGCCTGCCTCCCACAGAAGAACCGTTTAGAAGTCAGCGAGTGTAATACCATAGTTGATGACTTTTGATATGTGGAAGATGGTTTTTCAAACAGATTTGAAATTTTTATGATAAATCTGAAAATACAGGTCAGATATTACCTCGAGTCACCATTCACACATTAAGCTGTTGACTATTTGTTAAAAGAGTGTTTATAATAAATATTATTAACTCTCAATCATAATGCATGTGAAAATTTTAATTTGGCTTCTCAAAAGGTGTAGATTCCCCTTTATGAAAATGTAATGTTAACCTACAGGAAAACATAAATGTGCTTTTATTCCTCCTAAAAAAATCTTGGTTTAGAAAATAAATACCATGTTAGAAACCTACACTATTCTTTGAGTAAATACATTCTTTTCTCCCCTCCTCTGATTTTTAATTGTAGGTACTCGACCACCACTGATCAAAAATTTACCTAAGCCCATTGAGAGCCTGATGACTCGCTGTTGGTCTAAAGATCCTTCTCAGCGCCCTTCAATGGAGGAAATTGTGAAAATAATGACTCACTTGATGCGGGTATAATCCTTCTTTTGAGGGGCTTTGGGATTAAGGGGCTTTTATATATACTGAGTTTTAATGGGATTTTAAAGTAAGGGGATATCATTTTTGTTTGTTTGTTTCATACTTTTTTGTATTTTCCACTTTAGAATGGGTATTCATTACTCATATAATCAGAGGAGAAAGCATTATTTTAGAAAAAAAAATCTAGTTCTTGATAATGGAAAGATGGCTAGACTAGGTCTCTGAACGTGCTTTTTTCCTTCTCCTTAACTCAGTGGATGTATCTGTTACTGGGCCTGTTGCCTTATCTGTAATGTGAGAGAAGTTGAATTAGATGATCTCTAAAGCCTTACAGAATTTGGGTATTTTATGACTCTAATTGTTGCTGAGTTATAAACTTCCTTTAGTTCAAATCTTTATCAAGTGGTCATTTATGTAGCACACTAGAGAAGCTACATTCCCAGACACTTTTATTTAAGTGATTTTTACCTTTTGGTTTTTCATTGTATATTTTCAGCTTTTCGCTTGCCATTAAAAAGTTAGACTTTTTTCTAGGATCTGTAGAATTTTAGAATTTAGAAGAATTATTTTAAATGATTATTAGAATTTCCCAGTCTATAAATCAAACACTTTTGTTAGAATTATTTGAATCATTCTAGGCCTCTGGTTTTTGATGCACTAAGAAATCTATCAAGTAGTACCTTGACTTGGAAATGTTTATGCACTTGCAAGAGTGCCTGAATTTCAGAACAATTTGCTAAGTAGAAGAATCTTTCAGTCTCTTTAAATATAGATTAAGTGATTTCCTAAATGGACACATAATTAATTTGTTCATTCTATTGAAAATAAGTTAAGCACAGCAACTTGAACTCATCTTCTTACAGCTTAATTTAATATTTGGAGAACAGCTATGCGTAGAATCCTGGGACCTAAAGATACATTCATAAGAAAACAACTCAGTGAAAATTAAAATTAAAAAGTAAAGAAAACAGCTTGGTCTCCATAATCAGATACCTTAAACTTTGGGTTATATAAGTTACTCAGATTTTGATTGTGCTTATAGGTGCTTTGTCTAATTTGAGAAGAAAACGTTTCTCTTTTTTATCCCTAAATTCTAATTTTTATCCAGCAGATATATCCAATATTTTATCTCTGATTCATAGAGCAACTTTTGTAATCTGTCCTTGATATTTAAAATACTGATTCTAACATTATTCTATGGCATACCATCTCAGTTGTCAGACTAAGTCATTTCAACACTTTAGAGATTTGCATCGCTGCTATGAGAACATGAATAATGTTTCATGTAGTTATGAGGAATGATACCGCTGTATTTCATATGTCCCTCTGGAGGAATATTGGCTGTTTTCTTCAGGATTATCTGGGCTCTGTGTAGGTGGATACACAGCATTGATAACAGTTGAAATTCAGAAGAGTTAGCACATTGTTGTCTCTGTCTACAAATTTCCACATATGCCTTAGTGAAAATAAAGCAGCATCTTTGCTGCATTCAGATCTCAGCAAGGAAGTAATTCAAACATACTTACTAAGTTAATTTTCACATGATTTAATTTGTACTAAAGAAAGTTTACATTGTTATTTACCTTTTTATATATAGTACTTCCCAGGAGCAGACGAGCCGTTACAATACCCTTGTCAGTATTCAGATGAAGGACAGAGCAACTCCGCTGCCAGCACAGGTGAGTGGATAGATTGGAACGGTGATAGCCTAAGATTTTTGCTTCTCTGTTCCCATGAAACGATAATCAAGAAGCAATGAATGATGTCCCTTTTTGCATTTTAATTTATTCATTTAATATGATTGCAATTTGAATTTCCAGGTGTATCATTCTTCATGCAGGTACCCAGGTTAAAGAGTTAATTGAAAACCCACTTCCAAGTTTTGAAATTCTTACACAGTTATATCTAAAAAGACTGGATATTATATTTTTGTGAATGCCATTCTTTACTTGAAAAAGAATTCTTACACAGATACAGCTAGATCAAATAGTATCAAAAATTATTATAAATATGTATATATAAAACAGCATATTTTCTGTATCATGAGCACCCTACTTGTAGAAGAATCCATAAAGACATTCATTTAAGAAGCTGTGTTTTAGTTCAGAGTTCCTCAGTTCCATAGTTTGTGGTCATCAAAAGAAACAGTAGAAATAATACTCTAATTTAGAAAAATTTTACTTCTCAAAATATATGGTATTATGAACATTTCATTATTCAGTTCAGTTCAGTCTCTCAGTCATGTATGACTCTTTGCGACCCCATGAACTGCAGCACGCCAGGCCTTCCTGTCCGTTTGCTTAAAGTTAAAAGGTGTGTATGTACACATATACTTAATGCATTCTTAAAATTTTATTTTTACTGGTCTATTTCCCCTACCTCCAAAAAAATTATATGTAAACTGGTTCCAGTTTTACTGAAAGTCTTTCTGAGATGGTCTGAATTCTAAAGTGAATTTCTCTAAAAACATTTGCTTGCCACTCCTTACCCTCAGCTGACCTTCTTGACCGTTTCCCTGTGATCAGATTCCCCCTCCACGCGCCCACCTGCCCGTGTCTGCCCGTCTGCTCTGCACCCGCTTCTGTTCCCACGCTGAACTGTCTGTGCTCACAGCCAGAGGCACGCCTGTCCCCTTGTGCATCAGATCCCGTCTGCTCTCCTAGCAGTTCTTCCTGTCTCTTGCATCATCAGTTTTAGCCTCTGTACTGGGATCATTCCCTGAGTATATATATAGTAGTCCCCCCCTTGTCCACAGTTTGTCCAGAAATACTGAATGAAAAGTTCCAGAATGAAATAATTCATAAGTTTTAGGTTGCAGCTGTCTTGAGCCGCACGATGAAGTCGTGCGTCCTCTGCATCGTCCTTTCATCCAGTGCATCCTGTCCGTTTGTCACTTAGTAGCCCTCTTGGCTGTCACCTCACCTGTCGAGGTGTCATAGTGCTTGTGTTCGTGGGACCCTAGTTTTATTTAATAGTGGCCCCAAAGCACACGTGTGATGATGCTGGCAATTCTGATATGCCAAAGAGAAGCTGGAAAGTGCTTCCTCTAACGGAAAAGGTGAAAATTCTCAACTTTAATTAGAAAAAAAAAAATCCTATGCTGGCTGAGGTTGCTAAGATCTGCATTAAGAACTTCTGTCCATGAAATCATGAAGACGGAAAGAGAAATTTGTGCCTGTTATGCTGTCATGCTTCAAACTGCAAAAGTTAACAGCCACAGTGCAGGATAACTGCTTAGTTAGAAAAAGGTATTAAATTTGTACAGTAAGGTATTTTGAGAGAGAGACCACATTCATGTAACTTTTATTACCGTATATTGTTATAATTGTTCCATTTTATTTTTGTTACTCTTGTTAATCTCTTACTGCGCCTAATTTATAAATTAAAGTGTATCCTAGGTATATGTGTATAAGAGAAAACACAGGATGTGAGGGCTCAGTACCACTGGAGGTCTTGGAATGTATCCCCTGTGGATAGGGCGGGGACTGCTGAAGCCTGTATTTGCGTTTCTCTAGCTTCTCTCTTGCCATTCTCTTGTGCTCACTCTGTTCAAGCTTTTATTATACCACTACTCTAGAACTGCTCTTGTCAAGGTCACCATCTTCCCAACCTATAAACGTCAGAGTGCCCAGGGCGTGGTCATTTGACCTCTTTGTCTAAACTCATTTCCTTAGTAATCTCATCCAGTATACATGTATATCATGTGTTTGCCAATATTTTTGCTCCATCCCGAACTTGAACTCCATACTCACACATCCAACTACTTGACTGATACCTGCCGTGAGCTCTAAATTACCATTTTCCTAAGAGCTCCCTTCAGACTCAGTCGTTCCACACTCTTTCCATCTTGATTAATAGCCATTTCTTTCTCTCAGGCTGAGAATCTTAAAGTCTTTCTTGACTATTAGAAAACTCTTTAGGCACTTTGGTTCCCTTTTTGTGCTATCCTGAAATATCATTTAAAATGGGTTTGTTTGGGTATCTTCATTAGCTTAAAAAGTCTTATCTCTTTTCATATCTTGCTAGTTCAGAAAAGAATTTAAGTTGCATTTTATTGAATGAAGCGTGTGTGTTATTCGCAGCCTATTGTCATAAATATTTTTGCTTTCCTAGGCTCCTTCATGGACATCGCGTCTACAAACACCAGTAATAAAAGCGACACTAACATGGAACAGGTTCCCGCCACAAACGATACAATTAAACGCTTAGAGTCAAAATTGCTGAAAAACCAGGCAAAACAACAGGTTTGTTTTGTTATTAAAAGTGAAACCTTTTGGTAACCTTACCGGTAGTCATGAAGTCCTAAGCATTATACTAGCAAGTATTGTTTGCCTTCTTCACTATACAAGTCCTGAATCTTGTTCCTAAAGCAGACAGATAGGCTCAAGAGTAGAGATGTGTAATGAGATTCCCCTGAAATTCTTTACAATTAATCGTTCTCCCATCTGATGATTGCTGCCTTTGGCATTTGTGCATATCTTCCTTATGATGATCCCTAACTTGAACAGTTGAGGGTTACAAGTGTAAAATGGAGATTTCTTGGCTATACTACCTGGTTAAAGGGGTTCTTCTAGATCCATCATTTCATGTTTCCAGATTTATTATATTTTTGTTGTTCCTGGTTTTGAAATATTTTAAGGAGTGATTTTATTCATCTTCCTTGAGGCATTTCGGATAACTAATAATTGGGACATTTAACTCCCAGCTCTAGTGATCACCTTTTCCTAAAGGCCAATGTCTGCAGATTATTCTTCATCACTCCTACAGCTCCCTCTCCCTGAAAATTTTCCATTTCTTTCAGAGCAGAACCCCTAAAAATCCAAGTTGGTATCTCCCTTCTTCTAGCTGCCCAGGATTTTTACATATAAAGAGTTTTAGTAATTCAAATTGACCTATGTTTTTAACAGAGTGAATCTGGGCGTTTGAGCTTGGGAGCTTCTCGTGGGAGCAGCGTGGAGAGCTTGCCCCCAACCTCTGAAGGCAAGAGGATGAGTGCCGATATGTCTGAAATAGAAGCCAGGATTGCTGCAACCACAGGTAAAAAGGAAGTAAAAGTCTGAAGAGGAACGAAAATGGTAGTTTCAGTTGTTTCAGTCATGGGAATGTCAGGGGCTTTTCTTGTGTGTTTCCTAAATTTTTTTAAAGCAGGAAGTTGATTTATAATATACTTCCTATGCTTCTAGCAGAAAGCATCTCAAATTCCGGATAAAGCAAGCATGATTTGTAAAATTATTTGCATTATAAAGTTTCATTTCTTATTACAGATTTTTATCAAATAAAATTCAGCTCAATATGAGCTAAAAGTCTAAATGAGAAATTGAAATTTAGCCAAAACCAGGATGTTTTGGCAGGATTCTCAGTGATTCTACTAGAGTTTTGTGCTGAACTCAAGTAATAGCAAATGTTTTGTTTTGAATTTAGCAGGAAGATGTGCTCCAGGTCAAAATATGATTTGGCCTTACTCTCTGCTGGTGCTCCCTTCAGTGGCACAAGTAGCTGACTTTGTGATTAATTCTTTTAATTGTAAAATAAAAGATCGTAGTAATTTGATCTGGATAAAGCTCGCATTTCTCTTCCATTTTGTCAGTACTTAAAATGATTAATTGTGGAAAGACTGGTCAGCACAAAATTAATAACATGTTTTGTTACCTTAGTGGACTTGTAACCTTCTTGTCTAACCAGGTTCATTTAGTAATGATGGGTTAAATTGTTTTCTTTCTGATTTCCCTAGGGGTGGAGAGGGACTGATTATAAATACATTTCTATCGTGGAAAATGTAGAAATATAAATTTTAAAAACCCACTCTTCCATAATTGTCCCGCTAAAAAATAAACACAACATTTTTGTGTATTTACCTCTAGTCTTTTAGACTACATATGTATATATAAGTGTATTCCCTAGTGTATTAGCATTTTTTTTTTTTAACTCAGCTAACCAGGTTTTGTGGGATTATGTTTTGTTTTAAGATCGTTTTGGTTTCTTTCTAAAAAGAATATTTTCATTTTGTGTGAAGTTCTTTTAAGAAAGAAGTTGTCCAGAGGACCATCCTAACTCTTCTTGTTTTCAACTAATCTTGGTCACTTATTTATCAGTTAGCATTAGAATCAGTTAGATCTTATAGAATTTCCAAAATAACAGTGTCTTTAACACAAACTTCTTTTTCACACACAAACAAATCTGGAGGTAGGCTCCTCGATCTTTGGTGGCTGGGTTTCTTCTGTCTCTCTGTGTTACAATCCCTACTGTGTGGCTTTCATCCTGAAGGTGACCTTGTGCTCCATAATGGCTGTTAGAGTTCCAGTCATCACATCCACAATCCCAGCATCAGGAAGCAGGAGTTAGGGCAAGGGCTACTTTTTCAAAAGGCTTTCACAGAAGTCCCTCCTAACAACTCTCACGTTTATGTCATTGGCCATAGTAATAGGGTCAGACGGCTCCCTGTGGATCCAAGGGAAAAGGGGATCTGCAGTCTTTCATCTGGGAACATTGCTGCCCTGAGTACAGTTGAGGTTCTGTTGCTAAGAAAAAAGGGAAAAGTAGAGATTAGCTGGTCTCTGCCACGCAGATGGAATCTTCAGAAACAAGCAAGTTGCGTGGAGGTCACTTGAGTCACAAGTGTTTCTGTGAGCAGTGGGAGTGTCACAGGACCATGTCTGATGAACAGTGTCCACAGAAATGCAGCCTAACACTTTGGGAGTCCTTTTCATTTCAGGAATATCATTCAAGTCAGAGCTGCCAAATAGTGATTGCTACCTAAAACAGGAAGTGTTCTGTAATGTAATAGTAATAATTTTATATCTGCTAGTGTCAATTTTTTAGTCAGGTACTGGTTTATAGTTAATCTTTACAGAAGTGATGTTTCACCAGATTAAAGGTAACCACATATACTTAAATAACCCTAACCTTTCTCTGCCTAAATGTGAATAAAACAGATGGGCTGAACATTTGTTGGTGAATTGTCTTACTTTGACAGGTTCATATTTTCCAGCCTTTCAGAACTATTCCGGTTTAGCAGGAATAGACCCTAAACTTTGGAAACTACAGTAAATACTCAGTTTATCAGAAGTATGTTTAAATATTTATCATTATAAGAGTGTATACATTTCACACTTTGATTCAATAATTATCATATAATCCCTGAATTGTACTTTGTAGCACACTTCAAGAAACACCTCATTGAACACATATTCCTGTGTGTGTTTAACTAAAACAAATATGGCAGCTTATTTCTTTTTAATTCCTCTTTTCTTCCCACTTTGATCATAGACCCTCACTGCACCTCAGTGGTTGCATGTAGACTATTTCCACGAACGTGTTGGAAATCTAGCTTTCTCATCACCCTGCAGCCTTGTTTGTCTCTGTCCCTTTTTCTTTTTTCCTGCTAATTAAAGCCAGTATGTGAAACATCTTGTATTGATAGTTGTTTGCTCCTTCATCACGCCTTGTGTAAGCATGGACAAAGGGTTTGATAGTTCTGCATGCCATCCTGCATGAAGTGTTATTAACATAACTATTTGAAAAGTATTCTGTTTTTGTTCACCGTTTTCTGTGTTACTGTTTGTGGTTGTTTGCATGTATACTGTATGTGTGTATTTTTGCAGCCTTTTCCAAGCCTAAACGGGGCCACCGTAAAACCGCTTCATTTGGCAACATTCTGGATGTCCCTGAGACCGTCATAGCAGGTATCATGGACCACCTGGGATGGTCTAATAGCTGTAAAACCGGAATAATGATCCCTGGTACTTATAAAATGCTTCTTGCTCCAATTTGATAGAATGTGAAAATATATACCTTGCATGCAGTCCTTAGGGAGACAGATTAAAAACTGTATACATTTATCTGCACTGAAGCCAGCTTGGCCAGAAACCTCACATCTCCAAAACTGAAGAAGAACTAGAAGATAAAGTAATAAGCCTTTTCATGGAAGGAGGCATACCAGCCCAGAATTCTGCCAACTTCCTCTCACCTTTTAAATGAGCAGAATAGCTGAACCCAGACCTTTCTTGCACCTAGCAGAAAGAGAAAACAACCCTTTAAAAATGCTTGTCCTTGGCTCCTTTCCTTTCTTCGTTAGAACTTGGGGGTCCCTCTTGGCATTGTGTCCCAGCCTCTTTCTGTTGGTAGCAAGTGAAATAGGAAGTTGAGAAAAGAGTAGCTGAATAACGTTTTACCTTAACCTAGAAAACAGAAACAAAATAAAAACTCAATGAGATTTGCTGTTTTGCATGGTATGTTGCCAAATAATTCTGGTCACTTCTGATTCCTCTGTATTATGAGGAGGATCTTCTTGCAAATTACATGTTTTTATACCTAACTCCCACATGTCTTGTCTGGTTAAATCGCTGTTATTTCTTACGGTGATTATCTCATAGATGAATCTAAATCCCCATGCCTAGTAGTTCTTGGCTCCTCCAGTAAGCTGGAACCTGAGGGTAGAGACTGTGTCTTTGTTATTTATTGTTGATGGCATCAGCCTTGTCTGGCTCAAGACCTCACATAGAGTATTTAATAAAATGTGCCAGTTATGGGAATGACCCATTATTGAGCTCCCAGCGGGTCAGAACTAGGATACATGTACAATCTGTAAATTACAGATGTGTATAAAATATTTTAAACAGTTCTTAGGGCCCATTCCATCTATACAAAACCATTTTATTTCTAGAGTAGTTCTTTGTTATTCTGGTTGTTCAAGTGGTTTATTTTACATTTTCATTGTTGCCCTTCAGAGAATACAGTTAATTTATTCCTCGCATACTTTTATTGAGTCATGGGCTGCTTTCAAAATTAGTAAAGTACTTAGGATCATTTTACCTCTGCCCTGAAAGATACCAAGTTTAAGGGAATAGTACTCTAACTGAAGAAGCAGCAACGTTTAAACATTCATACTGCCGAGCTGTGATGATCTTAAATGTTGGAGAGTATCAGGAAAATTCAGCTGAGTGGCACACTAATCTTAATCTGGGTCTTATGGGTAACCAAACATTAAGAGCAGATACAGCCACACACAGCGCAGTAGCCGGTGGTGCGTGTGGCAGGGAGTGGGGGAGGAGAGGAGGCGGTCTCCGGCTCTGAACCAGCGTGAACGCGTGCACCACCCACTGCCCGCCAGCGGACGCTTGGCGCTGTCTGGGAACGTTCTGACGGTCAGAGCTAATGGGGGCTACCGACGGGGCAGGCAGGAGCCGCGTGGCTGCTAACAGCCTGGAGAGTCTCCGGCAGCCTCCCGCAGCCGAGAATTACCATCCTGAAGGGTCGGCAGGGCCAGGACCGAAAAACCCGAGTTAGGTGTGCTGTGTGACCTGTAAGGTAGTTTAAGGCACATCAGCTTAATAGCCATTTTACAGATGAAAAGATTCGGTGATGGTGAATGGTTTTCCCAGAGTTACACAGCCAGGATCCCATCCTAGATCTTCTGACACCAGATGGCACCCATATTTTTTTGTTTTGTTTGAGTCACAGAAGTTAGAATAATTCTGTGCTGCTCCTGCTTAGGGTTCGTATTAAATTTAACTGAGCTCTTCATCCAGGAGATACTTTTGAATGACATTGGATCCTTCTGGGGTCGGGAAAGCTTAATTCTGCTGATAATTGCCAGAGTACCAATGCTTGTCAAGTGGAAACAGTATTCAGTAATACATTTCTTAAATATTCTTGTTGGGTTTTTCCCCAGATGTTCAGACATTAACCTAGTAGTTTCCATTTTTTTAATAAAGGATGCAACCACCGGAATTGAAATAATAGGACATAAAAGTCAAACATTAATTTATTCTTAGGTTATATTTTTAAATTAAGCATAAAAGATATAACCTGTGCTTTGGGAATATCTCAACTATCTTACATGGCCATTTTAATTGTAAAGAAGGATGAAATTTAATTCCCTAAATTTCTTAATACCTTTTAGAACTTTTTTACTTGAAGTTGATTCCCTACAAATTCTGTGGTTATATTATCAGATACTTCTTGATATATCCAAACCAGCATTAATTAGCATTGAATCCCAGTTGTAAGCATTTTTAAAATATAAGCTGTATTTTTCATCTGTTATGGATAAGTATTTTCAATAATACCTTCCTTTGGCCAATTGCCGTATACTGAGTTTAATGTACCTCTTGGAATAAACTGCCTCTTTTTATTAGGAGTGCTCCTTTAAGCATCAAGTAAGTTTTTATATGTATTTATTAGCAGTGTACAAATGTATCATTTTTGAAGTGTTGCTTCTTGCATTTTTAAAAAATTTTACCAAGTTTTAAAAGTTTTTAAATAGGCACTGTTACTCTAAAAAAATTTTTAATACAATCTTTATAATGACTAAAATGCCTAACCTGGTCATGGGTGAACAAATTTAAATCTTGTTTTTTGCTTGCTCTTCAACACTGTTAAATATCCTGCCACCAACAATGAGGAAGAACAAGCAACCTGTGGCTAATGCCAGCATTCATCAATCTGACCGTCTCTCGGGTCATGCGAAAATGGACCTTTAATACCTCAGGACTTCTGTGGATCAGACTGCACAATTTTTTGTACCCTTGCTACCTTGGGCCTGGCTCTCAAAGAGGTATTGGCAAACTTTGTTAAGTTTGTTAAGTCTTCTTTCTACTTTCCCCTGCCCACAGTGGCTGTAAATCGATCTGGCTTCTTTTTAGCAAGCAGGACACATAATAAGAGCAATTGCCAGTACAGTATGACATTCTGCTACCTCTTCATTGGTAGAGAATGTCCTGCCAAATAACTGTGCAACCTAAGCAAAGTTAATGTAAACGCAGACATCTCTTGCCCATAATTGAAACTATCTGATCTATAGTTTTCTAATCCGTTTTATGTTACTTTTATTTGAAGAAAAGAGAGTGGGTGGCAGATTATTGGATTGCTTTAAATTTTTCTAAAGTTTTTTCCTTTAAGATTTTGATAAAAACATGGATTTTTGTTTATTTGGTCCTTTTACTTGAATTTTCTTGACTTTCCCACATTTTGCTTTTGTCATTATCCAAGCTTCCAAGGGTCTATTTTCCCTCCATCTTCATCTCAAATACTCAAATGGGATAGGGGTTATGAATTGGGAAACTAGAATACATTTGATAGTAACATTTGATCTGATGTTAGAAGAATGCCTAAATTTTACATTTCTTTTAAAATTCCACATGTCAAAGTTAAACAAGTAAAATGTCAAAAAGTTACACAACAAGATCAACAACCTTTTCCAGTTTCGTAGAGTAAGAGACTGAGTCAGCTTCCCTGATAGCTTAGTGGTAAGGAGCCCACCTGCCAAAGTAGGAGATGTGGATTCAATTCCTGGATTGGGAAGGGTCCCCTGGAGAAGGAAGTGGTAACTCACTCCAGTATCTTGCCTGGGAAATCCATGGACAGAGAGGGGCCTGGCGGGCTGCAGTCCATGGAGCTGCAGAAGCATCCAACTTAACTTAGCAACTAAACAACAAGAGACTGAACAGTTAAAAAGTATTTTGTTCATGGCTCTGGTGTCTGTCATCAAGGGAGATCAGCAGTCCTGCTCTGGAGTCCTTGTGTGAAGAGTTGTAGTACTTAAGGAAGTCATCTGTGATTAGAATATATTTTGAAATCCACCGGATGAAAGTACTGTCAAATACATGTACACATACCACCTGCAAAAGGTTTAATTGAAACATAAGTTTTCTGTACGTTCTCCCTTTCTGTTAAAAAATCCTCAGGTATAGTTTATACCAGATTGATTGCTATTATGAAATGAATTTCCAGCATATGATTTGCAAAAGTTAATTTTTCCAAATACTGATATTGAATAACTGTTGTAATTATATTATAAAAGATAACTTTTTAAAATGAGCTAAATTGTAAGGTTTTATAGAATATATTTAAACAGTTTTTGTTACTACTACTATAATATCATACTCACTGGTTCTGAATTTCTTTTTTAAGTTCAGACTAAATTATAATACTTGGCTTCATTTAAACACTTAAAATGTTTCTCCTCTATTCTACAGATAGGCATTGCCTTCATGTACTTCTGTTTGAGGACCTTGAACAGTGAGACTCTAGTGTACCTTTTGTTATTCAGCCCGGGATAAGATGGCATAACATTTTAAACTGATAGAACACTTTGAGCAAAAAGCATTCCATACTATCTTAAGGATTTGCTAGAGAAGGATGAATATGCAAGTGTTTTGTTGAGTCAGTCTTAATACACATAAAATATTTTTCTCCAAGTCTCTGAATTTAATTGACATTTGTTGTTTGTAATATTCTTGAAGCTGAAAAGAAACTTTAGGAGTCCTTAATGGTTTCAGCTGCATTTAGATCTCTTAACTGAGAAAAATTTAGACTATTCATTCACTTTAAAGTTCAGTCAGGTACACTGAGCTCTGTTGTATATTGGTTATTTACCAAAAGTGTGATAAGTAGTTAGGTAGAATGTGAAAAGTGCAAACGATCAACAGTGCAGCACCGCTGTGAGGAGACCGTGAGGTAGAAAGAAGCGAGCTTTTCTGGAACTCAAGTTCGTACCTGGCGCAGATAGTGTGATTAACACCTGCCTTTGTGTAGGGACGTGGAGGCCCAAGGAGAGCTCTTCTGAGATGCGCTGCATCTGCTCCTGCCAAGTGCAGACACTGCTCCTTCAATAAAATTCTGTATTTGTGACTAATTGAATAGCAAAGTGCATCTAACCTTACAGGAAATATTTCAGTAGTCTCTTTCCACCTTATTGTAGTCTACCAAGATCACTTTTTAAAATCTAAAAAGGATAAGTGTCCCATAATTTTTAATATTCAAAGCTTAACAAATATCAAAATTTCCAACATTTTGATTAAGAGATGTCTCCAAGAAAATGTATTGATTTTTACATGAATAGTGTCTTCAGAAAGTTGGAACCTAGAAAAATGTAAGTAGTTTAGGTAAGGAAACTGATAAGAAAAGCCACAGGAATGACTCTCTGGGACCTGAGCCAGCGGTCTCTGGAAGGACTCTGATGACTTTCAAATACCAGCTCAGGAAATCAGTTGTACTTAAAAAGAGCAGCTTTTTGGAGAGATGGATTTTGTTTCAGTGTTGTAAAAGCAATTACCCTATAAGCTGCTGTTCCAACCACCCTTTTAGAGGTGAGGAAGAAGGTGGGCTTAGGGATATAGTATATTCCTTTTGTTGCTCTTAGAAAAGTTATTTTTAAAAATATTCTTTGTTCCCTATCAGAAGTCCTGAACGTTCCAAAATTCATTACAGATTAAAAAACTCAAGATATCATTTATAAATTCCATATTCTTTGATTAAGCATCTGTTGATATCATATTCTCCCTTATTTCTACTTCTTTTTTCCTTTATACTGCTGTGTTTAATACAGGTATGCACACATTAAAGAACCATAAAAAATGTAAAGTAAATGAGTTTCTAAATTAGTGTTTAGTTACCAAAAAATTCAGAGTCAGTCTAAATTTACTGAGCACACACTCAGTAATTTTCATTTGTGATGATAAGAGCTTGATGTTTTTTACATTCATATTTCTAAATTATGGCTTGAAACTTAATATTGGAGCAACAAGTATTTGTTGATTGCAATCCTTTTTTGCTTCCTCTGAACTGTATGCCAGATGGTTTCTGCCATGGTTATGCTAATGAAAATGCATTGCCTAGTATTGCTTGCTTTTGACTCATGCTGTAGCTTAAAGATTTCTCATCTTATGGCATCTGTTAACTGTCAGCTCTCCTTTCCCCTACTTATAACTTTTTATTCCTCTTTCCTCCCCTTCTCCCCTCCCCGCCCCTCCCCACCATCCCCCCCCCACCCCCCACTTAGAGCTTGTCTTTGTTGTTATTGCAATGGTGATGTAATGATTTTCAGACACATGTGCTGGGTGGCTCCCCAGATTCACAAATGTTGCTAATCTGAAAAGAGAATTCCAGACACTTTTACAAGCCTGTCTCATCCCAGCTAATTTTAGAATGATTGTGTTGAATGAAATGTGCCTGAAATTGCTCATTAGTCATGGTAGTGGGGATCCTTTTTGTCCTCAGGAAAATGGGGATAATTAAAAGTTTTCAGAGAAATAGCTTAGTGTGCCTGATTCCATAAATGTGCAGTTTGTTGTTACGTCAATTTGTAATTGAAAGTTGGAGCTTGGAATAAAATGAAATGTGAAGTAACTTTAAGATTATGCAAAGAATTCTAAAACATAGCTTTAAATACAAAAGAGTTATACTTTCTAGGATAACTATAAATTTGAGTTTTTATATTCACTGCACGTACTATTGCATTAAACATTATTCTTCTGTTTTAAAGTCCTTTTAGTGTATGTACAAAATAGTAAGGTCACCTTGATTAAGATGCTGGGATTTATTGCTGATTGGTTTAAAATAAGATAATGAAAGTTATGGAGATAAAAAATTTTAAGAATGAATTCTGTCGGCTGATCAGGCCACAACTATTAGAGACGTGGTCTGAGCGCTGCCCACTATTACATAATATAGTCTTCAGAGTCAAAAGAATTTTGACTATTGTGTCAGCTGTTACTCAATAGTATTTTGGTGTTTCCTTTTAGACAGCTGATTGCTCATCTTAGAAATAACTGTGTAAACAGCCCTATTCCCAAATAGAAGTGCTGAGTGAAGCTATTGTTCACTTCACCGCCCACTCCCTCCCCATGTTGCTGAAGACTTAGATTTGTCTAGTTCTTTCATAAACTGATTTTTAATTCAGTTACGTTTGGCATGGAAGTTCCTGAAGCAGGGTTAACACACTAGCCCATTTCAACAAGCTGTATATTTGAGAATGAGAGTCATCCGTCTCCACTAGCAATTAAGAGTTGTTGTTCACAAATAATAAATTACTAGATTCTGACAAAGACTAATGGGATTAGGTAAGTGTGACTCAGTGCAATAAATTCAAGCCTAAGCATCCTTTTAAGCTCTGAAACGAACAAGGTACTGCTGTTGGTTAAAGCCAGTCATGGCTCGCAACTTGCTAGCTGTCTTGCTGAAGAAACTAACGTAAGGCCCTTGAAATAGATGCCGTCATCAGCCCCAGCCCCCAAGCGTTCATCTATTTAAACACATGACAGAAGATGGTGGAAGAGAATTCAGCAGCTCTTGTGTGGTAGGAGTGGTTATTGTATTAGGACACACTTCATTGTAAGCCAGCAGCTTTTGAGTTAAAATACTGTAGCTGTTTCTCTTTCTTTCCTTACATCTTTCTTTCTCTTTTTTTAACAATAAACACTTGTTTTTCTCACATTCTGTGTAGATCCAAGGAGCAACAAATTCCAACTTCCTACTGTAGCTGTTAAACCCTTCTTGTCTCTGAACAGATTTCAGTATTTTAATTTTTTGATTTTTTTTAAAAGGCAACGGGCAGCCAAGACGTAGATCCATCCAAGACCTGACTGTTACTGGGACAGATCCTGGTCAGGTAAGACTTAATCTCCAGATTCTCTGTCTTTGAAGATTAGTGATGGGCACAAATCAAAAACTAACTGGAATATGTATCCTCTGCAAAATAAGTTTTATAAGTTGACCTAAAATAATAGTGGAGAAATTCATTATCATCAACTTAAATATGTAAGGGGGAAAACGTATAGATGCCATTATTAACTTGAATCTAAGAAGAGACTGGTTAATTCAATAGTGCTGTGTGTGTGTTAACTGGTTTTCATATGTGCTTTAATAAGGAAGTATTCGATTTTGTACTTGGAACAATTTGTCATTAACATTGTCCTCCAAAATGTATCGTTAGTCTTAACCTCCTCTTTACTGAAGAGATTAAGTATCCCCCCAGTAAAGATGTCACTTCTCTGGGGTCACAGCCACCCACACACCTTGTGGACTGTAACTAATCTTTTAATTTGTCGCATCCGCTAGGTTTGCATTTTTGTGAAACATCCTGAACACAGTATTTAAGCAGATGGATGAACTCTAGCAGGCCGTCTATCTCAGTTGTTAAGGGTTTTATTCATCTTTGTATTTCTGGATGTTCTTCTAAACTCGCCTTACCTCTTTGAAGATGTCCCAGACAGTGCTGCAGTTTAAGCCGTTACTGAACGGGTGCAGAGTTTTAACCAACCAAGTATATAAAAGTAGCAGTCATTGCCTTGTTTATTATTTACATCAATACTTTAACATATGTAGTTTATATCATATTCATAAAATGAAGTGAGAACTATTTATAAGGTTTTGTTGTTGATTAGCTTTCAGTTGTGCCAAAATAAATTTTAGTACTGTAGCATGCATCTAAAGTGGTAAAAATACCACATAAAAAATTACCGGATTATATGTTATAACCAGTGTGATTTAATTTCTGGTAAAATGTGTTAGTACTTTTCATCTTAAAAGATGTTTTATTATTACTTCTTTTTTATAACATGCTTGAAATTTTAGAGATTCTTTGTAGTTGTTAATAAAAATTTGAAAGTCTTTTCTAGCCATCAACTAACTTAACTAACAAAAACTACTTGAGATATTTAAATAATAATAGTCTTTGATCTTCATTTATATCTGGAAATATTTCTCATAATGCCCACACACACCTTCAAATTCATATATGCACACCTATATGCATATGCACACATATATAAGCATATACACATATATAAGCATATACACATATATGCATAAAATATATATGTATAGACTCATTTAAAATAATATATATTATGATATTAAGTGGTCCTAAATCTTAATTTTATTAATTTAATAGCATCTTTTTCAATATATCTGCTTTTGTGCAATCTCAGAACTTTTGAATGAAATTTCCCACTCTCTCCCCCTCAAATACTTCAAGCATTAATCAGGGCATTTAGTAATAGATAGCTTGACATCTGGTATTTGCTTTGATTCCTTAAAAGTTTGATGAACTCAGCTTTTTTAATGCTGTTTACTATTGCCATTGACATTCCAGTTATGAAAAACTCTAGCCAAGTATTCTCCCTTTGATTAGGAATGAGAGGCTTGCTCTAAGGCAGCTCAGGAGCACCTGAGTACTTCTCCTCTGTGTTCTAGGATGAAGGCATCGCTGAATCTTAGGGCTGACCTCACTGCACCAAACCTTACTTATTTGCTCACAAATTCTGTGTGACCTGAGACTGATCATTACCATGTGCGTGTATACTGACATGCACATGAGACAGTGCGGCCCTGGGACTAAGGCACACTTGCGTGAATTGTCACTGACTACTCCAGAGGTTTAGAATAAGGGGGAGTTTGATACAGTGGTAAAATTTGTTGTGAAACAGGTTCTGTACAACCGTTGCCTAGCCAGTGTTAAAATTGTTCCACTCATTCAGAATTACTTACATATGACAACCTTAAAATGCCTAATATCCAGTTAGGGACGAGAATGACAAATAGTAATCCTAATATACTGTGAAAACGTTTTCCCCTGAAAATGTTATTTATGATAAATAACCATTAAATCTTTCTAATCACTCATGAAAATAACATTATTTGAAGAGGAAAAGTATACAAATCTGGATTTTCAAAATTGAAGGTATAGTTCTTTTTAAAGTCTGGCTAAGCAGTGATTAAACAGATGCATAGGGATTTTTTTGGTTTGTTTTGGCCATGGAAGGTGATAAAGAACATAAAAGTATTTGCCCAGCCAGTACAGTCGTCAGAGGAAAAGAGAGTTTCCTGATGAAGTTCAATATTATATCTCACAGAGGAAAGTGATGGAATAGGCGTTTCTACTTTTGACTCTTGATTCAATATTGACCTTAATAAAATCACATAAAGTTTTCATCTGTCAACTAAAATTGATGATTTTTGTACTGCCATTTCTATGGAGAAGGGGGAATGGTGAACATCGCAAGCTTCTTAATTAAAAGTGCTTGTGTCATGTTCATGTGAAAGATTGCATCCACACAGCATCCATCTCACTTTTAAATTAACTGAGGTTTTTATTAATTTAGGAAGCTGATTAAGCATATGTAATGGATCTGGCCTCCATTTGAGAAAAAAGCCACCCCTGATGTTGAGGAACTGATCTCATACTAAAGCCTTGGTGTTGTTAGAAGCTGGAAATAAACAGTGTCTGTCTCAGAACACCAATAGACAAAATGACTCAGACCATGAAAAATGAGACAAACAGGGCCGTTTTACAATGTGGTCTAAGCACAGATGGAAAGCAAGGTCGCTGTGCCCGCGCAGAAAACCAAACGCTGCCCTCTTGCGGCGGATGTGAGTGCCTGCCGCTGCTCTGCTAGGGAACAGCTGGACCCTTGCTCTGCCCTGCCCTCCCCGTGGACTGGCCACTGCTTTCTGACATTTAGCCAAGCCGGAGTGAACCCCTCCTTCCTTGTGGCCTCCTTCAGGTCACTCGCCGAAAGCCTAAATCCTCTCGTGAGCTCTTGCTAAAACCTTGGGGAAACACCCCCACCGTGCCCTGGGGAGAGTGCATTGCTTTACCGCAACAGATCCTGAAGCCAGCTCACTGCAGCAGAGGTAGGTGCGTCCGTGGTAGGCGCTGGCCAGGGTACACTGGCAGACCGAGGAAGCCCAGTCTCCCAGGAGCTCAAGACTTCGCCCAGATCAACGGGAGAACTTCAGTGATGACAGCTGCCTTTTATTTATTGTGCGCCCATTTTGTGCCTTTACTGTCAGGCCTTTAATGTATGTTACTGACATTTTAACCTGAAAGTTTGGTACTTTTTATTTTCCCCATTTTGAAGGTAGATAGACTGAGGCTTAGAGAAACTTACCTAAGTCTTACTTCCCTTGGCACTGGCTAGTATTTGCTATAATCAAGTTTTGAATCCAGATCTGATTCCAAAAGCACACAAACTCTACACTCTCTCGTTCTGTCTTGCATATAAAACTGAATGCAGTGCATGGTGAAGTAATCCTAGACCCCTTCAGTTTCAAGTGTTGTGGCTTCGTTTGGTCTGCATCATCACTAACTATTTAAATACTGTTTATTGACAGTTTTTACTGTACTACAGTTCTGAGCAAGGCTAATCCTCCTTGATAATAAATTTGTAGATCTGTTTTCAAGATTTCTCTTGGAGGGTGCTGCAGTCAGTGACAGATTACGATTGTGATTATTTAGAGAACCAGACATTCTAATTTTTATGTGGACTCAAGAATCTACCTTTACTGACCTGATAGGTGGCTTTGAGTAAGTCCTTCGTTTCCCTGAGCTTCAACGTTATCTCCCAGTGGGGGCCATGATGTCCGGCCCCCAGGTTCCTGTAGCCCTGAAAGTACCAGACACCCAGTAGATGCTTGGTTCATGCTTGGATGCTGCTGCCTCCCAGGTCTCTTACCACTTATTCTCACGATATTACTACAGAAAAATAAAGCAAAACTACCACTAGAAAAGATGTAAAATCCATTGGCATTCTGTTCTTTCTGTATCATAAGGGAAGCTTCTCTACAGAGACTATAGAAAGCATCTGCTTTAAAGGCCTTCTATCACATGTCAAGAGATGTATTATCATACATTGTCATTATTTAGTTAAGGAATACAATTTTTCATACTATTTCTTCTGTCTGTAATAATAATTTTCTGTTCAAGCTCTAAATCAGAAGCCTACATAATTATATTTCCTAAATAATTCCTGATTCATAGTATACCTTCCTATTGGAGAATTTAAAGACCATATAAGAAAAATAAAATTCTAAAATTTGTCTTGTAATAAACTGTGGTGAAGCCAGAATTAGAGTGAGCCCATAATTTTGGATTAAAAAGAATATTTTTAGTACATCCTTTCATGTATAGATTTAATTAATTTGTGATTATCATGATGGGGTAAGTACCCTTGTAAATCCACATTACCTACTGATACCCATTTCTTTTGAATATTTATGCGCTTCAGATGTTACTTCACAAAAATATCATATAAATCAACATTTAATCTCTGTGTTTTGTGCTCCTATAATTTTAGCAACTAAGATGATTCCTGAGGGTTTTAAATAGCTTTCAGATGTCAGTCTAATAGTAACCCTGGCCGTAGATTCTTGACTTATGAAAGTACTTTCCCAGTCTTTCAGGTGAGACATAAAAAGCGAAGCTTTATTTTTGTTTGTAAATAACTCCCAATTCCTTTTTATAAAGTTTTGGTCCGAGTCCAATTTGGGTTCATGTCTACTGATGGTCATTCGCCCTGCAGTTTAAATTTGGCTTAGTATTCTTTTGCTGCCTTAAATTGCTGTGTGGCATTTCTGAACCCTCATAACTACTTTCATAGCCAGTCCTTGTGGTAAGTCAGGTTTCTCTATATCTCTTACTGAACTTTTCCGTTTCTTTGAGAATAAAGTAATTATAAATGTCTTGAAGGAAATTGTAAATGTCTTGAAGGAAGGAGCAACCTAAATGAGTTTTAGTAGTTTCAGAGCATTTATGGCCATCAGTGATTTTTTTTTTTAAACAACTACTATAAAAATAAGACTTCCTTGATACTCAATTGCCAGCAGTTTGATACTTTTTTTAAATTATCCAAGTATTACCTGTCCTGATTTATGCCTTGGATTTTTTCAGGTATTCAAAAAATAGTTATGGTTTGCTTTTAAATATTTCTTTAGTTTTTTTTTTTAATACAAACGTTAGCATATTGTGTTATTTGTTGAGATACTCATTCCTTGAAATAATAAAGACTGATTTAGTTAATTTATGGATTTAAATTTAAGTCATAGCTTTTCTTATAGCCTTGAAGAAAGACCAGTTTTGAGATGACCTAAAAATATTAGCCTTATTTCTTAGTTTTGTAACTCCTGGGAAATCTGAAGTAGAACAAATGAGTGTACACATGAGATGAGATGAAAGAAATAAAGTAGCAAAGAATTCTCTTGGAAAAGATTTAAGTTTAAGGAGTATAATGATTCATACTAGTTTCAAGTGGTATTATTTGTTTTAATACCACATATTCAGTGACCCTTTTTTTTAGTGTACAGAATTTATTCTTATACTTTGTAAACCTAATCTTGTATTTTATCTTGTTTAATTTCTCACAACTGATACTGGTTCTCATATGTCACAAATATTTATATTTAAAATACTGACATAAAATTAGGCTGACTGAAACCCTCTTCTAGCACTCTGAAGAAAAATTGCTCTGTATTTGTAATAGAAATTATAACTGTGGTCATATCACTGTACTCTTATTAAATCAAGTCTTGGCTTTCAGACAAAGAAGGTTAAAGGACTGAGGAATAATGTCATATCTATTTGTTTACAGAGGTTAACAGCATTCTAAAAATAAGAGTTGATTATTTCATCACCATTCTCTATCGTGTATATTTTCATTCTTATATATCAGTGGTAAGTAAGCCTAAACACCAGTCCTACATCTGAATACCAAAAGCTTGTGTTATTATTTAATGAGTCTTTATTATATGGTTCTTTGCCATGTATGTGGTTTTTATTCATTATATGATGTATTTGGCAATCTCCTTAATCCTGGAGTGACCAGTAGAAAAGTACACATGATCAGTAGATTTTAGTGTTTTTGAGGAATCACAGACTTCAAGAGTAATATAAAGCATTTCAGGCCCAAGTTGGAGTTCATGTCTGAAGAGACTGTAAATACACCCAAAGAGAAAAACACCTTTGTGACCAGACTTGGTCACTGTGTATGTTTCGTAAAAGAACTGTAATTTTGAACTAGGAAAGGAATTGCTAGGTGCTACAAGTCTACTCGTGTATCCCATCTTACGGTTACAACAGCCTAGTTACCTGCCACTTGGTGAGCATTTTTATCATTTTGCAAAAGTGTTCCATGGGTGCTTGAAAAGAATGCATAATCCCTTTCGTGTGTGTGTGTGCGCGTGCTAAATCGCTTTAGTTGTGTCCAACTCTTTGCAGCCCTATGGGCTATAGCCTGCCAGGCTCCTCTGTCTGTGGGATTCTCCAGGCAAGAATACTGGAGTGGGTTGCCATACCCTCCTCCAGGGGATCTTCCCGACCCAGGGATCAAACCTGCATCTCTTACGTCTCCTGCATTGATAGGCAGATTCCTTACCACTGTGCCACCTGGCAATCCCTTTTTAAGCATAGGGTTCATAAATATGTTTAGACTAAACTTGCTTTTTATGAAGGTCAGGTTTTACTGTGATATGCATGGTTTGGTTTTTGGACCCTTTTATATATCATAGGAGTATCAGAATATCTCACCATGATGGTAAATTCTTTTGGTAAGAGTCTGTGGGTGGTAACCTCAGTTTTTGTTCATCTGAGAATGTTATTTTGACCTCATTCTTCCCATTTTTGATGACTGAACAAATCTAGGCTGACAATTGTTTTCTCTCAGCAGTTTGAACATATTCTACTTCTGTCTTCTGTGTTGCTGTTGAGGATCTAACTGGTACTCCTTCGTGGATGATCTTTTCACTCTGACTACATTTTACTGTCTTCTATTTGTCTTTGTTTTTTAGAATTTGACTGTAATATGGCCTGTGTTTAACTTTGTAATGTAGGTTTTCTCCTCATTTTTTTCTGCTTGGGCTTTGTTATGGTTGGAATTTGTTATATCTTCCATCAAGTTTGGAAATTTTTTATTGATTGATGGCAGATACATTTTCTACCCTGTACCCAGAGCTGCTACTTAAGAGATAGATTTATTTGTTACCGCTTTTGTAGGGTAGGTTTTGTTGTTCTGTTTTGTTTCCTAGTTTACTGAGAATGAAGCCTGCTTGGGTTTTAGCTTTAAGCAAGAGGTTCTCCAGTCCTACTACCTTTGTACAAAGCCCCCAGACTTTATGCCTGTTCCTCTGAGTATAGCAGGCAGTCAGAACAGAAGCTCCAGGCCATTGGGTTTCAGTGGAAGTGCCCAGGGCTAGCAGCTTAAGCAGTAAAGCTTAAGACTTTATTTCTGGTCTCAGAGCGTTGCCCTTACTTTCTTGCAAGCTTATTGGTTTCTAAGAGGTATTATGTGTGCATGTATATAAAATTTTAGCATACATATATTAATATAATATTCCCAGAGGATCTATTTGATTTCTTGCAAGTGTTTTAGAACCTCTTCTGATAAAAATGGAAGTCTTTCCTTTGCCTTAGAATGGAAATTTTCTCTTGTTATTTTTGTTTTTATATCAAAATCACACTTTGTTCCTCCTGTCATTTCTTCCTGCAGGTGAGCAGTAGGTCATCCAGTCCTAGCGTCAGAATGATCACTACCTCAGGACCAACCTCAGAAAAGCCAGCTCGCAGTCATCCATGGACCCCTGATGATTCCACAGGTGACCAGTTTATTTCCTCATTATAAAGTTGAATTTTATGTTGATTTAATCATGTGATTACTCTAATGTTTATAAAGACTGGTGTTATACTGTAGTTTAGATTTTCCTATTAATGAAATCGAATATTTAGCAATAAGTTTTAAAATATCTTTTTGAATACTAAGACGGAAACTACTTTTCCTCATGTGGTTCCCCCCCACCCCCCCATACTAAACCTATATTTTGAAGATGGTTTGTTTGGGGATTTTTTAAGTAGGAAGATACTCCATTCTTGGTATTTCGGTATGATTTTTCTATTACAATCTATCCTTCTGGTAGTAATGATAGTAGTAAACTCTCATCTTTTGAATAACTAAAAACAGGGTGGTAAAGTAATCATCTTCATCTCAGTGTTTTGTTTTAAAAATGCAAGATTTTGTGTACCTTGGTAAGAAAAAAAAATCTTCTGACCTTTGACCTTTTGAATCATTTTTAACTGAGAGGGAGACCTCATTTCAGTTACATAAATAGTCTGTTAAATAGATTTTTAAAGGCCTGTAAGAGTTATTAAAACTTCCCAACATGAATAACTTAACTGATCAAAATCAGAATATACGTATTAAAATCTGCCTGTCTGAAGGTAGTAATGAAATAGTTTCATTATGCGTAACCAGGAAATTATGTGTCACAATAAAATTAACTTTAGCATTAAGAGGATACTTTGATAAATATGCAGCAATATTCTTCTCTGAAAATTATTTATATGTTATTGTGTCAGAGAAGGAAGATGATCTCTTAGACCTCGAGAAACTAAACCATTTGGGATTTTATATCAGATCAACAATGGTGTTAATAATGGCAATTAAGTTGAAATTAAAAAGTCAGCTTTCTGTCTTTACAAACTGAAATTCTGCTTATAAGTATTTATAGATATCTGACATAGTATAGTCAAGTTCATAATGTAATTTAAAAAAATTAACTTGGTGGCTTTTCTCTGTGTCATGTAAGATAGAACTATATTTAGCCTTGGATGTACTCCCTAGTTTTAGAAAGTTTAAATTTAGTGGTGGCAAAAACTCCTAAATTTCACCCCCATCGCAGCCCAGCCTCTGATCGTCCAGAACATTCACCACTACTCAGCACATGTTTATCATGATCTGCTTCTCCTCCGAAAAGGGACAGGGAAATGATCCTGAGAGATTTGACTGTTAGCGTTCAGGTGGTATCAGCTCTTTTTGATTCACACATCCTTCAGTGAGGGTGGACTTGCCCTGGCATTCCAGCATTTGCTGGGTCTCCTCATCTCAGCCAGGACTAACCTAGACATCCCAGTCAAAGTGGGGCAGATAGCAAGCTCACGAGTGTAAAATCAGAGTTCTCCTACATCCCTCTCGTTTAACTGCTGTGATTCCATTTCATGTGTTCTACTTCCAACTCCCATCTCTGTTTGTTCCTTTTCTGGAACCTAAAATACCACAAAATACCAATAGCTAGACATCATAGATAAGTCCAGGTTGCAATATCAACTAAGTTTCATCTCTGCTGTAAAATATACTATAAATGTGTGGTTATCATTTTTAAATAATTTTGAATATAATTTTAGACATTGAGAATCTGATTTAAGTTTATAAAAAAGTTCAGCTTTGCAGTGTTTCTAAGAAAAATATTGATACTGAAGCTAACAGAATAAATTATATGGAAGAGACAGGTAAAACCTTTTTCTTTCAAGGCCCACTGACCAAGAAAAAAACGTAGAAGTGCATACGTTAAGTTAAAACAACCTAATTAATTGGGTTTTTTAATTTAAAAGAGCAGCAGTTTTTTGTGTTTTTCAGAGAAAAAGAACAAAATAATTAATAATTGTAATGCATAGTGCTCTTGTAATAGTGGGTTTCTGCTTGTGATACATTGCGGGTAAAGAAAGACATGCCCAAGAGCAGCTAGGAAGAGAGATACCTGGATCCAGTAGAGGGTGCCACAGGGGCAGCGGGGACACTCACTCAAGAGATGGTCCTGTTCCTAGTACTTTGCAAAGATTGAAGCATGAATCATGCCCCATGTTTGTATTCTGATTGGAGTCATGGTACTGACACATTAAAAGTAAACTCATCATGCTGTATAGCAAACGGCTACGTTTACAGTGTAAGCTGAGTGTTTTAATAGTTACAGATAAGACCTGGCATAGTCTGTGACTTTTTTTAAAAAAAATGAGGTTTATTATTTAGTCATAAAGAGAAAGGAGAGGACAGCATTCCGGTTGAAGGGAGCATATAGTTAGAGAATATGAGATAGTTATAAGTTTTATGTTTAAGAGACAAGAAGGGAGGTTTTACCTAACTTAACCAGCGTATTGTGAGTTCTGATATTCAGGAAAAGAGGTTAGATTTGATCAGCAATTAAAACATTATAAGACAGACTTTCATGGAATAACCTTGCTGTCTTAAAACCAGAAAGTGAAAGTCGCTCAGTCATGTCCAACTCTTTAGGACCCCATGGACTGTGTAGTCCGTGGTATTCTCTAGGCCAGAATACTGGAGTGGGTAGCCTTTCCCTTCTCCAGCAGATCTTCCCAACCCCAGGATTGAACCCAGGTCTCCCGCATTGCAGGCAGATTCTTTACCAGCTGAGCCACAAGGGAAGCCTTGTAACCAGAAACTGAAAGCTAAATTTCAATTTAAGTGAGAAGGTGAAATCTCACTTCTTGGTTTCAGAGAACAGATGAAATGCAGTAAAGGACCTTAGTTCTCACCATCAGAGGGCTTTAAAATTGTTTGAAAGTAGCACAATCCTTGACTTTTTTTTTTTTAACCCCCAGAAAACTGTGAAACATTGATACGTTTAATTCTGAAATACATATTGGGGATAGGGGACTGATTAAATATGATATATGAAGTATCAAAGATTTAAGAAAGAGTGATGAGTGGAAATACTAAATTGAAGAAATTTTGAGACACAATTTTTCCAGTAAGTTCAGAGGAAATCACTTTTAATAAGTTTAATTTTGTGAAAAGCAGTATTCAGTGGAGGCATTATTTGAAACTATAGTAGGGGGTGGGGAGAGGTTTCATCAGAGAAATAAATGTATTTCTTGTTTAGCTATTTCAAAGAAAGCCTTTGCATTAGTATATGATTTTAGGGTAAAGGCTCTAAGGCAATATTCTGTTATTCCTTCTTTATTGCACTCCAGCACACAACTTAGCAACTCAACAACAGCAACAGTTGAACATGACTTTTTAAATCTGAAATATAAACTTGAATATCTTAAATTGCCCTTCTTTCCCAGTTCTTCACCTGGTGTCAAAGGCAATGGTTAAAAAAGAAGAACCAGCGCCATGTGTTAAGTGCTCCCCAGAGACTAGCTAGCACTGAGTATTATCTTAAATACATTATCTCATCTGCTCTGAATTAGCTTAGCTTTTGGAATTATTTGGAATACCAGTCAGCAGTAACTTAGGAGGTCATTGAACCATCTGACTCTCTTAGTTTTTTATTGTATTTGAGGAAGTGCCTGCTGTCATCCTGACCTTGCCTTCGTTTACACCACTCTTTCCTAGAGTCTCTTTAGCAGAGAAAGTGTGAAGAGCTCCCTTGCTTAACTCATTTATTCTCTGTTAGTACTGGGGAAGCAGCTGCTTCTGAAATAGGAAAGTCTATATTGCCTCCCAGTTATCCTTCCTGCTCCTGGAAATGTGCATACACGTTCATATTGGGAAGACAGTGTCCCATGCTTCTCTAGCAATTTTACCTCTTTTTGAAATACAAACAAAACTTGTGTGTTGAGATATTTTGGTAAGTCGGCTGGTTGGTTTCTGGAGTTAGCCCTGTAACCGCTTTCTGACGTGACGGTGAGTCACACCTCCTGCTGTCCGCGTGTGTAGTGCGCTCCCGTCAGTAACCCCCTCGTTCTCTGCAGTGACCCACTGCGAGGAGCGGGACGGGCGGCTGGAGGTAGGATCTTTGCTGATTGAGGATGACCCTCTGGAAAAGAATGTGCCTTTTGCTCTCCCCCTTTCCCTGGGAAGGAACACGGATAATTGCTAGAGTTGACACAGCCTTATAGTAAGCTTAACATGATCAAGGAGAGAAGGACTGTGAGGCTTGATTAGGTAGAGTCCATAAGACTGAATTTAAAATATAAAGGTCCCATATGACTGTTTTTGATTTTAATTAAACAAGGGCTTACATGCTTTAATATATTGTGTTCAGTTCATAGCCAGCTTAAATTGTAGGCATGAGAGTATGGTTGTACTCCAGTTATCTGTAATTGGATGTCCTCTGTTTACCTTTAGAAATCAAAAATTACCAGTAGCAATAACTTTTTTCTCTAGGAAAAACAATCATCTGCTTTCTTGCTTTTTGTTTTTACTTATTTATGACAGAAAATAAATAAAACCCATGCTGTAATTCCAGATACCAATGGATCAGATAATTCCATCCCAATGGCTTACCTTACACTGGATCACCAACTACAGGTAAAGGAGCACCTTCTCAGCAGTCTCCTTTCTCCTTTTTAGAGAAGCTTGTCTTTAAAGCTAGTGGTTGTATTCTCATTTGTCATTGTGTATGCATTTATTTATGCTTTCAGTTGGCCTCCTTAAACTTTTAAAAATCAGATTGAAATAATTGATTCTCAATTAAGTCAGTGAGATTGCCCAAATCCTATGTTTCTAATCCAACAATCACTTTAAAGTACTCATATCTTTGTTCAGCTGCCAAGAATAGGTCTTGGCTCTTCATTGTTAGTGTATTAAAATTTAAAACTCGTATAAGCTCATCTCTCCTTAAGAGATTTTGTGATACGTTGGCATGTTCACGGTGACTGAAATATAAGTAATACACTTCTCTGCCTGAGTATGAGAACTGTAAGCATCTTTCAGTATAATAAAGTTTGGCAACTGAAATGTAAAACCAGAGGTCAGGAGTACTGTAGTCATAGTTCAAAAAGTTTGAAAACAGCAAGTGTAAATTTAAGATCTGAGTTAACACTGACAAAAGAACACTGAGGTTTTCTAGGCCTGGTTTATTTAACGCTTGTTTTTAAAACGTCATTGCTTTAGTGCTATAAAAGCCGTATTACAGTCTCTGTCTTAACGCTAAGCTAGATACTGATATTTGATTTAATTATGTTTTTAACATTTGTGATTTATTTCCAGCCTCTAGCACCATGCCCAAACTCCAAAGAATCTATGGCAGTGTTTGAACAGCATTGTAAGATGGCACAGGAATACATGAAAGTCCAGACGGAAATCGCGTTGTTATTACAGAGAAAGTAAGTTCTCATTTATGAGTAAATGTAAATCATGAGTATTTGGAGTTTAAAATGTGCTAAGGTGCAATATTGTTTAAAGACATGAAAACCATCATTCTTAGAATTAGTCATGAAGTATATTTCTCATGTGGAGCTTTTCTCTATGTTTATGTTTTTATTTTTTATTTTTTTTATTGATGGATAATCACTTTACAGAATTTGGCTGTTTACTGTCAAACCTCACCATGAGTCAGCCTTAAGTACACACACATCCCCTCCCTCTTGCCCCTCCCTCCGTCTCCCTGCCCGTCCCACCCTTCTAGGTTGGAACATAGCCCCTGTTTGAGTGTCCTGAGCCACACAGCAGACTCTTGTTGGCTCTCTACTTTACACGTGGTCATGTGAGTTTCTGCATTACTCTCTGCATACATCTCCCCTCTCCTCCCTTCTCCCCATGTCCATAAGTCTGTTCACTGTGTGTTTCTCCATTGCTGCCCTGTAAATAAATTCTTCAGTACCATTTTTCTAGATTCCATATATATATGCATTAGAATACCATATTTATCTTTCTCTTTCTGACTCACTTCACTCTGTATGATAGGTTCTAGGTTCATCCACCTCATCAGAACTGACTCAAACGTGTTCCTTTTTATGACTGAGTAATATTCCATTGTGTATATGTACCACAACTTCTTTATCCATTCATCTGTCAATGGACATCTAGGTTGCTTCCATGTTCTAGCTATTGTAAATAGTGCTGCAGTGAATGGGATACATGTGTCTTTTTCAGTTTTGGTTTCCTCAGGGTATATGCCTAGGAGTGGGATTGCTGGGTCATATGGTGGTTTTATTCCTAGTTTTTTAAGGAATCTTCTATGTTTATGTTTTTTAAGCACCCCTGGCTAATTTTCCATGTACAACTGAACTCTTGACTGAATTTTATTACATTAACAAGACATAAGGGAAATAAATAGATGCTCTTAACCATGTATTTTATGTCCTCAGAATTTTAAAGTTAAAAGCTGTTTAGATTCATTGGTAAGTGGATTTACTGTTTCCTTAGACAGAGGTAAAATGATCTGATTTACTAGTGTTTAGTTGTGCTTTATCTTAGAAACATTTTTGTAGATACAGTCTCTCCAGGTGTATGTTTCTGAGAGTAGAATGACTCATTAGAGGGCTTTATTTCACCTCTGAGTGTTTTTCTGAGGAGTTCTATACTCACACGTTGCTCTGGGAAATAGACTTCTTTTCTCCCCTTTTAAAGAAATACAGTCCCGTTACTGTTCTTCTCTACTTAAGATTCTTAAGAAACAATATTTCCATTTTCTTGAACATGACCTTCATGAAATTTTACTCCTTTGACACTGATTTATGATGGTACTTTCAAGAAGGGAGAAAAAAAGTTTTTTTCACAGTTTTCTAATACAATGATTTTGATGAATTCAGTTTAACATTTTAAAGGTAAAGCTAAATAGGTTAAATATTAGACTTTATGAACTGTAGAACTATGGAATTTTGTCACACTTTATGTTAAGGAAAAAATATTTCTTATGTCACATGTTTAAGCTGTACTGTTTCCATACTTTAATCATTTGAAAGAAGAATTCTATGCTGGAGAAAAACACAGGATGAATTGAGGGACACTGTAAAAAATATGACAGTTTTAATCTGTTTTAAGTACTTTAAGAAATGTTACTAGTAAATTTTTGTTTGAGAGCCTTTCATTAGTTATTCAGTTGTTTCTAGTAGGGCCCCTTTAGGAACTAATATATAATATCGTCTAAATAAAAGGCACTTAAAGAAGTTTATCAAGCTGTAAAAGACTGGTTTTTCTCAAAAGTAATTGCAAGGGTGGTACTTTGTATTCATTCCATGGGATTCTCCAGGCAAGCGTGCTGGAGTGGGGGCCATTGCCTTCTCCGTCAGTAGCAGCGGCATGTATAATGACAGACCCGGAGTCAGAGTTCTGATTAATTAGAGCTTTCATCACCAGCTGTTAAGGTAGGGATATTTCCATCCTATGTAATGTGTGGTATTTGTTTTTAGGCAGGAACTAGTTGCAGAACTGGACCAGGATGAAAAGGACCAGCAAAATACGTCTCGTCTGGTACAGGAACATAAAAAGCTTTTGGATGAAAACAAAAGCCTTTCAACTTACTACCAGCAGTGCAAGAAGCAACTAGAGGTCATCAGGAGTCAGCAGCAGAAACGGCAAGGCACTTCATGATTCTCTGGGACCTCAAATTTCAAAATATGCAAAGAAAGACTTTCTTTTTTTTTTTTAGGAAAGAAAAACCCTTATAATGACAATTCATGAGTGTTAGCTTTTTGGCGTGTTCTGAATGCCAGCTGCCTATATTTGCTGCATTTGTTTCATCGTTTATTTTCCTTTTCTCATGGTGGACATGCAATTCAACTGTCTCCTTACATCACATGGGGGCATCTGTACTTGAATCAGCAGCAGTTCTCAACTTGAGAACAGATGCAGTGACCGTGGCTGTATATGCATGCTCGTGTGTGAAAGCTGGCCTAAGGAAAACAGGGGTGTCAGACTAGCTGCTATGAGCGAACATCGTCTTTTTTTCGAGGTGGAACCTCAAGAATGATTTTGTTCTTGTATCTCATCTCAAACAACCAATAATCTTTTTATCCAAAAGATGGTATATACCAAGTTAAAGACAGGGTATTATAAATCTAGAATAATTGGTGGTACATTATAGAAATGCAGAAACGTTAGGGATAGTTGAGAGGGAGGGCTTTGATGCCAGCATCCTTGGATCAGTACTGAACTTTATCCATAAACCTTAAGGTAAGTGACAGCCGCTGTGTTTAACAGAAGTGTATTTCTTTAGACTTAAATTTGGCTATGATACATTGAACAAAGGGGAACCGTTTTTCTAAAAGGTATAAAGATGTTAAATCCTGTGACTGCGTGTACATGTGCTGAAACTGTAAAGCTTATAATTATGACTCTAATATTAATACCCCTTAAATGAAATTAAAAGGTAAACGAACATGATCCAGCTTAACTGAGCATTCCTTCCTGCAGTGATTATTGTATTGTTTTACTGTATATTTGAAAAACTGAAGAGAAATAATGAAAAATGGAAATAATTGCTTCAGCTCAAAGGCTCAGGCCTAAACTACTTTTACGATACCAAATGAGTAAAAAACCTGACAAATCAGGACAAGTTAGTGAAGAAGTTAAAGGAATAAACCTCATCAAGTATCCTACTTATCAATATTGGAATGATTGATTTTCCTTGCAAGCCCATCCTAGAATGCCTTTCAACACTTTTAAAGGAATTTCACTTATAAAGAAAAAATTTATATTGTTAACAGTAACTTTGCTACCAACTTTGAAAATAAAAGTAATAATAAAACTTCATTGAAATAATAGACTATATAAGCTCTATTTTTTCAGTTGGTATTAAAATAAACTACATTTTGATACCAGTACAATGTGTCTTTTAAATAGGGATGTCATCAACCTCATTTTTATAGCATTAATGTTTTATGAAGAGAAAATTAAAAATGAAAGCATAATTGCTGTGATTATTAGAATTATATTGTGATTGTATTGTAGTTTTGCTCTGTTTCAGATAAGCAAGTTGATCTAAGAAGTTATCAAAATTATTCTTAAAAATACTAAAGCAGGTAACTTTTTCTTCCATTATTTTTTCCTCTTCCCACTGAGTTTTATAATGTATTCCTTGTGTATACAAGCAATAAAGGTAAAGGACAGTTTGTACTTAACTGTGTCGTTTTTAGCTTCTTCAGGATCTATTTAAAAGTTTCTGGTAAATATCAATAAATATTGACTATCACTTCATTTAAATAAACAGAAGATTTTCATTCCTGAATAATTTAATTACCTAGCCAAAGGTGATGTTAGGCTCAATGTTAGTAGTCGATAAGCTTGACGTGGAGAATAAGGAAAAGCTTCACTCTTTCACAGCATCGCGCTTGTTTGTACATCTGTCACGCCACCAAAAGGGACCTCGCCAGTGTTTAGAGACTTTTCTAATCATCTCAGAGCATGAGAAGCCAAGCGTGGATGCTAAGACGGAACTTTTCCGTTAGGACTTAGCAGATGGCAGACTTTATTTCTGGTCATTAATGTGTTTTTGTTATACATTACATGCTTAAAGGGAAAGTTTTTTATTATTATTATTATTATTATTATTATATGCAGTCACTTCATAAAAATATCCCAAATAGGTAAATGGAAGAAAATAGTAGTTTAAGTCACGGTGCCAAATGCAGAAAAGGCTGTTAAACCCTCCCGTGTCTGTTTACGGTCTCTTCCTGGGGTTTCCGGTACTGCAGTCGTCCTGCACGCTGAGTACAATTCAGCCTGACTTCGTTTCTACGTTCTTGCATTGCCAAGCTCATGCCGTTAAGTCCTTATTCTTGATGAAGGGAAAAAAGGATAGCAGGGTTAATTAAATCTGTAGCCATTTTCATCAGTGTTCTTACCCGTCAACCCTTCAGAGATGTTAACAAGAAGCCAAATTTGTTATTAATTCTGGTTTTACCATTTTTTGTAACTCATGTATTTTGGAGGGATGGAAATAGCTAACAGACATGGAAGTATCCAAAAGGTCCTAGTCTGAAAAATTCACAAGCAGTCCTTGAATAAGCGCTAATTACATTTTATTTTTGCCTCCAGGGAAAGAAAACAAAGCTTTTATCTAACTTACAGGGAAATGCTCCTCAGCAGTTAAAATAGACTTTTTGAGGCAAATAAAAATCAATTAAGTATATTTACCTTATAGCCACATAGTATATTGAAGAGATCTGTTTAAAAGTTGTTTACAAATGTTTGACTATTTTCGCTGAAGTGTTTTAGAGCATTGAATGTCTTTTCCTTTTCTCCAAGTTTCTTTGTGTTCCTGGTTTCATCTCCTGCCTGTAGCCAGACCACAGGCCTTCCCTGTGAAGCTCTTGCTTCTTCCTGTGAGTGTGTGTGGTTTTCAGCAGTCAGCTCCTCTCTTCAAATGGTAGGAAGTTCTACTTCCGTCATTCTGAACATTTTATGTAAAATGATGTAATGCAGAAATCCTTGTGCATACTATGTAATTGAAGGAAGCTTTTTAGATTTATTTTTGTTTGTAATAAAATTCAGATTGTTACTCTAAACTTGGTCATAAAACTGGTGCATGATTTATATCAGCAGAAGAGCTATGAGGTGTCAGCGCCCGCAGCCCGTTTGGCTTACACAAAACAGAGTGAAAACTGGAAAGTCAGGCTCCTCATACTTAATGCCATCGTAAAATTTTTAAATGACTTTTGAGAAGCTTTCCTCAAATTCAGATTTTTGGTTAAATGGATTCTCTTCACAGTTTCGATGAACCGTGATTTGCATGAGGTATAATACAGTGTACACGACTACACTTATGCTCATTAGCAACCTGATTTCTTGTAGTCTATCTAAATTACATTATTTCATTTCTTTACCAGCCTGTTAGCCTTCTAACCTACACATCTGTGCATACATACAGACTCTGCCTTCACTTTAGTAAATACATGTGCTTATTCACCATTCCTCAGCAAATATTTATTGGGCACCTGTGATAAGCCACGCTGCTGTGGCTGCTGCCAAGTGACGTGTCCGTTTCAGTCCCGTGGTAGTCGGGTGACAGTCCCATTTCACAGATGGAACAGTCGGCGCCTGAAGGTTAAGACTGGTGCCTGCGTCTGCTTTTCCATCGTCATCTGTTTTCAGCAGAATCGCAAGCCTGGAGGCTCTGGCCACTGCCAGCCCCCGTGAAGGAAATTGAATGGCAGACAAAGGAAGGGACAGTGAGGTAACTTGGAGCTTGCATTCCCAGGGACTCGGTGACCACTCTCCCGAGAGCAGCAGTGCCAACACCGAGACCCACGTGTATCTCTCTAAGCCCGAGTCTGTGCCCTAAACCACTTCGCCGTGCTGTAGTTTAGAGTGCTCCCTGAGTACCGAGGTGCTTCAGCTTTTTCATTCACCTATTTGATGGGTAGGGCGTCTTCAGCCTTCTGCCCCACCCTCAACCCCCACACCTGAAGAGCGTGCTGAAAATGGAAAAACAGGTCATGGGCTTGTAAGACCTGGTCTTTAGACTCCTCTGTTCTTCAGAAAAACGAGACTTTACCCAGGTTTTTTCCATTTTTGGTTTGTTCTTGTTTTGTTTTTTGCCCTTTTTGGTGTGTGCGAAGTCACTTCAGTTGTGGCGGGGACAGGGGTTCCTATTAATAATTGGAGTGTAATTTTTAATACAATAAACTGTATCCATTTAAAGCATGCAGTTTATTGAGTTTTGACACGTGTGCACACTTGTAAGGGACTATCTCGGGTGGCTCAATGGTAAAGAATCCACCTGCAATGCAGGAGACGCAGGTTCGATCCCTGGGTCGAGAAGATCCCCTGGAGAAGGAAATGGCAGCCCACTGCAATATTCTTGCCTGGGAAATCGCATGGACGGAGGAACCTGGCAGGCTACAGTCCCTGGGGTCGTAAAAGAGTCCAACCTGACTTAGCAACTAAATACACTTGTAAAACCATCCCAGCGACCAAGATCCCAAACATTTCCATCCCCTGAAAGCTTCTCTCATCTCTTACAATCTATCCCTCCCTTCTCTCCAAGCCCCAGTGTTCTCCTCTCTAGCAGTATAAAATAGTTAACATTTTCTAGAATTTTACATACATGAAATGATTCAATATGTACTCTTTTTATGCTTTTTTCCTCCTCTTGAGTTGTTTTAACTCCTTTGAGAGGAATTTTTTATTTTAATCGATTTTAGTGATGCTTGTCAGTTTTTGAGGGAAAATGTAGGTTTTAAGAGGTTGTAGATATGTCCAGTATGGCCTATTCGATTGTACAGTGTTACCATCTTCTGAAACATTTAGGATCACTTTATGTTTTTATAGAACTTTAATACTTCACTCACAAAATCCCTTGCATTTGTTTGTTTTAAGCTTATTTGTATCTGTATTCCTTCAGGTGTTAGAAATGTGAATGGTCATGGTGAGTAACATTAGTAAATATTCAGTCCTTGGTGATTTTCAGGAAATATGGTTGATAAATGTAATTTCTTTTCAGTTTTTTGTGGGTTTTTTTTACGTTGTAGCTGCTTTTTTCTTGATCAAAAAAGGAAAGATTAGGTTGGTTACGCTGCAGAATAATATGAAGAACAACATTTTAAATAACAAAACAATCTTCTTTAAAAATGGTTGGGTGTGATCTCTCGCACAGGTGCTATCAGGGTCCTGTCTACTGAGTTGGCAGAGTGTAAACTGCTTGCCAGCAGGACCTGTGCTCTTTGTCCATCGATGGCTAATCCTCATTTTACGCCCCTGCCATGGGGTCCCACTGAAACTCACGCTTCTATTTACGTGAGCTGCCCTTCATGCCAGGTTTTGTTGTTGTTGTTGTTAATTATTTATTTGACTGTGCCAAATGTCGGTTGCAGCACATGAGACCTTTAGCTGCGGCCTGTGGGATCTAGTTCCCACACCAGGGACAGAACCCAGGCGCCCTGCATTGGGAGCGTAGAGTCTTGGCCGCCGGACCACCAGGGAAGTCCCCTCAGGTCAGTTTTCTCAGTGAAACTTTTCTGAGAAGCAGTTAATGTTATCTGAGTTTCGTGGTGCTTTTACACTTCCACACAGTGAAAAGCATTCTTCATCCTGTAATTTAATGGTCAGCAATATCTTATAGATGCCATAAGGCAGCAGGATAATTGCCTTGGAAGCACCAGAAATTACTGAGCAAATGCTGACTGTTTATCTTCTGGAAGTCAAAAGCAGTTCACAGAATGAAATTACATTTACTGCTTATTTTCTCTCTGTGGATACCTGCCTCTTCTTTAGTTATAGGAATGGCTATATTAATCATTGATTGATACAGTGACCAAATTAGAGACTAAAGAAACCTGAAAATGGACGTAACTTAATGGTTGAAGAGAAAATGGTGATATTTCTTCATCACACACACACTAGACCCCTTCTGACTTTCAGTGTTTCCTACAAAAATACTTTAAAATATGATGAGCCTGAGAGATCCCTTAGTTTTAATGATCCTTCAGCATAGTCTCCCCATTTCCAAGGCTTCAGATGAGTCTGCATTTTCCAATATCGGCCATGCCAGCTATCACAGTTAAAACTACACAAAACTAACTTTCGTGACTATATAAAAATCCAAGAGGCCATGTGCCAGGGATGTTCCAAGTTCCCCAGTAGATGCCTGAGGCTGCAGATAGTACTGGACCCTTCCGCAAAGTTTGCTTTGTCTATTATACACAGAATATTGGCACTAATAATAAAATAGTACAGTTATTACAACATACTCTAATAATAATAAAAGTTCATTGAATGTGGTTTCTCTCAAAATACCTTATTTTACAAATTTATTGCTCTTCCATCTTAACTCTGCACTTTACCATGCTAGTTCAGATTTTTTTCCTCCTTTATGGTTTCACAGGTAGAAGATTTATTTCTTCCATAGATCTTAGCCATCTCAGCATTTGATACTTTTTTCCTTACTAAGTCAAGAGCTTTCACCCTTTCACTTGAAGGAAGCAGTTTACAGTTTCTCTTTGGCGTACCCAAATCACCAGCCTCACTACTCTTGCATTTGGGGGCCGTTATCAAGTAAAATAAAGGCTCCTTGAACACAGGCACTCCGACACCGCGGCTGTCAGTCCGGCGAAGGCGGTGACTGTCAAGGGACCAGTGTCACCGTGGGAACACCAGAAGGACGGATGCTCAAGTCCCTGGCAGGACAAAACGGCATTTCATCACAGTGCGCAGAACAGCTCGAAGTGTAAAACGAATGAATTGTTGCTGCTGCTACTGCTGCTAAGTCACTTCAGTCGCGTCCGACTGTGCGACCCCATAGACGGCAGCCCACCAGGCTCCCCCGTCCCTGGGATTCTCCAGGCAGGAACACTGGAGTGGGTTGCCATTTCCTTCTCCAGTGCAGGAAAGTGAAAAGTGAAAGTGAAGTCGCTCAGTCAAGTCCGACTCTTTGCGACCCCATGGGCTGCAGCCCACCAGGCTCCTCCATCCATGGGATTTTCCAGGCAAGAGTACTGGAGTAATGAATTGTTTCTAAAATTTCCTATTTAATTACTTGGTGCCGTGGTTGACTTTGGGTAACCAGAAAGCAAAACTGTGGCTAAGGGGGGAATGCTGCAGTCTTTGGGCAGGTCTGTAAATCAAGAAGTACAAGAAATCGGCATTTATTTTCCATTCTTGCTAGACAGACTATTAATAGTACCTGAACCAGTTTTGCTACATGAAATGTTTAAACATTCCTGTAGCTGTCCCCGGAACTTCATTTTAGGATCCAGAAAACCTGCCTTTCCCTTAAATACCATCCTGGGACAGATGTGGAGACGGTTGGTCTACAGTGTGAGCAGGCTGTATCTCAGCAAACTGTCCCACATGAGAGCAAGCGGCGCGGTCACCAACACGAACAGGCAAATGTGCCCGCTCCCCCGCACACAGTGCTTCGGCTCTTTAAGGAAGAAACGGTCTTGTTTTACACTTAAAAATAGCCAGACTGCTCCTTGTTACTTAAAAGCTTTCCTTAACCACTCTTGTCCCACATTCTCTTATTCTGCTGGCTGTTAGGGAAGAGACATTTTATTATCCTCTAAAACATAACATTTCATCCCGTAGGACTGCCCTCTACAGACTGACTTCAAACACACGTGGATATGCTGCTTTTTACTTTTCCTTGGTGAATAGCCATCTGTTTGCTTTTTTGTTTTGTTGTTTCTAATGTTTTGGCTGTGCTGCATGACGTGTGGGATCTTAGTTACCCAACCAGGGTCGAACTGGTGTTCCCTGCGTTGGAAGCAGAGAGTCTAAACCTCTGGATCTCCAGGGAAGGCCCAAACCATCTATTTTTTAAGTGATTTTTTTTCTTTTTCTTTTTTTTTTTAGTGTAAAGGAAAGGAGGAAGTAACGGGGACAAGGTCAGACTATTGACATAACAATCTCCAGTTTATGTTATTCATAATTCCAAGATAGGCATGCCAGCTATAAATGGAGCGATATATAAGTGCGTTTCTGCTTTCTCTTACATCAGCATTCATCCGATTGCCCCTGGATTCAGGGAAAGGCACTGTAGTCATCAAATGAGCTTTGCCTTGGAGCCTGAAAATGGGAGGGGATGACAGAGACCTGGGAGGCAGACTGGCTCTGGTCCTGGCCAGATGCCACCCGGCTGTTGGGAGACTCTCTTGGGAGAGAGGAGACTGAGCCCGAAGTTTCTTCATTAATTAACACGGGAATGGCCTGGATCCGATTCTAAATGCCTGTCATCTCCGTGTCTAGTATTACCTTTCCCATTCTCTGCTAGGGCTAAATTCATAGCGTCCATCACATCATATACTCAGGTGCTGATAAGAGAATGATCTCAAATGTTACGGGGAAAATAGAATTGAATGTGTGTTCGTGGATTCCTTCTTTCAGAACGTATTCTAAATTCTTTCATTTACAGTTGCACCGGTGTTTCCATAAATTCTCCACAGTCCTTTAAAAAAATGTCACCTTGATAAGGAATCAGCAAATATCCTGGGAGGGCTTCCCTGGTGGCTCAGTGGAAAAGAACCCACCTGCAACGCAGGAGATGCTGGTTTGATCCCTGGGTCGGGAAGATCCCTTGGAGAAGGAAATGGCAACCCACTCCAGTATTCTTGCCTGGGAAGTTCCGTGGACAGAGGAGCCTGGTGGGATACAGTCCATGGGGTCACAAAGAGTCGGACACAACTAAGCTATGACCGACTGAACGACTAAGCAGCAATAACACATCCTGGGAACGGAACTAAAAGTCGGGTTCCACGTGGAAGATCTCTGGGACTGTAGGGAGAACCTGGATGGAGGGCAGGTTACTGCCGCTCTGCTCTCTTGATGTGTTTGCAAGCCCAGCACAATGGGAGGAGTCTCAGATCAAACGGCAAGGCAGAGTTGCCACATAACGACATGCAACCAATTGTAGGTCTCTCTGTATTAAACCCGAGGGAGGCTGAGGGAAAAAAAACTGCCTCCAAACATAAGTGGAAATTGAACTTAATACTCTAATCACCATAAATTGTGGTGATTATTTGTGTAAAACCATAAAACGTACACTATGACTAAACGAGTCATTTACGGAATATCCTTTCAGTTATTAACTTGGCGTAAACACTAATCCCTAAAGATGAAGTTGAACAGTAATCACTAGGAGCATTCGAGGACCTTTTGTAATCCGAGGATCGTATTTACATAGGGTAATTTCCCCCGTGGTAGCGAGTAGGGCGGCTCACTGCTTTGTAAGTAGTAACATATGACAAGGATGCTATAACAAGGAATGGATTTTCGTCTCTTCTCCCAACCCCTCCCCTTCTTTCCCAATTTGAGCTTAATTAAAATTCCTCAGAACTTGGCTCTGCCTAACAAGCGGGCAAAGCCAGTCCTTTAAACGCTGACACCACCTCTGCTTCTACCCATTAAGCGTCATTGAGGAGAGCACATCCATAGTGTCAGGGCCACAGGTCAGAGGGCAGGAATCCTCAGAGCGAAGAAGCAGAACACACCGCAGCAAGTAAATCTACCATTTGCCTGACTTTTAAAATGCATTTTACAAGACGAATTGTTAATTTTTCGAGGTAGTCCTTAAAAGTCCGCATAGCTTTACATCAAATTTACCTTCTACAAAGTGAGCAGCGGCAGCCCCACCCCTGCTCTCCACCCTCTCCCTGCCCCACATTTGTGAGTAATATACTACTATTTCTTGATTTATCAAATTTGCATTCCAAAATTCTGGCTTCATCTCACGGTAGCCGGGATTTAGCTAGCACAGGCACATCTTTCAATCTCCCCTACTTCTTCCAAAAATAGTCGCTCTCAATTTTAAATCAGCCAATATTACATTATTGTGACTATGTAACTAGAATTCACTGTTGAGCCAAGTAAAGTATGACTATAACTATATTGCCTTTCTCTGAAAACCATGTTTCTCCTAGTACTATTTTTCATTTGCCTTATAGATGTATCCCCTTTAAATACTTGGAACAGGTGTACCACCCACAGCCATCGATTATCTTTCATATTCTCAAGCACAGTGGACAGGTCCGTGGACTTTCTCCCTCTGAGTTCAGCACCAGCTCCTGACTGGCTTGGTGCTCTCCAAGCCACTGCTCAGCTGTCGTCCTGTGACCCCTCCATCGCTGCTTTCCTGGGCTGGATCTCTGTTTCCTGGACTTCATGTCTGTCTGTTTCATGGTTTACGCCCTCATTTTGCTAAAGTATGTTATCCAATAGCTTCTTCAGAAAGGGCACAAACAAAGTAAACTTTTTGATTCATTATGTGGTTGAAGGATGGGCTTCCCTGGTGGCTCAGATGGTAAAAAATAAAAAAATAAAAAATCTCCCTGCAATGTAGGAGACTGGGTTTGATCCCTGGGTCTGAAAGATCCCCTGGAGAAGAGAATGGCAACCCACTCCAGTATTCTTGACTTGAGAATTCCATGGATAGAGGAGACTGGCTGGCTATAGCCCGTGGGGTCACAAAGAGTCAGACACAACTGAACGACTAACACACAGCGCGTGTGGCTGAAAGTGCCCGATGGCCCCTGTGTTTTTACCCCAGGTGCACACCGGTCTATATTTCTGCATCCCCTGAAGGCTGAGGACCTCCAGGTCAGAGGACTGAAATGTCCCTCTGTCTCAGCTGTTTTCTGGACCATTTTAGACTGTGTTGTGTTAGTTGCTCAGTCGTGTCTGGCTCTTTGCTACCCCACGGACTGTAGCCCACCAGGCTCCTCTGTCCAAGTATTCTCCAGGTCAGAATACTGGAGTGGGTTGCCATTCCCTTCTCCAGGGGGCCGTCCTGACGCAGGGATCAAACCCAGGTCTCCTGCGTTGCAGGTGGATTCTTTACTGTCTGAGCCGCCAGGAAGCCCTATTTTAGAGTAGGAGGGAGAGCTTATCTTTTTAGCATTCCAGGCTCCTCCTTCTTAGCATATAAGAAAATTCTTCCTGCCATATAGTTACATACTTCTGTTTTTATTGTATCCTTGGACTTTTTTCTGTCCAAGAACATGGATTGGGGGGAGGAGGGAGAAGGCCTAAGTAAAGAACTCAGCTGCCTGAAATTGACTCTCCTTGGCCTCTGAGGACTTGACAGTTTTCCAAGACAAGGGGAGTGGCATGTAGGTTAGTATTTTCTCAGGCTGCCACTTGTCCATCCATGAATGGGCCCCGGGTTGTGATGCTGCTCATGTGCAAAACGCCTGACCTTAAAAGAGTCAAGATTAGCCAATCTCAAAGGAGTGAGCTGTAGACCTATGAGAACGTCAATACCGTTTTTTCTCCTAAAAGAGCCAAAGCAATTTAAGTTACACCTGAGAAGGAAGAGGGAAAGGGCTTCTAGGATGTTGCTCAAATTAAGGGGAAAGCAAAGGGAGAAAAGGTTTATATAAAAAAGAAATACATGTAAAAAAGATGTGCAGCGACCACTGTCTCCACAGTGCTTCTCCCTTGCCTGTCTCCTTGCAGAAAAGCTGGAGACACGAGACTCCCATTTCAAGCCCCACTCACCGCTGGGAGTGGCTGAGTGACCCACAGAAGACCACGGGCCAATGGCAGGGAGACTGCCGAGCAGCTTCTGAAAAGGCTTTCTCTTTTCCAGACGGAGGCTTGGAAGGAAGAAGCCTTTGTTCCTTCTGTCCTTCCTGCCTAGGACCCTGTGTGAGGACCTAACATGTGGAAGCATCATGTGAAAATGGTGATAGAGGGCCCATCAGGATGATGGAGATGAGGATGGAAAGGACCTGGATGATTTACCCCACCAAGTCTCCGGACAGAAGCAATGAATGTCCCGGACTTCCTTGGCAAATCCTTGATCTCAGTCTAAAACAGGCTCCTTGGCTGTGCTTTTTTTTTTGAAGTGAGATTCACATAAGGAAAATTAACCATCTTAGCTTTATAATTCAGCGGCATTCACACTGTTGTGCAATCCCCATCTCTAATTCCAACATTTCCCTCTTCACCCCAGAAGAGAGCCCTGCGCCCATGAGGCAGTTGCTTCCTATTCTTCCCTGCGCCCAGCCCCTGGCAACCACGATTGTTTTCTGTCTCTATGGATTTACATATCTGTATGTTTCATATAAAAGGAGTCACAGTACGTAACCTTTTGTATCTCACTTTGCGTGTTTTTGAGTTTCACCCAGGTTGCAGCTTCTATCAACACTTCGTTCTTTTACACGACTCGATATAATAATGTGATGTCATAGATATACTGTATTTGGTTTCTCCATTCATCTATTAGGGACTTACCTGTAGCTCAGAGGGTAAAGAATCTACCTGTAATGCAGGAGACCCAAGTTCAATCCCTGTGTCGGGAAGACCCCCCGGAGAAGGGAATGGCAAACCACTTGAGTCTTCTTGCCTGGAGAATCCCATGGACAGGGAGCCTGGCGGGCTACAATCTGTGGGGTCACAAAGAGTCAGACATGACTGAGCGGCTAACACTACTGTTCATGGATTGGTGGGCACTGGAGTTTCTGCCTCTTGACTGTTGCAGATAATGCTGCTATGGACTTTCATGTATAAGTGTTGGACTGCCTATTTTCAGCTTTTGGGGGTGTATGCCTAGGAATGGAATTGCTGGCTCATCTGGGAATTAACCTGCTTAGCTTTTTGAGGAACCATCAAAGTATTTTCCATGGCAGTCGCATGTTTTTTTAAAAATCATCCTATGCATCTCCTTGTATCTGTTTCTTCCCTATCATGCAAGCTCTGTAAACGTCCTGATCACATCACTACACACTGTGTCCCCAAATACTAATGAAGTAGGCCCTCAAACATACTTGTTGACTTAACAAAGAAATGAGTGAGTGTGACAAAACCGATTCACCGTTTAAACAGACCACTGTGAATGCAGGCGGTGGATGGATCAGAGGGGCCAGGGATGTGGCAGAGACCAATAGGAGCTGTGTTCATCTCAGGCCCTGGATCAGGCGAGAGACTTCGCTGCATGCTGACATCACCCTGGGAGCCCACGCAGCTCTCACACAGCCCAGCAGCTGCGTTGGACCTGTCTGTTTATCTGCCCCCACCGGGCTGAGTTCTGTAAGGACAGCCAGCAGGTTTTTTTCATATTGCCAGTTGCACAGTAGATTCTTAACCAGTGTTTGATGAATGAATGAATATGAATGAGTGGCTCTGAATGGAGAAACAGATAATAGCTGTATGATCTTAGGCAAGATACTTAACCTTTTAAGTCTTAGATCCTTCAGTGGTAAAGTGGTTCCTGCCTCAAAGGATTCCTTTGATGGGTAAAAGAAACAAAGCTTCCAGGGATCTTAGCACCAGGCTGCCCATGGCAGTCACCCAGTAAATGATGCCAGAACACTCCTTGTGACCCTGCAGACATAGCTGGAACAAATGGGCCCAAGCTGAGGGGACAGGTTTCAGCCTCAAAGACAGAAGAGCATTCTACCGTAAGCGAGAGCAGGGCCACGTCCGTGCCGTTGCCTTTGGTAAACGCAGTGCCCGGCACAGAGAGAACACTGCTGCCCGATCGTGTAGTACGTGAGACTGGCAAATGCAGAGTGGGCAGCCGGGGGTCGGACGCCCTCATCACGGGGGGTGATCAGGCCAACACTGAATGTCCACTTGCCTGAGATGGAGGGATAGGCAAGCCTGCTGTGGCAGGACAGATGTGTTGACCGCAGAGATCCCTTATCATTCTGGGTGGTTCATGTTCTTTGATGAGCCTGGTGAGATAGCAGATTCTTCCAGGGCAAGAATTGGCAACAAAGAAATTGAAAAATAGCTCTAGAGATAAGGGCTACCAAACATAGTAGTTTTATTATCTTTCATGAGAAAGGGAAAGTATTCAAAATGCCTCAAAACTGAAGATGATAAAGTGAAATTTGGGATTTTCTCAGGAACCTAAAGATGAAATCTTCATAGAAAGTGAGAAGCCTGAATGCCAAGAAGATACTTAGACTCACAAGTTCACGGCAGCATTATTCACAGTATCCAAAACACAGAAGCAAGCAAGTGTGCGCCAATTGACAAATGGATAAGCGTGTGTGTGTGTGTGTGTGTGTGTGTGTGTGTGTGTGTAATGGAATATTATTCAGCCCTGGTAAAAAAGGAAATTCTGCCACTTGCAACAACATAGGTGAACCCAAAGGACATTATACTAAGCAACTGTCCATGAATTCTCCAGGCAAGAACACTGGAGTGGGTAGCCATTCCCTTCTCCAGGGGATCTTCCAACCCAGGAATCAAACCTGTGTCTCCTGCATTACGGGTGGATTCTTTACATCTGAGCCACCAGAGAAGCCCATAAATAAGCCAGACACAGGCAAATGCCACAAATACTCTCTTATATGTGGAATACAAAATAGTCAAACTCACAGAAGCAAGGGTAGGATGGTGGTTGCCAGGGCCTTGGGGTAAGCTGGGAGGGGAATCAGGAGATATTGGTCAAAGGATACAAACTTTCAGGTTAAGGTGAGTAAGATATGGAGATGGAATGTATAGAATGGTGACTATAAATAATATTGTATTGTGTACTTGAAATTCACTAAGAGGATAGATCTTGAGTTCTCACCACAAAAAAAGAAAAAATGGTAGCTATGTGAGGTGGCGAATATGTTGGCTTTATTATAATCATCATTTCACAGTATACTTACAGTAAGACATCAAGTTCAGTTCAGTTCAATTACTCAGTCGTGTCCCACTCTTTGCGACCCCATGGACTGCAGCACGCCAGGCCTTCCTGTCCATCACCAACTCCCGAAGTTTACTCAAACTCATGTCCATTGAGTCAGTGATGCCATCCAGCCATCTCATCCTCTGTCATTCCCTTCTCTTGCCTTCTCTGTCGTCCCCTTCTCCTCCTGCCCCCAATCCCTCCCAGCATCAGGGTCTTTTCCAATGAGTCAATTCTTCACATAAGGTGGCCGTAAGTATTGGAGTTTCAACCTCAACATCAGTCCTTCCAATGAACACCCAGGACTGATTTCCTTTAGGATGGACTGGTTGGATCTCCTTGCAGTCCAAGGGACTCTCAAGAGTCTTCTCCAACACCACAGTTCAAAAGCATCAATTTTTCGGCACTCAGCTTTCTTTATAGTCCAGTTTTCACATCCATACATGATTGCCTTGGCTAAGGAAAAACCATAGCCTTGACTAGATGGACATTTGTTGGGAAAGTAATGTCTCTGCTTTTTAATATGCTGTCTAGGTTGGTCATAACTTTTCTTCCAAGGAGTAAACGTCATTTTATTTCATGGCTGAAGTCACCATCTGCAGTGATTTTGGAGCCCAAAAAAATAAAGTCTCTCACTGTTTCCACTGTTTCTCCATCTATTTGTCAGAGATTGGGATGATGAAAACTCTTTGGAGATGGGTAGTGGTGAGGTTGCATAATAATGTGAACAGACTGAAAGCTACTGAACTATACACTTAGAAATGGTTAAAAATGAAAAAAATAAAAATTAAAAAAATTAAAAAATTTAAAAAAAAATGGTAAGCTTTGTAATGTATGTTTTACCACAATGAACATAATATTGAAAATTTCCAATTTTCAAAATTGGAAAATTATGCAATTGGAAATATCTCTGCAATTGCTAAAGAAGTGCACATTAAGCAAAACAATCAAACCTCAGAATCCTAGCTTTTCCCCCTCTGCCCAACTTACTTAAAAAAAAAAACTAAACTAATATTTGTATACATTTAAGGTATACCACTTGATGCCTTTTCCTATTTTCCCATTTCCTTTTCCTATTTTCCTATAGGAAAAGACATCAAGTGGTATACCTTAAATGTATACAAGTTTTGGTGTTTTTTTTAAGTAAGTTGGGAGGAAAAAAGCTAGGATCCTGAGGTATGATTGTTTTGCTTAATTAATGTGCACTTCTTTAGCAATTGCAGAGATATTTCCAACTGGAAAATTTTCCAATTTTGAAAATTAGAAATTTTCAATATTATTTTCATTGTGGTAAAACATACATTACAAAATTTACCATTTGTAACCATTTCTAAGTGTATAGTTCAGTAGCTTTCAGTCCTTTCACATTATTATACAACCTCATCATTACCCATCTCCAAAGAGTTTTCATCATCCCAATCTAAATATTATTTTTAAATATTAATATTTTATCTAACAAATGTGTTCAAAAGCTGGAGCTAAACTTTTAATCAGCAATTCACTTTTTTAACAAAGGAAAACCAATAGAATGTTATTTTTCCTATAATCAAATGAAATTGCTTTCAAAAGGAGGAAAATAGCTGGATTTCCTGAGAAGGAAAAGAGCTTTAGAAATATTTTCTATACTTGTAAACTGTTTTAAATGTCATTTATTTGAGTAGCTAAAGAGATTAAAAACCATATAGATTTCATGTATATCAATCACTGGTCAACAAAACCCAAACACCTTCTATTCCCAGAGTCAATAAATGAAGCTTTATAAGCATAGATGCTACTGGAAAAATTTAAATCGTCAGCCTCAGGTAATTTGGTTACTTGCTTTATTGCACCTATTTGAACTGCAGCTGCTTTCACGGAAGGGGTATAATCAACTCCATGTGCCCACATCAGAATCTCAGATACAAGGCTTGAAATTAACAATCAAAGTCATTTTTGGTAACAGAGCTGGTTTCCGTTTCTCCAGCTGACCTCACGGGGCCTCTTCCAGCACCTCTTCTCATGTGCTGGGCTCCGATGCCGGACCCCAGTGCAGAGGTCTGCCTGGGTCACCCCGGCCCCAGACACCCAGGCAGCCCCACAGGACAGCCCATGGCGGGCCCTGACGAGGGGCACAGCGGGCCGGTCACTCCGATTATAACCAGCTTCGTATTGTTTCATTCTGCTTCCTCCATTTGATAGAATCACCAAATTCAAAAATTACTGGGCAGCAAAGGTGAATGAAGCAAACAGCTAATATCAGACACCATTTCAAAAGCAACTGCCTGGATAAGCCTTTAATAGAATTTCCCAGTTTACAGCTCTGAAAATGAAGACGGCAAGTTACCATGGAAACAAATAGTCTCTTTAAAGAGAGACAGCCTCCTCTCCTGATCTAAGCATGTTCCAGAAGGGAGGAGGTGGGAGGGGAGGAAAAAGGCGGGCCAAGCATTTGCGACTGGAACAATGAAGGGAAGTTTTCTTCTCATTAAAATCATCCCAATGAAATAAGCTTGGAGGGTCAGCTCAGGACTAGTTTGTTTACTTGGCTGTACTATTGAAAAAAAACCTCAAGTCAGAGATTTTGAGACATTTGGGCAAAATGACGTTTTATTGGTAGTTTCTTTCATTTTTCTCCTTTATTCAAATAGTGACACATGCTATGACAAGTGAAACCCTCAGTACCTGACATAAAAGGCAAAGAGGACTCACTTTTCCTGGTCTTCTGTCAGCAACAAATACCCGAGGTAACATGCCATCGATTGCTTTTCTCTGCCTTTAGCCTCTTCATATGTTTGTATATAAACATATACATATATATGCAAGCAATACATACAAACAAAAAAAAGCTAATTTAAAAATTGGGCCAAGGACTTAAATAGCTATTTCTCCAAAAAAATGTATACAAATGACCAATAAGCACATGAAACGATGCTCACCTTCAATAATCATTAGGGAAACTGAGGTCAAGGATAGCTATTATTCAAAGAAAAGAAATCAGTATTACTGAAGAGGTGAAGAAATCGGGAACTTTAAACGCTGACGGTGCAGCCACCATGAAAATGATAGTATGATACTTCCTCAAACAGAATTACCACGTAATCCAACAATTCCACCTCTGAGCATATCCCCAACACAGCTGGAAACAGACCTGAAAAGATGTTTGCATGCCCGTGTTCATAGCAACAGTCTTTACAGCAGCTAAAAGATGGAAGCAACAGAAATGCCCATCGATGGATGAATGGATAAACCAGTGTGGTATATACATACAATGGAATATTATTCAGGGTTAAGAAGGAAGGAAATTGTGACACAATTAAGACATTATGCTAAGTGATCGAAGCCAGCCATAATAATGTATAAGCCCACTTCTTTGAGGCACCTAGAGTCCCTCATGAAAAGAGAAGGTATTAAAGCGGGGTAGTTGAGAGGAGGTAGGTGTAGGAAGCTGTTAGTGTTAACTGGGTACAAAATTTCAGTTTGGGAAGAGAAGAAAGGTCCAGAGATGTATGGTGGCGATGATTATACAACAAGGTGAACACACGTAAAGCCATGAAAAGGTACCTGTTCAAGTGGTTTTTTTTCTGGCATGTTTATGCAAATATTATGCATATTTGAGCACAATAAAAATTTTAGTTCAATATGTATTTATGTACAGGAGTATTTTGTATATATGGATATTTTGTATGTATAAATGTATAGAGATTTTGTTTTTGCTCTTGACTGCTTGCTTTTACTAAAAGAATTATACTACACACTTACCCCTTATGAAACAAACCCCAAACCTTACTGGTATAAAGTAATAGTGTAATTATGCTTAGATGGGACTTCCCTGGCAGTCCAGTGCATGCGGATTTGATCCCTGGTCGGGGAACTGAGATCCCCCTTGCCATGTGCAGTATGGCCCCCAAAAAAATTCTTTTAAAAAAAAAGCTATGCTTAGAAGTAGGAAATCTATGAGTCAGGACTTTACCTAGGCAGAGAAGGCGCAGTTGACTCATCTCCATGGTGTCTGAGGCCTCGTCTGGAAGACTCGAAGCCTGGAGCAGGAATCATCTGGATGGAAGCTTCTTCACTTAACTGTCTGGCAGTTGATGTTGGATCCCCACTTGGGCTGTTGACCAGAATGTCTATATGTGGGCTCGCCACATGGGCTGCGCCTTCGAGCTTCCTCACAGCATGGCAGCTGAGTTCCATGGGCAGCGTTGCAAGAGAGGAGAGCAGAGCATGTGGCACATTTACGACGGCACGCCAAAAGCCACATTGCGTCCTTGGCTGTGTGCAACTGGTTTTCAGAGGGGCGATGCCAATATAACCCTCTTTGGAAAATACAACCTGCTATAGCACATTGATTACTTTGCTACTTGCTTTTAGGACATTTCATTGACATCCCTTTAAGTCAGTAACGACGTAATTCTTTAGTTTTTCTCATTTCTTTATAATTACAAAATTACTTTAAATTCTAAAAGTGATACAAGTACAATAACAAAATTTAGAAAACATAAAAAAATCTATCTGCAATTCCACTTCTTCAACCAATCACAGCAATCATTTTTAGACTTTTTATTCCATAATTTTCTCATAATGCACGTAGAGTTTATGTTTGTTTTTAAAAATTTCCGCTTAGCACATAACCCCCCAGATTCACTTCTTAGCATTAAGTTATCATCTTTATTTTTCTTTATTTTATCTTTCTTTTCTATATAAGAGGAGGGTACACCATGGGATAAAGTCCACAGGTAGGTTCTTACTTATCTAATCCTACCGACAACTACCAGGGAAAATCACTTCAGGGCTTTCAGGTTTTCCATCTTCATTCCCAGGAGCATAAGGCAGAGACACAGCACGCTGGCTCCAGAAAAGTGGTGTCCTGCGTGAGGTGCGCCGTCTGTCACACTCATCTAAGGAGCAGATGACTGACCCGGGTGTGGAACGCCAGCTGCTGACCTTTCTCTCAGTTTTCCGTTACCCTGACTTGGCATTGGGGTTTCAAGAAAATGTGTGCATCTAGCAAATAAAGTTTGGCAGAGCCCGTGTCTCCCAAACAACTCCAAACTTACTGGTCTTCATTGGTCTGCTGTGAAATGAGAAAAATGACCATGGGGTGGGCGTTTCATGAAGCTGAATGGATTCAATTTTTTAAAAGCTAGGCTTTATTCAGAGGTCATTAAAATGTCAGTATCGGGAGTTCCTTGGTGGTCCCGTGGTTAGGACTCCACGCCATGACTCAGGTTCAGTCCCTGATTGGGGAACTATGATCCCACAAGCCAAAAAATAAATAAAAGTAATAAAACTAAAAATGTCAAAATGTATTTTATAACATTATTCAGATCATAGATTTTCTTAGCATTCCTAAGCAGCAAAGTAGAAAGCTGACAAGTCTCAACTTAGTTTCAGTCATTCGTCTGATCTGTGTTGCTTAGTCGCCGAGCTGTGTCCAACTCTTGCGACCCCGTGGACTGAAGCCCGCCAGGCTCCTCTGTCCATGTGATTTTCCAGGCAAGAATACTGGAGTAGGTTGCTATTTCCTCCTCCAGGGGACCTTCCTGACCCAGGGATTGAACCTGTGTTCCCTGCATTGGCAGGCGGATTCTTTACTGCTGAGCCACCGAGACAAATGGAAACCCTGATCCAGTCACCTTATGAAGAGTCTTTGAGTTTGAGGTAGGATATTTGTCAAAAGGGATTACACTCTGAGGTTGGGGGAAGAAACTGCTTGACATGGGAGAAGGATGCAAAACTCGACTCTGCTCATGATGGTCAAGCTGTGTGGCCTTGGCCATGTCACTTATACTCAGAGTCTCCTCAACCATCAATCGAGTAGGGGCGAAAAGCTTAACTGTGGGAAGTGCAGAGAACTGGGTAAGTGCCGAGGGCCTTGGGGCTGCACCCTCGAAGCTTTCCCTCACCAAGGCAGCTGAGCGGGTCCTGTAATAGCTGTGAAGAACTCAAGAAGGGACTTTCTACCATCCCAAGTATTTCCCTGGGAGTTTCCTAATTTCAATGAGAAAGAATATTCTTTAATTAAAACGCCGCCACAGAAATTTTTTTTAAGAACAAATTGCCATCTAATTTCCCTTTGATCTGTTTTTTCCACTTGGGTTGCAAGGTTTTACAGAATTTTCCCTGCACGCTTGGAGTCTGCAGTAATTTTATTTCATTCTGATTAGACTTCAAAGGAGACAGCACCAAGCCCCCAGAACAAGCGAAGCTTTTTTTCCACTTCATTTATCCGGTAGGCATTTCGGGGGCGTCCACCACGTGCCTGACATTGTGCTGAGTGCTGGAGACGCAAAAATAAATAAATACAATTTGGCCCTTGCCCTTACTGCGTTCAGTGTTTCCAGGACCTGATCAAGCCACAAACAGGGGTGGTGACGGCAGAAACGGTAGAAACGGTAGAAACAGCATCACGTAGTCATCTTCTGCAGGGCCTTGTAGGTGCCAAATGGTGGGCCTGGCTGAGTTGACACTTTCAGTGAAACTTGAAGGATGACTAAAATGAAATCAAAAGAGGGCATGAAGGGTAACTGAGGCAGAAGAGATAGCAGAAGCCCAGGTCCAGGGGTGGAAAATCACATGGCCTCTGGTGTGTGTGCACGTATGTACATGATAATGTGATATATGTCCATGTATATGTAGATGTATGCATCTCTGTATGTGTGCATGCGTCTCTGCGTGTATGTGTGATTGTGTCGCCATAATAGGAAAGACCTAGAGTAAATGTCATCGAGACCCCACTGATGGCGTGCGCAAGGGCAAGGTAACTGCAGCAAGTTGCCAGGATCTTCTATTATCTGTGGCGTTTCCCTGGTGACTCAGACAGTGAAGAATCTGCCTGCAAGGCAGGTGACCTGGGTTTAATCCCTAGGTTAAGAAAATTCCCTGGAGAAGGGAATGGCGACCCAATCAAGTATTCTTGCCTGGAGAATTCCATGGATCGGGGAGCCTGGCAGGCTACAGCTGTGGGTCCCAAAGGAGTCAGACATGACTGAGTGACTAACACTACATTATCTGTGGGTGTCGGGGAAGGAGAGTCAAAAATTTGCTTCAGAGAAGCTGGAAAGAAGAATGAAAATACTCCAGCATGGGTAAATTTGACTTTAATTTTGACTGACCCTGGAAAGAAGAACCCAAGTTCCCCTGTAGAGGTGACGTGGGGATCCAATCCAGGGCTTCTCAAGCCTGGATGTCCATTTGCATCCCTGGAGATCTTGTCAAGATGCAGATTCTGACTCAGTGGCCCAGGATTCTGCATTTCCAACCAGCTCTCCGGTGATGTCAGTGATGCGGGTCCGCGGAGCACACTCTGAGGATCGAGGTCAAATGCGCGTGTTGCCCAGTCTTGATGCCAGCCTAGACTGGTCACTGGGGAGCCACTGACCTCAGCTCAGGGCGGAGGTCCCCAGAGGACGGCGTTCAGTCCCTCACTGCAACCAGGCACAGGGCCCATCTGGCGGGAGCCCGGGCCCTCTGGTCTGAAAGGGCTGCTGGCTCCACAGACCTAGAATCAAAAAGTGGAAGTTGGGAGGGAGGGGGCAGAGATGGAGGGCTGGAACTGGCACTTGCTCAGAAATGGGCCCAGAGAGCTCCTAACAGGAGCTAAGTAAGACACTCGGGGCCCGAGAAGAAGCAGGAGCTTAGGCAAGGGCCCAGGCAGCGCCTCAGACACTGCACACAGACCGTTTGCTCGGTGACTGTCTTTGCTTTACGCAGATATCACAATCATCTTCACCCGAAGCCCCTTGCAAAGCCGACAGTAAAGCCCTGCTAACAGGTGAGGCTGGGAAAGCGCAGAGCAGTTCAGGGGATCACTCGACCTCCCAGTGGATACCCAGGGGAGCCCCAGTTCACACCCCACTGTGCAGGATCTGAAAGCCCAAGTCTGTGGGGGACCACACCCTGTCCGCTGTCCTTTTAATGGTGGATGAGGCCAGGCTCTGTGCCCTGGGGTATGGTCTTTCGATTATCTGAATCCAAAACCAGTGATGTCAGCCATGAATGTCAGGACAGGAGGAAGCCAGTCAATAGAAGCCAGCATCTGAAGAAGAGCTGGTATCAGGAACTGGGCTGCTCTTGGACAAAGTGGCCCAGCCTTCTTGGTCCTAAAGGAGATCCGCCTCCATGTGGGCCAGCCAGGGGTCCAACATGGCCCTCGCAATCTCGGTAGGTGCAGAGGTGGACAAACTGGTTAGTGGACATCTTAAAGCCATCTTGAACAGAAATCTTGGCAGAACTGGAATAGGTACCTGAGAAAAAAGAAAACAGCGCGAAATGGGAAGAACCACCATCTGACAAAGTGAGCAGAGCATGCAGTCAGGAATTGGGAGCTGCTGTTACTATTATTATCATTGTTTTGTGGGGTGTTGTTTCTGCGCATTGCTCTGGAACCAGCAAGTGATATACTAGGAACATTCTCGGGCGTAATTAGATATTTCATTTTCAGGAAACCAAAGTCTACAGGAGTCCAGCCATGTCGCTAAATGAACGAGCTGAAGCTTCATACAGCGTGATGGAGGGGCATTCACCTCCATCCAACATTTTACAGTCACAAATATTCAGCTATCAGAATGCTGCTTGCCCATGGTCACTGCTTACAGCCACTGGTTCCTCCTGGTTGGGCTATCATGGTTCAAAAATTGTATTTCTAAATGCCAGGAGCCTTCCTATAAAAACAGCCTCAGACTGGAGCTGAAAGAACCACTCTGCTCCCCACTGACACTCCATCTCCGCACCTCGGCAAGGCAGACAAGGGCGCCTATGCTGCCTGCCTCGGGACCAAGCGAGGTGCAGCAAGTGGAAGGAGGCAAAGACTGCCGTCCTCCATGCAGAGAAGCCCTGATGTTACCCTGCCCGAGTCTAGCCATTCTTTTCTATTCTCTTTATTAATGTTATTATTATTCTTATATCCTCTCTGTTGTCTCTAAACTGCCCCCATCCTTTGAAGAACCAGATGGCATTTACTTACATACATAGATCCATAAAATAAAAGTCTACATGGAACCTAAAAGCAAAAGTCCATGTATAGATCTAAATACACCTGACATGTATATAGACTTGTATGCATACATACTGGGATTTCCTGTCGGCTCAGCAGTGAAGAATCTGCCTGCAGTGCAGGAGATGCAGGTCTGATCCCTGGATTGGGAAGATCCCCAGGAGGAGGTAATGGCAATCAGCTGCAAAAATTCCGTGGACGGAGGACACCGGCAGGCTACAGTCCCTGGGGTCGCGAAAGAGTCGGACACAAATTAGTGACTAAGCAACAATGTATGTATACAGACATATGTGTGTGTGTGTACACCAATATATACACACACAGACGCATACATACATATATACATATATATATATGATTTTTCCTGTGTACAAAACTCAAAGGACTACTCGTTAAAGCAGGTGAGACATTTCCACAGTTCGTTTAAAAGATTATTATTTAAAAATGGAAATAGCTTGGAGCAGATGACTGGAAATCATTGCTCACTGCAACTCACATGGAGGAAGCTGTCTAATTCTTGGAAATTTAGACATTCTTCTCGTAATTTAGCACAAAAATGGGCCTGACTCAATCTGCTCTTCACATTTTGGTAATTTAAAAGGACATACGGAATTTTATTTTAATGGTAATTGCAAACTCATGCAGAAAATGTAAATGAACATTTCATGATTAGCTTACAGCATAAACTATGGCTTCTATTAATGTATTCCAATTTGTAATTCTTTTCACAGTATGAGATTTGAAAGCTGTGATTAAAATTAATTAGGTTAAGTAAAGTTTATCCCCCCTGAGCACTGCTGTTGGGAGGGAGGACGAGGAAAACGCGCTCCGCATCTGGCTCCGCAGGAAGCCGTGTCTTCACGAGCAGTCGGCCGGCTCCTCCTCTCCTCACGGAGGCCGCCTGCTGCTTATTTGGCATCTCTCAAGCACCGTGTATCTCCTCAAGGAGCTAATTGAACCACTCAACTCTTCTTTGCTGGATCACAAAACCACGTAGCTGTGACTGCATCATCTTCCAATAAGGACATTAGTTAGATCCATCGATTGTTTATGCAGGAAAAGATTGAAGAAAGGAGAAGGGGACGACAGAGGACAAGATGGTCGGGGGGCATCATCAGCTCAATAGACATGAGTTTAAGCAAACTCCAGGAGATGGTGAAAGGCACGGAAGCCTGGCATGCTGCAGTCCATGGAGCCGCAAAGAGTCGGACACGACTGAGGGACCAAACAACAATGGATTGTTTAAACACAATACATCTTGGAGTGAAATCCATACATCCTGTAAAACTAAGGTAATGTGGCCACCAGAATTCAGTACCATAATCGCTGTGAAAGAGGTGCCAAATGAGGGAACAATAAGAAAGGTAATAACTAATCCCCACCTGTTCAGTTCAGTCACTCAGTCGTGTCCAACTCTTTGCGACCCCATGAATCTCAGCACGCCAGGCCTCCCTGTCCATCACAAACTCCCGGAGTTTACTCAAACTCATGCCCATTGAGTCAGTGATGCCATCCAGCCATCTCATCCTCTGTCGTCCTCTTCTCCTCCTTGTCGCCCCCAATCCCTCCCAGCATCAGGGTCTTTTCCAATGAGTCAATTCTTCACATAAGGTGGCCGTAAGTATTGGAGTTTCAGCTTCAGCATCAGTCCTTCCAATGAACACCCAGGACTGATCTCCTTTAGGATGGACTGGTTGGATCTCCTTGCAGTCCAAGGGACTCTCAAGAGTCTTCTCCAACACCACAGTTCAAAAGCATCAATTCTTCGGCGCTCAGCCTTCTTTATAGTCCAACTCTCACATCCATACATGACCACTGGAAAAACCATAGATACCCCTTGTCCAGGGTAAAGAGCAGCGGCTGCGCTTTTCTGGAGCAGCCGTGAAGAGAGACCCCATGTCCACGGTAAGAGAAACCCAAGTAAGATGGTAGGTGCTGAGAGAGGGCATTGGAGGGCAGACAGACTGAAACCATGATCACGGAAAACTAGCCAATCTGATCACAGGACCACAGTCTTGTCTAACTCAGTGAAACTAATCCCTGCCGTGTGGGGCCACCCAAGACGGTTGGGTCGTCGTGGAGAGGTCTGACAGAATGTAGTCCACTGGAGAAGGGAACGGCAAACCACTTCAGTATTCTTGCCTTGAGAACCCCATGAACAATAGGAAAAGGCAAAAAGATAGGACACTGAAATAGGAACTCCCCAGGTCGGTAGGTGCCCAATATGCTACTGGAGATCAGTGGAGAAATAACTCCAGAAAGAATGAAGGGATGGAGCCAAAGCAAAAACAACACCCAGCTGTGAATGGGACTGGTGAGAGAAGCAAGGCCCGATGCCGTAAAGAGCAATATTGCATAGGAACCTGGAATGTTAGGTCCATGAATCCCCATCTGCACAATTCTGTTTTTTGCGCAGAATTGTCTTGAATATTGATTACCTCATTTGATTGCCTCAACCATCCTGACACGGTTGTTTGCTGTTGTCCCATTTTGCAGATGAGATTACTGAGGTTAAGTGCTCATTCCAGGATCAAGGAATGATGGAGGTTAACCCAGGGCTTCTGAGTTCCCATCCTACACTCCTTCTATGGCTCAGCTCTGTAGCTACTGAAAACAAAACTGAAGTAAACTTTTAACCTAGAGCTTGCCTGTGTTTACTCAGCAGGTTGAAATTCATTCCCTAGGTTCCTAGGATATGAACTAAGGCAAAGGTTAACAATTTCAGAATGGTGCTGTACATCCTAGGAAGCAGCGCCTCAGTCTGGAGGGCCAGGACAACACTGAGAGCAAAGCTGGCCCAGGGACACCCTCTTCTGATTGGAGATCTTGATTCGAGTTATTCGGCCTTCCCTAATTGTCCTTCTGCTTCCTACCCAGCTACTCAGGCCACCCCCGGCTCCTCTTACTTCCCGTGGCGCATGCAGTCTCTGGTCCTGGCACGGAGATACAGACGTGCATGACCCACGCCCTGAGTCATGAAAGAGCCCCATCACCTGTGACTCATCCTTCCTGGCTCCGCACACTGCCTGACCTGGCTTCTTCCAAGGAGGACTAGTAGCTTTCGAGTATGGAAAACTGGGTTTCATTCAGCCCTTGAGTGAAGGGTGTAATTTCTTCTTTGTTTTTAAAATCCGTGCTTTTGTCTATCAGCACTGCCTGATAGAAATCCTGTGAGAATGGAAACTTCTACTTCTGAGCTTTAAATACGGTAGCCACTAGCCACGAGTGACCAGTGTGTGCTCCTGTGTTCTGTCACTCAGGCCTGTCCGACTCATTGCAGTCCCATGGACCGTCGACCGCCAGCCTCCTCTGTCCATGCGATTTTCCAGGCAAGAATCCTGGAGCGGGTTGCCATTTCCTTCTCCAGAGGATCTTCCCAACCCAGGGATCAAACCCACATCTCCTGTGTCATCTGTATTGGCAGGCAGTTTCTTTACTTCTAGCACCACTTGGGAAGGCTACCCTGATGCCTCAGCTGGTAAAGAATCCTCTGTGTAATGCAGAAACTATATATAAAATAAAATCTAAAGCTGGCAACCTCTAGCTTGTATGGTAGTAGATTGGTGAGAAAGATGGGGGAGTAGATGGGATCTAGTAATGACCCTTATATCCAGACACATGGAAAACCACAAGCTCCCAGAGATTAAATGCAGAATGAATCTTTGCTTTTAAGGTGGAGGACTGTGTAAGAAGAGACTTTCTCTATTGCCAGTGGAGTTTGGGCCAAGGAATCCAGTTAAACGTCCATACGTAGATAGTTCCTACTACCTAGAGCTGGTGTGATGTGAGCATCTGCTAAGGTACTAACAAGTAACCAGGGACGAGTCTGCAGAGCCCTTTGCTGCAGAGGCTCATGGCACACTTGCTCCCTCCTCCTGCTGCCTGTCAGTAAAGATCTTCTGCCCAGCTATGAGAAACGCGTTACCCGGAAACATGTCTTGGCGCTGCTGGAGAATGACCTTCTACTCATATTAAAGCTGTTTGCACAGACTAAACCTCTTTACTAAAATCCATTCAGCAAACAGGGATGGAACCAGGGCTGCAGAAACACAGAACATGAGACATGTGTGAAATCTAGCCTGTAACCTTCAGGCAGGAACCATCCAGGGAATGAGTGAGAATTCACTGCCCTGGACTACTGGTTAGAGACAACAAGCTATTATGGGAAGTTTACAAACAAGCTTAGATTTTTAAAATATATTTGTAAGTATTCCCTATGAGCACAAAACACTTGAAGATGGTGGGGTGGCATGATCGATTCAACTGACATGAGTTTGAGCTAACTCCGTGAAGGACAGGGAAGTCTGGTGTTCTGCAGTCCGTGGGGTCACAAAGAGTCAGATACAACTAAATGAATGAAGAACAAGCATGGGCTTTGAGGGCTAGAAGCGGAATTCCAGGGAAGAGGGAACAAGATGCTGTTAATAGAAAGGGAAGAAAACCATACAGTCTATAAAGGGGCATCACACTCAAAACTGAGTCACCTAAACCCTGCATATTGTTAGCTTCCATTTTTCTAAGAGAAAAGGAGAGATTGTAGGCATTTCCCCAAAGTGGAACAGTGAACTAGTGACTCAGGGGAGCCTTTAGACTCCTAGGTTGGGGTTTTTGTCCCTACCGTGAATCTCAAAGTATTTCATTGCTCTGGGGGAGTGATCAAATCAAATCAAACTGAATTATGTAATTAGGTTGCAAGTCTGTGCATAAAACGTTCATATTATAAAATTTCTGTAAGGAGGACGTTGGACCTCGGTTACCACGGCACAGGTGGTCTGTCCGACTGTGAGGTCCCGAATCCTTCCCAGACTGTCCTGCTCTTGATGGCCACTAGGTGTCAGTGTGAGCACGGCCTTGCAGCGCCTCTGACCACGGAAGACCCAGGGCGGGGACAAGCGGAGTTTCCTACGCCGGTCTAGGGTGAGTCATTCCACGACTCCGGGGTCGTGGTATCACTCTCAGTGTGTCTGATCATCTGGAGTTTTCTCTGTGCTCTCCAGCCTCGCCAGAGGCTGCTCCATTTGCGTAGAGATAGCTGCTGTGGGACCTTCTACTGAATTAACTAGAATTACTGAATGAGGGAGATGCTTAACGGGGCTGTCCGCCCTTTGAATGCCAGGTAATTGTCATGCTTCTTAGTAAGCAGGGCTGCCGAGCATCCTAGAAGGAAAATTCCAGGTCTCCTGCTCTATGTCCCGAAACCAATTCTCAGGCTATGTAGCATCTTGGTCCCTTTCAATTGCGACTAGTTACAAAGTAAGTGCCATTAATAAGAAGAAATTGGAGACTCAGAGGTGCTGAGCTTATTTCTCCCAAAATACAGTTAACATTCTCATTGCAAAGAAAGGCATCTTTGGGGGGGTGAGCCAGCCTGCCTGCTTCGAGAAAGGAGCATCCCGTGCAAAAATTAATTATGCTATTAATATTAGTTAGTGCAGGGACTTCCCTGGTGCTCCAATGGTTAAGACTTTGCCTTCCAAGGAAAGGGGTTTGGGTTCAATTCCTGGTTGGGGAGCTAAGATCCCACATGCCTGGTGTCCAAGAAACCAAAACATAAAACAAAAGCAGCCTTGTGACAAATTCAGTAAAGACTTTAAAAGTGGTCCACATCAAAACAAATCTAAAAACAAAAAAATTAGTTACTGCATTTTGAACTCCCAGAAAGTGCTGTGTATACACTTACACGGAGTGTAACTTATAGGTTATCTCCTTTGCTCTGACCATGGCTAACAGAGGCAAATGCTAACATGATCCCGACCTTCCAATGAAGAGACTGAGGAATTATTTACCCAAGCCATGGAATTCGAGTGAGGGTCTCTGAAAAAACCTAACATTTGTGTCCATCTCTGAGTAGTTCATAGGTTTCCCTGGTAGCTCAGAGGTAAAGAATCTACCTGCAATGCAGGAGATATGGGTTTGATCCCTGGGTCAGGAAGATCCCCTGGAGAAGGAAATGACAACCCACTCTAGTATTCTTGCCTGGAGAATCCCATGGACAAAGGAGCCTGATGGGCTACAGTCCATGGAGTTGCAAAACAGTCAGACACAACTTAGTGATTAAACAATCAACAATAAAGAGATGTAAGTGCTTATCACGTTCTTGAACTACGTACAGGGTCTCACTCCACATCCGTCACACAAGGGGACTCACAGATGAACCCTCATGTTCTAGTGCAGATTCCTTGGAGGTAAAGCAAGATGCCAAGACGCCCACCGGCTGGGATGGGCAGGAAGTCCCCACAGGCCCGGCTTAGCTGATGTTCAGCTGGACAGGCCCACCCCTAAGGTGAGATTGGCCTGGTACAGGCAAAGACGGAGGTGGTCTAGACTAGGAGGCCGATGGCTCAGTAGCGATGCAGCCAGCACCGGTGCAGGAATATGAGCTTCCTAGCGTGCCCGTCTGGAGATAAGACAGCGCAAAGATCTTGAATTCACTCAGAAATGGCACGTTTTCCTCTAGGTTTATTTCCTCAAGTCTTGATCATGATGACTCTTCCACTGGTTTGCATGAAAAGGAGCATCCAAGGACAATGTGGCAAGTTTTTTTTTTTTTAAAAAACCAACATTTATTACAGGGAAGATAATCCCTAATTTTGAGATTCTGCCCTTCCTGTTTATGGTTAAAATGTTTCTCTTAGGAAGACATGGAAGTTGATTTATATCTTAATAATGTTCCCTGGAAAAATAAAAACTTGACATGCCTACAGAGTGCTCCTCTTTTCTTCTTCTTTATAAAAAAAGTTAGATTAAAATCTAGAAACCCCATCTCTGGGTGGTCCTCAAACTTTTCCGCCCCTGAGCAAGTAAGGAGTATTTCATATACTGCCATCTAGTGGTCACCCTCTGTCACACATGCTGACTCTGAGAAAATGGTGTGTGGGAACACAAGGGGTGTGTGTGTGTGTGTGTGTGTGTGTGTAAACTCAGGTGCCAACAAGCAGAGATGTGTTAGCATGGAAAAATGCAGGTTTTGAAAACTGTGTAGAAAGAATCAGAGTGAACAGACCTCCTACTCCAAATCCATGTGGGCAGAATTGAAAGCAGGTGTGTGGGATTAGCACGCTGTATTTTTTCCAACATCCACCACCCAAAGGGCAGCCGCACAGAATCGTTCATGCTCAGGAGCGCAATCAGCTAATGGGACGTGAGACGGCGTAGAGGAGAAGCTTTCAAGACGAAACTTGAACCAAATGTGTTCAGGGTGTAACTCATACCTTTTGAATAACAGCGGCATCCCTTCCAACTCCGGGAGGACCCCTCAGCCTTTCCCAAACGGTGAGTGTGGATTTCTGCAAGTGTCTGTGCACTGAGAGCTTGGCAGAGAATGTGGGTTTGCAAACAGCAGGCAGCTGTGACCTCTGAAGAGGGCTCCGCTAGCAGCTGGTACATCCCACCTCTGTCCTTCACCGTTGCGGCAGCCTCTGGGCTTCTCCATCTGCAGCTGCATCCTGCCAATCCCCTCCTCCAGGCTGGCCGCTCCTCTTCATTTCAGACTGCTAGAGAGAATGTAAAAGGGGGCAGGGGGGAATGCAAAGAAACCCTGTCTAGGGTAGAGAGGAGACGGCAGTGCTTCCTTAAAAGGCCCGAAACCCCTTCCCAACCCCAGAAGACCTTGTGCAGAAGAGTCTCAAACGACTTGGTGTTCTGTAACTCTCCTGGGGGGCCCTGAACTGAGTAGGGAATTCAGGCTCCGGACACTCGTGCAGAAGCCAATAGTCTGTAACTTGTAACAGACTGTGTTCTGAAAGGTTACATGTATATTGGGCTTCCCCAGTGGCTCACTGGTAAAGAATCCAACCTGCCAAGGCAGAGAACGTGGGTTCAGTCCCCGGGCTGGCAAGATCCCCTGGAGGAGGAAATGGCAACCCACTCCTATATTCTTGCTTGGAAAACCCCAAGGACAGGGGAGCCTGGGTGGGGTCAGAAGGAGTCAGACAGGACTTTGTGACTGAGCACCCAGACACATACACGTGTATTGGTCCCGTTTGAAATTTGAAATACGTTTACACATAAAACCAATGAGCTGCAGTGCTTAGGATCCCAGGCTGGCTTGGGAAATCGTCTTAACCTCGTCTCTGCATCTGAGCTGTGCTGCGACCTTCTTGAGACCACCTGTGCTTTCTCTTGAGTGGGGCACTCTGTGGGGAGGGGGGTGGAGGTTCTGCAGAGCCTTAATCATTGATTCTTTTAATAATTCTCAGTAGAAACTCCTTAACACATCAGAAGAGTACCCAAGGGGGTAAAATTAGAAAGAAAGAAAGAAATCTGAATGTAATTAATCACACTTGCCAAGAGGATGTGTTCAAAGAATTCTTAGCTAAGATAGCAGCAGCCAGTAATTCCAGGAAGACAGTGCAAGGGTGCACATGGGCGCCCTGCTTCCCCAGGCTCTGGGCACCCAGGGCTCACTTGTGCGCCTTTGAATCTTCTCAGCTGCCTGTGTGTTCCGGGACAGCGCCGCGCCCCTCAGTTCTGGCTCGGAGTAGGTGCTCAATAAGTGTCAGATGAGTGGAGCTGCCAAAAGCAGGCACAATTTCTTGCATTCACTTTATACATAGTAACCAGTTATCTGCTATGATGTGCGCGTGTTCTAAGTACTGGATCAACAGTGGGCTGGGAAGTTGGGTCCCTGCTTTTATATCTTGTGGTAGGTTAAGTAATGGCTCATCAAAGTGCCAGCATGCTAATCCCTGGAACCTTGAGTATGTTATGGACATAACATGGAAAAAGGGATTTTCAGACATGACGAAGCCAAGGATCCTGAGATGGAGAGAGCATCTTGGATTATCCAGGTGGGCCCAGTGGACTCACCGAGGTTCTTATGAGAGGTCACAGTGATGCAGGCCCACAAGCCAAGGAATACAGGCAGCCTTGAGAAGCTGGAAAAGGCAGGAAGCAGAGTCTCCCCTGGATCCTCAAGAAAGACCACAGCCCTGCAGACACCGTTGCAGAGAAGACGCCAATTCTGACTCCATGTTGGAACTGTTTCTTGACTTGCTTTTCATTGTTTTTGTTATTATAATCACACAGAATGGCCCGCCTCAGAGAATCCTGCTCCTCTGTCTGACTGTTAGACGTGCCTTTGTTCAGGACCCTGTCCACCTGTAGATAGCAGGAAGGGAGACACTGACACATCCCTGCCCGAGGCTTGTCATTTTAGGAGATGTTTTCTAGATTAATGGTCTTTTTACTTTGCTTCCTCACCTTCCCCCATCTCTGATCTATAAAAGAACCCAGCATCCAGACCCCGATAAGATGGTTATTTTGAGGTGCTAACCTACCATCTTCTTGGTCAGCAGGCTCCCCAGTTAAAGTCTCTTCTTTGCCTCACCCCTCACCTCTCGGATTCACTGACCCATCAGTGAATCGGTGAGCAGGGTGAGCTTGGACTTGGTAACAGCACCTTGGTTTTAGCTCTGGGAAACTGCTTTCAGGCGTCTGGTCTTCAGATCTGGAACATAAGGAGTTTGTATTGTGTTGAAAGTCACTCAGTTTATGGTAATGTGTTACAGCAGCAGTAGGACATGAATATAAGCTGAATGTAGTTGTAACTTATTAGCTATTTTGTACAAAGTGTAACAGGCTTCCCTGGTGGTTCAGTGGTAAAGAATCTGCCTGCCAATGCAGGAGATGTGGGTTCGATCCCTGGGCCAGGAAGATCCCTTGGAGAAGAAAATGGCTATCCCACGGACAGAGGAGCCTGGTGGGCTACAGCCCATGGGGTCACAAAAGAGTTGGGCCCAACAGAACAACTACAACAACAACATGAAAGATAACAGACAGTAAAAAATAGCCCCAATACATCATCATAATAGAGATAGTACAGAAGGATGTTCTCCGCACAGTTGGGCTTAATAATTCATTCTTCTCTTTGCCAGTCAGAGAGCCTTTTTGAGGCTGTACCTTTCTGGGATAGCAGAAATTCACTTTGCAGCTTCCAACATCAGATTCTGAATCTCCAAATGCTTATATATATATATATTTTTTTTTTTAAAGAAGGAAACATTTTGATGATAAATCCTTCCCTAGATAACAACTTTTATTTTAGCATGAATATTGTTCCTTAACTGACAGTCAGGTTCACCTTGGATTTTTTATCAGAGCACCCAAAGAAACAGAAAGGAGATCTTTGCCTCTCATTTCTCCAAGGAGGAACCAGGCACAGATCTGACCAAGTTGCTTCACCGCCCACGAGCAAGAATATGAACTCAGCTCTTTTGACACCTCAGCCAAGGGCGTTCCCCCAGTCTCAGCGCTAAAAGAAGCTTTAAACATGCGGAGGGCTGGGGTTGACAGCTTGCTACAGGGAGAGGAGAGGAACTCCAGAGAAATGCCAATAGTCAGAACCTCTGGAATAAGACAGCCTCCAGTTTTTACATTAAAACAAGGGGGAAAATGTGACAATTGGATGAGTTTCATTTTGAAACTCATTTAACCCGAAAAGTCAAAACGAAACTCCAGGGGTGCAAACCCACAACAATCAAAATAAAAACAAGTTTTCACAAGCCCCTTGTGAAGCTAAATATAGATTTTTTTTTTTTTAGATGGACCCCACTCACCTTCAAATTCATGACTTTTGAGAACGATTTCAAACATTTTTTTTTTTTTAAATGTCAATCAAAAGAAACATAGTTTCGCAGGGGAGGGAGGGTGAGGCTGGGCTTGTATGTGTGATGGGGGAGCATTTCTCTGACTTAGCTCCTCCCCCAAAACCGTCAAGCTGTTTTTAAATACCATTTGTGGTCACCTGCCCTGGTAATATTTTCTAATTGTGGTCAAAAGAAGCTGACTAAATGTTTGTGTGTTCGCTCCAGGGGGAAACTGTCAAAAGCCAGGGCCTTAGTGGACGGCCTTCCGTCATCTTACTTCTCACCAGGTTCTTGGGTGCATCTGTGTGAGACCCCTCTGCGTTCTGCCGTTGTAAAGAGCGTAATCCAAATTGGAACCCAAAGTACTCTGGCTGCAGCAGGGGCCGTGCACACGGCTTTTTCCTTTTCCTGACCCTCTGGCCTCACCGCTGTGCCCAGCGGGAGGCAGACGGTGGGGGCTGGGGTCACCTGGGGCCTGAGGGTGGCCCCGGAAAGATGGCCCCTTGGTTCCTCACCGTGCGGTGAGGGCTTTGAGCCAGGATGTTTGAACTGCTGAGCAATTTCTTATTAAGACGTGAGCACCCAAGTGTCAGCTGGAGCTCTCGGCTTTTATTTGTGGTGGGCTGTTTTCCTGTCACGGCTGTTGTGGTTCACCGTCTACCTGAGTGTTCAAAACTGCTTTGCAGAATCCAGGGGCTGAGCTCCAGATCAGCCCTGCTCCTTCCCCTCCCACCGGTGGCCCCCCCGGGACAACAACCCCACAGGGCATCTCCTCCTGGGCCCCAGTGCGTTCCTATCTGGAGAAGAATCGTGAGAAAACAGGCATGAGAAAACACACTGTCAGATCTTCAGTGTCTATTTCCAGGAATGGTACTTTGGGGAAAACTCAGACAGCTCTCCAGCCTGCTGTGCCAAAGAATTCAGACTGTGATTTCCCGGAACAGACGATGGAAATCAATTGTAACCCCGTGAAGTCCAAGAATGGAACTGGGACTTCAAAAGCCTTAGAATTTGGGGAACCACGCCTCATTTATGTGAAGGAAATAATCACAAATATGTATAACATTTTCAAAACTAAAGTCACAAGGATGTTTATTAGGAGTTCACCTGTGATAACAAAAAATGGAAAAAAAAATCTAAATGGCTAATAAGTTATTGATTGAACACATTATGGTATAATCATATTTTTTTGTCATCATCAGTAACTAGCATTTGTTGAATGGTTACTGTGTCCTGGATGTTACATATTGGCTTTACGGGTGTTATCACACTTAGTCCTTAAAAAAACCCCAAGAACTTACGCTCAGAGAGGTAAAATTCCTTATCCATGAGCACAATACTAATATAGTGAGACAAGTAATAACCACTTACCACCCCACCAAACCCATGGCCACCTCGAACCTAAGAACATGACCTTATTTAGAAACAGGGTCTGTGCAGAGGTAATTGCTAAAAACAAAATCTACCTAGGCCCATCTATGACTGGTAGCCTTAGCTTGCGAAGAGAGAGAGTGATTTGAGCCCCACAGAGACACAGACAGACGTCTACGTGAGGATGGAGGCAGAGACTGAAGCGATGTGTCTCCAAGTCGAGGAGCGCCAAGGGTTGCTGGCAGCCGCCCGGAGCTTGGAGAGACACAGGAGGCAGACTCTCTCGGAGAGCTCCAGGAACAACCAGCCCTGCTGACACTTTGATTTCAGACTTCTCGCCTCCTGAACTATGGTGTCTGTTGTTTCAAGCCGCCCCACTTGTGGTGAATTGTTGCGGCAGCCACAGGAAATGAATACAGATGAAGTGAGTAGTACACGCAGGATTTGAACCTAGGCTGACTCCAGAACCAGAACTCGCCCTCTGCGCCACGTAGCCTCCGACAGCCGGGCTTAACGTGGTATATTTAACATCACATTTGGGTAAAAAATTTGAATATATGCATAGAAAAGAACTGGAAGAATATATGGTGAAATGTTTATTTCTGGGTAGCAAGAATCCAGATGGATTTTAATTTCCTTCTTTTTGCTTATCTGCTTTTTCCTTTTTCAGCATCAAATGCGATACTTTTCATAGTAAGATGCACACGGAATGATGTAGGAGGGAAGGGGCATCATGCTACAACTTGCGCTCAAATGGTTCAGACAAAAAAAAAAAACCTAATAAATATGTATCTGCACAGAGAGAAAGTGATTAAGCAAATGTGGGAAAATGTTAATCATTGAGAATTTGGGTAAAGGGTAGATAGGAATTCTTTGTATTGTTCTTACAGCTTTTCAGAAATTTTGAAATTATTTCAAAATTTAAAAGTTGCCCCTACCCCCAAAAAAGAGTCCTAACATGGAAGACATTCAAACCTGAAACAGAAACAACTTTATAAACATAAATGCCAAGACACAGCCAACTAGCGTACTCTAAGAATCAGAAAAGCTTATTTGTGGATTAAAAGCAAGTATGTGCATTACGGCAAAGATGACTCTCCAAGGGATGGGGAGGGGGTGGGGAGGCAGAGATAGAGACAGAGCATCTCTAGATAGAGAGATAGAAGAAAGTAGTACCAGGAAGACGTTCCTGTTGAAGGACTGATGAGAGGCTAGCACAGCCCTGCAGCCCGCCGCAGCTCTCAGGGGTCGTTTTTGGCACATCGTTGAGAAGGAGTGATTTCAGGCCAAGCCTGGACAAGGAGTCAGAAGAGGAGACTTTGCCCAACCTGCTGGGGAGGTGTGTGCCTGGGTCTCTTCACAGGCCCTTCAGGCTCTGACGGCAGCTTTGCGTCACTGCTTACTAGTTCCCCAGAGTAGTAGAGTATGTTGTGTGGCCTCAGTCGTGACCGACTCTTTGTGACCCCCTGGACTGTAGCCCACCAGGCTCCTCTGTCCATGGGATTCTCCAGCAAGAATACTGGAATGGGTTGCCATTTCCTTCTCCCAGGGGATCTTCCCGACCCTGGGATCAAACCCACATCTCTTATGTCTCCTGCATCGGCAGGCGGGGTCTTTACCACTAGCACCACCTGGGAAGCCCCCGTTTCCCCAGCGGGTGGTCAACAGTAATAACTATCCAGGTTACATGTTTTGAAGTATTTCCTTTTATTTACATATTTGGCTGTGCTGGATCTTAGCTGCGGCATGTGGGATCTAGTCCCTTGACTGGGGATCAAACCCTGCCCCCCTGCCTTGGGAGCCTGGAGTTTTAGCCACTAAACCACCAGGGAAACCCCCACGTTATATTTTTTAAAATAATACGGATAGACAAACTAGAAAAGGATTTCCTGGTCCCTTGGAAATATAAAATTATTGACAGGGCACTTGATAGTTTTATTTTAGTAGAACAGAAATCCTAATGTGCCAATTTTAAAGCTCACTTCCAACCGACACGTCTAGTTTACCATCTGGGCGAATACAGGAAAGGGTGTGTCCATAATTTGGACTTATCTGGAAGGGAAAAGAGTCACATTACTCAATGGCATTATTTCAGATGGTCTCTTTCTCTATCATTAATTCCTATAAAAATCTGTGCCCATTATGAAAAGTAACAGTGTTATTGGCATCATTTTTGTTCAATATATTGTGTAACTGGGCTAGTTCTCATCCGTTTACAGGAGCCATTATTTCCTGCCATTCCAAGGTGGGTGAGTGGCAGGGCTGATGTGAATGAGTCTCGCTTGGAAGCAGCCCCACCTTCAGCCTCAAACAGCACAGATGAATATATGGTTTGGCAAATGCGTATTGAATGTATTACGTGCCCTTAATTGAGTCAAAGAATAATAGGTCCATTTTTATTCCATTCTCAAGTTGTTTCACGTTCAACATTCCTTCCTCACAAAGGTTAGCTAATTGTTCCAATCTGCAGTGCCAAGTAATTTGTGCCTAGTAATTCCATAAATGTTTGTATTTCTGGTTTCTTACAAAGCAATTCCACTTCACCAGGCTTCTAAATCTTGTTTGGAGGGAAAGGATCCCACAAAGACCCATCCTGCCATCACACTTGCATATTCTGAATGTCCCCAAAACCACAGAGAGTATTGACTGCCCAGGGTGCCTCCCACAGACCATTCACAGAGAATCAGCAGCCAGTGAGAGAGTGTCTGAGTGGGAGGTTTGGTGTATGTGTAGATATTTTTCCCTAATGTATTTAAAACTAGTTTGAAGTTCAAGTGGGAAGAGTCCCTTTCTCGCCTTTCCTTTATGGAAAGAAAAAGCAGCTTCTTGTTAAGATTCCAGACCATCAGCCCCACCACCACATTGACCTCTTTACAACTGGTTTTATTAACATTTTCTGCTTTATGACATTCTCACAGTGTACAAAGAATCTGTCCCTTTGAGTCTTACACCTTCCTTCTCAAGGGAAATATCCTCCCAAAGCCTGGCCATGGACTTTTGGATTTTTGTTCTTATTTTGGGGGTAAAAGCAATGGTGTTTATAAACTTATGCATTAGAGCATGACCTAGTGATGTAGTGAACCCTGAGTTCATGGGCAGTATTTAAGCCCTTTTGGTCAGCCAGCCTTAATAGGCGAGTATCATTGATCAAGACACCTGCATCCATCCTAGACCACCAGACTCACAATCCTGACAGGAAGGATGCAAGCCAACCACTGAGAAGTCTTCAGTTGACCTGATGACTAAGTTAAAGCCTTCTTTTGGGAACTGACATTAAAATAGAGTTATCCTTGTCAAAAACGGCTAAGGTTTTCGTGAACTTGGTGGTGACTGCTGTCATATTTGAACTCTATGCACTTAACCCACATGCGTTCTTGTGGTCTTTCAAACTGCCTTGTAAAGGCAGAACCAGGTGGGAACCAGGTTCTTGCAGTTCCTTGCTTAGTAATGGCACCCAAGGATTATGTTGTGTGTAATGAATTCTAATTTTTCCATTTCCAGCAGAAGAAATCCAGGTTCAGAAAGATGGCTTTCTTACAGGTTTACGCAGAGTTCGTGACGCTTGGGGCCAAGGTCTCGTCCAGGGCTCCTTGTTCCTTGCGGACCTCAGGCAGTGCTGACTCCTGGGCCTGCAGTCCGTGATGGTCACCAGGTGAGCAAAGGTGCCTTGGGTTCAGGGTGGGGGCTCTTAAACTCCAGTGTGCATAAGAATGACCCAGTGTTGGGAATGGGGAATTTAAAAAATATGGGCTCTGGAACCCCTACCCAAGTATCGATTCTGCAGGCTAGGGGGCATGTGCATTTTTAACCAATCCTCTGTGTTCTTCTGATGCAAGTAGTTTGCAGTGAGAAGCACTGTCCTATAAACTGGGATGGAGCATATTCCAACATGTGCCTTAATTCATCAGGTTTTGTTTTGTTTTGTTTTCATATTTTCCACTCAAAATTCTATCATTTCAATGTTTTTTCCTAATGGGCAAACATTTAGGACAAGAAAAGACACTCAGGGTCATTAGTCATTGGTGGTGGTGGTTTAGTTGCTAAGTCATATCTGACTCTGTGTGATCTCATGGACTGTAGCCTGCCATGCTCCTCTGTCCATGGGATTTCCCAGGCAAGAATGCTGGAGTGAGTTTCCATTTCCTTCTCCAGGGGACCTTTCCAACCCAGGGATTGAACTCAGGTCTCCTATTTTGCAGGGCAAATGCCTTACCTCTGAGTCACCCAGGAAGGCCCATTAATCATTGGGGAAATGCAACTGAAAATCCCAATGAGATACTGTAGCACACCCATTAGAATGGCTACAACCAAAAAGACAGTACCAAATGGAGACAGAGAATATGGAGAAACTGGAAGCCTGACGTACTGCTGATCAGAGCATAAAATGATAACGCCACCTGGGAAAGAGTTTGGCAGTTTCTTAAGAGGTTAAACATACATTTACCATATGATCTAATAATTCTTCTCTTAGGTATGTGCCCAAGAGAAATGAAAACATATGTCTACACAAAGACTTGTACATGAATGATCATGGTAGGTTTATTCATAATTGCCCTAAATTAGAAACAACACAAATGTCCACCTACTGATGAACAGATAAACAAAATGTAATACAGTTATACAGTGGAACATTGTTCAGTATTTTAAAAAGAGAATGAGCTGCTTATATATGGCACAACATGGATGAGTCTCAAAAACATCACATGAAATAAGCCAGACACAAAAGACCACAGATCACATAATTCCACTTAGATAAAATTTCTAGAAAAGACAAATCTATAGAGATATAAACCAGATCAGTAGTTGCCTGGTGCTGGGAGTAGGATTGACTTTGAAGAGACAAAAGGGAACTTTATGTCAAGATAGAAATATTCTAAAACTGGATGGGAGGCATGACTACAGAACTCTGTAAAGTTACTAAAAAATCATTAAGCTGCAAAGTTACAGTGGTGGAGTTTTAAGGTATATAATTTATACCTCAAAAAAGGTGTTTAAACAAACAACAGGCTCTCAGAAATGGCAATTGAAGGTTACAGGAGTGAATGAATCAATCAAAAAACATTTCAAACGTTTCAAAGTATTGAGGCGCTGGTGTTCAAAGAAATCTATCTGCATATGATTAAGCTCCTTCCGTTGCACACGGTCATCAGCTCCAGCCTAACGTGAGTCTCATTAGTTGGTGGCTTTTTTCTTTTCAGCTCGCTCTGAGTCATAGTTTCAGCCTCTGCCTTCACCGACTTATCCCCAACTTTCCAGCCGCTCTCAGCTTTTCTCAGCCTTCACCACCACTAGACTCTCTTCCCTTTAAGCTAACAGGCGATTTTAGCCCTTTAGCTTCCTTAACAAGCAGAGAGGACCGTCCACCGTTCCCTCTGACTCATGTGCTTTCTTTTCCGAGCGGCAGGAGAAGAAAAAAAGAGTTTTCAGCCCCACCATGCGTGTCCGTGTCAGCAATTCAATTGTTCCCTTAGCAACCATCGCTGTTGCTGCCGGCTTTCCGATACACACAGCTTTCTCGAAGAGCTTAAAGTCACAGAATATCTGGTTCGTGCCAGAAGCAGTTTTCTAAAAAGACCAGTATCTCTTCTAGAGCCAACTCTTTTTAAAACAATATTCAAACAAAACACACCGGTTTCAGACAAAGCCAATGAGGCAAACAGTGCTGGGGAGATGATGCCTCCCAGGAACACTCAGCTGAGATGAGAGGCTGAGCAGCGCTGGTCTGCCTGCTCTCCTCCTGGTCCGTGGATGTCATGGGTCACAGGGGAAATCAGAAGTGAAGGAGGGAGGATCGTCCTGGGTGGGAGCAATCCAGTGACTCTGCTTTGCTGATGCAACAATCGAGGCATTATTTTTGCATTAGAAGCTTTCCCGATTTTCCATTTTTCAGTCTGGCTCCTTATGTGAGCATACTGTCTTCAATGTGTTTCTACATCCAGGTAAAAAGTAAGACCCAAGGTTAGCTCAAAAGTGTGGATTCCTTTATTATTCCATCCATTATTTATGTTCCAAGAGGATCTGTAAATTATTTTTCTCTTAAAAAAAAAAAGAGATACGTTTCCTATGTCACGTGAGAAGCAAGGGTGTCTCAGATGCAGGGGGTCATGTGCATACCCTCTCCAACACCATGAGAAGGGTCTGGAGTTTGTGATATTCTATTTCATAGGCCTGTCTATAGGGATAAAAATCCCTCAGTAGCAGTGGTAGTTTCTTCTTTAGTTAACAAGAGTGAAGAGGTATTTTATCACTCTTTGAGAACACTGGCTTTTCAGCATTTCAGAACACCTATACTTCAAACAGCTGATACCAATATCATGGTGAAGCCCTGCTGAATATTAGGTGCGCTGGGAGTTGAGTATATGACTTGCAAGATTTAGGCATCTGCCTTTGTAAAAAATGTATGGACATGTATATGGTATTCTTTTTTGTTTTGTTGCCCTTTGCTTTGTTACACTTTGCAGATACCATGCTTACAAAGTTTTTTTATTTTTTATTGAGGTAATAACATCAGTTTGTAACATGACATTAAATTTCTTATGTACAGTGCTGTATTTCTACTTTGCACACGCTACAGTGTGAACAAGCCAAACCAAGACAAAAGGGGAGCTACAGAGAACAGAGTAGTGGGGTTTTGTTTTGTTTTGTAAATTCTTTCTATTTCAACTCTTCCTTTCGATTAGTTCTGTTCCTAATTAAGCTGATTTTCCTTGATATTAGCCCAAATTAAGACGATTTCCATATACATATACGGGTTCCATATTTATATGTATTTCAACTGTTAACACAGAAGCTATTGACCCAGTGGGCTTGTAAAACAGGAAGAAATCCTCTGGTGCATTTTATAACCTTTAAAGATAGATACTCACAGCTGTATACGTATTCCTGCAGGTCCCAGCTCTGTGGCCTGGATGTCCCCACAACCAGTCCTCCAAGCTGTTTTGAGAGCTTGTACTTAAGGCCAATCCACTCCCTCAGCGTTTCCCAAAATAATGCAAAGTCACCAAAAATGAAGCACTCATGTTAAGGTTCTGAGTCCGTCCCCAAGGCCTTAAGGATAAAATTCACAGGCGATTTATCACAAATAGCCTATGGGCAAACACTGCCAACCATTCCCACACAAAGCAAAAGCAGCAGCTTCCCTGGTGTCTCAGTGGGAAAGGATCCACCTGTCAGTGCAGGGGATGCAAGAGACGCAGGTTTGACCCCTGGTGCAGGAAAATCTCCTGGAGGAGGAAATGGCAACCCACTCCAGTATGCTTGCCTGGAAAACCCCATGGATGGAGGAACCTGGCAGGCTATAGTCCTTGGGGTTGCAAAGAGTCAGACATGACTGAACACACACCCACCTTTTCAGTTTAAAAGAGTAAAGAGAGTCCTCCCGATTGGAGTTTGCCTTGGAGGAATCAACAACTATCTGGTTTTTATGACAAAACAGGAATCAATTGCTCCCACCTCTGTGCTGTGCTTAGTCGCTCAGTCGTGTCCAGCTGAGCCCCTAATGCCTTGAAATCTGTCACTTGGAGACTTAGGCAGGTGAATGACCTTGGGTCTGATCTGCTGTCCCTGAATTGCTAAAGAACAAGATTTTTCCTCTTTAATGTTTCTGGGCATTGGTTTCCTCACCTGCTGAGAGAGTGGGGTGGAATGAGTAGCCTCCAGGCTCCACCGTGGCTGTAATCTGTGTTTCTACTTCCTCCGGGCCTGGACTGCGGAAGTCCATGACTTTCTGTATGTCTGCCCCAGCTGCCCTGACCCTCTCTGGGGCCCTTTCTTTCTCCGGGAACTAGGCATCTCTCACATGTATTGTTCATACATTCTGATTCACACAGCCTTCCTTCACACCGCCATCCAAGTCAGAGGTGTGAAAGCAAAGAAGGAAAAAATATACACAGACACGCACACATAAGTATATGCATCTATAAAGCCATGTGTTTCAGGTAAGCCCACGGTCACCCAGAGCTCAGTGCTCTGAGCCTCACCAGGTGATTCTTCTCGGCAGGAAGTGACCCGTCAACATCCTGCCCTGTCTCGGGGGCCCATCACACATCCGGTTCCTGGCTGGGCTGGCTCCTCTGCCAGCCACAGCCTTGATTTCTAGGCTGAATGGCCAAGTGGGGTGCCCTTTACGGCAATTTCTGAATCAAGTTAGAGGGCAGTTTAGCTCAGGACCTGCCATGTCACTGGTCCAGTCCCGTGCACGCAACCTCCCCACTCACTCCTGTTACAAGAACCACACGCTGACAACTTGTCCCCCCAGTGGAAAGTTGCCCTGAGTTCAAATATAGTGGGAGAGTCTAGAGCAATTCTGCTGTCAAAGCTGACTGATTACCCTACAAACAGTCCTACTAGTCCTAAGGACACTTTCAGGAAATAAGTCTCCTGATCTCTTTTCTCTCAACCCTTTTTTTCTCACCCACCCCTTTCTCTGGCCCATCAAACACAGGTGAGAGTTTCAAGATGATGCCCCTGGTGGGTGGGAGCGTCAAGGCTGTGCCTTGGAGTCTTGTTTTTTTCCCAAAGGAATGGATGCATGATTGACTGCTCTGTGACCACTGAGGTAATCCTGGTGTTCACTGAGGAAATAAATGGCTTTCTGGACTGTGAGGACATGTGACCAGACAGTGACCACGGGGACAGGAAAGGTGCAGAGGAGGGGACCAATCAAGACAGGGAAAGAAGTATGACGACCACACTTCTGAAAGCATATACATTTATGTACATATGCATATATTAAATTATATCAAAAGGTCTTGAAAGAATCAGAAAACATAGACTAGTTCCAGGGAAAAATAGTCTACAACTTTGCCTCCTAGAGAGAATCATTGCTGACGCTCTAGTGTGTTTCCTTCATCTTTGTTTCTTATGGAAATGAAATTTAAGAACTCAGTTTTGTGACCTGTTTTCTTTCCAGTTGGTAATACATCCCGGATCCCTTTCACCACTTGTTGCTGTGGGCCTGAGGCAGGGCCAAGCCCCTTACATTATTCCAGGAACCCCCCGAGGGGTGTATTCTTTATTTTTTGACTTAAGGTGAAGCCTTTGGTTTTGACCTGGGTTCAATGACAGAATCACTGCATCCTCAGACCTGCAAAATGATAGCCAGCCATCATGCAAATCAAACCTGTTTCACAAGTGAGAAAACGGAGGCCTGAGCCACAGCCAAACCCAGGACTAGATCCGTATGGACCGCTCCTGGTCTGTTTGCCCCACACCACAGCCACAAGTGCGAGAAAGCTTTCCTTTCAGTAAACGGCCCTCGAGAAGCCTCGAGGTGGGAAAGGGGTGCGGCCTCCCCAGGATTAGTGGGGGCTGCTTAGCCTCACCCAGTAGAGGCCGTGGCCGGAGTGCGTGAATCAGGGGACTGGGCGGGGTACGCGGAACCAAGAGCCTCACCACTCTCATGGAGCCCAGGGGAGACTCCTTCCATTCCGGGGTCTTCACCTGTCGGAGGTGCAGCTCTGCCTTCTAGATGCAGCACTGGGCCACTCCTCACCACCTCCTCCTCTGCCGCCCCTTCGGCCTCCCCTTCCTCCCCCGGATTATGGCAAGAGCTCCCCACTAGGATGCCAGCTTCCTCTTGCCCACCACAGTCCCCACAATGATTGCCTACAGCTGGTGCATGCTGAGTCGCTTCTGTCATGTCCAACTCTTCTAGACCCTAAGGACCGTAGCCCGCCAGGCTCCTCTGTCCGTGGAATTCTCCAGGTAGGAATACTGGAATGGGTTGCCATTCCCTGCTCCAGGGGATCTTCCAGAGCCAGGGATTGAACCTGGGTCTCTTGGGTCTCCTGCACTGGCAGGGGGGTTCTTTACCACTAGCGCCACCTGGGAAGCCCCACAACAGCCGGTGGGCTCCTTTTAAAATGTTAAAGTGCTCCAAAGCTGCATTCTACCCTACTGTGGTTAAAGACCAAAGTCCTTACAACGTCCACGGGGACCTTCCATCCCCGCCCGTCTGCCCCTCTCTGTCCTACTTTCCTCCCCAGCTTTCTGGGCTCCTGCCACACCTGCCCCCTCGGTCTTTCTCACACTTGCCTCTGAGTCATTGCCCTTGCTGGTCCCGCCACCTGGAGCGCTCCTCCCCACGTTCCGTCCTGGACTGCATTCCCACATGCTTTGGGTTTGCGCTCAAACATCACATTTTCAGTGGGGCTTTCCCTGAGCATTTGAAGTTGGGGTCCCTAGTCAGGATTTTAGATGACTTCCTTCTAGACATCCCTCCTTCCTGAATTGATTCTCCTAGGCCCTGATCACTTCCGGACACACCACATATTCCACTCACTTTTCCTTGTCTATCTCTCTCCACTAGAATGCAAGATCTAGGAAGCCTGGGGTTTTGTCTGCTCACATAATTAGTGAAAATCTTTTCTCACAAGTCATGGGAACCAACTGCAGCTTAAGGGGGAAGGGAGGCCATTTATCCCAAGGACTCATGAAACCCATGGGCAAAAGGGAAGGCTGGACTCAAGGAGGAACAGGGACCCAGAAAGAAGGCTCTTGCTCCCCTCTTTGTAGGTCTCTTCTTTCTCCTCTGTGCACCTCCTGGCTCTTCTTCTCCAGACCATAGAACAAAATATGGCCACCCAGTTTTCATGCATCAAGTCAGCTGGGTATAGGATATACCAGGCACTGGCCTAAGTGCTCAGGGTGCCTCAGGGAACAAAGTGGAGTCCTGCCTTCGTGGAGTTTACATTCTAGTGCAAGAGAGGGATGCAAACATAATCAATGAGCAGAGACTGTAGCACCTTAGATGAGAAGATGGAGAAAAAAAATAGAGCAGAGTTAGGAGGTGGGGGACTGGCACATGGCATAAGGCACCCTGGGAACAGTTTTAAACATGGGTCAGAGGGCGCCCCAGGAGGAAAGCAAGATTTGAAGAAAGATTTCTAATCACCATACAAAGTGGCTCAGAAGCTCACGGCTAAATCCACAAAAGAGAAATCTGATGGATCCAGCCTAGACCAGGTGTCCACCTGTCCAGTCACTAGGACAGAAAGGCAGGGTCGCAAAAAGCAGACCTGTTTCTGGAAGCCCCTCCTGTGGATGAGACGGGAAGGGGAAAGGCATTCCCAGAGGAGGGGAATTATCTTGAGCTGAAAAGACATCGCCAAATGGATCTGCCCCTGGAGAGAGTTGGGGACATTCTGTTTGTGCCACTGGAGCGCCAGTGTTGACTTTAGAGGTTGAAAAAAAAAAAAAAGTCCCAATCCAGTTGAGTTGTTCATGTGACCTCACCTGTTGGAGGTTTGTGGTAAACTAGACCCCCGATCCTGCCACATTTACGCGAAGGCGTTGTGCTGTCCGAATAGCCCACGACAAGCGGACAGAGATGATGAAATCACCAAGAACCTTGCTGAATGTGAACTGACTCAGAAAATAATGTACCACATCTCCAACTGTAGGGCTTGTCTCTGCCTCCTTGGGAAGGGTTGCCCATTTTTAGCACAAGCAGAACTGATTCTCATCTGTACCCTCAGGATTATTTTCCCAAAAGAGCAAAAAGTCGCAAAGAATTAAGGGAGCGGGAAGGAATAAGGCGTGGGCATACTGGAAGATAGAATGGCAGAAACCGTGACACTCAGGTTATTTCCTTCTGAGCGAGCCAAAATGGAAAATTTGATAAACCCCAAGGCATCTGTTGCTTTGCAAGAAATGCCTTAGAGAATTTTGAGCCTGGAGGATTAGCTCAGAGGACCCTCCTCAGATGTTTACAGGCTCGTGTGAATTGTCAGCCTTTGAAAAGGAGACAAGTAGTATTTATAAATTTACGAATTTAGAGGCCTCAGGCCCCATTACAAAAACCAAGGAATGTAAGACGCTAGTCAAGTTTAAACCCAAAATGTAGGTCATCTCAGGCTGTGAGGTCACAGCAGAGCTCCTGGCTGACCATTGAACATAGATTGTGCCCCATCACACCCCCATGGCACCAGTGTTTGCAGGCAGCAGAGACTGAGATCCTCATATGTGGATGAAGATGCCAAAGGTAAGGTAGAGAGAAGGCAGAATCAAAAAACTGTTGGTTTGCCACGACCAACAGAAGGATAAGTGTTTATGTGGGCTGTCAGCCCCGGGGGCTTTATATGGGGCTGACTGCGGAAGCCATCCATGCCCAGCACCGAAAAAGCAGGTCCAGAGTCTGCCTTGCACCAATCCAAGAGTCAGAGGCTCCCAGCAGCTCCTTGGGAGACAGAAGAGGCTTTGAGACTGGGTCAGCTTTGGTCACCTGCCTCCTCAGAGTAAGCAGTGAACTCACCACCACAGGGAAAGCTAAGTATCTGCAAGAGTCAAAATCAAGATGTTTTCTGATTTGCTTCTGAGTCTCAAAAGAATTTTAAGCACTGACTAGCCAGCAAATGCAAGTTGTTGTTATATGTACCTGGGCTTCCATGGTCTGAAATAGATCCCTCAGGGACTTTCTCTCTAACCCCACCTCTGACTGTTCAAGAGACCACACAACGGGGACCCCAAAAACGTCTTTTGGAGGATTTTACTGTGATCAGAAGCTGGTTTCTAAAACCTAAGAATCTTAACTTTATTAACCCGGTAAGGAAGTGTTTCTGGGGGTTATCCAGAGCCAAGGGAAAGCTTCACAAATCCAAAGATTCCTCTTTATACCCAAAGTTCAATCTAAGGAGCTGTCTGGAGGTCAGTTTCTCTGCTGCATCTTGTCACATTTCCTGTAAATCAGGCTTAAATAAGAAAGGGCCTTCTATCTAAGGTGGGCCCACTCCCCGGGCCAGCCTCCTGGAGGCTGGGACCCAAGGGTTGCAGAAGGGTCTTGCGGAGTACCCTGCTCATCATCACCAAGCACCATCACTGGGTCGAGTCTGCCCCAGGAATCACGGCTTGACCTTGGCAGTGTAAAATCTGTTTCTATGCCAGAAAGTAACACAGCCATAGCGCTTCCTCTTCAAATTGCTTGTCCCAGCATTTCCTAGAGACTTTGCTGAATTCCTGGAAAGACTGGCATGACAAAGCTGCCAAGAGGGGCTTCCTGCGGCAAGAACGCGGGAGCAGAGGGCACGCGTGCGTGGGGCCACGGGGAGGGGGAGTAGGCGTCCCAGGCAGAGCTGGCTGCCCTGACCAGTGACCACAGCACTTGGGAGATGTCTTCAACATCAGGATGACTTTGTTCCCTTGAATGACTTCAAGGAGTTGTAAGGGGCAGCATGTGAGTACTAGATGGAGACTTCTCTAAGAAAAAAAATGTGTAGTGATTATGAAAAATCTATATTTCTTTGTGTGGGTATGTGTGTGTATGTGAATCACTAAAGACTAATTCTGAGCCAAGTATAGAGGCCCTGCCTGCCCGGGGAAAGAGCATAAGCTTTGGAGCCATAGAGACTGAAGTTTAAACCCCAGCTCCTTCAGTTCCTAGAATGTATCCCTGGGCAAACCATTTACCTTCTCTGAGTCTCAGAGAGGCTGTTTACTTATCTGTGAAATAGTGGTTTTCATCTTGTAGGGCAGATTATTGTATTAACAACTGGATTAGAGGTGAGGCAGAAGAATCTGCTAGCACAATGCCTGGCACATGTAAGTAGCCAATAAATGATCATTGCAGCTGCTATTGCCATTTTTAATAAACTTGATGACATTAAAAAAAACAAGGTTTCAGACAGGTGTATTAAGACACTTTCTCTGATGTCAGGGAAGTTAATGGACTCGGCATATGGATATACAAAATATGACAGCCAGTGCTGACTGGCATTCTTAACCCTCTCTCGTTCTTGTCTTTTCACTCTGGAGGCAAGAAAGGCTAAATTGTCACTTTTCCAACCTCCCTGGCAGCAAAAGATTGCCGTAAGACATAGTTCTGGCTAAAGAGATGTGAGCAATGATCTTCTTCCCTGATAGAGGCATGGCTAGTGCTACTTTCTTTCTTTCCTCCTGCCTTGAATGTGGACCTGATGCCTGGAGCAGAGGCAGCCATACTGTACTCATAGTGCAATAAGCCGCATGGTAGGGATGTCAGGACAGAACAAGAAACAGGTCCTAACTTCTTGTTGACATCACTGATTGCTGCATCAGCCCTGGGCTACCTACTTCCTAGTCTTGTAAGAAAAATACCCTTCTATTTGTTTAAGTGACTCAGATGGGTTTTCTGTTGCTTACTGCTGAAAACACTCTTATCTGATAAAGAATTTTGTGATAAGCTTCTGAAATACCTTGCTGACCTAAGCAGAAAAATCCACAGTCACTTTGACTCTCAAATTCTCAGAGCATGCGCTCTGTAGACATTAAATAATCCTAAATATTTGAATCCAAATGAGTATATGTGGAGGAATGTAGGATACACACATATATTTCTATAGTAGCTTATAAAACCTTGGAGGTTTTCATTTCTCAACCTTTGGAGTGTGTAATCACAGTGGAACATGCTCATTCCTGGGCTCTAGCCCTGGAGAGTCTAGCTTCACATTCCTGGGATGAGTTCAGGATATCACAAAATTTTGCACAGGTGGTTTAAGGGGGCACAGGACTTAAGGAGACCTATGCTATAGCCTTCCTTAGCAGGGATCTAAGCTCAGCAAATCCTTGGTACTAAAGACTCCAAGAGTCAGACTGAAAAGGTGAAATAGCTTTACAGGTAGCATGGCCCAGCGTTGCTGTTTTAACTCAACAGACTTACTCCTCAAATTACAAAAAGTTATCAGGTTTCATAAAAACAGGATTTATATTCAGTCCTCTACTGACCGTTACACAGGCTTCCTCTTTAATTTTGCAGAGCTCTTGGTCTGGATAAACCAGCATTCAACCTGCGCAGGGATCAGAAACACTGGAACTGCTGCCTTATGACCTTATTTTAGTAACTGGGATGACCGTGATAGAAACTCCACAAAACAGTGTGGGGCTCATCAGCTAAGCCCGACATATTCACATATAGACAGACTAGGGCCCTTCTAGGGGGTGCTTCCCAGATGGTGCTAGTGGTAAAGAACCTGCCTGCCAACACAGGAGAGATGTGGGTTCAATCCATGGGTTGGGAAGAACCCCTGGAGGAGGGCATGGCCACTCACTCCAGAATTGTTGCCCGAGAATCCCACGGACAGAGGAGCCTGACAGGCTACAGTCCATAGGGTCACAAAGAGTGGGACTCGACTAAGCGACTTAGCAGGCATGCAAGGTCTTGAAGGTTGTTTTCTGCTTTGAGTGTGTTTTTTTTTTTTTTTTTACCCAGCAGCAAACTGTTTTAAGAGCCAAATATATTGTCTTGTATCAGGCTTCTTTCTAGTATCTCTGGTGGCAGTTATTGCTAAATAGTCTTCGATTCATGCATAGAGTACTGTGTAAATTCCTTCATCAACCTACTTTTGAGAAATAATTGCTGAGCTTCACATTTTAGTATCTGTTGATACCATTTGAGCCCATCCTCATATTGCATTTTTTATTATTTTTAATACTGCTGATAATAATAGTATAACTTTAACGAGCCCTAGTTGTATGCGAGACACTGTACCATACTCTTTACACGAAGTATTTTATTTGATCTCACTGCAGCCCAGTGAGGGAGGGTACTGTTGTCATGACCCTTTCACAGGTGGGTAAACTGACTTTTGGGAAGTTAAATTACTTATCCTCTGACAAAGCCTGAAACTCATCAAGCCAAGTTTTGAATCTAGGGAATTCTTTTCCCCAAGTCCACCCCCTTAACCACCATGCTGCGTTAGTGCCGTTTACCATCCACACTTATCAACTGTATTTTTCTTGCGGTCACACTGTGAGCATCTTTGAACAGTTATCCTATCGTGAGTGATTGTCATCAACTCTGTCAGCCATATTCTGCTACAGCATCATCTATAAAATCTTTGAAAAACAGGTATGGTCGTGGGTCTTGTGCTTGTAAAACTGCTGTGTTTCTGTGTTTTTAAGCCTGTTTTGAGTCACTTCCATAGACGCTGGCGAGATAGAAGAACATGAGTTTTGGAGTCAGATGCTGTTCTTGTGTGGCCCAAGCTGGATATTAATCTCTTTAAGCTACAGTTTGCACATCTTTAAAGGGCAAGTGTTCCTGCTACCTTATCACTCCCCAGGATTGTGTTCTGGCTGAACAAGCTTAGTGGATGTGAGAATGATGGAGTGATACAGACACTATTATTATTTAATGAAGTGCAATTGATTTACAACATTGTGTTAGTTTTAGGTACACAGCCGAGTGATTCAGTTTTTTTTTTCCCCCAAATGATGTCCCATTTTGAATTATTAAAAGGTATTAACATCATTATTTTATAACTTTCATTTTTATACAACTTTTCTGATGAGTCTCACTATAATTCATGATCACAAAATCTCCAAGTGGCCTTCAGCCTTGCCCAGTAAGCCCACGACACCCTCCACGTCGGTGAGGTTTCTCGACCGAAATGACGGTTCTACACTGTCTCTCTTCACGTGATACCCACCCCAGTTTTAGCTGGGGACCTTGGCTCCTTGCACTTCCTCAAGAAAGCTGCAACAACCCAAAGGGCCTGCCTCATCACATCACCACCGTAAGGACCACGCTGTGGCCTCCGGGCTTCCTTCCGGTCATCAGGGATCAAGCCTTCCTCTCTCCAGGGACCATCCGCCCTCCGGCGCCCGCCTCTCCTCCTGCTTCTCAGGGACTCTGTTCCTCCAATGTTTCCTTCTCTTCGGCTCCTTTCATTTCACTTCCTCTACCAGAGTGCGATGCTGTGCCTCCCATATTAAAAAATAAAAAAACAGCTCCCTCTGGACACGTTTTCACACAACCCCTGCCCCGCTTCTCTGCTCTCCCTAGAAAACTGTTAACACACTCTCCTGGTTCTGCTGCCGGTTTTCTGACTGCCTCTTGTCCAAACTTGCTGCTCTTTCATCAAACTCGCTTCATTTTTCCGAACCTCCGGGCACTAGGGTTTGTGCAGTGCCCCCTAGTCTTCCACGTCCTCATACATTCTCTAAGGAGCCTCACACATGTCATCACTGGGGAGAAACCCTGATGCTCTTGTGTTGTACCATTCTTTCTCATTTAACCTTGCTCACCCAGGTCAGGTCTGTGTGTTTTTGAAATATACCAAGCTCATTCTCAGAGCCTGGAAGTTTCTTCTCTACCTGGAATGTTCTTTCCTTCAACTTTGTGTTTATTTCACTTGGTTCTTCCTCAGTGCCAGATATTGACTTCAGGGTCACCTGCTCAAGACACCTTCCCTGAACAACCCCCAGTCTCTCTCTCTCTCTCTCTCATTGCATCCAGTATTTCAGTTCAGTTCAGTTCAGCCACTCAGTCATGTCCGACTCTTTGCGACCCCATGGACGGCAGCACACCAGGCCTCCCCGTCCATCACCAACTGCCAGAGTCCACCCAAACCCATGTCCACAGAGTCGGTGATGCCATCCAACCGTCTCATCTCCTGTCATCCCCTTCTCCTCCTGCCATCAATCTTTCCCAGCATCAGGGTCTTTTCAAATGAGTCAGCTCTTCACATCAGGTGGCCAAAGTATTGGAGTTTCAGCTTCAGCATCAGTCCTTCCAATGAACACTCAGGACTGATCTCCTTTAGGATGGACTGGTTGGATCTCCTTGCAGCCCAAGGGACTCTCAAGAGTCTTCTCCAACACCACAGTTCAAAAGCAGCAATTCTTCTGCACTCAGCTTTCTTTATAGTCCAACTCTCACATCCATACATGACTCCTGGAAAAACCATAGCCTTGACTAGACGGACCTTTGTTGGCAAAGTAATGGCTCTGCTTTTTAATAGGCTATCTAGGTTGGTCATAACTTTCCTTCCAAGGAGCAAGCATCTTTTAATTTCATAGCTGTAATCACCATCCACAGTGATTTTGGAGCCGCCAAAAATAAAGTCTGACACTGTTTCCACTGTTTCCCCATCTATTTGCCATGAAGTGATGGGACCAGATGCCATGATCTTAGTTTTCTGAATGTTGAGCTTTAAGCCAACTTTTTCAGTCTCCTCTTTCACTTTCACCAAGAGGCTCTTTAGTTGCTCTTCACTTTCTGCCATAAGGGTGGTATCATCTGCATATCTGAGGTTATTGATATTTCTCCCAGCAATCTTGATTCCAGCTTGTGCTTCCTCCAGCCCAGCATTTCTCATGATGTACTCTGCATATAAGTTAAATAAGCAGGGTGACAATATACAGCCCTGACATACTGCTTTTCCTATTTGAAACCAGCCTGTTGTTCCATGCCCAGTTCTAACTGTTGCTTCCTGACCTGCATACAGGTTTCTCAAGAGGCAGGTCAGGTGGTCTGGTATTCCCATCTCTTGAAGAATTTTCCACAATTTATTGTGATCCACACAGTCAAAGGCTTTGGTGTAGTCAATAAAGCAGAAATAGATGTTTCTCCTGAACTCTCTTGCTTTTTTGATGATCCAGCGGATGTTGGCAATTTGATCTCTGGTTCCTCTGCCTTTTCTAAAGGCAGCTTGAACATCTGGAAGTTCATGGTTCACATATCGCTGAAGCCTGGCTTGGAGAATTTTGAGCATTACTTTGCTAGCGTGTGAGACGAGTGTAATTGTGCGGTAGTTTGAACAGTCTTTGGTATTACCTTTCTTTGGGATTGGGATGAAAACTGACCTTTTCCAGTCCTGTGGCCACTGCTGAGTTTTCCAAATTTGCTGACCTATTGAGTGCAGCACTTTCACAGCATCATCTTTTAGGATTTGAAATAGCTCAACTGGAATTCCATCACCTGCACTAGCTTTGTTTGTAGTGATGCTTCCTTAGGCCCACCTGACTTCACATTCCAGAATGTCCAGCTCTTGGTGAGTCCAGTATTTAACTCTTTGCAAATCACCTGCCACCCCATGTGTTTCTTATTTGTGTTATCTTTGTTGTTGTTTAGCTGCTAAGTTGTATTCGACTGTTCCGTGACCCCATGGACCGTAGCCCTGCCAGGCTCCTCTGTCCATGTGATTTCCCAGGCAAGAATACTGCAGTGGATTGCCATTTCCCAGGGGGTTTCCCTGCCCGGGGATCAAACCCACATATCCTGCACTGGCTGGCATATTCTTTACTGCTCAGCCACCTGGGAAGTCCGTGTCATCTTATGCCCCCAATAAACTGTCCGCCTACCAGAGCAGGTATTTCTTCACATTCACAGCTACAGCCTTTGTGCCCAGAATCGTGCTGGCTCAAAAATAGATGCTGAGTGAAGCTGCGTGTTTGTTATGTATTTGGATAATGCTAGATGTTACTCCCATGTTGAAATAAATCTCCTAGTAATAGAATCTGCCTCTTATCAGTCATGAGTACCCTTTCCTATATAACTCTAGGGCTTTCTGTCTTGGGTATCATTCTGGTTTCATTCAGAACAATGGACATTTTGTTCCATTTCCTATTTTCTGGGAAGCTAAAGCTCATTAAGCCCCTTCCCCATTAAGACCCTTGGGACCAAAGCAATTACTAGGAGGACAATGGGTATTATATGCTCCTACACTTCTCAGAAATGATGCCAGCATCTCATAAATGGCAGAACCAGGGTCTGCAGTGATTATTTTTATTCTCATTGTTTTGACACTACAGATGAAATAACTTCATATGCCGGTTCCTAAGAACCATACAAGAGCCATGGTTGTCCTAAGTTGGCACCAGGAGAGAAGTTCGATCCTTCTGTCTTCTGCCAGCTCTGAGCGGGGCCTCAGATTTGCCATTTGAATTCTCCCTGGCGGCCGCTTCCCTTTGAATTTAGAGAGTGGTGCTTTCAACTTTGTGAATGAAACATGGGGCCAGCAGAGTCAGAAGCCCGGGCCTCCTTCCCGCTGGCAACCAGTCTTCACGGTTTCCTGTGTTAGTTGCCTTCATGAGCAGCAGAAACTCGAAGGACAATGCCATGTAAAAGAGACACTTGATCTGTTCCATGAAACTCAGACCTGTCGTCATCTTTCATGCACGCCAGGAGGCCTGTCAATAGGACTGCCCTTCAAAACTGTCCCCAGATGCTCAGGAATACAGCATCACCCTGTTAACCTACATAAAGGGAGGATGGGATAAATGTGTGCTGACATTAAAAAAAAAAAAAAAAAACAAGTGTGTCTCAGTGTTTGCGATCTCAGAGAGGTCGGTGTTGCTGCAGATTTGCAGGAACAGATGTGCACGGTGAGAGGGTGCTGCCTGGAGGCTCCGCTGGGCAGATGGATTCATCACACCACCTAATGAAAAGCAGTGACTCAACTGTGGCCTGAGGGAAGGAAGGTTGGAGTCATACAGAAGATCCAGGCACTTGGGACATGAGATATGCAGATGGGGAAATGACAGGATGGGCCAGGTGAGAGATGCTTGTGATCCTCTGAGGATGGCCAGAGAGTTCTGCCTGAATCCAGTTTATGTCCAGACCTGCTGCTGCATGGGAGCTGGTGTAGCAAGGTCTCACGACCAGCAATAGTCATTACACATTATACAAACCCATGAAGAAACAATAGATGGGAAAAGGCCAAAATGGATGTAGACAGGTACCGCCTGGTGGCCTCCCGCATCCTGATAATTGCCAGCTGGCCGCCTTGGGCATTTTAATTAATGACCTAAGCCTCAGCTTGCATGCTCCTGCTTAGTTGCTAAGCTGTGCCTGACTCTTTGCAACCCTATGTCCTGTAGCCCGCCAGGCTCCTCTGTCCATGGGATTTTTCCAGGTAAGAATACTGGAGTGGGTTGCCATTTCCTCCTCCAGAGCATCTTCCTGACCCAGGGATCGAACCCACATCTCCTGCATATCCTGCTTGACAGGCAAATTCTTTACCACTGAGCCACCTGGGAAGCCCAAGGTGGAGCGTGGGAGGTAGTGGAGGTAGTAATAGTATCCGTCTCATAGGGTTAATGTGAGGGCTAAAGGTCAGGATATACAAAAACCTTAAGGCTTGAGAAACAGTGAGTTTGCCCATTTCTGAACAAAGCCTCCACCAGTTCCAAAGGTAATAAATGAATCCCACTGTATCTGTCACCCTGACTTCCCAGCCCCTGCACTGTCTGAACATCTGCCTCCAAAAACCTCTATCAACGTTGTTAGCAGTTCCTCCACAAGCTGCTGTTTCCTCCACAAGCCCAGTCTTTCAACCTGAAGGCAGTTCACTGGATTTTATGAACAAGAGCAAAACAGAGATGAGAGACCATCCTCTCTAACACTCAGGAGTGTTATTCATATGTCAACTGACCCGAGTCTCAATCACAGCGCTGTCATTGCTGAATAATGTTGTAGACGGATAGGAATTCAGCATCCTGCCCTGGGGTAGGGAGTATGGTGATCTCCAGAAAACAAAAGCAAGGAGCTAGATCATACGCTTCTGCTGCCTCATTCTGAAGTTTTTTTGCTAATGATGCTTAAATTGTTCGGCCTGTAAGTTCAATGGCCAGTAAAATATTTTAAAATAAAGTTTTAAATGACTTGTATTTGTTGCATACAGACATTTCCAGAAAGGTTAAATGTATTGTTTGGGACTGCAACGAGTTCACAAGTTTCTTAAATCCTGAACCTACACATAGTTTAGAAGTAGTATTAGTAATAATAATCACTGTAATTGTAAGAGCAATTATCAGGATTGAAGTCACCATCTCTTTGCAAATATTACTGCCAGATATTAAGAGTCCGATACTATTTCCATTTTTACCTTTCAGAGAACTGAGATCTGGCTCCTGATATGGTGACCATGATTAAACCTCAGTAACAGCTCAACCTGTCAAACCACCCAACATACACAGACATGCACTGATATTAAATTTGGGTTCACTGCTAAATAGGCTAAAAATAAGAATAACTTCAGTCAAATGCAACCACATCAGAGAGTTCACACTAAAAAAGTCACTCTCAGAAAAGGAATGCTCTGAAAGGTCAGATGGAAATTTCCCCTTCCCACCCCCAAGTGCTCAAAGAGTGAATAAATACACACCTCTCTATTAGGCCAAGGATCTTCAAGGAGGTGGCTGTGGGCAAGAATCATGGCTCCTTTGATCTGTAGAAACTGTTTTAAAAAGAAACATGAAAATAAGTGCAAGGATTCAGTGAGGTGGGAGTGAGGTGATTTTCCACCATCTGAGGTCAAGGGTAGAGCATGTCATTTATTTCCTATATAAACCTCAAAGTCAACTTTCCAAAATAGAAAAAAAAAAAAAGAATTAAAAGTGGAGTTGCTTGAATTGACTCTCTGGCCCTATATGATTTTTCTGTTCTCTTTGTTGGCATTATCCATCCAAGTTAACTTACCTCTCAGAAAAAGTGATGAGAAACATTAGACAATGTCTTCAGAAAGCCCACATTGTTCTAATGGTCGTTCACTTTTCCTCGATAATTTTGACTTTGTTAATAAAGCTTAGGCGAGAGTATTGTACTGGAGGAGGAAATGGGAACTCACTCGTGTTCTTGCCTGGGAAATCCCGTGGACAGAAGAGCCCGGCGGGCTACAGGCCATGGGATCACAAGGGTTGGATACTCTTGGCAACTAAACCACCACCAGCTATAAGCATTGTGCTTTGAAGTAAATGTTAAACTAGACCAACCCACCTGTGGGCAGCCACTCTTTTCTAGGAAGTGAAGTGAATAATTAGAAAAATGGAGAAACATTTTCCACAGCCTTCGCTGCTGCGTTCCCTTCATTCTTTCTGTGTAATTTCCTCACACAAAGTACTTTCTTTGATGTGTGTACTTAATGAGGAGCCTCATCTCTTGCCCTGAAATAATCGGCCAGGTGAAGGGAGTTCTCTGTTTTAATTTTATCTCTCAGAGCACACTGCTTTGGCTTTTTCCCTTTTTCTATTCTCTCTTTCAAAAGAGTTGGTGGAACATTTCAAAAGTGTTATGTTAATACAGGGCCATAAAAATACGTGTTCCAATTGTTTCATTCTGCCATCTTGAATGAAAATCGGATCTGATAAATGCTTTCAAATGGCCGTTTATCTATAATGTAACACTAAAATCATTAAATATAAGATGAACCCAAATGAGTTCTATGGGGAAAAACAGCACCAGCTTATCCAGAGAGTTTTATCTATTTCTTATTTCAGCTAAACATTTGTTGCCTTGCTCCCCTTCCTCCTCAAATGTTCCATCTCCACGGGATGGACATTACCTTTCAATGTTTGAGGAAACCCTCTTAGGTACAGTGCAATTTCATCTTATCCAAAGTTTTTTTTTTTTTTTTCCCAGTTTTTGGGTGTGCTACGTGGCATGTGGGATCTTCGTTTCCCAATCAGGGATCGAACCAGCATCCCCTGCACTGGAAGCTCAGAGTCTTCACCACCAGACCACCGTGGAAGACCCTGTCTGCAGCTCTGCTTTCTGAGGTCTCAGTTACTCACAGTCAACCATGGTCCAAAATGTTAAGTGGAAAATTCCAGAAATAAAGAACAAGCCTTTTTTTCCCCTTCAGATTTCTTTTAACTTTTTATTTTATATCGAAGTAGTGTTGATTTACACCATCGTGTTAGTTTCGTGTGTAAATTGCATGCTGCTCAGACAGGCGTGAAGAAACCTCGTGCCCAGTCGTGGTAAATCACCTCTTTGTTCAGTGAATCCCCATGCCGTATTCTCTACCCACCCATCAGTCACTAAGCGGCCATCCGGGTTGTCAGATCAGCTGTCATGGCATTGCGATGCTTGTGTTCCAGGGACCCTTAGGACTTTTGTTACCGCTAGTGTAGTGTCATAATTGTTCTGCTTTACTAGTAGTTATTGTTAACCCCTTACTGTCCCTAATTTAGCATTTTTCAGTTGATTTTTGGCTGTACTGGGTGTTCGCTGCTGCTCAGGCTTTTCTCTAGTTGCGGTGAGCAGGGGCCGCTCTCCAGCTGCATGCCCAGCTTTCCCACTGCGGCGGCTCCCCTGTCGTGGAACACGACGAGCTCCAGGGCGAGCGGGTTTCAGCCGCTGTGGTTCCCAGGCTCGAGAGTGCAGGCTGTTATCCCCGGGATGAGGAATCTCCGCAGATCAAGGACCGAACCCACGTCTCCTGCACTAGCAGGGTTATTCTTTACCACAGAGCCACCAGGAAAGCACCCCTAATCTAACTTTATCATAGCTATGTAAGAACAGGAAAAAACAGGACATCTATAGATAGGGTTGAGTACTATCCGAGGTTTCAGGCATCCACTGGGAGTCCTGGAATGTATTTCTTGAGGATAAAGAGGGGCTACTGTATTTTATTTTTGTAACTTTACAGTAACTCAATAATGCAATTTATAGCATCTACAAGGAAGCCTCCGTGTTCTAATCAATTGCAGCTCTTCCGCTCTGAGTACCCGCACCAGACGTTATGTTTCCCACGAGCCTTTGACTAACACAGCACCAGTGCCCCAGACAGAAACTGAAAAGGCAGCGAAGACATAAGCTTTTTTTTTTTTTCCAGCACCGATTCAATGTTAGTCTAGCAGAAAGAAACTGCATGGAGAAGTTGACTATCATCACATGGCTGGCTCTTTGAGACTGATCTGAGTTTTCCACTTGAAGAATTCTAAGCACTCAGAATGTCATTTGTAACCTCAAAACATCCTATGCAGTGGCCTGGTTCTCAGAGACTGGTTCAAGGAGTTCTATCTCTCAAAATCAAGCTGGAGCTGGAGGCCTGGGAAGGGCTGTGACGGTGCTCTCAAAGAACCTTGTCCAAAGTATGTCAGCAAAGAAACTTCACATGGCCTAGAGAACATCAGGAACTTCTCGTGCTATCTCAGAGTAAGAAAACATAGAAACCCCGCTGCCATATGACTTGTGTGCTAGAACCTTCTGGCCACAGACACAAACCCTCGTACAAAGTAATCTGGCCATTCAAGACAAGATTTTGGTGAATTCAGACTTGAGCACTGCATTTAGCATAATTTAACCCGAAATTGTTTTTCATTTGATTCCACTTTTCAAAGAAGAGGAGCCTGGGATTTAAAAAATGTAACCTTCAAGCTCTACACTGAAACAAAGTCACGTATTTTACTAAATAAATATAATCAAGACCATGCAAAACTCAAAATTGTTTCCAGGTTGTAACTACTATTGCTTGTCTACCTGTTTTGGCTGAGTACCAGAGCATTGATGCTTTCAAACTGTGGTGCTGGAGAAGTCTCTTGAGAGTCCCCTGGACTGCAAGGAGATCCAACCAGTCAATCCTAAAGGAAATCAACCCTAAATATTCATCGGAAGGAATGATACTGAAGCTCCAGTACCTTGGTCACCTGATATGAAGAGCCGACCCATTGGAAAAGACCCTGATGCTGGGAAAGACTGCGGGCAAAAGGAGAAGGGGGCAACAGAGGATGAGATGGTTAGATAGCATCACCAACTCAATGAACATGAATTGGAGCAAACTCCAGGAGATAGTGAAGGACAGAGGAGACTGGTGTGCTTTAGTTCATTCATGCAGTCACAAAGAATCAGACACAACTTATCGACTGAGCAACAACAAAACCGGTTTCTGGCTCAAGCCCTTAATGCCTGTTAAGGGATGCTCATCTACGGATAGGGAGGACCACAGCCCAAGGCCAGGAAACCTTAAGGTGTTAGGAAAGACAGATGCCCAATCTTAAAGCATGTGGTCAGACTCTTTGTTTGTGCAGCCCTGACTCTTAGCACAAGACTATAAAGTAATAATTATATATGTATTTGTTGTAGTGGTTATTTAGCCACCAAGTCGTGTCCGACTCTTCGGCAACCCCACGGACTGTAAATCAATAACAGCCACTCCATCTGTACTTTGTTGTTCAGGCACTAAGTCGTGTCCGACTCTGGATCCTCCGTGTGGAATTATCTTCATGAACTCATCACCACTGACTGCTGTCTCCTCTCTTGCACACGCTCGCTCTCCCACCTCCCTCAAGTCTTGCCACTTCTTCTTCTTCTTTTTTTTTTTTTTTGTCTTTCTTTTTTTTTTTTTTTTAATTTTTTTATTAGTTGGAGGCTAATTACTTCACAACATTTCAGTGGATTTTGTCATACACTGATATGAATCAGCCATAGATTTACACTTATTCCCCATCCCGATCCCCCCTCCCACCTCCCTCTCCACCCGATTCCTCTGGGTCTTCCCAGTGTACCAGGCCCGAGCACTTGTCTCATGCATCCCACCTGGGCTGGTGATCTGTTTCACCATAGATAGTATACATGCTGTTCTTTTGAAACATCCCACCCTCACCTTCTCCCACAGAGTTCAAAAGTCTGTTCTGTATTTCTGTGTCTCTTTTTCTGTTTTGCATATAGGGTTATCGTTATCACCTTTCTAAATTCCATATATATGTGTTAGTATGCTGTAATGTTCTTTATCTTTCTGGCTTACTTCACTCTGTATAAGGGGCTCCAGTTTCATCCATCTCATTAGGACTGGTTCAAATGAATTCTTTTTGACGGCTGAGTAATATTCCATGGTGTATATGTACCACAGCTTCCTTATCCATTCATCTGCTGATGGGCATCTAGGTTGCTTCCATGTCCTGGCTATTATAAACAGTGCTGCGATGAACATTGGGGTGCACGTGTCTCTTTCAGATCTGGTTTCCTCAGTGTGTATGCCCAGAAGTGGTATTGCTGGGTCATATGGCAGTTCTATTTCCAGTTTTTTAAGGAATCTCCACACTGTTTTCCATAGTGGCTGTACTAGTTTGCATTCCCACCAACAGTGTAAGAGGGTTCCCTTTTCTCCACACCCTCTCCAGCATTTATTGCTTGTAGACTTTTGAATAGCAGCCATCCTGACTGGCGTGTAATGGTACCTCATTGTGGTTTTGATTTGCATTTCTCTAATAATGAGTGATGTTGAGCATCTTTTCATGTGTTTGTTAGCCATCTGCATGTCTTCTTTGGAGAAATGTCTGTTTAGTTCTTTGGCCCATTTTTTGATTGGGTCATTTATTTTTCTGGAATTGAGCTGCAGGAGTTGCTTGTATATTTTTGAGATTAATCCTTTGTCTGTTTCTTCATTTGCTATTATTTTCTCCCAATCTGAGGGCTGTCTTTTCACCTTGCTTATCATTTCCTTTGTTGTGCAAAAGCTTTTAAGTTTCATTAGGTCCCATTTGTTTAGTTTTGCTTTTATTTCCAATATTCTGGGAGGTGGGTCATAGAGGATCTTGCTGTGATTTATGTCGGAGAGTGTTTTGCCTATGTTCTCCTCTAGGAGTTTTATAGTTTCTGGTCTGACATTTAGATCTTTGATCCATTTTGAGTTTATTTTTGTGTATGGTGTTAGAAAGTGTTCTAGTTTCATTCTTTTACAAGTGGTTGACCAGTTTTCCCAGCACCACTTGTTAAAGAGGTTGTCTTTTTTCCATTGTATATCCTTGCCTCCTTTGTCAAAGATAAGGTGTCCATAGGTTCGCGGATTTATCTCTGGGCTTTCTATTCTGTTCCATTGGTCTATATTTCTGTCTTTGTGCCAGTACCAGACTGTCTTGATGACTGTGGCTTTGTAGTAGAGTCTGAAGTCAGGCAGGTTGATTCCTCCAGTTCCATTCTTCTTTCTCAAGATTACTTTGGCTATTCGAGGTTTTTTGTATTTCCATACAAATTGTGAAATTCTTTGGTCTAGTTCTGTGAAAAATACCGTTGGTAGCTTGATAGGGATTGCATTGAATCTATAGATTGCTTTGGGTAGAATAGCCATTTTGACAATATTGATTCTTCCAATCCATGAACACGGTATGTTTCTCCATCTGTTTGTGTCCTCTTTGATTTCTTTCATCAGTGTTTTATAGTTTTCTATGTATAGGTCTTTTGTTTCTTTAGGTAGATATACTCCTAAGTATTTTATTCTTTTTGTTGCAATGGTGAATGGTATTGTTTCCTTAATTTCTCTTTCTGTTTTTTCATTGTTAGTATATAGGAATGCAAGGGATTTCTGTGTGTTAATTTTATATCCTGCAACTTTACTATATTCATTGATTAGTTCTAGTAATTTTCTGGTAGAGTCTTTAGGGTTTTCTATGTAGAGGATCATGTCATCTGCAAACAGTGAGAGTTTCACTTCTTCTTTTCCTATCTGGATTCCTTTTACTTCTTTTTCTGCTCTGATTGCTGTGGCCAAAACTTCCAACACTATGTTGAACAGTAGTGGTGAGAGTGGGCACCCTTGTCTTGTTCCTGATTTCAGGGGAAATGCTTTCAATTTTTCACCATTGAGGGTGATGCTTGCTGTGGGTTTGTCATATATAGCTTTTATTATGTTGAGGTATGTTCCTTCTATTCCTGCTTTTTGGAGAGTTTTAATCACAAATGAGTGTTGAATTTTGTCAAAGGCTTTCTCTGCATCTATTGAGATAATCATATGGTTTTTATCTTTCAATTTGTTAATGTGGTGTATTACATTGATTGATTTGCGGATATTGAAGAATCCTTGCATTCCTGGGATAAAGCCCACTTGGTCGTGGTGTATGATTTTTTTAATATGTTGTTGGATTCTGTTTGCTAGAATTTTGTTAAGGATTTTTGCATCTATGTTCATCAGTGATATTGGCCTGTAGTTTTCTTTTTTTGTGGCATCTTTGTCTGGTTTTGGAATTAGGGTGATGGTGGCCTCATAGAATGAGTTTGGAAGTTTACCTTCTTCTGCAATTTTCTGGAAGAGTTTGAGTAAGGTAGGTGTTAGCTCTTCTCTAAATTTTTGGTAGAATTCAGCTGTGAAGCCATCTGGTCCTGGGCTTTTGTTTGCTGGAAGATTTTTGATTACAGTTTCGATTTCCTTGCCTGTGATGGGTCTGTTAAGATCTTCTATTTCTTCCTGGTTCAGTTTTGGAAAGTTATACTTTTCTAAGAATTTGTCCATTTCATCCAAGTTGTCCATTTTATTGGCATAGAGCTGCTGGTAGTAGTCTCTTATGATCCTTTGTATTTCAGTGTTGTCTGTTGTGATCTCTCCATTTTCATTTCTAATTTTGTTAATTTGGTTCTTCTCTCTTTGTTTCTTAATGAGTCTTGCTAATGGTTTGTCAATTTTGTTTATTTTTTCAAAAAACCAGCTTTTAGCTTTGTTGATTTTTGCTATGGTCTCTTTAGTTTCTATTGCATTTATATCTGCCTTAATTTTTAAGATTTCTTTCCTTCTGCTAACCCTGGGGTTCTTCATTTCTTCCTTCTCTAATTGCTTTAGGTGTAGAGTTAGGTTATTTATTTGGCTTTTTTCTTGTTTCTTGATGTAAGCCTGTAATGCTATGAACCTTCCCCTTAGCACTGCTTTTACAGTGTCCCATAGGTTTTGGGTTGTTGTGTTTTCATTTTCATTCATTTCTATACATATTTTGATTTCTTTTTTGATTTCTTCTATGATTTGTTGGTTATTCAGAAGCGTGTTATTTAGCCTCCAGGTGTTTGAATTTTTAACAATTTTTTTCCTGTAATTGAGATCTAATCTTACTGCACTGTGGTCAGAAAAGATGACTGGAATGATTTCAATTTTTTTGAATTTTCCAAGACTAGATTTATGGCCCAGGATGTGATCTATTCTGGAGAAGGTTCCGTGTGCACTTGAGAAAAAGGTGAAGTTGATTGTTTTGGGGTGAAATGTCCTATAGATATCAATTAGGTCTAGCTGGTCCATTGTGTCATTTAAAGTTTGTGTTTCCTTGTTAATTTTCTGTTTAGTTGATCTATCCATAGTTGTGAGTGGGGTATTAAAGTCTCCCACTATTATTGTGTTTCTATTAATTTCCTCTTTCATCCTCGTTAGTGTTTGCTGTACATATTGTGGTGCTCCTATGTTGGGTGCATATATATTTATAATTGTTATATCTTCTTCTTGGATTGATCCTTTGATCATTATGTAGTGTCCTTCTTTGTCTCTTTTTTTTGAAAGAGACAAAGCTTTTATTTGAAAGTCTATTTTATCTGATATGAGTATTGCGACTCCTGCTTTCATTTGGTCTCCATTTGCATGAAATATTTTTTTCCAGCCCTTCACTTTTAGTCTGTATATGTCTCTTGTTTTGAGGTGGGTCTCTTGTAGACAGCATATATGGGGGTCTTGTTTTTGTATCCATTCAGCCAATCTTTGTCTTTTGGTTGGGGCATTCAACCCATTTACATTTAAGGTAATTATTGATAGGTGTGGTCCCATTGCCATTTACTTTGTTGTTTTGGGTTCACGTTTATACAACCTTTCTGCATTTCCTGTCTAGAGAAGATCCTTTAGCATTTGTTGAAGAGCTGGTTTGGTGGTGCTGAATTCTCTCAGCTTTTGCTTATCTGTAAAGCTTTTGAGTTCTCCTTCATATCTGAATGAGATCCTTGCTGGATACAGTAATCTAGGTTGTAGGTTATTCTCTTTCATTACTTTCAGTACGTCCTGCCATTCCCTTCTGGCCTGGAGGGTTTCTATTGATAGATCAGCTGTTATCCTTATGGGAACCCCTTTGTGTGTTATTTGTTGTTTTTCCCTTGCTGCTTTTAATATTTGTTCTTTGTGTTTGATCTTTGTTAGTTTGATTAATATGTGTCTTGGGGTGTTTCACCTTGGGTTTATCCTGTTTGGGACTCTCTGGGTTTCTTGGACTTGGGTGGCTATTTCCTTCCCCATTTTAGGGAAGTTTTCAGCTATTATCTCCTCGAGTATTTTCTCATGGCCTTTCTTTTTGTCTTCTTCTTCTGGGACTCCTATGATTCGAATGTTGGGGTGTTTCACAGTGTCCCAGAGGTCCCTGAGGTTGTCCTAATTTCTTTTGATCCTTTTTTCTTTTTTCCTCTCTGCTTCATTTATTTCCACCATTTTATCTTCTACCTCACTTATCCTATCTTCTGCCTCCGTTATTCTACTCTTGGTTCCCTCCAAAGTGTTTTTGATCTCATTCATTGCATTGTTCATTTTTAATTGACTCTTTTTTATTTCTTCTAGGTCTTTATTAAACAATTCTTGTATCTTTTCAATCTTTGTCTCCAGGCTATTTATCTGTAACTCCATTTTGTTTTCAAGATTTTGGATCATTTTTATTATCATTATTCTAAATTCTTTTTCAGGTAGATTCCCTATCTCCTCCTCTTTTGTTTGACGTGGTGGGCATTTTTCATGTTCCTTTACCTGTTGGGTATTTCTTTGCCTTTTCATCTTGTTTAGATTGCTGTGTCTGGAGTGGACTTTCTGTATTCTGGAGGTCTGTGGTTCCTTTTTATTGTGGAGGATTTACCCAGTGGGTGGGGTTAGACGATTGGCTTGTCAAGGTTTCCTGGTTAGGGAAGCTTGCGTCAGTGTACTGGTGCGTGGAACTTGATTTCTTCTCTCTGGAGAGCAATGGAGTGCCCAGTAATGAGTTTTGAGATGGGTCTATGTGTTAGGTGTGACCTTGGGCAGCCTGTATGTTGACATTCGGGGCTATGTTCCTGTGTTGCTGGAGAATTTGCGTGGTATGTCTTGCTCTAAGGTGGCTCTTGGGTGGTGGTTGGTTTCAGTGTAGGTATGGAGGCTTTTGGACGGTCACTTATTACTTAAAGTTCCATGTAGTCAGGAGTTTTCTGGTGTTCTCAGGTTTTGGGCTTAAGTCTCCTGCCTCTGGATTTCAGTTTTATTCTTCCTGTAGTCTCAGGACTTCTCCAACTATACAGCACTTATAATAAAACTTCTAGGTTAATGGCGAAAAGATTCTCCCCCGTTAGGGACACCCAGAGAGGTTCACAGAGTTACATGAACAGGAGAAAACGGAGGAGGGAGACAGAGATGAGCAGGAGGAGAAAAAGGGGGACTCAAGAGGAGAGAAACAGATCTACGCAGCTGTCTGTTCCCAGAGTGTTCTCCGTATCTCAGACACCTACAAGGATTCACAGAATTGGATTGGGAAGAGAAGGGGAAAGGAGGAAATAGAGGTGTTCTGAGGTAGAAAACAGAGAGTCAAGATTGGGAGAGAATAATCTTCGGTTTAAAGATAGGGCTTCTCTTTTTTTTTTTTTTGTAAGGTTATAGTGTAGTGAAAATGAAAATGAAGAGTAGTAGAGGAGCACTAGAGGACTTTAAAAGAAATAAGAGAAAAAGAAAAATAGAAAATAAAAGAGAAAATGGAAAAAAAAAAGAAAAAGAAAAAAAAAACAATAAATAAGAAAGAAAGAAAAAAAAATTTTTTTTCCCCTAATTAAAAAAATCGTAAAAATCTATGAAAATGAAAGTTAAGGAGTAATGGGGGAGTAATAGGGAATTTTAAAGGAAAATAAAAGAGAAAAAATAAAAAAGAAAAAATATAAAAAGAAAAAAAATTTTTTTTTTCCTTACTTAGAAAAAAAAAAGTAAAAATATATCTAGGAGTTTCTCTGGAGCTGTTGCGGTCAGTGTGGGTTCGGCTCAGTTTCAGATAGCTCCTCGTTCCAGCTTACACTTCTCGATATCTACAGGGCCCTTCCGGTGTAGTCGGTGTTATCTACAGGGATTTTAATCTGTTGCACCAGTCCCTTCTGAAGCGGTTCCCTTTGTTTATTTGGCTTCTGTTTGCCGGTCTCTTCAGAGCCTCATTTCCGCCCTGACACAGGCGGGCGGAGGTGGACTCTTCTTCAGGTAGCTAGTTCCGTTGCTCTGCGGGGAGGGGCTGACGCTGCGGGGACGGGCTGACGCTGCGGGGACGGGCTGGCGCTGCGGGGCGGGGCTGACGCTGCGGGGATGGGCTGACGCTGCGGGGATGGGCTGGCGCTGCGGGGCGGGGCTGGCGCTGCAGGGACGGGCTGGCGCTGCGGGGAGGGGCTGACGCTGCGGGGATGGGCTGGCGCTGCGGGGCGGGGCTGGCGCTGCGGGGAGGGGCTGGCCCTGCCGGGGCGGGCTGGCGCTGCCGGGAGGGGCTGACGCTGCTTTCTCCCTCTGCGCTGCTCAGGCTCCCGGCTGCTCTATATGGAGCGCGCCCCGCGCTGCCCTAGGTTCCAGCCCTCGGGTGTTACACAAAAGCGCGGAAGGAAAAGCTGCGCCTGCTCTCTGTGCCTTCCCCGTCAGAGCGGTCCAGGCAGCGAGGGGCTTGATGGGCGCACTATCCCCAGGTGTGGCGCACCCACTCCCTTCCGCGGACCCAGTCTCAGTTTCCTCTGGCGCCAGTCGGGTGCGCGCGCCTTCCGCCCTCTGCGTCCCCAGCCCCAGTCCCCGCCCGCGCCGGTCGGGTGCCTGCGCCCTGTGTCTCACCGCGACCTTCCCCTCCCCCCTGCCTCCTGCCTCCGGCGGGGCTGGGCCGGTCCGCAGCCTGCGAGCTCTTCTCGGGACTTTCTCCGTCCCTTTGTTCTGCGAACCGCCGGCAGTGTGTTCCGGCCGGTTAATTTTCTCTCTTTTGGTCTCCCACAGTTCAAGTTGGCACCTCACAGAAGCTCCCTCCAATTGTCCTCAGGGCACTCAGGCCCGGACCCTACCCCAAGCAAGGCCGCCTAAGACTCCCTTCCCGGGACGGGTCTCCGTCCTTAGCTCTTTTGTCTCACTTTTTATCTTTTATATTTTGTCCTACCTCCTTTCGAAGACAATGGTCTGCTTTTCTGGGCGCCTGATGACCTCAGCTAGCGATCAGAAGTTGTTTTGTGAGGTTTGCTCTGCATTCAGTTATTCTTTTGATGAATTTGTAGGAGAGAAAGTGGTCTCCCCGTCCTACTCCTCCGCCATCTTGGCTCCTCCCGCCACTTCTTGTTTTGCTCCACCCTTTTCTCCCATATTCCAAGGCCGCTGCTGTTATTACGCTAAACTTGACCAAGTCACTATTGCCCTATGTTGTCTGACCGCCTCTAGTCTTTTTCCAACTCCTCCTATGGTTGCTGTGTTAGTGACCCAGTCGTGTCCAACTCTCTGCGACCCCATGGACTGTAGCCCACCAGGCTCCTCAGTCCATGGAATTTTCCAAGGAAGACTGCTGGAGTGGATAGCATTCCCTTTTCCAGGGGATCTTCCCAACCCAGGGATCAAACCTGGGTCTCCTGCATTGCAAGAAGATTTTTTTTTTTTTAACCATCTGAACCACCAGGGAAGCCAACCCACTCTATCATACATCCCCTCATTGAGCTATTTTCTTAAAATGCCATGTTTTCATCATGTTAGCTCCGTGCATAAGAATGAACAAGGACTTGTCAGAGCTCACAGTCTTCAGTGTGGTGTTCACGAGCTCTCCTCCATCTGGCTCTGCCCTCATCCTTACAGCATCACTCCCTTTGAGGGAACGGCCTCCCTCCCCTAGTCTGCTAAGATGTTTTCCACTGAAAGTCTGTCAACCTGAGATTCTAAGTGTTCACTTCTGCTGGGGAAGGGGGGAAGCGATTGAAAGGGGCTGAGCTGGGAAAGAGCAGGCATTCTTTAGATTTAAAATCCATCAGATGTCTTTGCAAATGAGCTGGGGGTGGAGATGCCTCCCTCTCAGATTGGAAAGGGGAATTCAGTGGGGTGTCGTGCTGGGGCGGGTCTTAGAGACAGAGCCGGGGCTGGGCTTGCGGCACATGGCTCCCTCACTGCCTGTCGGCAGGGGAGGCAAGTCTGAGGTTAGCTCAGCTGCCTACCCGGAACCACGGATGGAGACAGAGTCAAGCGTCACGACCTTAACAAACTGTGAGTGAATGCACTTCAGGGAGAGTTCTCAGGGCCGTGTCCTATGGGAAGCCTTCTCTGACCATGTGTCCTGTCTGTAAAACTTCACGTGAGCTCTTGTCGCTTCCCACAGTGACCTGAACCAGAGCTCTGGACGCACGGAAGGTGAGTCTCCCTGTTTTCTCACCTGTCTCCTCCGCTTCTAAGGATGCTCGTCACACAATGTCTGGTATGTGGGGCAGCTCCATAAATGAAGCCACACGGTCCTGAAAGGAAAAGCCAGGGCAAGAGTAAAGTGGATTGGAAGCTTTCCTTGTGAGCGGGACTTGGTCATTCACATCTTCCCTCTGCAGAGCACAGTTCTGGACCACACACAAAGAAGGCACTCACTGAGTGAGTCAGTGACCGATAAGCCAATGCTATTTTTTAAAAATTAATTAATTACTTTACAATATTGTGGTGGTTTTTGCCATACATCGACATGAATCAGCCACAGGTATACATGTATCCCCACATCCTGAATCCCCCTCCCGCCTCCCTCCCCATCCCATCCCTCTGGATTGCCCCAGAGCACCGGCTTTGATTGCCCTGCTTCATGCACAGAACTTGCACTGGTCATCTATTTTACATATGGTAATATACATGTTTCAAAGCCATTTTTAAAAATATTGCTATTGGACCCTTTTATTTCTTTCTCAGATTAAATGTGAAAATCCAACCCTGTGACTATTGTAACCCTAAGAGCTTTGTTTTCAAAACTAATGGTTAAAATGATGCCAATCAAACTTTCACACATGCAGCTTTAGTGCAACTATCTCAGACCAAGGACAGATAGTTTAGCCTTCCACATCATGCCGCACGTGACTCAGGAGCATTTGCAAGGTTGCTGTGACCTCCGGACGGGGCTAGAGCAGCACCCAGAGCTCCCCTAACTGGACGTGCTGCTAGTGAGGGGAGGGGCCTGCCGTCGCCTCTCTGCGTACACACTGCTCTCTGAGGCACACGTGCTCTCGTTTAAAGCACAGCTTAGACTGCTGGGCGGGAAAATTCTAGCCTGCAGGGTCCAACTTCAAAAACTGAAAAAAAAGAGAACTCCCAAGCCTGGTTTCCACTTCGGCCTTAACTAGCTCCTATTGTGCTCCATATGGCAGGACATATGTTTCCCACTACACAAATTTAAAACATCTGAAAATAATATTTTCCTGATTGAGCAGCCATTAGGGATGAGGCTGCATTTTCTGAGCGAAAGCTCGAGTCCGTGGCAAATCTAAGAGGCAGCAACCCAAGCACAAGGGTCACAGCTCGCTGAGGCTCAGCCACAGTCCAAGGACAGCCTACAAGTCCTGGAATAGGAAGCCGAGCATCGTCACTGCCCCCAGCCCACACCGCAGGCCCACAGACACGCTTCTCTGCCTGGAGTACGAGCTTCATAATAAAAAATAGAACAAAGAGTGCACATTATGTAGAAAACAGTATTGAAATATACTTATTTGAATAGATTCATTTTTTGTGATCTTATCTCTGTTCTCCATAAACTAGTCTTTAGACCTTGGAGAATTGTGGGAGAAGAAGTGGAAAACCTTTCTCATAAATTACCCTGGAGTGGGCTGGAGCAGGGAAACTGATAGATGAAGAAGTGATACAGTTTTGCTGCTCGTAGGGTCCTGTAATGCCCTGAGATTCTGGAAGGAACTGCTTGGCAAGGGAGGGAGTCCTCGGGTAGGAGATGTTTGGAGTCTTCTGGTTAGGAAAGGGTAAACGCAGAGAGAATGATGCTAAAGCCCAAGGCATCCCCATTAATTATGGACGCTGAGCCGGAGAGCTGAACACAGCATTAGCAGCAGCATCCCGTAAGAGGCCTGGGGTGAGGGCAACCTTCTCACTGAATTCCTGGGTCAGGGAACTCTGCAGAGTCGGCATGCAGCCACCCTAGCAAAGGAGTTTCCAGGGAGCCAAGAGCGCTGCCCTGGGTCCAGATAGAGAGGAAGAAAGGAAGGAGGGATGGAAGGAGAAGGCAAAGAAGGAAGGAAGGAAGAAAGGAATGGAGGGAAGGAAAGAGGAAGGAGGGAGGGAGGGAAGTGATTTGGAGAAAGCCTGGAAGATAGGACCACATTCGCACCTGCTTCAGAGCAAGGGCGCGTTTCTCTGTCATCATGCAGTGTCACCTGACCATTCAGATGCCCACTCCACCCCTTTGTTTTCCTGGCGTACGGCGTGTTTTTCTCATCTTGTTTCCTTCCTCCCTGACTAGAACACTAACTCCATGAAGGCAGAAAAACCCTGTTCATTTGGCCCGCAGTGCTGTGCCCTCTAAAAGGAAGTGTCCGAAACATCGCCCTCATTCCCATTGCCCCCTCATGGCCTTGGGTTGATGAGGGAGGAACAGTCAATCACACGCAGGAGAGGGGGCAAAGAGGTCGGTAGGGAACTCCTGGAGCCCTAGGTGGGCGAGGAGGGGAGCCTCTCCCCAAAGGAGGCAGCCCCCAGGCGGCTCCCACACTTCTGGCGCTCTCGTCCAGCCCGGACAACACACCTCATCCGCAGCGAGTCCTCTGGTTCTCTCAGCCGCCCTCTGAGGCAGGCACTGTTTCTAGTTTTGTATTGTACGTAAGTTAACTGAGGGGCAGAGAGGCAAAGATTCGATCGAGGCATTTATAATGCTGTTGTCATTTTTGTACCTAAAAGTGATCGAATATGGACCCCATCATGGGGTTTGACCTAACTGCGTGCCTGAGATCATTAAGTTTCTTAAATGGCAGAAGAAAGATGCAAATGTATGTCTGTCCACCTGACTCCCAAGTTCAAGGGCAAAGCCATTCCTACGGAAGGACGCCAAGGGGAACCCAGGTCCTCAGATCTCCTTGGAACAGTCACACAGTGAGGGCTTGGAGAGAGGAGAGAGGGTTGGAAATAATTGCCTGTGTGAACTAGAGCCATATGGTCTTCCTAAAATACCTCAATTTTAAAATGAAGATGCCTTATTCAGCCTTAAAAAAGAATGAAATTCTGACACATGCTATAGCATACATGAACCTTGAAGACATTATGCTAAGTGAAACAAGCCAGACATAAACGGACAGTGTATGATTCCACTTACATGAGGTACCTACAGGAGAGAGATTCAGACAGACAGCAAGCAGAATAGTGGTGGCCAGGGGCTGGGGGTGGGAAGATGGGGTGGGAGGTTATTGTATAATAGATCCCGAGTTTCAGCTGGGAAAACTAAAAGTGTTCCGGAGATGGATGTTCGTGATGGTCATACAACAATGGGAATGTACTTAATGCACACTTAAAAATGGTTAAAATGATAAACTTTATGTTGTGTATATTTCATCCCAATGGGGAAAAAAGTGAAGACAATTCTCGCTTCACTTGGAATCTGTCCAGTAATGAGCCTCATTGGATACTTTGATGCTTAAAAAAAAGAGACTATTTCAATTTTATGCCTTTATGACATAAAGCATACACACGTACACAAATACATCTGTGTGTGCTCTCTGCAAACACTGCTAATAAAGACAGCTAACACTTAACCAGCATTCACCTCTTGCTGTACTCAATTAAACGCTACACGTGTAGAAGGCATTCCAAACTCACAAGAGCCCCGCAAAACAGGTGTCTGGATGGCCTGTTTTGTTTCACACGCCTTGCCTTATGATGAATATACATGCAAGAGTCCAGTCACCTTTTTCCTTCTATGTGGAGAGCCCCTGGAGAGCTCCAAGAACAAAAGCCTATACAGAAAACAGATTCGAAGCAGAGGCTTGTCCTCAATAAATTTTTATTAAGTGAATAACCACACAACCCAAGAAGAGTTCCTTGGGTTTTCTGATTATATTCCTTAATGTTTGTGTCATCAGAGCTTTAAATAAGGGGGAAGTGAAAGAAAAAAAAAATATCATGGTGAAAATTTCTGCCAAAATGCATTCTGATATTTTTACAAAGTAGAAACATGACTAAATGTAGCCTACAAAAGCTGGCTATATTTAGAAACGGCCTTTTTGTTTGTTTCACCCAAAGTGTAGTATTGTAAAAAGGTCTCAGCCTTTTCCAGTGAAGGAAATCTCATGCAATGGTTTCGGGGAGTCTCGCTGTTGTTTCTGTGGGTGATATTCCCACCCCTCGCTACTCTCAGCCCAGCTCCTTAGAAGCAGTGCTCTCATAGTTCTACAGGACATTTTTAGTTTCTTCTGGCACAACGAACTGGGTTAGGATAGTCAGCTAACAATTCTCTATAATTGTCACACTTACTGCTCAGAAACCAGGGGAAATGATTGAAGCTCCAGTCACAAAGCTCCTGGTAGAGGTGTGATGTCTGTCAGCTCTTTAATAAGAGTTAAGCAGCATATCTTGCACTTTCAAAGCCCGTTGTTTTGCAAGAAGTCTTAGGTGCAAACAATGAGACAAAAGCACGCTTGGTGAAAGACAATGACATCCATTCAAATGCCTCTCATTATAAGCTCCTATTTTGCAGAGCCTTGTATCCAAAATTATCCTGTTCTATTAACTAGTCTGGTATAGTCTTAAAAAAAGATTTTTTTTTTCCCCTTAAATGTGGAGTTAGGGGGTGGAGAAAAAATTAAAACAGAAAGACATCTCTTTCAATTCATTCAGTCCCAGCGTCCGAGGTTGGAGAGATGGTTTCTAGTCACAGTCCCTTTCAGTTCTTTACGGGAAGAGGGAAGTCTTCCCAGAAGTGTAGATTCTCAAGTGCACACTTGAGGTTTACAATAACCACTTCTCTACCAATGGAGTAGCCTCCACAGTAAGAAACGGAGACAAAAGTTCTTCTGTTTCTTTTCTTCCTTTTTCTTCCTTCCTTCCTACCTTTCTTCCTTTCATTCAACTTGTTGAACATGATTCGTTACAAAAATTCTGGAAATTGTAGAGGAAAACATCTCATTAGTTCTCTGGAGCACTCCATTTCTGCCTCTTTCTACACATTCCTCAGAGATTAATTCCATCAGATCTTAAATCGGGTGAACGAAGTCATGCCCACCACTTCCCAGGGAGCTGAGCCCACAATTTATGAGATTTTGTGGTCAGGATGTTTAGACTTTTGGTCTGTGGTTCCAGCTTATTGCAGTTAGGGTCACAGGGCCTCAGGGTGTGAGGGAAATGAATGGCAGGAAGCTGATCTCTGGGCAAAGCCTACGGCAAGGAGGGGAGAGTGGAGGGACGGGCTGATCGCTGGGCGGGGGCCTGGGCCAGGGAGAGGAGTTTTAAGGACTCCTGGATGAGAGCCCTGAGTGCAGCCTGTGTGATTCACCTGCCAATGGACGGCCCCTCAGATGGGAGCTCTGAACTCAAGGCCCTTCACAGACTTCACCAGCAGGAGCAAGCGTAACCACCCAACCACGAAACAAGATGAGTTTCCACCGTGTTCCATGTGAAAAGGTCCAGGTTGATGGTGTCGATGTAAAAAAACAGTTACAACCCAAAAGTCGAGAGTCGTTTTATTTGGTGGGAAGTTTTAGGACTACAAGACCAGGAGATGGCATGCCAAGTGACCTGGAGAGAACTGCTCTGAGGAGGTGAGGGGAGAAGTCAGGTTATAGAGAAGTCTTACAACAAAGGCCAAGTAGTTTTAACATCAAAGATTCTTATTAATTAAAAGCAGATATCCCAAGTTAGGGAATTTAGCACTCTTCTGTGTTTGGGCGGATGCAGGAGTCTGGGCTCACTGACCTCATTCCTGTCACAGGCAGCTCAGCTCTCTGGGGCCGGTACCCTGCATTTTCTCACCTCCTGAGTTTCTCAGAGCTCACTGTAGGGAGTGGCTGTGGCCTGATGGCTACTGGATTGCAGGTATTATTCTCCTTCCTATGTGTCTTTGTGTGTGCGTTAGTCGCTCAGTCGTGTCTGACTCTTTGTGACCCCATGGACTGTAGCTCACCAGGCTATTCTCACCATGGAATTCTCCAGACAAGAATACTGGGGTGGGTTGCCATGCCCATCTCCAGGGGATCCTCCGCGGTCTCCCGCATTGCAGACAGACTCTTTACCATCTGAGCCATCAGGGAAGCCCTTGAGTGTTCTTAGGGCTCAGGAACTCACACTTGGAGGGCTGGAATTGCTGACGACTGTGACATCCTTGTTTACTGATATGGCAGGAAATACTCCATTTCAGTGGGCACACCATGGCCCTGCCCATCGTGGCTGATAATTTCCTCCTGCAGTTACATCTTTTCACTTAAATCATTAAAGGATTATATTTAATATATCTATGTAATTGCTGTGCCCTGGTTCCATCAGCCTGCAAGAATCAACAGAGATCATACTGAGGCCTAAATGACAAGGGCTTCAAGCCTCCATTGCTTCGAGCAAGGCTTCCAGCTTTTCCCAGAGTAGCTTTCCAAATATTTCAGTACTTCTCCAGAGCTGTCTATATGTATCCAAGAATGAGAATTCATTATCATCCCTAGACAGTAGCTATAGAAACCCAGGCAGAGCCCTCTGCGTCTGATTCCCAGATCTCTGGTCGACTCCAGCAGCCTGCTCGGCTAGCGTTCCAAGGACCATAAGGCCACGACTCAGCTACTTGTCCACTGACCCTCATGCCTTGCTACACCACTGTCACTGCTGCAACACAGAACCACCCAGCTTCACCAACCCTGGGGCAGACTTCTGACAGTTTGCCCGGCTAGTGTAGCTCCTGGTGGTGAATGGAGAGGCTCCTCTGTTATTCTCTGCAGGTAAGACCCAGCAGCACCATTTCTTGGGCCGCAAGTATCATCGCGTTTTGACCGAATATCACAGCTCTTCCAATTGCCGTGTTCCCCAAAGCTCTCGCTTGGCAACAGGTGGCTGCCTCTGCAGAGAAGCTTGTGTCTTTCCCCGGATCAGCCCTGGCCAGTACTGAGTCCAGCTTACTTCTTCAGACCCTCCTCGAGCCAGAGGCCCCACCACTGTCTCCCTCAAACTTATCTGGGGGCTCCCCTGGTGGCCCAGTGATTCAGCCCGCCTGCCGGTGCAGGGGACACGCGTTCAATCTCTGGTCTGGAAAGATCCCTGGGGCAGCTAAGCCTGTGCCTCACAGCTGCTGGGCCTGTGCACCCCAGAACCCGTGCTCACCCACAAAAGGAGCCGCCGCAATGAGGACCGCAAGCTCCACAACTAGAGAGAGCCCGCCTGCCGCAACGGAGACCAGGCTCAGCCAGAAAATGATACGAAGGTTCATCTGGGACGCTGCGGGCCAGAAGTCAGAGCTTATGTCTCTATTTCTCCTTTGTAAGGCTTCCCTGGTGGCTCAGATGGTAAAGCGTCTGCCTACAATGCGGCAGACCCGGGTTCGATCCCTAAGTCGGGAAGATCCTCTGGAGAAGGAGATGGCAACCCACTCCAGTCCTCTTGCCTGGAAAATCCCATGGACGGAGGAGCGTGGTAGGCTACAGTCCACGGGGTCGCAAAGAGTCAGGCACGACTTCACTTTCACTTTCACGTTGAGCAGGCTCCTCCACCCCGATGTAAATTTGCGGCGGGACAGGGTTACCTAAGGGGCTTCCCAGCGGGCACTAGTGGTAAAGAAGCCCCTGTCAATGCAGGAGATGAAAGTGACACGGGTTCCATCCGGGTTGGGAAGATCCCCTGGAGTAGGAAGTGGCAACTCACTCCAGTATTCTCACCTGGAAAATTCCATGGACAGAGGAGCCTGGCAGGCTACAGTCTGTTGGGCCGCAAAGAGTCAGACATGACTGAGCACACACACATAGGGTTACATAAAGCCTCAAATATAAACGGCTATATTGGGGGAAAGATAATGCTTTTAGTATCTGAGCCCCAGACACTGAGTTAGTCAATATTATCCTGGTTTGAAAGCAAACTGAATCAGATTCTCTTTATGCCCAGTCAGACTATGGTGATCAAATATCTATGACCATTCATTCATCCATTTATTGATCCAGCATTTATTGAACACCTCTTAGGTGCCTGGCACTCTCTTATGCTTTGGAAACACAACGATGAATAAAACAAGACCCGTTAACTCAAAAGAGTCTATGGGAAAGGACAGCTACATACGTTTCTTACAATATAGTGTTAAAATGTTGTCTATAATAGGGCTATCCCATGCTATGGAGAGCAGAAAAATGGACGATTCCTTCTGTGTAGCAGGGTCAGTGATCTCAGAATCAGCTTCTCAGAACAGAAGACATTTAGGCTGGGTACTGAAAGATGAATGGGAGTGCCTTAGGAAGCAGGTGTAAAGAATTGCAGAGAGGGAGTGATAACAAGCATTGGCCCAGAGGCAGGTAATGTCAGCACCTACTTAGGGAAGCGTTGGAGCTATGTGTGGCTGGGGTACAAAGACGAAAGTCAGGCCAGAACAGCAAGAAACAAGGTTGGTCAGGCTCACCGGAGTCACTCACAAAGCGTTTAATATGCCCTTCTAAGAACCTGGGATTTTGTTCCATTCAGAAAACATTTCTCAAGCACCTACTAGATATCTGACATTCTGCTGGATAATACCAAGAGTAGAAAGATGACTAAAGTATGGTCCCTATATTTTAGAAAGTTAAGTCACTTGGGGAGACAAACTTACAGAGCTAATTTCAATATGAGGCTAGCACATGGATGCACATAGGATGCTCTGCGGCAGACTGGAGGGAGAAAGGGTGGGGGCATGTCAGGAGTGCACTTCCTGAAAGCATTCTGGCTGAAGTTTAATCTTGAAGGATGAGTGGATATCACCCAGCAATGAAAAGGGAGGGAAAGCTGTCCAGGCAGATGGAAGAAAACCACTGTGAGCAAAGACACAGTGACACCCAGAAGCATCATTTATTGTTTTTCTTTACTTTGGAGGAGAAGATAAGTATCTCAATGCTGCTGAAGTAAGAAGCGAGAAGTTGGAAGTCACAGGAGGTAAGGACAGGGAGAGAGGAAGAGCCAGGGCTCTGTGGGCCTATATGCCAGGCTGAGACCTTTAGACAGCCTTGTAGGAAACAAGGCGCTATATAAAAAAGTTGGGAGTAGAGGAGGGATGTGATCAATTTTGCATTTTAGATGTACCACTCCCGTGGCAGTAGTACGAGGCTATTGCAGTGTCCAGGCAAGAGATACGAAAGGCCAGAAGGAAGGGGATGTGGCCAGAGATGACGTGGTTGTTTGTGTTGATATTTCCTATTGAGCTAATTTCTTAATGACACTACTGGGCTAAATTTGACACTTTAGGTCTATATCTGTTGTTACTTCCAGTCACTCAGTCGTGTCCAACTCTTTGCAACCCCATGGACTGCAGCACCACAGGCTTCTCTGTCCATCACCAACTCTCGGAGCTTGCTCAAACTCATGTGCATCGAGTCGATGATGCCACCCAACCATCTCATCCTCTGTTGTCCCCTTCTCCTCCCCTCAATCTTTCCCAGCATCAGGGTCTTTTCCAATGAGTCAGCTCTTCGCATGAGGTGGCCAAAGTATTGGAGTTTCAGCTTCAGCATCAGTCCTTCCAATGAATACTCAGGACTGATTTCCTTTAGGATGGACTGGTTGGATCTCCTTGCTGTACAAGGGACTCTCAAGAGTCTTCTCCAACACCACAGTTCAAAAGCATCAATTCTTTGTAGCCCCTAGACAGAAAGAAAATGACAGCTATAAGAGTGAGTCTAGAACCCATGTTCAAAGCAGCACTAGTCACCACAGCCAAAGGTGAAAGTAACCCAAATGAATGGATACAGAACTCCCATGTGATCCAGTGGCTAAGATTCCATGCTTCCAAAGCAGGGGCACAGGTTCAATCCCTGGTTGGGGAACTAAGATCCTACAGGCTTCAACTAAAGATCATGCATGTCTCAACAAATATCGAAGATCCCCAATACTGTAATTAAGACCTGGCACAGCCAAATAAATATTAAGAAAAAAACAGATGAATGGATAAACAAAGTGTGGTGTATACACACAATGAAATATTATTCAGCCTTAAAAAGGTAGGAAGCTCTGACACATGCTACAACTTAGATGAACCTTGAAGACATCATGCTAAGTGAATAAGCTGGACAGGTAAGGACAAGTGTGTGATCTCACTTATGTGAGGCAGCTGGGAGAGTCAAATTCATACCGATGGAAGCAGAAAGGTGGTTGCCAGGGGCTGAGGGAAGAGGGGAGAATGGGAACTTAAAATTTTAATTGTGATGGCATTTCAGATGAAAAAGATGAAAATTTTCTAGAAATGGATGGAGGTGGTGATGACTATACAACAGTGTGAGTATACTTAATGGCACTAAAGTGTACAATTAAAAATGGTTCAAATGGTCAAATTTCTGTATATTTGACCACAATTGAAGAAAAGAGTACGAAAGGAAGTAAAGTTGTGCAGTATTTATGATAGGTATTGATGTTGTTAGAGGCTTCCCTAGTGGCTCAGATGGAAAAGAATCTGCCTGCAATGCAGGAGACCTGAATTCAATCCCCGTGTGGGGAAGATCCCCTGGAGAAGGAAATGGCTACGCGCTCCACAGGATTTATATGTAATCTGCTACTGACAGTTACATAGGCTTCCTCTTTAATTTTTCATAGCATTTGGTCTGGATAAACCAGCATTCAAGCTGCGGAGGGGTCAGAACTACTGGAGCTGCTGCCTTGTGACCTTATTTTAGTAACTGGGATGACCGTGATAGAAACTCCATAAAACAGTGTAGGGCTCATCAGCCAAGCCCAACATATTCACATATAGACAGACTAGGGCCCTTCTAGGCGGTGCTTCCCAGATCACGCTAGTGGTAAAGAATCCACCTGCCAACACAGGAGAGATGCGGGTTCAATCCCTGGGTAGGGAAGATCCCCTGAAGGAGGAAATGGCAACCCACTCCAGTGTTATTGCCTGGGGAATCCCTTGGACAGAGGAGCCCGGCAGGCTACAGTCCATGAGGTCACACAAAGAGTTGGACAGACTGAAGCCACTTAGCACACACACACGGGGCCCTTTGAATGAGAAGGCAGCCAGATAACTCCTTGTCTTTGGAAATGTTGCCATAATGTGATGTAAAGTGCCCACGTGGCAAGATAAGAATCACTGACATTGTTACCCAACATGTTTACTCTGAATTTGTAGTTTTTCATATTATCTATAGTCTCTCTGTCAGAGTTACATATGTGCTTATGTTTCCTGAATAGGTTTTTAAAGGAGACCTTTATACATGTAAATAAATATGCATAAGGTCTTGAAGGTTGTTTTCTGTTTTGAGTGGGTTTTTTTTTTTTTTTTTTTTTTAGCCCAGCAAACTAGATCAATGCTTGTTATCAGCTCTCTCTCTGGAATTCCTTACACCCCCCCGCCCCCCGCCCCGACGCCTTCCTAAGGTACACCCATTCATCTTTCAGGACCCAGCCTACATGTCTTCTGTTCTGAAAAGCTGACTCTGAGATCCCTGATCCTGCTGGGCAGAAGATGTTTTTCAAATAATTAATATAAATGAAGAATTGCAAGAGATAGGATGATATTGTCTTAGTAATCTAATTCATGGGAAACCTCAGAACCAAGAATGAGGCCTGTAATCTACCTTGAAGAGTGAGATTTACTAACACTAAAATCTAATCTTGCACCAATTCTTAAAAAAAGAGAGTCTAGACCAGCCAACCACCTGTTTTTATAAATAAAGTTTTATTAGGACCCTACCACATCACACCCACCATGCTGTGTACTGTCTGTGGCTGGCTCTGCTCACCCATGGCAGAGCTGAGCCGCAGTCAGAGACTGTCGGACCTGCAAAGTCAGACACGTTTACCATCTGGCCCTTTCCAGGAAAAGTTTGCTGAGCCCTGTTCAAATGACTTGAATGTCGACTGTATATTGAATAATAGCTTTGTGTCAATGTTAAATTTGTGGTAAGAATGCTCTTGTTCTTAGGAAAGAAATGCTGAAGATGTAGAAAGAAACGTTCAAGTGGTAGATGACAGATAGAAGAGCAGGCAGACAAGCAGACGGAGAGACAGATAAAATATGGCAAAATATTAACACTTAGTGAATTTTGTTGAAGGGTAGAAAGGTGTTAATTGTATTATTCTTACAACTTTTTTTAAAGTTTGAAGATTGTCACAATAGGAAGGAAAAAAGAATGAATCTACCTCCATAGCTGAATTCCTTCTGTCCTTCTCTGCAGCTTCTTGGGCATTGGTGATTTTTTTACTTTAAATGATTGCAGATTAGAATACGATTGGAAACCAAGTATAAGGCCATGCCCCCTCTGCCTCGTGAGGGATATATGCCAGCCAGGCACAGCCCATTCCTTCTTAGATTCTTTCTGGTGTTAATTTCTTCTTCTTTGGGATAATTGTGTTTTGGACTCTCTACATGCCATACAAGTTATATGCCAGCAAATCCTCCTGTGCATGGGTTGTAAAAATAGTAAGTAAGTGGCATAATTTCCCCACTTGTATTCCTATAGTCACACACAAGTGTAATGATTCTTCTTGTGTTCCACTTGGCATTTTGAGTTTCTACTTACCCCAATGTTGGACCTGATTTCTCTGTCATTTTTTTGTTTTAAGATCTAAAAGTTGACCCCATGGCTCTCAAACTAACTAGGGACAGACAACAATCTCTCCAGAAAGAGATTCTGGAGAATAATAAGCAATGAACATGCAGTTTAACACTCTGTCTCAATAATTGCACTCCTTGAAGAAGGAGTGCTCAGTCGTATTTGACTCTTTGCAACCCCATGTTCAGTAGCCCGCCAGGCTCCTCTGTCCATGGGATTTTACAGGCAAGAATACTGGACCAGGGTGCCATTCCCTTCTCCAGGGCATCTTCCCAACCCAGGGAGTGAATGCACATCTCTCATGTCTCCTGCACTGGCAGGCAGATTTTTTTTACCACTAGTGCCACCTGGGAAGCCTAACACAGCTACAATGTGACGGGCACAGTGGCTTTCTTTGCAGCTGCTGGTGGGGAACTGAAGGGAACCGGGGGCCCAGTGGGGACTGAACTGGCAAAATGTGGTAAATGCCCTACTTGGAGCATCTTTAAGAAGCACAGAGTAGATATGTGCATAGCAATATATGGTGCTTAAATCAGTGTGAGACAGAGTGACAGAGAGTAACACAACAGTGTTTGTGGAAACAGAAGTACATGCATACAGACTAGTACACATTTTACAAGAATACTTACAGCTAAGTTCAGTTCAGTTCAGTTCAGCTCAGTCACTCAGTCATGTCTGACTCTTTGCGACCCCATCGACTGCAGCATACCAGGCCTCCCTGTCCATCCCAACTCCCGGAGTTTACTCAAACTCTCCATTGAGTCAGTGATGCCATCCAACCATCTCATCCTCTGTCCTCCCCTTCTCCTCCCACCTTCAATCTTTCTCAGCATCAGGGTCTTTTCCAATGAGTCAACTCTTTGCATCAGGTGGCCAAAGTATTGGAGTTTCAGCTTAGCATCAGTCCCTCCAATGAACACCCAGGACTGATCTCCTTAGGATGGACTGGTTGGATCTCCTTGTAGTCCAAGGGACTCTCAAGAGTCTTTTCCAACACCACAGTTCAAAAGCATCAATTCTTCAGTGCTCAGCTTTCTTTATAGTCCAACTCTAATAGCCATACATGACTACTGGAAAAACCATAGCTTTGACTATATGGACCTTTGTTGGCAAAGTAATGTCTCTGCTTTTTAATATGCTATCTAGGTTGGTCATAACTTTCCTTCCAAGGAGTAAGCGTCTTTTAATTTCATGGCTGCAGTCATCATCTGCAGTGATTTTGGAGCCCAAAAAAATAAAGTCTGACACTGTTTCCACTGTTTCCCCATCTATTAGCCATGAAGTGATGGGACCAGATGCCATGATCTTAGTTTTCTGAATGTTGAGCTTTAAGCCAACTTTTCCACTCTCCTCTTTCATGTTCATCAAGAGGCTCTTTAGTTCTTCTTCACTTTCTGCCATGAGGGTGATGTCATCTGCATATCTGAGGTTATTGATATTTCTCCTGGCAATCTTGATTCCAGCTTGTGCTTCATCTAGTCAAGCATTTCTCATGATGTACTCTGCATATAAGTTAAATAAACAGGGGGACAATATATAGCCTTGACATACTGTATATTTGGAACCAGTCTGTTGTTCCATGTTCAGTTCTAACTATTGCTTCTTGACCTGCATACAGGTTTCGCAGGAGGCAGGTCACGTGGTCTGGTATTCCCATCTCTTGAAGAATTTTCCACAGTTAATTGTGATCCACACAGTCAAAGGCTTTGGCATAATCAATAAAGCAAAAGTAGATGTTTTTCTGGAATTCTCTTGCTTTTTCAATGATCCAGTGGATGTTGGCAATCTGATCTCTGGTTCCTCTGCCTTTTCTAAATCCAGCTTGAACATCTGGAAGTTCACAGTTCACATACTGTTGAAGCCTGGCTTGGAGAATTTTGAGTATTACTTTGCTAGCGTGTGAGATGAGTGCAACTGTGTGGTAGTTTGAACATTCTTTGGCATTGCCTTTCTTAGAGATTGGAATGAAAACTGACCTTTTCCAGTCCTGTGGCCACTGCTGAGTTTTACAGATTTGCTAAGTAATACACATTAAATATTTTAGAACAGTTGCCAATGAAAAAAGGAACTAGGGTATAAAAGAATATATGATTAAACTAGACATTTTTTTAATTCTTAAAAAGAGAGAAGGGTCTTGGAGCATCAATGATGAGGTTTAAGGAAAAGAAAGATAACTCCTAAGAAGAGCCAAGAACCAACATTCCATATATATGTGATGAGTGCATGAAGCCAAGAGGCAACCAGAGCAGGTGGATATTGGGGAAATCTCCTTGGAAAAGGTGACTTTTAGGCAGAGTGTTTCATCCCTCATCCAATATCACCTTCCCAATACATCTATCCATCCCACAAAGTAAGTACTGCATCATATAAACTAATATTACTTAATAATAACAGTAACTATATTTGGAACACTAAAAAATGCAGTGCCAAAAAAATTATAAATAATTTACATACATTATTTAATTCAACATCCACAAAACTCTTATAAGGATTATTATCATCCTTTCTCACAGATGGGGAAACGAAGCTATGTCCAAGAAGGCATAGCTAAAAAGTGGCAAGACAACAGTGATACTCAGTCCTGTTTGACTCCAAATGTGCTCTCAATATCTTTTCTGGTGATGATACATACTGAGTGAGTGAGTACTCAGTCGTGTCTGACTCTGTGACCCATGGACTATAGCCTGCCAGGCTCCTCTGTCCATGGAATTTTCCAGGCAAGCATCCTGGAGTAGGCTACCATTTCCTACTCCAAGGGATCTTCCTGACCCAGGGATCGAACCCACATCCCTTTTATCTTCTGCACTGACAGGCAGATTCATTTCCACTAAGCCACCTGGGAAGCCTGATGATACATAGCTGACACTCAAAAAAATGCTATATCACATGGCAAACACACTCAAAACAAAAGTGTTGCTTAATGTCAAACCAAGGAAGGCAATATTGCTTTTAAGCTTCCTTTCAAATTTAAAGCCACATAAATGGCAGCCAAAACAAATTTCTGTTAATTAACGTGTTTGTTAGGACATGACAGGTAGTCCCAAGGCTTGGAACTGTCCAAGTTCACTCATTCACTGAATCTTTGCTTCATTGAATTCTTTGATTTTATCAAGAATCTGCAACGTGCCAGGCACTTGCTGAGGTTACAGCAGTGGACAATTCAGGCTACTTTCTTGCTTTCATGGGGTTACACTGTAGTAGAGTGGGACTGAAAAATAACACCAAAATGAACAAGAAAAGTTTCTGAAAACTGCTCAGAAGTGAAAAATGAGTGGTAAAGTCCTACAAAGAGATTTTAAAACAGGGTGGGATATGTCTTGGGGATTGCTTAAATTAGCTGGTCAGGAAAGAATTGCCGGAAGAGGTGATGTCCATGCCGAGATCTGAATGACAATAATGAATCAACCATGAAATAATGAGGGGGGAAAGAGTATATCAGGTGCTCTGTTAGATGATGCAAAGTCTTAAGGCAGGAACCTTATTCAAGGAACAGAGAGAGAAAGGCTGAGAGTGGAGAGAAGAGGAGTCGTAAAGACTCTCATGATTGCAGAGAAAGGCCAAGCTTAGGTAGTGATGGACTTTGTAGGCTACAGTGAGTGTTATAATGTGACTTAAATTTTTATAAGACCACCCAGTTCTGGGTGAAGAATAGATTGTAGGCCATGACTAGGAACAGAAGGCCCATTCAGAGGCTTGTAGAGAAGGCCAAACAGGCTTCAAGTTCTGGCTACAAAAGAGAGCTGATACTGTATTCATCCTCCTACAATAAACAGCTATAAACCCCAAACAAATACAACTCTTTTCAGACATTGGACAACAACCAATGCAGATACACACACAAAGTGTATCTGACATTCACCTTAAAATAATTTTCCAAATAGGCACATAGAAATTGAGCACAAACGGTGGGGGTTTCTCAGGGTAGAGGACACACAGATGGGAATCCGAGGCTGTTGGCATGGCCAGAATTTGGGAGGTAGGGTACTGAAAAGGACTCTCACACAGAAACAGAGACTTCAAAATTTGGGTGATGATTCCTCATCTTCTCGGTTGCCTCTGTGATGATTAATTTTATGTGTCAAGTTGCCTAGGTCAGAGTACCCAGATATTTGCTCAAACACCAGCGTAGCTATTACTAAGAAGATTTTTTCAGATGAGGCTAATATTAAAAGCAACAGACTTCAAGAAAAGCAGATTACCCTTCATAATGTGGGCGGGCCTCATCCAATCAGTTGAAGGCCTTGTGAGGGTGGGATGTTTCAAAAGAACAGCATGTATACTATCTATGGTGAAACAGGTCACCAGCCCAGGTGGGATGCATGAGACAAGTACTCGGGCCTGGTGCACTGGGAAGACCCAGAGGAGTCGGGTGGAGAGGGAGGTGGGAGGGGGGATCGGGATGGGGAATAAGTGTAAATCTATGGCTGATTCATATCAATGTATGAAAAAACCCACTGAAATGTTGTAAAGTAATTAGCCTCCAACTAATAAAAATATTAAATAAATAAATAAAAAAAGAGAAAACAGACTAAGGTCCCCGAGGAAGAGGGAACTCTGTCTCCAGAATGCCTTCAGACTTGAACAGCAGCATCAGTTCTTCCCGGGGCCTCCAGCCCGCTGGCCTACTCTTATATTTTGGACTTGCCAGGCCCACAATTGCATGGGTCTCTCAGTCTATCTCTCACACACACACCCTCCTGGTTGTGTTTCTCTAGAGAACCCTGCCTCATATACCTCTTAAGCTGTCCATGCATAGGGTAGCAAATATATAATAAGTCTCGAGAACAACCAGCCCAGTTGGAGCTGAAAGGAAGGAGCTATTAAAGATCTTCTTGATAAATAATGGAAATAAAAGATTATTCAGATGGTTGAACTGTATACAAACTATAGGAAGTTGTAGGGAAATTAATCCATCAAGTTCAAAGCCAATGAAGCCAGTGAAAAACTGAGGCAATTATTATCTCTAAATAAAAGAATGTAGCTTTCTAACCCAGCAGTGAACAACAATTACATAGTCATAAAATGAAAACACTAAATATGGATTTTATTAACAAGTATAATACAAATATATGGGTAGATGGGAGGGTAAAGGGGTTATATGAAACCTGAAAATGTCATCTACCACAGTAAGTCAAAAGATAATTAGAAAAAAAAAAGATAATTAAAAGTATTAAGATATAGTTATATATTAAACAACAGCATATACATATATTCTTTAAAAGAAACATACAAGTAAATGTCAGAGGAAACAGCTAAAAGTATTTAATGTAGTTGCCTCTTTAGAGTGAGACTGGTCTGTGTGATGTATGTGGCAGTATTTTTCTATAACCTTTTAGTATTAATATTGTGACCTTTTAAATTGCACACACGCATTACTTTGTTACAACAAAAGACACAACAAAGCTACCATTCACCAAACCAGGAAGGACCTTGAAAGATATAGGCAGATAGGACGAATGAGTCATGCTTTTTTTTTTTCAATTTATTCACAGCCCTGAAGGCATCAGAGAAACACCCTCTTCCTCCAAGTGTTATATCACAAAATTGCAGAGGATTTACTATCTATTCAATACATAAGAAGACTTGAGGCCTATAATTTTAATTTCAAGAAAAGTTGGGGAAAATTTGTAAGGTCATACAACACATGTGCTTGCTTATTTGGATATTTACCCCCCAAAAAAGTGTGTTCACAAGAAGCCACATTTAAAGAATTTTTGACTGGTTCAAATCACTAACTACCAGCAGAGTTAAATTCAACAATCACAGGTAAAGGATTTGCAAACAGGAAGACTAGGTGGAAAACTAAGCAATACTGTCAGATGACACAGAACTAGCTTCATATTAAGAATGACTGGTGAAGATCCCAGATTACTTTATAAATGATCAAAGAAACGAGAGTCAAAATTCAACTTCACCTTTTTAAGAGGCATGTACAAAGAACGTAACACAATGGAGGAAATTGCCCAGGATTTATGTGACAATTACACGAAGCCGAGGAGATGTGTGTCGGATTCTGACACCGGTGCATCACTGCCCCGAACTGTCGTCTCAGCTAACGCCAAGGGAGTAACTATAAAATTTCCAGCACTTACCACTTATGTTTTCCTGATTCTTTTGTCTCCAGCTTCACCATCACATTTTCTGCAGTAATATTCAATTAAAGTAATTGATTTGAGGAGATTCCGGATAATTTGAAGAAAGAGCCCAAGATACTGACAGTTTGGTAAATAATTCCAAAGAGAAAAACTAAAAGAGCTAGAGCAATGATGTCAGAACAAAGATAAGAGAACATAAAGGTTGGTTTCTTCAGTTGCTTTGTCCTTCTATTAATTCCCCAGACTACATTCCCAATGGCTTCCTAATAAATTGCCATTGTTGTTTAATCTCTAAGTCATGTCCAACTCTTTTGTGACCCCATGGACTGTAGCCCACCAGGCTCCTTCATCTATGGGTTTTCCCATGTAAGAATACTGGAGAGGGTTGCCATTTCCCTCTCCAGGGGATCTTCCCAACCTAAGGATCAAACTACATCTCCCACATCTCCTGCCTTAGGAGGCAGATTCTTTACCACTGATCCACCAGGAAAGACCGACTAATAAATTAGTCCTAATGAAATAAAATAAATTCTAAAACGAACCAGTCTTCTCTCTCCTAGGATTATATCTAAGTCACTGAAGATAGTTGACAGAGAAAAATCATAAGGTTACTTTCAAGATTTAATCTGTACCAAGCAGCTCAAATATTACTAGTTTTCTGGCAATACATTTCCCTGAACAAATAGTAAACACTTTCTTGCCATCTTTAAATTTAGCGATGCAGGCATGATTTTGAACTAGACAGGAGATTTCCACATTTTTGCCATCTTTGCTTTGGCAAAATTCCTCAGTTTTACCCAGCAGTGCTTAAGAAATCCAGACTCCTGACTCTAAGAAAGGAAAGAGTAGAGTATTATAGTTTCATAGAAATTTAAATTAAAATTTCAAGTATTGTAGGCACTATTCATAAAACAACACATGAATTTATCAAAGGAACTGGAAGAGGGAGGAGTAGGAAGAAGAAACAAATAAGGCTAAAGTTATGGTAAATCTGAATCAGGATTGGAAGTCAATAAATAATAATGGGTAGGGTGGGAGATGATGGCAAGAGAGGAGGTAAGTTTTTAGCTCAAGTGACTAGGGAGATGGGGTGTCATTTAAAGAGATGTGTAGACTAGGGTCAGGTGTGAGGCTGGGACCACTTTAATTTTGTGGGCATTTAAATTTTAAGGTGCCCAGAAGACAATGGAGATGGAAGGCGGGATGTTAGATACATGGCTTTGAAGTTTCTGGGAGAGGTCAGGGTCGTAGGTACATATTTGGGGATCGCAGTTACATAGACAGTATTTAAAGCCATGGACCCTGGGGGAATTACCTGGGGACAGAGTGCAAATCTAAGAGAATTGTGAGTGTGGAGCTAAGCCTCAGACATGTCACAGTTTAGAGGTTTTACAAAAAAAGAGGCTGCAAACGAAACCAAAAAGGCGTGAAGAGAGAGGAGGAACACCAAGAGTATGAATGATGTCATAGAAACCGAGAAAAGAAACTACCACTTCCCGCTGAAAGATGAGGTAAAACGAGAAAAGAGAATGACCTCTCACTCTGGCTATGCGAAAGTCAGCGGGTCACTGGTGACCTTGTCTAGAACCCTGACGTGAGTGCATGGAATAACACGGACAAAAGTCTGAAAGAAAGGCGAGGAAGTGCAAATTGTGTCTAGAGTCAGACTGGTCAAGAAGTTTTGCTGGGAAAGGAAACCCAGAAGCGGTATGGTGAGAGGGAACTGTTAGGCCAAAGACTGGCTTAAAAGAAACCTGAAAACTATTTACTTCTGGCTGTGCCTGGTCTTCGTTGCTGCTCTAGAGAAGAGCCCGTCGCGGGCTTTGCTGGCGGCAGCGAGCGGGGGTACACTCCAGCTGCGGCGCGCTGGCTCCTCTCTGCGCTGCCTTCTCTTGCGGGGCATGGGCTAGAAGGCGCAGGCTTAGCTGCCCCGTGGCATGTGGGATTTTCCCAGACCAGGGATCAAACCTACGTCCCCTGCATTGGCAGGTGGCTTCTTGACCACTGAACCACCAGGGAAGTCCAAGATTTGCTCTGCTGATGCTACTGTCTTCACTGTTTACTTTGGGAGCATTCATACTTAACAGATGCAAAACCCAGAGGATAATATTATTTACGTACTTTTCATGAACACATCACTCAACTTCAACAGTTATCCATTTGTTGCTTGTTTCATCTAATGCCCCTTTTAATTTCTTTTAAATTTTAGTATAATTTACATATACTAAAATTCACTCTTTTGGGTGTATATTTTTATGAGTTTGCATAAATACATATAGCTAAACACTACCAAAATCAAGACATAGAAGAGTCCTACCATTCCTAAATTGTTCCTTATGCCCCTACACGGTCTATCTTTTCACCCACAGACTCGAACAACCCCTGATGGACCCGTCTCTGGTCACCACAGTGCTGCCTTTCCAGAAGGCCATATGGTATGCAGCCTGTCTACCTTCTCTCACTAAGCATAATGCAAATAAAACTGGTCCATGTTGCTGCCTATATGGGTAGACTGTTCTTTATTATTCTGAGCAGTGTGCCACTGTGTGGATGTACCACAATTTGTTTATCCATTCAACAGTTGAAGAACACTTGATTTGTCATCAGTTTGGGGCCATTGTGAATAAAACCTCTACAAATATTCACGTATAGGTTTTGGTGTGAGCATGTTTTTATTTCTCTTGGTTAATAGGTAGGAGTAGGATTTACAAGTCTTATAATAAGTATATATTGAAATATATAAGAACCTGCCAAACTATTATTATAGTGGCTTATTATTTGTAATCCCTTCAGTAATAAACGACAGTTCTGGTGCCCAGCAGCCTTTTCAGCTGTTGGTCATGCCAATTTTTTAAAATTGAAGTATATCTGATTTATTATATCATATTAGCTTCAGGTATACAACATAGTTTCAAAAATTTTACAGATTATAATCCCAGGCAAGAATACCAGAGTGGGTTGTCATTTCCTTCTCCAGGGGATTTTCCCAATCCAGGTATTGAACTTTTATCTCCTGCGTTGTAGGCGGTCTCCCGCATTGCAGGCAGATTCTTTCCCGCTAAGCCACTAGGGATTCCCACATTCCATTTAGAGTTATTATAAAATGTTGGCTATATTCCCTGTGTTGTGCCATATATCCTTGTAGCGTATTTATTTCACACATGGAGGTTTGTACTTCTGAATCCTTTACTCCCCGTTTCTTCTCTCCACTGGTAACCACTAGTTTGTTCTCTATATCTGTGAGTCTGTTTCTGTTTCATTGCATTCATTTGTTTGTTATATTTTTTAGATTCCACATGTAAGTGATAACATCCAGTATTTGTCTGACTTATTTCACTAAGCATAATACCCTCCAGGTCCTGCCACTTGTTGCAAATAGCAATTTTTATTCTTTTTTATGGCTGAGAGTAATATCGTTTTAAAAAAGTTTTACCCACTTTAACACATGTCCTTGCAGTGGTATCACATTGTGGTTTAATTTGCATTTCTCTAATAAATAATGATGCTGAGAACCTCTTCAAGTGCTTTTTTTTTTTTTTTCTTCTTTCTGTCTATGTATCTTCTTTGGTGAATTTTCTGTTCAGATCTTTTACCCATTATTTATTTGGCTGATTGTTTTCTTATTAAAAAGTTCTGAGAGTTTTTAAAATTTTTTCTGGAAACTAGTCCTTGACAGATATTTTTTGCAAATAATTGCTCTTGACCTGCGGCTTGTTTTCCTTTCTCTTAACAATGCCTTTGGTAGAGAAGCTTTAATTTTGATAAAATCCAATTTGTCAATATTTTCTATTATGAACCATGCTTTTTGTGTCATATTAAAAAATAGTTGCCAAAGCTAAAGTCACAGGATTTGTCTCTGTGTTTTCTAAGCCTAGAGTTTTAGATTCTTACATTTAGATCTATGATGTCTCCAGTTAATTTTTGCTAAGGTGTACAGTATGGGTTAAGGTTAGTTATTATTTTTTCGTGGATATCATGTCCAACTGTTCCAGCACCAGCCATTTGTTGATAAGATTATCCTTTCTCCATTAAATTGCCTTTTAACTTTTATCTTAAAAATAACAATACACTGTTACACTAATCTATTAATCTCTCATTCTACCAATTTGATATTATTTTAACCACAATTTTGATATTATTTTAGTCACAGCTTTATACTAAACTTTGATGTAAGAAAGTATGGATCCTCTTTGTTCTTTTTTAAAAAAAATTTTTAGCAATTCTAATTCCTCAGTTTTTCCATGTGAATTTCAGAATCAACTTGGTTAAGTTTTTTTAAAAGCCTGCAGATTTTGATGGGGATTGAATTGAATCCTTAGCAGCCCTACGACCGGCATTTGAGAACTTCTCCTAAGTGAAAAGACGGTGGTCCAGTGAGCTGGAGCTTTTCTGTGACCCTTTGGAGACAGGACCACATCCTGTGTGCAGCCAGGTCACTAGAAAATATAAAAGACTTGACTTATTTAGGAGCCAAATTCACATTAAAAGGTAATGCCCCCCATGGAAAATGGTATTTTCATCTTTCTGTTCACTGTGGCCCTGGATCACCATTTGGAAAAGAGAATTATTTAAATCAGTTTTGTATAGGAACACAAAGCTTACTGGGGGGAACAAGTAGATACATTGCCCAGAAAAAAGGACAAAGAATGAAGACATGGAAAAACCAGGAATCCAGGCATGTAGTAAATAGAAATATAGAAAAGAACTTAAATAGGAAAAAAAGAAAATGAATAAGAAAAAATAGATCAAACCATTGAAACCAAATCAGTTTGATAAGAAAAAAAATGCAGTCAGGGAAGCAGGGAAATAAAAAAAATACGGATGATGTAATACTCGGTTTTTATCGCTCTGCTTTATGTAAAGATTTCCTGCCAAAATATTAAACACATGCAATCACGGTTTACGTGCTATGTATAAAATGAAATAAAATAATCACGGCCTTCAAATAAATGGCCGTTGTCTTTCACTTGTAATCAATAATACCTCATGATTAGAAGCATCTGGAATATCATATTTAGTCACTTTTTGAAAGCAAGAAGCAACAAAATGTTCTTTGACATATGTAGAACAGATATCAGTGTATTAATCATATATGCATGTGACTAACCTTCCACTTTTTTAAATTTCTGGGGTATTTTCAAGTATTGTCCTTAATATACCTCTTACATGCTGCTAGGGAAATACAAGCTGTTTGAGAATTAATTATAAGAAATTAGGGAGAGTAAGTTATATGGAGTGGTGCCTATTTTTAGCTTCCCAACCCTAAAACTACACATCTGATATTTTAAAATGAAGATCAAATACAATTCTCTTGGATGCCTGCGTCAGCTCCCGCCTAACACGTTGATCATTTTGGCCACAACTCTGCTCTCAGCGTGTCTTTACATGACAGGTTTTTTTCTCTCTGTTTTCAAGCATCACTTACTTTCCCAGTCTCTCTGGACCCCTCTGGGCATGTTGTGGTCCAGCCTCACCTCTTGGCCCTATAATTATGTTGTGTGCTGGAAGCGGGGTAGAAAGCATGGCAACTGCAGACATGTCTGCCAGCAGATGAGTAAAAATGTGTCTTCACTTGCCTTTATGCACTGGGACTATCTCTGATGGAAAAGAAATACATATATGCCCACATATACATGCATACATAGATGACCTCTGTGGTGTTTTCAGGGCAGCCAAGCTTGCTGTGATCTGCTATGTGGGTGTCAATCTCTCCATTTTCAAGTGCTTGGAGACAGACTGAAGTTCAGGACTCAAATGCAACCAGAAGTCAGCTCTCTGAAATCTAAGTAAAATGCACCTATTTTCCTCCTTTCTCCGTTTATCAAGGTTATCTGGAAAATTTCAACTGTTTCTATTTATAGATCCTCATTCTGTATTTTATCATTTTGAAGTTTCCCCTAATCACCAGGCAACGGCTCAACATAGTGCGGCAGCTTGAACAGTCACTTCTAGCAAGATGATTGATCACCTTGATGGTCCTGTGACCTTTAGGAATAAAGACTATATAAGTACTCACTGTTTCCTTTAGAAGAGTGTTCCCTTTAAACAATGTTCCCTTCCATCATAAAAAGATATATATGATATACATAAGATAAAGCTAGATATAGATACAGATATTGTGTTCATATATTGACTGTAAAGTACTCAAACCCATTCTAAACTTGGAAAGAAACTGCCTTGCATTTGTGGTTATAATGTCTGAACTTATCCATTGAATTTATCCATAAATTCTCTGTGATCACAGTGGACTAACCATCACGCTTTCTGAAAATACATTGGCATAATTTCCAGTAAATATGGTAGATTTAGAGGACACGTTCAGGCCAACTTCCTACTTAAAATACCTAGATGAAATAAAGCCGGATGAAAAAAAGCAAAAATTATTTAGTTAATGCACAGTTGAGTTCACGCTGAAGAAATGTTCCAGAACTGAAAAAGATGCAGTTGTCACAACCTACAGTGGCAAGAACTGAGGTATAGCGGACCACACAGCCGACAGGCCCTGGCATAGATCTGTGGGGCTGAAGACTAAACGGTTAATGCCTTTACAGGAACAGAAGAGTCAAGGCCTTAGATCACTGAGAGTCAAGGTAGAGGAACAGAGCATCATTTTTCCTCTAGTCATCTGTGACATAAGACCCTGGCCAACTCCGCCCACAAAGATGAATAATCACCTCCTACGTGTTAGGTAAAGAGAATCACCTGAGAACAGTCAGATGCCTAGGCCACTGCCTGTGGTATTTGAATGTGCAATACCAGCATGGCCCAGGCATTGACAAAAACCGGTCCAAGGCAGACAAGCATCCAAGGGTCTCTGCAGAGGAAGACATAAAGACAACCCAACTCCAGGGAGGCTGCCACAGAAAAGAACTTGCAGCAGTGTAGTTTACAGTGAAATACTACATTTCCAGAAGGAAACAAGCTCCCATGAGAAAGAGACAGGATGTGCAGAACTAGGAACCTAAGGTCATAGAACAATCAGAAAAGGCTTATAAAATAAGTATGATGTCCCAAGCCCCTAGGACACCTTCCTCTTACCTATCTGCCTCTCCCTCGGTTCATGCCTATGGTATCATTTGAGAGATGGGTCCCCCCATGACCAACTTATTGAGCAGGAGCAGTTGGAACTTAGTTCATGGTGAATTGGCTTGGTATGATGGTACAAGAGGAACATGGGATGCTTCTGCACTATAACACATCTCAGGGTGTCTCAGGAGGACCGCCATGGGGGGAAATCCCTCAGATGAATAGATTCAGATGATGTATTTCATCCTCATCTTTGTGTAGAAAGCACAGTGACCCAGCATAAAGATTTACGTGGACTCGCGGGCAGTAGCAGATGGCTGAGCTGATTAGTCAGAATCCAGGAAGGATTAAGATTGAAGTCTTGGCCCAAGGAAGGCTGGGGATGAAGCCTTCATGAGCCTTCATGAATAGGCACGAGGTGTGAGATCTTCCACTTCCACACCAGAAAGTACGCCAAAGACAAGAGATAGCCAACAAGCTGGAGGAGGTATTTGCAAACCAGGATGCCAAAAAGCCTTGGAAAATCCGTGCATGCCAAGGCTGTCAGACGTTTACTTGCCATCTTACAATTCTTCTGTCCTGTAGGAGGAGATAAAACACTGGCACTAGCATTATAAGAAGCACCGTACACAAAGCCTTCGGGGTTTCCCAGGTGGCTCAGTAGTAAAGCATCTGCCTGCCAATGCAGGAGAGGAGACGTGTGTTCAGTCCCTGGGTGGGGTAGATCCCCTGGAGGAGGAAATGGCAGTCCACTCCAGTATTCTTGCCTGGAGAATCCCATGGACAGAGGAGCCTGGTGGGCTACAGTCCCGGGGTCACAAAGAGTCAGACACGACTGAGCGACTAAGCACGATGATCTAATATTATCTTGGTTATAAAACAAAAGATATTTGTTTGAAAAACCTTTAAGTTGATGTTTGTCCCCTCCGTTAATTTGTATCTCATGGTTTCGTAAAAGAACCAACTAATTAATTTGTGTCTGACATAGAGCAGGGCATCCTTGCTGCTCTTGCCAAGTAATCCTGAAATATCCATAAAGCTAACAAGTGGTCACTGTTCAGAGTCCTTGAAGATCTCTTACAGATAAAGAAGATTGAGAAAACCCAAGAGAGAAAATGGAAAAACAAGTTCACAGAAGAAGAAAACTTGAATGGTCAACAAAACACATAAAGAGATGTTCACCTTCAGCAGTCATCAGAGAAATGGAAATTAAGACAGTGGCAAAGTGTTACTTAATATTGACAAAGTGTTACTGAATATTGACAAAGTTCTGGGGGATGAGAATTCTCATACAGTTCTTGTGGGTATGGAGCCACCTTGGACAGCAATTTAGTAATAGCCAGAAAGTAGAAGCTTTGCCTACCACATGTACACTAGAAATACTATCAGACAAGTGCATGAGAAAATATACACAATATTTTTCAGTCATATTGCTGTCATAGAATAAAAAATTGGAAGCAATCCAAATGTCCATCAGTTGGGGAATAGAAACATAATTATGATGCACTCCCAAATGGAAAACTATGTAGTAATTTAAAATATAAGCAAATGAGTTCTATAAGCATCAAAATAGGTAAATCTTGGAAACACCATGTTGAGGGAAAACAGCAAAATATGATTTATGTAAACATTTTAAATACACCCAAACAACACTCTATACAGCACTGCGTGTAAATCCATACATATGCCATAAAAATGAAAGCAGGGACAAGAACTAAAAACCTATTGTAAGAGAGTGGTTCACTCTGGGGAAGGAGAAAAAATTTCTACTCTCTATGTAATTTGTTTATATTCTAAAAGGAAATCATCTGGGGACTTCCCTGGCAGTCCAGTGGTTAAGACTCTGGGCTACCACTGCAGGAGATACAGGTTTGATCCCTGGTCAAGAAATTAAGATCCCATCTGCCGTGAGGCCAAAAAAAGAGAGAGAGAGACGATCTGAAGCAAACAGAGCAAACTATCAACATTTGTTAAGTCTGGGTGATGGAGACTTTTATGATTGTTTGAAGTGTCTTGCCATTTAAGAAAAAGGTTTCAATGATTAATTAAATGAAAATCAGAGATAATACAGAGCAGACTCCAGGCCTCCTCTCCAGGGAGGAGGGTGGAGCTCAGGAGCACCAAGCCACCATGCAGTGTGGGCCCAGGGGTCCTGGCTGGGGCCATGAGACAGCCTCGGGGAGCAGGGCTGGTGGGGTGCATGACGCTTGGTCTGGGTTGGGTAGGACTAGGCTGGAGGAGGAAGGAGTTGGGCCTCACATCTGGGGCTTTCTGGGTCCAGCTGAGTCAGGACTGGTGAAGGGGATGACATTTGGGGTGAGGATCAAAGACCTGCCAGGGGAAGATTCTGGGGCCAACTCCTGGCAACCCTGGCCCCTCCTTCCCTGCTTCCTGTTCCTGCGACCCTCTTCCGCCTCCTCCTCTTCCTATCCTCTTCCTCCCTCAGGAATCTCCTTCTCAGGACTGCCCTGGTGGATCAGGGGTTAAGACCTTGTCTCCCAGTGCCAGGAGTGTGGGTTCAACGCCCAGTCGGGAAGCTAAGATCCACGTGCCTTGTGGCCAAAATAAAAAAAAAAACAACATAAAACAGAAGTAATATTGTAACAAATTCAATAAAGAGTTTAAAAATGGTCCACCTCAAGAAAAAAATCTAAAAAAAAAAAAAAAAGAATCTTCCCCTTTCTCCAGCCCTCCGTTATGGGCACTTCTGTTTTGTCTATGCTATAGTATTGATGTCTGTATTAATGCATTTGCTGTATTTAGTAAGAGGCTGAGGTTCCTCATGGTGACTTAAAATAAATTGGTTTAATTATTTTTGTATCACTAGAAATTAAAATAATTTTTTAAAACTCTGTATCTTCCAACAGATACTCCCTTACTCTAGTCCTGCTCAGCAGCCTTTGAGAGAAAAGTGCTTGTGGGGGGCCGGGTGAAGGGGGGAGGTCCTCTTCCAATATATACTTTGCTTCCAGTTTTTTCTAAAAATAGTAGTCCATTAAAAATCTACTGTGTGCTAACCCTTGTGTGGGCTCAGTACTTACATGAATTATTTCATTTAATTCTTGCAAAAAAAGAAAAAAAAAATCCACAAGCAATCCTACGAGGTAGCAAAGAATCCCCATGTTACAGGTTATTCCCATCTCATGAATGTGAACACTAATGTTTGAAGGGCTTAAGTAACTTAAGTAAGTTCTAGAAAATGGCCCAACAGAGAGTTAAACCCCTCAGCTTCCAGAACTCAGCCCACAAGGGAAGAGTTGTCTCTGATGGGAGGTCTGGACAGGACCCTTGAGCATATTATATCTCTCAGTATTATAAGGTTCAGAAATTCATGTTTTCTGGTAAATTTAGGACTTCGTGCCCTCTCAGTATAAGTACTCAGATGATTCCATTTTCAACAACACAACAGGATTTTATTTTTAGGGTGTTACACCACCGTCAAATGTGGAAAACTATATTATCAAATAAATATCAAATATCTAATTCAAAAACCCACTTCTCTCTCTCCCACACACACTCACTCACTTTCAGGCACCCACACTTCCGGATCTACTAACCTAAATCAGCAGGCTTAAGGGTTTCTCAGAGACTCCTCTCAGCATTAAGGATGCTAATTGCTACTCTAGCAGTTACTGGATGATCAAAGAACCGCCCACAGAGCTGGGCCGCGCTGTTTCATCTTCCAGAGACCAAACACTAATGCAGCCCATCCCCCGCCAGCCATCGCTCGCTCCCAAGCTGCCACATTGGACCGATTCCTCTTCCCCTTCCCCACGTGCTCTCCCCGCCCCTAAAATAGCTCTCCGCCAAAAATAAACACCCAGAAAAATGCCTGTGGAATGAATGGAGAAAGGTAACTTCACTATCATTATGCTCCCCCTTCTAATTACCACGGTTTGTCCAAGGACGTGCCTGTTTGTTGGTGGTAGCGATGCAGAAACCGGTCCCAGGAGTGGGGGCAGGCGTGCGGTGCCCTGAAGGCTCTGGACCAGCCGCGCATCACCACCCTGCCCCCGGTCCTCGAGCCGCATGAAGCCAGAGAGCGCTCGCTCAGGCCAGTTCTGCAGCGGCCAGAGAGCAGGGCTACCAGAAAGGGTCCCGCTCTCCGGAGCAAGACAGGCCCCTTCCCCGGCGGGCACAGTGGAAGGGGCCTTCTGTTGAGTCACGCGTTGCAAAGTGGAGTTGGCCCAGCCGGAGAGATTCGATCCCTCTTAAAGCGTAGAATGTGACCTCAAGTGGATGAATGAGGCTCTCTCCACACTCCCGAGGGGGTGGGGCGGGGCTCCAGAAAAACTGTTCCAAGTTTCTTCCAGAGGAAAAATGAGACTCAATTACACGCAGGCCAGGGAGCCCGCCGGAGTGAAGACAGGGGGGGGCCTCAGAGTCTCCCTAGAGAGCTGGGTCAAGGGGACTCTGAGGGAGGCAGCCCTTGCTCACCAGGTCATCAGGGCCCCCGACCCACGATGGCGCCTGTGCACCGCCATGGGCGGCTTGAGTCTTCAGGAAGACATCCAGTGGCTAGAAGCGGGTCCCCCTCCGGCGGTGATGTGCCTCCCCCCCCCCCCCCCCCCCCCCCCCCCGCTCCCTGGACAAGGGGCCTCTTCCCTGCCCTCCCAGGCAGGCGGGCTCAGCTGCTCTGATGGACCCAGCACACGTGCACACCTGGGTCCCTGTCCAGGGCTCCCAGAGTCAGCTGAGGCCTGTTCCCAGCCTGCCTCTCCTCCAGAATGGGGTCCTCATGTCCTGGGGCCACACGTGCGCACTCCCTCCCCCGGGGTGCGTTTCCTCGGTCTGTTCTGGCCTACAGAGATGTTAGTGTTGTTTTTTTCCTTCCTTCCTTCTTGTCTTCTCTTTCCTTCTTTCTTCCCTTCCTTCCTTCTTCCCTTCCATTCTTCCCTCCCTCCCTTTCTCCCTTCCTTTCTTTCTTTCTATGGTTTCCCCCCCAAAGAAGAGCTTCTAAAATCCATCCCCACCTTTCCACAATCTGCCTCGGTGTCTCTGGTTTAAGGGTTTGTCTCTCATGGAACCATCAGCCTCCTAACAGTTCACCATCTGCCAGTTCTGCTCTCCCAAGCCCATTGGAAACCACAGCCACACACAATCTTTTCTAAACACGGCCTGTGCATTGCACTCTCCTGCTCAAATGCCCTCAATGACCCCTATCAAGACTTTATTATTTATGCTGTATCAAGGATGCCAGCCTGGAGGTATGTAAGGGAACCATCAACCTTGAATTCTAATTGGCACAGTCTTTGTATCTGGGCAGGTGGACTTGCCCTACAGAGGTCCAAGCTGCAGAAAAGTCCTAAGAGCTTGGGAATAAGATACAGTCTAAATGATCAGGTGTTGGCTTTTGGCTACCAAGATGGAAACCCCCTGAGCTGTTGCTGGGGAGGAAAGGAACACAACCCCAGGGGCTAGAGATTCAGGACACAGATGATTACTCTGGGAACAATGGTTAGAGGATATTTGAATACAAACAGTGTGGAGTCACCTAAATGGTCAACCATCCACAATTCCTCATCTCTACCCTCCATGCTAGTGCCAGCTTCCTGGGATAAAAAGTGAAAGGAAGATGGAATGAGAAACGAGTCAAGTGCAAGATGAGAAACGGCCGCTGCCTGTCTGACATGGGCCATTGTAGTCAGCGAGAAGGCGAAGTAGCCGAGTGTTCACCTGGAGGCGGCAGCTGGAGCGGCAGAAGCACCCGTGAGTGGTGACATCAGCGCTGCAAGCCCAGGCCGCTCAGAGAGTCACAGAAAAGAACAAGTTTTAACGTTGAGTCCCCATGTGACACACCCCAGGGGTCCCTTGAATGGAAAGGCAAGAGTATATGAAGCTCCCTCTCCAGGTGGGATCCGAGTCAGGTCCATTAGAGTGACAGTCATCTCTCATCTACATACTCAGGCTGAGGGCATGTGGGTTGTAGCTGAATAACTCATAAATTGAACAAAGCTAGCATCCACTTTTGGCCCCTAATCCTTGGACCAAATATCAACTACTCAGCCCTCGATGAACACACCCCAAGCATCACTGCTACCATGCTTTTGTTCATGCTGTATTTAACTAGAGTGCCTTTCCTTCCTCCATTTCTCTGAATTTACTTCTGAAAATATTATCCATTTTTAAGGAACCAACTTATATGCTACCTCTTACAGGAAGTCTTCCATGATCACCTCAGTTCTAAGTGATTTTGTCTCTGCTGATTTCACATGACTGTTTCAACTTGCATGATGACTCCTATCACATCCCACTTTATGATGGAGCTATTCATGTGGGTCTCAGGTCACAGTGACTCCAGGTGACCAAATCCTATGGGATAGCGTTTTCACCTGCCATTGTAGTTGATCTCTCAGTGGTATTTAATACTGTTGAATATATTCTCCTTCTTGGAACACTCATCCCCGTGGCATTTGTATCAGGTTTGCCTACCTTGTTTTGCTACCTTCTTTGGGTAACAGCACCCTGCTTTTCTTTTGAGGAACTTTCTGGCCAAGAGGTGTGGGCATGACTGATGCCAATCTCCAACTTAGTGATGAACACATAAACTGAGTCATGCCAACAAGAGTGATACCTGGTGTCTTGCTGGAACCAATAAAAGAGAGAGTTTTTATCTTGTGTGTGTGTGTGTGCACACGCGTATGTGTGCATGCTTAGATGTGTTCAGCTTTTTGAGACCCTGTAGACTGTAGCCAGCCAAGTTCCTCTATCCATGTGTTTCTCCAGGCAAGAATACTGGAGTGGGTTGCCACTTCCTTCTCCAAAGGATCTTCCTGACCCAAGGATTGAACACGCGTCTCCTGTGTCTCCTGCATTGGTAGGTATATTTTTTACCAGCTAAGCCACTGGGGAATCCCTTTCATCACCTTAAGTAGGATGTGAGCCTGAAGTTTCTGGCAGTGACCTGATCAGGCCACCACGTGGAATAACCAACTTGGCAGAGAACTGAGAGATGAAGAGAGAGGCAAGTTCCCAAGGACCTGTCTATACACTTGGATCCAGGCATGTCTGACTAGTTCTGAGTTCAGGTTATAAGAGTCAGTGAATTATTCTCCTTTATTTTTTTTTTTGAAATCAGCTGAAGATGGATTTCAGTCGCACGTATTTGAAGTATCTGAGAGCATCTAGTTCAGAACAAAACACCCTCTTGGCTTTCCTCCGGCCAGGTTATTCCTGCTCCATCTCCTTCGCTGACCAGTCCTCCTCTATGGCCACAGTGCTTGTTAGTCACTCAGTCGTATCCTGCTCTTTGCAACCCCATGGACTGTAGTCCTCCAGGCTCCTCTGTCCATGGGGATTCTTCAGGCAAGAATCCTGGAGTGAGTTGCCATGGGGATCTTCCCAATTCAGGGACCAAACCCTGGTCTCCCACGTTGCAGGCAGGTTCTTTATCTTCTGAGCCACCAGAGCAGCCCCAGTCCTCCTCTATCCAGTCTTTAAATGTCCTAATCCATCCAGATTGGCCCTATCTCTCCTGCTCTTCTGTTCTTCATGTCTCCCTTGGCAATCTCAGTCACTCCTCTGGCTTCAGTCACTGTCTCAGATTTAGAGCTTTGACCCAGTCTTTCTTAAGACAGCAGATATATCCATTCATCTGTGTGCTCACTGTGTCTACCTGAATGCCCCAAAGGCATCCTGGACCAGTCACATCAATCATGAATCAGGATCTTCTCTCCCCAAAGAGCTTCCCTCCTCTGTTCCTATCACAGAAAATAGCACAAGACAAAAGATAAGGTCTTCTAAGCGATCCTCCACACGTTAAGCCAAAGTGATCTTCTTAATGTAAATTAGACCATGTCTCTTTTGCCTAAATGCTTCTAGACCCTTCCTATGGCTCCCAGGATGCATCCGGAACAAGGAACATAGAGCCAGAGCCCTGGCCAGTGTGGTTCCCGCCCATTTCATCTTGCAGTGCTCTCTGCCTCCCTCCCCGAGCATCCTCACTGTGCCTCTGACCTCTTCCTCAAAAGTGGCGTGCTCAGACTTCTACCTCAGGGCCTTTGCACTCACTCTCCCCTTTGCCTGGAACCCTGCCCTCACCTCCACCTAGTTCACTGCAGCCATCCTCAGCTGTCTGCTAGAAGATCCAAGAAGGCTTGCCTGACTCTTTCAGATTGCATCAGGCAGCCCCAACCCACTTTCTTAGCACCTGGTGATTTTCATTCATCATACTCACGATATCTGTTTGATTCATTAATGTCTTTCTTACTCAGAAAGCTAAGCTCCAAGGGGCAGAGACCATGTCCATATTTCTCATTCCAGGTTCCTTAGCACTCAGGCCTGCTATATGATGGCCAGTATGTACCAACGAACCTCTGTAGAAAGAAGTGCTGGATCCTTGATATCTCCGGCCACATGAATAAGCTCTTGGAGACACATGGAAGCATGTGGGTGTTAGGAGGGCAGCATTAAGCAGTGGGATTGCCAGTGTTGAGGAAAGAGTGGAAAAGGGAATTTCCAAGGGAAACAGCGCCCCAGTGGGTGGATAGAAGCCTGCTGAGCATCCGGGCAAGAACATCCTAATTAAAGTCACACCACGAAGGGGAAGTAGGATGAAACACAATCACGGGACAGTGAGTTTGTAGATAGCTCTTTGCTTGGCTGGGCTGTTTAGTTGAGAATGGAGTGGAAAGTCCCAGGTGATATTTTCTAATACAGATACATTTTGAAGATAAGCATTTGAAACCTAATCAGAGAGCTTCTTAACACATGCATGATATGTATCACAGATAAGATTAAAAAGGGGGTATGGGCTTGTCATGGATCATTCTGTTATGTAATGTGAGATGTGTGATGTACATGCTAGCATTGTGTGTTAAAACCTTAGAAGGAAATGTGGCCTGATGGTGTTAGAAAACTAGTAAGGCAGGGTCACAGAAGCATCACCCTCTGCAAACGATCTGTGCCAGGAGGTTTTTCATGTGCTTCTCAGCCAGTAAAGAATCCCTGCGGTGCAGGAGACCCAGGTTCAATCCCTGGTTGGGAACATCCCCTGGAGAAGGAAATGGCAATCCTCTCTAGTTTTCTTGCCTGGAGAATCCCATCAACAGAGGAGCCTGGTGGGCTACAGTTCATGGGGTCACAAGAGTCGGACACGACTGAGCAACTAAACCACCACCATGACCAAACAATGCATGCCCCTTGGACAGGGAAGTCAAGAACAAAAAAATGAAAGGATAATTTTAAAAAATTGAAAAAGTATGTATTGGACAGCTAATTTATGTCATCCCTACAACTTCCTAAGTCTCTGATTTCATTTAATTTCTTTGTGTCTCAGTAAAATTGGCATAATAAAGATCGTTAGGAATATTAAGTAGATAATAGTACATTGAGGTCTTAAAAATAGTGCCTGAAAAAAAAAAAAATAGTGCCTGGACTAATATAAACAATTTAAAAGTTAACTGTTATTTTTTTTAAGTTTTTTTTATCACTCTATGGAGAAGACACTTTACAGTCCCTTGGACTGCAAGGAGATCAAACCAGTCAATCCTAAAGGAAATCAGTCCTGAATATTCATTGGAAGGACTGATGCTGAAGCTGAAGCTCCAATACTCTGGCCACCTGATGTGAAGAACTGACACACTGGAAAAGACCCTGATGCTGGGAAAGATTGAAGGCAAGAGGAGAAGGGGACGACAGAGGATGAGATGGTTGGATGGCATCACCGACTCTATGGACATGAGTTTGAACAAGCTCCAGGAGTTGGTGATGGACAGGGAAGCCTGGTGTGCTGCAGTCTATGGGTCACAAAGAGTCGGACATGACTGAGCAACTTAACTGACTGATATCCAGTGTGCTTTCTAAGAACTGAGGTTACAGTTGTGAAGAAGACAGATGAGATGGAACTCTCATGGGACTCACTTCTATTCCAGTTAAGGGGAAGACCAGTTAGTAAGTAAACTAGTAAACAAGGTCATTTCAGAGGGGTAAATGCAAAAAAGGTGATGGGGTGGGGCATTCCTGTGGGCAGAGGCCCCTTTCAAAAGGGCAAACAGGAAAGCCTCTCTGAAGAGGCAACATTGGAGCTGAGATCTGAACAATGGAAGACAAGTGAAGAAGCCTAACAAAGGCAGTTGAGGCCAGAGGCACAGCAAATGGAAGAGCCCTGAGGCAGATCTGAGTTGAAGTGTGAGAGGCAGGAGAATGCAGTGTGCCTGAGGTATGGTGAGAGAGGAAATCAGTGGTAAGAGGTGAGGTCAGATGCAACGAAATGGAGAAAACCGTCAGCACCAGGCTGGACTGATCAACGAACAAGTAAATACCAAGAATCATGATGGCACAGTCCTGACGCATGGAGCCTACGGTTCAGCAGAGTGTGAGCCTAAGGTACCCACCAGGAGCCAGGGCCCTGAGCCTAGAGAAAAGAATGGCTGGCACTGAGGCAGAGTCTTGCCATGGGTCTTGGCCTCAGAGGAACCGTCGGGGGAGTGTGTAATTTCCTTGGTCCAGTCTCATCACAACAAAAATTTGAAGTGATGGACCAGCATTAGAGCCCTCAGATGGGCCAGTGTCACAGCTCTCGGACAGACCAGTGTCACAGCTCTGGGTTACAGCTCAGTTTTATTTAGAAAATAAAGGAGAATACATCCTTGAGGCATGAGGGCATGCCGACCCAAAAGATGCAAAGAGAAGAGAGAGAGACAGAAAGATCCCCGGCCCTTTGGCTCCTCTTTTTATGTTCTTTTTCCTCCTCCCCCTGGACCTGCCCTATGTAAACTGGGCTAGCCAGGAGTGCTGTTTGTTCTACCTGAGGTCCTCACTCCAGTCCTCGGACCTTCCTTTGTTCTATTTTCACGGACTTTTCCCTTCCTTGTCTTTCAGTCAGTGCCATTCTGGACTCCTTTTTCCTACCCTAACTGCCTAACAGAACCACGGCTTCAAGAAGGCAGGACCTTTCTGTTGGCCATTGATCTTTCCACACACCTGTTATGGCAGATACAACAGAGAGTTGCCTAATCGGTGTCCATTCCCTGTCTGCCTCATTAGCAGAAGCTTGATTTTGTTCACATCAGCTTTAGTCCATCTGCAAGTGAAACAGGATTAGTCTAACCTAATCAAAACAGGTCTGAAACTTGAAGCCTGTGGTAACGGGGTGCTTAGGAACCCAGCCCCAAGCAAGTTTCTCTCTTAGGTGTGAGGACCAAAACCGTCTCCCCCACACCCATCCTGGGCACAGAACTGAAACTCCTCCATGCTGTGTGCGCTCACACGGCCTGGCTATTCCACTGTCTTCCTTAGAATGACTGGACTATTCCAGGACTATCTCACCTGAATGTCACAAGACTCGTGAACTCCTCAGTGGAAAGCATCAACAGTGTTCACCCTAAGCTTCTTTCATGCCTCCTCTGTGAATCCTTACTTTGCTGTTTCCCCTTATGTTACCTTTAATCAACTTCCAATTCTCAATAAACTATGATGTCACCCACTCTACCCCAAGACCCTGCCCAAGGTGTCTTGGGCAGGGTGTGTTTCTGTGGAGGTGTATTTCTGTTATCAAAAGGTGCTGTTCGCAATGCTTGGGAAGCCAGCCTTTGACAAATCTCTCTGTCAACACAGGCTTTGTCTAGTGTTGTGTGTGTGTCTGTGTGAGTACTTAGTCGCTCAGTGGTGTCCAACTCTTTGTGATCCCATAGACTGTAGCCCGCCAGGCTTCTCTGTCTACAGGATTTCCCAGGCAAGAATACTGGAGTGGGTTACCATTTCCTCCTCCAGGGGATCTTCCTGACCCAGGGATGGAACACGCTTCTCCCATGTCTCCTGCATTAGCAGGCAGATTCTTTACCACTGCGCCACCTGGGAAACTTTGCCTAATGTTAGCTACGAGTAAACACATACAAGTTAGATGTATATTTCAAAAGCTAAAGATTTCCAAGGGGAGAAAGAGGCCTGGTTTAAAGGAGTGCAGATAAATATGCATCAACTTTTGGATATCCCTCTGAAATTTGTTTAATTTCTCTTACCAGAAAATCAGGTTTTAAATCTAGTGCAATTTCCAGAAGTTCTCAATTAGATACCAGAGGCCACAAATCCTTTTTTCTTAATAAAAGAAAAATTTCTTAAAGTTTGAAATCACCTACTGTGTAGACTTATGTTTCTTAAATCAGAACAAATAACAACTACTAACAAATAAAAAATACTACAAAGTTAACTGATCTTTATTTTTTTTCTATGATATTAAGATCAGAAAGCATGAAAACATCCTAATTTTAAAAAATCATTTCTATATTTGTCACTCTGGAAAATGGTTCATTATTATTATTTATGTATAATTATTATTTGGTTGATAACTAATTCTTTAAATTGTTTGACTTTATTTTTCTGTTTGTTTGGCTTTATTGATAGACCAAGTTCCATGGTCAATGGACTTAACAGGTTTTACCATTTTTTTTCCAAAATGAAGTAAAGTGTCACCTTGTATCTTGTGAAAAAATATTCAAGAAAGAAGTCTTGACAACTGGTTTTACAATATACAACAAATTCACGTCTTTGAGTGTTTTACTCCGTGAGGCAGACTCATGGGTGGGAGCCCCTGGGGGAGGATAAAGCAGCCTGTGAACCAAAGTGTGGTCCTGGGGTTACTGCTGATCGGGGCCAGAACCCAGGCAGAGGACAAGCACATTAAATTATCTTATCATCAACACTCTGTGAATGAGGTACATACTGCTTAATGTGCATTTTACTGAAGAAAAAATTTAGGCACAGAGAAGTTCAATATTACACAGAAGATCACACAGCCTAGTAAGCACCAGAACCAGAATTCAAGGTGAGGCCATCTGTCATAGGCTCTACGAAATAACACCTGTTTGTGGTGGTACCCTAGCAAGGCCAGGGGATAATGAGAGATAGAATCGAGTGGGCCAAGGCTGGGAGCCTGGGGGAAAACTGTGGGTAGATTGGGAGGCTCATATAACATGTTGCTTCAAGCTCGAGGCCAAATTCAAGGAGCAGAGATAAGATCCTCCCTGTTTCCAGCTGTGAGATGTGGGCCAGGCCCAGAAGCTGCCGCCTGCTCCTGCAGCAGTCCCCAAGGAACACTCAGCATCAAGGTGGTCTTGTTAATAATGCAGACCCGTAACACAAGCAGGAAGGCAGTTTGGAAGAGATGCCTGCCACTGCCCAACTCCCCTCCCTGAACACAGGAGGATGACAGCAAGACATGAAGATGCCAGGTGAGCTGAAGGCAGTCAGCCGCCAAGAGGGTGGGCTGCAGATCCCATTAGGATGTGGTGAGGAATAAGATCCAAGGAGACTGAAAGCTGGGGACATGAGCATGTGGCAGGAGCCAAGAGATTGCAGAGAAATGTCAGTCAGAAATGGGCTGCCTACTGAAACGAGTTAAAAGAAAAAGGCAGAATAAAGAGCAGTAGGTAAATACTAGGGAAAGAGCATGAGTGTGAAAACAGACAAGCAGGGATCACAACAGGTGATGCTGTCATGGAGCAGGACCCCAGGGGCCTTCCCAGGACAGACCTCCCCAGGTCCTCTGCTTCTTGCCTGTAGAAACCTCCGGCCAACGAATAAATTTAATCAGAGAAGTGAGGAAATGCAGAAGCAAAGGAAAACAGTCAAACAAGACACAGTAATAATAGTTCAGCCACCACACAAGGTCGAATACATTTAGTTTCTCCTCAACAGCTATAGATAATATTCTGAGCCATATCCTTTAAGCCATTTTGCAGATACTAAAAACCCCATCAGGTGAAAGCATTAACTACACGATGACCAGACTATACCCATGACATAAGCTGCCACAATTCTGAGAACTGGCTTCAAGGAAATGGGAACAAAACCAACCCTGGAATTGAAGATTACCACGTTAACACCATCAAGATGACGCTGATCAGACCACAGCATGACCAATTTCAGATGACTGTCAGAACTGACTGTGCTGTTCTGCACAGAGCCCCCTCCCTCTGCCTATATACCCCTAAAACTCTCCTTTCAAAGCTCTTGCCCTGATCAAAAGGGGGGAGTTGGCTTTTAGACATGAGTCCACCTTCTCCCTAGATTGTTGGCCTCCTGAATAAAGCAAACTTTAGTTTTTCTACCAACATTTGTCTCGCAAGTATTGGCTTTCAAGCAGCAAGCAGACAGACCTGAGTTTTGTACAACAATTCCTTTGATGGGGAAAAATTACCTGGAGATGAAAGTCATTAGGACAGAAAAACCCCTCAGTTGGGGTCTGCTTGTGGGTGACATGGTTCTGATGTGATATATGCACATGATTATTGCAGACACTCCTTAGTTCATGTTGTAAATACGATAGGATGCTTCTGCTGCCAGCATCACTGGCCTCATATCTGTGAGGATGGAAGCTCCACGATCGTCAAGGCTATGAAGATGTTACTCAGCACCGTAGCTCCAAAATTCAGCATAATGCCTGGGACATGGTACCTGTTCAGTAGTATTTCTTGGGTAAAAAAGGAAGGAAGTAGGGGAATGGGGAGGAGAGGGAAGACAGAGGGAGAGAAGGAAGAAAGCAAGAAGGAAGAAAGAAGGCAGGAAAGGGAAGGGAAGCTGTGACCCAGGGCAGATACACTTGGCTAGCCAAACTGACCATCTTTTTGAAAGTGAAAGTGTTAGTTGCTCAGTCATACCTGACTCTTTGTAACCCCATGGACTGTAGCCCGTCTGGCTCCTCTGTCGATGGGATTCTGCAGGCAAGAATACTGGAGAGGGTTGCCATTTCCTCCTCCAGGGGATCTTACCGACCCAGGGATAAAACCTGGGTCTTCTGCATTGCAGGTGGATCTCTTTACTGTTTGTGCCACCAGGGAAACCCCGTCTTCAGGAAGGCTATATGCAAATGGCTGCAAGAAGGTCTCCCTGCCTCCTCTCCCAACACACACACGGAAATTCCATGACAACTGCTCAAACTACAAAAAGGGGATAAACAGTCCAGGGTGTGTGTAGCAAAGCACTAGGCAGGCTTTGGGAAGCCTGCGTCCCCGTGCCCAGGCCTCCGGGGTCATCCCAGTGCCCTAAGTCAGTCTCTGCTGTCTGTCTGTGGAGTTAACCTCTGAGCCTCAGGAGTCTTCAAAAGCCAGGCCCACCCAGCCACACTCTGGCTTAACACACACTCACAAGTTCTGCACTGCCAGCCCACACCGGGAGCCTGACAAGTCTCCCGTCTTCAGACACACGCTGTCCCTGCTTGCACATTGGAACACCCTTGGTCTTACGGTCACGAGAAAGAGGGTCAAGCCTTCTGTGTCAGTCAGCATAGGTTAACGTATGCTGCAGTAACAACTCCAATAGCTCAGTGACTGAAAACCAAGGTGTGTTTCTCACGCACACTACCTGTTCATCACCAGCTGGCTGAGGCTCCATTCTCCATTCCTTTCCCTGGAATCCAGGCTAAAAGAGCAACCATCCTGTGTCTATGGTGGAGGAAGAGAGAACTTCGGAGACTCTCACAGTGGCATTTAAATGCTTCAATCCGGGACGCTTCTGGCAGTCCAGTGGTTAAGAACTCCACGCTTCCAATTCAGGGGGTATAGGTTCAATCCCTGATCAGGGACCTAAGAACCCACATGCTTCGTGGCCAAAAAACCAAAACATCAAACAGAAGCAATATTGCAATACATTCAATGAAGACTTTAAAAATGGTCTATTCCCCCCAAAAAAACCTTTTAAAAAATAATAAAAATAAATAATAAATAATTACTTCAGTCTGGAAGTCACACACACATCAATCACTTCCACAAGGTCATTGACTGGAAGAGTCATTCAGACCCTCCCACCCCCACAGCCCCAGGGGTGATATAGTCCTGCCACAGATCAGGAAGGCAGAGAGCTAGAAAGAGTGACCCCAGTCTGGAACTGAGCCTTAGACATTCGACCTAATCAATCCTAAACCCCTTCCCCCCGGCAAAGTGCTGAGGGCTGGATGCTTCCCACTGAGGAAGTGTGCGGAGGCCCAGCCTAGAAGGATGGAGGGCTTTCTAGGAAAGCTTGATGCACGGGGTGGCCCTGTCCACACTTTCAGAGCTGGTAAGTGGGGGGCAGGGGTCTTCTCCATGCTGGACTTTCAGTAGTGGTCCAGAGAGCATCACTGAAGTGAGCAAGTACAACAAAGGAGCTGGCTTGAAGATATGTTCTCTTTAAAAAAAAAAATAATAATATGGGGACTTCCCTGGTGGTCCAGTAGTGAAGACTCTGCCCTTCCAATGTAGGGGGCATCAATTCAATCCCTGGTGGGGGAACTGAGATGCCACATGCCTCACAGTGGGGAAAAAAGAAAAGAATATTGATAATAGAGAAATAAAAATTAATATGGGTGCTTCTACCTCCCTTGTTTCAGGAATCGAGCTACATTGTTCCTTACTAAATGGTCCATGTGTTAAAACTGAGATTTGCCTTCCGTGCTGGGGTGGGTTTAAGTGGAGGTAGAAAGGAACGGGAGGTGTTAGGGAGGGAAACTCAATGAGGCTGAGTCAGGCTGAGGAGGAAGGAGGTGGCAGACAGACAGCTCTGCCAGCCGGAGGGGGCGAGGGGTGCGGAAAGAGACAAGGTGTGGGGCAAAGGTCAGAGAGCAAGTGCTGTGACCCTATCCCTTCTCAAAGTCCTCCCAGCAGCTGCAGAGGTGAGGGTGCCCTTTACTAATGGTTCCTCTTTCTTGGAAATGGCAACCCACTCCAGTATTCTTGCCTGGAGAATCCCACGGCCAGAGGAGCCTGGCGGGATACAATCCACGGGCTCACAAAGTTGTACGCGACTGAGTACACACACACACACGCACACACACACACACGTGCGCGCACACACACACACTTGCAAAACAAATCACACGGTATCACCATTTTTAATGGAAACACTTAAATTATCTCCCCTTAAAGTCAAAATCAAGTCAGCAGTAGTTATCACTGCTGTTGCTGAAGACATCGCTCAGTATCTTTAAGGATGCTTGAGGACCAGGAAAAGATAGAAACGCGGTTTGATTTAGATATAAAGAGATGTCAAAATGTCCTTAGTCCAAGATGATGCAGTCGTTACCGGAAAATTCTGTGAAATGCAGCTGTGTCTCGCACAAGCTTCAGCCAAGGCCGTTGGCTGCTTGGCTCCCTGGTTTCCTCGCATTTACATCTCAACGTTTCCTGCCCAAAATGCAGGAAATCACTTCAGCTTACTGAATGCTCCCCCCGTCCAAACCTGCGCGCTCACCCCCAGCATCCATCACCACGAACCTCACAGCTTATGGAAGCAGAGTAGAGCCTGGAAAGAGAGACTGCAGAGATGTTTTAGTGACCCCACGCACGCCTGCACCTCTTTCTTCGAAAGTGGATCAGAGGGCCTGTGACTGAAGGACACATATAGCCCTGGGCTGAGCACCCCATCCCTGGAAAAAGCCCCATGCAGATGAGCCACAGAAAACTGAAAGTTTCAGAGGAAGGGCAGCAGAGGAAGACGTTTGGACCCGAGGCCCGGGGGGAGCCGGCCACGTGCACGGACCCCTCCTGTGCCAGGGAGAGCTCGGGATGGCCGAGGAAAACTCAGAACCAGAGGTCTGAAAAGTGTCAGTTTAGCCCCATCTAACTTCTGGCCGCCTGGACAGAGGAGCCTGGCGGGTTGTATAGTCCACGAGCTTGCAAAAGTGTTGGACACCGCTTAGTGACTAACTTAGTTACAACAACAAACTTTTGGTCTAGACCTCAAAAGAGCCGAACCAGGTGACTTCTACCTGAGCTTTTGATTTGGGAGTTTTGCATTGTTTTTCTGTGCTTGTCCTATGAAAAGCTGGGTGGTTGCAGCTTGCTTGGATTCTGGAACCTTTTAGAGCCTGCATAACCAATCTGGGCCCTAGAAGAAAGTGGAGAGGCAGAAATCTCAAAATACAAAGAAAGAAAGGGGACAAAAAGGAAGCAAGGAGAAAAAGAGGAGAAAAGACAAGAGAAAAGAAAGGAAAAAGGAAAGACACCACCCCCTTCCCTTCTCTCTGCCCATACAAAAGCCGGTGATGCTCTCCACACAGCCAGGCTGTGCTCTCACCAGCAAGGCCACATCTTTATTAAACTCTGTGCTCTGGGCCCACTGACAGCAATCAGAAATAATCAGGCTCCATCAAAACCCATGCTATGCTGGAGAATGGGTAGGACTTCCGCTGGGGCCTCCCTAGTAATTTTCCCTCGCTGAGCAGGGGCCACATGGAGCGGCTGCTCACACACCACGAAAGGCACAGCAAAGAGGCTCACCTCTCTGAGAGAGAGGACAGCCCCGGGGTGGTTAGCCAGGAAGGGGACCGACAGCGCAGGGCAGCCCGCAGGGGCGAGGCCGCCGCAGGCTGGCTGGGGAATGTCCCCGCCGGTGGGGTGAGAAAGCTTCCGTGGCCATGGAAATCTTGATAAGAGATAACTCGCCCCACAGCAGCATCCTGAAGGCTGCCTGTCCGCCCACGCGCCCATGGTGGGCAGGCGAGTCACGGCTGTCACCGTCCAAGGCGGCAGGCACCAGGCATCCTATATTTTCAGGGGAGCGGGCTCAGATCACCCTTTCCACACCAGCTCTTGACTTCATTTGTGTGGTCACCTCCCCACCCCCCCCCCCCCCCCACCACCTGCCTGTTCCATAACTCAGTTGAATGGATCTGAACGATGTCCAGAACTGGGTTATCACTGGCCAAAGGGATACAGAGATGAGGAGTTTCATTTACGCATCCTTTCATTGACTGAATAAATATTTGTTGCGTGCTTGCTTGTACCTGGCACTGTGCTTGGTGATAGAGATTCTCATATTTGTGTCGGTTTGGACAGAACTTGCTATCCTTTTCTGCACTGAGGGGAGGTGGGAGCTGTGATATTTGAACATCACGGCGGGGCAAACCGGAGATGATCCCTGCCCAGAGGAGGCTGCCTGGCTCCTGGGGGCTGAAAGGGTCGGGTGCAAGTTCACAACTTGTTTCTATTAATGAGGTGTAAGGTGGTACCTCTCATCTGGGTCTGGCAATCTCCCCAAATGCCCTTGAGGGAAATTTTCCCTACTGTGGCCTTGTCTTTCTCTTTTTAGTTTTGAAGACTTGTCATAAAGGAATTTAGGGGCTTCCCCAATGGCTCGGCAGTAAAGAATCTGCCTGCAATGCAGAAGACCTGGGTTTAATCCCTGGGTTAGGAAGATTTCCTAGAGAAAGAAATGGCAACCCACTCCAGTACTATTGCCTGGGAAATCCCATGGACAGAGCAGCCTAGCAGGTTACAGTCCACGGGGTCGGGAAGTCTAGGACACAACTGAGTGACTTAGCGCACATAGAGCCCCCACGCCCCTCACACACAGAAAGGAATTTGCACAGAGAAATGCTGGCCTTAGGGTCAACCACATCATGAAGGTAAATGATTTAGCCTAATTTTCTCTGCAATTGGGAATCTTAAATTAAGTCTGTAGGAATCCTTTAAAGAATAGGTATTCAGACTTTCATAATCATTAATATGGGATTATTTAGAAAATGGACTGGAATGAATATTCCCAAACTCTTGGTCTTCTTGATCAGAAAAGCCTCCCTCTTCTCTGACCGGTGAGACTAGGAAAGCGGAATGTCACAGAGCTGGTAGATCATATATTCCCACAGCTAGACGGTTTTCTAGAAGGTTTTCCCAGCTGGACTTTAGGTATTCCTGAGATGTGCCTCAGGGGTTTCACGGAATGGGCACCTCTGACCCCTCCTGCTTCTCTCAACCAAAGAAGACCCATGGTAATGTTAGTTTTCCTTTCCTAGGAAATATCATTTGAAGAAATGTTTCCTGTATTAAGAGAAAGAAAGAGGGAGGGAGAGAAGGAAGGAAAGAAGGAAGGGGGTAAGAAAAAGGAAGGAAGAGAAAGAAAGGGAGAGAGAGTCCAAACCACACATTCACCAGAAGAGGAGACGAAAGCCCAGGAAGTACATAAAACTTACCAGCTTCACACAGCTTCACAAAGCTAGGTGGACTTCCCTCTGCACGTCTAAGTTACCTTCTCTGTTTAGCCAAAGACGCCAAGGCCTTTGATTTCACTCCCGTACTTTTAGGGAGCATGTCATATACCGGTTTTTGTTTACCTTTTATTTAGCAATCTTCATATAAAATTCTATCAGACCTCTGCTGATTTGCTTCATTTTATTAGAGAAACTCTTGAGGAAGAAGGCCCGAGCTGAATATTTTTATCTGGCTAAAGACAATCTTGTTACGTCAAAGCAAGGTGCTGTGATGAACCCCATCTGTCAGACTCCGGTTGTCTCCTTGGTGGCGGGGCGAGGGGAGCAGGCAGCCTGGGAGGGTCACCTGTAGCTTGCACTATTATAACCCACACCTTCCTCCACAATAGTTTAGAAGATAACCTTTGTGGGTGGGAGAGGAGGCCGATGCTTGGGTTAAACCAACATATATCATGACAGTGTCTCATCAGAACAAATTATTTCCTTTTCACCATTACCTGACTAGTCAACTTTTCCATTATTGCCCAGCTTTATCTTTCTGTCAGCATAAAAAAATACCAGCCTGAGGTATCATGTGCATGGATTCTACAAAAAGCATATCATCTGGCGGTTTCACTCCTGCAGACAGGCCCTCATATTCCCCGTCTCCTCCTGCTCGGTGCTTACGTTCTGGTACTTGGCAACGAGATGCCTCTTGTGGTGGCTTACCCAGGGGCAGGCGAGAGGTGATAGCCCAGGGGAATCCCCGGGAAAGGGCAGCTCTGCCAAGGGCTGCTATCAGATGAGGTGGGGGTTGTGCAGTGACTCAGACACTCTGAAAAGCCATTATTCATTTATAACCGTACTTCCCTTTATCACAAAGCATGCCCCTGAAATGCTGTGTCTAAACAAAGTTCTGCAAATCCAGTCCTGTGTTAAATGCACTGGAAGAACTCACTATTCACACGATTCCTATAAAGCAAACTTTATCCACCAAAGCTAGAGGAGGAAATGGCAACCCACTCCAGTATTCTTGCCTGGAGAATCCCAAGGACGGAGGAGCCTGGCGGGCTGCAGTCTACTGGGTCGCTAAGAGTTAGACAACGGCTGAGCGACTGAGCACGCGCACACACACATATCTACCAAAGACATCATTTATCTGCTGATTCGTTTATTCACTCCACGAATATAGATTTATTCAGGACTTGGATCACAGCGCTGGGTCAGTCACTGATAATAAGGGAGTGGGGGAGATAGGACTTTTCCTGTGCTTATGAGCCTCAAATCATTACATGAGCACTGCAAGAGAAATACTGCTGACTGATTTTTTGCAAAAATGCATCTTCAGAGATATCTGCTTATCAGCAGACTGGTGACTAAGTAAATCATATTCTTAGGGCACCTGCCCCTCCTCCCTGACCCACACAACTGCCATCCCCAGAAGTTTGTTCTTCCAGGGCAGCATTGCCAACCATTTTCCCCAACTTGCTTTAGTTTTGTTTTGATCCAAACCTTTCCTTGCAGCCTGTTTGAAGTCCAGTGTGATCTCTGAGCTTGGATCACAAGCACATCTAGGAAAATGACCGTTTGAAGAGAGAGAGCAGCTTTGGAGACAGGAGAACCTCGTTTGTGAAGAAAAAGATCATTGGAGACATCTCATTAACACATAGGTCTCTGTTTGTTTATGGGCAGGTACTAAGTGAGTAACAAGAGAGCAGTTAGCAGAAGGTTGAAAGATCAATCGCCAAGGTTGATCGGGCTGCTGCCCTGCTGAATGGTAGATCTGTCAGCAGCAGAAACCACCATGAGGACCTGACATGATGTGGTCCCTGCAAGGAAAAAACCAGCCACTTGGTGGAAAGTTGATTTCACCCCGGGGTGGAGTAGGGTAGGGCAGTAATTTGTCCCTGCTGAGACTGATATGGGTGTCTTCCTGCCCACAGTGCCTTGGCTTAGCCCCACCATCTGAGAGTTCCCAGAGGATCTGATTCGCTGATCTGAGCTCGTACATCCCATTTCCTCTCACCGGGGGACCCACTTTACAGGCAAGGAGGTGCCAGGATGGCCTGCAACCTCAGGCTCCAACACTGCACAGTCAGGAGGCTGCCAGAACGGCCTCTACAGGGCCCAGCTCAGGGGCCAGGTCTGGGATAAAGCCCTCATTCAAGCTGCACAATATATTCTGGATATTCTGAATACGGGACAAAAGTGGGCCCTCTTCTCAGGTGATCTAAGTCACTTATGTAAGTCACTTAAGTGATTTAAGTCATTTATGTAAGTGACCTATTAAGGACTTTGTGCTGCTTATTCCTTATATGCACAATAACCAGAGGCAGTCAGAGCCAGACAAACACCTGGTAACCAGAGAGACTGAGATTTCTGGAAGGGTGTCTCAACTAGATCAGCAAAACTGCCCTCTGAGAAGATAGGCATTAATCAGGCCTTGGGGTAGCATCATGGACTGTGGTTGGTCCAACCAACCTTTCCTCCAACAAAAACATTTCTGTTGGTTTGTTTAAAGGAATTGAGAGGGAAACCAGCTGAGTGTGAAGCAAGCCAACATCTTAAAGAATTAGTGATGGGCCAGAGTGAATTTAATATAAAGTGTGAGTGGATTTGAGCCACATGAGAGGTGGACGGGTGTCGAGGCTGGCGGTGCCTGACCCATAGACACACCCAAAGCCTCTTACTGCAAGTGCCTGCTGCTGGAAGCTTTCTCTGGACTTTAGGGGTGCTCGACCTTGCACAGGGCAGCCCAGGGGTGCTGAGGAATTGACGCATCTGGGAACAGGCTGCAATAAAGCACAGCGGGTGGTGTGACTGGGAAAGGGGCTTGGAGAACATAGAACAGAGAAACGGAGTGCCCAGGAATGGCCTGTCTGAGACGCCAAGGACGAGAAGACGGAAGACGAGTACTCACAGGCACAGAGGCAGATGGAAGGAGCCTCCACGGAAGTGGAGGAGCCCAGAACGGACAGAAACAGGCAGGACATGTGCCACGGAGGGTCTTACCATCCTTGTTTGGAAACCTCAATTATTTCCATGAGCAACAGAAGTGCACTGAAAGGTTGTTTTTTTTCTTTTTCATAAAAGGTTACAAGATCCAACTTCTGTACCATTTTTCTAGAGTCTACACATATGCCTTAGCACACGACTTACTTTTCTCCTTCTGACTTACTTCACTGTGTAAGACAGACTCTAAGTCATCTGCATCTCGACAAAAGAGCCAATTTCATTCTTTTTTATGGCTGAGTAATATTTCACTGCGTGTATGTATCACATCTTCTTTATTCCCTCATCTGTTGTTGAACATGATGGTACAGATGAACCTATCTGCAGGGCAGGAAGAGAGATGTAGATGTAGAGATGAGAATGTGGACACAAGGGAAACGGCAAGGGTGGGGCAAACTGGGAGAGCCGCGTTTACATGCACACACTCCCGTGTGTGAAACAGCTGGCTGGGGGGAACCTGCTGTATAGCAGAGGGCCCTCAGCTCAGAGGTGGGTGACCCAGAGGCCGGAGGGAGGCCCGGGAGGGCGAGCATACATGCATACACAGAGCTTATTCACCTCCGTGTACAGCGGAAGCTAACGGAACGTTGTAGAGCAATCATACTCCAATAATAATAATAATAAGTGATCTAACTTGGGAGGTTACTCTGGCATAGGATGGAGAATGTTTTTGTACGAACAAGGCTGCAGACAGAGAGACCAGGATTCCATCTGGCATTTGGATATATGAGTCTGGTGTGCAGGGACGTGGCATGACCAGTGATACGGTAATTAAAGCCCTCTATTGAGGGGATGAGATGTTCCAAAGGGAATGTAAAAAACAAATGAGTGGACAGCCCAGACTGAAGCCCCGTGGACACAAACATTGAAGGAAAAGTTAGGGGCAGAGAAGACTCCAGAGAAGACCAAGGAAGAATAGCCAGAAAGGCAGATGAAAAACCAGAGTAAGATGGCAGCTGGGAAACCCTAGGGAAGAGAATATTTGGTCAGTAGCATCAAGTACTACGAAGAGGATAAGCAAGATTAGTCTCATCCACTGCTTCTGACAAAATATTATAAAATACAGTCTTTTAGGAAAATAATTCTTGAGAATCATAACCTAACTCCTGGGAATTTATTCAGAAGAAATAATTCAAGCAGACAGAAAAAAACCTACTTAAGTGACTATGATGATATTATTTATAATGGCAAAACAAATAGACAGTAGAAAAATCTTTAATGCCTCTGATAGGGAATTGACTCAGAAAAATTATGACCCGTAAATTCATTGAAATATTTTGCAACCATGAAATACTATAATTATGACTGCCATGAAGCAACATTAAAATGAATATAAAATAGCATCAAGTGAAAAAGCAAAATGCAAGATTCCATGTAAAAAAGTAAATATGTATACAGATAAAGATTGAAAGTTCATGGAAAATATAAATACTTCAGATGTTAGAGAAGTAGTGTTGTGAATTTAAAAAATTATCCCCAGTATTACAGTTATATACTATATAGACAAAGAATCACAATCAGGAAGGGAAAAAAATGCTAGGGAGCAACTTTATAACAGGTAGGAAAACCTAACACAATGTCAAAAAAACTTGCTGTCTGTGTAAGGATGGGTACGTGCTAAGTCACTTCAGTCATGTCCAACTCTTTGCCATCATATGGACTGTAGCCCACCGGGCTCTTCTATCCACGGAATTCTCCAGGCAAGACTACTGGAGTGGGTTGCCATGCCCTCCACCAGGGGATCTTCCCGACCCAGAGACTGAACCCGAGGCTCCTGCGGCGGATTCTTTACCACTGAGCCACTGGGGAAGCCCCGTGTAAGGATGAGAAAACAAACATAAATTTTGCCGCCTATAGCAGGGTTTTGTGGAAGTGTCTGTTGCTTTCTGGACCAAAGAGGATCAGATAACTTAAAATACACCTGATGTTCATCTAAAGAGAATAAATGTCCAAACAGCCCAGAGTGTGAAAACTGTTTACTTTTGGAAGCTATGAAAATAAAAGGAAATTAAGTTAAATGCAGCCTGATATTCCCCATATCCATAATAATCACAATAGATTCTACACACTCTCCCACTTACAGGGAGGAGCAAGGGAATTCATATCGTTCGAGGGCCAACACGGGCCAAGAATACTACTGGTCATTTATACACTACAGTGGGGACCCCCCTTGAGGGAGCATGAGGACCCCTGTGTGCATGGGGCTCTCCATCTACAGATTCTGCCCCTTCTTTCTTTGCCCCTTGTCACTTCCTCAGTGGGGAATTCAGTGAATTTCAGTGACTATCTTGCACACCTGGACAAGACTGCTGAACCTGGACAAAGCTGCTAAACCCAGTGGAGACATGGCTTTGTTTCCCTAACTTAGTAAATTTCAACGTCATGGTTGTCTCGCCACCTCTTCCCTTTCCATCTCCTCCTTTCTCTCCTCTTAACTCTGCCTTCATAGTTTTGAAATTCATTCATGCGTGACCCTATGGCTGAATCTTTGTTGTGTAATGTTCCTTTATTCTGGTAGCTAATCTTTTCATCTCACCCACACGCAGCATTTGAGCTCCATGCCAACTACAACGTTGTGGAATGTCAGGGCACTCCCTTCTAGTTGACTTCTAAGGAGGATTTAATTTCATCCCTGATAATCACATCCTGGTTTTATTCACTTTTCTAATAACTCTATTAGAATGTTTGGAAGATGACGTGCTTTTAATTGTTTCCTTCACCCCCCCACCCCCGTGATTGGGAGAGTTAGTTTCTCTAATGGGCTTTGTAACTCCCATCCTTTATTTTTTATTGCTAATGGACTCTCTAGTAATATAAAATGACTGATGAGTGCAGTCGGAGAAAAGCAGAAAAATCAATACCTGCCCAGACTCCATATTAGTTAAAAGCAGGTGAGGAGCTGAGGCTGGCAGACAATAGAATTTGCTCTGGCTCTAAAGTATCTGAAAGAAGGAAAAATTAGCTTAGATGGGCTGTAAAGCTCTCAACAAAGGAGACTTTTCTTTGCAAACACAGGGTGTTGGAACAAGAACACCAGAATAGGTGGGGTGTTCTTTGGACATCTGTGCGCACTCTCTCCAGTAGAGGGCAGTGGTACACACACGCTGACCACCAACCCCAGCTGCCTTTCCCCAGCGCCTCACCCCTTCCAGCAGACCACGCTGCGGTGATTTGGACCAGATCCAGTGCACACCCTGGGGCGGACACAGTCACAGTTAGCAAAGCCTCGGAGACTGCAGGTTCTCGCCTGGTAAACCAGGTTCTGTGCGGCAAACCTACTAAGCATTGTACATGCATCACCTCGTTTGGTCATCACGACAGCCGTGTGATTCAGGTACTATCATCCTCATCTCTACCAAGAGATGAGAAAAACTAGGTTGGTCAGCTTGCTGAAGGACCCCCAGCCAGTGGTTAGAACTGATACTGGAACTGGTTCCAGTCTACAAGCCACCGTGCTATGAATGGCTGAGCCTACAGCCTGTTCCATTCACGTGTACCATTTATCATCTTTGCTCTAGGTACTGACTTGACAGCAGAACCATAGGTAACTCATCCTTTCATCCATTCTCAGCTAGCCGAGGGCTTTGCACATCGTAGGTGGTCGATAAATAAGTCTGATTCATCATTCATGCTTTAGTGTGTCTTTTGGTGGTATTGTGATGGGCTGGGTAGTTTCAACACGCTCCCCAGTTTGTCTTCATTCACAGTCTGAGATAGGTGATGGCAACAGCACAGATGAACCTGCTGAAGACATAAAGTGAGACGTGGGAAACAAACTTGAACTAATACCCAACTGGATGAGGAATTCAGGTTATAAATATAAACCAAGGGCAAAAGGCCAAGGCGATTTTCTATGCCTGTTTCTTTCACCTTACCACTCTGCTACGCCCGGGTTTCTAAAACCTTCCATTAAAGTCCAGATTAAAAAAAACTTTGGATCACTGTTTCCGTAATTTTCTGTCAGCTGCCACCCCCAGGTCAAGCTGGGTTTGAGCTTCTGTCCCCAGCTTTCTCTTTCAAGATTTCAGCCAATTATGACTCTCCTGCTATCTCTCAGAGTTTAGTACCATTCATCCCAGAACACTCACTTGCCCTCATCATAATTCCTATCAAAGGCAATGAGACTAAATCCACGCTTATCTGTAATTTCTTACCCTAGTTAAGACTATAGAGATAAGCACGTTTTAATGTCTCTACATGTCACCATTTTATCACCTCTATTACTGGTAGAACTTTTATACCAATTCATGAATACTGTGCTATCGTCTTTAAAAAATACCAAATGGTTAACTAAGGTAATCGTGGATAGAATCAGGACATATTTTTGTACTTTAAAGAACATTATGCTGTAACGATGTCTATAAATAGCAAAGAGCTCAACGGTAGAGAATTCAATGATTGTTTCTCAAAGTGGAGCTCACAGATGATTTCTCAGAGGTCCTAGGGCTCTCTGGGAGAAATTTTAATGTTGTGTTTTTATCATATTTGGTGAAAAATTAATATATTTTGGTTATGGTTCCCTTTGAGAAGCTGCAGAGCATGGTGGTTAAGAGCCCCGACCGCCTGTGTTTACATCCTGACTTGGCCATTCCCGGCTGAGTGACCCTGGAAATGCTCAGCACCCCAGTTCACTTATTTGTACAGAGGGGCTATTTCATTGGGTAGTAGTGAGGATCACGTGGATTGAAACACAGAAAGCTCTTGAAGCCGTGTCTGGTACAGAGCAAGGACTTTATAAATGTTAATCATTATTTTAATTATCGCCAAAAATGCCATATGATTTCAAGGTTTGTGTTTGTCTGTGTATGTATAATCACATAGTAACCAATACTACTTGAACTTCAGCACTAAGGCGGGTGGTGGGGGGAAGAGCTTGGATACATAAACGATGTGTTCACACCAAGTGAAGTCCAAATGCTATCACAATATGCCATACGATGATGGATCTTTAAGAGTTTGAATGGAGAAAAGGAGTGGGAGAATTGAGTCACTCTCAAAAGCTCACAGTGGTAAAGAAACACTGAACTCAAAAAGGAAAGTGTATCATCACGGCTATATTTTAAATGGATAACCAACAAGGGCGTACTGTATAGCACAGGGAACCCTGCTCAATGTTAGGTGTCTCAGGGCTGAAGAATCCACCTGCAAGGCAAGAGATGTGGGTTCGATCCCTGGCTCGGGAAGATCCCCTGGAGAAAGAAAGGGCAGCCCACTCCAGTATTCTTGCCTGAGAAATCCCATGGACAGAGGAGCCTGGTGGGCTATAGTCCATGGGGTCACAAAAGAGTCAGACAAGACTTAGTGTCTAAACAACAACAAAATGTGGAAGCCTGGAGGGGAGTTTAGGGGAGAATGGATACACAGATGGCTTCCCAGGTGGCTCGGGGTGAAGAATCCACCTGCCAAGTAAGAGATGCAGGTTGCATCCCTCAGTCAGGAAGCTCCCCTGGAGGAGGAAATGGCAACCCATTCCACTGTTCTTGCCTGCAAAACCCCATGGACAGAGGAGCCTGGTGGGCTATAGTCCATAGGGTCGCAGAGTCAGACACGACTGAGCAAGTGTAAACAAAAGTGGATACATGTGTGCGTTTGGCCAGGTCCCTCTGCTGTCACCTGAAACTATCACAGCAGTATTAATTGGCTTTACTCCAATACAAAATAAAAAATTTAAAAAAAAGATTGTGTATCATAGCGGACAATCCTGTATTCCTATGGCAAGAGGCATTTTAGTCTCAGTAATATCTCATCTGTCAGTGTTACTGTTGTGAATTTAAGTTTTCTTTACCTTTCCTTTTATTTTTACTTAATTTATGAATTTCTTTTTAGAATTGTATAAGCTCTTTCAGCAGGAGTCTATGTCTCCTTTTTGTATTACATATTTAAGTATTTTACATATTCTAGATCAATACTGGGACTCCAGAGGATTTTTTTTCTTCAAAAAAAATTTTCTTTGAAAGAATTTCCAAATGTCTCAAGCTTAAAATCAGTGTTCTAATTGCTACAGTCTTGCCCTTTGGTTTGGCAGGTGGACCAGCAACAAACTAAGTTCATTTAGGTCCAAGAAAAACTTGTGAAATTTGAGGCATGTATATCCCCATAACACTCCCTTCTTGTTATTATTTACTTACTTAACTTCAAAGTCTTAACTTTCAATGTTCAAAAAAATGTTAGGATAGCTTGTCTTACGCACTATATATGTATTTGAATATGCAAACATGAACAAAATAGCAAGAAACCGCACTGCAGAGCATGGTCCTGAAGACATAATCATCCGTGCATCCAACAGTCTCTCTACTTCCATGAGGAGAATTCAGCTGGGAAAGTCCTCGAAAAGACGGGACCTCCAGCCCCAAGTGGCGTGAGAGTTTGGCGGGAGTTGGGCTGAGGTGACTAGTCCAAGGTCATAGGCACTCTGACTCCTTCCTCTGCTTCACAGTCTGGTCCCACTCGGAAGGCTCCTGACTGCATAAAGGAATAGGACTACCTCTTTTTTTTCTGTTGTGCCCCGCTCAGTCGTCTCACGGACTATATATCCGTGGGATTTCCCAGGCAGGAATACAGACGTGAGTTGCCATTTCCTCCTCCAGGGAATCTTCCTGACCCAGGGACGGGACCCACATTTCCTGCATTGCAGGCGGATTCTTCAGGGCTCAGCCACCGGGGAAGCCTTTTTCCTATAGCTTCGTGCTTTTACTAATGCTCCTACCATGCATACATGCCAAGTGTTCCCATGCAGCAGAGAAAGCATTGTATTCAGAGGCCATGAGGTTTTCATTAACTGGTCTAAATTGTTGAATAAATGCCGGCAGCCCTAGGGATCAAATCCCAGTTGAACAAGAGGAAAAGAAGCTAAGTACATCCCCTGAGACGAATTCCTAGGAGTGATGTCTAATTAGTGGCTCTTCATTTACCCAAGAAGCAAAGGACTCTTGATGTCACCCTAAAATGTAAGCATGAGATCTTGAAGAAGGTAGATGTATGATCCGTCATTTTCAAGCTGAAGAATGCGAGGCAGGGGCGATATTCAAATTAGTTCACCACGGGAGGGAGAGGCGGTCCAAGAGCCAAGCCCGTTGCCCGGAAGGCCCAGCTAGGCCAGGTGTGAGCCGCTGGGCGCTCCATCCTGAGGCAGTCCCGGGGGTCCCAGGGGAGGGCGAGGGAGGGAGACCCGAGGGGCTCAGACCACAGCGATTTACCGGCCAACGGAAAAATTAAATGTCATTTCATAACAGCCTTGACTATAGCAATGTTCCCCGGCTAATTCTCAGCTTGCCTTTGTCACGCCTTAGGGCCCAAGCTGGGGGAACAAAGAGACTGCTCGGGTTAGGAGTTTAGAAATTTGCTTGTTTTCCATCAAGGCATGAGGACAGGAGCATTTTTCAACACCAGGCAGTTGTGACTAATGGATTAAAGGTGAAGACGGTAACTCCAACATGGGGAGGGGGGAGGGTGTCAGAATTTACCTCATTGTGAGGACAAGGTCTTGGATTTCTACTCCTGGACAGATGGTAGGTTCTCAACCACGTCTGAGTTAGTCTTCAAGTGACGGTTTCCTCTTAGACGGAATTCAAACTCCAAAGCCTCTGCTTGGTGGGTCCTTTTTTTTTTTTTTTTTGGAATTTTTGTTTTTTTAGTTGCACTGGGATTTTGTTGCTGCGTGTAGTTTCTCTCTAGTTGCGGCAACGGGGGCTCCTCTCTAGTTGCGGAGCCCGGACTTCTCTTTGTGGTGACCTCTCTTGCTGCGGAGCGCTGGGTTCAGGAGTTGTGGCACGCAGGTTCAGTATTGGTGGGGCAAGGGCTCAGCTGCTCCAAGGCATGGGCATCGTCCCAGCCGGGGGATCGAACTCGTACCCCCTGCACTGGCAGGCAGACTCATCCACTGTGCCGCCAGGGGCGTCCTGGTGGGCGTTTCGGAATGCATGTTCTCTAGCTAATACCAAGCCAGTCACAGAACCCGATGCTCATTGATCAATGGAGGAGGCAAAGTATTTTTCTGGGGTTGTTTTAAATTTGCTGCAGGCCTAGAGCACGCTGTTTTCTCAGCCCTTCTGCCAGTGCGGCCATTTTAGGCTAAAAGGGAGAAGTCTACTCCTGCAAGGGTGAAGCCAAGGTAAGCCTCTGTGTGAAGGCGAAGCCTGTGCTTTTATGAATGGGGGGGTGGGTGTTCCAAAGATAATTACTTTGTGATCTGAGTGATTGAAAGAAATGACTTTTCTGAACCAACCCTGCACAGAATTCAGTCAGTCGGGGCGCAGTTTCTTTCACGTGCCACGGTTCACCCGTCAATCCCACCCCCAGCTTCCCCGCTTCCCCCGTGGACCCTGCCTGGCGTTCGAGGGAGCCCACGCCCCTGTTCCAGCCAACACGAGGGCGGCAAGGACAGCAAAGATGCTCTCACCAAACCTGAAGCTGTCAGCTGAAACCAGGACCCCCGATCCCTTGTCGCTGACAGAGTGTTCAGTCCAGGCAAGGTTTTTATGCTTTTTTAAATGAAGTGCTTTGAGGCAGGTTATTTGAAGCAGTCATCCAAGCTTGTCATTTAATGGAAACTGTGGGCAGGAAATTGCCGAGATGGAGATCTTCAAGTTAAGCAGCTCCCTAACTGGGGGGGGGACGAGGGAAGCCAATCCTCCTTGTCTCCATCCTCTGAGTCCTGGTGGGGAGGGTTATTGAGAACACCGGCCCCCCTCCCAGGGGGTGGGAGGGTGGCAACCCTGGCTTTAGTATGGAAAATCTCTCTGTCTCTCTCTCACACACACACACACCTCCACACACACACACACCCCCGCCCACACACCCCCCCAAACTGCACTTTGTCAGAGCTACACATGGCTGCCTCCCTCTGCTCCCACTCCCTGGGGAAGAAGGATGGAACAGTTCAGAAGCCATGCCTGCTCCTGCTGTTTCCCTTCCCCTGCCCATACATTTGTTCTAGGTGATAGGATGCGCTGGGAGACTGGAATGGACGATACACACTACTCATCCTGTGTATAAAATAGATCACTAATGAGACCCTCCTGCAGAACCCAGGGAGCTCTCCTCAATGCTCTGCAGTGACCTAACTGGGAAGGAAATCCAAAAAAAGAGGGGACTTGTGTGTCAGTATAGCTGATTAACTTTTCTGTACCGCAGAAACTCACACAACATTGTAAAGCAAATACACGCTAATAAAAACTAAAAAAAAAAAGGAAAAACGCAGTGCCTAAACCCAGGTCTAAGGATAAGTTGGACAGATCATTCTGGTGACTGTAGTTGTCAACGTGTATGATCCCAGAAACAGGTTTAACTGTCTTCTGAAAATTAGGTAGTCTTGTGTCAAAAAGACAGGACGAAATAACGGCTGTCTCATGCCCTGATCCGGCATCGAAACATCCTGTGCGAGCTAATTAGCAGGTCCTCACACCTGATTTGTGAAGCTGAGCGAGGGGCCCACACAGTGGACCCAGGAGGTGGGAATGAAAAGCTGGCACCTTGCAGCTGCCACCCCGCCTCCCACGGCCGCCAAGGTGCCCAGCTGCAGGGCTTCCCCTGAGCACCGAGCCCCAGCAGAGGATACTGCTGATATTCTTTGCTAATGATCCTAGACACCATGCCATGTAAAGGCCCTCTGTTGGCAGTTTTCCTCTGATGGCAGTTTTGAAAAAGAGAGAAAGGGGAATGGATGTTAAGCAAATGCCTCTCTATACCAGGCAGTAGCTTATTTCATTTTCCCCAGAGCTACTATATTATTTTCCAGATGAGGAAACCGAGGCTCACAGAGAGATAAAATGGATTTGGAAAAAAAGGGATTCATTTATGGAAGAAAAAAAGAAACCTTCCCACCTCTGCCACCAAAAAACAAAATCAAAACCAAAAAACCAGCTCTGAGGTCCAGGCACCTTACATAACCCACCAAAAGTACTGTTTTCCTATTAGCACCAACCAAATCTAGGATCCAGATCTCCCAGGATCTCCACCCTGTCCTGTATCCAGTAGAGTCTAATCCTAAGGGGACTGGTGACCGTCACAGTCCACGTTACCAGTCCTGCTCCATCCTTACACCTCTCCAGATGACTTCTGTCCTATTTCCTTTCTTCATCACAGGATCCCTTACCTCATGAAATCCAATCCCCAGCTGATGACTTGCCTGGCAGACAACTTTTAAGTCCGCTCCACTGTAGTCTGTAAAACCCAGACAGTAACCCTAATCCTCACACCTAGAGATTTTGCACACTAACTTGTTAATGGTTTGGCAAATATTAACCCCCCCATAAAGGCACAGATAAAACTCAGTCTTCCCTCTCAGTTCTTTTCCTTTTTTTTTTTTAACTCAAACACAAGTCTTCCTGCCTACTAGAAAGCTGATATTTTCTTTTCGATAACTATAAAAATTAGCAACTTGGATGCACTGGAGAAAAAAACTAAACTGCATATGTTCTTGCTTCTCTTTTTATCTAAGCGAACAGTGCAATGTTCCCGGGACACAGACACCTGCTCTGTGTAAGGGATTGTCATATTGAGCTTGGCATCCCTCATCGATCACACTGCCCTCTATGTATTTACAGGGCTTTGAATAATCAAATCTGGGGGGCTGTATACCTTCTTGTTGTCCAAATTCATTTCACAGCACATTGGTTAAGGTAGATTTTTAATATGTCATCCAGGTCAATGTCAGTGAGCAGCTCAGAAGGCCTAATGAAGGTGTTTCGGGAGATAGAAGACTGGCAAAGTGGCCGTGTTTCCCGGAGGCTTTCTCCCTGATCAACTCCACCCCAGCCTTATAAACACACACTTCTCCACACAGATCTCCCTTGAGTCTAGGCTGTCAGTCATCCCCAAGCCAGCAGTGGTTTTATAAAATGCACAAAGGGTAATTGCAGAGAGACCCCCACTGATTTTCACATGTAATCTTACCCTGGGACTTGAACCCAGGCTCCCACTTGAATGGTTTCCTACATAACTTCAATCTGGCAAACACAATAGAATGTAACTGCTTGGAAGGAGAGAAGGAAGCAGGGGGTGGAGGTGGAAGTTCAGACTAGCACAGCCCTAATCTTGAAGATTATTATAAATCCTTGAGCACTGTGGAAACAATTAGATCTCTTGATTGGCCTTAACGTTCCAAATCCCATAAATTAGCCTAGTGGGCACCTCATACTGTGAAGCAATGTGGTATAATGTTCCCACACCAACATCTGGCTAGAGGAGACCAGACAGATTTTAATTTTAGCACTAAGAAATTATACCTGTTCCAGGCCTTGTGACAACCTCTATGTAGAAATGTGGCTTTTTGCACTAATGCTTTATTTGTAAAAATTACGTTCGCTTTAGACATCCCATGAATACAAATTTTAAACTGTGCGCAGTTTCAAAAGTTGTTTTCTTCTTCAAAATTTATAAGAAGATATTTTGAAATGATAAATTTCATTCAAAATAGACTTTGTTTTTCTATCACCATTGTTTACAAGTTGCAAATTCTAATACTCCTAAGATGCAAATATTCACCCAGCATGAAGTACCATGCTATCTACCATGATCACACTAAAGCAAATGGAACATATGGTCCTTGGTGCTTTTTAAGTCTCCTGAAATATAAAAGCAAATAAACAAATAAGCACATATATCCATCATAGAACCCATAAAACTAAAAAGATATCTGTCAAGTTCATTATTAATTCTCACCTGTGTCTTGAGAAAGATTGATGAGACAGAGGAGAGAAAGGGATCAGGGGGCAGAGAAGGCAAAAAAAGAGAGAGAAAGAAGCACAAAATCAGCCACCAGCACACCGGAGCGGGACTGCCTGCAGGGGACGGCAACCTTCTCCATTGCACCCCAGGTTGGCAGAGGCAGCAACAGGTTTGGCAAGACGGGACCAAAGATGGTTGATGATGTCACAGTAATCAATCCTTAGACAATGCTGTGTGCCAGGCACCTTAAATGTACCACCACCTAAATCTTCCCAACAACATATGAAATTTAAACCCATTTCCCGATGAGTTTAAATACAAGGAGTTTATGTAACTTGCCCAAGGTTGGCTTCCTAGGTGGCGCTGGTGGTAAAGAACCCGCCTGCCAATGCAGAGGACATGAAACCCGGGTTCAATTCCTAGGTCGGGAAGATCCCCTGGAGGAGGACATGGCAACCCATTTCAGTGTTCTTGCCTGGAGAATCCCATGGATGGAGGAGCCTGCCGGGCTACACAGGCCACAGAGTTGCAAAGACCTGGACATGACTGATGTGACCGGGCACACATGGACGTGCACCCAAAAAGTGGCTGAGTCAAGATTAGAAGCCAGAAGGACTTCCCGGTGGCACAGTGCGTAAGAATCCGCTTGCCCACGCAGAGGACACAGGTTCAGTCCCTGGTCTGGGAAGTCTCCTCAGGCGGCAGAGCGACTACACCCATGAGCCACAACTACTGAGTCCGTGCTCCAGAGCCCACGAGCCGCAGCTGCTGAAGCCCCCACGCCTAAAGCCCACGCTCCACACAAGAGAAGCCTCCGCAATGAGTTTCATTCTCAACAACTAGACAGAGCCCAGCCACAGCAATGAAGACCCAGCGCAACCTAAAATAAATCAATAATTTTAAAAAATTAGAATCCAGAAGACAGGCTCCAAGGATCCAGGCACTTAGCAGCCTCTGAGTTCCATTGCAGATACACTAGAAATGACCCTACCTGGTGTATTACTCCGTCAGGCCAGTCATCTGTTCTGCCTTTATTCTAAAGACATCGCCTAAACATACACTTAGCTTTTGGGTCAGCCCTGTCTGTGTGATATAGTCCTCTCACTCTGAAATTAGCTTATTGAAATTGGAGTTTTTAGAACTACTGAAAATCAGAGCCATGCATGGCAAATAGGGTGAGCTCTGGAAAATAAATTTTTAGAGGAACAACAGTGGATGATGGTGAACCATGTAATTCGTTTCCTCGAGTGGCCTAGGAACTTTGATAGAACCAAAACAGGGGGTCTGTGTGTGTTACGGGCAATTGCATGGTATTAAAACTCGCATGCAGGAGCCATTTGGATCTTTCTGAGAAGTCTGCTTGTTGTGATCACTTTCCAGTCGACTCCAGACTCTACCACTTCTCATGGTGTCTGAGGAGTGTTTCCACTCAAGTATAATATTGATTTTTAGGACTTTTGTAACTTACAAAGGCGTCTAGAGCAGTCTTGTCTTTCCTGAGAAACAAACAAAAAAAAATAGGTATAACAACCTTTGTTGTTTAGTTGCTAAGTCATGTCCGACTCTTTTGTGACCCCATGGACTGTAGCCTGCCAGGCTCCTCCATCCATGGGGTGTCCCAGGCAAGAAAACTGGAGTGGGTTGCCATTTCCTCCTCTAGGGGACCTTCCCTACCCAGGGATTGAACTGGCTCCTCCTGCATCAGCAGATGGGTTCTTTACTACTGAGCCGCCAGGAAAGCAATAATGACCTTGGGAGGCCTGATCTAAGAACCCGGCTCTTTTAAACTCTGATATCTAAGGAGAGGTGTACTAAAAGATGTAAAATGATTTCAGTGCCCAGACTTCACAGGCTGTAGTGCTCTGGGACTTCCCCAAATCTAGGATGTCAATATTGCTGGCTCTAGGACCTGAATTTATTAATTTGTGCAGAATTAAATAGGATGAGGGGAGCTGACTCCCACTAAATTTACACATTAGAAACTGATGTATAAACCAGACAACATTTATTTATTTGCCATGAAGGAATTGTCCTTCCCATAATTATACACTTTATTGTGACCAAACACAGCATATTTCTCCAGTGTGTTAAAACTGATTTCTCTCTTTCTGGATGTCAAGAAGGCTCTTGATCATTTGTCTCCATTCCATCACTTCAGATTGTGGTCATTACAATAGATTAGACTATTAATACTACATTAGGTTATTTGTTTCAGCCATTTATTTTCTTCTATGCTTGGTCATCTTAAATGGGCTAGTTATTTCCCAGACCATCTACAATTCACTTCTTGATATGGGTAATCACACAGAATTTATCAGTTAGTGATCTACATTTCTAACTTGGTATGTTAGAATTCACCTTTATAGTACTAAGTTTAAATTAAATAAAAACAAAAATTTAACTCTTTCCTTCTCACTAAAGACAATTACAGTAACAGCCGACTTTGTTGAGTTCCTACTATTACACAGGCTTTGCTATAAGCATTTTGAAGGTATTAACTTATTTAACCCTCACAACTACCTAGAAGTTAGCTTCCATGATTTTCCACATCTCGTAGATGAGGAAACCGATCTGATAAATAACTTTCTCAGGGTCAAAGGGTTAATAAGTGGCAGAGCTAAGATGCAAACACAGTTCAATGCCTACACTCTTAACCACAACACTAAATTACCCTCTTAGCCTCTCTGCTACTTGGGTGTTATGACTATTACAAATGAAAACAAAACAAAAAAAAAGGAAGCAGCTGTTTTTCTCACTTGCTCTGACTCTAGCTAACTAACTGTTCTTGATTTTTTTGCATTTTATCCATGCGGAACAATGCTATATTTGTATTAACTCCAGATAAGTAAGTACCTGTTTTTAGCAGGGTCAAACATTTGAGAAGGTTTAGCAGAAGCTGGTAAAATATTTAAATTCAATGATGGAATGGAAAGATTATTTCCTGTGTTTTCAAAACCTAAGGCTATCCATCAATCCTTCCACTCTTCACTTTCATTAGAGATACTGAACCCCCTTCTCCGAGCTTCTGGGGCTTCCAGCTAGGGACAGTTATACCTGAGTGTGAGAACAGGGAGCATGATGTCTGCAAGCAGGACAGCCGGCCAAAGGAGAACAAGACGTAACGGAAATGCTGGGCAGCTGCAGTTCTTGTTCACTTTTTTATTAGTTTATTTATTTTAATTGGAGGATAATTACTTTACAATATTGTGGTGATTTTTGCCATGCACCAACATGAATCGGCCACAGGTACACATGTGTCCCCCCCATCCTGAACCCACCTCCCACTACCCTCCCCATCCTATCCCTCTGATTGTTCCAGAGCACCAGCTTCCGGCGCTCTGCTTCATGCGTCAAATTTGCACTGGCCATCTATTTACATAGGGTAGTGTTCGCGTTTCAGTGCTATTCTCTCTGACAGAGCAATCTTGGGCGGCTCATTTAATTATTCTGCCTCCGCTTTTCTCCCTTTGAAATGGCATTAGCAGTACTTGCTTCTGCCCATTTCATTAACACTAAAGAGAAAATGCTTAGAAAAGGACTTTGCCCTCTTCAGAATGTCCAAATGGAATCCAAATTTGTTGTGTATTTTCCTGCTGCTGAATACCTGCACAAGACTATTTTTAAGCTATTTTCTTTTTTAGCCATCTTAGAGCAGCAGGTAGCTTTGGACAGTTTGACCTTGGCACAGCCTTTGAAAAAAATGATTCAACACAACAAATGACCCGAGTTGGTGATGGCTAAGGTGTGGTGGGAAGGACTCGGAGTGAAGTCAGGATGCTTGGGTTTGAGTCCCGAGTTCAGACCCTGCCATCTGGGCTGGGTGAAAAGGAAGCAGTCATGCCTCCTCACTGGGACTCGGTTTCTTCATTGGTAAAATTCGGGCTCTGTCTCAGAACCATGATGAAGACACGGGGGAATGAATATGGAGTGTGGTGACTTCGCAGATCTAACTCCCAGTTTCTTCTCCTTGATTTAGCGTTGGAGGAGACCGCACGCGTCGCCTGGTCCCATCCTTTTATTTTACAGGTCAGAAAACTAAGGCTCAAGGAGGTCAGATGACTTCTCCAGGGCCTGGCCTGCTGACTGCTGACTCCTGTTCTCCCTCTGTCTCTACTTTCCCTGGTTTGTGAGTGGCTTCTTAAAACAGAGAGGGCAGGACACCTCTGTGGACAAGCAACCCCTGGAAAGACAGTGGACGCCGTCCCGGGATACTAGTCAGCTGGCACCTCAAGTACATTCTCTGTGCAAAGGAGGAAAGTCTACACTCAGACATCGGCCGGGGCTTGGAAGAAACAGATTCAGCCATTAAAGTCACCCTCGCACACCTCAGTGAGTAAATACAGTCATCCACACAGAACCAGGTAGGAATAAAACAACAGGTGCTTTGAGAGAATTACAACATGTTTTTGTACCAGGGCCATATAAAAACCTTTCCCAAGCCAACAGGAAGGGCATTTATTATTTTCACTTAACATTTATTCAATAAAGAGTGTTGCAGAACAGGCTTTCATAATCTGAGCCCCCTTTGACTGCATGTATAGCTTTTCTGATACCTACAATTTTCTTCCTCTTACTTACAAAGATGCTCATTGAACTGCAAGAGGTGAGTAAACACCTGGAGAGGTCTCAGAGGAAACCTGCTGAGCGGTTCAAGGCTCTCCCTAGTAGAAAGGATCAGATAGATACCTGACCTATAGTGTATCCCAAAATAATTCCAGAAGGAATTGTCTTTAAATGTTCATACTACTGGTAGGCAGAAAGACGCAGAAAAGTTCAGGGTTGAAAGAAAAATTATGTTGGGGTCTAGATGCCCTGGGATCCTGTTAAAATGTAGATTCTGGGATCAATCAGTCTGCAAGTGGATTCTGAAGTTCTGCTTTTCTGACAAGCTCCCAGGTGATGTTGACACCTGTTTGGGACATTTTCAATAGCAACTCCATTCTCTATGCACCCATCCTCAGCTATTATTAGATAAAGCAAATAAAGTCTTGCAAAGTCTTTTGGGGGCTTGCGTGAAGTAAAAATATTAGTTGATCAAGATATTGCTTAAAAATGGTACAAATGAACCTATTTACAAAACAGAAATAGAGTCACAGGTGTAGAAAAGAAACTCATGGTTATACCATGGGGGAAAGTGGAGCGGGGAATAAATTGGGAGACTGCGTTTGACATACACACTACTATATATCAAATAGATGAGTAATAAGAACCTACTGCATAGGGAACCGGCAGTAAGGAACCCTACTGAACACGCTGTAATGGCCTATATGGGAAAAGAATCTAAAAAAGAGCAGATAAATGTATATGTATAACTGATTCGCTTTGCTAAAAACAGAAACTAACACACTGTAAATCAACTATAGCCCAATAAAAATTAATTTTAAAAAACTGTCTCTAGGTAGAGGCATAACAAGGGCCATCTCTATCAGCAGAAAGAGGTGTCTGAAAATCTTAACTAATATTAGGGAATTTGCAATGTAATCTATCATTTTCTCCGAAGGGATCTACCTTTGAGTCAGGGCTGGAGGGAAAGGAAACTGCTGCCCACAGGCCCTCTGACAGCGCCATGTCAGGCCTGGGGGCAGCTGGTGAGAGACACGTGTTGGGGGGTGTGTCTTTTCTGGCATCCCCCAGCCACTTTCAAATACTCTGACTTCAAACATGTGTCTTTTGAGTCCTGTACCTGAAATAGCCAAAAACAAATATTCATGTGTTATGTTACAGACATTTCAGTCAGTTCCCAAGTGTAGAATTATAACTTAAAAGACTACAATCACCACAGCTTAAGTAACTGTCCATTTCCCACAGTATGCAGCACCAGTGTGTGTGCTAAGTCACCCCAGGCTCCTCTGTCCATGGCACTCTCCAGGCAAGAATTCTGGAGTGGGTTGCCATGCCCTCCTCCAGGGGATCTTCCCGACTTAGGGATGGAACCCGGGTCTCTGAGCTCTCCTGCATTGGCAGGCCGGGTCTTTACCACTAGAGCCACCTGGAAAGCCCATTTAGCACCATGCCTTGCTCAAAGTAAAGCCCTAATAAATATATTTTGACTGAAAGAAAGGGTGAGTAGAAATTTATTCATAGCCCTGGGAGGTATGATGATTAGAAAAACTACTAGTTTTTCATTGGTCCTCATAGGCAAAATTACAAATATAAACTTAATAATTCAATTAGTTTGCCCTGAAAGGATCAACTGATCTCTTATAATTAACTTCAACCTTAAACTTTACCCAGTAGGCCCTGGATTCAGCCTCTGTTCTCCATGGAGAATTTCTTAGGGCTTCCCAGGTGGCACAGTGGTGAAGAATCCACATGCAATGCATGAGATGCAGGTTCAATCCTTGAGTAAGGAAGATCCCCTGGAGCAGCAAATGCAAACCCACTCCAGTATTCTTGTCTGCAAAATTTCGTGGACAGAGGAGCCTGGCAGACTATAATCCATGGGGTCACAAAGAGTCAGATATGACTGAGCGCATGCGCGTACACACACAGGGGTTCATATGGCAAAAGTATGTCACCAAAGACCATAAAAATTTCAATACTCTTAAAAAGCTCCAATGTAGACAGCAGATCAATGAATGAAAAGATGTATTGATCCTTGAAGATCCCTACAATCACTGAATAAATGACATGAAGTTATTTTCATTATGAACAAATTTATTTCAATTTTCCTTTTTTCACTGAATATTGGTTAATACACTGCATTCAAAACACCACCTTTTCTTCTTTTGAAGAAAGAGCTTCAATCCTAAGATGACAGATTTGAAAAAAATTTTTAAATCACAAACCTTTTTATTAAACCTGGGGGGAAATGAGTTATGTTAAGCTAACCCTAGAGTTTTCAAAATGTAATTATTTCATATACAGCTCAGTCACGAAGTTCAGTGAACTTTTTCCCCCCAATCAGTTTTACTGAGGTGAGAGGGGGAGTGTGCCGCTTGATGAGTTTTGACAAACATGCCTCCACTACCATGAAGATACAGAATACACATCTTGTCCCCCAAAGTTCCTTCATTCCTCTTGTGATCAAGGCCCACCAACCCTGACAACTACACATCTGCTCTGTGTCACTGAGGTTTTGCCTTTTCTAGTTATTTATATAAGTGGAATCACACAGTAGATAGTCTTTTTTGTCCAGCGTCTTCCACTTAGCCTGTTGCTTTCGAGATTCATCCTATGTTGTTGTGTCTTTCAGCAGTTAACTCCTTTTTATTGCTAAGAACTATGCCATTGTGTGGATATACCATGAGGGGTTTATCCATCCAGCAGCTGATGCACATTTGGGTTGTTCCTAGTTTAGGCCTATTGTGGACAAAACTTCTATGATATCCATGTAGAGGTCTTGGTGCTGGACATAGCTTTCCTTCCTCCTGGGTAAATGCCTCTGTGTGGGAGTGGTGAACATGAAACGGGAAAGGGTTAGTCGCTCAGTCGTGTCTGACTCTCTGCGACCCCATGGACTGTAGCCTACCAGGCTCCTCTGTCCATGGGATTCTTCAGGCAGAAAACTAAAGTAGGTTGTCATTTCCTTCTCCAGGGGATCTTCCTGATCCAGGGACTGGAGCTGGGTCTCCTGCATTTCAGGCAGATTCAGAGCCACCAGGTAGAAGGCAATGGCACCCCACTCCAGTACTCTTGCCTGGAAAATCCCATGGACGGAGGAGCCTGGTGGGCTGCGGTCCATGGGGTCACTGAGTCGGATACGACTGAGCGGCTTCACTTTCACTTTTCACTTTCATGCATTGGAGAAGGAAATGGAAACCCACTCCAGTGTTCTTGCCTGGAGAATCCCAGGGACAGAGGAGCCTGGTGGGCTGCCATCTATGGGGTCACACAGAGTCGGACACAACTGAAGTGACTTAGCAGCAGCAGCAGCAGCAGAGCCACGAGGGAAGCCAGGACTTGTATGGTGAATATATCAGTTCACTTCAGTCACTCAGTCATGTCCAACTCTTTGTAACCCCATGGACTGCAGCACTCCAGGCTTCCCTGTCCATCAGCAACTCCCGGAGCCTACTTTAACTCATGTCCATCACATTAGTGATGCCATCCAACCATCTCATCTTCTGTCATCCCCTTCTCTTCCCGCCTTCAATCTTTCCCAGTATCAGGGTCTTTTCCAATGAATTGGTTCTTCACATCAGGTGGCCAAAGTATTGGAGTTTCAGCTTCAGCATGAGTCCTTCCAATGAATATTCAGGACTGATTTCCTTTAGGATGGACTGATTGGATCTCCTTGCAGTCCAAGGGACTCTCAAGAGTATTCTCCAACACCACATTTCAAAAGCATCAATTCTTTGGCACTCAGCTTTCTTTATAGTCCAACTCTCACATCCATACACAACTACTGGAAAAACCACAGCTTTGACTAGACAGACCTTTGTTGGTAATATCTTTGCTTTTTAATATGCTGTCTAGGTTGGTCATAACTTTCTTTCTAAGGAGTAAGTATCTTTTAATTTCATGGCTGCAGTCACCATCTGCTATGATTTTGGAACCCAAGAAAATACAGTCTGTCACTGTTTCCATTGTTTCCCCATCTATTTGCCATGAAGTGATGGGACCAGAAGCCATGATCTTATTTTTCTGAATGTTGAGTTTTAAGCCAACTTTTTCACTCTCCTCTTTCACTTTCATCAAGAGGCTCTTTAGTTCTTCTTCACTTTCTGCCATGAGGGTGGTGTCATCTACGTATCTGAGATTATTGATATTTCTCCTGGAAATCTTGATTCCAGCTTGTGCTTCATCCAGCCCAGCATTTTGCATGATGTACTCTGCATATAAGTAAAATAAACAGAATGACAATATACAGTCTGTCTTGACATACTCCTTTCCCATTTGAAGCCAGTCTGTTGTTCTACATCCATAATAAGTGTATATTTAACTTTATAAGAAACCACCAGACAGTTTCTCTGAAAGTGGCTATGTCATTTTGCATTTCCACCAGTAGATTACGAAAGTTCTAGTTGCTTCATAGTTTCACCAAAACTTGGTACTGTTAGTTCGTCTCATATTCGCCACTCCAGTGTGGGTGTAGCAGTATCTTGCTACTTTAATTTGCATTTCCCTAATGACTAATGATTCAAACATCTTTTTTTTTTTTTTTCCAATTGGTCATTCGTATATCTCCTTTAATTAGCAACTGTTTACAATGGTTTTAGAGTAAAACCTCATTTTAAACATCAATGAACTCAGGTCAAGAAAACAAAATATATGCACTCACATTTATGCCACAGAGCTCCTGAGACAATGTCCTCAAGAAAGAAACGAGAGGTTTTATTAAAAAACAGTTAAGAAAACTGGCATGTGTGAATTTCCACAAATACATTTGCTGGTCTACTTAATAGAGAGAGAGATTTGTGGGCTTCCCTGGTGGCTCAGTGGTAAAGAATCTGCCTGCCAATGCAGGAGATGCAGGTTTGATCCCTGGTCCTGGAGGATCCCACATGCCAGGGAGCAACTAAACCTCTGCACCACAACCCTGACCCCACCCCCGCCCTAGAGCCCAGGATCCACAACCGAGCCCTCGTGCCTTCAGCCCGTGATCGGCAGCAAGAGAAGCCACTGCAGTGAGAAGCCTGAGCAACGCAACTCCGGAGCAGCCCGACTCGTCACACCCAGAAAAAAGCCCGCACAACGACGAAGACCCAGCACAGTCAAAAAACACATAATTTTTTTTTTAAAGTTAAAAGGAGATTTTTTTTTTTAAACACAATAGTATAATTTTCAAATGAGGGAAAAAAATTAAATCCTAAATTAAGGAAGGGAAAGAAAATACTTTAAAATGTTGATTGACAAATTTAAACAAGATCAGCTTTGGGTCAGATTTTGATGTAAAGAGAATATAGTGTGGTGGGTTACAGTGCTGGTGATAAAGCCAGTCTGGATTCAGTCCTGGCTCTGGCACATGTGTACTGATAAGCCAGGTCGCTGAGCTCTCGGAGTCCAATGTCTTTATGTATAAAATGAAAATGATAATAACCACCGCAAAGGTTTGTTGAGATAACACATGTAAAGTGTTTAGAATGGTATCTGGCATGTATTAAGTGTAATGTAATAAATATTAGACATTGTTATTCTGTTGATGATATTATTATATACACTCTTGAAAGCATGAGATTGAAATGTGTAGCCACCAAGCTAAACAAACAAACATGAGATTTGCTCTATTAATAGACCCTTTACGAGATTGACACTTGAGATCAATCCAGGTCACCACTGGTGGAATGAGGTCTATTTTCCACCTCAGAGCACGTTTAAGGAGGACTCATTTCTGCAAAATCATCTCCTGTAATCTGCTAGATGAACTGTCCTCCTTTCTGAGAGGAAGACGTCACCTCTTTCAGTACTAAGAAAGAAGACTATGGTTCCCTGAAAATAAAACCATAATTTGATCTTCAACCCCAGTAATTAGCCAGTGGCTCAAAAGGAGTTTCTTTGTAAGACATTCTGTATATGAGGCCAGTCACTTGCTGAAACAGCAGCTTCCAACCTTATATAAAAATAAATTAAAAATTAGTATAGGTTATTAACTATGAATAAATCATAATTAATTATGAGTTTACTTTCAATTTTTATTGAAACATAGAAGATTTACAATGTGCTAATTTCAGAGGTACAGCAATGTGATTTAGTTATACATATATGTAAAAATGTATATATTCTTTTTTTACATTCTCTTCCATTATTACTAGATATTGAGTACAGTTCCCTGTGCATACAGTAGGTCCTTCTTAATTATCTATTTTATGCATAGTAATATGGACACTTTAACCCCAGACTCCTAGTTTACCCCTCCCCCACTTTCGCTTTTGGTAACCATAAGTCGGTTTCCTATGTCTCTGTGAATCTATTTCTATTCTGTAAACAAGTTAATTTGTATCCTTTCTTTTAAGTTACCACATATAAGCAATATCATATGATATTTATCTTTCTCTGTCTGGCTTACTTCGCTTAGTATGATAACCCCTAGGTCCATCCGTGTTACTGAAAATTGCATTATTGCATTCTTCTGTATGACTGACTAGTCGTCCATTGTATGTATGTACCACGTCTTCTTTGCCCATCTGTTGTTGGGCACTTGGCACCAATAATTTGATATTGTATTTAAATTAATACTTCAGTAATCATTTCATTTTCTACCTACTTGTGGAAAATAGTACACATGTATGTAGGACAGTCATTCATTAGATCAAATAAAAATGTTTGCCGAGGACACTTGCAGTCACTCCAAGTGCCCCTTAAGGTCTGAGGCTCCCAGATGGGGAACCTCTATAACAGAACATACATGCAGATTTTCTCAACCTTGCCTCCCCACATCTTTTGTCCAGAGACATCTTCCTGCCCTAAGATTATAACAACTTCCCCAAATGTTCTGTGTTTATCATGCAGAATGTATGTATAGCACATAAACGATTGTAAAGACCTCCAAGCCCAGGAGAGACCATCCAATTTCTTCAAATACTGAATTGTTCTCTTGAGTGTGGTTTCTAGTATCTTCCTTCTGCTTCTAGCAGGATCCTTTCTGTAACTGGTCCTTACTGCTTTCTGTGGGGATGCAGAATGGAGAGACAGTTCCAACTTACTCAGCGAAAGTGCTCCAAGTCCTGAACTCTTTTCTACCGCATGACAAAGATGAGCCTTCTTTTCTGTGAGATCACAGGTGCATCCGTACAGGTGTGAGTCCCTTGCAGGCCCCTGGGAGCTTTGTGGGGCCAACACCACAGAGCTTTGTGGGGTCAGGTGCTATCCATTCACCTACTCTTCACACAGTGGTGGAAAACCAACATCATTAACACAGGCAGGAAGGTGAGTCAGCAACGAACGGTTCTTTCACATCAAAGACCAACTGGTCGTTTGCATTTTTAGTGAATTCCAAAAATCTGGAGTCATTTGAGTCCAACCGGGGAGCTTGTGAGAGCAGGGGTGGGGCAGGGGGAGCAAGGAAAAAATAGAATCAATTAAAAATATGCCTTCAGTGTTTATGCTGCTCATTAGACCGGCACTGAACCAGTACTGGTATGGACTGAATAACTGATACTTTTTATAAGTAACTGAAGAGCTATAAAAAGCCTAGCATTTAAGAAAACAACAAACAGCTGTGTCAAATGAGCAAGAAAACTCTAAAGAAAGAGCCTGTCTGGGTGGCAAGAGGTCACACTGCTTCATGAGGAAGTACTAAAACATCATCAACATTTGCTACCTCCGTGTGTTTTCCTGGCTGTTCATACTACTCTTCCTTCCTCAGCCCCACTTCCCTATTGAAATAGAAAAACAAATGCAGGTCACCAGAATGCTCGGCGATATTTCCTGGAAACAGCATTTCTCTTCTGTGCATCTAACCACGGCTTAGGCGGTGGTACCCACGGGGGGCTCCAGATCGGCAGGGTGCACGAACACCTTGTGTGTTCAGGCTGAGCCTCACTGCCCTGGGACCCCGGGGCTTGGCTCACTTGTGTCTTGAGGTCCTGCCCAGCTGCCCTTCACTTTAACGGAAAATGCCATCTGCAGGTTCCACAGCTAGCAAAAGGCAGCCATGAACCTCCCTGCTTCCTCTGGTAATTATCCACAAACTCAATAATGAGGCCATTACCAGTGGGAGGCAGCATGTAAGGAGATCAAATATATGGGCTTGGGGCTCTGATTTCCAGCTCCAGCACTTACCCCTGGATTGCCTTGAGAAGTTAACTAACCTCTCTGCACCCTAGTTTCCTTTACAGGAATTAGTAAGTCAAACAAAGTTCTCTCCCCGTGTCCTTCAGCTGAGCCTCAGGTGGACTTTTGGACAACAGTCTATGATGACTCTAAGAGGGCACACAGGCTTCTTCCCTAATTTCCAAGTTTTAGATGCTTTTTCTTAATGGTACACAGTAAGTGTTAGTTAGGACAAATAGAAAGTGAATCGTGGGTACAGATGAACCTATTTCCAGGGCAGGAATAGAGATGCAGAGGTAGAGAATGGACATGTGGGCCCGAGGGTGGGGGCAGGAGGGGAGGGTAGGACGAACTGGTAGCCTAGTATTGACATATACACACAGCCACGTGTGAAATGGAGAGTGGGAAGCTGCTGAGCTTCCCACAGGGAGCTTGGTGCTCTGTGTTGGCCTAGATGGGTGGGATGGGAGGGCGAGAGGGAGGTCCTAGAGAGTGGGAATACATGTATACACATAGCTGATTCACTTCTGTGTAAGCAAAAAGCTAACACAACGTTGTAAAGAATTATATACCAATTCAAAATAAATAAAATGCATTACAATTTATAATTTCAAAAGAAAGTGAATAGGAAACTGATAGATAGATCAAATCATATCAATAATTACATTAAATTTTAAGTGGACTTTATTTAAAAAACAGGTGGTCAGAACACATAAAAAGTAAAACCCAACTAGGTATTGCCTATATAATATATACCTTAATCATAAAGGATTCAGATCAGTTGAAGGGAATTGCGTGGAAAAGTATGCCAACAGTAAGCATCAGAAGACTAGAGCGGCTATAATGATATTAGATAAAGTAGACTTCATTACAAATAATTGGCCATAGGAAAAGAGGAACTTCTCATAATTCAACAGAAAGATATAATAATTATAAATGTCTATGTACCCAATAACAGAGCTTAAAATCAGTTCAGTTCAGTTCAGTCAAGAGCTTAAAATACATGAAATAAAATAGGCAATTAAAGGGAGAAATAGAAAATTCTACGATCATAGCTGGAGGTTTTAACACACACACCCACAGCCATTGATAGAATAGCTACACCAAAAAAAAAAAAAAATCCATAAAAAAGTAGAGGATCTGACCTAACTATGAACAAGTATCAGTTATAATTTTCTCTTCCTTCCATTCACATTATCACTCACTTGCAAAGCTGCCAGCTCTGGCTTGCCGCCCCCCCAGCAAGGAAGCCGCTCAGGCCTTTGTCCCTTCAGAAGGCAGAGAAATGCGGATGACATTATGCTTGGAGAAGCTTTTCAAAACTTAGTCTGCAGAGAACCTTCTGAATGCTGTAAGGTGGCTACATTTTTTTTTTCCCTCCTCAGACTGTTTTATATGAACCAAGTCTAGAATCACCAGTCTGTTCCCACAGCCATCCTGCCATCTGCTCAGCTTGACAGCCATTGCTGAAGCTCTCAGGATCCTTCCCTAAGATATCTGCAGTGTGGCCACAACAGATGTTTAACCATCGCATTTCATCCATGCTGCCTGGGGCAGGACCTCCGTGTGAGGACAGTGCTGGAGGTCATGTGGAACATTAAAATCCTTTGAAAGTGTCCACAGCAAAATAATTTACACTTTGACTCTGCCCCTTAGGTGAACTCTAAACAAATACAGCCCTCATTTATCTTTACATCTATTAGCAATTACTCAGATAAAATTGAAGATTGTATTTGAAAGAAAAAAAAAAGACAAAAATATTGTCCTTTTGAAAACTGTGAAAGATAAGGTTGCACCTTAGAAATATTTGTCCCGGTTTCTTTTCTGCCCAAGGCTGTTGTTACCTTGCAGCATTCCATTCCATGGAGTGTCTCCAGAGTAATATATGTGTGATCCAAGGGCCTTATTATTCCAGCTGAACTGAGCAAAAACTTCCCCAAATAAGCAACTGATTTTTTATTCACCTGAGGACGTGGACCTCAGGTAGACCGAGTTTCACTTTAAAAGTCTGCATGCAGAGAATAAGGCATTTCCGAAGCTTGTGGATTTCACATGTGTTGGCAACTCTAACCACCATAAATCTATCCAGCGTCCCATTCATCCCAACAGCCCTTGCTATGCCAAGGCCAGGATTGAGGGTGGACAAAGTCTAGGGAGTATGGATGTGAAACAAGAGCGGACCTTTGCAAAGGTTTTCTTTAAGACCATAATTTAAATAGCCCATTCAGTCATAGATAATGGCATTAATGGAAGTGGAGAAACCATTTCTGAATAATAAAGCCTTCTCTTTAAAGGATGTGCTCCCAACGCAGCATAGCTCCCAGGGAGAAGAATCTACTACTGTTCAAACCCTTTTACCTCCAATCCCATTGGCAACGTTGGTGCAAGCATGCTAAGTCACTTCAGTTGCGTCCAACTCTTTACGACCCTGTGGACTGTAGATTACCAGTCTCCTTTGTCCATGCAATTCTCCAGGCAAGAATACTGGAGTGGGTTACCGTGCCCTCCTCCAGAGGATCTCCCCAACCCAGTGATCCAACCCATGTCTCTTAGGAACAGCCTGATTGGCAGGTGGGTTCTTTAACACCAGCACCCCCGGGAAGCCCGGCAACTTTCATTTTCTCTCCTTAAAGAACACCCCTAGCACTTCAAATGGCAGCACCAAAACGCAGTCAGCTGCAGAAGACTTGGCCACTTGATCACAAGATCTTTTCCCCCTTTAGGATCTCATTCACCTGGACTCTTCCTCATGATACAGCCTGTTAAAAGGGACAAAATTATAAGATCATCCCCTTTTTCAACAGAGTAGTATTCTTGGCTAACCAAAAAGAGAGTCTGGCTCATCCCATGATTAATCTTTCCAATGCTCTGCAAGGACGAATAGGTAAGAAGCACGAGGGTAAAGCATTTCCACGAACACATTTTTTTTTTTTTACTGGAACTTGTCCTTTTGCAAAGCTCTTCTGCCAGATTCCATTAGGAAATTGCAAGCAGATTCATACATCCAAGTGCTTCTCTCTCTCCTTCTCATAAATATATAGACATCACATGGCGGGGAGTGGGGGGGGGCACTGAGTCTCCTGCATGGCATACCCCGCGCGGCAGACGCTCAGGCAAATGCGAATACTCGACTCGGCGGGGCGTGCATATATGCATATGAATATATATCATGTTATTACTCCTTGGCAGTGAGATTCCAAGTAGCTACAGAAAGGGGAGGGAAAAGTCATAATCAATACAGCTGCACTTCAGAATGTCAATTGAAAGCAGACAATGATAAGAAGATGGGCAGCCTGTCCCTAGCAACATGAAAAATAAGAGCCAGGACCACCTAAGGATTGATTAGGGACTGGGCCAAATTCCAGCCCTAAACTCATCACAAATTATGCTAAGAGCTCCCCAGGGAAGGCTCCAATTGGTATTTTTGAGCTACACGTCCCATTCTTTTGATATAGACATCAGGACTGCCTGGGAGACTATCGGAGAATGAAAAGGCAAAGCAAAAAAAAAAAAAAATTCAGGAAGAGTTGTGCTCTCATCCAAATGCTTTCAAGTTTCCAGAGAAATCCTTCAGCTTCTTTCAGACAAGCTGATATTATTATTCCACTTTGTCATTCAGGTCCCCAGTGAAGGGCACAGCCAGCCCATAGAAAGGTAAAGAGAACTGTAGATGAACATGTCAGTGGACAGGTAGGAATGCTGCAGCCTGGCAGAGCCTTCTAGCTGAAACGGGAGGAGAAGTCCCCCCCAAACCTATTTTTCAGGCAATGTACTTCAAGATTTTTTTTTTTCCTTCTTCCAGGAACACTTAGGTCCTGTCTTTTTGCAGACAGAGACATACACTTAATCGCAAGCATATTGCATGAAAGAAAAATGTACAGACCTTCTAGACCCCCAAATACATAGCAACGGTTCCAATTTTCATTACCAGAAATAACCAGAGGAAATGAGAAGCAGGTGTGGGAAGGCTTCCCTGAGCGATGCCAGGGCTTCATTTTAATTCAGTCCTGTATGGCCTGCTGCTGCCTCCCCGCCCTGCTGCTCACATGCTTAGAGGTCAGGCTATTTAAACCAGCCCAATACACTCAAATTTGTTTCTTTTAGACCCCAGCTCTACATGGTTTACCAACAGAATACTGCACCAACTTCTGGCAGAAGCATCACTGTACCTCTTAGGAAATAGAGGCTCTTCTCAGGTGACATGAAATCTTCGGTGGCATAGCTTTGAGGAGCTCAGAACTTATCCAAGGAGAAGCGCTCATACATAAAGCATGGAACTACTTTTGGGTGGGTGGTAGAAATATAAAATAAGTTCCATAGTTCTTCTATTGGTAAACTAAATTTTAATGGAGTATGGACTATGGGGCTTGTTGTTATTGGGAACTGTTGCGATCACATCAATTTCTGATAATGAACTTTGTTTGAGGGTGACCACCTGGAAAAGTGGAAAGTTGACGTAGATCTGAGGGTCTACTTTTTTTTTTCCTTTTCATAAATAACCCACATTTGCTTCTTTTATGTCCTTTAGGCAGCCCTTTTAATTCTTTGAAAATTTAGCATTGCCCACAAATTAAAAAGACATTAGCATCTGCTTTGAATGTATCTATCAGAGACCAAGGCCCACAGAGAAACAATAAGGGCTCATTTAAGGGACAGGATTCCCCTGCAAGTGCCTGTTGCTGTAGGATAACTCTTACTTTACAGCCCAGCTCTGGGATGACCACATGCGGCAACGTCAGAAGAGAGAGGGAAGGCTGGGAATACACTCAAGCCCTGATTCTGCCACTTCCTGGTGGCTGACCTTTGATGAGTAATTTAACCTCTATAGTACTTAATTTCCTAATCTATAAAAAGAGGGGCTGAACTAGAAGATTTCCAAGGTCACTTTCTGTTATAAAATTTTATGCTTCTAAGTATCCAGCCCTCTTGAAAAAAGCTTATCTGGCTGTGCTTGTATGAATTGACTACACTTGGCACTCTAATGAGCTAAGAAAGATCTTAAAGTGACAAACTATTATATCTGATGGTAAGTGTGTAGCCATGATCTTAATGAGTGAATTTGCTCATAATTCACCTCCATGGAAGGGTCAGAGACACAACAGTGGTCTTCAGCTATGGTAGACTGTTTGGGGGCCAAGCCTCAGCAAAAGGTACCACAGAGAAAAGTCAGAGCCTCAACTTCAGTGCTTGAACTCACCTCCCCTGGAATTTCACCCACTGGTTGTCCGAAGAAGGCCCACTATCCCTTCCTAAGCCTTGAATCCAACCAGGAGACAGGCTGTGACTTCACATGTGGATGTGCAGAGCTCCTGGATGGATAGGAATAAACCCTTGATGAAAGGATGGGTAATTATATTGGCTGACCAACATACTTTCAAACCAAAATGCTCATGTTTAGTGTGAGTTTTAGTGGATGGAGGGCCTCACTCCTTCTAAGACCTAAAACTCACCCAGAACTGCATATACTCTTAGATCCACATCTCTGCTCATGTTCCCCTTTAACTGCGGTAATCCCAGTGTTTCTCTCCCTTGACGGCACACATTCACCTGATTTACATGACGGACTTCTAAGTGTGGGAGCCAGCACTGACACAAACGTGCACCCTGCACCCACGGGGTTGGTGTGCCTGGACGCACTCACACGCGTGTGCACTTTCTTTTCAAAGATTATCATCAAAAAATAAATAAATAAGCTCCTTGAACAACCTCAAAGTCAAAGTCTCAAAGTTTTGAAGTGTGGCATTTGCATTGATAAACACCAGTGTTTTTACAGGGTACTGTACCCTGGTGTTTCAAAAAAAACTGTTTAGTTGGATCACTCTTTTCCAGATTAGAGTCCTCCTCGGTTAAAATCGTGTGTGTGTGCCCAGTCGTTTCAGTCGTGTCCAGCTCTGCGACCCCATGGACTGTAGCCGCCCAGGCTCCTCTGTCCATGGGATTCTCCAGGCAAGAATCCTGGAGCGGGTTGCCATGCCCTCCTCCAGGGGATCTTCCCAACCCAGGGATCAAACCTGAGTCTGCTGTGTCTTCTGCATCGCAGGCAGATTCTTTCTGCTGAGCCACCAGGGAAGCCCCATTTAAAATAATTAATCCTCATATATGAAAAACATATTCAAACTTTTTAGAACCCTGAACTTTCCTTCTGAATTTAATAAAGACAATAACATTGACTACTGTGGAACTTTATATGAACCTACTGGGCGTGCATGTCACTTGAGTCATGGCAGACTGTAGCCCGCCAGGCTTCTCTGTCCATGGTATTCTCCAGGCAAGAATACTGGAATGGGATGCCAAGCCCTCCTCCAGGGGATCTCCCGATCCAGGGATCGAACCTGGGTCTCCTGCATTGCAGGCAGATTCTTTACCATTGAGCCTCCAGGGAAGCCCCCATGAACCCACTACTTTTGGAATAAATTATCCCTGGCTGATAGATAAGCAACCGTTATGGGTTGAGTTTTGTACTCCTCCCCCAAATACACATGCTTAAGTTCCAAGCTCCAGTCCCTGGGAATGTGATCTTATTTGGAGATAGGGTCACTGCAGACGTAATTAGTTGAGATGAGGTCATAGTGGAGCACGATGGGCCCCAATCCAATATGACTGATGTCCTTATCCAAAGGGGAAACTTGGAGACAGACACATACAGGGAGAACACGATGTGAAAATGAAGGCAGAGATCCTGGTGTTGCTTCTTCAAGTCAGGAACAGCACCATTTGCCAGCAAAACACCAGAAGCTAGAAGAGAAGCATAAGCCAGATTTTCCCTCGCAGCTCTCGGATGGAACCAACCCTGCTGACACCTCGATCTCGGACTTCTAGCCTCGAGGCCTATGAGACAATAAGCTGTCTGCCCTTTAAGCCTCCGTTTACAGCACTTCATTATGTCAGCCACGGGAAACTGAAACAATAACCAAATTTGGGAATTTTCTCCTCTCGGCTTATTTCTAAATTATCGAGTCCAAATGACTCAAGCAATTTGTATAAGGCTGCTTTGTTCCTTCTGCTAACTGCACACACACAGCCACGTCCGTACACGGAGAGGAGTGACCGGACTTGGCCCTGCTGAGCGCCGCTGCCGGGAATGCCCCGGAGACCGCGCCGTCGCTGCAGACGTCAACAGGGGTGGTGTTTTCTTACTCTCAGTCTTGAATCAGTAAAAGACGGAGGAAAAAAAAAAAGCACACTTGCGTATTCACTGGTTTGGGCCCAGTCATGATTCCTTTAAAGACGCTGCCAATAGATTTTAGTCATTCTCTGGCAAAGGTTTCTCTTCAACCGCACACACTGCATAGTTGCAGAATGACTCGCCACCTTGAGTCATCTAACTCCTTGACCAGTACACGCCTGCGGCTCTCAGCACACGCTGTCTTCAGAGCTGGGTTTTGTTTTGCTCTTTTCTCCCAGAGCTTCTTTCATACTTTCTTAAGGACACGGTAAGGGATTTACTCTGAGTCCTCAGAGAGGATAAATCTTGCTTCCTCAGCAGCCTGCGACCTGGCTACTCATCAAGAACCAAAATGTGAAGTCTTATTAAGCTTTCTCATACCGTGAGCTAAGCTAGAGGTGGCGTGATTACTGCAAAAAAGCAGTAAGTGTGTGCTGAAAAAAAATGCTTTCCCCAAACTGGAAGCTGTTTGCTAAAGAATCTAGGGGAAAAACAAAAGGGAAGATGCTGAATGGTGTTCCAGGAAGGATAGTGGAGTGGATCTCACCCCATGTCACCAGCCAGGGTCCCACAGAGACTCAACCTGCACCACCAAATAACACCCAGATGTTATTTCTATCAATAAAGTTTAAAGAAAATAAACTACCTCTGAGCTTATTTTCGCATGATTTTTTTTAAATGTGTGTTACAGGTATTTTCCCATCCAATATATTATAACCACAAGCTGTTTTGTTCTTTAACCAAGAAGTAATTTTTTTTCTCCAAGGCTGATAGATTGAAACATTTTGAATATTTGTAACATTTTCTTTCAAGAAGAATTTGTATGAGTTTCTGGCCAGCACTTTTTTGAGTTGTGTTTTTTTTTTCCTCTTTCTTCTTCTGTGAGTGGGTTCCAAAATTGTGGAGATAGAAATTGGAGAGATGAAACCATCTACAAAATGAAAAGGCAACCTACTGAAAGGGAGAAAAATATATGCAAATTGTATGTCTGATAAGGGATTAATATTCAAAATAAAGAATTCATACAACCCAAGAGCAAAAACCCAAATAATTCAATTTAAGAATGGATAGAGCAACTTAATAAACATTTTTTTTTCCAAAAAAGATATACAGATGAACAACAGGCACATGAAATGATGTTCAATATCACTAAGCACCAGGGAAAGCCAAATCAAAACCAAAATGAGATACAAATGTATACCTGCCAGTATGACTAAAAGGACAATAAATAACAAGTGTTTGCAAGGATATGGAGAAAAGGGAACCCTGCTGCATGGTTGATGGGAACGCAAATTGGTGCAACCATGATGGAAAACAGTAAGAGGTACCTCAAAAAATTAAAGCTAGAACTACAGTAAGTAAGTGTTAGTCACTGAGCCTTGCCCGACTCTTTGCGACCCCATGGACTGCAGCCCACCAGGCTCCTCTGTCCACGAGATTTTCCAGGCAAGGATACTGGAGTGGGTTGCCACTTCCTTCTCCAGGGGATCTTCCCAACACAGGGATCAAACCCGGTCTCCTGCACTGTAGGCAGATTCTTTACCAACTGAGCTACAAGGGAAGCCCTAGATGATCCAGCAATTCCGCTCTTGGGTATTTATCTGAAGAAAATGAAAATACTAACTTGAAAAGCTATCTGCATGTCCATGGTCACTGCAGCATTATTTACAATGGCCACAACATGGAAACAACTTAAATGTCCATTGATGGATGAATGGATAAAGAAGATGCAATACACACACACTGGAATATTATTCAGCCATAAAAAATAAAATTGTGTCAAAAAATAGATAAAACCTTGTCATTTGCAGCAACATGCTAAGTCACTTCAGTCATGTCTGACTCTGTGCGACCCCATAGACGGCAGCAACATGAGCAGACCTTAAAGGCACTGTGCTAAGTGAAATAAGGTGGAGAAAGACAAATACTCCGTGATCTGATTTAAATGTGGAATCTAAACAAACAAAGCCATGCTCATAGGTACAGAGAGCAGACCAATGGTTGCCAGAGGTGGGAGGTCAGCAAAAACAGGGGAAGGTGGGCAAAGAGATACAAACTTCAAGTTACAAAATAAGAAATCCATAGGGATGTGATGCACAGCATGGCAACTCTAGTTAATAACACCGTATTGCATATTTGAAAGTTGCTAAGAGAGTAGATCTTAATTCTCATCACAAGGAAAAGAAGTTTATAAGTATATATAGGGACAGAAGTTAACTAGATTCATTGTGGTGATCATTTCACAATATACACAAATATCAAATCACTATATTGCACATCTGAAACAGATATAATGCTGTTTGTCAACTATACCTCAAGTTTCTTAAAAAAAGAAATGAAAGAAAAGTTCTTTAAATTCATTTCTGCTATGCTGCTCTATTCCACAGCCAAATATAGGAGAGAGAAAGACAGATCTTAAGTCTATGCTGTAAATGGAGATGCTTTCAGAACAAGGTGAAGAGTGGCTGTTTAATAGTATCATTTATAACTTATATTGGCATGTTAACACACAACTCTCACAAAACCCACTTCACCCTCAACACAGCCCTGAGAACTAGATATACAACCACTGAGGAAACAGAAGTTCCCAAGTTTTTTTTTTCTTTTTTTTTTTTTTTTGTAAATTATTTATTTTAATTGGAGGCTAATTACTTTACAAAATTGTGGCGGTTTTTGCCATACATTCACATGAATCAGCCATGGGTGTACATGTGTCCCCCATCCTGAACCCCCCTCTCACCTCCCTCCCCACCCAAGTTCTATGGAAGGTGTTGGAGCAAGGACTCTCAGCTTAGGGCTCTTCATTCAGCATCCTCTAAGACAACTCACCCTAGACAAGAAGCATAGCCATTTGCCACAGAGAATTCTCCAGTTAACATAGGATCAGACTCCTTTCCACCTAAGGACGGCAAAGTGAGCGACAAAACTTCTTTAAACTTCTCATCTGCAAAATAAGGACAGTGCCACCAATCCCCACAGGATAAGATGAGAGTAAAATCCAGGGGTACCAGTGAAAGAGGGTTAATAAGCCATAAAGCGTTAGGCACATGTTACACAAAGCCCTTTTCCCAGAGCTGTATCAGAGTGAGTAAGGACACTTATTTGAACGTTTGACCCTAGACAAGTTTCTTCATATGTCTAGGGCTCATCCTCATCGGTAAAACAAGAACACGACGAGGACCTTGCTTGTAAGATGATGGTTGAAACACAGAGGAACTGATCCATGCCAAGCACCCAGCACTGGTCACAGCACAGACACAGCAAGTTCTCAGTAAAGCTAGCTTTCACTGTGAAGCTGTTTGTGTTTGATCCCAGCCCTTTACCAGCTGAAGGATAAGCAAACAGCCCCAGTTGTGTCTATCCAGACTCTTCACTCTGATGGCTGTTTCAACCCTATCTTCTCAAGAGACCTATTTGGATGAGTTCCACTTACCCTTTGTTTTGCAAAATTAACATCTCTGGTCCGTGGCAAACTTTCAGCCCCGCCGAGCATGGTTTGCCCTCCTTTTATTCCTACATGGCACAGGGTCTGGTTGGATAATATTTACCCCTGTTCCTGATAGCCAGGGAACAGAACCAACCCACTCCTCAGCTTAGGGCTCCTCCCCAAAGGGCAGCGTGACAATATTACTTCAAAAGTTAGCTGGCAGTTACAGAGCCAAGTTTTTGAACACACAGGAGAATATATCATTTTATGTACTAACTAGGAAAAGTCAACTGTAGCTGTCAGTGAGGAAAGGAATGTAAAAAAGCATCAGGGTGCCTGACATATAATTGGCACTTAAGACAAGCTGGGCTAGAAGAGAAAAAGTAACAAATTGTCTTCCGGATTGGATTGGTGTCTGATCATAACTTTGAAGAATGTTTTCACAGGAAAAGAAGAATAAACACCAAGCACAAACTAATCTTAAAATCTCTTTCGTCTCTGGCTATGAACACTATTCCTTAATCAGGTAACTGCATTTTTCTGTAACTTAGATCATCCAAATGTATGTATATGTATATATATCTTAATGTATTTCCTGAGGGTCATGTAAATTACACACATCAACACTCACATGAATGGAAGCTATTTACCTGTGTTCAGGTATGGTGGCGGTGCATGGGCTGGTTCGTCAGACTTGCTTTCAGGGAATGCTGAAACTCTGAAACGGCCCAGTGATTTTCAGAGGAGAGAAAGTGAAACTTGGAAACTAGATGCAGATGGAAGCATCCTGAAATCCTTGCCATTGCCTTGTTCCTGAGCATTTCAGAAGTCGGTGTGTTCATCCTCAAACATTTCACGGTTCTAATTCTTCCCTCTAGGTGGTCTGTGTTTCAGATCTTAGACTTCCTACCCTATCCATTTTGCTTTTTCCAGAACTTCAGCGTTTGAACTTGTGACTTGCTATCATGGTATGGACTCTTGATTCAGTCAGTGAATGTTTATGAAGTGCCTGCTCCCTATCAATAAAAGGCATTGTACATACAGGGCACTTTATGCACATTACAGAATACGTCGTTGATACTGTAACCCCCCAGGCATCTCCAAACAATGTCGAGGGCCAGCCCTGAAGATATACATTTGAATAAAGCCCAGAACCTTGCAGCCTAATATATAGACAAGTGAGGGATGCAGGCAGATAAATAATTACAACACAACGTGAAAAGTGGAAAACAACCAGACGGTCTGTGGGTTTGCCCCACTTGCTGACTGCCTGGCTGAAATTCATGAGGGGACTTGGGGGTGACGTCTAAGGACCTCCTGGGGAGGCAGGGCACTGAGCCCCAGCCCCAGAGTAGAGCCTGCTCCTGGCCCTGGATGGAAACCCACCCCGGCCGTCTGCCCACATTCCCACAGAGCACGTTCCTCTTCTTTCTCCTGAGAGCCATAGCCTTTCCCTTTAGATCTGGAGGAAGCCTTCCACTGGGGCCCCTCGCCTGTCCCATAATTCCCTCTCTAGTCTCTTTTTTTCTCCCGCCAACCCCACATCTCTCTTGGTGTCTGTGACTTGCTTCCTGTCCCATTATCCAACGCCCACATTCAACGTCCACATTCCAACTCCCACATCACACGGCCTCCCCGATATCACATCGTGTAAACGGCTACCTCCCCGGAATATGGGGAAGTGCGTCTTTTGCACTGTGGGTAGTTAGAATATGTAGCACTGAAAAGATCTGCTGCTGCTGCTGCTGCTAAGTCGCTTCCGTCGTGTCTGACTCTCTGCCACCCCATAGACGGCAGCCCACCGGGCTCCTCTGTCCCTGGGTTTCTCCAGGCAAGGGCACTGGAGTGGGTTGCCATTTCCTTCTCCGAAAATGTCTGACACTACCCTATTTAGATTTTGTATTTTTATTTTTTTAATTACTGTTGTTATTTTTTAAGGCTTCTCATTAGTTACCTAGTTTACACATAACACTGTATGTCGGCCAAGCCCGATCTCTCAGTTTATCCCACCTCCCGACCCCCGCTTTTCCCCCTTGGTGTCCATATGTTTGTTCCTACATCTGTGTCTCCATTTCCGTTTTGCAAGTAAGATCATCTATACCATTTTTCTAGATTTCACATACACGCGTTAATATACGATATTTGTATTTTTAAACTGAAAGCAAACATCTATAGATGAAATATTTCTAAGACAAAGTGTAAGTCAAGGACAACCCAAAAAAGAGCCTTCACGTGACGCTGACCCAAATGAAAGCAGGGGGAAAAGAGAATTACATAACTCTGAGCATTTCCTCTCTGTTTCAAGAGGGATACATTCCGGGGGGCGGCGGGTGAGGGGGCTGGGAATCAAGAAACAGACAGGCAAGAGACAGGCTGAGCCAGGGTGTGAGTCTCTCTCCATGTGGACCCCTCGGGGCTGCGGCTTCTGACGGGCGTCTCTAAGGTTCCCCTCCGCCCCGGGCCGGCTCGGAGGCCTGGGACCCGAGGCCGGGCGGCCCGGGCCCCCTCCGCTCCAGGCCGGTTCGGAGGCCGTGCTGCACCTCTGGGGTGCTGGGGCTGCGCCCAGACTCTAGAACCTGACAGAGAGGAGGCAAACCTCAGCTCCATCACTTACAAGGTGACTTTGGGTTGGTTACTAAACTTCTCTGTGCCTCAGCTTCCTCCCTGTGAAGTGGAGAAGACAGCAGAGCCTCATGGGGTCCTCGTGGGGTAAAGTGAGTTAGCATTGATGGGGCTTCCAGAGCTGTGCTGGACATGTCTACTATGACAACGCCCACGAACCCAAGAGAAATCTAGTTAAGGGCAAAATGGTCTCCTTTATGTGGACATAAACTGTGAAATACCAGCATTCAGTAAATTTAAATCTCAAGTCACAGAATGACAGATCCTAAAGACAGGTCTTTTAAAAGGTGTAATTCCTGGTGATACTGTAACCAACAAATAAAATAGAGGTGCTGAGCTGTGCTTAGTCGTTCAGTCATACCCAATTCTTTGCAACCCCGTGGACTGTAGCCCACCAGGATCCTCTGTCCCTGGGGATTCTCCAGGCAAGACTACTAGAGTGGGTTGCCATGCTCTCTTCCAGGGGATCTTCCCAACCCAGGAACCTAACCCAGGTCTCCAGCGCTGCAGGTGGATTCTTTACCATCTGAGGCTCCAGGGAAGGGCTTCTCGGGTGGCACTCGTGACAAAGAACCCACTTGTCAATGCAGGAGCTGCAAGATCCCCTGGAGAAGGGCACGGCAACCCACTCCAGTATTCTTGCCTGGAGAATCCCATGGACAGAGGAGCCTGGTGGGCTACAGTCCAGGGGGTCACAAGAGTCAGACACAGCTGAAGCAACTAAGCGTGTACACACACACAGCAACACAATATACAGGATTCCGCTGAGCTGTTTCAAGGCAAAAGAGGCATCAACACAACAAGAATAGGTTTGTGTCCTTGCCCTTTTGTGTACATGCCTTTCAGGACTCAGATGTGTATGTGGTTCCAAAAAAATGGCCCCATTGAGATGGACAGACTTTCTCCCCAGATTCCTGGGTTCAGAGAAACTCACAGTTCACCAAGGCAGTTTGCTCAACTCTAATTAGGAATCTGATTGCTGGTTGGCCTTGCACAAAGGACTTTTAATTAGGGCTGAGAACGCTTAGAAAAATCCACTTGGCAAGTCAACTCCCTCCCTCTATCTCTTTTTTAACATCTTGCCAAGATCATAAGGAAAGGGAGAGCTTAATTACAGTTGGTGTATATATCTTTAAGAAAAAAAATACATTAAGTGCTTTAAAATAGGCTCTCTTGGCTCTGTGATCACAAGGATTTTACTCACTTCTTATCCCTGATTGGTCTCATTCTCAGTTACAGATGAATCAGACACATTTTGAGCAGCTTTAAGATTTGCTTTTCATCCAAAGCCAAGTAGGCAAATGGCAGTGAATTCACAAGCTTTTCCAAATGATCTCATAGGTTCCTCCGGCTCCATGGTGGGGGCCGTTTGCACTCTGCGATGCTGTTATCTTAAACACCCCCAGCCTGCTTGTGTCTGAGGGGTGGCCGCCTCGTAGGGCTGGGTGAGGTGCTCCACTCTCTAGAAGGTGAGTTTGAGTACCTTCATAGGTGCATGTGGTCGCAGCAACCTGAAAAAGAAAATAAGCGCAGGGAAGACCCTCAGCCTTGAATTTGGGCCTGGAGGAGCTGGGGTGGACGCGGAGCTTTGGAGATGGATGCTGTCCTGAAATCAGCATCTCTTCACGCATCAGGAGAATCATCCTCTCATTAAGTCTCCCAGCCTGAAAACAGGGGACCCACACTTACCCTTCAATCCACTGGCCCTGGAAGCCAGTGACTTTCTCATTATTTATGTGAAATAGCTGACAGGGCATGGAGGGGTTGAACCCGTGCAATATATGCACAGGGTGACCTTGGGACGTTCCAATCAGCCCCTCAGAAGCATGAGAGGTTTTCCGCCTGAAGTTTGTGCTTTATCATTCCTTTAGTCTCTGCCTTTTCTTTTTCTTTTTTTTTTAACAAGTCTTTGTGCCTTGGTGCTAAGGATCCCTTTCATCTAATCTCAGACACCTGAAGCTCTGCTCTTGAATTACATTTCTTCACTTACTATTTATGTTTGATGCAAAAATAAGAAAGCGAGTGGGAGCAAAAGGCACTGTCGCTTGCCTCTGAAAGGGATCTGTCCATCATCCCTGAGCTCCATCCAGCTCTTTCACACTTTTTCAACATGATGCTTCTGTGCAGATTCTTGACTTTGGCTCCGTAGAATGATCTTAACATTTAGGCACATCCTTCTCTGTTGAGCTCGTACTGATCATGGTCAATAGGAATTTTTAAATCTTCTGCCTTTTGACATAGACAACTGGTGAGGGAGGGAGGGGCCACGTTGCTCTGAAACCGTTCCCAAGCCCTGGGAATATGTGCCGGCTACCCGAGTGCCTTCCGACACAAATATCTTTCTAAGGTCTCGCTGGTTCTGTAGTGGCAGCTGTGGCAAATATATTTCATGATTTTATGGTGAAATGTCACTGGACTAAGAACTCCTTAATATCAAAGAAAATATTGGAGGGAGAACAGCTTTCTAACTCAAGCCAGGTGAGTTTCCAAGATACGGGGCCGATTGATCGCACCATCTGTAGCCTCTCCTGGACATTACTGTTACCCCATCTTGAGAGAGATCAGACATGAATTTACCACCATTGTGTTCTTCTTGCTTTTGAAAATAATCAAGTTTCTGTATTACCTTCTTTCCTAGCTGCCAAGAACACACTCCAGAACTTCACATTAGCTCTTCTGATGAGTTGGAGAGGGAAATGTCATTATCCTTGTTTTACAGATGGAGAAATCTGAGGCTCAGGGAGGCTGTTTTGCCTAAGGTGAAAGTGTTGTTTTAATCCTCGACTTTTATTTTTATCTCTTCAGATTTCTTCCTGAGGGTGGTAATGAGCTCGGAGGATTCATCAGGACTAAACCTTGTCTGAAGACTTGTTTATAAAATTATTTCAATAAAATCCGCAATCAGATTGGCTGGGGCGGGTCTTCAAACCAAGCGGCTTCCCTAATGAGCACAGGGCGGCAAAATCTCGTTACCAGCCGGCTTCTCCCACACTTTGTCAAGGCGGGTGGTGGGGGATGGTAGAAATTTATTAGTAATAAAGACCAAAGCTCTAGGAGCTTTTATATGAGAACCTCGTTTCTTTTTTGTTTCTTTAATTATTTAAAAAGTTAGGTTGGAAAATGGCTGTGCAGCAGCTAATAACGTGACTTCAGAGCAGGGAGGCTGGGCCCGTCCCACTCATTAGCTCTGAACCAGCTTCCTGCTGGCTTTGCTTGGTGAGCTACTGGCTTCTAATTCCTCTTCTTGGGGTTGTGCTATCTGCCCCTCTGATTCCTATCTGTCCCCCTGATTCAACTCACACATTTAAGTTATATATACAGAAGACTGAATTTTCGTTGTAAAAAGAAACCCAGAAGGAGGATTTTTATGTTTCAGAGCCCAGGGCTTCAGAATCCTCATGGGTCTGGGAGCCACCATGGACTGCTGTGGGTTAGGAGTTTGTCTTCCATGTTTTCCATATTTGTGATGCTTTAAAAGATAAGGTCTTTGGTTACTCACAACAGGACAACACTCCTGAAGACAGGAGGCCAAACTATAGACCACTGTGGGGCTGGGTTGTCAAAAGGCCCCTCACTCAAAGACAGGAGAGTACTTTTCAGTCCTAAGGATCCACCATTTCTTGAAATAACTCTTTTTGAGGTCTGTTCATGTTTTAGCATGTTATGATAGCACATATTTCTTTCTTTTTTGATTTAATGTTTGATTCATTTTTATTGATGAATTCTTTGGTGTGGATATATCTAATTTTCTCTCTTCAACAGCTGATGGGCATCTGAATTGTTTCCAGTTTGAGGTTAATATAAATAATCCTACTATGAATATCTGCATACAAGTCTTTGTGTAGATGTTTCCTTTCTCTTGGTGACTCTAGGAGTAAAATTGCTGGTCCTCTTTCTAAATGTCCATCAACAAAATTTAGTAAATTTCAAGTTTTACTTATGTTACTGGATAGTTTAATATACCATAGAAATCACATGTTCTCTAAAACTTTGCAAGAATTCTTATTAAGCCAGCATGACCTGAAGAGTTTTTGAAAGCAGGTTTGTTTTTTTTTACATTATTTTTTGATAACTTTGTCAGTTCCTTCTCAAGGTTATTGGTTTTCTCATATATATAATTTATTTAATGAATTTTAGCAATTCCCACAGAAAATCATCCACTTATCAATATTTTCATATGTATTAACATTATCTTTCACATATAACATTATCTTATTTCATTTAAATCTCCTCTGCAATATGTCAATATCCATTTTCCGTATATTATTAGTTTGTATTTCCTTTTTCTCTAGATTCAAATGGTGAAAAGTATCTCCATTTTGTTAGCCTTTAAAAATATGAAAACACTTGAATCAATTGATTATACTTAACTTTCTAATTTGTAAATTTCTGTATTTATCTTTTTTGTCTATTTCTGTTATTTGGATTTATTTTATTCTTCTATTTCTAATTTTTTAGTCATATGATTAGCTTTTAAATTTTCATTTTTCTGGTTTAATTTTGATGGTATTTGAGCCTCTAAGCATACTTCTTGGTACTGATCTGGCCACATTCCATGAATGCTTATATAAAATTTTCATAACTTTCTAAATAGCTTGCAGTTATAGTTTTGATTTTTTAATGAATACTTATAAAGGATTTTTAAAATTTCCAAGTGGTTGAGTTTAGATATTTTTATTCTTATTTAAATTTGTGAAAGATTTCTTTGTGGTCTTATATATTATTTGTTTTGCTCAGGGTTTCAAATAATAGTTTTTAAAAAGACTCATTTTTTGTTGTTATAGACCAAAATTCAATATTGGCCTATAAATGAACTTTCATAATTGTAGTATTTCAAACTTTGGTGTCCTCTTTTTTCTTGTCAAAATCTGGTAATTTAGGTCTCCTAATGACTTATTATTTTTCTGTCAATTTTTGTTTCTTAATGTTTAATGCTGTGCTTTCATCACATGACTTTTATCATTGTAATATTTTCATTCTGAGTTATTCCTTTTATCAACATTATATACCAAATGAATCCTTTGTTCCAAGGATTGCTTATGACTCTTACTTTTTCTAATTATTTCTGCCATTCATCCTTTTATTTTTATCTGCTTGATTAAGATTTGGCTATTGTTTTATTCTTTTAGCTATTTAGAGTTAATTGTAGCACTTACTGATATTTTTCCTAATTTCCAAGTGAATTCATGTTCATTTCAGAAATGCTGGCAACTACAGAAAAGCACAGACACACAAAATCATTCGTTACCCAGAGTTTTCTCTGTTCGCATCCCCTTCTTTTAACACTGTCTTTGATATGTTCAAAGAACGCCAGAAGAGCCTAGTCAGGGCCTACGGGTCACAGGCCAATTAAACCAGAAACCGGATCCTTCCACAGGCCAGAGCGTGGAGAGGCAGAATTATCAAGAAACGCGCTCCTGTTTCTGCCTCATTTTTTAAAATTCAAAAGCAGCAAATCACATTCCTCTCTTGTCTGCTGTGGGAGCGGAGAAATAAAGTGACTAGATTGCCAAGGGTTCAAAGTAAGCATGATGTGAGGGAGCCAGGCACCTCGGGGCAGGGGCTGAGGGAAGGCGGTTCCAGGGGCCGCCGCTGAGACGGAGGAGCGGCTTCAGGACGGGCCTGGGTGTGCGGCGGTGGACGTGGGTGTCGCTGTGTGTCTGTGTGTTGTGTGTGTGTTGTGTTGTGTGTTGGGTTTGTTGTTGTGTGTCCACGGTCGTTTGTGTTTATGTTGGTGTGGTTGTGTGTTAGTTCTGTGTGTGTGTTGCCGGGGTGGGTGGGTGTCTTCACGTCTGTTTATTCTTGTCTGTATGTGCTGTTGTGTGTTTGCATGTGTGTATTATTTTGTGTGTGTGTGTGTGTGTGTGTGTGTGTGGTTGTTGTTGTGGGGCGGGGGGTTAACAGTAGCAGCAAGGGTTTGGCAGCAGCCGGGAGGTCCTGCTGAGAGCAAGCAGATAGTCAGCTCAGCTAAGTTGTTTTCTTCACAGTCGAGAAATTGGGTCTGAGAGCTGTCTCAAGTCATGTTCTGGCTGAGAAGTAAGGTCCAGAGCTTAAGCAAAAATGTGTCCTACGTCAAAGGGTCTGAAAATAGGTTCTTCAAGGAAAGGTTAAAGGGTTCAATCCCTTTAACCTAAAGGAAGAAAAGATGAAGTGGCTACTTAATTACTGCCATCAGATCCACAAAGATTCTGCTAGAGAGTGTGCAGTGGTTTTCAACTTTCTGTAGAAGACAAGGTGAAATGCAATCCACTTAAAACAATGGCAAGATGAAGGAGTTTCTCAAACAGCAGATTTGTACAGCATGGAAGAGTCTTCAGGGAAAGATTACAGAATTCCCAGCCCCAGCGATCTTTGAAGAGAGATAAACAGCCCTCTAGAATACAGGTGCCATGACCTATAGGAGACCAGCACAACCTCTGGGTCAGGAAGACCTGGGCTAGAATTCTAGCTCTACACAAACCCCAAATATTACCTACCGTTTTACTCTTAGTTTCCTCATCTATAAATTGGGCATAATGACAAAATCTGTAGCACAGACTTTTGTTGGATTAAATCAAATGACAAGCTATATAAATCCCTCAGCCCCATTGCCTGGTACATAGCAGTTACCCAGCAAATGTTAGCTTCCTCCCCCGTTCAGCTAGCAATTGATGAGCAGTTAACCTTGCACACACTCTGATCACTAAAGAGAAACCTAACTCAAATCCATTTACTAAAGATTTAGCGAGCACCTCCTTTATGTAAGGTACTAGGGCAGAGGTTTCACTCCCCAGCATCCACTCGCCCTATCTTTGGTACGCCTCCAACTTTCGTGTGTGGGTGCATGCATCCACCCCCAGTCAGTTTGGTTTTGCTGGAGCTTACTGGGTGACACCTCACCCAGACATTGCCAATCAAAGCACCTGACCGTTCGTCAAGAGTGATTGGTTCAGGAATGGGAATATGACACCATCAGAGGCAGTGAGCCCCAAGGGGCATTACTTAAGTTTGCTGGACAGCAGACTTTAGCTTCTCCCAAATTCTGGGAGACTGAAGCTAGCACACCCATCCAACCTCCTCAAGAGCCTGAGAATTACAACATATAGAAGAGAGCAAAGCTGAGTCTAGAAACCAGAGAGAATCCAGCTCAATCCCAGGGCTTCTCAGCTATCAGTTCAGTTCAACTCAGTTCAGTTGCTCAGTCGTGTCCGACTCTTTGTGACCCCATGAATCGTAGCACGCCAGGCCTCCCTGTCCATCACCAAATCCTGGAATTTACTCAAACTCATGTCCGTCGAGTCGGTGATGCCATCCAGCCATCTCATCCTCTGTCGTCCCCTTCTCCTCCTGCCCTCAATCCCTCCCAGCATCAGAGTCTTTTCCAATGGGTCAACTCTTCTCATGAGGTGGCCAAAGTACTGGAGTTTCAGCTTCAGCATCAGTCCTTCCAATGAACACCCAGGACTGATCTCCTTTAGGATGGACTGGTTGGATCTCCTTGCAGTCCAGGGGACTCTCAAGTGTTCTCCAACACCACAGTTCAAAAGCATCAATTCTTCAGCACTCAGCTTTCTTCACAGTCCAACTCTCACATCCATACCTGACCACTGGAAAAACCATAGCCTTGACTAGACGGACCTTTGTTGGCAGAGTAATATCTCTGCTTTTTAATATGCTATCTAGGTTGGTCATCACTTTCCTTCCAAGGAGTAAGCGTCTTTTAATTTCATGGCTGCAATCTCAGCTATATGACCCAGTAAATCCCAATTTTTGTTTAAACCGGCTGAGTTGGGGTTTTATGTTGCCAAATGTGTCCAAACTGATAGAGACTATGTAAAATATACAAAAATAAATTAGGCTGAAAAGCTTATAAGTTATACATAAGATGTTTACAAAAACAATAATAGTACAGGTCAAGTATTCATTATATACTATTTATCTAGGGCTTATTACATGTCAGGCAGCACACTAAATTCTTTGCACACATTGGTTTATTTAATCCTCACGACAGCTACTTTTATGGAATGAGCAGTGTTTGACTTTGAACTTGAAAAATGGGTAGAAATGGGGTGGGTGTGAGAGGAGAGAAAAGAGGGTAAGCAGAAGAGGGAACAGATGGAGACAGGAAAACACAGGGACAGTTTAGGGAGCAGCTAGCAGTGCTATTTCTTGGGGCCTGGAGAGCAGGAAGGACAGTAACGCGGAATAAGACTGCAAAGGCGAACTGAGGTCAACCCATTGGGAACTCGGGAATGTCGAGGCAAGGAGTCTGTTGTTAATACGAGGTTTTTCAAGCAAGGAAGGAACGGATTCCAATCTGCTCTCACATAGCTTAGATTTACCTGGGGAAAATATTCTGATGCAGGACATAAAGATTGCTCCCAGGTGAGTAGAAAAGGAGAAATAAAAATTGTGGGAGTATTCACAACTTTTACCCTCATCCCTAACTCTGATAAAGACTGACACTTCCTTTTGAGTCAGCAGTCAAATGCTCTCAACTGTTCAGAGTCTAGGTGATGAGAAAAACACAGCAAAGACAATCTGAGATGGTTGGTTGGTCTGTAAAGGGTTTAGGTGATGGGCAAGGGAGATAGACAACAGGCCTGAGTTGGAAGTCATGGGGCTAGAATTTGAGGAAGAAAAAAAGAGAGATTCTTAAGGAGCTATTGTCATCCATACGAAGGAAAACAGGAGGGAGGGTTTTTTGAATGTGGTCTTGTGAAGTTTCTTGAGAGAAAAAGCCAGGGTTTGAAGCACGTCCTCATAATTACTTTTTCACTTCCAGACTGTAGATGCTGAGATATGTTATCATTAGGAGGAAGCGTTTGTTTTAATATTTACTGAAGAGTATCGCTAACTGACTGAAGATGGGGAAGAGGAAAAAGCATTTTGAGTTCAGCTTGAGGGAATACCAGGGATGGGTGCATCCAAGGAACACTACTCTGAGAAGAGGCACCCCCAAAAAAGTGATAACAGAAGGTGTGGGTATGTCAAAACCATATGAGATGTTCCTCCAAAAGTTAAACCAGAATTGCCATATGATCTAGCAATTCCACTTCCAGGTATAGACCCAAGAGAACCGAAAGCAGAGGCTCTAACGCACACTTGTATCCCAGTGTTCACAGAGCACTGTTCACCAAAGGCAATGTGGAAACAATCCAAGAGTCTGGCAACAGGTAAACGGATCAGCAAAATGGGGTATATACAGTGGAATAGTACTCAGTCTTAAGCAAGGAAGCAAGTTCTGATATATGCTACAATGTGAATAAATCTCAAAAACATTATGCTAAGTGAAATAAGCCAGACACAAAAGGACAAATAGTGTATGATTCCGCTTACATGAAGTATCTAATACATGCAAGGGCTTCTCAGGAGGCTCAGTGGTAAAGAATCTGCCTGCCAACGTAGGAGCCGCAGGAGACTCAGGTTCAATCCCTGAGTCGGGAAGATCCGCTAAGATAACATGGCAACCCACTCCAGTATTCTTGCCTGGAGAACCCCATGGACAGAAGAGCCTGGCAGGCTTCAGTCTATAGGGTTGCAAAAAGTCAGACACAATTGGAGCATGCATGCTTGCAATATATGCAAGTTCCTAGAAAATAAAGGGTCTTCCCTGGTGGTACAGTGGATAAGAATCCTCCTGCCAATGCAGGGATCGAACACTGGTTCCCACATGCTGTGGGCCAACTAAAGCCGTGTGCCACAGCTTCTGAGCCCGCGCCCTGGACCTCACAAGTCACAGCAGCTGAGGCCTTGTGGGCAACTGCTGAAGGCCACACATTCCAGGGCCTGTGCTCTGTAACAAGAGGGGTCACGACAATGAGAAGCCCGCACACCTCAGCTAGAGAGGAGCCCTGGCTCTCTGCGATCAGAGAAGTCCTGCAAAGATCCAGTGCAGCCAAAAATAAACAAAAAAAATTTTTTTAATTCCATTAAAAAATAAAGAAGTAGAGTAAAGGTGACCAGGCCCTGGAGGAGGGGAAGAGGAGATGAGGAGTTATTGTTTAATGGGTACCGAGTTTCTGTTTGGGATGATGAAAAAGTTCTGGAAATGGAATAGTGATGATGGTTGCACAATGCTGTGATTATTAAGGCCATTGAATTGTACACTTAAAATTGTTAAAATGGTAACTTGTGTGTGGTGTGTATTTTACCACAATTTTTTAAAAGCCACAGGGGATATAAAGCTATTGATGCTGGATTAAGAAGTGGGGGTTGTCTACTGTCCCCAGATAGAAGCCTGGGTCATAAAGGAGAGCTATCAAGGGTTGTTCTAAGGAGATTGATCAGTAGCCACGAGAGAGAGAAGTCTGGACTGAGGCCAAGCACTTGCCGAGGTTGTGAACTTTTAAACCAGTGTGCGCATGTTTGTTTAGCTGCTCAGTCGCACCCGACTCTTTGGGACCCCTTGGACTGTAGCCCACCAGGCTCCTCCGTCCGTGGGATGCTCCAGACAAGAGTACTGGAGTGGGTTGCCATTCCCTTCTCCAAGGGATCTTCCCGACCCAGAGATCGAACCTAGGTCTCCTACACTGCAGGTGGATTCTTTACCAGCTGAGCCACCAGGGAAGTCTTCAAACCAGTAAGAATGGGATAACTCTAAGAGCCAGACAGGGGAGAATTTAAGGGATTTTTGATAACTGGATGGGGACAGAGACACTGGAGAAGTCAGGCATTTCTCATGACTTAAGCATTTTTTTCCCCTTACAAAATGTTTGCTGCAGTGGTTAATTTCCATTTTTTTTTTTTTTACCATACTAAGTATTTCCTTCCTAAGATTACCTAACTTTACCTTTCTCCACTGCTGCCATAAATAGGATTCATCAACCACAAAGTCGCTAGAAAACTGTCAACCTCAGCCGATAAAGAGCACTCAACCATATGGAAAAAAGTGGGCAGTCATGACTCAGGCAAAGTGACTCTGCTTTTCTGAATGGAAAAAACATTCCACATTTTGGTCTTGACCAAGAATGTCACTGAATGCAACTCTGAGGTCTGTAAATAAACCTTTTTCTCCCCTTTGGTACTGCAATGCTTCCTATTGCATAACCATATGCTTTGACAAAGAGACAAATGTCAAACTCTCACCTGATCATATAAAAGCCATCTTACAACCTGTTTTTCAGGATCTCCCTTTTTCACTCCTTGTGTTTTGTAACCCTACTATTCCAGTAATATTCTAATTTCAATTTCTTTTATATCTTTACACAAAATCCAAGACCAAGTACATGCTTATGTAAAAACCTGAATTCTTCTTACAGGTTCAAAAACAATTTTGCTGCTCCCTCAGACACAGCTTAGAGGTGTTTTATTATCGAAGGGACCCTGGTGTCTCTTAACCACAAATGAAGTTAAAGCAGTTAACCTGTTTACCCCACTTACCGCCCAATGTCACATCATGGCAGAGCAGAGTTTTCAAAGACTGGGAAAGAGGGAGGTATGTTTTGGTAATGAGGAGAAAGGTCTGACACCAAACCAGATTAGTGCCACAGTGAGAGGCTCTGAGCAGATCACAGAAGCAAAAAGACAGAAGAGAGGATGAGGGGCTTGCAATTGATACGATACCTCTGCCTACATCACCCCCATGTTATTAATCCATGCAAAAGGAAAAGATTAGCTGGGGTGTACCAGACTAGATCCCTCCAACAGCTGGAGGTGTAGGTGATGGTCTTCTCCAAGGCATCTATTCACATCCACTGATCTTTGCAGAACTTTGGGGGCCTTATAGGAAAAACACTTGAGCCTTGCCACTTCAGGAAGATGCATGTATATTCATTGCACAAATACTTACTGAGTACTTCCTACTCTGCCAGACACCGTGCAAAGTCCTGGGGATAAAACTGTGAAGATAAGAAGCCTGTCCTTCAGGAGCCTACAGTCTTAGTGGAGGAGACCATAATAAATAGAATAATAAACAAGTAATGTTCATGAGAATTACAATGAACAGAAAGAACAAGAGTGAGGAAGTAAATAGAAACTGCAGCAGGCCACCTCAGATGGGGTGTTCAAGGATGTCCTTAGAAGTGGGCAACATCTGAGCTTGATCGTCAAGGATGAGAGAGAGTCAGCCAGTCTCCCCTTGGGGGAAGCTTCCCAGAGCAACACAAGTGCCAGGCCTGGGAGCACATGATCAAGAGAGATAACAGAACCTGCAGTGGCTGTGACTATGCTACAAGGCGCCTGGCAGAGCTGGCTAAAGCCAGATCTTGAGGCTCTTGTAGGCCACACAGGGGTGGTCAGAAGCCACAGAAGAGTTTTAAGCAGGAGCCCAGGGCTTCCCTGTGGCTCAGTGGTAAAGAATCTGCCTGCAATGCAGGAGACCCAAGTTCGAGCTCTGGGTCAGGAAGATCCCCTGGAGAAGGGAATGGCAACCCACTCCAGTATTCTTGCCTGGAGAATCCCATGGACAGAGGAGCCTGGTGGGCTATGGTCCATGGAGTTGCAAAGAGTTGGACACAACTTAGCAACTGAAGGATAACATGATTTTATTTACATTTTTAGATGATCACTGTGACTACTGTGAGGAAATGGAGGTGAAAGTGGAAGCACATTACTCAGGAAGCCACCATGACAGCCCGGAGAAGTGATGATTGCAGTTCAGACTAGGGAATGGTTCTCAAAGCAGGGTCCCCAGCACCTGGCAACTTGTTAGCAATGCAAATTTCAGGCCCCATTCAGCCCCAGCGAATCCGCATCTCTGGGGTGGGGTCAAACCGTGTGCACATTAACAACGCTTCCAGGTGATTCTTTTATTTATTTACTTTATGTTTGGCGGCACTGGCCCTTCATGCTGCTCTCAGGCTTTCTCCAGTTGCGACAAGCGGCTACTCCCTAGTTGTGGTGTGTGGGCTTTGGACTGCGGCAGCTTCTTTTGTTGGAGAGCATGAACTCTAGGGTTCATGGGTTTCAGCAGTTGCGGCTACTCATCTTACTGGCGACTCTGTAAGGGTCTCTCAATTATTCCTGGCCTCTGGCCTCCTTCACTGCAGTGGGTCACCCCAGAGCACTGCTTTACCCACCATGCCCTGCTACATCATTAATCAATTCTTAATTTATAAATTCTTAATTAATTAATAAATTCTTCAGAATAAAATTCAGCTGATTAGATTGATATTCAAGGTCCTATTTTTCCTAACTTGGGCTTCCCAGTGGTAAAGAATCTGCCTACCAGTACAGGAGATGCAAGAGTTGAGAGTTCGATCCTTGGGTCAGGAGATTCCCCTGGAGAAGGAAATGGCAACTGACTCCAGTATTTTTGCCTGGGGAATTTTTGCCATGGACAGAGGAGCCTGGTGGGCTATATCCCAAGGGTCGCAAAGGATCCGACACAACGGAACAAGTGAAACTGAGCATGCACATTTTTCCTAACTTACCTTCTTATACTTTCCAATATATACCTTACACTCAAAAAAGGCTGGCCTATTTGTAGTCGCCTGGGCATGCATCATGTACAACCACCCACACCGCCTCTGCCCCAATCTAGAATGCCTCTCCTCTCCACTTTCTCTCCAAATCGTTCCCATCCCTTCAGATCCACTTCTGTCCCCACCTCTCTTGGGAAGTCCTCTTGGACTTTCCTTACCCACAATGGTCTCTCCCTTCTCTAAATCTTTAACACCCATCCTGTCTGTGCCAGTCATCTGATGCTCCTCACGCACTGCCTAGCATGACTCGTTTCCTGTCTGTGGGCTTGGGCCTTATCGCATCAACCAGATTGTAACCCCACTTAGAGCAGATGCCACATTCTACACAGTGATTCACCATGATGATTACGTGACCTCTTAGGTCTCCTAGACTAGATCGTGGAGCGTGATGGAGAACACAATGGAAACACAGATAAGCAAGGATATAGCACACGGGTCTCACTGTCTGCCCTGTTCGTGGCCCCTTCTGAGAATCTTTTGCGTCCCTTCAACCCAAAGCAGCAAGTCCAGTGTGAGAACAGCCGGATGTGGCCTGACGAGGCACTTCCGTCTGAGGTTCTGCCTGAAGAGACACAGAGGTGGTCGTCAGCTGGTGGTGCTCCTGGGGCTTGGAGCTCAGGATGGAGGGCTGGACTGGCAGCTTTGCCAATGCAGGGAGCAAGACGGCCGTGCAGAGGAGACTGGCTTAGGTGGGAGGCCAACAGAGACAGCGACTCTGCGGCCCCTAGAAACAGAGAGAGACTCAGCTCCTGTGGCCAGCTGGTTCTCAGGGCCCGTCTGTCACTCAGCAGGAGTGTCCATGAGATCCCCCTTTACCATGTCAGGACATTGGAGCTCGCTGGGATGGCTTTCTGGTTTTTGCCTGCAAAGGAACTTTGGCTGGAAAAGAGGCGGCACAGGCTGATATTAACTCTACCTTCCGCTCCTGCTGCTCCTCCCAGGATGGGCTCCTCAGGTCCTGCCCTTCCCTTCTTCTAGGACTGTCAGAACAAGGCATGATTACTAGATTCCTAGCATTGAAAACCAAGAAGCAATTGCTCAAATGCTGTCAAAAGTGACATCCACGTTTGAGTGACAATGATGGCTTTGGTCCTGTCCCCATCCACTTCTCTATTTTTAGTTCCGCTCCTGCTCTCTGCAATTACAGTGCCTAGCGCTGAAGCAGTTGCCAGGAGTTATTTAACAAGTACCTTGCCCTTCTTTGAAGACGGTGCTTTGATCCTGAGCTTACATCCTCCTCTCAGTAACAGAGACTTCAGAATGTGCCATTTCACAAAACACTGAGCCTCTTCTGGTGTTTTCTTTGAATGATGGGCTTGAGCCCATGGTCTGATCATGGACATTGGAGCTTATCAAAAAGAAATTACCCCAAACGCAGTGTCTTCAGCTATTTTCTCTCTATCTCTAAAATGGGACTAACATGCCCAGGTTTTCTCAAAAAGGCCAGGAAATGAATCAATATAATGGGTGGAAGTGAAAGTATGAAAGTCACTAAGTCGTGTCTGACTCTTTGTGACCCCATGGACTGTAGCCCACCAGGCCCCTCTGTCCATGGAATTCTCCAGGCAAGAATACAGGAGTGGGCTGCCACTTCCTTCTCCAGGGAATCTTTCCCACCCAGGGATTGAACCTGAGTCTCCTGCATTGCAGGCAGACTCTTTCCTGACTGAGTAACCAGGGAAGCCCCATAATGAATGGAAAGAACTTTGTAAATACATTCCACATAGTATCATTTTTCTAATTACCAATGTCCATTTATCTTCAGGTAGATGATTCAAGGTGTAAGTGTTATGTTCAAAGAACTAGGAAACACTTAGAGCTTTGTTAGGCTGCAGGGGCTCCTTGAGTCCCCTACTAAATAATGCTGATGGACATGCTGTAGTGGACATTCTCGCATGCACATGTATTTATCTAATATTGGAATTTTTTACATCAAGTGCAAATTCTGATGGTAAACCCCATCAGAAAATCCTGTGTATAAATTAGGGATCAATCAAGGGTAGGAAAACTGGGGAACCACACCTGCAGGAGAGTGAAGAAAGCCAGATAGGGGAAGAGAATTTGGACTTTATTTCATCACAACAAATGCCTCCATGGATCCCGAGGACACTGGGCTGACCCTGCAGACTTGTCCCAAGCGAAGCCAAGAGGCAGAACTCTGTACCCCCACCTGTCAGTCACTGGGTACCAGCTGACCCCAGGAAGGGGTATCGCCTTCATCTGAGAGCAATTCCTGGGAGGGGCTACTCAGGCCAGCTGTAGGCTGGGGAACGAGCTTGAAGCAGATGCGGAAGCAGGGGATGCAAGGATCTGAGCACAGTGCAACATCTGTCACAACGCGCCAGAGCCACCTTTGCGTCTTTTCATGTGTCAATGACATAAGCAACTCATAAGGAATTCCCTGAAGAAAAGCTGGTCTTCACAATGGTCTTCTTGCTCCAAGGACACGCTGTAGGGAATGGAGCGTACCTCAGACTCCCTGGTATCTGACCCACGGGGCTAACAGGAGAATCTGCGGCAGGACGCAGGAAAACTCCCGACATGACCCTGCGCCTACTCCCCAGCCAACAGCACACACCGCTGGCTCCTTAACCCACAGACTCACGTGTCTCATCACAGGTATTTCACTCCAGGAATGAGGTCCTGGCCTTAGCTCAGCTGAAAGGGTTATTTTGCTTTTCATGTTCGCCATCTCCTCTAGTACATACACCTAAGAGCCGACAGTGTTATTACTTCAAAAAGGCTTATGGCTATTAGCCTGAAATTAAAAGGTATTATCAGAAACAACTGGGAGAATTAAAAGATCAAAAATAACATTTGAAACCTTTGCAATTCCCCCATTAAATGACAGGATGTGCTAAAACTCATCTCTACTCCATTTTGCAGGAGGAACTCCTCCCAGGCTTTCTTAAACTTTTACACAAGTTTATTCCTTGCAACATTATTATTAAACTTACTGAAATATGTTGTAGAGAAATACACCTTTGATTTTTATCAAAACTATGTATTTCTTCTAAGTCCTGAGGAAAGGCATTCTCTCTCACCTAATGAAATTGTAAAGTGGCAGCTCTAATGGTCTCTTTGTCCCGTCTTGCTGTCCCATCTAGCTCAGAAATTAATCAGTTCAAGAAGACGTATTAACTTCCTGGTTAATTCAAAGATCAGATTCCCTGATTTTTGTTCACCTATAATGGACAATGTGTCCGAGTTATTATCACCTAAGAGGATCACCATTTAAGCTTTTCCTGGATGCTCAATTCTTCTTTGTCCATTTGCTAGCATTTTTATCTTCAACCAGGAAAAAAATGTACATTGTCATACATTCGCGGTTTGGCAGATTATAAGTGATCATTGTTCCTTTCTCTTTTTGATGTTCTTCAGATTTTTAAAAGTGAGCTTAACAAGTGCTCTGAGTTTCCACGGTCCTTTCCAGATTATCACCGTCATAATTGCTGATGTGCCTCATTGACAGACAAATAAACATTTATCTTTTCTGCCTGAGTATTAAACCAGTCCCTGCCTGCACTTGTTGGTATGGGTGAATTCTCACCAACGTGTGAGGCTATGAAAGTGACTGGCTGAGAGCATGGATTCTTTTTCTTTTAATTGAAGTTGATTTACAATGTTGTGTTAGCTTCAGGACATGTGCAGTAATCATACCTGAAGTGTCAGCATCCAGCCCAATGCTCTCTTCAAAGAGGGCACTCAGATGTTTATGGTAAATGAATGGATAGTTTAATTGGCTTGGATGTCATCTTTGGGGTGCCTGTGAGTGTGATATACAACATGATCCCATCTGAACTAGAAGAGAATGATTACATCAAGTGACCCAGATACATAGATATCGTCTTTTTCAGATTCTTTTCCCATATAGGTTATTATAAGGTAGTGAATATAGTTCCCCGTGTTACACAGTAGGTCTTTATTGTTTATCCATTTTACTTTATTTTAAAAGAGCGAAGGAGACACAGGTTTGGGGGTGTTTTTTCTGGTATGTTGTTGTTTAGTTGCTGAGTCACTCATTGCACCCCCATGGACTACCGCCCACCGGGCTCCTCTGTCCAAGGGATTTCCCAGGCAAGAATACTGGAGTGGGTTGCCATCTCCTTCTCCAGGGGGTCTTCCTGACCCAGGGATCGAACCTGTGTCTCCCGAGTTGTAGGTGGGTTCTTTAACACTGAGCCACCTGGGAAGCCCCTGTTTATCCATTTTATACAGAGTATTGTGTATAAATTAATCCCTAACCCCTAATTTATCCCTCCCCTACTTTCCCTCTTGGTGATCATACGTTTGTTTTCTATGTCTGTGAGTCTATTTCACTTTTGTAAATATGTTCATTTGTATTATTGTTTTAGGTTCCACATGTTAAGCGATCTGGTATATTTGTCTTTTCCCACCTGACTTACTTCACCCAGCGTGATTAATCTCTAGGTCCATGGATTCTTGAGCTGGATTGCCTGGTTTCAAATTCCACCTCTGCCACTTAGCTCTGGAAAAAAATCACAACTTCTTTGTGCCTTCCCGGGTATAAAATGAGAATATCTATTCACAGGGTTACTTAAAATTTTTAAGTTTTAAAAATTTTAATTAAAACTAAAACTGTTAGAGTTAACTCGGTTAAAAGCAGGGTCTAACATGTGATCTACATATTTTTATACGTGTGCATGCATATGTATACCAGTTATTATTACTAGTGTGCTTATATATACTGGTAATAGTTGTTGTACTAGTATTGCTATACTATTTTTAACAGAAAACCCAACAACACAAATTTAAAATTATTATCAATTATACAGCTAAATTATGGTATCTGTCAATAACAGCACAAAATTTATTGTGACGTAATCATTCGCTTCTATTTCAGATGGGATCATGTTCTATACCACACTCACAGGCACCCCAAAGATGATATCCAAGCTAATTAAAATATCCATTCATTTACCATAAACATCTGAGTGTCCTCTTAGAAGAGAGCATTGGGCTGGATGCTGACACTTCAGGTGTGATTACTGCACATGTCCTGCCTTCCGCACACCGTTCCTCCCAGCGGTCCACAAGCACCAGTCCTCCTGAAGTCAAATAGTGAAACTTCAAGCACATTTTCTTATCTCATATTTATTCTTAAGCAGTCATTATTAGCAAATGTCTTTATATCCGGTCATGAAGCTTCCTCTCAGGTCATTGAAAGCTTAAAGGAGATAGATATTCCACATTAGTGAGCGAGAGGAGATTCCAAAGAAAGGCTTCAGCAGTTGTGGTGGTATTTTTCTACAAAATCATTGTGATATCTCCACTGATACCTTTTTCTAGGCAGGTGCTATATCGCTAGACCCCTTTTTACACATCTGCAACCAAAGAGGACTGACAGAACTAGTCTTTCCCACTCCAGGCTTCCCAGGTGGTGCTAGTGGTAAAGAATTTGCCTGCCAGTGAAGGAGATGTAAGAGACACGGGTTCACTCCCCGGGTCAGGAAGATCCCCTGGAGGAGGGCATGGCAAACCACTCCAGTGTTCTTGCCAGGAGAATCCCCTGGACAGAGGAGCCTGGAGGGCTACAGTCCAACTCCATATCATTCCTTGGATAATGGTTTGCTTTCACAAAATTACTTGTTCACTCTGATGACTCCCTAGTGTTTATTGGGTATATAACTGATTAAGTCATCTGCACAAATTCCATACTTATTACGTGATAAAAAATTATACCATAGAAAGTGCAGGAAATAAAAATATCAAAAGTGGTGTTAACCAAAATTTATAATTGAAAAAGAATACAAAAGTCATTATAGCGCATTGGAACTAATCAGGGACAGGTTTTAAAAAGTGAATTTTAAGCCAGTAAAGTTACATGCATGGACTGGTGATATTAAAAGCAGACAAGGGGGTTGTGGTATCCAACAAGGTACAGAGGAAGGCATTTGAAAATCTGTGCGTGCACGCACACACACACACACACTCACACACACTCCTCTGTCCTTCCCAAACTCATGTGCATGTATCGGCAAAGATAGTCCGGTCAGTGAGCTTGATAGATGGCTGCGGAGCGTGGGCCACGTGGCTGCACGGGAACCCGTGATGGTGTGGTCCCAGCCGAGAATGAACTTTCAAGCTTTCCAGGTGCCTAGAGCCAGGCCTCCCTGGGCACATGGATCCCTGGGTGCCCAGTGGAGCTCTCAGCCATCAGGTGCCTGAAGCATCTGTCCTCGACCACCGATAGTTGAGGTGACTCTCGACTCTGGTAACGCTCTCAGGGCCTGTTGCCTGGGGAGTGCTCCCTAAAACAATCCAGAAAGAATTTCAGCAGTGCCCAGCTGGAAATCGGATGCAGGGAGCTCCTAAGGGGTGTGAAAACTGCCCTCCTGTGGCCACAGTATGGGAAAGAATCCAGAGATACCGCACAGTAAGAAGGCTCAGGTTAAGAGCTCAGAGAGCCAAACATCCTGCTCGAGTGCTCGCCGTAGGCCAGCAGAGCCTGAGAACTCTCTGGAAGCTATGATGAAGGCCAAGAAGCAAATGTCTACAGCAGCAGGCAGACAAGCTGGCGACAAGATCAACGTGGTGCATCTGAGTATAGGACCAGAAAGGCTTCCAGCAATTCCTGTGCGGGCAGACACTGTGGCCAGACATCAAAATCCATGCCTTTGTGCGATCTCAGGACAGAGAGCAAGTTCAAGCTCTTTCAACCAATTCTTTGGTCTTCATAGAACTTCTACATAAAACATCCCTTCATTATCTATATATATACCTGGACCCAGTGGTCACTTACCTTGAGAGTTAAGTTCCCAGGGCTTGGATCAAAGCAAACAAACCAGCATCTCCCACCCTCTCTGCCCCCTAAGGAATTGTCTTAAAAGAATGATCTGTGTGTCAGTGAGCCACGCCGGAGAGTGGCTCATACCTGGAGATGAATCCCGTCCCTCCATTGGGCTGGTCTGATGGGCCAGCCTTTCAGGGACAAATCTATGCACCTGAACCTCCTCTGACCTTGAACTTCCACTCCAAGGCTGCCCCAGCCAGCCTGGTGTAGGAAGACGGAGAAACCCAGTCACTTTGGCATTTTCCCAGCCTTCCTTGGTTAAACTTGATCCTGTATTATCTCTCCGCTCATTCATTCACTCATCCATCCATTCACTTTTTAAAACTGGAATATAAGCTTCCCAAGGTGGTGCTAGTTTCTGCGGTACAACACGAATCAGCTGCATGTGTCCATGCACCCCCTCCCCTGACGCCTCCCTCCCACCCCTCGAGGCCCTCGCGGGGCGCTGAGCCAGGCTCCCCCGTTACACAGCCTTCGCACTAGCTGCCCGTCTTACACGGCAGTGTACAGATGCCACTGCTTCCCTCTCGATTCGTCCCGTCGTCTCCTTCCCCCACCCTGCGTCCCCAAGCCTTCTCCAAGTCTCCACTGCTGCCCTGTAGTGGGTTCATCAGTGCCGTTTCTCTAGATCCTATGTACGTGTGTAATCCACCACGTTTGATCTTCTCTTCCCGACCTAACTCTGTATGACAGACTCTAGGCTCACCCACATCACTACACATGAGCCAGTTTTGTTTCTTTTTATGCATTCATTCACTTAAAGGGCTCATATACAGCACTCACTAAGGGCAGGACACCCCTCTAACCACTTCAGGAATTAGCCCGTTTACCGCGTACAGCTCCCTGTCAGTGCGGCAGCTTCTGCACACACACACACAGAGATGCACACACACACGCACATGCACACACGCACACACACGTGCACACACACACACATGCTCACACACACATGCACACATGCACACACACACACACAAACACACACGCACACACATACACACATGCACACACGCACACACACGTGCACACACACACATGCACACATGCACACACACACACACAAACACACACGCACACACATACACACATGCACACACACGGGCACACACACACATGCACACATGCACACACACACACACAAACACACACGCACACACATACACACATGCACACACGCACACACACGGGCACACACACACATGCTCACACACACATGCACACATGCACATGCACACATGCACACACAAACACACACAAACACACACGCACACACATACACACATGCGCACACACACATACATGCACACACATACACACATTCACACACGCACACACGCACACACATACACACATTCACACATGCACACGCACACACAAACACACACACACATACACGCACATGCACACATGCACACACACACACAAACACACACGCACACACATACACACATGCACACACGCACACACACGGGCACACGCGTACACACACACACATGCTCACACACACATGCACACATGCACATGCACACACAAACACACAAACACACATGCACACACATACACACATGCACACACACACATACATGCACACACATACACACATTCACACACGCACACACGCACACACATACACACATTCACACATGCACACACGCACACACACGCACACGCACACACACGCACACGCACACACAAAGACACACACACACACATACACACATGCACATGCACATACACGCACATGCACACACGCGCACACATGCACACACATACACACATACACGCGCGCACACACATGCACACATGCACACACGCACACACACACACATCCTTTGCCCCTCAAGTGTTTCTACTTCTTTGCCTGTGCCTCATATGTGATCACACATCATGCCCTTATTTATGTGTTTGCATTCTCTCGAACTGGATTAACAGCTCCTAACAGACGAGAATGCTCTGCGGACACTTACCCAAATGCGGGGACTAGCAGGGACATCAACAGTTAAGTTCCCTTCCAGGAAATTGCTGAAGAGGGTGCCACTAGCTGATGCTGTAGCTTCCTGAGGATAAAATAGCTGGCTCCCCTTTCTCTTTTGGGGGGTGTCTGTCTAAACCATCATCACTGTTTCAGGTACTGCTGTTTCCACACACCCCTGCCCCCACACAGGTAACAGCATTGCTGGGATCCCTGGAAAGATGTCATTTTTCCTGTCAAATTACAGGACACTGTGGATGAGGGGCCATAGAGTTTGCTCCTGCATCCAGGCCTGGCTCCACCACACACAGCTTTACCGTGGCAGGGAAATTCTCTTTATGGAGTTCTGAGTGCAGCAGTCTGGCAATTGGGGGCTTGACAAATGTTTTTTCATGATACTGAAGCTGACGTTCAGAGGAACAAAATATTTCCTGGAACAAAGGGGTACATTGTGAGTGAATTCACCTTTTATTACGAGCTGTCGGGCCACCAGATCCCTCTGTGCCCAGCATGCAAGGAAAACAGACCACAAACATGAATGCAGGACGGGACGTGCAGAGACTGGGACCACAGCACCAAACTCCTCAGCACCAAGATGCGTCTACCGTGCAAAACAAACCCTACATTCAATAACCAAGTTGAGGAACTATGAACAGACATGAAGGATTAGGAGCTCACAGCCTGGCCTGAGCAAAAATTCCCAACTGATTCCAAGCTCAAGAGCAAGTGTTTATTCAAAAACACTAATTAGCAGGCAAAATGCGGGTTCCTGAAACAGCACTCTCCAGAAAGTGAGGAAGGATGGAGAACGCGGGGTGGGGGCAGTGGGGGAAAGTAAGACCATTTCCCTAGTGAGAATGATGAGAGAATTGCTTGCTCAAGGGCAAATTTTATGGAAAATCATGATCCAGTGCTAACAGAGGAGAAACCTTTCCAAAGAGTTAATGGAGCAGTTAGAGAAATTCAGTTTCAGTAAATCATGAGGACTGGGAGTATTGATCTGAACATCCTGGTGGATGAAAATATGGAGCTGAGCTGCTGACCAAACTGTATAATAGAACCGCTCTTCCACAGAGGATGCGGATTTTTAGTTGCTGAGCTGATGCCGCAGTCTTGCCCACCCAGCTCTCCCTCTCAAGCTGGTTCTCCTAAAAAAATGCTTTCCACTCCGTCCTGGAAGTTGGTCGACTAACCTCCCGCTCACATAACTGCCCTTCTCATCTCTGATGAGTTCCAAATCTACAACCTCCAGCCCAGGCTCTCATCTGACCTCCAGGGGGACAGTTCCAGGTCTCTCGGGGAATAGGGTAATTCACTGTCACAACGAAATAGCCGCTCACCCTGCCCAGAGCCCTCACCACCAGCATCAACGAGAAAACAAAGCAATCAAATAAACTAATCATTTCAATCATGTTTCCTGTCTGCCAACTTTGAAAATATGGGTTTACCTGCAATCCTCCCTTTTTTCAGCTCCTCTACCCAAACTGTCAATAATATCAGCATTTCACCTTGGCCAGTTGTTCCAGTGATTTCTCTAATTCTGTTATGCCATCTAGAGAATGAAAATAAGAGAATCACATGAAGACTGACCAAAAACCATGTGTGTGGAACACTCAGGGTGATACCAGGCATTTCGTTATTATACACAAGCCAGCACTGGCATTGCAGGAAAATATTTCTTCAATTCTTCCCTCTAGACACTCCACCAGCATCACATCAACACCTTCATTGCCTCAGCCATTGGAGTTTGGGATGTTAAGTTCCCAAGCCTTTAAAGCCAGGAGACTCCTAAGAGAAATAAAGACCAGTCCTTGCTGCTTGCCACAGTCTGGTGGGAGTTAAAAAAAAAAATAGATACCAAGCCCCAACCCCAGACTTACAAAATCTAAAACTTGGAGGGAGGTGTGCCTAGAAGCAGTTTGCTTTTTTCAGCAGCCTCTCTGGGTCTTCTGCTGCAAAGTCAGGTATGGGAACCACTATATAAGACAAGGCTACTGAGTATTCTCATTCTACAGATGAGGATACTGAGGCAGAGAGAAATTAAGAGACCGAATTAAGGACACAGAGCTGGGAGGTAGCAGAGCCAGGAGGATCCAAATCAATGTCAGCACCGTTCTACAGATCAAATGTTATTCAATCTTACAAAAGTAATAACTTGCTGGCCAGTGTTACATGATTATGCTGATCTCCTGCATCAGGCACAATCTTGGCTCTAAGATACCAGAAATAAGAGTTCTAGAGCTCCTTTGGATATCTGGTCAACCTTACAGACTGGATGGACTAGAATAGTACCATGAAGGGAAGAAATGAGTTCAGGCTTGGACATTCATCCACATAGTATTGGAGGCTGCGGACTTCCTTCAAGGAAAGCCACAGAAATTATAGGGGTAAGTGTGGGGACCCAAGGCAGGGGTCCTCCCTATGGGTAAGAGGAGTACCATCTCATCAGTGGGTTAATAGATGGGGATCTATGGAAGAGTACTTCAAAGCCACTTTTCAAAGCTTTATATAGATGCCTGGCCAACTGCATTATATGTTAAATAAGTAGGAACTTGGAGGCATTAAAAATTAATAGGAAGCTGTATGAATAATGAATCTGTGGCAGTGTATAAAATGATCATACATTACCTCCAGGTTAGGCAATGCATCTTGGAAATGGTACAAGCTGTGTGAACTTACAGAGTTTTCACTGGTGGCCTGAGAAGAGGAACAAAGGAGAAGGTAAATGAAATCTGGGCTGAATGAAGGCTGCACAAGTTACTTATGCTTTGAAGCAATGTATCTAAGGATCTCCACATACCCTGTCCCAATCAGAGACATGTACCACAGCCCTGAGCCTCTGAACCCAAATTGCAGAGGCTGATTCCGATCTCCTATGACAGAGAGATCCCTTAGGATACAAGTAAAGCAGGCTATAAGTAAAAGTTACAAGTACCCCTTGGGCTACAAGTAAAGCTAAAGGCAAAGGAGAAAAGGAAAGATATACCCATTTCTTTGCAGCCAAATATGGAGAAACTCTATACAGTCAGCAAAAACTAGACTGGGAGCTGACTGTGGCTCAGATCATGAACTCCTTATTGCCAAATTCAGACTTAAATTGAAGAAAGTAGGGAAAACCACTAGACCATTCAGGTATGACCTAAATCAAATCCCTTATGACTACACAGTGGAAGTGAGAAATAGATTTAAGGGACTAGATCTGATAGATAGAGTGCCTGATGAACTATGGATAGAGGTTCATGACATTGTACAGGAGACAGGGATCAAGACCACCCCCATGGAAAAGAAATGCAAAAAGGCAAAGTGGTTGTCTGAGGAGGCCTTACAAATAGCTGTGAAAAGAAGAGAAGCGAAAAGCAAAGGAGAAAAGGAAAGATATTCCCATCTGAATGCAGAGTTCCAAAGAATAGCAAGGAGAGATAAGAAAGCCTTCCTAAGCGATCAACGCAAAGAAATAGAGGAAAACAACAGAATGGGAAAGACTAGAGATCTCTTCAAGAAAACTAGAGATACCAAGGGAACATTTCATGCAAAGATGTGTTCGATAAAGGACAGAAATGGTATGGACTTAACAGAAGCAGAAGATATTAAGAAGAGGTGGCAAGAATACACAGAAGAACTATGCAAAAAAGATCTTCATGACCCAGATAATCACGATGGTGTGATCACTCACCTAGAGCCAGACATCCTGGGATGTGAAGTCAAGTGGGCCTTAGAAAGCATCACTACGAACAAAGCTAGTGGAGGTGATGGAATTCCAGTTGAGCTATTTCAAATCCTGAAAGATGATGCTGTGAAAGTGCTACACTCAATATGCCAGGAAATTTGGAAAACTCAGCAGTGGCCACAGGACTGGAAAAGGTCAGTTTTCATTTCAATCCCAAAGAAAGGCAATCCCAAAGAATGCTAAAACTACCGCACAATTGCACTCATCTCACACACTAATAAAGTAATGCTCAAAATTCTCCAAGCCAGGAGTTCAGCAATACGTGAACTGTGAACTTCCAGATGTTCAAACTGGTTTTAGGAAAGGCAGAGGAACCATAGATCAAATTGCCAACATCCACTGGATCATTGATAAAGCAAACGAGTTCCAGAAAAATATCTATTTCTGCTTTATTGACTATGCCAAAGCCTTTGACTGTGTGGATCACAATAAACTGTGGGAAATTCTTCAAGAGATGGAAATACCAGACCACCTGACCTACCTCTTGAGAAACCTGTATGCAGGTCAGGAAGCAACAGTTAGAACAGGACATGGAACAACAGACTGGTTCCAAATAGGAAAAGGAGTATGTCAAGGCTGTATATTGTCACCCTGCTTATTTAACTTATATGCAGAGTACATCATGAGAAATGCTGGGCTGGAAGAAGCACAAGCTGGAATCAAGATTGCCAAAGCCTTTGACTATGTATATCACAACAAACTCTGGAAAATTCCTAGAGATGGGAATACCAGACCACCTTACCTGTCTCCTGAGGAATGTGTATGCCAGTCAAGAAATTAGAGGATTCTAACTGTATGTAGTTAAAAATGGACATAGAACAACAGGCTGGTTCCAAATTGGGAAAGGAGTATGTCAAGACTGTATATTGTCACCCTGCTTATTTAACTTAAATGCAGAGTACATCATGTGAAATGCCAGACTGTGGCACAAGTGATGAAGCACAAGCTGGAATCAAGATTGCCAGGAGAAATATCAACAACCAGAGATACACAGATGGTACCACCCTTAAGGCAGAAAGCAAAGAAGAACTAAAGAGCTTCCTGATGAAAGTGAAAAAGTTGGCTTAAAACTCAACATTCAGAAAACTAAGATCATGGCATCTGGTCCTATCACTTCATGGCAAACAGATCGGGAAACAGTGGAAACAGTGAGAGGCTTTATTTTTGGGGGCTCCAAAATCACTGCAGATGGTGACTGCGGCCATGAAATTAAAAGACACTTGCTCCTTGGAAGAAAAGCTATGACAAACCTAGACAGCATATTAAAAAGCAGAGACATTACTTTGCCAACAAATGTCCGTCTAGGCAAAGCTGTGGTTTTTCCAGTAGTCATGTATGGATGTGAGAGTTGGACCATAAAGAAAGCTGAGCACCAAAGAATTGATGCTTTTGAACTGTGGTGTTGGAGAAGACTCTTGAGAGTCTCTTGGACTGCAAGGAGGTCCAACCAGTCCATCCTAAAGGAGATCAGTCCTGAATATTCATTAGAAGGACTGATGTTGAAGCTGAAACTCTAATACTTTGGCCCCTGATGTGAAGAGCTGACCCATTGGAAAAGACTCTGATGCTGGGAAGGACTGAAGGCGGGAGAAGGGGATAACAGAGGTTGAGACGGTTGGATGGCATCACTGACTCAATGGACATGAGTTTGAGTAGTCTCCGGGAGTTGGTGATGGACGGGGAAGCCTGGTGTGCTGCAGTCCATGGTGTCGCAGAGTCAGACAGGACTGAGCAACTGAACTGAATTGAACTGAGGGCTTCCCAGGTAGCACAGTGGTAGAGAATTCGCCTGCCAATGCAGGTGATGCAAGAGAGGTGGGTTCAATTCATGAGTCAGGAAGATCCCCTGGAGGAGGAAATGGCAACCCACTCCAGTATTCTTGCCTGGGGAATCCCATGGACAGAGGCACCTGGAGGGCTACTGTCCATGGGGTTGCAAAGAGTCAGAGATTACTGAGCAATGCACACCCATGCTGGTAATTTTCCATGCTTCCTTTTCATCCTACCAGTATCCAGTTACTTGGTCATCTCCTTCTCTGTCTCTCTCTCTCTCACACACACAAACACACAGACACACACACACACACACACACACACACGCAATGCTGGCATATGCTGGCTTACAGAGTTTTAGATACTATGTTGGCGCAACACGAAACAAGCAGACCAAAAAAAAAGAGCATTTCCTGCAAATTAAAGACAGGCAGAGCCTGGTAACACAGGTGATGGGGTGAACATTTACAAAGTCTGCCTCTCAACACTGCTTCTTTGATGCACTTTATTTTGCCCTAAAGGAATTTCATGGTAATGAAATCTGTACTCAGAAATCAAGCCTTCCTAACTAGAGATACCTTGGGACTGTTTCTTCTCTGCTGTGTAGCTGTGTGTGGCATGACCCTGTTACGGAGTGTGTGTTGGGGTGGGCAGCGGGGGGGGGTGGGCGCGGGGAATGTTGCTATCGATGTATGATCTAAGTCTGCTTTGAAAGCTGATCCCATGGGGTAAAGTAAGATACAGGTCTAATTTGATGAGACAGTAAATTCTGACCTGTCTTGCCTAACAGAATTCTGGTGCTTGTTTTTTCATTATAAAGATTTGGGGTAATAACTTTATTTAGTGCTTGCTTTTCTCCCCCACTGGATTTCTAGCAGAAGTCAGAGATCCCGATTTACAAACAGAGGTTTCTTAAGTACTATTTTTAGAACAATGCTGTACCAGATTTATAAGGGGGGTTAGGGGGAGAAACTACAGTCACTTTCGAGCAAAGTAGCATTTCACTGCATAATAATGAAGCACTAATTGCTCTTTGTCATCACTTTTTATGCAAATTGCCCTGGAGCATTTGCCCAATATGCATTTTACATTTTAACAAAGAAAGTGGAGTCTTGACAAACAAGAATAGTATACCCAAGCAAAAATAAAAATATCAGCTATAAAATAAAACTGCTTAAGGTGCATTCTCTATGGGTATAAATTTTTCTATTATATCATTCCCATTATTAGATCTATTTGACCAATAAGATTTCTTTGAATCTAAAATAGCAGTTTATGTGTCAGGCAAGAAATAAGTTGGTGGGCAAAACCTTCATATTTTGCTCATCATACAATCTGCAATGGAAGTTTGATGTGAAAATTATGTTCCCAGCAGAATTTAAATAGACCAGGTCAAAATCTAGACTGTCAAAAGAATCCAGTTGTGTCAAAGCATTTATAGCAGGCACAAATCTCACTATTTTAGAGGTTTCGGTTATTCTAATGGTCCCTATTTTCATAGAGACAGTCATCAGCGTTATAAAAAAAAAAGAAAAATATGATTTGCATATAACAAATGGGTAGAGAGGTTAAAACATATCTCAGGATGTGTGCGTTCAAATTCCAGTCTGGAGACAGTTACTAGTCACTATCTTGGTGACCATCAGGCAGTAGAGAGAAAAAAAAAGAGAGAAATGTGATTTATAAGATTTCTGAGACCTTCAGAGTAATCTAAAATTCAAACCTGGTCTTCTAGGTCATTATGAAGATATATTTGTCAAGGTAAGAGGATAGAACATATTTTATTTAACAGTCTGTTAGTTTGATCTATACCATTTAAATATTTAAACATATGGTATGTGGCCTCCATTTGTACTGTTGCCCTAGGCTCCACAAATGTTAGAGGCAGGCCTACTTCCTAGAACCACTCCTCCACTTCCAATTCACAAGCTTCCATCAAATCTGGACCTGCTTATTCTGAAAACAGAATACAATTGGCTCAAGGCAACTGATGTCCAGAACTATCACTATGCTATTCGGTAAATTCATACTTTGCAAATCAAAAAATACATTATATGACAAGGTACACTGTTTACAGAGAAAAAGAGGATTTCTTTCCAGATGTACAGCAATGAGCTGTTGCCTTACTAAATGACCATTGTAACGTATTATTTCCAAAGTAGGATAATTCCTGGAATGATAATGAATAACGGGAAGCTTGTTTAATTCCAGACTTCTAAGCCGTTTACAGTCCTAAAGTCATCAGTCCACAGTCCCTTCTTCTGCGCTGGATCCACAAGGTATGAGACACTCACTTTTACAAGCACCCAGGCCCGGAGAAGTATTGCCTAAAGTCACGGCATGAGTCAGGGGGCGAGCGGAGTGCAGAATCGCTCACGGTCCCAGACACCCTCCATTAGACAACCCGATTATGAGATGAAATACGGGTAAACACAAGCTTCTGTACCCAGGAAATGCACTGTGAAGGGCATAATGAATTACTTATGCTGTGTGGTGTATGTATAAATCATATTAAAGCATGCTGAATGGTACATTATCATGCTTCTATTTTGCATTACAAAAGTAACTAATGTAAGCTGCAAAGTGTACTTTTAATCCATTATTCATTTCTAAAAGTAGTCAGACCACTATTCAAGTACCATAAAAGGCTACCAGGATAAGCAAACCTGCTTTTCAATGGATGAAGATGAAACAGCAAGATTTTAAAATCAATTTTAAATTAGTCAGGCTGTATTTATCAAAACTTGTATCAAATCTATGCATTCCCAGTTCAGATGGAGGAATCATGACAAACCATAACTTTTTCTACGCCCCCCCCCACACACAAAAATTCTATTTCTCCAGTCCAGCATCAATATAATTACTTTTATTATGTGTGATTCTCTGATACTGTTTATTTTACCTCATTTTTAATGTTCACACTGGTTCAAAACACATTTTTAGTTTTCCTTCTCATTTGAGTTCAGCTCTGTACACTCTAGTTTTTCCACAGGGGCTGCCCCAAGGAGTTAGCACTTTTTCTACAAACTTTCCCTAACACAAAAGCAAGAACTTGGGGTGTCTCTATCAAGCCCCTAGCACTCCATATAAAGCACCCTGCAAAAGCCTTTTTAGTCAGGGTTCAAAATCCAGGAGCCATAGAAGAAAAGGCTGATACACATTGATACAAAAGCAACATACACAGGAAACCCAAGTGACAAACTAGGAGAATGTTTGCAACCTGAATCACAGAGAGGCCAGCCGCTGAAGGTTTCATGAGTCTCAGAAATTGAGAAGGACTTCCCTGGTGGCACTGGATAAGAATCTGCCTCAGAAGCCAAGCACCACAAAGACGAATAGCTCTCGCTCACTGCAACGAGAGAAAGAACTTGCAGAGCAACGAAGACCCACTGTGGCCAAAAAGAAATAAATAATTGCTTTAAAAACTATTAGAAAGAAAAAAAAGAAATCGAGAAAAGTCCAACAGTCTAACTGAACAAAAGTAATGAACAAAAAATGTACAGAGGGGGAAATACAAATGAAATACATATGAGAAAACTTGCAACATCACTCGCAAAGTTCAATTCAAATTAAAGCTTCACAATGAAACCATTTCAAATTGGCAAACATTACCCCAAGTTTGATCATATAACTGTTGACAGGGCTGTAGGGGAAATAAACACATATGCTGGTGGGACTGCCAATTAGACTAAATCTAGTGGATAGCAGTGGGGCAATCCTTATCAGAGTTACTTGCTTCGACCAGTAATCCCACTTCTGGGAATTTATCCTACATAGAGATTCATCTGTACCCTTATGGAATGATATATATGCAAGGTTACTCACTACAACATGATTTGTAGCAGCAACACTTGGTCCATTAATAGATGTGATGGCTAATTTTATATGTCAGTTTGACTGGGCCACAGGCTGCAAATTATTTGATCAAATGCTATTCTGAGTATTCCCATGAGGCTGTTTTTGGATGAGATCTGAAGCAGGAGATTGAACAAAGCAGACTGCCCTCCCCAGTGTGGGTGGGCTAGTTGAAAGTCTGACAGTACATGTTAGAAACAGTACTCACTACAGAAACACAAATGGGGATGACCTTGGTGAGACCTAGGACACATTAACTAAATAACTGTTATGAATAGATCAAAATGTATTAAATGCTCGCCTTTACATGAAAAGGGAGATAAAGATACATATTGGTAATTGCTTATATTCACATTAAGACATATTGAAACACAAAAGCAGTAAATAAGATCATTTCACTAGGGTCAGAGTGAACCAGGATATATATGCATAAAGGGATGCTTTTTCAGTCCTTTTGCTTTTTGAATCATGTGAATATATTTCTTATTCAAAAGAGCTAAAATAAATTTTAAAATAACTAATAGTGTTTCTTGATCACATCACCCTAACTGGCTTCTTCTTTGGCACTATCACCATCGGAGAGATTCTTGTTTAGTTACTAGTTTCCCTGTTAGCTGTGCTTTAGGACAGAGGTCAGCAAGGTATAGCCCATGAGCCAGTCAACCCACCTCTTATTCTAGAAATAACGTTTCAGCAATAAACAGCCACACCCATTCATTTTCGTATTTCTCAGGCTGCTTTTATGCTACAGGGGCAGAGGTGAATGGCTGTGACTGAGACCATATGGCCCAAAAGCCTAAAATATTTGCCATCTGGCCTTTTCCAGAAAAAGTTTGCTGACACTTGCTCTAGAACTCGAATTCCTTCTTAACAGAATGTGAGGGTAGGGGCTTCCCAGGTGGCAGGTGGCAAAGACCCTGCCTGCCAGTGAAGGAAATGTGGGTTTGAATCCTGGGTCAGGAAGATCCCCTGGAGGAGGGCATGGCAACCCATTCCAGTATTCTTGCCTGGGAAATCCCACAGACAAAGGAGCCTGGCGGGCTACAGTCCAGAGGGTCACAGAGAGTCAGATACGACAGAGCATGCACACAGGCACAAGGGTAGGAGGCTTATTTGGTCTCCACTGTATTCCTTCAGTTCAGTTCAGTTCAGTCGCTCAGTCATGTCCAACTCTTTGAGACCCCATGGACTGCAACACATCAGGCTTCCCTGTCCATCACCACCACCCAGAGCTTGCTCAAACTCATGTCCATCAAGTCGGTGATGCCATCCAACCATCTCATCTTCTGTCATCCCCTTCTCCTCCCGCCTTCAATCTTTCCCAGCATTAGGGTCTTTTCCACTGAGTCAGTTCTTCACATCAGGTAGCCAAAGTATTGGATTTTCAGCTACAGCATCAATCCTTCCAATGAATATTCAGGACTGATCTCCTTTAGGATGGACTGGTTGGATCTCCTTGCAATCCAAGGGACTCTCAAGAGTCTTCTCCAACACCACAGTTCAAAAGCATCAATTCTTTGGTGCTCAGCTTTCTTTATGGTCCAACTCTCACATCCATACGTGACTACTGGAAAAACCACAGCTTTGCCTAGACGGACATTTGTTGGCAAAGTAATGTCTCTGCTTTTTAATATGCTGTCTAGGTTTGTCATAGCTTTTCTTCCAAGGAGCAAGTGTCTTTTAATTTCATGGCTGCAGTCACCATCTGCAGTGATTTTAGAGCCCCCCAAAATAAAGTCTTTCACTGTTTCCATTGTTTCCCCATCTATCTGCTGTGAACTGTATTCCTTACAATCTTGAATAAGGTCTAGGTTGATTTTCCTGATAAACCAACTCTGATCAGTGAACAGAGGCTTCTTAGGGCTGCTCCTAGGATCACCTGAGGGAAGGAAAGGAGACGGGAGGAGGAGGGGGCGGTGGGCAGGGAGCGCGGCGGGGAAGAGTCAAGCACCCCCACCACCCTGCCCCCTCCCCCCAGTCTCAAAGGACTGTCTCACCTGACCACAGTGGCGCTTCTGAAGGTGGAATGACCCTTCAGAGCTCCAGATGAGTTGAGAGGGCTGGGGCTTTCCGGCCCCACTTGGATCTGTCATTGTGTGGGGGCATCCTGGAAAGGAGATATGACTTTCTTTCTTCGGTCGAAACAAATCCTGAAGCAGTGTCACCAGTGACAGCTGTCTGCCGACAGGACTCCCCAAAGCTGGGATGTGAAAGTGAAAGCGTTAATCACCCAGGTGTGTCCAGCTCTTTGCAACCCCAGGGACTGTGTAGCTCGTCAGGCTCCTCTGTCCGTGGAATTCTCCAGGCAAGGATACTGGAGTGGGTTGCATTTCCTTCTCCACAGGATCTTCCCAATAGAGGGATCAAACTTGGGTCTCCCACATGGCAGCAGATTCTTTCCTGTCTGAACCAGCAAAGCTGGGATAATAAGTATTTAATTTGGGATGGAGGAGCATACGACATAACATCCATCACAACATAGCATTCGTCCCTGACAATATGTGAGCAACCGTGTGAGTATGTGAACATGTGTCTTCCAGCGATGACTCCATCTCTTTGGAAAGTCCCCTGGAGTAGATTTTATTCTCGTCACCTTTCTTTGGGTTTTTCAGCATTTGCCTTAGTTTGTGTGTGCTCAGATGCAGACTCTGAAACAATGACTGGCGTTCAAATACTCTCTCTCTCTCTATCTATCTATTTTTATATATATATATATATATATATATTTTTTTTTTTTTTCCCCTTCCTGAAACGCAGGGAACACCAGCAGAGGAAAGAAGTCAGACAGAGAAGATAAGGCAGTTAACCCACTGCCTGTGGCAACAGAGTCATCCCCTAGTATCTGAGGGCCATTGGTTTCAGGACCTACACTAGATACCAAGTTGCACGGAGGGTCACGTGCCTTGTATAAAATAGCATAGTACTTGCATACATCCTACACACATCCTCCATATACTGTATATCATCTCTAGATTACTTGTAGTATCCAGTACAATGTAAATGGTATGTGAACAGTTTCCGGTAAATGTCAGATTCAAGTTTTGCCTTTTGGAACTTCCTGGAATTTGGGGGGATTTTTTGGAATATTTTTTAACCTTAAACCCACAGAGGCAGAACGTGAGCCACGTGTATGGATTACTGCTGCTCAAATCGGGGTTCAGGGAACAGTGGTCATCCAGGAATGGTTTGTCACTAAGTTTACAAACTGCAGTTGTTGTCGATTCCACCTCATTCTGATCCTCAGTTTCTGGGCAGAATTTTCCCCCCATTCACTCAAAATCATTAATTATCTTGAACTTAAAGTTAAGAGCCAATGTCCAGTGGAAAACACTACACCAATTACAGATTGGTAATTTTCACAGTTTTCCAGCAGGTGAAATAGCTCCCATCCCAGACTCAAGTTTTTATCCTTTGAATCTAGAGAGTCTATATTTCTCATTGTAAAACGATGGTTCCCATGGGAACAAAGTATCAGTTTCTCTTAGCAACCACTGCAGCTCCTATAACACTGACAAACTTGGTATCAATATCAAACGACTTTTACTAAGTGCTTACTGTTACTGTAAAGCCAAGCTTACCATAATTTAACTTAAAAAAATCTAAGCAGGATATAAAACTTCATGTAAACTGTAGTATGTACAAAATAAAGTATGTATAAAATACAAAAAGACCTCAGAGAAATAAACTAAAATATTAATTTTTTCTTTCTTGATGAATGTGTGTTCTAAATTTTTGTTTTGTGCACTAAATAACTATAACATCAAAAAGAGAGAGAACTCTAAACACAACACAACATCTGTTAACTCAGAGATGAAGTTGAAATTCATCTTATTAACTGCCTGTTAAATTCATCTTATTAATTCTTTCTTTCTTGATGTCCATGTGTTCTAAATTTTTGCTTTGTGCACTAAATAACTGTAACACCAAAAACAGAGAGAACTCTAAACACAATATAATATAAACACATCTTTTAACTCAGAGATGAAGAGTGGAAGTGTCATTAAGCTCTAAGCTATTGGTCACAGCATTTTCTTCTCTCTGACTTCATGACTATATCATTGGATGAGAGGGTGCCAATCACTTAACCGCTGGCCTTTGGATTCTTTCTGTGAAGAGTGATGTCTAAGTTTCTTTTGACTTCTAAAAGTCAAAAACTTTATAATTTTACTTTTCCACAATAATTATTTGTGGAGGCTTGCCCCAATAGTATTGAAGCAGTTTGCAGGTTTGGGAGAGCATAATGCTAACCAGGGGAATACGAAATAACAAGTGTTGATGCCATGGAGAGAAGAGAACCCTCGTACACTGTTAGTGGAAATGTAGATGGGTGCAGTCATGATGGAAAACAGTATAGAGTTTCCTCAAAAAATTAAAAATAAACCTGCCATGCAATTCAGCAATTTCACTTCTGGGTATATATGTGAAGAAAATGAAATCGCTATCTGGAAAAGATACCTGCACTCCACTGTTCATTGCAATATAAATTACAATAGCCAAGACACTGGAACAACCTAGCCAGCCAAGGTTCACATGGATGGACCTTCCATGCATTAAGTGAACTGAAGTCAGACAGAGAAAGACAAATACTATATAATCTCACTTATATATGCAATCTAGGAAAACTGAACTCATAAGTATTGAAAATAGATTGGTGGTTGAAAGAGGTAGGGAGTAAAGGGTGGGCAAAATGGGTGAAGGAGATCCAAGGGTATACTTTCAGTTACAAAATAAATAAGTTCTGGGGATCAATATACAACAATACTATGTTGTATATTTGAAAGTTGCTAAGAGAGTAAATCTTGAAAGTTCTCATCACAAGAAAAAAAAATTATAGCTATGTGAGGTGATAGATTTTCACTAAACTTATTGTGGCAAACATTTTTCTATATAAACCTGTCTAGATCGTTATTAAGTTTGTACACCTTCAACAAACACAACATAATGTGCCAATTATATCTCAACAAAACTGGAAAAACATAAAATAAATAAAAAAGAGGATCTCCAGGAGAGTTTCTTATAAGCTGATGACCGGGCTGCACCCTCAGATCCTCCACAAGTAGTTTAGACTAGGGCATTTTTATCATGGCTTCCCAGAGGTTCTAATGTAGGTCACATTTGGGCACAACTCCACAATCTTTGCGCAAATCTTGAGACTTAAAAATCATCAAGAAAAGAAACCATTTGGCATAAGAGAATGAGTCTTATGAGATCATCCAAAACTGAGTGGTACAATTGGAACTTAGGGCAGTTGGGGTCCTCAGGTATTTAACTGAGACTCATCTATTCGTTCCAGTCACTCGTTACATTCATCCTAGACCTCAGCTCCATCAGTATTTTGTTCAGTCTTTGAAGCGTCACTCTGCACCACCTGTAACATCCTCTGTGACTCATCACAGAAACAGAACAAGACTGTCCACACGTGGGGCCCGGCACCTGGAAATAGACACGCTTTTCCCTCAGAGAGGAGAACCGCCTCACGCTCTCGAATGGAAACAACGCCTGCTGTGTCCAACGCAATAGCAGCCGCCGACCTGCCACTGGTGATATGAAAGCTCACGATAAAGGATGGAGACAAATGTAAAACAGTTTGTGTAATATATTTAATCCTCCATACTCAGAAGCAGTTGAGAAACTAAACTGCAAAGCCAGCAGGCTTTTACTGGAAACTTTCTTCTACCACGAGTAGCAAACAAGGATCCACCTGTGAGCCAGGAGGAAAAATCTTCCTTAAAGGGGTCATTTCTTGAAGACAAGCAAATTTTACAAATCCACAAGAAATGTCTTTCCCAGGTGTTTACTGCAAGAAGATGGTTTTTAATTTAATAACCAGGAGAAAGCACTCTACGAGCTGTATGATGCTGGGTTTTGATGTGAGGCTGGAATGGGAAAGGTGTTCATGTCTGTTGCTTATTATTGTTCAACATAAGTTCTGTTTACTTAAAATTTGTTTTGCCTATTCTCAAGTGTTTTTACCGAATTACATAACCATCAGGGGTAGATGAATGACCCCATGGCTGCACATCACTGCCCATGCCTGATGATATCAAAGTTTTAATGTATCTGCCAAACACTGCATGGGGGAAAGTGTTTCATTGTTGCTTCTGTTTGTCTTTATATCATTACTGTAAAGTCGGTCGGCTTTTTTTTAAGTCCACAGGTCGTCTCCTGCCTCTTCTGTGAAATGACATCTGCTTGCTTTGCTTTCATTTCTGTTGGCTGTTTTCTCTTTTTATTTGCGTGAAGATGTGCTTTGTGGATTCTGATGTTGGTGCCCGGCCATGGCTCCTCTTTAATGCATCGTGGGTTTAAGAAAACGTAAGGTCTGAAAATCAGTGCATAAAACACAGTGGAGCATAATGAAACACATTTCAAGTGCACCCTTACCTTCACAAAAAGGTTATTTACGTGAACTTTGAAACAAGAGTAACCCCTTCAGCATTTAAAATATCACTAGTTTGGTTATAATTTATTTCTTGATCTGGGTGCTGGTTATATGTATGGGTGGTTAACTCTGTAAAATTTCATGGAGCTGTAAATGCATAAGTTGGTGCCCTTTACCATAAGTAAGTTATATTTTAGTTAAAAGTTTACTTAAAAATTCATTAGATTTATATCTCAATGTGCATACAACTTTTCATGGATGTAAGCCTGCTATAACTTTTGTTGAAGATGGTGCATTAGAAAACTCAGCGAGGGAGGGAAAAGATAACAGAACAGAACGAGCTTCTATGAGTTCAAATGAGGCCACAGGAGGTAAGAAAGAAGACCCAAGTCAAGGTAAAGGGTAACTCAATGTCAACAGGATGGCATGCTGTCTAATACAGCCTTTTTTAGGATAAAGCAAAATGTCATAACTGATCATTTTTATTAGTCTCTTTCATTTAAAGAAGACTAATAAATCAAGATACAGATCGGGGCCATGAAGGTAAAAAATGTCTCGCCTCTGGAATACCATTCCTAAGAGAAGTAGAGTGAAATTACAAAAGACAGGATTTGAAAACTGAACTGGCCACTCCCTTCTCACCTGAGCCCTCGTGTATTCAGTTGTAAAAGGGAAATAATAAAAACAACCATGTGGGGTTGTTATGAAGACTAAGAAAAGCACACACATGAAGAACTCGTCCAGTGTCTGCCTCAAATTATAGTAATTATGATTGTTTCTGTCCCAAGATGTGAAAATTTTAAGGGAAAAAAAAATGTTTCTATTTAGAATTACTTAATTTGTTGAAAGGCAAAATTGAATTTTCTTTTTTCCATGGAGCACTAAAAACACTTTCAGGACCAATATGTGATTTCTATGTGATGCAAGAACGTGACTTGGTGTTTTTCCCTGTTAGTTTTTGAGCATGATGTACAGGCTTCTAAGTAGGCACTGGTGATTGCTGCTTAAGCTCTTAGCAGTTAATATAAACCTTGGATTTACATGGCTTTCAATTTCCTTTACAACAGTTGCCTGAGTCGGGTTTATCACCCTTGTCCTGGTGCACCCAAGAGGACAGAGAAGGTGGAAAGAACAATCAAGCTGGTGAGGCTGTCTTAAAGTAAAAATGTTTTGAGCAAGCAGCAGCTATAATTTTTCTGCCCAAATCAAAATCTCATGAAGTTGTGTTTAGACAGGGCTTAGTTCTAGACCTCAAATTTACTTGTGTACACTTATATAAATACCTAAGGATTCAAGTGGGGCTTTTTTTTCCCCCCATAAATTACCTTATGGCAATCATAGGCTGTTTGGTTAACATCAAGTAGATCTATATCTACAAAAATCTTTCTCAATATAAGCAGGAATCTGAACATAAAAACCCTTTAAAATAATACTGGAGCCCAGATTAAACTCACAAACGCCAGGAGGGTTAATAGGGGTTGAAGGACACCCTCTCCTCCTTCACTCTGCTGTTGTGATTGTTGAGACTTGGTGAACTGGAACGAAATTGACAAGGGGCAAGCTTGTCGTTTCAAGTCTCCCAGATTAAATTGACATCTTGTTTTTAATTTCATTTCCTTTTTTATTTAAAAAAAGAACTTGTTATTCACATCTTGTAATTACGCTAAATAATTTAACTGTCCCAGCAGTCTCTCTGCCTGGTTGCTCACTGGACAAAACACAAATGTGTTATCAAAAATAGCCTCTCAGCCATAAAAAAAAAAAGAATGAAATAATGCCATTTGCAGTAACATGGGCGGCCCTAGAGATAGTCATGCTGAGTGAAGTAAGTCAGACAAAGACAAGTATCTTGTGATATCACTTATATGTGGAATCTAAAAAAACAATGAACTTAATACAAGACAGAAACAGACTTTCAGACAAGCTTACAGTAACCAAAGGGGAACGGAGAGGGCAAGGAATAAATTGGGAGTGTGGGATTAACAGATACTACAGATAAAATACACAACGAGATCCTACTGCCTAGCATGGGGATCGCTACGCAGTATCTGGTAATAACCTACAATGAAAAAGAACTGGAATATATATAACTGAATCACTTTGCTGTACATCTGAAACTCACACAACATTTAAAATCCACTATAATTTTTTTTAATTAAAAAAATAAATAGTCTCAACACAGGCAGCTCAACACAAACATTGATGTTGGCTGAGCAGGGGTCTAAGGAGCAAAGTAACCTGCATCTGGACATCTCCAACCCAGGGCGCTATACAAAACATCACCCAGATCTTCATACTCAAGTTCACTGCAGCTACTGGAAAACAGAGGCAGGAATTGAGTCTATATTTCAAGAGGAAATTATGGGGAAATGGAATTAATCACTGACTTGAGTGAAGATTTGAAGCTAACAGATCTCTGGTTGCTAAACCTTGACTCATTCTCAGCAAGATTTTGTGACTCCAGTTTACTATCGATGACATGAGAAAAACACAAGCAAGCTTTATCTTCTACAATTGTTGTGCCCTTAAAACTTGTGTGAACTGAATTGTGGAAAATAAAATTACAAGCTCTGAATATATCAAGAGAAAAGAAATTAAAAACCAGGAGCGTCATGTGACGTGGACACACGTACAAACATCACTCACAAAACTTTGAATGAGTAAGGTTTGAATTATCTGAGATTTTTGTAATGGAATAAACAGTATGTGTCTATTTCAGCTAAAAAACATGAGTAGCTTTGAGCTACTCATGGTTTTAAATAAACTAATAATAGATTGGAGCAATTTTTATTGCATTTGATTATATATTGGGGCCAGATTTTTCTCTGTACCCTCCTCTTTAGGTGAACAAAGGATGCTGTTACATCTTTTTCATAAGCCACGACAGTTACTGTTGTGGAATACTAAATGTGACTCTAGTGGCCCGGCGGCATTACTGAATCTTCCAAAAGTGCCCACTGTTCCCCTTGGAAATAATGTCATCAGTGACAGGCTGCAACTGAGGAATTTCTGATAAGCAATGAGCACACACCAAGTCCAGGCATATTATGCAAGGGTTTACTCTGTTAGCAGAGACATAGCGGGGCTACCTGTTGAAAAGCATCTGTGAAAAACTTCTGCTATTATTATGGAAGCAGTAGGCAATATTCAAACAGAGGCAACTCAGTCATTTAAATAAATGTGTTTTTAATCATAAAATGTGACTGCTCTACAGACCCGTTTTTTTCCTATTGACCTGTTGGAGATACTGTTGATGAGATTTAATGCTTTAAGGGCAAAGTCTTACGAAAGGCAGCATAGAAGGACACAGCAGTATTCTTCCGAAGCTGTGAATCATTATTTATCTGTGTGAAATCTGATGGCACTTAAATCTGTATTCAAATCACCTAAGCAACAAAAACACAGACTTAGATGACCACACAAGATGTGCCCACCAAGATGCTTCTCCTCTCTGTTACTTTCACACCCCTGCCATTGCTGCCGCTGCTGTTGAGTTGCCAAGTTGCATCTGACTCTTCTGTGACCCCACCAGCCTCCTCTGTCCATGGGATTTCCCAAGCAAGAATACCGGAGTGGGTTGCCATTTTCCCTTCTGGGGGATCTTCCCGACCCAGGATGGAACAAGTGTCCTTCTTGGCAGCCAGACCCTTTGCCACTGAGCTGCCTGGGAAGCCCCTCCATGCCCCCGAGAAGAAAACAAAAACAAGCAAAAAGCAAGGCTGGAAGCTGGAATACTGGGGGCGGGGGAGGCCACGAGTTAGTATTTCAGAAGACAGCTCATTTTCAACATATGAATGTGTTCGAGGTATTGATTACAGCTTAGACCCCAACAGTCCCCCTCAAGACAGGCTGCAACTATACACACGGCTGCTGAAGGGGAAGACTTGGATGACCTTGTTCTTTGGTCACAAGGGCGTCAGCCCTTTCCCTCTCCCCAGCCCCGTCTCCCACTTGGTAATTGTTGATCGGATCAGAGGTGGGCTTCTAACCCACCCAAGGCAGCCATTCTGGCCATCTAACGTCTGGCCATCAACTACACTGATCAGATTTCTTCTCTCACAATGTTGAAATAAGAAAGATTAAAAAAAAAAAAATCTGGAAGGGACCACCCTGGTGGTTCAGGGGTTAAGACTCCCTGCTTCCACTACAGGGAGTGAGAGTTGCATCATTGGTCAGGGAACTAAGAACCCACATGCTACATGGCGCAGGCAAATTAATTAATTGGTCAGCTTTCAGATATATTAAAAAAAGAAGAAGAGTCAGAGCCTTAAAAAGGCAACACTTGCTCCTGAAATTTTCAAGGAATAAAAATGATGGGTATAGAGGAATGTCTTGGAGGGGCCACATGCTGAGACTCAGCTAGGCATGGATGTGACGGCAGGTCTCACCTCCCCACCAGTCTCTGCATTCAGCTGCATTGCCCAATCGTCCTGGGGTTGCACATACCCATTTGATGAGCCAGCGGAGGAGACAGGAGAACAACAGAGGCTGCATCACAGGGAGCAAGCTCAGAACCCAGAGAGGAAAGGAAAACAAAACCAAACCCCCTAAACAATGAAGACACCCATTGGGCTGGAAGGGTCGGCTGGATGATGCTTTGAGAGCTTGGGTATCAGGAGAGAATTGTGGTTTGGGGTACAATCTTAGAACTCTACCTGAAAGCTTGAAGCTGTCTTTCCCAGTCTCCCCTCCTTCCTCCAACCCTTCCCAGGCAGTGGGAGGATGTATAATACAACCCAAGATCACTATCATTTGCCATGGCAACCATCTATCCCCAGATCTCCTGGACCAGAGGAGACTGGAAGGAGAAGACACTTCCCCAGGACAGAGAAGCATAAGAGTGTGTAAGCAGAAACCCTGGGGTATGTCGGAGGGCAGGGCTTGTCCGCACTGCCATGGGGCAGCGTGGGCTACGCTGGTGGGAAACCTCAGTGAGGGTTAAACTAGCAGCCAGCACAGCAGAGGGCAGAGCCTCAGAAGCTGTGATGGCTGATTTTATGTGTCAACTTTATTGGGCTCAGGGATGCCCAGGTAGCTGGTAAAACGTGATTTCTGGGTGTGTCTGTAAAAGGTGAACATCTGAATCAGTAAACTGAGTAAAGAAGCTCATCCTCCCCAATGTGGGTGGACACCATCCAATCCACTTAGGGTCTGATAGAACAAAAGGCAGAGGAGGGGCAAAATTTGTCTCTCTCTAGGAGCTGGGACATCCATCTTCTCCTGCCCTTGGACGTCAGATCTCTTGATTCCTGGGTCTTTAGTGTGTGTGCATATGAAGTCACTTCAGTCGTGTCCAACTCTTTGTGACCCCACAGACTATAGCCCGCCAGGTTCCTCTGTCCATAGGATTTCCCAGGCAAGAATACTGGAGTGCATTGCCATGCCCTTCTCCAGGGTATCTTTCCGACCCAGGGCTAGACCTGCATCTCTTGTATCTCCTGCGTTGGTGAGCAAGTTCTTTACCACTAGCACCACCAGGGCAATTCGGGTCTTTAGACTCTAAGTCAATAACCCCACTGGCTTTCCTGGTTTTCCAGCTTGCAGATGGCAGATTGTGGGACTTCTCTGCTCCCATAACCATGTGAGTCAATTCCTATAATAAATCTATCATCTATCCATCCTGTTAGTTCTGTTTCTCTGGAGAATCTTGACTAATACATAAGGTAAATGAGCCACCTCCCTACACACACCTTAAGGAGGAGCAGAGCTGAGGTTTCGCCACCTGGCAAAAGAAGACTAGGAATAAGGTGACAACTAAGTGGGTGACGCTCCACAAAGATGATGGAGGAAGCGGAGGAGATGAAGGCCAGTCACAGAGAACCAAAACCTCACCTTGCTCCCCCCCACCCCGCCTTAAAGTGACTTCCCCCTTCCCACCACCCACCACCCCCCACCAGGGGACAAACCAGGTAACAGATCTGGTCCCCATGCTCACTCTGACCAAAATAAAAGGCACAATCAAAAGCAGAATAAACCCAATCTGAGAGCCAGGGAGTCTAGAAAGCAATCTTTGGCATTTTGTCAGCAATAAAATGCGAGTTTCCATTTTTAATTTTGGGAAATTTCATATTGCACAATTTACTATGTCTCCTTGAGCTGCCAGTACTATTTGCCATCTATTTGGTATCTGGACCAAACCCAAGCATTTACTGGCAGAGGCTGCTTTTACTGGTTTGGGCTGCATTGCAGATTAGTCAGAAGAACAGTCTCTGAAGCCAGACTTCATGAGTTCAAATCCCACCTCAGTTGCTTGATAGGGGTGCCTCTTAAGGAAAGCACTCCACCCCTCTGTGCCAAGATTCCCACCACCCAAGGTGGTTGTGAAGATAAAGCCGAGGGATCAGCTTTCCTGGCTTGCTCAGGACTGAAGGGCTTCCCTAGGATGCTGGACTTCCAATGCAAACACGGGGAAGGTCCTGGGAAAACTAGGAAGTGCCGGTCACCTAAGGGAGAAATAAGCTATTGCAGGTAAAGCGCTAAAAACAATGGGTGCTCAACAAATATTAGCCACTGATACTAGTGAACTTGCTATGAATGTGACTACTGCAAAGGTCATTGCTTCCCCTGACCTTGGAGGTCTGGGACTAGTGTCCTGGTCTTTTCTGAAGGATAAGATCACTTCCATTTCTCCAGAGCTCTGGAATCACTGGAAACAGAGGCAAAGATGAGGGTGATGTGCCTGGGCTGACAGCCGAGTCTGCACACACAGGGAGGATGAGCCAGACTGCAGCCTCTTCTTCCGGCCTGGGATAATGCCGGAGGGGCCCCGACCCGCCCCACTCTGCGATGGGTCCACCTGAGCCCTGCTGGCTGTCCGGCTGGTCTGCACTGGAGATCTACAGACAGAGCGTGGTCTGCTGAGTGAAGACTTCTAGTTTTTGGAATCAGATTTCTCCTCGGGACAGCCTGAGTCTCCCCAGAAATTCCAAGTGAATTTTGGAAAACGAAAGGACCATATGCTTGCACACTCTGATCTGGCATCCTGGGAGTTTCCATTTCTCACAAGCTCTTCAAACATTTCATCAGTGAGGGGTTTGTGAGTTTCCTCACTGCCTGGTCTCGAATATAAGGCAGAATGATGTACATGAGAGGCACTTTGGTGTAGAGCTTAAGTGTTTAGGGATTCTAGATTGCTTCAGGGTGATCATGGGCAGCTTTTCCCCTTTAAATCTCAGCTCCCACAATTGCCACATTGAGATAATGATTGCTAAGATTTACAAAGCACTTACCATGTGCTGAGCAACTAATATATCTTAATTAATCCTTTAAGACAAATCAAGGGTTATACATTTTAAGAATCCCATATTATAGAAATCTGAGGCACAGAGAGATGAAGTAACTTGTCCAAGGTCACACGGCTTGCAAGGAGAAGAACCAGATTCAAATTTGAGAAGTCTGGCTCCAAAATTCAAACTTTCAACAAAGTGTATTCTGACTCTATGCCCACCTCACTGGCTTGTTGCAAGAAATAAAGTAACACAAAGATGCTTAACATATAGTAAGCATTAAGTAAATCTTCATTTTATTTTTTTTTTCAGGGTAGGGGGCTGAAAAGATAGTCAAGATAAATGGTTCAGCATAATCTTCATCCACATATAAGAATAGACAATGAGTCTACTAAGCTAGCCTGACATTATTAGAAAAGTTTAACTAGTATTTATTGAGCATGTATCCAGTGACTATTGCTACACAAAGAGCTTGGAGTGGAGTTGTGAGTGAAACTAGACACTGTTTCTACACTCCTGAAGATTATTACCCAGAAAAAGAGATTAAAATTGAGTAAATAATTCCACCTGGAAAAGAAGAAAATGAACAATCCAAAAAGGAAATTAAGGAAACAATTCCATTTACCATATCATCAAAAGAATAAAGTATTTAAGGATAACTTAACCAAGAAGGCAAAGACTCATACACCTGAAGACTACAAAATGTTGCTGAAAGAAATTTTAAAAGACACAAATAAATGGAAAACCAACCTGTGTTCATGGACTGGAAGATATAAAACTGTCAAGACGTCAATACTTTCCAAAGTGACTTACAGATGTAATGCAATCCATACTGAAATTTTCAATAGCTTCCCCCCCCCCCCCCAAAAATAGAAATATCCATTCCAAAATTCGTATAGAATTGCAGAAGATCTTGAAGAGCCAAAACAATCTTGTAAAAGAAGAATGAAGTTGGAGGTCTCACATTTCCTGATTTCAAAACTTACTACAAACTTATAGTCATTAAAGCAATGTTGTATTGTCATAAAGACAGACATAGAGATTAATGGAATAAAATAGAGAGTACAGAAATAAACCCTTGTATACATGTTCAAATGATTTTTGACAAGGGTACCAATATTATTCAATGGGGAAAAGACAGCCTTTTAAACAAATAATGTTGGGAAAACTGGATATCTGCATGCAAAAGAATGATGTTGAATCCTTACCTTACACTATATAGAAAAATTAATTCAAAATGGATTAAAGACCTAAACACAAGGGCTAAAACTATAAAACTCTTAGCAGAAAACATAGAGGAAAGCTCCTTGACATTGAATTTGGCAATCATTTTTTGGATATGATGTCAGAAGCACAAGCAACACAAATAAAAGTTTATAAACTGGACTCCATGGATAATTAAAAACTTCTGTGCATCAAGAGACAATCAAAAGAGTGAAAAAGCAACCTATAGAACAAGAGGGAATATTTGCAACTTATATATCTGATAAGGAATAAATACCCAGACTATATAAAGAACTCCCACAACTCAATAAGAAAACAAATAACGTGATCAAAAAAGTGGCAAGGAACTTGAACAGACATTTCCCTGAAGAAGATACACAAAAGACCAACAAGCACATGAAGTCTCAAGGCCACTAATCGTAAGGGAGATGCAAACCAAGCCACAGTGAGATGCCACCTCACACTCCTCAGGACGGCAACTGTCAACACCACGAAAACAAGAACAACAAGCGTTGGCAAGGATGTGAAAAACTGGTACCTAATGTAGCCAAATTCATAGAGAAAACAAGAAGAAGAGTGACTGCCAAGGGCTGAGGAAGGGAAGAAATGGGAGTTGATGATGGATATCATTGGAAGGACTGATGCTGAAGCTGAAACTCCAATACTTTGGCCACCTCATGCGAAGAGTTGACCCACTGGAAAAGACCCTGATGCTGGGAGGGATTGAGGGCAGGAGGAGAAGCAGACGACAGAGGATGAGATGGCTGGATGGCATCACCCACTCGATGGACATGGGTTTGGGTAGACTCCGAGAGTTGGTGATGGATAGGGAGGCCTGGCATGCTGTGATTCATGGGGTCGCAAAGAGTCAGACATGACTGAGCGACTGAGCTGAACTGAACTGAACTGAAAGAGTTTTCATTTTTTAAAATATTGTTTTGACGTGGACTGGTTTTAAAGCCTTCACTGAATTTATTAAAGTATTGCTTCTGTTTCATGGTTTGGTTTCTTGGCCGTGAGGCATGCGGGATCTCAGCTCCCCAACCAGGGATGGAGCCTGTACCCCCTGCGTTGGAAGCTGAAGTCTTAACCACTGTATCACCAAGGAAGTCTCGAGAGTTTTCCTTCAGCAAGATGAAAGGAGTTCTGGAGAAGGATGGTAGTGATGGCTGCACAGAAATGGGAATGTACTTAACGTCACTGAACAGTACACTTCAAAATAGTTAGGACGGTAAGTTTTATGTGAGATCCTGCTGCCGCTGCTAAGTCGCTTCAGTCGTGTCCGGCTCTGCACAACCCCATAGACGGCAGCCCACCAGGCTCCCCCGTCCCTGGGATTCTCCAGGCAAGAACACTGGAGTGGGTTGCCATTGCCTTCTCCAGATGTTATATGCATTTAACCACAAATTTTAAAAAATGCATTTAAAAAGAGGAGTGGAACGTATGTGTAAAGAATGATGCAAAGGATTTGGGTTCAAGGTCCACATAAGGCCACCCTGACCTGGGAGGGAGGGTGGGTGAGAGGTCTCACTAAGCGCAGAGCTGGGTGAGTAGGAGTTTGCTGGGGCAGGAAAGAAGCAATGAGAAAAGCATTGAGAAGGCCTTGTGGGGTGAAGGTGCTTCATTCATTTCGGAGGGTTTATTAATCATCCTTTAAGTACAAACACTTCTTTCCACCTGGTTATTTCTACCTTTTTCTTTTTAAACTGAGACATAGCCTACAAACAAAGATTGCAAAACCTTGAACGAACTGCTCAGTATATGTAGTACCAACACTCTGAATCAAGTAACAGCCAAAAGGAGTATTGCCAGGCTTCCGGCACCCTTCCTGGCCCTTCCCCTGGAGACAGTAGGGGGCAGAGGCAAGGAGACATCAACAGAGAGCTGGTCCAGAGGGAAGGAGACCAAAGCGATGTGACAGCTACATGAAACCGTGATCCTGAGCTGGATCTTGGACCAGAAAGGAAAAAGATGTTGCTGGGAGAGTCGGGGAAAGCCGAATAGAGTCTCTGGATTGGCTGTCAGGGTTGCAGCAATGCGGACTTCCTGATCTGGATGCTGCGTTGTACCGATGCAGGACAGAGTCATTGTCTCTTGGAAATATTCTCTCACGCATTGAGGGGTTGATGGGCATGATGCTGAAGTGAAGTGAAACTCATTGCGATGTGTCTGACTCTTTGTGACTCTGGGACTCTTTGTGACTCTCTGTGGACTGTACAGTCCATGGAATTCTCCAGGCCAGAATACCGGAGTGGGGAGCCGTTCGCTTCTGCCGGGGATCTTCCCAACCCAGGTCTCCCACATTGCAGGCGGATTCTTTACCAGCTGAGCCACAAGGGAAGCCCATGATGCGGAAACTTGCTTTCAAATATTCAGAAAAAGAATAATAATAATAAGTGTGTATGCAGATACCTATAGATAGAAAGGGGGAGAAAGGGAGAGAACACACAAACATGTCAAAATATTAACAATCGGGATATCTGAGCTGGAGGTGATACGGGGGTTCTATGTATTAATCTTGCACCTTTTCCAAAAGTTTGTAATTATTTCTAAGTAAGATATTTTTCAAAGATATTCTTTATGATTGAAAGGAACCCACAGGTGAGGCTGTAGGTAACAGGTGAGATTAGAAAGGAATAGCAACGCTGGCGATCGCTGAATTGGAAAAAGGAAAGTTTGGGAGAAAAGAAATTCGTGGTGTTTCCTGTTGTTCTTTTCAGAGCGAAGTAGGCTATCCTGAAACGAACTCACCGGAGGTTATAGACATTAATACACAAGCACTCGGATTCAGCATCTGTTTGGGTTCACGCGAACTGGTCGTCAGACCTGGGAATCTGGGTCCCTTTTCTGGATCACGGCCCAGCATGATTCTGAGACATATCCCAGACCCACCTTCACACCGCCCTTTCCAGCCTCAGAAAAACGAAGGACGGAGGAAACCTAACAACAGGGTCTGGCTGACGACGACGGCAAATCCGGGCAAAGCTGTAAATCCAGAAGGTGCTGAAGTGAGACTGGAACATACACAGGGACTCGGTGTTTCCATCCATCTGCGAGATCACCCGACGCCCCGTTCAAGTCCGGGCACGAGTCGCCAGGTTTGCTCACACACCCACCCCCTGAAGTGCAGCGAGGTGCTCGCCTGGGTGTGTTGTGCAGGGAGGCGTCTGCAGGGACCGCCTGGGGAAAACGCCGGGGGAGCAGGCCCGGAGCTCGTCGTCCACGCCCGCGCCGCGCCTGGCGCGCACACGTTGGGTGCAGGACAGCTGCGCTGGCCGGCGCGTGCCTGGTACCCGCGTTCAGGTTGGGCGCCCTTGTGTAATTATATCACATAAACAAGTTTGTTTTTTAAAAGCAGACTGAAAGCGCTAAGTACAGCCTATTAGATTCCTTGGGGAAAACTGCTATAGGATTAGTGAACTCAGCTCTGTGCCCTTCAAAAACTCAGAAGCTGGATTGAGAGGGGGGAAAATGTAGAGTGATTAATACATTGGTATTAGAATAAAAGCATCCAGGCTCTCTTTTCGTAGTCATTAGGAAATTGTCAGATTACTTCTGTCTACAACCAGACTTTTTCAAGTTTCTTAAGCAAATATGTAATGATTGGTGAAAATAATCCATTTATTGACCAAAAACATCTTTACCAGGTGGGCAAAGGAAGAGACAAACATTGAAATTTTACTTACTCATTTAAAAAAAAGCTAGGCATCGCAACAAGCTCTGAGAGGAACAAGAGAACATTGCTTGAGTTACTTATTTTAAAAAGGGGAAAGGAAAGCAATATTATTATTATCATTGTTATTATTATTACCAATACTATTATTTTGCTTATTTGAGCTTTGAACTCATCACCCTCTTTCTGTGGGGAAAAAAAACCCAGCTCTCAACCCCAATTTTCTTACTTATCCTGAAGTCTCAAAATTTTATCATTGTCCTTTCTTTGATGATAATCCAGTTCATTTTCAGGTTCCACTTTTCTGACTAGATACCTGCTGACCGCCCATCTGTCCCCCAGATTATGTTTAATGCTCAAAATGAGCACAAGTGTCTGCCTTTCTCCGTCCACCCATTGGCTGCTCCTGCCCACCCAGAGTTCTGGATTCACGCTGTATTTCCTCCTTCATATCCTGTGCATTTGCCTTTATCTCCATCCTTTCATCTCCAGTCTCTTCTTCCACGTAGGTTCTACCTCCATGTCTTTCTCAGTCCCCGCAGGGACCCACATCTCCCATTCATTCTCCCCCTCCCCATGAAGTGGGTCTAGACCCTCCCTGCTGTCCCTCCAGAGTTTTCCTTTTTGTGGGATGCTGTTCCCAGACCCCTCCTTGAGAAGTCCTCCTTGCTATTGTTGACGTGCCCGTCTCTGGACCATCTCCCCTCCAGTTAGCTCCATTCCTGCCCACACCCATCCTCAACACTGCTGGTAGAGTTCCAGCCCTCCTTCCTCTTCACGTCACTGCTTACCAGACTGCTTTTTCCCTCCTCCCACTCCCCAGGATCAGTTCTTCCCTCGGGTTGTCCCTCCCCCTCCCCATTGCCTCCTGCAGATGATCCTTACATCTTGAATATCTCTGAATGTCTTTCGGTAGACCCTTTCCTCTTGTCTCAGTCCCACTCGATGTGTTCGTTTGGGCTCCTATCATCTTGTTCCTGGATCTCTGCTACTGTCTCCAGCTCCTCTGGCCCCTTCACGCTGCCGATGCTGTGTTCTTGTCTAAAACCAAAACTGATTATGCCCCTTTGACAGCTGGCAACTGGTCGTTGAAAGCCACCCAGCCAGGCTTTCCTGAATCTCCGAGCAACTTTGAAGACACAGATAAACTCAAGGCATTTTCCTACAGTGCATTGATTTTAATCAAAGATTTTGAGTGTGGGAGAAAAAATTTTAGTCCTAATGGACACCAAATTATTTAAATAAGAGTTTATAGTAAAATCAACTCCTGTTCATCAAAGAGGCAACAGAAGTTTAGTTGAATTCTTTAACATATAAGAGGAGATCTTACAGACACACCATGCCTGGAGAAGAGCATCTGGCGCCATGTTTTTGTTCCAGGATTCCTAGTTGTTCGCATCCTGTCTCTGCCATTTTACAAGCATGTCCCTGGAAAGTTGAAGAGGCATTGTGCTCTATGGATAAAATTAAATCTTCATGCTTTTGATCCACGTCCACCTCTCTAGTCTTATATTGTGCTGCTGGCTGTTACTTTTAACATTCTACCATTCTTGAACTTTCACTACCCCAGTTTCCCTGCTGAGGATGACCTTCCAACCTCCTTTGACCAAAATCTCCTTGTCCTTCAGAATCAAGGCATCAGGGAATGTATGAGAGAAGTGAAGGCAGGCAGGTAAGGGATTGCTTTCTAACAGATACAAGGTTTTGGCCAGTGAGAGGGGAAAGGAAGGAGAAACCTGTTTCTCAAGAACCTGTCACCATGACAATGGCCCTCCCTCGCTTCAGCATCCGAGGGCTCCTTGCTGGCCGTGACAGCAGGCAGTGTCTCCCGTAACCTTCTGATCGACTTTTCTTGATGGCGTAATGTCTTAACTCCTTCCTAAGACTCCAACACGTGGATGGTTTGGTCAGACCAAATACAGCCTCTGGGGATACTTTGGTGTTGAGTGTCCAGCCACTTTTCGTCTTCTGAATCCTTCCCAGCCTTGATGTTCAACTCAAATTCCATCTTCTCAGTGAAAACCTTCCTGGCTGTTTCAACCCTCATAAAAAAATTTTTTTTCCCTCTTAACACCTACTTCACTTCAGTTCTTATTAGAATTTAATTACACACATCTTGAATTTTATAACTTTTATTGGCTTTCTTTATTGTAGAAGTAATACATTTATATTAGAGAGAGAAAAAAAACAGTTAAGCAAAAAGAAAAACCACTCATAAGCTCTCCTTTAACACTGGCTGTATATCCTTCCACACTTTTTTTCTATGGTCACTTAGGCAGTTTTTCCGCTTTGGGGATCATACTATTTTGCAGTTTTTTAAAGAAAATGTACTAACAAAGCACTAAAATACCAATATACATACTTTTTCAACATCACCTTTTATGAATCTGTGATATTCACTTTTATATATAAGCCACCACTAATTCAGCCAATCCTCTGCTATAGGCATTTAGATTTTTCCTTTTTTTTTTGCCATCATACAAAAAATCTTTAATTTTTCAATAGTATAAATTCTAATAAATATCATATCTATGTAAATAATTTTAAACCTTAATATAAGTAATGCATGAAATAATTAATAAAATTAATTAAATATAAAATCACTACATTTGTCCACTGTTTCATTTGTTAGCTTTGACTTTCTACCTAAATTTAAGTGTCTTAAGGGTAGATCTAGCGTTTTCTAATTTTTCATCTCTCATCAGGACAACAGATATTCAACTGTGCCTGAAGAAGAATTAGTTTATTTCACTTAAATTTTTAGATAATAGTGGCATCAATTCTTCATTGTAATAGAAGATCTTGGGTTATGTTACCATAGATAATGATGTAAGAACATGTTTTCCTCCTAAGGACTATTTCCAGTCCTTCTTAGGAACTGAGGTGAACTTTGGGGGAGGTAAAGATGTGATAAATAAGACGAATGAGTAGTTAAAAAGCAAAAAGGCTGCCAGCTAAATTTAACAATAGCTAGCAGTAAAATTTCTGCATGGTCCTAGTTACTCTGAAAAATTACAGCACTCTCTAGTGTGGAATACATTGATTATTTTTCAAAACTTGTATGAGAGTTTATATGATGAGAAACAAGTCTTCTTGGCAATGTCCTGTCCATAAAGACTCTAGTAGTGACCCTCAAGCTCCATCTGAGCTGCTCAGTAGTCCTGCTACATCGCGATGCACTGGTCCACTTTCCCCTCTCCTCCAACTCCTACACCCTTCTCTTCTCCACCATCAGCTGAGTCCTCACTCCTGAGTCTCCTAAGAAAATGGAATCACCCAGACAAGGACCCCCGGCATCTCCCACCACCCCAGACCAGCCTCCCTGAGCATCCCTGCCTGAGCCGCCTTCTTGCTCTTGCTGGGGGATGAACTGACCCAACCTGACTCAAGAACTTCACTCTAGAAGTTGTCCACTCTCTCTTGACTTCAACAGTTTCCCCTCTTGACTGGATTCTTCTTACCAACAAGGTCTAATTTCTCCCATCACCCTCTACCCATGTCTCCATTTTGCCTTTCACAGCAAAGCTCCTCTAGAGAGTGGTTCACATCCACTGCCTCTACCTTCTCGCCTCCCAGTCTCTCCGAGACTCACTTCAGCCAGGGTGAATCCCTATCACTCCCTGCTGCCAAAGACACCAGTGCTCTTCAGATCATTCAAAGTCAGTGGGGGGGACTTCCTGGGTGGGGTCCAGTGGTTAAACCACTGAGCTTCTGCGGCAGGGAGCGACAGTTCCATTCCTAGTTGGGGCACTAAGATCACATATACCCTGTGGCGCAGCTGAAATAAACAGAAAACAAATAAATATTCAATTTAGAAAAGAGTCGATGGTACGTGCTCTTCAATAAGTCGCATCAAAGCACTGGCACCACTGATTGGCCCCTGCTTCTCGAAACATCCACTTTCACTTGGTTTCTAGGATGCTACGCTGCCCTCTCCCCGACTCTCACCATCGCTGTTTCTCAGTCACCTTGGCCAGATCTTCATTTTATTCCTCTTCTGGCCTCTGAAGGCTGCCCTGCTCCGGGGCTTATCCTCAGACCTCTTCTCTTCTCCACCCACGTTCCCAGACTTTCTGTGTTGATGACACACAGATTTCCAACTCTAGTCTAGACATCTCTTCTGAAGTCTCAATCTCCCATGTTTAATTGTTTACTCAACGTTTTCACTTAGACGTCAACAGGTGTCTGAAGTTTGGTGGTTGGTTGGCTGGTTGATGGTTTAGCCGCTAAGTCATGTCAGACTCTTGCAACCCCATGGACTGTAGCCTGCCAGGCTCCTCTGTCCGTGGGATTTCCCGGCTAAGAATTCTGGAGTGGGCTGCCATTTCTTTTCCAGCAGATCTTCCGGATCCAGGGATCAAACCCAGGTCTCCTGCATTGCAGGCAGATTCCTTACCAACTGAGCCTCCGGGGAAGCCTGACGTTTATTTACTTTCTCCAAATGCAAACATTTGAACTCCTCCCTACCCCATTACCTGTTCCTCCTGTAGCCTCCCCCATCTCACAAAACGGAATTTCTGCTAATCTGCTATTTAGGCCAAAGTCTAGAATTTCCTTTGACTCCTTATTTCTCTCACATCCCACAGCCGAATCATCAGTAAGTCCCGTCTGGTTTACTTTGAACATATATGTAGATTCCATTTGCAGCTATTATTGCAGTCCAAATCACCATCACCCCCCTCTTAGCCCATCTCGATAGCCTCCTAAATGCTCTCCGTGTTCTCACTCTTGTTGTCTCCTCCACTTGCCAAACAAAATGATTTTTTAGGAGCCAAGGCCAGACAGGGTCCCTTCTCTGCAGAAACCCCTGTAAATGCCCGTAAATGTCACCTAAACTAAAAGCCTGGCTAGCTCTCTGGCACGGTCTCCCGCTTCTCCCCTTCCTGCTCTTCTGCATCAGGCACTGTGGCCCTGCTGGCCCTGTCCACCCTGCCTCAGACCTTTGCACCTGCTCGTCTCCACGTGTGAAAAGCTCTCCCCTGAGATAGCTCTGTTCTCTGCTCATTTATGTCTCAGACTGTACATACATACACACACACACACACACACACACACACACACATATATGGTCAAGTAGTATGTTTTTTATATGTAAATATATATATTTGTTTCATTGTCTGTCTCTCTCCCCCACCCCAGTCTCATCACTAGAATGAATTCTGCACGTCAGCTCATAGAACAGTGCCTGCCACAAAGAGGTGGCTGAACAATTATTGAACAAAACACCACTCAAAACTATTCAAATCTCACCAGTTCTTCCAGGTGTTACTTGTGCAGTACTGAGCTGAGATTCTACAGAACATCTGGTTTTGAAATAATAAATCTCAGTCATAATTCTGAGGACTTTGCCCAGTGAGTAGAACTCAGAACTTTCTTAACAGACATTTCCTCCAGTGTTTCGCCTCCCTTTGTCTTTGATTGTCTCCCTCTAAACACCATACTGCATTCTCTCTCATCTGACTTTAACTTTGCCCTGCTATGTCTTGTTCAAGGTACAACATTTCAAATTCTGCCTAAGCAAAATGACTATATCTTCTCCACACCCTCAGATCCTTTAAGAGGGTGCTGGAGGAGGAGAAAAGCAAGGACTTGAGAACCGCTCACTTCTTTCTTCTGTCTTCCTTTGCTCTTTTTGTTTCTGCATATTTCAGTCTTTCCTATTTTATTTTACAAAATCAAGGGGGTTTCTGGGGACAAAGTTTACTGACTTCAATACTATGGTACAAATTACTGTCTCTGGAAATCATATCCTGCCTTTAAGAAACGTACCACAGATGAAGCCCCTATTCTGGATCAGCACACACATCTAATTAGGTAAGAAGAACAGTATATCAGGAAAGGTTGAAAGTTGCAGGCATGGGAAATAAATTGACTTCTACTCAAGTTACCGCCGTGAATATACAGAGGAAAGGACCTGCATCTGGTTCACATCGTAAAAGCCTTAGTGCTCCGAGCAGCATTTCAAGCCCAGGGGATGGCCAACAAATGCTCATGACAATGATGCTGAGGCCGTCCGCAGCCTGACCTCTAGAGCAGTTCTGGTAAAGAGTGTCCAGTTCTTGATTTACCATCTTAATTTTATGTGATTCTGAATATGCTTTACAGGCTTTAATTCAAATTACCCACTTCTGACTTTGAAAATGAAATAACTAACTGCCTATCAGACTTCCAGCTCCTCCAGGGCAGAGATTTTTGTCTTAACCAGCCGCCACAGAAGCCCCTGATGTGCAGTCCTGGACTTAACTTAGAGGTCAATTCCTTCTAATTCCACCTCCCTGAGTGACTAAATGAAACAACCTATCATAGTTGCACCTCTAATTGCTGTCCCATCCCATACTTGAGAATTTCAAACTAAGAAACTTCCCCTTCTGAGTCTTTGGCAAATAGGAAATGACCTAATAGCCTTTCTTGTATCCATATTCATCCTGGACCAGAAACAAGGTGGCAAGATTGGCTTCCATCACACCCCCACCCCCCCCAACCCCACCCTCTCACCACAACCAACGCCAACCCCCACCCTCTCACCACAATCTACCGTGATGCACCCAGCTCCATTCACAGCTGGGCGGACACAGATTGTTTTCAAAACAAATTAATCTACTCCACCCTCCTAGCGATCTTCTCAAGCCTGGCACTAGGGAGAAAACACTGCTTGATGCTACTAAAAAGCAAAGTTATCACATTGACACTCACATGCTTACAAGAATGAGGAATGCAGAAACATCACGGTTCAGAAGACTATAAGCAATGGCCCCGCCAAGGCAGATCATCAGAATTCTGTCCTGACGGTGAGGCCAGGCAGGGACCTCTGAGAAGCCAGGATGCTTTGTCAAAAGGGGCACCAGATTCATGGCACCAGGGGACTGAAGACTGCTCCTACCCCTTGGACCGCTGTTCATCAGAAAACTGGAGATGCTAGCAGAGGAAAATACCCAGTGTGGGTCTCAACCTATTCCAGGAGGCTCTGCAATGCTGCTAGAAAAATTACCTTGGCCCCTTCCGCTTCCTCGCAGCCATTGCTTAGCTTTCCACGCAGACGTTCAAAATGGGGCCTTTGAAAACTCTGCCCTCAAACGAAGGTGGTTCAGAGCAACACTTTGGCTGATATCACAAGACTCCCAGGGCAGCGCTTCGCTGCTTCCTCAGCATATGCCAGTGCCCATTTTACAGGGGCGATTTATGGTCCTTCTCTCAGTAGAGCGAGCCAAAGTTTTATAATCTTCATTAAAAGTCAGCACCACATGTAATAATACAGAATACTGCCTGTACACAAGGGGGCCAAGTTATAGGTGTTCAGGGAAACGTGGCAGAATTTCTCGGCCCTGGCAGGCGTAAAGTTGCAGGCACTAGCACTGTACTAACACAACCCCCTTTTATTGCAAATGTTCCTTCAGTCGAAGTCCTAATTACTTTCTGTAAAACCCTAACCACCATCAAGCTTTCTTCCGACAGGGCAGCCGCGCGCTGGCCTTCAAGTGCAGCAGCAACACCCTGGCGGCCTCTGGAGTGGGCGGCGGGCAGGGGGCTGGACCCCAGCGGGACTGGGGAGGCAGCCGCGAGGCAGGCTCGTGGGTGAGCTTCGCCATCGCACGCGCCCCTTTCCAAACCCTGGCGTGTGGACTCAGAGGCCACCTCGGTGGGACAGGCGGAGGCCCTCCTGGAAAGGATTCCAAAGTCAGTATCAACGTGAGGTCAGAAGCTACTCTTTCTCACCCCGTCTGCTCCCAACAGGGGGACCGGTCAGCTTTGAGGGGCCCGCGGCGCATCTTTTCCTGCCCCTTCTTGGGAAACCGCTAGGCAAGCCCGGAATTCCAGGTCTCGAGGTCCCACTCCCCTTCCAGGGTCTGGCGCCCGACTCTGCCCGCTCCCCACGTGCCACACCAGCCATCACCTCTCCAGCCACCCCTCTCGCCCCCCGTCCTGGCCTTTCAAGGCCCCTGGGCGAGTCGCCGGCCAGGCCGGACCGAGCCAGGCGGCCAGGAGGGCCAGGAGCAGGGGGCTCTCCAGGCCGCGCGGCCGCACAAAGCGGGGAGAGCGGCGGCGGCGTGAGGCGCGCCCCCTCCCGCGAGCAGGCCGAGCGCGCGCCCGCCCCGTGTCCCTCCGCCCCAGCCCCCGGAGCGCCATTCGCGGAGCGGCTTACGCTAGTCGCCGGGCGTACGGCGCCCCAGCGGCCGGGGAGGTGCGCTGCCCGGCTCCCGTAAAGTTATTGTGAATGGGGAGCGGGTGACGTCAGCGCCGAATGTCAACAATGTAGCGATTGAGAGTGTGGGCGTTCCGGGGAGAGCGCGAGCCGCGCGGCGCGGAGCAAACAGCGCCGAGCAGCCGCCGCCTCGCCAGCAGCAGCAGCGGCAGCGCCAGCGGCAGCAGCAGCGGCAGCGGCCACCGTGCACGCCCGGCTGCGGTCGCAGCAGCGCCAAAGCCAGCGCCCGCCGCCGCCCTCGCCACCCCGCCTGCCCACTCCCGCGGCCGCCGGGCTCTCGCTTTCTCCCCGGCCTCCCCTCGACCCTTCCCCTCCCCCTTCCCGCCACTCCCGGGGGGCTGGGGACGCGCTGCCATGTGATGCGCCTCCTCTCCGGGAGCTTTCGGTGACCCCCACCCCTCCCCGATCCGCCGACCGCCGGGAGGGGGCTGCGGGCTGGGAGGACGCGGGCAGGAGGAGACGGAGAAGAACGCAAAGTTCTCTGGCGAGGTGAGTCCGTGGCCCGCGGGTCCCGGGCCCCCGCGGCGGGGCAAGTTGGCCGGGGAGGGGGCGCGGGGGGAGCGGGCTCGCCCGACTGGCGGGGAGGCGTGAGGAAGCGGCGCGGGAAGGGAGCCGCGGCTGCCGGGCGCGCACGCAGCCGCCAGCCGAGCGCCCTGCCCGCTTTGATGGCATTTTCTAGGAACGGGAAGGGGGTGGGAGCTGAGCAGGCGGACGCACGGCTCCGGCCGTGCGCTCTCTCGCCCGGCTGTTTACGGCGGGCGAGGCGGCATTGTATTTTGCTCGCGTCGACGGGTGTTTTGGAACAGCAGGGGGAGGAGGAGCAGAGGGTAATAAGTCAGGCGTGGGGAGGGCGGGCTGGAGGGAGGCGCGCGTCCGCGCGACCGGAGCAGCTGTCAGACCCACGGCCCTGCGCTCGGGCCCCCGGCCCGCGATCGCGGTGCCAGGCCGGGCGGCCTCCTCCCAGCTCGCGGCGTCGGCGCCCGGGGTTGCTCCGCGAAGCTTTGCGCTCGGCTGTCAGCCGCCGCTTTGCGCTCGGCTGTCAGTCGCCGCCGGGTAGCTGAGACTACAGCGACTGGCGGGGTATCAAAGCCCAAGTTTAGGGTCCCGGGAAGAGGTAGCCCAGGGACTCTCGGCGCAGACCTTGGGCTGCGCGCTGGGTACGAAAGCTACGAGCCAAGGACCGGGTCATTGGCATGAGTCCCGGGGAGCTCGAACCGAGGGGCTCGTGCCTTCAGACAGGAAAATCTTGCACCTTCCTCTTCCACGATTCTGCATGAAATCAAAGTGCAACACACACCCCCTCTTCTGCCTGCCTGCACTTCAGTCTGCAAACCCCTTTTGGGCTCCACCTAGGAGAGGAGTTTATCCAGGGGACACCTCTCCACCGCGCCCTCGCAGAGGCGCCCTGTGGGGTCTCGCAGTTTTTCAGGAGCCGAGCACCCATGGAGAGGGAGGCGGTTGGCACTCCTTGGACTACCCTAGCTGCCCGCGAGAGGGGACTCGAGTGAGCACCTAGGCGACCTCGGTTTGGCCGGGGATTTGCAAGAACTCGGGACCGTGGGAGGAAGCGGGCAGAGCCGGGTTTGTGCGTGTGAAAGGGACCGCGCACCCCAGGCTTCCAGGGTCGTGGGCGCGCGAGGTACCTGCAGCACCGTCTCGCATGTAGGCGAGTTTGATAACTTGGGGGGAAGTTCCCGCACCGCCGTCAGATGGTTTTGTCTGTGGCCGGAGAAGGAGCGCTTCGCAATTTGCCTGTCTGGTCACCGTCGTCTCGACGACCCGTGACCCCCGGGAAACAGGGGGGACGAGGCCGCCCAGCCCCGGCAGAGCTGCGCTCTCTCGGCCGCCTGGCGGGGGGAGCGGCGGGACGCAGCGCTCCTCGGCTTTCACCTTCGCGGTCTAGGGCTGCAGTCTCTCACTCCCGGTGTAAATTTCATCTGTTGAGTGTATTTAAGTAAAATGGGTAATTACTTTAGATAAAAATCCTTTCCTGCCTAGTGGGAACCTTGGCGGAGATGATGCCTAATGAGATATTTTGCTTTTGTCTGTTTAGAGTAAAATTAGAGATGTTAACTCTGATAACGGTTTTCTCAGATCATTAAAATGTAACATGTAGGAAAGGCATGTTGAGCTGCGAAGGCTCTGGCTGACATGAAAGCTGTGAGGGAAAGGCTGCCCCTCGGTTGGTGGAGGGGCTGTTTTGGTAAGGCAGCGGCGTCTGGCTTACTATGTGAGATTGCCCCACCCTGCTGCTCCTGAAGCTCACAGCTTGTGAGTACAGGGCGGTTTTCATTCTTACAGGTAATAATAAATGTGAGTCAAAATGACATCTTGTTAGAATTAGCCTTCAGTCTGTAAGAGAGATGGCTAAATAACAGTGTTGCATCAAAATGCTCCCCTGAAAGGTCTGTCAGCATTTCCATTATAAATGCAGTTTTTCAGTTTATAATTTCACCACAAAACTTTTGAGTGGCTGAAATGTTTTTCCCTTCTAGTGTTCTGCTTTTAAAAAAAAGTATGTGATGATTGCCCACTTCCATCCTATTTGCTGTTCCTGAAACTTGAATATCATTCAGATGAGCGTCCCAGATATGGAAAACACAACCATGGAATAAAGAAGTTTTGTTAGAATGTACTTTATTTGTGACGAGTAATATTTTCATTTTGGATTTTGGAAGGCTTTATGTTTGCCATTTGGTAATCATAAACGTGTTAATTCTGTATCTGTCAGTTCTGCAGGTGGATTGAAATGTCAGTTCATGCTGTATATGCCAGGATTACATGGAAGAGCGTTCTCCTCATGTATGTGTCTGTGAGCTCATAGCTAAATTATATGAGCATCTGTTACTTACCTATCCATTTTTTTATGTTACATGTGAAGATCTGCAATAAAGGAGAAGAGGTAAGGCAGAAAGAAAGGGAAGGAGTCAGGGAACCCCTCTCCCCCACCCCCATAACTTTTCAGCATTTCTAGTGTGTGAGAGAAAGCCATTCATTTTCTTTCTTTTGAATTATGCCTTTGACTCAGTGTGTTTAGGCCAGTCCCTTTCAGTCACTCACCTCTGGCTACAGTGTGAGGGGCTTAATTATTTGTAAAGTACTCTGACATCCCTGGATGAAAGGCACTGCAGAAGTGCAAAGTATTGTTATCCTCATATGGAATTTAATGATCCATTACAGTTCATCAGGAAAATGCATTTTGCAGCGATGGTGGGAAATGTTCCCACCTGATAGAGGGTAATAATAACTGCCTAAAAGTAGGGTCAGATTACAGATGAGACAATTAACTCTAGCCATGTGCTCTTCAATTTGTTGCAATTCATTTAGTGATCAAAGTGAGTCGCAGAGAGACAGATGGTCAGGTTCACATCTCTCCTAGGCCAGCCCTTCACTTCTGAGCCCACTGCCTGCACAGGCAACAGGACCTCCTCATTAGTGCTTGTGAACTGTTCCTCAGAATTGGTGATCGAGGCTCCCGGGACGCCGACAAAAGGGCTCAGGCCAATCTGTATTGTTGTGAGCAGTTTAATTTTACTTGGATTAAGTCCTGCTTAGTGTCTCTGGGATGGATCCAGCCTTAACAAGGGAGGAGAGAGATCCTAGTGGCTCTCTAGCTCAGCGGGGCTGGGCTTCACTGCCCTAGTTTTTGTCTACCTCAGATTTCAGTGGGTGCAGTGTCTGGCTTCTTGAAAATGTTGGCTTATACTCAGATACATAAACACCCTCCTGTCTGACTGAGGGGTGGGGAGCAGGACCGGCTTGGTGGGCACGTGACCTGCACCGTTGCCCAGGACCCCTCCCCTCTCAGAAGGACCTCACACGTGGTTTCATCTTCTGCTCTTGTTCTTCTTGAGATCCTTAATAGTTCGCGAACTTGGGGCCCTTCATCTTCCTTGCTCACCGTCGAGGAGGGGGCATGGCGTGGAGTGGCAGGCACCCGCTGCACCATCCCAGCTCCTTGCCATCAGGCGGGAAGCGCTGGGAATAGTGGCTTTGTGTCGCCCCGCTGTCTGATTTTTCTGAGGGAAGCTGGATATCAGGGTTTTGATGTGGAATCCCCTACTTTCTAAGTATTTGCTCACACTTTTTTTAATAACACTGGGCAGAAACATTGTAAGTGCTGGGGCTGGTCTGTAGGCTGCCCACTCCTGAGTTAGCTAGAACGTCTTACTGTTAACATTTCTGTCTTTGGCTATTTCCTAAAGGCTGACACATCGTAGATGATTTTTGAGTCTACACCAAGTGAATGGTTAACTGTGGTCAGGAAAATTGAAAAAGGCAAAAAACCCAAAACGGAATCAAATGAAATCAACACTGAGTCCCACTCAGGGATTGATAGCTTTCTTTTTAACAGAGAATACAATGTGAAAGGCCATATAATTAATACCAAGGGCACCATATAATCCTTTGCAGGTAAATAATCTATTTCTTTGGGTCACTTGCCCTCTATCTAATTGTTATTGACCAGATTGGGTAACATGGCTGTTTAATGCCTAAGGACTCCTCCAGGAGAATTTGACATTTGCCAGCACCCACTAAAACAATAGCTGTGGTTTATTGAATGTTCACCATGTGCCAGAAACAGTCCTGCCTCTTTCCCTGAACATTGACTCCTCATTTCCTTCCTCGACTCCTCAAGGCAACCCTGAAAAGCAGGCATTGTGCCCATTCTACAGAAGAGGAAGGTTCTCATTGGAAAGGATTCCCTCAGAAGGCAGTGTGTGTTGCCCTGGCTGTCTAAAGGTTATTTCCCTGTCCTGTATACACAGTCTAGCCCAGAGTCAATGACTGGGCTTGGCGTTGGGGGTCATAGCATACAGAGAACCCCGTCTCTACCCTGGAGTACAAGGAATAGGGAACAATGTAAGATGCAACATAATCTGTCAAAATCAGTGATTCATGCAGCAAGCACCACATCTGCCTGTCAGGAAGGTTCCAGTGACATAGGACCCTATCAGAGGCACAAGCAGTTCAGAAGTCAGGGCTGGCTGCAAAACCTGGCATTACTCTGGAGAAGAAAAGAAGCTTTTGGCAGAGCTGAAGCCGTGTTAGGGAAAGCAGTACCAAGGCCTTTGGAATGATAGAAAATCGCTCCTGGATTGCCGATGACAGCATATAACCTATTCTTGTCCCATTTTTAAATTTCGTGTAAATATTTACACATTGTTCAAGTCCAAACTGAAACCTGCTATGAATTAAACATTTTGTAAACTCAGATTGCCCAGAATTATTACTCATCTTTTTTTATTTTTTGGTCTGTGATGATATTTAATAGAAAAGTAGTTTCTTTGTCAATTTAAGGCTTTTACTCCCCCCACCTTTTTTTCTTGTTAATTTCAAATGTCAGTTTCCTGAAGACTGAAACTTACTCTCACCATCAGCATGCCACTCAGCTTCCCTGAAGCTGGAAGTCTCAGAAGCACCAGTGTGTCCTTTTCAAGGACCATTTCTTTTCTAAAGAATATGGAAATTGAACCTGGTCCTACTAGTGGCAGTCCTTCAAAAATCAGGCAGGAATGTTGCTTTTGTTTTTCCTTGAGCTACTTTTTTCCAAAATAATAAATCTTCCCAATCTGAAAGCATTTCACGTACTTCTTCATCCTCGTCATTGGAATTACAGCCAAAATGTCTCTCAGTCTTCCCCAGTGACCTCATAATCACGGCTTCTCCAGCACATTACCCTGGTTAACTTCTCTTTTGTTCCTCAGCCTGATTATAAATTGGCCTTTGGTGCTGAGATGTGTCGTTTGCCTCCCTGACCTCTTTGTTCCACTCCTGGTGGAGGACACGGCACCGATGCCCCTGCCAGTGGCTGCCTGGTTACTGGTTCTCTCTCCTGCTTGAGTCAGCTTTCAGCTTCCCTTTCCCCAAGTGCTGCCATCCTCCTATTTCCAGCTTTCCCATGCTTCTCGTGATTATCTTCATTTATTCCTGAGCCAGCAGCTGGCATGTGGACGGACTCCAGCTTAGTGCAGAGGGAAGCATTCTGCATTTCCAAGTCCATTGTCAAAATTCCAGTCTTACTCCGTCCTTTTGTCTCTCCCTTGCCACTTTCTGTGGATGCTTCAGGAGTTGCCTCAGGCTGCGTGTGTCTACCCCGTAAAAGGCTTAGACTTTGGAGTTTAAAGCTGGGAGATCCCAGTGTGGTTATTCCTGTTCTTATCCGTAGAAAACCAAAGTCAAGGTGCCGCTCAGCGAGTTCGCTTAGTCTCCCAGGATCTACAGATTATAGGCAGGTTTTATATTCTTCCATCCTGTATTCTCCTAATTATCGGGAGCTCATGGATGGCATAAAATGGGCCAGGTGTCCAGAAGTGGCATACTTTAGAGGCAAGTGGCTCATTCCTTCACTAAACAGATATTGAGTATCCCTTACATGGCAGATGTAGTGCTGGGTGAACATGATGCTTTTGGGGAGCAAGCCCCATTCCAGCCCTGACCTCATGAAGCACCCCATCTAGTAGGAGGGATGACATTTATCAGATAGCCACAGATGACTTATTGCAGACTCTGACAGGGAAAGTTATTATATGCACTGGAGGATATGCTGGAGGGGGTGTGACCTGGATGGGAGGTTGGGGCAGCCTAGCCCAAGGAATTATGGAGTCAGCTGCCATCTGAACCTGTCTGAAACTAGCTAGGTTTCCCCCTACTCTCCCTGGACTGTAAAGAAGGCTGAGCACTGAAGAATTGACGCCTTTGAACTGTGGTGTTGGAGAAGACTCTTGAGAGTCCCTTGGACTGCAAGGAGATCCAATCAGTCATTCCTAAAGGAGATCAGTCCTGGGTGTTCATTGGAAGGACTGATGCTGAAGCTGAAACTCCAGTACTTTGGCCACCTGATGGGAAGAACTGACTTATTTGAAAAGACCCTGATGCTGTGAGATTGAGGGCAGGAGGAGAAGGGGATGACAGAGGATGAGAGGGTTGGATGGCATCACTGACTCAATGGACATGACTTTGCGTAAACTCCGGGAGACAGTAAAGGACAGGGAAGCCTGGCGTGCTGCAGTGCGTGGGGTCTCAAAGGGCTGGACATGACTGACCAACTAAACAAGAAGTCTCCCAAGCCTATTAATTCCCTCCTATCTGTGGCCCTTTGGAATATTGCATCAACCATGGTATAACCTGTTGAGTCATTTTGGCCAATAATGGTTCCTGTATACAGAGTCCAGAATTGATTTATTTACCTGTGTCTTTAGAACCTGATAAAAACAGAATTAATTGCCAAGAATATTGTTTCCCTACTGGAAAAAAAAATGCAAGTTAGCATTCTTGTTTTGGGCATGTTGAGGGTCATTTGGACAATATTTGAGTGATCAGAACCTGCAGGCATGCCCTCCCAGTTGTCTAATATGCGTGGGCCCCGGGGCGAGGGGCTTTGGTGAAAATCAGAGTCCAGCTGATCAGAAGCCCCTGCCTGTCCCAGACCGGCAGGGTCTCCAGCCTCTGCAGACCCAGGATGATTATACAGACTGTTCTTAGCACAATTTAGGAGTGCAGACAGCGTCTGTTTAAAACAAATGGATTTATTATGTGCTAAAACGCCTCTCTCTCCTTTTTTTCCTATGATAGCTAACCTATGTTGGGAGTCTTAAGTGTGTGTTCTTCATATTAACTACTCAATTCATATAACCACCCGGAGGCAGGTGTGATCATTAAAGACTGAGGCATGGATGTCACTTGGCTAATGAGTGGCTGAGCTGGGTTTGGACGTGAGGTGTCTGATGCTAGAACCTGTTCTCTTAAACACCTGCTGTTCTGCACCCCCTCTTCCTTTTTGCTCTCCATCACATCTCAGAAGTGAAAATATAGGCCATCTCACTCTATTGGATATTTTATTGACATCTATCTGAAAGAAAAAATTGGAAAATAATTTCTCAGTGAGCCTGAGTGAATGCATCCTTTGTCCTTCTCCTTTCACCTAACTCATCTTCTGATAATTGCATTCCTCAGTTCTCAGCGTCCGTCTGAGGATTCAGAGGATGGAAGTGATAACATGCCAAGACACAGGAAGAAGTAGACACAGAACATGAATCCTATGACTCTCTTCCCAGGGTTTTTCTGTAACTCATGCTCCCACCCTCCTGTTAAGTGAAGAATTTGTTTATAGCTTGCTTGCTTTTTTTTTTTTTTTTCTACTGAGAAGGAAAAATTTCATTCAGAACCAATTCCATCAGAGTTCATAATGAGAAATATTAGCTGCTAGTAACAGATAAAAACAGGTAACCTTTGCTCCATCCTAGTTAATTTCAGGAAGAGATTATCTTGCCAGATTAGCATGTTGCAACTCTCAACAGGAGATTTGAATGATTTTAAAGGACTCCGCTAGGCAGTTGGTTTGGTCGTGACCCCAATTACCCCGGGTTTGCAGGGTGACTGTTTAGAATGCTGACTCAGCTGTGTCCTGGGCCGGACGTCCAAGTTGTCATCTTTAGTCAAGCGGCATTATCCTTGGAGCTGCTGGAACGTTTAAGCATACGCTTGAAGCTCAATTTGGGAAATGATCAAGCATATGACTGTACTGTGCTTATTTTTCAGTATTTAGTTCAAATTTTGGAGATGGCTAAATGGGGAGATGCTTAGCGTGTCACTGTTGGAGGTTTTAAGTGATTAAAAAAATCAAGCAGATGAGTGCATAAAGATTTCTATGCAAACAATGATGAGCTTAATTTAAAGCTGCTGATTTAGTGTGAGAATTACTTGCACTGATTTGTAGAACATCTATAGAGGTTCAGGCTTCCATATTATGCAAATGAATGAGCCCTGAAGAGTCAAACTGAAAAAAAAATGAAATTAACTATAAAAGATATTATTACCCATTCAGCAAGTGGAAAATGTAGACTGACTTAGAGTTAACCCTTGCTTCTCATGTGTCTCCTTGAGAAGATCGGTGTTGGGGTGATGACCTTGACTTCATTGGGAAGAAGCCAGGCAGGCTTGCTGTGAGTTCTCCCGGTGTCCACTTTCTGTCCTGACTTCACTCTCTGCTCTGCTTCCTTGAGGCCGCCCAGTGCACTTAACCAGTCCCCTCCTTGACTTTCAAAACCAATCTCAGAAAAGGATTTTATGAAAACTGTCTCTTGTTGTTGTTGTTTAGGTGTGGAGTCGTGTCCGACTCTTGGCGACCCCGTGGACTGAAGCCCACCAGGCCGCTCTGTCTATGGGATTCTCCAGGCAAGAATCCTGGAGTGGGTTGCCATGCCCCTCTCCAGGGGATCTTCCAACCCAGGGATTGAGCAGCAACAACCAAGTGTATTACTTGTTTCTGAAGCATCAGCTTATTAATAGGAGATAAAGTGAAAGAAGTAAAATCCCTAGCGATGGGGCTAGTAGAATCTCATACACTGGTAACCTGGTGATGGCAGGAACTTTCTGAGCAAAGAGGGCGCTCTGTATAAATCCAACCATGGAGACAGAGAATATGGGCAAGCAGATTAGAATGTATAAACCACACAGTAGTATTAAAAATAGGAAGAGCAGATGATTTTTAATGTGATAATACGTTTGTCAGAAAGCATCACCTTTCTCTTGCCAGACACTCGATCTGATTGCATAAACCTGGGTAGCAAGATGGTGTGTTATTTGACATTTAAACGGAGGTTCAGGGGAAAACCACTTGGTCTATAACTAGGAATTTTTGTCAGTTAGTCAGTAGCAGGGAACCTGAAATACTCTATTATCCTTAGATGTTGAATTTTATTTATTTATTTTTTTTCATTTGTTTTTATTAGTTGGAGGCTAATTACTTTACAATATTGTAGTGGTTTTTGCCATACATTGACATGAATCAGCCATGGATTTACATGTGTTCCCCATCCCAAATGTTGAATTTTTAAAAGAAGGAGAAGAAAAAAAAAAGAGTGGATTTCACCCATCTGCCTCCCCACCCTACACTTCTACTGATTACAAATTGAGTTGATAAGTCTGTTTCAAAAGTGACATGCCCCGTGCCATGAGCATGACTGGTGGTGACAAGTGGACACTTGGAGAGGTTGACTGTTCAATGACATTACGCTTTTTTTAATAATTTTTATTTTTTTGGCATGTGGGATCTTAGTTCCCTGACCAGGGATTGAACCTGTGCCCTCGGCGTTGGGAGCACCGAGTTCTAACCACCTGACTACCAGGGACGTCCCAACCCTGCTGCTGTCAGATAGACCTGCTGCCTTCTGAATGCCCGGTGGGGATGAGTCTGAGCCGGCTTCCACCCTGCCCCTCCCCCAGGCAGACTCCGCCGGCAACCATGCTATGTTGAGTTGATGGCGCCATCTAGTGTCAGTCCGGGGAAATGTCCTGCCGTGCTCCCCTTTGATGCTCTGGGGGTCAGGAGGCCCTGCTCTCTGGAGGACGCTGTCTAGCAGGGGGACCGCTCCCTAATTCGTATCTTCTTCTGTCTTAGGGCTGCGTCTGTGCTTTCCTGTGTCTCTGACGCCATTTCTCTCTGGTCTCCTCTGTCTGATACCCCCTCTCTGTAGCTCTTCTTCCTTCCTTTTTTTTTTTTCTGTTCCAACTCTTGGTGAATTTTTTGGAACAACAGCAACAAAAAAATCGAAACTCACAGCCAATAAAAGAGTTTCCTGATGATATGTTATGGCAAAATAGGAGAGTGTCATGCATTTTAAAGTGGAATTAACCACGAAAGGTCATATTGGAGAACCAGAGGGAAACTGGAGAAAGTCTGAAAGTCTCACCTAGAAGACTGCCTCTAAGGAGGTGTTTCAAACAGTCACTCCATAATGTTTTCTTTAGTTTTTAATTGGCTTTGGAACTATTGTTATTCTGTTATTTTCTCTTTTAAAACAAATGTAACCTCTGATTCGAATTTTAAATTTGAGACAACCTTCATGGAATATCCTGAACATGGTGGTGTTTCTGTGTGGGACGATGTGTTCTGAGTTCCGAATAACCCGTTTCCCTCTGGAGTTTTGGGTCCAGTATTCGGTGAGAGAAAGAAGGTGAAAAGACGTGTAGGACCCAGCCTGAGACGTGATTACACCAGGACGTTCGTGGGATCCGAGTTCGTGTACAGGTTTAAGCTCCCACATCAAACAATAAATTTTAAATTTCCACTTGTGTTAAACATCTCGACGTTGTGGGTTTGAAAGTAAGTCCCCTCTGAAAAACAGGAACTGTGCTTGTCTGTTAGCAGTTTTTGTGGTCGATCGGGCAACTATTTTGATTTTTGTCAGAAGGGAGGAAAAGCAGTTAAATCCAGTTAAAATTAAAACTGGTGAAAATGAACTGGCTCGTGCGATTTGAGTGCAGCTGTTCCCGCATCCCAACAGGGAGAGCGAGTTGTTTATTTCCCCTCTTCAGGAGTTTTGGTTGTCACCCCCGCTTTTTGAGCAGCGGCCTCTCTGCGCCGCGTCTGGCCTGTGTCTGCTCGGGGCTGGACCTTGGAAAACAGGAGCGGTGAGGGGACAGAGGTTCCTGTTTGCCGATTTGCATGTACCTTGTTTTTGTTTTTGCCGGGTAGGCGTGTGCACCTCCTGTCTGGAGAGCCGTTTGGCGTGTCAGCAGTTTCCTCGCAGCCGCGGGTGCTGACTCATGCGGCTGTCACAGCCCTCAGCTGGCCCCAGGCCGGCGGCCCACAGCACCAGCGCCGCCTTGGAGAGCACCTCGGCCACTCGCTGCAGCGAGACTATTTTCAGATCTGTGGTCGTGGCCGAGCTGGGTTCCCTTCTCCCTCCATCAACCAGACACAGCTTTTGTTTCCCCGGGGTAGAAAACTGGGCATGTTTCTAGCTTAGTGACTGCTTGGGCATCACGGTATTTCTGGGAAGCCCCCAGAGAAAACCGATTTTTACTTCCTTTTAATTTTCTGGGGCTCTTTATAGGGAGAGGGGAGGGGGGATGAGAGTAAGAGAAAGGGACTCTGCTGTTATTGCCTCCCTAGCACCAGAGGGAACTCTTCTGAACAGTTAGCTGAGGTTTTCCTGGTGTGACCCAGATCTGACCCACTTCTCCCTGTGTCAGTGAAGCGTGTGCGCCTGGACCGGGGCAGTGGGCAGGAGGTGTTCGGCAGCCAGCCCCACTTTGTTTTATGTGGTTCACGTCCTTAAGTAATGACAGATTTTGTTTGTATCTGTTGCATGTTATTAAGGTTAAAAAAAAAAAAAAACTCAAACCTGACCTCGGGTCATTTTAAAGTTGGCATGTGTTTTCAGAAAAGGTTTCGCTGTTTGTTTTTGGAGTTCAGTTCTGCTTATTTTCATCGGAAAGTGAAAATGTTACTTTTTTTGAGGTTTATAAATAAACTTCCTTTTGCAGATACAGTTGATCAGAGCATCCTGAACTATCTTGAGAAAGATGATTCAAGTGAGATCAGTTAGGGAAAGGAAAGCTTTACACATCCTTGTGGAGTTTGCCTCCATTTTTTTTTTTTTTTCAGCTTCAATAAGCATTCTGAAGCAGCTTTGACCAGTAATAAAGAAAAAGCCAAGCCACAGTGACTGTGTGTAACATGATGTTGATGGAAGTTCTTGGTTTCCGCCGATACGAATGACTCATCAGTATCAATAGAATTGTGACTTCTAATAATAACACAGTGCAAGACCTTCAAAACATGTGGTTTTAGCCCGAGCTGTTAGTGAAAGGTTGGAAAATATTAGTTTGAGCTTTTTTTTTTTTCTGATCTCTTGATTTCACCCAAGTTTAAAGTTGTTTTTTGTAGGTGTGATGATCACACTATTGTTTTTTCATCTTACTGTTTTTAGTTTCGTTATGACCAAGTCGCCAAACTCAGATCATTTCATCGTTTAGAAATCTGTGCAGTAAGCATCTCCCGGCGGGGCTGTGTTTTGAGGGAAATGTGGCTGAAAAGCAAATCCTCCCTGAACAGAGAAAGGAAAAAACCGGTCCGGACTCTGGTCCACCAAGCCGCCAGCCTTCTCCACAGCGTCGATTGTGGAGGGTGGTGGGACCGCTGACGAGCTGATTGCAGAGTGAGTCATTGTCGATCCCAAGAGGAAGGGTAACAGAAAATGCGAGTCAGAGTGAGGAGGGGCAGCTCTGACAGGAAGGACGGTGCTGCCCCGTTCCCAGGGCTGACGGGCTGAGCCCCGCAGACCCCGGGCGTCACAGGGAGTTTAGGTGTGCATGTGTCAGTTGCAGCCTCTCTGCTTGCATCTGTTTGTGGGAGCTTTCTTCTGCTCTTCAGCTTTGGTTTGTTTTGCCTGCAGTTTGGCCAGACCATCAGAGATCGCTATCTTAGCTCGGTGAGACCACAGAGGTCTTACCCCAGGACCTTTCCTTTTTGCATTCTGTAGTGAAAGCAACTGAATTTCTAGACTGTGAAATCAGCGCCTACATTTACCTTTATGCAGATTTTTTTCTTTCTGAACACTTCATCTTTAGAAACGTTGCCTCACTAGCTTCCTAGCTGCTAGAGCCAGTGGCCTTTGCGCCTTGCCTGCTATGTTAGCCTTGATCTGGGAAATAGGAAATGCTTTAAAGAGAAACGCAAAATGAGAATGTTGCTAGCTGAAATTTTGCGTCAGTCTTGCCTCTCTCACAGTTCGTTCTAGATGGCTCTTTTTCTCCTGGCCATCTTCTGCGCATTTTTTCTTTTTAATGCTTATGCCTCCCTTTACTCTCTTTACCCTGGTGTCTTGCTCCTCGGTAGCATTTCCTTCCTTTGCCTCTTGTTCTTCGTTCCTCTTGCCAAGTCTTTACATTTCTTTCTCTGTGTGAACACTCACCTCTTCTCGTTTGTTCTCGTAGATTCTTTCTGCTCCTGCCTGCATGCACACACCCTTTCTGACATCGCTCCTAGACAGACCCAGGAGTGTGCGTATATATGCACGCACCCTGCATACATACGTGGACACATGTGCACCAACACAGCCCCCTCCCTGACCCTGGGCTCTTGCTTATGGAGGCCCCGTAGTGCCTCTGGCTGCTCCTGTTGCTCTCTCTTCCCAGAGCTGGGTTTCTGGAAGGGGTCGTTCGGACAAGAAGGGAATTGGAAGGGGAGCGTGCACTGGCTTGCCACCTGTGTCTAAGAATACATCCTGGGAAGGAGGCTGGGTTCTGAGGCCCAGGAAGAAACCCAGGGGAGGCTCTGACCTCAGAATCCAGGGAGTAGCTTCTTGTTGTTCAGTCCCTAAGTGATGTCCGACTCTTTGTGATCCCCATGGACTGCAGCATGCCAGGCTTCCCTCTGCTTCACTGTCTCCCGGAGTTTGCTCAGACTCGTGTCCATTGAGTTGGTGATGCCATCCAACCACCTCATCCTCTGTCACCCCCTTCTCCTGCCCTCAGTCTTTCCCAACATCAGGGTCTTTTTCAGGGAGTCAGCTCTTCACATCAGGTGGCCAAAGTACCGGAGCTTCAGTTTCAGCATCAGTCCTTCCAGTGAATATTCAGGGTTGATTTCCTTTAGGATTGACTAGTTTGATCTCCTTGCAGTCCAAGGGACTCTTTAAGAGTCTTCTCCAACACCGCAGTTTGAAAGCATCAATTCTTTAGCACTCAGCCTTCTTTAATGGTCCAACTGTCACATCCATACATGGCTACTGGAAAAACCATAGCTTTGACTATACGCACCTTTGCTGGCAAAGTGATTAGGAGGAGGTAGGCCTGCCTGAGCATGGGGAAAGCAGGCAAAGAGGACAAGGTGTTGGGAAGATTCTTCCACCAGCCTTGAGTTGGAGAATCCTGATGGGGTGAGAGATGTCTCCGGATGGGGAGTACTCGTGGGAGGAGGAGGCTCAGAACTCAGGGTGTGAAAGAGGACGGGGATCATCGGCTTGCCTCTGGCTGTTAAAATGCCCACAGAGCCTGGTAGGTCCGGGGAAAGTGGCATGAGATCCCGAGGATACGCAGGCTCCCTCTGCGACCTTGAGCTGTCTCTTGCCCCATCAGAGAGGCCTTCCCCGACCCTGTGGAGTGGGGGGACCACCCTCTTTTCCAGGCACCCACTCTTGTCCTTCCTTTTCTCTGAGGCTCTTCTCACCCTCTGACCTCCTGTATATGAGGTTGCTTGTCCATCCGTCTCCCTCACTATGAAGTCAGCTCCACACTCCTGGGTCTTTGTCTCCTTTGGTCACTGAGTAAGTCCAGGGGCCGGAAAAAGTGACGCTACAGGCTGCTCGTTAAGCATGTATCTGTTGAATGAATGAACTTAGCGACTGTCCCTCAAGAATCACGTGTGGCTTCTCACTGTCCATAGAAAAGACTCAGAGTCCTCAGAAGAGCCTTTAAAGCTCCTTACAGTCTGTTCCCAGGCTTCCATTTCAGATGCACATCAGTGTTTTCTTCCCGCTCAACTTTTGTCAGATATCTCTCTAACTAACTTATGTTTTGACTTTGTACAGTCTTATAATGTTTGTGTTATATCTGTTGGTTCTGAAGTTCTCTTAATTTGTCCTAAATTTACTTACTGTGCAAATAGAGAATTACTTGTCGAGGGGCTTGCTCTTTGCAGGGAACTCTGTTAAGCCCAGGTTATGGTGTGTGGAATACGGACCCAGTAGAAAGCATGGTCCCAGACGGTAGGGAAGTTAGTATTTCTGGAGATGACATAGATAAGCATGAAGCATTTGAAGTTCAGTGCACACAGCAGGATGTGATCAAGGGCCAGGATGAATAGTTGAGGTAAGCGTGGTCGGAGTTGGAAGAAAAGAGAGCTGGCAAAGATTGGGCACCAGGACGGCCTTAACAGGAGGAGTTGAATCTGTTTATGTCCTTAGAATGATTGTGGGATTTGCTGAAATGGTCCTAATTACCTAGTTGATATCCTTCGAGATCTTATAGATGTCAGGTTCATCAGCTTTATCATTCCATGTCAGTCACTGTCAGTATACTTTTCCTGACCATTCCCAAGTAAGACCTTCTTAAGAAAAAATTAATGAAGGGATATGAAGGACTCTCAAGTGCAGACCTAGAAAATTCTTCTGTAATAGTACAGAAAGTTTAAAATGTGTGAGGAGGCCTTCACTTTAATTGTTTGAAAGAATGTGAATAGAACTTCAGTTCATTAAGACATGAGGAGTAAGAAAACATGCCCAGCGTGGTTGGTGATGTCTGTGGGACATCTGTGGTACTGTTCCAGCGTGTGTAAAGAACACACAAATTGGTACGAAGAAGCCAGACAGCCCAGTCGGAAAATGATACTGTACATGCGTACACTTGCACAAGCACTTCACCAAAGAAGCCCAAATGGCTCGCTGAATAATGTATGCTGAGTGAAATGACAGCAACACGCCATACACTCTCTCTGGATCGGCAGATGTTCACGTATCTGACATGACCATGTGTTGGTGAGGATGTGCGTGCTTGGAAGGTCTTGTAGATAGTTAGTAGGAGTGTTTGGAGAAGGAAATGGCAGCCCACTCCAGTGTTCTTGCCTGGAGAATCCCAGGGACGGGGGAGCCTGGTGGGCTGCCGTCTGTGGGGTCGCACAGAGTCGGACACGACTGAAGTGACTTAGCAGCAGCAGCCGCAGTAGGGGCATCACTTGATACAATTACGTTGAAGAACAGCTTATTACTGAACCAAGTTCAACCTGTTACTGACTTAACAGTCAAGCAGTCTTACTCCTAGATACACATTTTGGAAGAAGTCTCACTCATGTGCTTCAGGATGGATAAGGAAGCTGCGGTACCTGTGTACAATGGGATATTTGTTGCTGGTTAGTCAGCAAGTCACATCTGACTCTTGGCGACCCCGTGGACTCTCGCCCGCCAGGCTCGTCTGTCCGCGGATTTCCCAGGCAAGAGCACTGGAGTGAGTTGCCATTTCCTTCTTAAGGGATCTTCCTGACCCTTTGAACCTTCGTCTCCCGCTTAGCAGGTGGGGTCTTTACCGCTGAGCCATCTGAGGAACCTGCAGTGGGACATTACTCAGCTGTAGAAAGGAATGGGTTTGAGTTAGCTGAACTGAGGTGGATGAACGTAGAGTTTGTTTGCAGAGTGAAGTAAGTCAGAAAGAGGAAAACAAATATCGTATATTAATGCATATACAGGGAATCTAGAGAAATGGTACTGATGAGCCTAATGGCAGGGCAGGAATAGAGACTCAGATGTAGGGACAGACGTGTGGACACTGGGGAGGAGAGCATGGGACAAATTGAGAAGGTAGCATTGAAATATCTGTATTACTATATGTAAGTTAGCTAGCTAATGGGAAGTTGCAGTGTAACTCGGGAGCTCAGCCTGCTTCTCTGACAACCTGGAGGGATGGGATGGGGCTGGTGGTGATGGAAGGGCAGCTTCAGAGGGAGGGGATGTATGTGTTCCTACAGCTGCTTCATGTTGTATGGCAGAAGCCAACTCAACATTGTAGAACGCTTATCCTCTAATTAAAAATAAATTTTAAGAAAAGAAACACTGACAAGAATGTTCAAAGAAACATTGGCTCATAAGAGCAAAACCCAGAAGCAACCCAAATGCTCATCAGCATTGTATTCCGTTAACTCATTTGTCTGTACTTACCCATTGAGATCCTGTTTGGCTGTGGAAAAAAAAGGCAATAACACCACATACAGGAGGGCGTGCGAGGTGTGTTTAAGAGCAAGGATTCTGCCTGGGTTCAAAATCTGGGTCTCCCACTTGCTTTGTGACCTTGAACAAGTTTCCTAACCTCACTGCCCATCCGTTTCCTTACCTGTACAATGGGGTAGAGAATAGTGTCTGCCTGATAGGGTTGCTAGAAAGATGAAATGAGTTCATATTTGTGACATGATTAGGAGAGTGACTGCCATGTAATAAATTCTAGGTGAGCGTTTGTTAAACAAAAATGCATACATCCATATGGGTTAATCTTAGAAATATGATGTCCAGTGAGAGAAGCAAGACCCAGAATGCATATAGAATGATTCCGTTTATATAAAGTTCAAAAGCTTGCAAAACCAAGTGGATTGCTTAGGGATACATATAGATGTTAAAATTATAAAGAAGATGAAGGCAATGATTGCCACCAAAAAAAAAAAAAATCTCTATAATGGTTACCTCTAGAGGTGATGGAGTAGGTTATGGTAAGGAAGGAACTCTTTGGGGGCTTCCAGGGTCTTCAAAATGTTTTATTTTCTAACCTGAAGAATGGTCCCAAGAATGTTCTTTTAAAATAATTATTTGAAGTGTGTGTGGATTTTTTGCAAATGTATATACTAATAACATATTAGATAATACATTTTTTAACAGATTTTGTGAGTTATTTTCTGAAAATATTTCTGATTTGATCCGTTATTTTAAAATTACCTAAGAAAATGCCAAACCCAAAGTAGCAAGGTGACATTTAGCAGGCATAAATGTAAATTCCTACATTTGAGTTAAAAAAAATAACCTGTTCAAGTACAGAATTTGCACACCTGCTTGATGCTTGTTTCTCTGTAAGACTTTAAGCTGCCCGTGCAGTGTGGCCCTTGCCTCTTACTGAAGGTGGCTTTTCCGTAGAGCCACGTTTAGCGAGCTGTCCCGTTTGGATAGGACTATGCAGTGATTTTTGCTCACTATTCCCAGGCCTGGTTGTCCCATGTACAGAATACTGTGCCCCATCCCTGGGGACTATTTTAAGGAAGATACTGACCATGGATGGAGCATCCTCTGTGACCAAGATGTTTAAGGATCTGGAAACTGGCCACTTCTAAGAGTAACCAAGGAAGTAGGGATGTTTCGTTTGGCAAAGAGAAGATGTCGGGAGAGAAATGGTGTCTTCCTTCATCAGAAGAGGAAATCAGCTTTCTTTGTTGTTCCACAAGTCACATGCCTGCCCTGTCCTGCTGGTGGAGGCAGGTGTCAGCTCCTAGTGGCTGGAGACTTCCAAACAAAAGCTGCGGGCTCTCCTTTAGGCTTGACTAGAGTCTTGGTACCTGACGTGTGGTTCCAGGCCCAGCAGCATCAGCGTCACCCAGAGCATGTTAGCATGCAGAATCTCAGGCCCACTCCACACCTATGGAATCATCATCTGTATTTCTATCAGGATTTCCCTGGGGATTCATTGACACATTAAAGTTTGAGAGGCACTGGCCTAAATGTTTCTAAGATCCTTCTTTGTAATTCTTAGGATTCAGTGATTTTATTTAAAGTATATACTCAACTGAAAATTATCAGTTCATATGTGACATTATTGATTTTAGAACCTTGACTATAGTTAATAATAAGGTATTTTATATTTCAACGTTATTGAGACAGTAGATTTCATAAGAAAAATTAGATTTGTAAGTATGTGTGGTGATGGATGTTAACCAGACTTCCTTGGGTGATTATTTCACGAAATATGTTATGCTTAGTCGTGTCGGACTCTCTGTGACCCTGTGGACTGCAGCCCACCAGGATCCTCTGTCCATGGGGGTTCTCCAGGCAAGAACACTGGAGTGGGTTGCCATGCCCTCCTCCAGGGGATCTTCCCGACCCAGGGATCGAACCCAGGTCTCCTGCACTGCAGGTGATTCTTTACTGACTGAGCCTCCTGGGAAGCCCATTTCACTATTACGTATATATACATACACACACACACACACACACACACACAAATATCAAGTCAGTGTGTTGTACACCTGAAACAAATACAATCTTGTATGTCAGTTATATCTCAATTTTTAAAAAGTAAAAAATAAATGCCTGAGTATGTTACATGTACATAAAGCCAAACAAGTTTTTGTTGCTGAATTAGTTTGAAATTTTTTTGTCCATTTTCCCCCTAAAGTAAATGTAGTGTTGCTTATGTGTTGGGGCAGCTTATAGCAATTACAATATAATAGTGATTTTTTTTCTTTTTAATGTATAAGATGAGATTCTTATTTTAAAATTATGTTAATTTGTCCAAATTTTTCTTCTGTAGTCTTTAAAATTTGCAGAGTGGATTAAGGTTCTGAATACCTCTTAAGAATGCTCAGAAGAGACATTTAAATGATAAAAACATATCAAATTGATTTTGTATTTTTTTTGCTTGTACATATTCCATATTTTGACCTTACAGGAACCTTCGAAGTCTGAGTATTGGTATTGATTCTCCACAGTGCCCTTTATCTTTTAGATACTAGATCTGAGATCAAGTAAAATAGTTTTACCTTTTTCCCCCCTCAAAAGATCATGACTAATTTAAGCTCATTTCTTATTTTCCTTAAAGATTTGCTACGCATCCTTTTAACTGATGAAGTTCAAGTGGAACCCATGATTCATTTCATCCTTTTCCCTTTATGTGATTAGTCATTTATTCTTTTGATGTCCACAGTAAAACTAATACTTAGCATGATAGTCTTAAGATTCCAAAATAAAGAAGTTCTTAAATGACTTACAATCAGATATAAAATATGCTTTACTGTATGGCAAAAATGAATAGGGAAAACTTCTCATGAATAAAAGATGTTTTTTTAGGCCATATAACCATGAGTTAGTTGGCTTAAGCACATATTTCCAGGTCTGTTTTCTTTTAACATGTAGGACAAAGAAACTGTACTTTGATATGTGGCTTAGATATTATTTGGTGATATATGCCATCTAAATAAGATAAGATGACAAATGGCTTTATCAAATGTAAGGTATTATAGGCACTTTATTAACTTCAGCACATGATAATCCAGTTTTCATTTTAATTTAGCAGGGTTTCCCCTTCTTTTCTGGAACTGACTTAAACAAAATCTAAATTCCATCTTAGTGTGAGTCTTTAAGTTTCAATTTCTTTATCCATAAATGATTTTGAATATATGTCACCACAGGTTATCATATTAGTAATTGGGAGGTGGAAGGCTAGACTTTTTTTCTATAAGCTTGCTCACTTGTTTTCTTTATTTGTTCATTCATTCATCATGAATATATACTGAGAACTTTCTGTGTTCAAAGCTTTGGGCTGAGTGCTCTGGTAAGACATAAAATGAATAAGCCAGTCCAAGGTCCAAAGTTATTTGTAATTTATAAATTTATTTTTAATAATTATCATACTTTTCTGAACTTTGGAATGTTTGATTGCCATTTTAAATACTGAGTAGACATGAGATCGATGGTGAACTTGATAGCTGTTAAAGATACAATTGTCTGAAGTATGTACTTCAGTTTTTAGGAGCAAGGTTGAGGAAGAGTCCTGCATATCCATATAGCGTTTACCTGATCTTAGATTTTTTCAGAATGCTTTGCAGTCACATACTCCAGTCTAGTCTGTGCTGTTTCATACAGTCACCACTTAGCTGCATGTGGCTTTTGACCACTTGAAGTGTGGCTGGTCCAAGTCAGGATGTGCCAAGAGTTTAAAATATACACTGGGTTTCAAAGATTTAGTACAAAAAAAGACAAACTACCTCTTTAATAAGAATGTTATTTGCCTATTGAAATGATAACATGTAAGATTAAATAAAAATGTTTAAAATGTTATCTATTTCCTTTTACTTTTTAAAATGTGACTACTAGGAAACTTTAAGTTACATATGTGGCTCACGTTTTATTTCTGTTTGAAAGTGCTGGTCTAGATTCTAAAGTGTAGAGTGATTGAGAGCTCTCAGAGAAATATATCAGAGCTTAACACAGAGTTTTAGAGATGAGATACCACTGACAAAATCCACTTACTCAAAAGAAGAAATCTCAGTCTGCACCTTTGCCCTACTTTGAGACATGCCTGCTTTCCTGATCACACAAAAAGAGCATTGGTAGGGCGAGCATTTTCATATCTGCAATGTACAGAGTATTGAAGGGGATTAAAATAAATATCACACAGGTCCCTTCTCTTAGGAAAAGATCCAGCCTACTGAGGAGACAAGATATGAGCATATGACTTGTTATATCACAGAAAGAGAGAAATAGCTATTCAACACTCTGATCCAAGAACTTGGTGGAAGCACTCAGTGGAAAAGGAAAGAAATGTCTCCGTGGCAGGGAGGGGTGTGTTGGCTGGGCGCTCAAGAGTGGGTAAGATTCCAGTGGACAGAGGGAAAAGGGCATGGCGGGGTGGGAAGGGGCTTGAGTGGAAACAAGCGAGAAGAGATGGAAAAGCACCAGACCATTGAGAGGGCAGCTGAGTCCGAGGATGGAGTAAGTAAGGTGTAAGTAGAATAAATGTTGCGTATCTTTGTTAGAGTTTCCTGGGTGGCTCCAATTATAAAGAATCTGCCTGCAATGCTGGAGATGTGGGTTCAGTCCCTGCATCAGGTAGATTCCCTGGAGAAGAGAATAGAACACACTCCAGGTTCTTCCCTGGAAAATCGCATGGACAGAGGAGAGTGGCAGGCTATAGTCCATGGGGCTTGCAAAAGAGTCGCACACTACTTAGCGACTAAACAACAGCAAATCTTTGTTAGAAAGTCCTTTAAGTAGCAAAATCGGTCATACTGTATTTCCAGTTACATTTATACTTACATTTGTTTATAATCTTATAACTTAAAGAATTCTCAATAATACAGTATCATTTAATATTTCAGGCAACAGTGAAAGCATTTTTTTTGCTAAAGGTACACTGTTATGTCATTTGATTTTTGCTGTTGACTCCATTTTATACGAGCAGAAGAAAGCAGAGAAGCCTGGCTTGCATAATTAATGATAAAATCTTGAATCTGAATTAAGCTCTCTAGCTCAGTTTTGGAGAAGGCAATGGCACCCCACTCCAGTCCTCTTGCCTGGAGAATCCCATGGACGGAGGAGCCTGGTAGGCTACAGTCCATGGGGTCTCGAAGAGTTGGACACGACTGAGCATCTTCACTTTCCCTTTTCACTTTCCTGCATTGGAGAAGGAAGTGGCACCCCACTCCAGTGTTCTTGCCTGGAGAATCCCAGGGACGGGGGAGCCTGGTGGGCTGCCGTCTGTGGGGTCGTGCAGCATCGGACACGACTGATGCGGCTTAGCAGCAGCAGCTCCATTTTACTACGCTGAGCCGCTGTGAACTGCGCGCCTGTAGTTCTGTCTGCTTCGCTGTTTCTGAACTTTATGTTCATGGAATCACGCCACATGCGCCCCTTCGTGTCTGGCTTCTTTCATTCGTTGTTCGTGAAACTCGTTCATGTCATTGCGTATAATGGTCGATCTTGTAATTCTCAGTGCTATGTAGTGTTCCACTGTTTGAATATACCACTGTTTGTCTCTTTGTATAGTTTTCAGTTTTCTGGCCGTTCTGAATGGCACTGCTATTGAACATTCCAGTACATATCTTTGGGTGAACACACAGTGCGTTTCTGTTGGGCATATATTTAGGAGTAGAAGTATAAAAGCAGCTAAATTATTAAACTGTCTTGGAAATGAGGCTAAAATTTGACTTTATGATACTCTTTAGAAGAAAAGTAAAAGCTGCAAACTTTTAAAAAACTAGAGTTGACTTACAATGTTGCGTTAATTTCTGGTATACTGTGGAGTTATTCATTTGTATATATTCTTTTTCATATTATTTTCCATTGTAGTTTACTTCAGGACATTTAATATAGTTCCCTGTGCTGTAAAGTAGGACCTTGTTATTTATCTGTATTACATGTAGTCAAACACCAGACTTCTAATCCTCAAATACTGTATCAAAATAGATATCAAGGCAGCCTTTACAAAAGGATCTAAGGTGTAACAGTTTTTCTGCTTTTAACACATTTTTGGATGGAAGCATGAAAATAGTAAACTTTTTCATCTATATAGAATTTGAAAAGGGTAACCAGGTGGTGCAGTGGTTAAGAATCCGCAGGAGGTTCAAAAGATTTGGGTTCGATCCCTGATTTAAGAAGATCCCTTGAAGTAGGAAATGGCAACCTACTCCAGTATTTTTGCCTGGAAAACTCTGTGGACAGAGGAGCCTGGTGGGTTACAGTCCATGCGGTTGCAGAATCGGATGTGGCTGAGCGACTGAGCACACATACAGAACATATGAAAAGACTGAATTTGTATCACTAAGGTTTCTCTGACAGTTACACTTTTTTCCTCCAAGAGAAGTTCTGGCAGATAAATAGTGGATAATGAAGATGAGGTTTTTACCAGGATGACATTATACTAGGGTATAATGAGCAATAAGTATCTGGATTATGTTTATGGGAGATGAGGAATTCGAGGTGCAGGTAAATGGTAGGAAATTACATCCCAAAATCTATAATGAAAGCTACAGTTCTCAAAACTTTATTGAACTTTCCTCCAACCCTCCCTTTTTTGTTTAGGGGGATCTTCAGGCAATCAAATTTGCATTCTTGCAAGGAAGGCAATTACAAATTCCCCAACCTGTTTTTAGGGGAAAATAAAAAACGAAGGCTGACATCTATCCAGAGGCATCCTGTGTGAAGGAAAGGTAGCTCTAGGATTTGCCAACAGAAGACTTCAGTCTTTGTAGCTTCTTAACGTTAATGGTGATCATCTAAAGCTGGGTGTTTTATGTTTAGACTGACCAGAGTTGTTGAACTTAAATTAACTGGGCAGAGGAAGAAATCTTTCTTTTTTCTGTACTCTGACTCAAGGTGGCCGTAGGTTACAAGGCAAATGGAAATGTAGCCTCAGTGGACAAAGAACATTGTTGTGGTTATTGGTGGTAAATGAAAATTATTTTAGAGTGGAGAAAAGGACATTAACTTAGGACATATCACTTATGGACTGGAAGTTTCGTCCCTCTGTGGCTATGATGGACATCTCTTGCATTTTGTAGAAAGACCATCCTGGTTATTGTCATGTCCGTGAAGTGTGATTACTCCAGCCTCCAACTCCTGTACGTACATTGGGGGATTATGGGCATATGTGTAAAAGTCACATTTTTTTTAATGCCCACTGATGATTTCCTTCGGGTTACATGGTGTGGGTCAGCATTTGAGCTTATTCAGTTTTTCCTCTCACTTTCCAAAATCAATATCAAATGAGAGCATGATGGGGGAATCAAGTTATTTTCAACTCATATTTGAAGAGCAGGTGTGTTCTCTCCTGATTTACACTGCAGGTGCATTTGAATGTAACTGCCTAAAATGGTGATTAAAAAATTATTCAAGTGGAACAAAGCAAAGACTTGTAAACAGTTGCTCTTATTTTTTCCCCCCATTTTCTCACCACTTAAAGTAACGTGGATTTCTGAACACTCCAAGAACCTCTTAACAGTACTGCTCCAAACATGTGAATTACACTCATTCAACAAGATCCAGCCTTTTCATTGGTAGGACACTATCAGGAGGTTCTGGATCTTTTCTTTGTCTAGTCCAGTTCTAAGGCGGAGAACAGTCCTCCCTGCTTTTGAATCCAGTGACATCTTTCCATTCATCATTGAACGCCAGGGGGAGCAGAACCACAGACCCTCCGGAATACCCCTCACCACTGTGGGCTCCCACCCTCTGCCGGGGGTTTGTAGCTTTAGTCTTTCAAGAGCCTCGAATATTTGATGCTGAGATCCTGCACTCAGGTAGCCAGTTCTCAGGCTTGTGTGGGTGTGTTTAGAGGGGTCTCCCCTTAAGCTTGGTTTTAGGTCTTGGTGACCGAATCTAAATAACACAGGTTACTCATCACGAGTTGAAGATTTTCCCCTTTTCACATTGATGCTTCTGATATAATTTTGTACGTTGGCTGATGATGTGTGCGTACTTTGTGGCTGCCGAGATGCAGCTGGAAAGTGTGTGGGGGTGGCCTGCTTCCTCTGAGGCTGCTCCAGGTGGTCAGGTGGGGGCGGCCGAGATGAAGGTACCGCAGTGCTTCCGGCACTTCGTCCTGTGAGATCTGTTCGCCGGCTGCCTGCACCCGGGTCCCGGCTCTCTCCTGCACACTTTATTTTTTGCTGCTTCAGATTCGCCTGACGCTGGTTTATGACTAAGGCGGTGGTTCAAAATTCCCTTTTTATCAATAGCTATGAAGAATCTTTCCAATTACTTTGTGTCGCCATTGCCCTTTTTCTTTTGCTGTGCATTTTCTGCATTTTGTAAGAAAAAAAAAAAATGAGGCCTGAAAAAAGATTTTAGTATCATAGAACAGATAAAGGTTAGGTGGATCGTTTAAGTCCCTCATTAGAGCAAACGTAAAAATCACTTTATGTTCTTCGCAGACTGAGTGTGCGAAAATGCGTTCTATGTTGGAAGCTGTCGGTTATTTAACACAGATACGGAAAAGTCCATTTCAGAATATTGACAGAGGCTCACTAGACTTGAAAGGGGTTCGTTCATTCCGTCCGCCCTCCACATCCATGTCTTTGAGTTTCTGCGTTGCATCGCTGACTCGATGGACACGAGTCTGAGCAGACTCCGGGAAATAATGAAGGACAGTTCCAGTCCGCTGCAGCCCATGGGGCACAAAGAGCTGGCCACGACTTAGCGGCTGAACAACAACAGACCATCCTTGGAGCTGGGAGCAATGTGAACTGCACTTGGGGGGTTTACAGTCTCCCTGGAAGGAAACCATTGTTTATTAGTATACCTGCAAAGGGATGGTCTTATTCATCCTTGGAGAAAAGCTTATCACTGAGATCATAGAATAACATTTCCGGGACAGAGGCTGAGATGCAGGGGTGCAGGACCCACGCAGCAGAGCCCATAGGAGACGCCTCTGGCTCCAGACCCAGCGCTCTGGGCAGTGTGCGCGCCGCCTCTCACGCTTGGTCATTCAGAGAATAACGTGATTTAGGGACATCCAGAAAGTATTCTGGAAGTTCAGCGTCAAGGGCGACGAGGGCAGCCGGAGCAATGGAAGAAGACCCACTGGCTGGGTGGGAATCAGCCCTGAGCCTTAGCCATGGGTAGAATTTGTATCCAACAGCCACGGAGGAGAAAGGGTCTCCCGTCCAGTATAAACTGAGTCAGGGCAGGGGTGATACCGGAGGGGGAGGACGTGTCCGCGGGGGCCGTGAGCAGCTAGCCCTGAAGGAGTGCTCACTGGGCGAGGCGCTATTCCAGGCTCTCTGCATCAGTGAAGCAATCCTGCCCTCACAGCAGCCCTCCAGGGAAGACGCTGTCAGCTCTTCTAAGGGTCATGGTGGTGGCGCTGGGGCTCAAACCCAGCTGTCAGGCTCCAGAGCCTGAGCTCTGAGCACTGTGCTCTCTGTACCCCTCGTTACTAGGAGATGTGGATGGTGGGGAGGTTTTTTTTTTTTTAACTTTTGACTTTGTACTGGGGTATAGTCAGTTAACAATGTCGTGATGTTTCATATACATGTATGCATTCTCCCCCGGGGAGAATGGATCCAGCACAGCCCCCCGCCCCCCCACATCCAGGCTGCCAGGTGACATTGAGCAGAGTTCCCTGTGCGGTAGAGTAAGCAGGTCCTTGGTGGTTGTCCATTTTAAATATAGCAGTGTGTACGTGCCCATCCCAAACTCCCTAACTGTCCCTTCCCCGCTATCTTCCTGGTGGGGCGGGCTCTTGAATGGCCGGGGACAGTGCTGGAAAGAACAAGATGGCAGGGGTGGTGATTGGGAGATCACAGTGACCGTAGTGTGATGGTTGATTTGGGAAAAAAGAAGCAGCATTTTCTCTGAGCCAAACAGGATCTGGCTGGTGCCAAGTGTGTAGCGAGAGACAGAGGGGAGCTTTAACGAATCCGCAGGCCTAGAAGGATTTGAACTGAAGACGTGAAGAAGGCGGTGCAACTTGGGGACTGGGTGGCATTTCTGCTGTTGAAGAAATGAGGGAGATCAAGAGAGAGTCTCTTTCGAATCAGGCAATTGCACGAGGGGAAGACATGAAGCCTTTTGAAAGGGTTGAACGTGCAGTAGAGGCACTAGAAAAGGGGTTCACTGGAGAGCTGAAAATCAGGGAGACGAGTCCAAGGGCGGGGAGAGTGATGAATTGGGGGCTCTGCACAAGGAGAGAGTTGAGTTCCTGGAAACAGATGATTTCTCAGCATGAGAAACCCAGGGCTTTGGGAAGTACCCTCAGTCAGGCGGAGGACAGAGAGGAGCAGCAGTCAAGGGGGACACAGGAGAAGCAGCTAAGCTAGGGGAGAGAGGGAAAATTTAAAAAGCTGCTGAGCAGTGTTAGCTGTTGCAGAGAGGTCAAGGGGACAAAGAGTGAAAAGGGGCCACATGGTTTGACAAAGGGGAAGGCCATCTACACTCTGTACGGTAGGCTTGGTGGAAATCCAGGGGAGGGGAAATCCCCTGGGCTAAGGACTTTGGAGGTCTTCAGCAGACCTCCTCTAAGAGCTAAGTTTACAAGTTAGTTTAGCATCACTGCAGAGTGGGCGCTTTGTAAATAGCTCGGGGCTGCTTGACACTGCTTTTTGTTGCATTGGGCCGTCTGGCCTAATCCGTCTTTCCGAACACCTAATAAATTTGGTGTTCCAATGCATTCGTTCACATAGCATAAGAGTTGTGATGGTGGAGGTGTTTAATTGATCACTGCCCGCTGAAGTCACCGTTGGGGTGCCAGCTCAGTTCAGTCACTCAGTGGTGTCCGACTCTTTGCGACCCCATGAATCGCAGCACGCCAGGCCTCCCTGTCCATCACCAACTCCCAGAGTTTACTCAAACTCATGTCTATCAAGTCGGTGATGCCATCCAGCCATCTCATCCTCTGTCGTCCCCTTCTCCTCCTGCCCCCAATCCCTCCCAGCATCACGGTCTTTTCCAATGAGTCAGCTCTTCCCATGAGGTGGCCAAAGTATTGGAGTTTCAGCTTCAGTATCAGTCCTTCCAATGAGCACCCAGGACTGATCTCCTTTAGGATGAACTGGTTAGATCTCTTTGCAGTCCAAGGGACTCTCAAGAGTCTTCTCCAACACCACAGTTCAAAAGCATCAATTCTTCAGCGCTCAGCTTTCTTCACAGTCCAACTCTCACATCCATACATGACCACTGGAAAAACCACAGCCTTGACTAGATGGACCTTTGTTGGGAAAGTAATGTCTCTGCTTTTTAATATGCTGTCTAGGTTGGTCATCACTTTCCTTCCAAGGAGTAAGCGTCTTTTGATTTCCTGGCTGCAATCACCATCTGCAGTGATTTTGGAGCCCCCCAAAATACAGTCTGTCACTGTTTCCAGTGTTTGCCCATTTATTTGCCATGAGGTGATGGGACCAGATGCCATGATCTTAGTTTTCTGAATGTTGAGCTTCAAGCCAACTTTTTCACTCTCCTCTTTCACTTTCATCAAGAGGCTTTTTAGTTCCTCTTCACTCTCTGCCATAAGGGTGGTGTCATCTGCATATCTGAGGTTATTGATATTTCTCCCGGCAATCTTGATTCCAGCTTGTGCTTCTTCCAGCCCAGCGTTTCTCATGATGTACTCTGCATATAAGTTAAATAAACAGGGTGACAATTTGACACGCCCTTAAAGAGAGCAGTTGAGGCAGAAGACTCTTCCTTGGAAACCATGGTTTAGAAGATCATCCAGCTGCCCACTGCCTGCCCCACTTCCCAGGGCCATAGACTCATCTATTTTTCAGTCTCATTTGATGATACTGTTTGATACAAGGAGTCCAGATAGTGTCATAACACTGCCATACACAGGGCTGCTTTTCATTTTAGGGATCCCTTAGCATATGAAGTTCAACTGATATGAAAGTTACCCAATTGTTTTTCCTAACTTCTCAGATATCCTCGAGATACCAAACTGTGTCATACATCTTCCAATGGCTGTGTCCCCTTTGGTGACAGTCCAGGATTTCCCAGTTTCAGCACTACAGCTGTGAATTTTAAAGCATTTCATCCACCACCATGGCATTCACAGTTATTTTTATTTACACTGCCAAGTTTGGAAATGCACCTCACTCTAGCATTAGTATAAATTTTTTTAGGGAGGAGAGAATAAATTTGCATTTACAAATGATCGTGGTTTTTTTATTTTAGCTTTTGGCTGGAAGCCTATTTGGTTCTTTCTTTTTCCAGCCAGTTTTTCTTGGTAACTATAACTTGGTGCATTCTGCTGTTAGAAAATATGTCTCCGTGTGGAAAGACTTAGGAGCACGTAAACGCTGTCTCTCCCACCCCTCCCCCACCCCTAGCGTAGATTACTGGTAAGTGAAACTTCAAAGAGTCAGCTCTGGAAAGTCAGACCCCACCGCCCACCCCTACCGGCCCCTCGCTTCTCCTTCTTACTGCCTGTCTCTGTCATTAGCATCTTGACTCAGAAGCATGAGGGGGGAGAAAAAAATGAAAGTCAGGTCAACTTTGTTTCTTATCCACAGTTTTGGCAAAAGTTTAATTGTCTTTGGTTGAACTCTTGGTAGTTGGTTTTTGGAGTTGTCTGGGGTTTCATTTATTCTCCAGTTCTCTTAGTTTTCAGTAAGAAAAATTGAAATTGTAGTATAAATACAATCTAGAGTTCATTGTTCTTAATGAGAGAAACTGCTTAATCATTTACTTAAGTTAGAAATCTGTTCTGATTACGCAGAAGTTTTCTGCAAATCAATTTGGTATCTTTTCGTAAGTGTTTGATTGTATTAGCATAGTCCTAATATGTTTAATACAATTTAGTCTTTCACTATTAAAGTTCCTAAATGTATTACTGTGCTTTATCATTATGAATATCAAAAAACTGTGCTTCATTAACCATTTTGTTTGAGTCATGGATGGATGATTTTATAAAATATGATAAAAATGAATTACTAGAAAAATGAAATTAACATCTAAAATCATAAGATTTTTAAAAATTATTACATTTAACAGACATAAAATTAACTCTGGAAAACTGCTAAAAAGTCTCTAAACTCTCCTCCCTGTTTCTGCGTTTGGGGCTGGTCTACATAGATCCCACTTTGAGTCCCACTGGGATGTGATGGAATACAGACAGCTTAGGAGCTATAAGCTGAATCCCTTAACTTTAGGTTATACACTCAAAGCAGGTTTTGATGGGACTGTCGTATCCATATTTCTTACATTTGCATTTTTCACTCATTAAAGTCAAGTGCAGAGAAAAGAATCCTGTTTATTTAAAGTTTTTCTGTGTAAAAATATAGTTGCAGGACAATTACGTGATTGTTAAAATGTTTCAAATGATATAAAGGTAAATATTGAAAAGTTTATTGCCTTTCTTCCCAGTTCTCAGATTATTTATTTTCCTTGCTCTGAATGCAATGTATATACAAACATATGTATATATGTATGCATACATATATAAGATAATTTTTTCTCTGTAAAGATAAAATCATGAATAATACTCTGCAACTTTTTTTACTTAATATTGTGTCACAGCATTTTTCCCATCCATAGTCATAAGTCTAATGCCTCTTTTTAGTATATGAATGTCTCGTGCACCATCAGTTCAGTTCAGTCGCTCAGTCGTGTCCGACTCTTTGCGACCCCAAAGGTGCACTAGGTGCACCATAGTTTCTTTAAATATTCCTCCGTCAATGGCATTCAGGAGCATCCTAGGTTTTTACCATTCCGCAAAACACCACAGTTAAAATTCTTGTACGCATATTCTCACTTACCCACTTTGAAGGATAGATTCCTAAGAGCTGAGTCAAAGATGATGCCAGATGACATTCCAAAAAAGTTGCATCGATGGAGAGTCTCACCAGGAAAATATGAAATACCTGGTTACCTCACTGCAGCTAAAGAGCTGGACTCTTTTCCAGGTTTCCCACTCTGTGGATGAAGAGTGATTCTCTAGTTGTTTTCTTTTGAATATCCTTGATTATCAGCAAGATTGTGCCTCCTTTTGTATGTTTAAGGGCCTGTTGGCTTTTTCTTTTAACTTTGGGACAGTAGGGGGACAACCCACAACAGATTTCATTTTACTGGTCTTTTTAAGTACCAGTTTTTCTGTGTGTGGTGTACGTGGTGATTGGGGTTTATGTTTGGCTTCGTGGGATAGAGGAGATATAAAGATGAAAAAAATACAGTGTTGAATCTTGTTTTGTTTTGTTGAGTTGGCTTAGTTCTCATTTTCTTTCTCTAACATTTTTTTTTTCTTCAAGATCAGCTTACTTACAGGAAATCCGTCTCTGTCTATTTGTGTGTAATGTAAAAAGAGCCCAGGGTGGGGCATCTTTATGGCTTGGCATACTGTACATTGTTATTCAAGACTGCCCAAGGAGTGTGCGTTCACATATGTGTTTTTGTTTTTAATTGAAGTGAATTTACATAACATGAAATTAACCCTCTTAAAGTATACAATTTAGTGTGTACCCATCACCTCAATCTAGTTCCAGAACATTTTCATCACCCCAAAGGAATCCACATACCCATTAAGAAGTCACTCCCAATACCCTCATTTTTCATCCCCTGGAAGCCACTAATCTGCTTCCTGCTTCCATGGATTTACCTTTTCTGGATGCTTCATATAAATGGGGTCACACATATGATATGTGACTTTGGGGGTCTGGCTTCTTTAATTTAGCATCATGTTTCTGACGTTCATCCACACTGTAGCGTGTACCAGCACTTCAGTCCTTATGACTGGATAATATTCCATTGTATGCCACAGATACACCACAATTTGTTTATCCATTCATCAGCTGATACACATTTGGGTAGTTTCCACCTTTGGCTGTTGTGAATAATTACACATGTAAATTTAGACCCCGAGTTAGTCATACAGAGGGAAGTATGAGGGACAAGCAGGAAGGCAGCTGAGAAGAGCCTTCCAGTGGGTCTTTTAGAGCTTTCCCTTCTCTCACTGATTGGTCATTTATAGAATCTCTGGAAGGCTGAGTCAGCCTTGGAGTCAGATTGGCAGTGTGTTTTCATTTGGCTTTAAGCTCAGGGTTAGACCAGAATATAAAGCCACAGAGTGGATTACATCCTCTGGATTTGAAAAGAAACTTAGTTTCAACCCTGGGGCATGGTTGTATATTTCCCCTCCTCCAGGCGATGGTCTCTGTAGCCTTAGTGGATACAGTGACCAAGAGGTAATATTTGTGGCTGTCTCCATGGCCGTGACCTCTGCCTCCAGTTTCTGGCTTGAAGCTTGAGGAATTTGATGACCAGAGAGAGGAATTGTGCTCATGATGCATAAGGGGGCTTAGTTCCCATCTTAGCAGTCTTGGCTAGGTACCTCCCAGCTTTCTCCCCTGTAAAATGGGGTCACTGATACACCCTAGGGTTGTAAAGAGGGTTAGGTGAGATAATGTAGAGTGAGCGCTGCTACGGTGCCACGTGGTCATGCCCGAGGCATGTTCATTTCCCCTTCTCAGAGCTTCCCTGTCCTCTGCCGTCCCACGCCTGTAACATTACGTTCCTCACAGCGCTGTGCTGAGAACGAAATGAGCACGCGTGCACGGCATGGCTCCCAGCACCACGGCTGCCCTGTAAGCAAACACTCGGTGTAAACACATCGAAAGATACCTTACCTTGCAATCTGTATTTCCCATTGAGAAAACACCACCTCGTTGATTACAAGCTATCTAACGCTCTAGGTGGTAAAGATTTCACCTGGGTTTATTGAGTTCTTATGAAGCTTTATTTTTATTATTACAGACATATCTGGCTAATTAAAAGACAACCATGTTCAGGAGAGATGGACTGTAGCCAAGATCTTGGTGTGGGAGTTAGAAGTTTAGCATCATATTAGCACAAACATTAGAGAAAGTTATGCTTGCATCATATTGTTGCAACCTGCCCCCCCCCCCCCCAAAAATATGTGCACAGTGTGAAATCAGCTCTCTAGAAGCTGACACTTCTGTCTGACCTTTGAAAACAGGCATTAGTGCCCTGTTTCGAGTACAGTTTTGGTGTCATTATTTAGAAACCCTGACTTTTACCACGTTCCCTCTCGAAAGCATACTCTGTGAGGATGAAGGCAGTCATCCCAACATCCTCGCCTGTTGCGAGGAAATCTTTCTTGGAACTTCCCTGGTGGTCCAGAGGTTAGGACTCGCCAGTTTCACTGCCCAGGGCTTGGGTTGGATCCTTGGTCAGGGAACTAAGATCCTGTAAGCTGCTTGGTGAGGCCAAAAGAAAAAAAAAAAAGCCTTTTTCCATCTATGCCAGTATAATTGAACGAGAAAGACTGTTCATATTTTGTCAGATATGAAGTATGTTTTTAGTTCCAATCTTTTGTTTCTCTGACCAGGTCTGTACTGATTAGAATAGTAAATTACTCACGTAAGATTTGCACATAAATATCTGAAGAAGCATTCTAGACTCAGCTGAAGTTTTGAAAGCGTTTAAGAATATTTGTAACACTTACCTTTTAAAATTAGGAGATCTAACACGCAGTAGTGTATTTGGCAGATTTGTCCCATGTGTGTGTGCTTTGGATTGAGCCCCAAACCCTCACTGAACTCCCAGCCACATCCCAGGAGCCACAGGGAGATCCTGGACGCAGGATGAGTGACCAGGCGCTCCCTGGAAGGTAGAGACCAGGAGACCCTGAGGCCCCGGAAGTCTGGAGACTTCCGGGGGGAAGTGCCTGGATTAGCAGTGCATTCTTCCAGGCCTCCACCTCCATGCTAGAAGTCACAATCAGTCCCCTCCACACGTGCAAACTGAACCAAGGTTGTGCTCATAGAAGACAATTAAATGTGTCTTCTGTTGTTCCTGACATCTCTTTAGCACAGGGTCCCCCAAATTTTAGGTTTGTGATGCTAGAAAATGGATTTGCAATATGAAAAACTGGTATTCATTAAGAAAAGTAATTTTTTAAAAACTTTTTCCTCTTTCTTTTGAAAAAGTCACACCTAGAGGAAAGATGAAAGAATAATATAAGGAACACTTCTCTACTCTAAGTTTATGCTCATTGATCATTACCATTTGTTGTTGTGTCTTTCTGTATATACTTTTGTGGATATGTACTAGGGAAAGGGACTTCTTTCATAGCTCAGTCAGTAAAGAATCTGCCTGCAATGCAGGAGACCTGGATTCAATTCCTGAGTCGGGAAGATCCCTTGGAGAAGGAAATGGCAAGGCACTCCAGTATTCTTGCCTGGAGAATCCTGTGGACAGAGGAGCCTGGCGGCTGCAGTCTCTGGGGTCACAAGAGTTGGACATGACTTAGTGACTAAACTACCACCACCATTGGGGAAAGGGGCTCATATTTTTAAAAGTTTCATTTGAAAGTAAGTCGTAGACCTTGTGACATTTTAACCCTAAACACTTCAGCATCATCTCTGAAGAATAATAACATTTCCCTCCATAACTACAACAGTATTGTAAAGTAACTCTGTTGAAAACTTCAGACAAATGGCAAAGAGTAAAAAGGGCAGAGATTGAACAATGCTGAGATTGAATTTGAAAAGTGTAAGGAGGAGAAATAGACGGAGATCATTCCAATTTCTGTTTGGTTTGCTCAAGGGTAAATTTTGTATGTACCACTAAGTCACCCATAGATGCAGATTTTCCCTGAGTATTTATTTAAAGAGTTTCTCCTGGTACTCTGGGGCGTTTTAGCCCGAGTTGAAAGCTTTTCAAGGGCTTCCCTGATGGCTTAGTGGTGAAGAATCCTTCTGCCAATGCAGGAGATCTGGGTTCGATCCCTGGGACAGGAAGATCCCCTGGAGAAGGAAATGGCAACCCACTCCAATATTCTTGCCTGGGAAATCCCATGGACAGACGAGTCTGGCAGGCCACAGTCCACAGGGTCGCAACTGTCAAACATGACTGAGCAATTGAGCCAACACTGCCATGAGCTTTTCAGCCTGCAAAGGTATTTCTTTAGTATCGTCAGTCTAAAACTTGAGAGGTCACATCTGCTTGGACTTGGTTATGAGCAAATTTCCAAGGGGATTTGTTGGTGCCAATAATCTGTTGGATTGACAACGTGGGACCGTCAGTTATTATAGTCCATGGTGGTTATTAATGGACAAGAGGAGGAGACATGGTGGTCCTTTCCTGACATTTCACTTAGGTTTGTCTAAAAGCTGATATGCTAGCGTGCTGCTTGGAGAAATCATTTTACTCGCTTGGCAAAGTGTGGAGTTTGATGTCATCCCAGGCTTTTTGCAGAATTTCAGCCTCAGGTTTCAGTTCCAGGTAAAACGCTGCTCTTTTAAAACTGAACGGCAGGAACTAAGTCAAGTGGTTGCTATATATTGTATAAGCATCAGTGATTTGTGTGTTTTAGAACAAAGATACACATTTTCTTGATACCATTAGCTCAGAGACCATTAAATAAATTAAAAGCTTTGTTTGGACTGTGTCCCTGAAAACATCCATCTTTGGCAGGATTTAATATGTTACAAGAACTATGTTTGGGGATTTATTTTTCAAAGTTTAAAAAAGTTATTCCCTAAGCTTTGGGATGGGAAACATGTTCAGCTGTCTCTGTGGATAAGTACTCTGTGCATCATCGTGTCAAGTAGGAGAAAAAAATGTGTTTCCTTTAACAGCAAATGTGTCATAGAGTTGTGTGACCCATGATTTTTCATAAAAAGGTCCATTTTCCGTAAACCCAGTATGCTGAATGTGCTAACTGGCCTCCCAGTGATCAGGCAGGAGGGAGATATGTCCCAGTGAGTTTGAAACTGTGTATTTTATCTTTCATTCCCTTTTTCTTTTTACTCTTTTAGTATTCAGTGGCCATGGAGATTTCTAATTTTAAATTCCTATTTACATATCAAATTTACAAGCTATAACTTTTAGGATAATTTTTTTTTTTAGTGTAATTTTTGTACTACGTTCTGTGAGCAAATTACAACAGCGTTTAATGTAAAATGCACGTGTGGTTCCTTGTGTTTCAAAGCCACGCTTTTCTTTGCCTCATTTAACTGTCTTCTGTTTCCAATTTGTGTGAGAAAGTCCCGTGTGAAATGTGAACCCTGGTTTATACAATTACTGAGAATGAATGCATGTCCCTTGGGATGAAAGCCCTTGAGCTATCTTTACGGTGATCTTATGTAGAATATTTGAGTCTTTCTCCTCTAATGCCAAGTGCTCACTTTTCACATGTAAATTAAAGATGGCACTACTTGAACTTGGCCACCAGTGCGTGCCTATAATGCTGATCAGTGTCATCATGATTTGGGGCCACTCTGAGAATTTTGTTTTAAATTTTATCAGGCCCAGCTTAAGAAGGAGGGTTGAATTTGCTCATCATTCATTCTTTCTATCAGTAAGCATTCACTAAGTGCCTACTTTGTGTCAATGTTGTTCAAAAAGGAACAGGATAACATTGCCATCCCGGAATCACATGATAGGTGCCATGAACCAGTAGTAACTGTATAAGAGCCACTTGAATGGGGGTGTAAGGATGAGAAGGGGGCCCACAGAAGGTTGGGTTAATCAGTAAAGACATCTGTGAACAAATGAATCCCACACTGAATATTGAAAGAATGTATAGTACATTCCCTCAGTTGGACGAGGGTAGCGAAAGGAGCATTCAAGGCAAAAAGTTTGTATAAACTTTGAGAAGCATAGAACACATACCACATTCTGTGAATTTCAGATAGTTCAGGATGACTAGAGCTTGGCAACATGGAGGAAGATCAGGCGCAAACATAAATGGGAGCCTGACTATGCAGGATCTTACCTCTTCTAAGGAGATGGACCTTCATCCTGTAGGCAGTGAGGAACCACTTCTGAAATTTCAATGAAGAATTTTCTTGATCACATTTGTGCTTTAGAAATATTGCCTTACAGCTATGTGGAGATGTGACTATGGGAATGGATTCAGAGGTCCTAGGATCAGTTCCTACGCTCCTATAGTAGTCCATGAAAAGAGTGAGGGAACAGTGGGGGTGGGGATGGGGATTAGGAGCTGATGGTGCCGAGAGTCAGCTTCCCTGGTATCTCAGCTGGTAAAGAATCTGCCTGCAGTGCAGGAGACCCCGGTTCAATTCCTGGGTCAGGAAGATCCCCTGGAGAAGGGATAGGCTACCCACTCCAGTATTCTTGGGCTTCCCTGGTGGCTCAGACCGTAAAGAATCCCCCTGCAATGCGGGCGACCTGGGTTTGATCCCTGGGTTGGGAAGATCGCCTGGAGGAGGGCATGGCAACCCACTCCAGTATTCTTGCCTGGAGAATCCCATGGACAGAGGAGCTATAGTCCATGGGGTTGCAAAGAGCTGGATATGACTGAGCGCCCAAGCACAGCACAGCCTGGAGAGAGAGGAACGGATCGAGGACCGCTCCCAGGCTTCAGTGAGCGCATGGCGACGTCATCAGTGGAGGGGCTTTCGGTTAAGTCATGAGACCAGGGTAGGGTTGAGATTAATGTGAGAGATGGATCAGAGAGAACCACCGATAGAAGCCCTGGGAAGTGGAAATTTCAGGAGGAGGCCAGTAAAAAGAAGCCTTAGAAAGAATAGTCTCCCAGAGGAGGAAAACTTAAAGATAGGATGTCCTAGAACCCAAGGCAGGCGTGTCTAGGAGGAAGGAGTAATCAGTAGTGTTAAGCATTTCAGAGAGGTTGGCAAGGGTTCCGGGATATTTCAACTTGCAGGTTTGTGTGATCCTAGTGAGAGAAGTTGTGGTGTAGTAAAAAATAAGAAATAATAATAAAAATAAATAATAATAATAATAATAATTAATAAATAAATAATAAAAATAAGAAAAAATAGTCCACTCATACAACTCTTGCGAGAAGATGAGATGGGAAGGAAAGAAAGAGGGTCAATGAGCGTTTGCAGATCTTAGTTTTTAATAGCCAAGACATGGAAGCAGCCTGTGTCCACTGACAGACGAGTGGCTTGAGAAGGTGTGATGTATGTATGTATACAATAGAATATTATTTAGGCATAAAAAGAATGAAACAATGCTATTCGCAACAACATGGATGGATTTAGGAGATTATCATAGTAAGTGAGGTAAATCAGAAAGAGAGAAATGTCATATGATACCGCTTACAGGTGGAATCTAAAAAATATGATACAAATGGGGACTTCCCTGTGGTCCAGTGGTTGAGAATCTGCCTGCTGATGCAGAGGACATGGGTTCGATCCTGATCTGAAAAGATCCCACGTGCTACGGAGCAACTAAGCCCATTGCCACCACCATGGAAGCCCGTGCGCCCTGGAGCCCGCGCTCTGCGGCAGCAGAAGCCACCGCCACGAGAAGCCCCTCTCCTGCAGCACAGACTCAGCCACAGAAAGTAAACAAGTAAATTAGTTCATTTAAAAAGCGATGCAAGTGAACTTATTTACAAAACCAAAGTAGCCTCACAGACATAGAAAACAAAGGCATAGTTACCAAAAGGGAAAGTGGGGGAGGGATAAATTTGGGATTAACAGACAATCTGAAAAAGGTGGTGCTGAGAGTTAAGAGTCCGCCTGCCAGTGCAGGAGATGCAGGAGACCCGGGTTCAACCTCTGGGTGAGGAAGGTCCCCTGGGGAAGGAGATGGCACCCCACTCTGGTGTTCTTGCCTGGAAAATCCCATGGACAGGGGGAGCCTGGCGGGCTATAGTCCATGGGGTCGCAAAGTGGTCGGGCATGACTGAACCGCTGAGCATGCTGAAAAAGAATAGGGGTATATATATGACTGAAGCACTTTGCTGTATGCCTGCACCATTATAAATCAACTCTACTTCAATAAGTTTTTTTTTAAACTTAGTTTTTAAGCTTGAAAATCTTAAGCATGTTCACATACGAGAGTAGATAGAATCCAGAAGAGAGAAAGAGGAAGGAAACAATTAACGGAATGATGTCTCTAAGAAGATCTGAGGACATCTTAGCTGGAATGTATGGAGAGATGAGCTTTGGACTAGAGAAGGAACAGCTCTTCTTAAGAGACAGGAGCAGAGAAGGAAAGGTAAGCGTGCGTTTGGGTAAGTGGAAGGAGGAAGGGGAAGGTAGGACTTGAAATTTGGAAGTTTGAGGAATGCGGTGTCCATGACCGTGAGATGTTTACATCTGCACTGGAGCATAAGTTGGCTGGCTGCCCACCTGGTGCCCCTCTGCGGCCACCTCTGCATTGACTCTGGGACCGCCCTGAGCCCCTGGGCTCCTCCCCACCGGCGACATGAGGGTTCCCGTTGTAGCCCCATTCCTTTGGGATGCAAGGTTTTTCCAGCGGGCCATGTTGGCTTGAGAACTCACATTCGCTTGGCCAGACCTTTCTTGGAACTGTGCTGCAGTCTGAGACTTCCTGTCCATCCCTCCTTCCTTCCACTGTCCACGTTGCGGTCCGAAGGACCTCTCACCTTCTCTTGCTCCCTCCCCCCAGCAGATCTTCTGTGTTTCTAACGCTGTCTTGGCTCCTACTTCTCAGGAGACCCAAACTAAGGCAAAAGCGTGGTCAGAATTTGGGTATCGTTAAGATAAAGTTAGCTGCTTGTAAAGATAACCCCCCAAATCTCAAGGTCCATAATGGGTGTTAATAAGTGGCACAATGGGTGAAATAAGTGGCATTCCTCCTGGTTGTCCTTCAGAAATCCAGATTACTTTTATTTTGTAGTTTCTCCATTTCCAGTGCATGGCTTCCACAGTTATTGGGGGTTTTACATCACATCAAGAGAGGCGGAAAGAACATGGAGGATCACACATGGGAGATTTTTATGGACCAGGCCTGTAAATTAGCATCATCACTTTTGCTCACATTTCACTGGTAGATCTCAGTTACATGTCACCAACTAACTGCATGGGAGGCTGAGAAATGTGACATGACCTAGCTGTGTGCCAGGAAATATTATATTTCATGAAATAGCCCCTCTAGGGAACAGGAGGACCAGCTGAGTAAGGGGACCTGATACTGTGAAGCTCAGATGTATACCAAATCCCACAATTACATGATTTGTTTTTTCCTAGCAACTTCAACATTCAGTGACCTGTGGAAAAACAGAGTAAGCAGGTAGATGACTTAATTCAGTGTTGGGAGGTTCTCTTTTTTCAAAATTGAGCAGCTTTTAAAGGAATCATGAGGCAAGTTTCCATTGGTAAATGTGTTTGCAAAGTCTCAGTACTTTTTGGATTGATGGGAGAAAGTCCTGGTCACAACATACATCCCTCTGTGGGTTCCTGGTTGTGTTCTGAGACCTGGACAGCTGGCCAGGATCTTCCTCTTCCTTCTTGTTCATGCTGGGCCCTTCTGAGGCTGAGCCATCAGTCAGAGAGTATAACTTACAGGGAGAGGTAGATCATTTTTCAAAGGCTATCGATCCTTCAGGTGAAACATGTGTCCTGAGTCCTTCTCCGGTGTGGATGCATGGACCCTGCTGCTTGCCGGCATTCTCTGTTACCGGCTCTTCTGGCATATGTAGTACTCCTTTGCTAGTTTTGCTTTTGCTAATTTTGTTTACTGTGTTTCCCGTTTAGAAGTCTTCTCTCTTCTCCATCTCTTTTCGCTTCCGTTTAATCTTTGCTAGTCGGGATCCTAGATGTCCTGTCTTCTCAGGGCCAAGTCACGTGACACCTCTTCCACTGTCTCTCCCCATTTGCCGCAGCTGAGCCCTGCTTTTCTCCTTGGCCCCTCCTGGTCTTGGTTTCATCACTCAACTGCCAGTTGGATGCCTCGGCAAGTAGACACTTGTGTATGAGTCTTTCATCCACTAGGCTGAAAACTCATGGATGTTGGGTGTGCGCATTTCTAGTAAGCCCACCCCTAGCACTGCGTCTTGCACAAAGTAAAATTTTAATAAATAATTGTTGAAAGGAGTAAATCTGGCTGATGCTGGAGAGGCAACAGCAGACAGATAATGAGGTTGAGTTGGGAACATCAGTCTTGTGTGGCCACACATCACTTGAAGAATATAAAGTATTTAAAAAAAAAACAAACCCGAACATCTCAAATAGTGTATTAGAAGAGAGTGAATGGTCTATAGTAATTTCGTGCCTCTCTAACAATGCTAGGGATTCTGTTTCTATTATATACGGGGGCTATACAAAGGGTCACGTTATGGTTCTGAATTTTGTGAAGGTGATTTCCACCCAACTGTTGTTGAGAAAGTCAGTCAATTGATTGGGAACCAACTATCTTTTAACAATCTTGACTTACTTTGGAGTGTTCATGGAGGCAAATAGAGATTTTGGTTGGCTGTAGGGGATCTAAGGTAAGTGAATGCTCAGTTGGATAGGTTTTTTTCTTTTTTTTACTTAAGATTTGTGCAATTTATTCTACATAATTTGCATCTCACTTTAAATTTTTTTGCAAAACTTTAATAAGTTATGGTGATTCTAAAAAACTCTTTAATTAGTAGGGTCATGCAATACATCTAGATTTTAAATTTTTCTTTGAAGGGAAGATTACCTTAGAAAGAGGTCCATGTTAAAATGTTTGGAGAAAAAATGCAAACGGAAGATTATTAATGCTTTTATTTAAAAAACCGTATGCACACCTATGTGTGGGTTTAGAGGTGAACGTAAAATTTCTGGAAGGAGAACAAGTTGTTTATGATGGTTACCTTTGGATAAATGGGGAAGTTTTCACTTTCTTTATTTTAAAATATATTTATTTACTGGCTGTATTGGATCTAGGAAGATAGTTTAGAGTTTGAAACATTACAATAGCTCCTCGGGCCTTTTAAAATGTAGTAAAATACTTGTAAGCGGAAGATAATGAGTTGACAGAAGACCTCTTTATACAGTTAGAATATATCAAGCTGCTGGTCCTCTGCTGTGAATCCCCTAGCATGTTGGTTTTTGTTGGTACTGGACTTTCTTGCTTTTGCAGTTGTACTTGGTTTGTTGTAGGATTAAAGTCCAAGAAAAGAAAAAATAAACAGTTTTAAATATAAGTTACATACTTTAAATATAAGACATGGACAGTATAAGTGATGTAACCATTTTTGGCTATAAGTCCTTTTTTTTTCCTTTATAGCTAAACATATTGCAAATTCAAAGATGGAGAGCAGGCAATTACAATCTGGCCTGAAATCCCCCCTTGTTGACTAAGTTTTCAGGGTGTCACACCATTGGGTGACCCTGGCCTTAGACACAACAGGTTATTTTATCACCACTTATTTTATTAGCATAATTTAGCATATTGATTTCTTAATGTTTGGCAAATAGTGTCAAGTAGTTTTGAAAAGATCTAGGAAGACACACAGTTATTTTTTCAGGAATCAGTTATACTCTCCTTAACTGAGCCTTTCTGTAGGGAGCATTGACTTGCATTTACCAACTATCTGCCAACTTCTGTGCTCAATATTGAGATTATGGTCTATTGATTTGCTTCTCTCTCTGTGTTTCTCTAGTATGTCTTACCTTTTGGGTTTTGTTTCTGGCTCTAGAGTCTTTTACTTTAAGCACTTTTATCTGGTTGTGATTTGTTGCTAAAGTGCCTGCATGTAAATTTTTATAAATGGATATAGATATTTTGAAAGCGATTTTTTTCAGGATGCCAAAACTTAAGAAAAAATTAAATATACATCCCATTGCTATGTACAAATGGTCTTTTGGAATAAGAATTATTTGTATGTTGAAAGCAATGTGTGCAGTGATAGCTTTTAAAAAATTGTTCAGCAGTGATGTTTTCGTTTAATTCCGTGTACATGTTGTGTGGGACCACGGAAGTCCTTTAGGGTGACGGGGGCTCCTGTGTGGCCCGTTTTAGGTCAACTATGAAGTATATGGTGTAGCTACTGCGGTGTTCCCTCTTTCCAGAACACTTGGACTTGTCCATGAGATGTATTAAAAATTGTTATTTCAGCTTGGGTTGCCCTTTCATTCGTTAGATTGGCTAGAAAAGAAGAACTCTGCAGTCCATGATGAAGACAATCTGTTAGTGCAGCCCCAGGCTAGTTCTTGGTGTTTGACTCTTGAAGAGTGTGGCATGCTCCCCCATGCAATCACCAGTTGTGCAAGTGGCAGGAAGTCCCATGTCTTCAGGTTCAACACCATCAGTTGCAGATGCTTCCTTTAGGGGAGCCTCATTTCTTTTTTTTTTTTTAATAAATTTTTATCTCATATTGAAATGTATTTGATTTACAGTGTTGTGTTAGTTCCAAGTATACAGCAGAGTGACTAGTTCTACATGTACATGTATCCTTTTCCATCAGGATTTATCCCAGGAGATTGGACATAGATCCCAGTGCTACACAGTAGGACCTTGTTTTTTTTTTTTTTTTTTTTTGGACCTTGTTGTTTACCGTTCTAAATGTGATAATTCTGCATTTACCAACCTCAAATTACAAATAAGGCATCCTCATTTCTATGTTGCAAATAAAGCTAACAGTTCTCATGGCAGATCTTTAGTTATTTGAATAAAGACAACACCATAACCTCTGTGAGTCTCCTTTTTCCAAGCTATTCATGCTAAATTCTCTTTCAGTCAGTTCAGTCCAACTCTTTGCGACCCCATGGACTGCAGCACGCCAGGCTTCCCTGTCCGTCACCAACTCCTGGAGCTTGTTCAAACTCATGTCCATCGAGTCAGTGATGCCGTCCAACCATCTCATCCTCTGTCGTTGCCTTCTCCTCCTGCCTTCTATCTTTCCCAGCATCAGGGTCTTTTCCAATGAGTCAGTTCTCCACATCGAGGCTGCAGTATTGGAGTTTCAGCTTCAGCATCAGTCCATTCTCTTTAACATTCCTCAGCTGGAGTTCATTCATCATTCTGATCTTTCCTTCTCTTCAGAGTCTTCGGTTTATGAGAAGGTGCCTTAAAATGTAGTGGGAAAAATTTAAAGCCATTCTCCATGAGTAGTTTGACTAGAGCCAAGTATGATGAGATTTGGACTTCTCTGGTCTGAGAACAGTGTCTTTATTCATGCGGCCAAAGGGACATTTTGGCAGCCTGGTCACACTGCCTCTGTTGAATCAGGAAGCTGCCACCTCTATGAATCCACTGGGCAGAACTTCACATTGGAGCCTCCATCAACTTGACTGTATTCATTTGGGCTCATTTCTGATCTTGTAGGAACTTTAGAAATCTTGTTTCTGGCATCCCTGGTGTTGTATTTTCATACCAATAAGTCTTCTGGATCTTTGTGATTCATCAGCAATTGGTGAAATGAGCCAAATTGGCAAAAGACAAGTCATCCTCTGTCCAGGATGATATATCCATTGACTTTGGCTTTAGATAGAGTCTTATTGTCTGTGCCTGGGGAATTTGAATGATAAAGCAGGAAGAAGGCATGCTTTCTAGTCATTCCAAATTTTACGCTTAAGGAAAGAGAGGTTTTTTTAAAAAAGCCAAGTAGAAAATTTAGATTTTTATTAGCATGGTCTCATACATTTTAGGAGACCTAAAAATGTCAGAGGAAACAAAATGGCTTACACCGAAGCCTGGTTATGGCTTTCCCCTTGGGGGGCTCATAGGTGTGGGATGTGGGATACTTGTGGTTTGCCCAGGACTGTCCCAGTTCACACCTGTGTTCTGGATTAATTGACAACATCCCCTTTCACTCTTGAAAATGTCCCCTTTAGACAATACTTTATGTATTCACTCTAATGCTCTGCCTCCACTTTAAAAAAAAACAACACATGATGTTTTTTAACTACCTCTCTTTGGTTTGGGCCAGAGACCTCATGTTCCAAGGAATTTTGATTATGGAAGGTGATGTTATAAAATCTTCATCCAGTTTGGCAGCAGGGGAAAGGCTGTCTGGCACCAAGCTGTATTAATCTTTATGTTATTAAATAAGCATAACTGGCAATCTGAAAATTGGTGCTTCACATTATGTGGGCTTTAAAATCCTGTGGTGGTGATGTTTGTTTAGGCCAGCTACTCCTGTTCTGTTACAACATAATGCTTCTTACACCATAGTTGGAAATTTGATGCTAAGCATGAAATGTTTGAACAGAGTAGAGTCTAAATAAATTATTGCCTTTCTTTCTTCCCTCCTTCCCTCTTTCTTCCTTTTTTCTGTCCTGAAATCTGTGGATCGTACTGGAAAAACAGGTCAGAGGGCATATCTCCTGTCACATAATGTTACCTTTCTGTATCAGCTGATTTATTCTCTGTGTCCTCAGGCTAACCTGAGCAACACCTATAAAGTGTAGAACAAAGTAACTCTCCATTAAAATCCTAACAATTGTTACGAAGGCTCCTGCCTGGGGAGCTTTTTCTCACTCCTGTGAGGTGTGTTGCAAGAAGGGGAAAGTTGCATCTTCATTAGTTACCCATGACTTGATCCAGGTGTCACCTTCTAAGTTAGGAAGAGAGGGGGCAACCTCACACCAAGTGCCCTGGTGACATATTTGGTTTTTAAGGGAGCAAAATTCTGAAACTGGAAGGGTTTTCTTTTTTTATGTGACTAGCAAAATCACGTTGATTAAGTCAAGCAGGTGCTGGGTATGTGCTAAACTAGTTGATGGTTTTCAGAGTACTGAAGGGCTATTTTTAAGGGTTTCTATATTATTCTCAGCCAAGCTGCTGGATGAAAAGTACAAAGGGCTAAAAATATTTACAGTTTCAGTAATGTCTGTTTTAAAAGAAGCCATCCTGTGTGATTTTTTTTCCATTAGTAGGAAAAGCATATTATGGCTTAAAGACAAATGGTCACAAGCAGTTTGTCCAGCACATAGGTTTTCAGGCAAAATAACCATCAGAAGGGCAGTAAGTTGGCCTAGAAACCATCAAGAGTTGAAAAACCAAGTTGAAGAATGAAAACAGATGGGACTATAACTACTTTTACTATCATAGTATGATTACTACTCTTTTCCTGCTGTTAACTATAGGTCCTATTGAAAATAGTATCGCTTATTTTCAAAACTTTGTGTACGTAAGGAAACAGTTTAACTTGTTAGGAGACAAGTTAGATTGCATCTGAGCTCCATCTCTTGGATATGTGACCTTGGATAAGTTGCTTTCCCCCTTCAGTGTATCCATCTGTGAAATGGGGATAATAACAGTGCCTGCTTCCTAAGGTTATTGTGAGGATTAAGTGAGATGTCACTCAGAACCTGATACATAGTAAGTGCTCAGTAAATATTGTTGTCATTGTTGTTCAGTTACTAAATCACGTCCAACTCTTTGTGACCCCATGGACGGTAGAACACCAGGCTTCCCTGCCCTTCACTATCTCCCAGAGTTTGCCCAGGTTCGTGTCCATCATCCTCTGCCAGCCTCTTCTCCTTTTGCCCTCAATCTTTCCCAGCATCAGGGTCTTTTCCAATGAATCAGCCCAGCGCATCAGGTGCCCAAAGTAATGGAGCTTCAGCTTCAGCATCAGTCCTTCCAATAAATATTCAGGGTTGATTTCCCTTAGGATTAACTGATTTGATCTCCTTGCTGTCCAAGGAACTTTCAAGAGTCTATTCCAGCACCACGATTTGAAAGCATCAATTCTTCGGTACTTAGCTCTCTTTATGGTCCAGCTCTCAGATCCATACATGACTACAGGAAAAATTATACCTTAGACTATATGGACCTTTGTTGGCAAAGTGATGTCTCTGCTTTTTAATATGATGTCTAAGTTTGTGATAGCTTTCCATCCAAGGAGCAAGCATCTTTTAATTTCATGGCTGCAGTTACTGTCCACAGTGATTTTGGAGCCCAAGAAAATCTCTCACTGCTTCCACTTTCCCCCCATCTATTTGACATGAAGTGATGGGACCGGATGCCATGATCTTAGTTTTTTAATATTGACTACATGTATTTTTGACCTTTTGAGAATTTGTTTTAGTTTTTTCATTGTGCTAAAAAGCACACAATATCAAATGTACCCTCTTAATAATTCTTTAAGTGTATAATTCAGTAGTGTTAACTATGTTTACATTGTTGTGTAAAGGATCTCTAGAACTTTTTCATCTTGAAAAATTGAAATGTTTATTATTTTTTTGAAAGTTCATTTTCCTTCACAATCAGTTCTCTAGCTCTGTGGGGGTAGCATGAGAATTCAGGCTCCATCAGGGTAGGCGTTTAGGCTATTCTGTTCACTGTTGTCTTCCAAGTGCTGAATCCCCATGCCTGGCCCAGAGCAGGGGCTCAATTAACATTTGCCTAATTAATGAATGAATGGATGGATAGGGGGAGAGAGGGAAGGAGGGACAGGGAACAGTGAGGCTTCATTCAATACACTAGATGTGTTTTTGAAAAATTATCTCTTAAACAATAAACCCATTTTTATAAGTGATCTTTAATACATATGGAAAACTGACTCCTTTCACAAGGAAATAATTTTTAGCAACAAATAGCTACTTCTTAATTATTTATAAATTCTGATTTGGGTAGGTCAGCTTTTCTTAAACTGGGGGGAAAAAAAGTGTACTGAATGGAGACGTGGCAGAAGAAAAGAGGATTTAATTAAATGATTTGTCTGAAATTTGACCAAGATTCACTTTAAGTGCAAACTTTTTTTTTAACTTTCTTTCAGAACTGGCTGCCAGACCTACTTTTTCCTTAGGTATTTGTGAATCATCTTGTTCTTTCTTTTAGAAATCAAAAGTTTAGGTCTCGATCAGTTATTTACCAAAACTGGTGGAACACTCCCTTTCCACTGAGAGTGTGCATCACGTCTTTCTGCATCTTTTTGAAAGCATATCAGCTGAACATCGTCTAGAAATGGCCCAAACTCTGTGGGTGGGAAGAAAGGAAGGAAGAACATGTCTGTCACCTAGAACTTGCCACCTATGGAATAAATAATAGTCTTCATCTGCAGAGTTTGCGTTTAAATTATCTACTCTGCTGGGAAAAAGGTTTTTTGTTGATAGAGGTTATTTCCTTCTGGCTGAAACAGTGTTACTTTTTATTGCGCAACCTTATATTTTGTTTTTATAACATATTTAAAACTTCCAAGGGCTTGCCAGATGGCTCAGTGGTGAAAGAATCCATCTGCCAATGCAGGAGACACAGGTTTGATCCCTGAGTTGGGGAGATCCGTGGAGAAGGGAACGCAACCCACTCCAGAATTCTTGCTTGGGAAATCCCACGGACAGAGGAGCCTGGCGTGCTACAGTCTTTTGTAGGGTCGCAAAAGTTGGGCACGACTTAGCAATTCAAGAACAAGAACAAAATGTTCCAGTGAACATTTTTTATTCTGTATTGGAGGATGGATCTTCGAAAGTGGGCACAAAATGTGCCTCACACAGTGGTCTGCATTCTCCCAGGGAGAGGGCATCCGCACTGCCATGGACTTGGCAGTCCCGGGAGGAAGATGATGGGAAGCCATATCACCTGCCCAGAGTGTTGGGGGGTCCCATCCCAACACAGTGCCTGAATGTAACCAGGAGCAAAAGTACATCTCTCCTTTCAGCTGACAGCTGACATGCCCTCACTCCCAAGTGGGTCAGCTCTAAGAACCTACCTGCCAGTACAGGAGACTCTGGGTTCGATTCCTGGGTTGGGAAGATGCCCTGGAGGAGGAGATGGCTCCCCACTCCAGTATTCTCATCTGGAGAATCCCATGGACAGAGGAGCCTGGTGGGCTGCAGTCCCTGGGGTCGCCAAGAGCCGGACACCACTGGGCAGCTGCGCACACTCTGTTCCCGTGGCAGAGACAGTCGCCCGTCTTCCAAAAGGTGGCATCTTGAGTCATTTCCATTGTGATTCTGACCTCTTTTCTGAAAAGTGACACAGGAAAGGGATCTCACCTCGTCATTCTTTCCCAGGCCACAAGACAGAGCTTACCTCTGAGACAGAGATCATAAACTTCTGAGAGGTCTCCACTGCTGCTCTAAATGGTTCATGTTTTTGTATCTGAATTCTCTGATAGCAGGAGAGCCTCTGAAATCTTGCCCATAGTTTCAGTTCCCCCTTGATTCCGCACCTACAGACAGACAGCAGCGGAATCACAGGCGGTTCCCTGGTTTGGACTCTGAGGACAGGATACTGCTCGTGAAGCAGTCGGCGCATCCTGCCCCTCGTCTGCCCTCCCACAGCTGCCCGCTGTCCGGAGAGCCCAGCCTCCCCTTCCGTGCAGTTCTGCTGACCTGGCCCCCCCGGGACACTTCAGTCGCATCAGGGTGTTTTCCCTTCATTGACCTCTTATTTACCTCTCTGACCAGAGGCCGCTGCTCTTCCTCACCGCTGTGCCTTCTCCTGAAAATGCCACCCCCCCCCCCCCCCGACCAGCTTTTCATTTTTCTAACTCTGGCTCATCCTTTAGGCTCATCTTAATACTTCCTCCAATAAGCCTTCCCTGATTCCCACCCTTAAGGAGCACCCCATCAGTTGTTTATACTTTCCCTCCTTCTATCTTTCTTAGCCTCTTTGAGAATTTTAATTACTTATTGACATCTGGATTTGTTTATTTGATGGTTTTCTCTCCCATTCAACAAAAAGCCCCATCACGGACCACAGCTGTCTGATCTTTGTAACATCCAGTTAGCCCACTTTGAAGCAGAAGGTGATGGTGGTGATTTTGTAACTAAGTTGTGTCCGACTCTTGCAACCCCATGGACTGTAGCCCACCAGGCTCCTCTGTCCATGGGATTCTCCAGGCAAGAATACTGGAGTGTGTTTCCATTTCCTTCTCTCAGGGATCTTCCTGACCCAGGATTGAACCCAGGCCTCCTGCATTGCAGGCAGATTCTTTACCCACTGAGCTACCAGGGAAGCCCTAAGCGGAAGGTAGGAGCTGGTGACTAGAAAGATCTCAGAATGAAAAAGTAAATAGAAGCTATACTTTAAAGGAAAGAAAAATTCCTCTAAGAACAGAAAAGGATAGTTTTGATTACCTTAATGCATAGATGATATTAACATTGCTGTTCGATGGCCCTTAATAAATTAATTCTTGCCCAAATTCATGACTCATGTGCTGTAACCATCCCTAGTAAATGAAACTTTTAAAAAAGTCTCTTTTAAACTATATCCATGTTCTTGTTTATAGTAGTAGTATGCAGGTTGACCATTTATATTTGGTCTTCAACCTTTATTACAAAGTAAAAAAGCAAAAGCATTTTTATACTATGTGACATTTGAAGTCCTTTTCTCATTTGTCATATCAAAAACTTTACTCTTAAATGAGTATCCTGAATTGACAAATCCTCTTTTCATGTGTATTAAAAGGAAACTTTCATACAACTTTAACGTTAGGTTTCTTTTGAAGACTTCCACATGCAGTATCTAACAGGTTCAGTGCAAATCCTCCTTTTCCTGATCAGATTCAGCATAATAGCCACACTGGTGTTTGAGCTGAGATACCCTGGAATATCTGTGTTCTTAGAAAAGTTGGTTATGAAATATGATTTTATGAATTAGATTGTACTGTAATAGACTTGGTCATCTTCAAATAATTCCTTCAGTAAATTAAATCCATTTATATCATCTAGTTTGTCTTCTCTAAATCTGAATTTTACTAAGTACTTATTTTTCTTGAATTGGGGGTTACTCTGCAAAGAATAAGTAAATGAATTATTTTTTCATCTGTATGTTTTATGTGTTATTTTGCTTTGGGCACATGTATATTAGTTAATTCACTACCCTGTATCCGATAGCCAAGAGTGAGGGGTAGGGGGAGGCCCACATAACTGATTTTCTCTTTTGCCTGGAAACTTGTTGGAACCTGTCTTAAGGAGTTCTGAGCAGATGTTGAAGGATGAAACTGTGGTTTTCAGTTTAGCTGGAGAAACTTGGTTTTAGTGGCTAACAATAATAAAAGTGGGACAGTTCTATTTGAAACATATTTTATTATAACTTTTGGAAATTGATCATCTCCACTGTACATACTGCACTTATAGAAGAACAATAATTTACTTTGCTTTATACCTGTTTTGTGCCAGTTATTTATTTACTTTAAAGAGTCCTTTTAACGTGGGCCATTTTTAAAGTCTTTATTGAGTTTGTCCCAGTATTGCCTCTATTTCATGTTTTGATTTTTTTGGCCGTGAGGCGTGTGGGATCGTAGCTTCCCGACCAGGCAGAGATGGAACCCCCACTCTCTACATTGGAGGGTGAAGTCTCAACCCTGGACCGCCAGGGGAGTCCCTGTTTAAAGGGCAAGAAGGCATAGTCAAGGCGCCCCAGGTTTATGTACATTTTAGATTAACTGTAAGCTCGTGATTCCTAGCCCTCACTGTTCTAGTTCAAGTTAGGACCCTCTGTTCATCCTGTTCAGCAGTCTTCACTCAGACTCAGCCTACCAATTTATCACTCGAGTCTAACTTCTGTCACTTCCTTCCCACTCCTCTTCCCTTGATAGCTTCTTGAGCTGTCACCCCTTCTGCTTCTTTGTACCTTGTTATTCTGTCACTGCCAGCCTCCTGTCATGGAACGAAGATCTAGGCCTGAAGATCTTAGAAACAGATTCCTGGAGAGTAGACCTTCAGAGGTTTTTATCAACTCTGTTTCCACCTCCTTAAAATTTTTATTTTCAAATCTAAAATACTAAAAAATTTTAAAATTCAGACATATTTCAGATTCAAACTATTTCTAGCCCCCTCATGGTTCAGTTTGAAGTTCATCTGTGTAGGAATGGAGCTAACTAAACTAGTGAATGTTAATGAACTTGAAAAGATACACTTACCTACTTAAGAGAACAAATTACTTTCAGCCACATAGAAATGTCCCCTTATTTTTATCAGTAAAAATGAATTGCATTGAAAAGAAGAGTTCGCTATCCTTAAACAATGGTTGTTAGTAGTTGATTAAAATCAGTAGTCTGTTTTCAAAGCAAAGGTTATATTAACCGTTGTTCGTCCTTCATGGTTGTTGCTTGGTTAATTTCAGCAGATTAAGGCAATTAGCTGGAGCTGAAAGAACCTGGGAGAGTAGCTGGGGGCTCAGGGGAGATAGTCTTGGGCTTCCCTTGTGGCTCAGCTGGTAAAGAGTCCGCCTGCAGTGTGGGAGACCTGGGTTTGATCCCTGGGTTGGGAAAATCCCTTGGAGAAGGGAAAGGCTACCCACTCTAGTAGTCTGGCCTGGAGAATTCCGTGGACTAAGTCCATGGGGTCGCAAAGAATCAGACATGACAGCGATTTTCACTTTCGCTTTCCGGGGAGATAGAACAGCTCCTACAGAGGGATCGAGTCCAGCAGGTGAACGTGGGATGTGTCAGATACCGTACCAGACCTTGCTTCCTAGGGCATGACGGCATCTGTGAGTCTCAGTCCGGAGCACGCATCTGTATGTGCCTGAGTGTAGGGGGAGAGGAGGTTTCTCATGGGTGGGCAGTAGACACACTGGAGACCCCAGAAACCACAGACACTCTTCTGTCCACGTAGCAAGCAGTGTCCACAAGAATTCTGGACTCACTCATTAGCCAGGGGCTCTTGGGCAGGACCGCAGTTCCTGAGAGAAAGGTTGGCGAAATCACAGCAGAGCCGCTGCTTGACTTCCCTGAGCTTTTTGATTCCATAAGTGGAAATGATAATAGTAATTATCTCATGGGGTTATCTTGAAGGCTAATTGAAAGAATATACATGAAGACCCTGGAGTAGCACCCAGTGCCCAGTAAGTATTTAAATGTTTGCTCTTATTATATTTACATGAAAGTAACAAAACAGTATTTCTTTTTAAATGTCCCACAACTGAGATTTATTATACCTCAATTCTGTTCTTTTAATCAATGAAATTTTATCTGTTATAGGTTGGTGATTTCCAGAGGTGTTTTTTTTAGGAAGGGGTAGGAAACTATTTCACTAGTAAATCTGTTCGTAACAAACAAAAGTATTTAAATGCTGAGAAAAGAATTTTTCATTTTGGGGGCAAATCCTTATTTTTGCTAAGTTCATAGAGTTCTTCCCCAGTGGTACCAAACTGTAAAGTTCATGGGAAAAAGGATGCAACAATTCCCCATAATATTAGGGCAGGTGTAGAAATAAGGGATGAACATTGTATTAAGGCCGTAATGCTATTCAGAAAATGTCCTCAGTGAAAAGATAATGTCTTCTTTTGTTAGCAGGAAAGAAATTTCATGACCTAAAACCAAAATAGCAACAAAAACAGCAGCTCAACAGTCCAAGTCATTTTCAGTGTCTTGATCATTTAACATTTTCTCCAAAGTCTAAACTACAGTTTGTTAAGGTTTTATTGAAATGATACCAAAAAATTAAAAGTCAAATGGAATTATTGATATCACAGAAATCATAATTTCCCTCTTAAGAGTTGTGTAAGGTTTAATAACTATAAGGGATTTTCAAGATGGTCTTCATGACTAGTTACATTTTTTGAGACTGTAAAAGTCAGGTATATTTGCTGACTTATAAGTCAGGGTCCTTATAAGTCTTGCAAGTTTGGTCTAGCTCTGAAAGTTAACTATCCTTCACTTAGATTATAGATAATATGCTAGTAGTGTTTCTAGTAAACTTGTGTTGATAAAATAAGATGCACCTCTGTAGGTGGATTATAGACGATAGACTGGTCCAGCCACTTTGGAAGACAGTGTGGCAGTTTCTTACGGAGCTCATCATAGACCTATGCAGTTCAGCAGGTGTGATTATAGATATTTACACAAGTGAGTGGAAGACTTTTGTCTTTACAAATCCTGTACACAAATGTTTATAGAAGCTTTATTCATAATTGCCCCAAACCGGAGGTCACCAAGGTGTGTCTCAGTAGATGAATGGGTAAACTGTGGTACGTCCATGCAATGGAATATTATTTGGCATTAAAAATAAATGGACTAGCAAGACATTCATTGGTGGGGCTGATGCTGGAGCTGAAGCTCCTATACTTTGGCCACCTGATGCGAAGAGCTGACTGATTGGAAAAGACCCTGATGCTGGGAAAGATAGAAGGCAAGAGGAGAAGGGGACGACAGAGGATGAGATGGTTGGATGGCATCATCATAACAGAGGATGAGATGAGTTTGAGCAAGCTCTGGGAGATGATGAAGGACAGGGAAGCCTGGCGTTCTGCAGTCCGTGGAGTCGCAGAGAGTCAGACGTGATTGAGTGACTGAACAACAAAGCAAGACCTGGAGGAACCTTAAATGCATATTTTTAATGGAAAAAGTCAATCTGAAAAGGGCGTGTACTGAATGATTCCAACTACAAGAAAGGCCAAACTAGAGACATTAAAGAGCAGTGGTTGCCAGAGCCTTGGGGGAAGCAGAGGCAGGCTGGATAGCTGATGCACAGTGGATTTTCAAGGCAGTGACATTATTTTGTGTGATATTGTAATGGTGGCTAGATGACTCGGAGCGTTTTTCAAACCCAGAGAATGATGTAACATGAAGAGTGAAGCCTAATGTAAACTGTGGATTTGGGTGAGTAATAGCAAATTAATATGGATTCATTAACTGTAACCATGGCGCCATACTAAAGTGGGATGTTAATAACAGGAGACGCTGGGAGGGACAGGACCTTTCTGCTGTATAATTTTTCTATAAACCTAAATCTGCTCTAAAAAAAAGTCCACTAATAAAAATATCTTAAAAGTAACTTTAAAAAATTGGGATTAAAAAAAATTGGGATTGACGTATAAACCCAACTATATGTAAAATAGATAATAATGAGAACCTACTGTATAGCTATGCCAAAGCCTTCGGCTGTGTGGATCACAATAAACTGTGGAAAATTCTGGAAGAGATGGGCATACCAGACCACCTGACCTGCCTCTTGAGAAACCTATATGCAGGTCAGGAAGCAACAGTTAGAACTGGACATGGAACAACAGTCTGGTTCCAAATAGGAAAAGGAGTACGTCAAGGCTATATATTGTCACCCTGCTTATTTAACTTATATGCAGAGTACATCATGAGAAATGCTGGGCTGGAAGAAGCACAAGCTGGAATCAAGATTGCCAGGAGAAATATCAATAACCTCAGATAGGCAGATGACACCACCCTTATGGCAGAAAGTGAAGAGGAACTAAAAAGCCTCTTGATGAAAGTGAAAGAGGAAAGTGAAAAAGTTGGCTTAAAGCTCAACATTCAGAAAACTAAGATCATGGCATCTGGTCCTATCACTTCATGGGAAATAGATGGGGAGACAGTGGAAACAGTGTCACTATTTTTTTGGGCTCCAAAATCACTGCAGATGGTGACTTCAGCCATGAACTTAAAAGACGCTTACTCCTTGGAAGGAAAGTTATGACCAACCTAGATAGCATATTAAAAAGCAGAGACATTACTTTGCAAACAAAGGTCCGTCTAGTCAAGGCTATGGCTTTTCCAGTGGTCATGTATGGATATGAGAGTTGGACTGTGAAGAAAGCTGAGCACTGAAGAATTGATGCTTTTGAACTGTGGTGTTGGAGAAGATTCTTGAGAGTCCCTTGGACTACAAGGAGATCCAACCAGTCCATCCTAAAGGAGATCAGTCGTGGGTGTTCATTGGAAAGACTGATGTTGAAGCTGAAGCTCCAATACTTTGGCCACCTCATACGAAGAGTTGACTCGTTGGAAAAGACCCTGATGCTGGGAGGGATTGGGGGCAGGAGGAGAAGGGAATGACAGAGGATGAGATGGATGGATGGCATCACCGACTCGATGGGCATGAGTTTGAGTAAACTCCGGGAGTTGGTGATGGACAGGGAGGCCTGGCGTGCTGCGATTCATGGGGTCGCAAAGAGTCGGACCCGACTGAGCAACTGAACTGAACTGAACTGTATAGCTCAGGGAACCCAGTGTTACATGGTGACCTAAAATGGGAAGGCAGTTCAAAAAAAAGAGGGGACTTATGTTTACATGTGGCTGGTTCACTTTGCTGTACGGTGAAAACTAACACAGCATTGTAAGGCAACTATGCTCCAAAAAAACAAACAAAAAGTCCGTCGTCAACTATAACAGAATGGTATCCCAACAGGCAAAATCAGAATAACCCTGGATGTAACTTTTGTTATGGAATCTGCCCCTACCTTATATCTCTGGTTATTTTAAAAAAAACTTCTTTTCATTTAGCTCACATTTTATGTCATTAGCTAGTAGTGAACGGGCAGTTACAAAGTAGAAGGTAGTTTTATCGTTTTTGTATAGTTCCCTGTGGCAAACATGTCCGGTGGTGGGGGCAGGTCAGGAGCAGAAGGGCTTTCCCGCACATGGCTGACAGTTCCCTTCTTCCTGCCTGTACCCCAGCCCTCTTTTCTATCTTTAGCTGGGTTCCACCTGACTATTGACCGGGGGGGGGGGGGGGGCGGGTTTCCCTGGTGGCTCAGATGGTAAAGAATCCACTTGCAATGCGAGAGATCTGGGTTTGATCCCTGGGCTGAGAAAATTCCCCTGGAGGAGGGCATGGCGACCCAGTCCAGTATTCGTGCCTGGAGAATCCCATGGACGGAGGAGCCTGGCGAGCCACATACAGTCCATGGGGTTGCAGACAGCTGGACAGGACTGGGCTGCTAGGCGCAGCACGTGGACAGCAGACAGAACCTGTGGGGTGGCGGCTCACTGTGCTTTCAGCATGATGCCTCTATATTTATTTTTACACTGTCTCTTTTAAAACTCACATTTTGTAGCTGAGGCGAGGAGACCCCTGAGGAGGGAGGGTCGGTACACATGCAGTCTGACTGGAATGACCCCTGGAGGAACATGAAGGTATATGACTGTCCCACCCCGCCCCCCACCTGCCGTGGGAGTGGGTGAGAAGCGGGGCTGTTGGAAGAAGCTGGTCTCAGCCCGGGTGCCGTGGGAGTGATCGGATAGCAGGACCCAACTGGTTCTAGCTGGGGTAGATACCACCACCCCACAAACCAGCAGCTGCTGTTAAGTGTTATCTCAGCCCTTATATTATTAAGGGACATATGATTATCACTTATGTGTATGTATTATTGTATTTTATATTATATGAGAATCATATGTGCATTTAGCCAACTCTTAATTTCTGGCCTCATAGAGAAGAGTGATAGAATTAAAATACACTATCTATTTACTTTGAGAATAGCATTAAATTATGAGCGACTGAACTGATTTTAGTAGGAATTAGCAGCAATGGTTGATTTTGTGGAGACCATGGTTTTAAAAGTCAATTTGCTTTCTAATTTTGTGATAAATATTCAAGAAGTTTGAACTGTGTCTCCTCTTATTTAAGAATTTTGAATTGAATCACAAATATATCTCTTCTTATTTAATTTGTGATTCCGATAAGGTTCTGTTATAGTGGGGGATGAGAAATAACACTTTTCCTTGTGTTGTTTTTTCTTAACGTAAGAATTTTGTGAAGCAGACAGTAGCAGAGAGTTTTACAAGTCTTGACTCAGTATTATGGATTTCATCCTTGACCAAAGCACAGGATTTTGGAAATGTTTGAAAAATTCATCATCACAGAAATTATGTTTCAAAATCATATAATTTAAATTTTTGAATACAGTTTTCCTCCTTGAAACATAGAACTTCCCTCACTGATCTTAGAATTACATTACAACCTCCTTTACCTTTATTATGAGGCAAAATACACTTTCAAAGGGATTAGCCTATGTTAAACTTTTTAATGTTTAATAAAATTATTTATAAAAGCACAGTATTTTTCATTTACTCCAAAATGTTTTGAACTAAATTTCTTTTGACCTAGTACATAACCTAGTGCAACTAGAACTTTTTAAGGTTACAACATACCTGTGACCTGTAAGATTAATTTTCAGTTCTTTATTGTCCTTAGGATGTCTGCAATAGTAGTAGAGGTTTGTTCTGGGATTGATTCATATATTTGTTACTCTAATCATCCCACTATTTCACTAATGTTTATATGGTTATGTTTCGGAAATAGAATATATGTGTATGTATGTGCTTATTTATTTATGTATTTATGATAGAAAAACAAGCATGACCTTTGATCCCACGGGAGATAACCATCATCTCTCAGTCATATGGAAGATAAGGTGCATCTCTTAGTCATATTGTAAGATTTACATCTTAGTAGTTGACATAAATGTGTGCTTATTGCCAGAGATTACTGAAATATGTACATCCATATGTACATCGTTTGGAAGCAAAAAGAAAATCGTAATGTTTTATAGAGTAGCTGTATCTTTTTACTGTCTCGCCGGGACCTTCCTGGAATTCCAGAGCTGACACCTGCCTGGTTCAGGCTCACCCATGACATTTTCAGTTGATCTTTCACTTGTTTTCTTTTCTAGTTGACCTTCAAACAGAAAGTTCATAGCCTCTTCTCAGCTGTTAATGTGATTTACTTCTGTCTGGGAGTCAGGATTGTTGCTGAATTCATTGTTTGAAGGGGACTGAGGTTCTTGGTTTCACGCCAGAATGTTCCCTCCTAACAGAACTAAATCCACCAACTCCAATGTCAAGGATTCCTGGGTCTGTGGCTCATGAACATGTTAGATTCCAGGTCAAGAGATTGTTAGGCTGTTCCTGGCATATCTCATACATACTGGGTTGTCTGTTGGTTATAAGCCAGGTATCATTATAGCACTAATCAGCAAACACCCTGGTCACTGGCTTTGAGTTGGAAAAATATAGTGCAGCCACTAACGTGCTGTTCCTTATTAAAGGCAGCATTTGAGTTAGTGATTGTTTAGCTTCGCAATTCTTATCTTTGTATTAAAACATATAATTTTTCTTTATTTTCAAAATGAGGCATGCCAATGTGTGCTTTTCAGGGTCCTGAGGCACACGGGAAGTACATTATTAAATATAAGTGAAAAAGAGACATCTGATGAGCCCTGCGTATGGCGAAATTACAACTCTTAGTCCAGCGGGGAGGCATGAGGTCATTGCTTCCCACACAGTGAAAAAGAGTTGTCTTGCCATGGAAAAAGGGTATATAAGTATGTTTAATTAAAAGCAATTTAGCAGACTCACAGATGTAGAGAAACACCTAGTGGTTACCAGGTGGGGAGAGGTAAGTGGGAGTGGGCAAAATAAGGGAGGGGATTATGGGTTACAGACTCTTATATTTAAAATCAATAAACTACAAGGGTATTTTTAAAGTTATTTCTTAATTGGAGGAAAATTACTTTACAATGTTTTGTTGGTTTCTGCCATACACCAACGTGAATCAATCATAAAGCTCCTCTGTCCCTGGGATTCTTCAGGCAAGAACACTGGAGTGGGTGGACACTTCCTTCTCCAGGGGATCTTCCCTACCCCGGGGATCGAACCCCTGTCTTATTTTATGTAAGGCTCCCTCTCAGCCTCCCACCTGTGCCTCCATCCCACCTCTCTAGGTCATCACAGCACCAGGCTGGGCGCCCTGTGTTATATACAGCAACTTCCTACTAGCTGTTTATTTTATACATGGTAATGCGTTTTAAAAAGCAATTTAGCAGAGTTATTGTCTAGTTAGCTGGCGTGGAGGACATTAGCAGCAATGGTTTTAAAGCCTTCAAGAGCCTCTCCCAAGCAAGAGCACACTGGTTGCCTTAGGGTTCTGTCTTTATGCCTTCACCACCCTCACTTCAGTATGAAACAAGATGAAACTGTGCAAGGGCAGAGAAAGGTGTTTTAGAATCAGCTTATTAAGAATGAATGTTTCTTCATGGGTACTAGTAACCCAGAAGGAGAACTAGTATAAATAATTGTTAAATGTGTAATTTCAGGTGGACACCAGGCGCCGTGCTGTTGTATGGCTATGCAAATTCTCTCAGAAATTTAATATTTTATCAAAAGGCACAACTCCAAAACCGATACCTACCGGCTCGTTTCTATGGTAACTACTATTGAAATATGTCTAGCCAGTATGTGTCTTTCCATAATTTTTCTCTGAGAGTTTCAGGGAGTTCATTAATTTTACTTTCCTAACACTGACTAGATAGAATAAGAGAGAGATATAAATATGCATATATTTTTCAATGAGGATATGAGACTATTGCAAAATTCCGTTAGATTCATATAGAATATGACTACATCCTTACACATAAATATTTTTGACTAAAGCAGAAGTCCATTGTTTTGTAAGTTTACTTAAACTAGTGGAACCAGGTAAGTGCTGATTTCTAAGAGAGAGATGATTCTGGCTTCCTCAGTATTTTCTCGTACTTATTGGTGGAACTTTCAGATTCAGCACTTGGTCTGGAATGACCAATGTCCCTTTAAACTTAAGCTTCATTTGCCTGTCTCTACAAGACCCACCAGGCCATGAGGCTTCATTTAATGGAGTTCTGACCTGGATTTAATTAACCTTCTTTGTGGCCCTTCTTCCTGGCCAGAGGTTGTTTGTGGAAGTCATAGCTTATTTCTTTGAAAATCTCAGTATTTCCCAACAGTGTCACTCAGAAAAGCTGACTCTAAGGCACCCAAGGACTTCCATCACATTTTATATTTAAGATAAAATGTACTATTGATTTGTTTTGAGAACTTCCCCACCTTTTTGTCAAGGCCTGAGCATCACAAAACAAACAGATGTGGTCAGGTAGTCTTGTGACGTTGAATGTGTGGTCTCTGAGAATATGATGCTTATGGCTGGGCTCCTGACATCTATCTAGTTGCATTCAGAGGGAAACCATTTTGGAAGGTAAAGTGGCAAGAAATAGTTACTAAGGAAATGCGACTACCCTGGGCCAGACAGTAGGGGGATCTCACTCAGCTCACAAGGATGCTGGGGAAGCCAGGATGTCCCCGAGCTTGTTCGACATGGTCGCCCCTGATGATGTTTGATTCCTTTGCTGAGGAGGAATGAGTGTTTAAGGCAAGGCCCTTTGTTTCTGCTTCCAAGTTCTAGGCTTCTCAGGGAAGGGCGTTGCCACTCCTGGGTCATGCGGGATGCTCTGGCCGTTCACAGATCCCATTGCTGTCCTGTAGACACATGTCATCTTCAATCTGCTTTTAACTGAAGTATCATCGATCTGCGGTGTTTTGTTCGTTTTCTGTGTACAGGAAAACGATTCCGTTCATGTATCCTTGTTCAGATTCTTTCCCCGTTTTAAGTGATTCCGAGACATTGAATGTAGCTCTGTGCTATACGGGAAGCCCTTTTTATCTGTTTTATGTATGGTAATGTGTACCTGGACTTCACTGGGGCTCAGGTGGCGAAGGATCCGCCCGCATTGCCAGAGCTGCAGGTTCGATCCCGGGTCAGGAGGGCCCCCTGGAGAAGGGCGCGGCAACTCACTCTAGTATCCTTGCCTGGAGAATTCCACGTATCGAGGAGCCTGACGGGCTATCTGTTAATCCCAAACTCCTGATTTAGCCCTCCCTTTCCCTCTTGATAACCATGAGCTTGTTTTCTATATCTATGAGTCTATTTCTGTTTTGTGAATGAATTCATTTGTGTAATTTTTTAGGTTCTACGTATAAATGATATCATATGATATTTTGTCTTCTCTGTCTGACGTACTTCACTTAGGATGATCATCTCTAGGTGCATCCATGTTGCTCCAGAGAGCACTACTTCATTCTTTTATGGCTGAGTAATATTCCATTGTGTATATGTTCTGCATCTTCCTATCCATTCCTCTGTTGATGGACATTTAGGCTCTTTCCGTGTCCTGGCTGTTAAAATCGTGCTGCAGTGAACACTGGGGTACGTGTATATTTTTTAATTAGACTTTTCTCTGGATATATGCCAGAGAGCGGGATTGCGGGATCATATGGGAGCTGTAGTTTTAGTTTTTTGAGGAACTTCTATACTACCCTCCATAGTGGCTGCACCAGCTTACATTCCCACCAACAGTGTAGGAGTGTCCGCTTTTCTCCATACCCTCTCCAGCATTTATTATTTTAAACTTTTAATGGTGATCGTCCTGACTGGTGTGAGGTGATGCCTCACTGTAGTTTTGATTTGCATTCCTCTAATAATGAGCAGTGTTGAGCATCTTCTCATGTGCCTTCTTGAAATAGCCAAACAGTGACAGGCCCACAGTGTCTAGTGAGCTGAAGAAGCAAGCATAACTTCACAGAATCCAGGTCCTCCCGTTTTCTGGAATCCCAGAATCTTTCTCTTTTGCTTCATCTTGTATTCTCCCTGTATTCAAGCTTTCCCACTTCTGTTCTAGGTAAATGCAGTAAACTCTCTACTCCTCCCAGTTTCCACGGTATGGTCCCTTCATTCAGCTTCCATACTGCCCATCAGGGTGATCCTTTCTAAAAGCAGAACTGAGTCTTGTCATGATTTTCTTACAGTCTTTCAAAGACTGCTGTTACGTAGAAGAGCACATTTTCTTCCCAGGGGACCTGATAGTCCAGAATGTCTTAAGACTTACATACCTTTCCAGTCAGCGTCTTTGTCCTCCTCCAGCCCTCCTGTGCCCTGGACAAACCTTTGCTGTCCCAGACGCTTTGTGCAGAGTGCATGGATTTGCATGGATTTCTTCTGAGTCACACTCTGCAGGCCTGAGCTCTCCTCGTGCCCCGGGTACAACTCTGTCCTAGCACTGTTTTCTAGTGTTCGGTTGACTGACTGACTTTCCTCTACTCTCTTAAGTTTCTTGCTATGTTTTATCCAGAACCTAGCCCAGCAGAGGTTAGGGCTCAATATAAGTTTATTGTATGAATGAATGAATAAATGAATTAGTGATTATACCACACACAAAGCAGAAATGGAGAAACTCCTTTTAATGAGTATGTAAAATAGGCCTGAGTTGCAGTTAATACAGATTTCAACAAGAGTGAGGCTTGCTGGTTAATCAGGGTGATCACCCTAAGGACATAGCCCTGTGGGATAAAAGACCAAAATCAGTTTTTATTGGTTTTAGAGAGATGTGATTTGCAAGAATTGCCTTATAATTAAATTGATGACAGATGAATTCATAACTGAGATGTCTTGACAGTGAGAAAGAGGGCCATCGGGCAGTACAACTGATGAGGGTCATTTGCTCAGGCCGTATCCTCTTGGTCAGTAAGTTCACTCAGGGGACCAAATGTTGGAGCTGGCTAAGTTCTAATATGAGGAACTGAACTCTCTCTAATTGTCCTTAAGGGATTTTCCATCAAGCTGGATTATCTGGAAGAATGATTCTTTTCTTATTGACGATAAGTAAGTCTGGATCAGTGACTTTTATGCAGTTTTTAATAGCTGTCAGAGTCACTCTTCCTGTTTAATCCTGACAGCTAATATTTATGGAGGGCTTCCCTGGCGGCTCCAGTGGTCAGAGACCACCTGCCAATGCAAGAGACTTGGGTTCGATCCCTGGGCTGGGAAGATGCCCTGGAAGAGGAAATGGCAACCCACTTTAGTGTTTGTGCCTGGGAAATCCCATGGAAAGAGGACCCTGGCAGGCTACAGTCTATGGGGTTACAGAAGAGTTGGACACCACTTAGCCACAAAACAACAATATTTATGGAATGTTTGTGGCTGCGTGTCAGGCACTGTTCTAAAGGCTTTATCTAAGTTGACTCAATGCTTAAAACCTTATGATGAAGTTACTATTGTTAGCTCCATTTTTACAGACTGGGACACTAAGACAAAGATGTCAAGTGATTTATCTAAACAGACCTTGTGAAGGGAGCTGGGATTTGAACCCATGTGGTCAAGACACCAGCCCCTATGCTGACCAACCTCTCTAAGGATGCAGCCAGTCTTTCTTGTGTCTGCTTTACATACTTCATTTAATTCTCATAGGAACTCTTGCAAATGAGCTGTATAACCAAGCTGTTTTTGGCTGTGAGCTGCAGACTAACTTGAGTGAGAAAGCTTTAACTGTGTCCTGTAACTAAGCTGTGTTTATGTCGTGTGACCGGCTGTGATGTTAGGTCTTCCAGTGGGTGTGGAAGGGCAGTTCTTCACAAAGGAAGAGGAATCAGTGATGGACAAACAAAAAAAAAATCACACGAGGAATTGGAAGCTGAGAGAGGTTAAGTAGCTTGGCCAGGGTCACTCAGCTGGGGAACGGCAAAGGTGAAATTCGAAAAGTAGGCCCCCTGCCTCCAGGACCAGCCATTCTGTGTTTGCTCTGATTTGTATGAATCTGTGCATTTGCCCATTCTTCTTCCACCCTCCATCTTCAGCAAGTTCGGGTAGCCTTGGTCAAGATATCTTTAAAAAAACAAAACAAAACATTTTATTCTGTATTGGGGTATAGCTGATTAACAATGTTGTGATGATTTCAGGTGAATGGTGAAGGGGCTCAGCCAATATACATGTATATTCTCCCCCAAACTCCCCTCCCATCCTGGCTGCCACATAACATTGAACAGAATTCCCTGTGCTGGTCAGGAGGCCCTTGTTGATTATCCTTTTAAAATATAGCAGTGTGTCCTGTCCATCCCAAGCTCCCTGACGATCCCATCTGCCCTGGCAACCATAAGTTTGTTCTCTAAGTCTGTGAGTCTCTTTCTGCTTTGTAATTCGGTTCATCTATACCATTTCATTTTAGATTCCACATATAAGGGGCGTCATACGATATTTCTCCTTCTCTGGCTGACTTATTTCACTCATTATGATAGTCTCTAGGTTCCTCTATGTTGCTGCAAATCTTGGCCAAGATACATTTTCTCTGCTTAATTTTAGCTTTAAGGACACATAGTGGTCACCTCCTGTGAGCCTGGCTGTTTCCCAAATGCAGTGTGCATTGCTTTATTGAATCCTGAACTGGCTTTGAGGATAGTTATGTGAACAGTCTAATCATTTTACTACTTTCCACTTCAGAGAGTGAATTTTTTTCTGACCAGGCCCCAACTTCTAGAGAAATCTTTACTGAAGCCCTGTGACCAGACCAGAGCTTTTTCAGGCGAAGGTTTATGCAAAACATTGGCCTTCATGGAAATTTGGTTCTTGCTCACTTGGGTCTCAGTTCATGAGAATGTTCACCAACTCAAGCAGCAGGTCATAGAGATAAAAGCACAGGCGTGGAAGGGCAGCTTGTGACCTTGCTGTCGCCTTGCAGTCTACTGTAGAGATTCTCAGCAGGGACCTCTTTGGAAGATGCTCTGTACTTGGCACATCTCACTGTGTTTATGAGGAAATGGCAGTATTTCTCAGTGTTTGCACCACCTCTGACTGACGCTCTGATCCTTGAGGTGTTTAGCGTTTTACGTGAGCTCAGCTCTACATGAAAAACAGAGGAAGCCACAGGAAACTGCTGCCTGTATTTCCAGGAAATGTAACTGCCTCGCCTGCTCCCTGATCCTCACAGCCCAGAAGACCCTGCCGGGGGCAGCGGCGTCTCTGATGAAGGCGGTGATAAGGAGCTGGGGGAATGTGCTCACCCTTTGCTCTGCCAGCAAAGCTTCAAGAAGACTGGCTCTTCAGACTCGAGTTCATGCTCAATCTGGTTTCCTAAGCACTCACCCTCTGAACGTGTAAATGCTACCCGTGAAGTGAGATAGAATTCCACACCAGACCTCTCTCTTTTGACTCAGGGGTGGTGCCTCCTGACTGGTCCACAGGAATGGGGGCTGGCTCTCCCTCTCATCACACAAAAATGAAATAATCCTGGGAAAGAGTCTGTTCGAGGACTGGGGAGATTTCAAGAACATGAGGTGATGGGCTCGGAGGGCGTTACGCTAAGTGAAATGAGTCAGAGAAAGACAAATACTGTATATCACTTATATGTGGAATCTACAGAAAAACAACAAACTACTGAATATAACAACAACAAAAAAGCAGACTCACTGATACAGAGAACAAACTAGTGGTTACCCCTGGGGAGAGGGAAGAGGCGAGGGCAAGATGGGGGTAAGAGATTAAGAGGTACAGACTACCATGTGTGAAATAAATAAGCTACAAAAATGTCATATACAGCACAGGGACTATTTTATAATGTTTTATAAATATTTACAAATATTTTATAATAACTACCAATGGAGTATAACCTTTAAAAATTGTAGATCACTGTATTGTAGACCGGTAACTTATAATATTAAACATAGACTATCAGTTCAGTTCAGCTTCTCGGTCCTGTCCGACCCTTTGTGGCCCCGTGGACTGCAGCACGCCAGGCTTCCCTGTCCATCACCAGTTCCGGGAGCTTGCTCAAACTCATGTCCGTCGACTCGGTGATGCCATCCGACCACCTCATCCTCTGTCATCCCCTTCTCCTCCCGCCTTCAGTCTTTCTCAGCATCAGGGTCTTTTCCAATGAGTCAGTTCTTCACATCAGTATTGGAGTTTCCGCCAAACGCCAAAGTATTGGAGTTTCAGCTTCAGCATCTGTCCTTCCAATGAATATTCAGGACTGATTTCCTTTAGGATGGACTGGTTGGATCTCCTTGCAGTCCAAGGGACTCTTGGGAGTTCTCTAACACCACAGTTCAAAAGCATCAGTTCTTCAGTGCTCAGCTTTATTTATAGTCCAACTCTCACATCCATACATGACTACTGGAAAAATCATAGCTTTGACTAGATGGACCTTTGTTGGCAAAATAATGTCTCTGTTTTTTAATATGCTGTCTAAGTTGGTTATAACTTTTCTTCCAAGGAGCAAGCGTCTTGTAATTTCATGGCTAGTCACCATCTACAGGGATTTTGGAGCCAAAAGAAAAAAAAAATCTCTCACTGTTTCCACTTTTTCTCCTATTTGCCGTGAAGTGATGGGACTGGATGCCATGACCTTAGCTCTCTGAATGTTGAAGCCAGCTTTTAGCCAACTTTTTTACTCTCCTCTTTCACTTTCATCAAGAGGCTCTTTAGTTCTTCTTTGCTTTCTGCCATAAGGGTGGTATCATCTGCGTATCTGAGGTTATTGATATTTCCCCTGGAAATCTTGATTCCAGCTTGTGCTTCATCCAGCCTGGCATTTCATATGATGTAATCTGCATATAAGTTAAATAAGCAGGGTGACAATATATAGCCTTGACGTACTCCTGTCCCAATTTGGAACCAGTCTGTTGTTCCATGTCCAGTTCTAACTGTTGCTTCTTGACCTGCATACAGATTTCTCAGGAGGCAGGTCAGTTGGTCTGGTATTCCCATCTCTTGAAGAATTTTCCAGAGTTTTTTGTGATCCACACAGTCAAAGGCTTTGGCATAGTCAATAAAGCAGAAGTAGATGTTTTTCTGGAATTCTGTTGCTTTTACAATGATCTAATGGATGTTGGCAAATTGATCTCTGGTTCCTCTGCCTTTTCTAAATCCAACTTAAATATCTGGAAGTTATAGTTCCTGTACTGTTGAAGCCTGGCTTGGAGAATTTTGAGCATTACTTTGCTAGCGTGTGAGATGAGTGCCAGTCAAAAGCTATGGTTTAGTCAAAGCTATGGTTATGTCTCATTAAAGCTTTGGTTTTTCCAGTGGTCATGTATGGATGTGAGAGTTGGACTATAAAGAAAGCTGAGCACTGAAGAATTGATGCTTTTGAACTGTGGTTTTGGAGAAGACTCTTGAGAGTCCCTTGGACTGCAAGGAGATCCAACCAGTCTATCCTAAAGGAGATCAGTCCTGGGTGTTCATTGGAAGGACAGATGCTGAAGCTGAAACTCCAGTACTTTGGCCACCTGATGCGAAGAACTGACTCATTGGAAAAGACCCTGATGCTGGGAAAGATTGAGGGCCGGAGGAGAAGGGGGAGACAGAGGATGAGATGGTTGGATGGCATCACTGACTCAATGGACACGAGTTTGAGCAAGCTCTGGGAGTTGGTGATGGACAGGGAGGCCTGACGTGCTGCAGTCCATGGGGTCACAAAGAGTTGGACATGACTGAGTGACTGATCTAAACTGAGTTGAGTGCAGTTGTGCGGTAGTTTGAACATTCTTTGGCATTGCCTTTCTTTGGGATTGGAATGAAATCTGACCTTTTCCAGTCCTGTGGCCACTGCTGAGTTTTACAAATTCGCTGGCATATTGAGTGCATCACTTTAATAGCATCATCTTTTAGGATTTGAAATAGCTCAACTGGAATTCCATCACCTCCATTAGCTTTGTTCATAGTGATGCTTCCTAAGGGTCACTTGACTTTGCATTCCAGGATGTCTGGCTCTAAGTGAGTGATCACACCATTGCGGTTATCTGGGATCATTCTCTTTTTTGTATAGTTCTTATGTGTATTCTTGCCACCTCTTCTTATATCTTCTGCTTCTGTTAGGGCCATACCATTTCTGTCCTTTATTGTGCCTATCTTTGCATGAAATGGTCCCTAGAAATTAGAGATACCAAGCGAACATTTCATGCGAAGATGGGCACAATACATAGACTGTACATCAAAAAAATAAAGATTGTGTGTTGTATTGTTCTTAGTTACTCGGTCATGTCCAACTCTTTGTGACCCCATGGACTGTAACCCACTAGGTTCCTCTGTCCATGTGGATTCTCCAAGCAATAATATTGGAGTGGTTTGCCATTCCCTTCTCCAGGGGATCTTCCCAACCCAGGGATCGAACCCAGGTCTCCTGCATTGCAGGTGCATTCTTTACCATCTGAGCCATCAGGGAAGCCCATAAAGATCATGAGGTTACACTGAATAAGAGTCATTCTTTAAAAAATGATGATAAGAGATACACAGTACTACATGTAATATAGATAACTAATAAGAACCTATGGCATGGCACAGGGGACTTTATTTAATACTCTGTAATAGCCTATATGGACTTCCCTATGGCTCAGCGGTGAAGAATTGCCTGCCAATGAAGGAAACTCGGGTTCAATCCTCAGGTCGGAAAGATCCCCTGGGGAAGGAAGTGGCAACCCACTCCAGTATTCTTGCCTGGAGAATTCCGTGGACAGAGCCTGGTGGTCTACAGTCCATGGGTTGGCAAAGAGTCGGACACAGCTGAGCGATTAAGCAGCAGCAGCAGCGATGACTCTATGTGGGTAGAGAATCTAAGAGAGAGTATGTGTATGTCTGTGTGTAGCTGAGTCACTTTGATGTACAGCAGTAAGTAATAGAACATTGTAAATCAATTATACTTTAATGTAAATTAATTGAAAAAGGATGGTAATGACAATAGTTAACGTTTTCGTGTGTGCCAGATGTGTTGCTTAGGACCTATGTGTGTTATTTAATTTAATCCTCACACAAACCCCAGTAGGGACTTCCTCTACTATCCCAACTTTCAGATGAGGCACCTGAGACTCAGAGAGTGTTTAATATTTTGCTTAGGATCACACAGTCAGTAACTACAAACCCAGGCCTGTGTCATGCCAAGCCAACACTGTAAATAGCCGAGTAGGTGCTCCTGGACGTGGAGCTGGCCTGGCGGCCTGTGTGCACTGGCAGATGCGGGCAGACACGGTCCATCCAGGCAGGCGGAAGACTTTACCAAGGACAGGCTTCACTGTGGGTCTGCCACGGTGACACTCCCATGGAAGAAAGGAGGGGTCCGGTAGTCCAATAAATCCTTTACCCCAAGGTCTTCTGGGTGCCGGCCAACATCCTGAGTGCAAGCAACTGAATACAAAAGGCTGGCTTGTCACTTCGTCATGGTCCCAGCTTCCTAGCACAGCTCTCTTCTCTGTTTTACCTTATAAATTCACATTGTGATTAAAACAAGTATAAGAAATTGATGTTGTTTAGCTTCTCCGTGAACTGAAGCAGATTTTTGTTTGAGCATGAAATCTCCCATCTCACGGATCCATAAGAGGCTCTAGAAGAGAAACACCTGTAAATATTTGAGGCTTAATGAAGGCTGTCTAGATAATAATACCTCACATCATTATAAAAAGGTAACATCTGGGGCTTCCGAGATGTCGCTGGTGGTAAAGAACCTGCCTGTCAATGCAGGAGACATAAGAGACGAGTTTGATCCCTGGGTCAGAAAGATTCCCCTGGAGGAGGGCATGGCTCCCCACTCCAGTGTTCTTGCCTGGAAAATTCCATGGACAGAGGAGCCTGATGGGCTATAGTCTATAGGGTCGCAAAGAGTTGGTCACAACTAAAGCGACTTAGACATTTGACTCCAAAATACACCCCATTAAAGCCAATGACAAAAAGCTGGAAAATGAGCCTAGGAATTAACAATAATAAAAAAAAAAAATCAGAAGATCATTTATGGTTTGCTAGAGACATGCCGAGAGTGTGGTTTTGAACTTTCTGGCAGCTGTTGTGAAAATGGAAAGAGACGTGTAGTAGAAATTGACTTTCAAAACCCAAAGGGAGAAAAGGTCTTACAGAATTTTAGCAGAAAAAGAATTTGCACCTCCACACAGGTAGTGGTTAGTGTTGGTTCAAAGTTGTTGGCAGGCATACAACTATACGCCTCTCTGCATTCTGCTTACTTTTAGGATTAAACGCCCATGCAGTGTGATGTATTTTATGTCTACTTCTGGATTACTTCAAGACTGGATAATCTGGTTTGTGTATCATCTATGCCTTTCTGTCGCTTTCCCTCTGGGCCTGCTGTTCATCTCCTGGACATTTCTTTTCTCATCAGCAGAATGCTCAATGATAAGCAAAGAAAATAAAAACAAGCAAACAGCTCTAGCAATCAGCTTGGCTACTTACAGAGGAGGTTTTAATGTTTTTTTAGCTAATGGGACTTTCAGGAGAGATCTTTCCCGACTGTCTTAGAACCCAGTCTGCCGGTGTGTGAACTCAGTGAACCCCAGCTGGGCTCCAAGTGAAGACAGACCTACAGGGGAAAGTTTGACCCCATTGTGCCTGAGATAAAGCCACTCTTGGGGAATTGACATAGAGCAGAAAAGGTGGAAACTTGTGTTCATCTGCAGGGGCTGCCGTAACAAAGCACCCCAGGCCGTGCAGCTAAAACAGCAGAAATTTCTCTTTCTATATCTAGGCTGGAAGTCCTAGGTCAAAAGGTCAGCAGAATGGGTTTCTTCTCAGGGCCTCTCTCCTTGGCTTGTAGATGGCTGAAGATCACGTGGTCTTCCCTTTGCCTGCATCTGTGTCCTAATCGCCTCTTCTTATAAGGACACCAGTCAGATTGGATTAGGACCCACCCCAGTGACCTCATTTCACCTTAAATACCTCTTTAAAGGCTCTGTCTTCAAATACAGTCACATTTTGACTTACCGGGGCTTAGGATTTCAACAGTTCAACCCATAACAAAACTGTCGATTAAAACAAGATGTTACGTTATCTATTTCAACAATACGAATCTCTCTCCTCCTTAGTTGTAAAGAATCGAAGGTCTTGCAAGGCACCCTTGTTGTAGCTTTCTGCCCTTGAAAGGCTTGGATCACAGTCAGGGTTTCGTGTGTGTGGGTTTTCTCTTTTGGATCAAATATACTGTGTCTATTGAAAGTTTGAAGATCAGTGCATTTCCTTCTGTTCAGAAAATAATAATGCCAAGCTTTCACCAGAGTTCTTTTCATCTCCAAGGCGCTCTTAAATATTGACTAATTAAGTAAAAATGGAGGAATTCTGGCTAAATAGCCTTTCTTTGAGGACCAGTCTAGTGGACTTGGAGTACATAGTGATTTGCAGTATCTTTGAAAACAGAAGCAACTAGAAATCTTTTATTATTGGCTATAACAGTAAGTGGCATGTCTTATTATGTTTAGCAACTGACATATCAAATTGTATTTTAGTTGGTTGTTATACATGGAGTAGTAGGATATGACTAGACTGAAAATGAGAATTTACAGCCCTGGGACACGGGGTATCTGACATCTAGGGGTTGCCATGACAACTCATCAGGGTGTTGCTTTGTAATCTTTTAGATTAGGCTCCAGCCCAGGGTCACTGGATTGGAACTGGAGAGGGGAACTGGTTACTGGACGTGAATGTTGTACTTTTAATAAGTGGTATTTGAATTTGCGTTTTGGTCACGTTGCTAAGATCAAGCAGAAATGACTTTGAAGGAATATTTAAATTCTTCGGAACTGAGACAAGGTCACATTTGTCAGCAAGAATATTCAGATGGAGTGGTCTGAGACTCAGAAGCTGGAAGACAGGATTTCCTGTCCTTGCTCAGTGGATAAAAGCTATGCAAGTATTCCTTAATATATGTATACCGCTGAACAGTTCTGTGCCAATGAAACACTGGGAAATTAAAACTTTTTTCTAATTGTCTTATGTTAGAAAATTGGAACCGAACATCCCCGAGAAAACAATTTGGCCGCAGAGCAAATCACAGCTGCTTTCTAGTGTTCCACATCCTCCATCTCAGACGGAAATGGCCTGGAGGGTGTGGAATTTGGATCAGGGAAGGGAATTGGTCAGAGTGAGGAAGGAAGCGGTGGGGAAACAGGGCACCACGTTCCTCACCCCTCACACTGGCCTTGGCCTCGGGTACCGCGGCCTCTCAGACATGCTTGTCACCAAGGATGCTCCATGGAAGCCACCCGGAAACTGAAGGGCTCTGTGCTGAAGTCAGATCCCGGTTCTGCCACGAAGAGTGTGACCTTGGACACAACTCGTTTCCACTCTGGGCTCCCCCTAGGAAATGAGGCGCTGGCGTTTCCTCCGGCTGTCGAGTTCTGCTGCTCATCACCACTTGGGGAGGGGCAATTTGCCACATTTTTCTTCTTTGCCATTAAACCCACATTCCTATCATGTCTTTGCAGCACAAGTGGTTAGTGGGCCTCCAGATAATGAAGAGAGAGCAGAAAGGTTCCTCCCCACCCTCATATATTTTAGGTTTTATTTCTGTAGCAAACGTTGCCATGCCGTGAGGAGAAGATGAAATCCCAAACAGAAGATAGCCAGTTCCAGTAAGTTTTTCCACCATCGCTATTGTCAGCATCAGCCTAGCTAATATTTACTGAGCACTTCTAAGTGGAGACAGTGCCAAGCACCTTATATTCATATGCCATTTAATCCTATGACAAATAAACGTATGTGTATATATATGTGATAATGTAAAATTGAGCATTTGCTGTTTACCAGGTATCATGACAGATCCTTAACAATAATCCAGTGAGGTCAGTCAGTTAAGCTTCTTGACAGAAGTGGTGTCATCCGTTAGCTTCGTTTTCACAATTAATGAAACCGAACCCAAACCGGTAACAGGGGGAGCAGGGATTTGAACCCATGTGGTACGGCCTCAGAGCCCTTTCTCGTAATCACTCTGCTGTGGTTCTCCACATTCATATGGCACAACAGTCAACTGGAAAGCTCTTAAAATCCGTGGATCCCCAGGACTTCCCTGGTGGTCCAGTGGTTAAGACTGCCTTCCGATGCAGGAGATGCAGGTTCAACCCCTGGTCACGGAGTTGAGATCCACATGCCTCATGGCCAAAAAGCCAAAACATAGAACAGAAACAATACTGTAACAAATTCAATAAAGACTTTAAAATGGTCCACATTAAAAAAAAAAAAATCTTAAAAAAAATCTATAGGTCCCTGGACCCCATTCCAGACCTCTCAGGATCTGGGGTTGCAGCCTACATGAGGGTAAGCTGATAAGCACCTCAGGCTAAGAACCCCTAGTCCCAGGTGAACCACTTGGGTCCTTTGACTGGGTATATGTGGACAGTCCCACATCTAACTGGTGACTGGGCCGAGGCCTTGCATCCAGGCTGCTGACTCTGAAGCCAGGTCACTTGATCATCTGATGAGTAACATTCCAAGCGTTATTGTTGCTCTCAGGGCCTATACCTACCTTCATGCCTGGTTTCCCTTCCTAGTCTAAATCTCGAAGCCTCAGGTTCGTTGAGGGACTCTCATATGTGACTGGGACTTTTCCTGGTGATCCAGCGGTTAGCCCTCTGTCCTTTCACTGCAGGCAGCATGGATTGTTCGATACCTGATCAGGGAGCTAAGATCCCTCAAATCGTGCAGCGTGGCCAAAAAACAAACAAAACAACTACAACAAAAACAAACAGAAAGCCTATGTAGTGGACCACGATATGAAAATCAAAGAAGATGAAACAAGGGGGTGATTTCCCACTTAACAGAGGCAGCTACCCTGGGTTGTTTGTAATTTATGCTCATGCTCACTCATGTTCAACTCTTTGTGACCCCGTGGACTGCAGCTAACCAGGCTCCTCTGGCCACGAATTCTCCAGGCAAGAATACTGGAGTGGGTTGCCATTTCCTCCTCCAGGGGATCTTCCCTATCCAGAGATCAAACTCGCATTTCCTGAGTCCTGCATTGGCAGATGGATCCTTTACCACTAGCGCCACCTGGGAAGCCCCAGCTTTGGACTGTAGCCATTGCCTTCTTTAATGTCGGATGCTGTGCTCTGCCACGAGAGACTGGGACGGTGGATCCAAAACCGTGATGCACATTGGAATGACCTGGGGATCTTTAAACACCATGGATGCCCAACTCCTGCCCAGACATTCTGATTTTATTAGCATGGAATGTGACCTGGGCAGTGAACTTTTAAAAAGCTCTCCAAAGTGATTCTAATGTGCAGCAGTTGGAACCAGTGGTTTAAGAACTTGGTCTGTAAGTTCGCAAGGGTGTTGACTGTAGAATCACCTCTGTGGCCTGACTTGGTGAACTTACTTTTTACCTCTGACAGTGTCTCTTTTGCTTTTTAGCCAGCAGTAATTGAGATTTAATTCTGCTCAGTTTCCCTACCTGACTCCAAATTCTACCTCTCTGTCAAATGATGGTTTCTCTCTCCAGAAGTGGTTCTTATGCTTAGGCTCATGGAGTAATACTGGTGATGTGTCTGTGAAGTGTCTTTGTAAGGTTCTCAGCCTCACTGGACTCTCTTATTTTCTTTTTTTCTTTCTTTTAAAAAGATATTTATTTACTTAGTTGGCTGTTCTGGGTCTTAGCTGTGGCACTCCAGATCTAGTTCCCCGACCAGGGGTGGAACCTGGGCTCCATTGGGAGCATGGAGTTTTAGCCATTGGACCACCCGGGAAATCCCTGGACTCCCTTATTTATGAGATATAATTTTTTCTGAAATTGTTTTACAGCCTGAAGCATTTTTATGATTTTAATATACATTGCTTTTGTCTTCCAAGAGTAAAATAAACACCTTTTCCACATAGTGCTTTATAATAATAAACCACTTATGAGTCTTTCCTCAAAACAGTTTGACCATCATGGGAGACAACTGACATGCCTACAGTGCTTAACAGTTGACAAAATCTTACAGACAGAAATATGGTACAAATTTTCTCCTTACGGAGTTTAGAAAAGTTTGATTAACTTATCCATTGGAAAATACAGTTGGATTAAATAAAGAAGTATTAAAGCAGAAGGGTGCGTTTGTTCACAGGTTTGCAAATGTACTTGATTAATCTGGAAATCCATTTTGCAGTGGGTGCTGGGTCTCAAACTGAGGTTTTTAAGGCAATAGAGATGTTGTTTGGTAAGAGGAGACAGATAGGGCTTCCCTGGTAGCTCCGACGGTAAAGAATCTGCCTGCAGGAGACCTGGGTTCAATCCCAGGGTTGGGAATCCCTAGAGAAGGGAATGGCTCCCCACTCCAGCATTCTTGCCTGGACAGAGGAGCCTGGCAGGCTACAGTCCATGGGGTCGCAAGTGAGTGGAACGTGACTGAGCGGCTAACACACGCAGGAGATAGGTGATTTGCAAGTGCAACAGATTTTGGCAAAGGCTGGGAGACAGAATCCTGCTAGGCGGTTGGGAAAGGTATAAACTGGGTGTGGCAGGTGATGAGAAAGGCTTGCCAAGGTGGGGCTAGTTGTATGAGATTTCATAGCAAGAATACTTGGGAAGAGCTAAAAAATATATGGTATAGTGGAAGGAGTTTCTGTTTTCCTTTGTGTGGTGGTTGAAGTCCAGTTGGTCTGTAATCACGTTGGTGCTATGGATCATTGAACAAGGCTGGCCATTTGGATTGGTTTTCTTGAGGGTAAAGCTTTTGAAATTAACCCTGCTTCTTGAGGTTGAAAATTTCCTCATTCTGATGTCTTGTCTATGTCTTGCTGCTGTAATCCCCGAGACGAGAAAGGGGACTTAGGGATGCCTCTCTTTTGAAAAGGAAGGGTTAGCAAAGGCGGGGACTGTCACGGTTGTTTCTCTTTGTTCAGGACTTAGAACTTGTGAGCCTGTGGTTCCACCCCTCACTTTGTGAGCTGTTTTCCTCCGATATTTCCTAATTTTTCCCATGACGTTTCAGCCCGTTTCTTCACAAGATTGTAAGGCTTGAAAGACCCCTTTGTTTTACAGAGTGTGAGCTGGTGCACATTTGCTGAGCTGGTCGGCTGGGGTCTGTGTGTGGGTGGGACGTGGCTAGTGGATCATGCAGACTGGAGGGTGTGTAGAGTGTATTCCTGACGATGGCAGACACTTTCTGCTCAGCAGGCGTCTAGGGAGGGCCTTTTGCTTCATGGAAGGTGCTGCAGTTTTAAAATATTTTCCACACACTATGTTTTTTAACTGCGCTGATTGAGAGAAATGGGAGGCTAAGGGAGGTTCTTGATGGTAAATCAAATGAATGAAGGCCTTATCCAAACTTCATTTCATGTTCAGATAAAAGCAAACTTTTGTTCTTATAATGCACACTCATACACCACCACCACCCCCCAACACACACAAACACACTGCCGATGTCCTGCCTGTGATTTATGTGAGCTCTGATCCATTTTCATCTTCTCATCACCCTGAGCATCTATTTAGAATTGCAGCCATCCTCTTCCATCCCATTTCCAATTCCTCTGACCCCAGTCAATTTTTTATTGCTCCTACCACCTTATATTCGTGCCTGGAGAATCCTGTGGACAGAGGAGCCTGGCAGGCTACAGTCCACGGGATCACAGAGTCCAACATGACAAGTGACTTAGTACGCATGCACCACCTTATAACAAAAGTCATTTATTACATTTCTTGTTTGTGTTTACCGTTAGATTCTAAATTCCATGAAGGTAGGGGATTTTGTCTGTTTTCTTCATGGATGTATCCCAAGTCTCAGGACAGTGCCTGACACATGATAGGTGCTCAGTAAATACTGCTGGGTGAATTAGTGAATGAACAATGTTGATGAGTGAGTGATGTGTCTCAGATTTGAGTCATAGCCTTTTAAATTCTAATTTACTAGAGAATCTTAATGCATTTTCTGCGGTTTGGTTTTTCAGCTTCCCTACTTTTTTTAGGATAATGAGGAATGGTATCTCCTCCCAGCTGCAGTATGGGAATGATCTGATGATCCTTATGGAGTAGGGGCAGAGTATTGCTCTCAGATTTACTTTTTGATCTTGAAGGCCCTGAACTAACAGTCTTCAAACTCTGGTCTGCAGAAGTTCCCTGGAGATACTTAAGGGGGTGTGCGAGCATTTATTTCATTTGCATTTTATTTTTAATACATTTGAGCATTTTTTATAACCTTAATTTAAAAACATGCACACTTAAATGTGTTACTTACATGCCAAATTTTAACACATTGAGACCATCGACACATTGAATCAGACTGTCAAATTAACCTTGAAATTGAGTGTTTTCTGCTATCTTGGCTTATATTTGAACCTGTTATAAAGGAGTTGTCGATAAGTCTGTACCATGTCTGTACCAATGTTTTTCAGATTCCAGCGAGGTCATAAATTGAACAAGTGAATTCCTCCGGTTAGATAAATACAGCGTGGTCAGTTACATGCCAGGCAGGGCTAGGGAGTCTCCTCTGAGTGTAGATTTCTGGGTGGGTAAGTGGCTAGTTATATAATTCTTCTGAATTCTGTCTAGAAAAGTGTTCTGACTCAGACCCTTCCAGGCCATCCCCTTGCCATGCCGGGTCGGCTGTCCTAGATCCAGTGTCATCCCTCTCCTCTTCCCTGGCCTGGACCCTGGAAGCAGCCTCAGCAGCCTCTCCGAGACCCAGTCTTCCCTCTGCTTCTGGTCTCCTTTTGAGACACATCCCAGCAAGGCCATTGGCCGTCACTGCCTGCACGGTCATCCGCAGACCCGAGCTGTTCGGGACAGTGTCCCCTGGCTGCACGTGGCTCGTGAGCTCTCAAAATGTGGCCAGTCTAAGTTGAGATGTGTCACAGGTATAAAACCATGCCCTATTCTAAAAAGACTTACATATGACTAGAAACTAGAGACAGTCGTACTAAGTGAAGTAAGTCAGGAAGGTAGAAACCACATGATAGCACGTATATGTGGAATCTGAAATGTAACACAAATGAACTTATCTATAAAACAGAAACAGACCCACCGACCTAGAGAGCAGACCTGTGGTTTCCATGGGAGCGGGGGAGTCGGGGAGAGATGGACTGGGAGTTTGGGGTTAGTAGGTAAGCAAAAAGGTCCTACTGTGTAGCACCAGGAACTGTCATCAATATCCTGTGATAAACCATAATGGAAAAGAGTATTTAAAAAAAAAAAAAGAATCTTCATATATGTAAAACTGAATCACTTCGCTGCACAGCAAAATTAACACAACATTGTAGATCAACTATACTTTAATAAAAAATTAAAAAATAAAAATAAGAGTATAAAAATGTAATATATCTCAATTTTTATATTGAATACATGTCAAAATGGTAATATTTTAGACCTATTGGGTTAACTAACATATCATTAAAATTAATTCCTTCTGTTCCTTTTTATGTTTTTAACATTACTGCTGGAAAATTTGAAGTTACGTGAGTGGTTCACCTTAGGTTTCTGTCCCTCAGCGCTGGTCTCCACTGTATCATGACATTTGAAGTTTCTAATAACTTAGGCTCAGTTCCCTTTTCAGTCTCAAATCCCAGTCCTTCTTCCCCTCCTCAGAATTTCTCATAACCCCCAGCACTCACCAAACCTATTTATACTTACGGGTGGTGGTTGTTGGTTTTTTTTTTTTTTTCCACATTCTGTTCCTTCATTCTGAGCTTCTTTCTTTGTTAGCTGTAAAATTCCTACTCAGATTTTTAGGACTTAATTGTCCCACGCTGCTGAAGTTATGCCCCATCTACCTAGACGGAATTAGCCACGTTTCCCCATAGCAAGCGTTGATACCTCCATTACTGTGATGGTCTTGCTGTGGGGCCATGAGGTGTCTTCTTAACTAGGCTTCTTCAGGGAGAAGGCTGCAATTTATTCCTCCAGTGACCCCCTGAGGGCAGTACCTGGTGTGTACTAGACATTTAATTGACATTTATTAAATTAATTTATGAATTAATTTCACCCCACTGCACACACTGCTGTTTTCACATGCATCCAGCCTTGATCATCTGAACCATTAGCCATGCAAACACTTGAATGCAGAGGTGGAGAGCTCTGGACCTCTCAGTTGATCAGTTTTCAGACTTTGATGTTTAATGAAATGGCCTCTTTGGTCTCACTGGTTGACTTACAGTGATTTAAAAAATTATCCATTTGAATTTATGAAATCCATGGATATTGTATAGACATACAAATGACCACTTACTATTTCGTTTAGAGAGGTTTCATATAAGATTTGGCTTGATTGAAGATTTCACTTCTAAACCAAGTTTGAAAGCCACTGTTCTAATCCCAAATCTCATTTATATTGACATTCCAAAGGTTTCATTTTAATTTTAATGCAGTGCAAGTTCACACAGAGCAAGACTTTTCAACTCTGGCTGCCCAATACCTACAGCTGGGAAGCTTTCAGAAATTCTGATGCCCAGGTCCCCCTCCTCCCCCAGCCCCAACAGGGATCCTGGTAGAATTGGACTGAGAGCATCAGTATTTATGAAAATCCTAAGCAGTGACTTGGCCAAAAAGTTCATTTGGGTTTTCCTATAACCTCCCAAACAAACTATTTGGCCAGTCCAATACTTTGTAATAAATTGATTCTGTGGTGCAGAGGTAAATTATGAAATTGTTGAAGTTGTGAACTGGTCATTTTTCTTCCTTTTTATTAGTGATGTTGTGACGATGGTAATTCGTCTTAAGTGTGTACTATGGTTTGGGGGTGAAAAACAGCATTTAATTGAACCCAACTTCTATGGACAGTTTCTTAAGGCTTCTGAAATTGAAAGTTCCTTTTCTATCATTTTCTAAAACCTGCGGGCAGCAGAATTTTAATGTCCCTTATTGGGGACATATTGGGGAAATAGCAAACAAAAGGCGTATTTCAAATCACGAAACGAGGATTGACAAGGACAGTGGGTGTAAGATGTCTGTGCGCTCAGGTAGTGGCCTCCTGACACCCTCGTTAGCCTGAATTAACAGTGTTCCCCTGACTGAACCTCCATAGTACTGCCACACTGATAAAATCTGGCATTCTGCTTAATCACTTTTTAATGACACTCTTCCTTTTCTTCTTGGTATGTGAGAAGCCAGCCTTTTAATTTTTTTAAAGTGTGGGAAAGAATTAACTTTCAGTTCCTAATTCAGTAAAATGGGCTGGTATTACACATATAATTCTAGTGGGAACAGGGGCAAAATTTATCTAATTTCTGCTTACCACTATCTCTTCTTAAACTGAAAAATAAAAAAAAACAGTTATAAACTACCTGAAATCATGTAAAGGAGAAAATCTGAGATAAATACTTGGGAGACGTTGCAAGAAAAGCGCCTGAATTCCGATAGTCTGTTCCCTGTTACGATTGTGTTCGATGAAAATGCCAATGTCAGTAAGCATAAGTTTTGCAGATTATCAGTTTGTTGAAAAAGGCTGTGGGCTCTTATTCTTCTAAGGTGGCATCTCTTTCAGTTTAGGCTCCATAGGGGAAAGAAGAAAGAAAAATACACACTTGGGGTTGAATCCTTGAGGGCAGAGAAAGGAGCAGAGTCCTTTCCTGGACTTGGTCATTTGTAGCCCGCGTGTCTTCTGGGTGAGACTGATGTCATGAGAATTGAATGCAGAGGCAAACTTGGGGGGGGGGGCGGTGTGTGGTGGTTAAAAGCCCAGAATATGGAGTGAGTGTGAAGGGCACCACAACCACCCCTGGATCTGTCAAGAATGTACCTATTTTTAACATCCTGGATCAAGTGTCAGCCTCAGCAGGAGTGAGGAGGGTAGGGACCGCGTGGGGCGGAGGTGGACGGGAAGCGGCCTCTGGCGTATTTGCAATACAGCCGTGCCTTCTTAATGGCTCGCTGCCGCCAGGTAAAGTTTTCTTTGCACGTGATGAATGGCAGAGAATTCTTTAGCCGAGGGAACCGAAGGAGCTGGGAGGCGGAAAGGGGAAGGGCAGAACGGAACAGAGAGAAAAAGAAACACCGCCCCAGAGGGAGATGGTCTGTGCTTTGCAGTTGCTTGTGTGGATAGAAACCAGATGGTGAGCTGGAACGGTGCTCTGCTCCGCGAGCTGGGGAGCCAAACATATGGTTAATGGTCGGGAGAAACAGCTCCTCGAGCCAGGGCTTTGCTGACTGCTTCATATTACAGATTGTTACACTGTGTCATTACATTGCCAACCTAAGTGCTTAATACCCACTGCGGGCGGGCGCTGGGCATCCACTCACAAGAAAGACTTTGAGCTCTGTGCTGGCTCAGGATATAGAAGTGACATCATAGGGAGGCTTAAAATGTCTGGTGTTGGGAGGTGGGAAGAAGGGTAATTTTGTAGTGGAAACAATATTTTTTTTTCTTTTCTTTCCTTTTTTTTTTAAAAGAGCCAAGCCTTCATGCCACCAAACTCTACTGTTTTTCTGAGGACCTTTTTGTATGAGTATCTCTCTCTCTGTCTCTCTCTCACACACACAAGTCCTCAGGCAAAAATCTAACCCCAGTCCCTGTCCCCCCACTTTCACCTGGACACCCCATCCCTGGCCTTTGCAAGCCCCACATTTGAAGTTTCTGTTTGGGGCGCTTTGGGCCACAGCAGGCCCGCGTTATCTAAGGAACTGCTGAGCCCATTCATCTGCTTTTCACGGCCCGCTTCCTTTTATTTTTAGCCAAATCCGTCAGGCCTGACAGGCGGGTAATTCGAGCCAGAGAAAGGGCAGCGCTCCAGGTCCTTTCCACAAAGCAATTCTTCTCCTCCCTCCTGGGAGGGCTCCAGACTTGGCCTGCTTCAGGCAGATGGATTTGTTGAGTCATGTGAGATCATTTACACAAAAACACAGTGAGGCAATGGAAATTGAAAAAAAAAAAAAAGGAGGGTGGGGGCAGAGGAAAGAGGAGGGGAAGGCCGGGGTGTGAGCTGGGAGCAGAGGAATGTGCGGGGAGGCAGCTAGATGAGGAATGCCTAGATTCATTTGTGTATAAGGTAATGTCTCGTTTACACTGCGGGTGGAGCCAGGCTGCAGAGGCGCCTCCAACCACTGGCCTGTATTTACATGAGGAAAGAGGTGTAGGGGAAACTTCTTTTTTTTTTTTGGCTTAATTTTTCAAGCAACACCCACCAAACAAAGACCACACTGTTGAGAGCCTTGGGTTCCAGTAGCGGTAAACTACCAATGAGATGGTTTACAGAAAAGGAGTTTGCTCTGTGATGTAATACAAGTTGGCCTTGTCCTGGTTCCAGCATGACTGAGGCAGCAAGAGAGGGAGGAGAGGAAAATTGGAATGGGAGTCTCGGTTAATGGTTTCCAGAGATGATTTAGCAGGGCTGGAGTGAGCGAGGGAAGTGGGTTATGGTGGAGAACTACTCCAACGTGCCCCATAATTGCGGTAGGTAAAATAAAGTCATTACGGTGGCTTCCCTTGCTCAAGAGTCATTGAGCAATGATTTTGAAATGCCAAGGAAGGTATCACTTTTTCCCTACCAAGGTATTCATTTCCCTCTTGCTTCTGGAACATGAAAAAAAAAAGAAAGCCCAACTCTTACATCATGGTCAACAGTATTAACATTTAGTGAATCAGTTTTGTTTACTGTTTATACCACAGGCCCTTAAAACATTCCATTAAGAAACTGTCTCCTGCTCATTCATGAATTTTTTTTCCTCCTTCTTCTGATTGGCTTACATGCAGGCACTGTGTTTAAAAAGGGATTTTTCTTTCTTTCATGGGAATGAAAGAGTTCGTGAGAGAATGATGACTGGGTTATGGAAACGTACATTCTTACATCAGATGCAATGAAAGTGTGCTATGTAGAGGAAAGGGGGTGTTTTGAAACAGGTACAGAAAATTAGAAATGGGAGAATTTCAAAATAAGCATGCTGATTATTTTCATCATGAAACCTTTCTGCAATTCTGCATTTATTTAGTGTCCTACCATGCAGCTGTTTTTTAAACCTTCCTAGAATGTAGGTCAATATCCCCACGGTTCCTCATATTTTTGCTGGTATTATGAAAGTTGAAGTATTTTGCCATTTTTTTTCCCCCAGCCCTACATCTACTCAGGTTACATGTACGGTTTTAGTGATCATGGAGGCGAGCTCAGGAATTCCTTCCATTAGGGCTCACCAGTGAACCGTGATGGTAAGCGCAGAGATCACACCTTCACCTGAAATAAACACAGCACTCACGTTGATGCTGATCATGTCGTCTCAAATCCAAGCTGCTCCACTCTTTTCCAGGCAGCTCTTGATGATCTGACTCTGCATAGTTACAGGGCAGTTTTCATTTATTTTACTTGAAGAAAGAACTGGTGAATTTTTGTGGTGGTTACTTGTGCACATTTTGACTGCGTGCTCCCAACGTTATTGGAATGTGATTAAGAATGGTCACTCTTTTAAACCTACCCATATCCGCGAGTGTTCCCTCTACATCAGAATTTCTCAGTTTCATCCCTGTTGACTTGTTTTTTTCCCTTTTGAACTTTTAATTTTGTATTGTGATGTCAACAATGGTGTGATAGTTTCATGTGATCAGTGAGGGGACTCAACCATCCATACACATGGATCCATTTTCCCCCAAACACCCCTCCCATCCAGGCTGCCAGATAACATTGAGCATAATTCCCTGTGCTATACAGTGGATCCTTGTTGGTTATCCCACTCTTGACGTTTTAGAGCCGACAGTTCTTATTATGGGGGGTGTATTGTGCCTGGTAGGATATTTACCAACATCCTTAGTCTCTACCTGCTCGATGACGGGCGCACCCTCCCCCAGTCGTGACAGCCAAGAATGTCTCCATGCACTTGCAGTTCAGAACCACTGCTCTGTTCTTAATTTTGGTTTGTAAGTTTACCCTCTTCCTTCTGAACCAAGCATTCAGTTACGTCTGAGATGACATTAAAGAGTGTAAAATCATTTTTTCCTCTTTCCATTTATTCTAGAAGTGGGAGCCCCAGGTTGGATAAAGTTTTCCAAGGCTCGGGCAAGGGTATTTTAGGGAAAAAAATTTTCCCACCAAACGATGTAGAGTTTTGTTCCATGAGACAGCCTCTCTCTCGGGCTTGCGGCCTTAGCAGGTGGAACCCTTCAAGGCTGAGCTTTCCCAGGGCCGTTCAAGAGCCAGCGGCTCCGCTGACTGCGCCTGGCGGGGTGGGGTTGACAGAAGAAGAAAGGGAGCGTCCCCAGCTCAGGGGCTCTCTGCAGGCTCACCTCCTTCCTGTCCAGCCCCAGCACGAGGGGAAGAGGCCGGCCCTCAGTTCTTTCTTTGGAGCAGAGCAGACATCCTCCCGGCGCAGTGGCTGCGGTCTCTGAAGCTGGAAGTCTCGTTAAGCGAGGAATGCAGCCCTCTCCCCAGGCTGAGGCCGGCATAAATTTCCTCTGTTTGTTTTGCGAGGACTGGTGTGGACTGCTGTAATGAGATCAGAGGGTCCCCTGGGGCCGAGGCCTCCAGGTCGGCGGCTGGAGCCGTCCTCCGCGGCTGTTCTACCGGGGCTGTGGTGGGAGAACTCGGCGCCTCTCCAGGCCACAGTTGTGATGTGCGGAGCCAGTTGCGCCCTGGTCGCCTTCCTCGTCCTCTCTGCCCCTCTCTCGCTACCGAAACGTCAGCGTGCGGCCACCCAGTTCTGGATCATTGGAAAGTTAACACCAGGCACCTTCCTTCCCCCAGACCCAGGACAGACTTGGCCGGGTGTGAAGAGCGCGGGGCGCTGACTGCTTCCTTGGGGGTAGTTTGCTGCGCTGCCGATGCTGACGGGGAGCATGGGTCTCAGTGTTTGACCCGATCCTTAAGCTCTTCCTCACCCAGCGTCACCCTGCCATGAGGAAAAGTCAGGCTGTGAGTCATAACGAGACCGCATCAGCTACAAAGAACGTATTTCTGGCTCTGGCCTGAAGTACAGCCAAATAGCCACTGGATATGACAGAATTGAGGTTAGGGAAGCCCACATGGGGATTTCTGGCAGAATGGAATCCTGAGGTCATGCAGCCTGGCCCCCTTCTAACTCCCAGCCCCACTCTGCCTACCCCCAGATCCTTAGGTATGTTGGAAATTGGAAATAATAAGTGCCTCGTGAGCTCAAATCCACCTGCAATGCAGAAGATCCAGGTTTGATCCCTGGGTCAGGAAGTTCCCCTGCAGAAGGAAATGGCAAGCCACTGGAGGATTCTTGCCTGGAGAATTCAGTGGACAGAGGAGCCTGGCGGGCTACAGTCCACAGGGTCGCAAAGGACTGGAGATGACTGAGTCACTCAGCGCGGGCCCAAGTTCGAAGGCGGGAAAGGGAAGTTCCCAGATGGGAAGCATTAACGCCACAGACGGGGCCATGGGTTCCAGGGGCTGCAGTGGGTGACTGCACTCACACCGGAACTGCCGACCCAAGGCGGCAAGGTGCGCCCCCCAGAGTCTGCGTGGGGCTCTCAGGGTGAGTGTTGGGGGCACGGCGTGGGGAGATGGGCACCCAGCGTTCTGTTGTTAGAAGGACTCTGGGGGTTCCCAGGTGCGCTACCTGTGAGGTGTAAGAACTTCATCCATTCTGATGACACTGAACTCATTCAAGAGCATAGAAAGCCCAGCACCCTGGGAGAACAAACATTCGGACATCGGGCGCCCTCATGAAGAACAAGCCACGCGGTGGAGAAGCTGGTGTTCAGAGGACAGAATTTGAGCCTCAAGAAAGCAGAAATCAACAGTGAATCCTTGAGATTGCTTTCGACAGGTGCCGGTCATGCCAAATTGAGCTTTCTTCTGAGGATCAATGAAAGCTTCTTCCAAGACGAACAAGGCATCACACTCAGTTTGGCTGGCTAAACAGATGGGTTTCAGATGTAAGCACTCGCCCCTAGTAAGACGGTCGCTTCTCACTGACTTATCCTCGAGGTATTGTTGAGAATATTTCAATCCCTCAGTTGAAAACCTTTTGTTGGAGAGATAGCTGATCCCCATGAGCTTCTGGAAAGAGATACTTTCAGAGTGATTTCCCGTGTCTTTGCTTCCTTTTCAGTGGGTTATTCTGAAGTCACCCACCGACTAGGCTTTCTGTTATTTTCGCTTCTTACCAAATCACAGGAAATGTGTTTGTAGGAATTGTTCAGCAAACGCCCCAGAGGAGAGGGAAGCTGAGATTGTTGGAAGGTCACTAGGATTCTTTCAGAACAAAATCAAAGAAACCTGGATCAGTCAGTCATGGTTAGTAAGCTTTTGTCCTGGATGAATACAGGTCAGCCTTCTCCATCCGAACTGGACAAGTGGACTGGGGATTGCCTCAAACTCTGGCCAGCCACCAAGTCCACAGCAGGCACTGACATGCACTGTTGGCAAACATGAGTTGAGGACGCTAAAATTAAGGCATGACTCTATTTATTAGTAGGGTGATGAAATCTCTTACATGTAAGTTTTTTCTTCTGAGGCATACAAAGAGTACCCAGATAGTACCCTATTGACCTAAAAGTGATGCCATGCTTCTCAAGAGAAAACTCTTCAGGATTGCATTCTTAAATTTGAAGGTGTTTTTTCATTTAGCCTCACAATATTCTGGCCAAGTCAGGAGTAGATACAGATTTTGACATTAAAGCATCAAAAGAACATAAATTGAGAGGGAAAAGGCTCTGTTGGAGCTAGATTTAAGGAAGATCTTCCTAAATGTTTGCCACCAACAGTGTAGCCTGCTATAACAGAATACCATAGCCTGAGATGCTAAGCAGCAGTTTATGTCTCACAGTTTTGGAGGCTGGTGAGTCCCAAGATCAAGGTGCCAGCCCGTTTGATTCCTCGCGAGGGCTCTGTTACAGACAGCTGACTTCCTGCTGTGTCCTCAGATGGTAAGGAGAGGGAGAGAAAGAATGCATGCACACATTTGAGCTCTCTGGCATCTCTTCTTATAATGGCACTAATCCCACAGTGGGGACTCCACCCAAATATCATCACATCGGGGATTAGGCAACCTATGCATTTTGTGGGGGGACACACAAACTTTCAGTCTATAACATCATTATAATTAAAATTTGCATATATTGAGTGCCTACTGCATGTAGGGCGGTGGGATAGATGCTGGTTACTTGGGAATAAAACAGACAAAATCTCTTCCCTTGAAATACTTGTAATCCAGTAGGGTAATTGAGAGGTAAACACCTCCGTACACTTGCAAGCATAATGAGATGATGCTGAATGGTGATGGGAAACAGGAAGAGGTGAAGAGCCTCATCTTTGTTAACATCATGCATCCAATGCTTTCTTCATGTTACTCCATTCAATTGTCAGAACAGGCTTAGGAGGTATAAAGAATTTCCTCAAATTTTGCAGGTGAAGGAATAGAGACGCAGAGGTGGTTAGTGCCAAGAGGCAGAGTTGATACGCAGACTGACGTGGTTCCTGAGCCCTTCCTTGCCCACTCTTCCCTGGGCTCCCTGTGCCCAGGGAAGCCACAGCAGTGCATCCCTAGAGGATCAGGAGACAGGCTGGGGCCATCAGCCTTGGAGATTTAAAGGAACAAAGAATCCCCCAACCGACATGAAAGGTCTCCAATAATAGACACAACCTGACCCACCAAATCCAACCCGTTCGGTATTTCCAAAGTATTAATATAAACTGCCAACATTGAAAAGGCATATGCTTTCATGTAATCTCTCACTGTTTTTGTCTTCCTTGAATATCAGAAGCTCTGGGGCCATGTGCCTCATGTCCCTTGTTCCTGCCTTCCTGGAGCGACACTTGGCAGATTCTCCAGGCCACCTACTCCTTGTTGTCTGTCTTCTCCTCTGGCCCGACTGTTCCCTCATCTCATTCTTTCTTGACAGCTTTGTTGTCGTTCAGTCATTCAGTCATGTCCGACTCTTTGTGACCTAATGAACTGCAGCACGCCAGGCTTCCCTGTCCTTCACCATCTCCCAGAGTTGGCTCAAACTCATGTCCACTGAATCAGTGATGCCGTCCAACCATCTCATCCTCTGTAACCCCCTTCTCCTCCTGCCCTCAGTCTTTCTGAGCATCAGGGTCTTTTCCAGTGAGTGGGTTCTTCTCATCAAGTGGCCAAAGTATTGGAGTTTCAGCATCAGTCCTTCCAATGAATATTCATGGTTCATTTCCATTAGTATTGACTGGTTTGATCTCCTTGCTGTCCAAGGGACGCTCAAGAGTCTACCCCTTAAGCATCTGAATTTGTGTCCTCTGGATTAAATAGCCCCACCCAGGCTGGAAGTAGGCTGATCCAGGCACCCCCCTTGGAAGCTTTTCTGTATTGTGCCTTTAATTAAGATATTCCTAAATTACTTAAATTGCTCTTTTATAGAGTGTTAGCCCTGAACTTGGATATCCTGACTTAGGATTAGACTACGGGAACCCCGGCATATGTGCCAGCAGTATTCACCTGAAAGCAGCAGACACTCTGCCCCTTGGCGCTGTCCACTGGCATGCTGCTACTCCTCATCTGGCTCTCAGGGCAGTTTTTTGTGTTACCGGCAGCGTCTCTCTTCTTTATATTCCTTTCACTTCTTCTTCCTTATCGGTTTCCTGTTGAACTATATAGCTCATATGCCAGTTAGTATTTCAGAATATTAATTTTCAGATTGCCTAGCCTGCCCTTGGATGAGAAGGCTCCTGATGATGCTTGGTGGCCTGATGACTTGGGTGCTGTGTTTCCCATGGCACAACAAGGGAGCAAGGCAGGGTGGCCAGCACCGGCCTGTCTCTTGGGGCAGAACCAGATTATAGCGTGTTTGCTGCCTGAAGCTGGGGATGGCAAAAACAGAAGTCTTGCAGAGTCAGAGCTACGTGTCTAATGTAACCTTGAGGCTGGACAAGGACCTTCAAGATATTTCTCAGGAAACGTTGCTCTGTCTTTTCAGGAAGAACGGACGGAGACAGCCACTTGGAGAGTGTGTGTGCGTTTAGGGTAGAGGACGGGTCTATTTGCTGTTTCACCTTTGGATCTTTTAATCCCAGCACCAACACCGCTTATTGTGGAAGGGAGTGTTTGGACTGTCTGTAATAAAATGGTTTTACATTTTCCAGTCTTGCACAAGGATTCCTCTTGAAGGTTGTCAAGACTTTGTTTCAGACGTGTGTTAATTACCCCAACCCATGAAATTGACTCCACTATGGTGGAGGATATTAGGGATATTTCTCTCATCTGTTAACGTCATTTCTGACACTCCTAAGTCCTAGATTTAGAGAATTTCTCCTAGACTCCGACCACCTTGCCTGCTCTGCCCTTCTCTCCAAGCACCCATTCATCTTTTTATCCCCTTGTTCCCTTTCCACATGCTCTCGGGTCCTCCTGCTCTGGCCCTTTGCTCAGGCTCCTGGATTCAGCGGTGGCAGGGGAGGGACTGGAGGCCTGATTCACAGGCTGACCTCAGGCTGTGTTGTATGTAAAAGCCAGTGGGGACTTGGACAAAGTGAGGCATAAACCACTGGCTCATCTCGGCGTGTTTCCTGTAGGGAGTGCCAAAACTCCCCAGCTTTGAGTAATATCAGAAAAGACTTCTAAAATGAACATCTTGGTAGAGATTGAGGAGTTGGAATGGGGAGAAAAACCCAGCTCATCATATTCCATTGATTTCTTATTGGTATTTAATGTCACTGAAGGTGTTAAGTCACTCAGTTGTGTCCGACTCTGTGACCCCATGGACCGTAGCCTACTAGGCTCCTCTGTCTTCGGAATTTTCCAGGCAAGAATACTGGAGTGGGTAACCTTTCCCTTCTCCAAGGGATCTTCCTGACCCAGGGACCAAACCTGGATCTCCCAACCTTGCAGGCAAATTCTTTACTGTCTGAGCCACCAGAATCATTGATTATTGGTAATAAGTATTTGCTGCATTTTCAAGGGCTAAGAAATGGTGCAGCGCCCACACACAGCCATATGACATGGTTGAGCTTCTGTTTAGAGTAGGGAGGAGAGAATGAAGTTGGCTTCCATCCTCACTGGGCCTCTCCACGCCACTATCAGTGATCCAGTTTAGCATACTCTCCTCTGTGGTAGGTGGAGATGGATGGTAAATAAATAGTGGTGAAACAGGTAGGCCCGGTCTTCACTCCGACTCCCACTTGCTGACACCCGAGCCCTGAGAGTGTCCTCCCGGAGAAGCCCTAGGATGTGGTGCTGTCTCCAGGAGCCTCAGGACTGGCTGGTGAGGGGCTCGGCCATACCGCTGAACCTGTCCCCGAGGCTCTTTTGCTCACCTGCCCTTTGCTTTTTCTCCTTTTCTGTAGCCCTCACCTTCTCTTCTCATTCTCTTTGCTCTCGTCTTCTTACATGTGCCCTGTCTCTACCTTCCTGCTCATCCACACTTGTTAACCCGCCTGGAAAGATGAATTGCAGCTCAACTAAGCTCTTAAACGCCTGAGGTTGACCATGGGCTTTGTTTTGCTGCTTGAACCAATCCTGTTAGGAGTGACTGAGTGGAAGTCACACACTGGGATGGCGTTTCTTCCGCTGCCCTTGAGAGGCATCAGCTTCTTGAACAATTAAAAAGAAACATTGAAAAATAGAATAAAAAAAGAAACGCTCCCTTAATTCTACTGTGGTAACTCTGATATCTTTTCCCTGCATGCTTTATACTTGAGTCAGTCTTATTTTTTAAGCTGTGGATTTTTCTAAGCTTCTTCATAAATTGAATTGGCTATAAACAACCAGGTTCTCTGTATTTCAAAGGAGATTGAAATAACTTGATAGAATAAGGCTAGTCTTTTCCGATGCTGTCCAGAAGCAAACTGATCCAATTTCTAACTCTGTCATTCGTTTGCTGAGGTTATTTGTGTTAATTGTGATCTTTTAGTGTCTATGTATGTTTTATTGGGGGAGGTTCTTTTATTTGTGGTCTTTGAGCTTATTTTAACTCTATAGTGTTTTTAAATGAAGTCACTTCCAGCACAGGGTCTACTGCCTACTACAGCATGACTAAGAAAAATTCTTTTTCCTCTCTGCATCCAATTTCCTAATTAGGAAAACTACCACCCAGATTGATCCCAGTACTGAAGAATATAAACATGCATTGTACAGTTTTGAGCATTGTATAAGGTGTTCTTAACAGTACTTTTTAAAAAAAGATTTCTGATCCTGGACATGGAAAGATTTTCTTCTTCTAAAAAAAATCCTGAAGGCCATTTGCAACGTTTATCAACATTGTTTTTAAGGCCCTCCATTAAGAGTCATGACATCACTCTCAGCCCTATGAGTGAGAGCAAAGAAAAAAAAAATCTGTTCATAATATTTATTAAGAATTTTCTAGGTGATTAATATTTCCCTTGGAGAGGTTTTATTCTGACTTTGCTGTAGAACCGATATACATGAAAACGATACAAGAACACTTGGCAGGGGTGACGGACAGGAGAGGATCCAAAATTAGTTTACTGCAAGCTATGTAAGCAAGTTCTCAGGGCATGGGGATGGTGGGATGATTGGAACTGGGTGGGGCTTCCTTGGGGAAATTATGCTCAAGAATCCTTGTCTGTTTGTTATTATCTTCTTGTGCCCACCTTTCCTGTGTTGATACCAGTGTGTCCCTTTGAATGGAATTGTGACATCGGGCATCTCTGCCAGGTTTTTGAACAAATTTCCCAGTTAATTGTTGGGCCATAGTTTTTAAACGGATCAAGTACATAATGTCAAAAAGGAAATAATATGTCTAGATTTCTCTTTAAAACCCCGAAATTCATTAACATCTGCTTCTAGAAATTCAGAGAGATAAATTACATGCAGAATTTTCTTTCAGTCACTTTTAAGCTCGGTTAGAATTAGATATTGAATTTTCTTGGCTTTGAAGCAGTGATTACCCAGGTCTCGTGTACAGCTGAGGGTGCTTTTGGATGTATTTAGGCTACAGAGGCAGCATTCCCGGGTCTCTCGTGTTGTACATCATTGTTAAAATATGTTATTGCTATGACTGAATGTAATATTTTCTTTGGAATTTATGTGTCTCAAATAGCTGAGGAGTGATCGGTCTCCTCTCCCTGTCTTCTGATTTATAATAATATTGTGTTTGCAGGATGATAATGTGCGTGGAGTAAGGGTTTATCTTTTGAAAACGTGTATTGCAAAATCACTTCTTTCTTAGCAAAAGATGTTAAAATGGAGAATACAACCTTGGACTTAAGTGCCTTCGACTCAGTCAGCAAACATGCCTCATGTTGTCCTCCAACAGACGAAGGCTGGCTGCTAAAGACTAAAGGTGATGCTGGGCCAGTGGGATTCTGCGTACTTCTCCCTTCTCCTCTTGAATGTTTTCTACACTGTTGTTATAATTAAAAATGATATATTTTTAAGACACCGCAGTTCTGCTTGAACCTCGAATTCCAGGCTTTATGGAAAGATTCAGATATATAAATCCTTCCTAGCTGCAACCTGAAAACATATAGAAATAAGGTGATTATAAGGCACCTTACAATGTTTTGTTCTCTTTTCAAATCTTCCCAGAAACATCTTTCAAAGGAAAAGGCTACCAATCCAATTAAGTGGTTGAATATATTTTCTTTATTTATTTTTCCTTAATATTTGACTAATTACGAATCCTGGAACTGAACAAGGACCATTGTGTTTTAAAATATAATTCAAATGAATTAAAAAACCTACCTAAAGAACCAACAATGTGGATAAAAACATGGACCCTGTTTCCCATTTGAGGGGATGTTGGGCCATCTGCTTTATTTAGGCCATGGAAAACAGACGTCCTCTGGTACACTGCGTCTCAAAAAGCTCCATGGGAGGCTCTAGCTATGAAGTCCTGACAGTGGGACAGTCAGGCTCCAGCAAATGCTGGTCTGTTTCTTGGTTGGTTGGTTTGTTTGTTTGTTTTCGTTTTTACCACATCATGCAGCATGTGAGGTCTTAGTTCCCTGACCAGGGATCGAACCCATGCCCCCTTCAGTGAACGTGCAGAACGTTAACCACTGGGCCACCAGGGACGTCTCAGCTGGTCTGTTCCTTTACTCCTTGTGGGCTGCTTGGGTGGTACTGAGATTTGGCACGTTCGCTGCTTGTGTGTTAGAGCCTGTCGCTTCCCAAGGGGACTGAAGGCTGCACGCGAAGCCCTGATGTAACCGCCCTCTCTGGCTTCCTGGCCACTGTATGCTCAGCACTCAGGGCACAGTAAGCACTCAGAACACAGTGGTAGGATGAAGCCCTGATGTAACCGCCCTCTCTGGCTTCCTGGCCACGGTATGCTCAGTACTCAGGGCACAGTAAGCACTCAGAACACAGTGGTAGGATGAAGCCCTGATGTAACCGCCTTCTCTGGCTTCCTGGCCACTGTATGCTCAGCACTCAGGGCTCAGTAAGCACTCAGAACACAGTGGTAGGGTGAAGCCCTGATGTAACCGCCCTCTCTGGCTTCCTGGCCACGGTACGCTCAGTACTCAGGGCTCAGTAAGCACTCAGAACACAGTGGTAGGATGAAGCCCTCATGTAACCGCCCTCTCTGGCTTCCTGGCCACGGTACACTCAGTACTCAGGGCTCAGTAAGCACTCAGAACACAGTGGTAGGATGAAGCCCTCATGTAACCGCCCTCTCTGGCTTCCTGGCCACGGTACGCTCAGTACTCAGGGCTCAGTAAGCACTCAGAACACAGTGGTAGGATGAAGCCCTCATGTAACCGCCCTCTCTGGCTTCCTGGCCACGGTATGCTCAGTACTCAGGGCTCAGTAAGCACTCAGAACACAGTGGTAGGATGAAGCCCTGATGTAACCGCCCTCTCTGGCTTCCTGGCCACGGTACGCTCAGTACTCAGGGCTCAGTAAGCACTCAGAACACAGTGGTAGGATGAAGCCCTCATGTAACCGCCCTCTCTGGCTTCCTGGCCACGGTATGCTCAGTACTCAGGGCTCAGTAAGCACTCAGAACACAGTGGTAGGATGAAGCCCTGATGTAACCGCCCTCTCTGGCTTCCTGGCCACGGTACGCTCAGTACTCAGGGCTCAGTAAGCACTCAGAACACAGTGGTAGGATGAAGCCCTCATGTAACCGCCCTCTCTGGCTTCCTGGCCACGGTATGCTCAGTACTCAGGGCTCAGTAAGCACTCAGAACACAGTGGTAGGGTGCATGAGTCTTCTTCGCCCCGTGCATCCACAGTCACTCAGGGCATATGATATCCAACTCTTCCTTGGATCCTGGTGAGCCTGGTGTCTGCGGCCTCAAGACTCTTGATTAGACTCTCTAGACCTGCACCATCCATTATGGTAACCACTGATATACATGGCTATTTACATTGAGCTTTAATTAAAATTACACAGAATTTAAAATTCAGCCCTCAGTTGCACTGGCCACCATTCAAGTACTCGGCAGCAACGTATGGCTCGTTGCTACCATATTGAACAGGCATGGAGCCTTGCCATCGTGGCAAAAAGTTCCCCTGGACACAGGACTGCTCTGAAAGATCTTTTCTTTGTTTGTGATTGCAGTGCAGCTGTCTGCTTCAGGAAGTGAGGTCAGCAGAAGCAAGGAGAATCTTTAAGAGCTGCCTTGCGCTGTGACATGTCTGATTCCTTGCTGCAGTCCCCACAGCATGAACAAGGTAAGAGGCACTTTGCAGACTCATCCTTTGTGTCTTCTTTATGGTACCGTGAATTTCCCTGGCTACGTGATGTCTTTCTGTGGTGTGAGCAGGTTGTGTCTCCTGCCGGAAGCATTATGGAGGTTGGCAAGCAGTGTCGACAGGCAGGGTCACAGGCTGCTGGTGATGTAGCCTTCTAGAGGTGTGAACTGTGTTTGTCGGAGGCCTCTGAGCAGCCAGACTATCGGTTGTTAGTATAATTGTCTTGGCGTGGATGTTGGAAGACAGAGGCTCTAGGGCCAAGCTCCCTGGGTTTAAATATCAGCCAGCTTTGAGGAGCTTGGGAAAGTGGCTTGATGGCTCTGTGCCTCGGTTTACCCATCTGTAAAATGCTGATGATGATGGTTTGTAACTCGCAGGGTTGTTTAAAGGATGAAATGAGTTGATATGTGTCCAGTGTTTAATACAGCCCGTGTCTACATTATAAGCTGCTGCTGCTGCTGCTGCTAAGTCACTTCAGTCGTGTCCAACTCTGTGCGACCCCATAGACGGCAGCCCACCAGGCTCCCCCGTCCCTGGGATTCTCCAGGCAAGAACACTGGAGTGGGCTGCCATTTCCTTCTCCAGTGCAGGAAGGTGAAAAGGGAAAGTGAAGTCGCTCAGTCGTGTCTGACTCTTAGCGACCCCATGGACTGCAGCCCACCAGGCTCCTCCATCCACGGGATTTTCCAGGCGAGAGTACTGGAGTGGGGTGCCATTGCCTTCTCCAACATGATAAGCATTTGATCAGTTTTTGCTGTTGTTGTCTTGGGTGTTGGGGACACTGTTGTCTCTCAGATAATGTTGCCAGCGAGCCTTAGGTGCAGGTGGCGCCGGTGGTGAAGAACCCACCTGCCACTGCAGGAGACTTAAGAGACATGAGTTCGATCCCTGGGTTGGGAAGACCCCCAGGAGGAGGGCGTGGTATCCCACTCCAGTATTCTTGTCTGGAGAATCCTACGGACAGAGGAGCCTGGCGGGCTGCAGTCCACGGGGTTGCACAGAGTCAGACACGACTGAGCGACTCAGCACGGCCTGGCAGCAGCAGCACGGCCTGGCAGCATTTGCATTTATTCCTTGACTGATTACTCAGCCCGCAGTGATTGACTACCAGAGGGGCACTCTGGGGAAGAATGATGAGTGGGGCCGAGGTCCTGCCTTCAGCAGGTGACAGACAATTTAGGGCCGCTGTGACCGGTATGAGGTGGGTACCAGCAGCTGGGGAAGCACAGAAGAAGCATCTCTCTTTGAGGAATCTGGAAAGGAGCGTACAGAGGAAGTGACGTCTCGAGTTGGATTCTGCATGCTACATGGTCATTTCTTGGGCACAGAAGTATGGCAGGGCGTTCCAGGTAAAAGAACCCGCCTGTGTAGAGGTGCAGAAGCTTGTGAGCAAGTCTGCCATGCGTAGAGAACAACAGAGTTTGTGTGGCTGTAGCAGGATTCCTCAGCCTTGACACTCTTGATGTTTGGATCAGGAAGTCCTTTGTCGTGAGAGGCTGTCTTTGGTGTTGGAGGTGTTTAGTAGCATTCATCTTCCTCCACTTCAGTGTGACAATGAAAAATGTCCCTACACATTGGCCGGTGTCCCTTTAGGGAACCAAAAAGGCCTGCTTGAGAACACCTGCCCTGGTGGAAGATGGCAGATAGGAGACCAGAGAAGGACGGAAGGGTTGCATTCTGAGAGCCCCTGAAGGATTTAAAACAGGGGAGAGACAATTTCAGAGACTGCAGCAAGAGGTAACCATGGGAGTTGGACAGTGATTTTAGGTGATTTGGTCTTAAAAACCTATTATGGGACTCCTAGACTTTAGAATGCTGAAGCTGAAACTCCAATACTTTGGCCACCTCATGCGAAGAGTTGACTCATTGGAAAAGTCCCTGATGCTGGAAGGGATTGGGGGCAGGAGGAGAAGGGGACGACAGAAGATGAGATGGCTGGATGGCATCACCAGCTTGATGGGCATGAGTTTGAGTAAACTCCGGGAGTTGGTGATGGACAGGGAGCCTGGCGTGCTGCGATTCATGGGGTCGCAAAGAGTCGGATACGACTGAGTGACTGAACTGAACTGAACTGAAGACTTTAGAAAGCCCATGTAACTTGTTGAGATTCTTTTGCTAAGGTCCCTTTTCCAGAGGCAATTTTTCTCATGGCCATTGTTTGGCCTTTTTATGGGCATGGTTGCTTTACCCTGTCAGAAGAGACCAGAAAAAAGTAAGCCATTGTTTTGGGGGTTTTTTGGCCATGCTGTGAAGCATGTGGAATCTTAATTCCCTGACCAGGGATCAAACCCCTGCCCCCTTCCCTGGAAGCACAGTCTTAACCACTGGACCATCAGGGAAGTCCCAACATATTGTTTTTTGAGAGATTTTCATTTGACTGAGCCAAGCCAAAGAGAAAGAAAACTTTGCTGACCTCTCCCCCATTTGGCTTCAATACTTAAACCTTTTTTTTTTAATCCGTATTTTTTTAAATTGAAGTATAGTTGCTGGGATAGTTGGATGGCATCACTGACTCAATGGCCATGAGTGAGAAAACTCAGAGAGACAGTGAAGGACAGGAAAGCCTGGAGTGCTGCAGTTCACGGGGTCACAGGGTCGGACTTGACTGAGCAACTGAACAACCACAGTAGTTGCTGGACAATGTTACACAAGTGACAGGTGTACAAGGTAGTGATTCAAGACCTTTAGAGGCTATGCTCCATTTATAGTTGTTATAAAATACTGGCTATATTCCCCGTGTTGTGCAGTCTATCCTTGTAGCTTATCTTATACCTAATAGTTCACATCTCCTACTGCCCCACCCCTGTTCTGCCCCTCCCCCTTCCTTCTCCCACTGGTAGCCACTAATTTATTAGTTCTCTACTTATGAGTCTGTTTCTTTTCTGTTATATTTGTTAGTTTGTTGTATTTTTTTAGATTCCACATATAAGTGAAATCATACAGTATTTGTCTTCCTCTGACTTGTTTCACATAATGCCCCCCGACAGTCTTTGAAGAGTGAGCTTTGGAATCCTGGAAGATGTTCTTCCCCAAGGTCAAGATTGGAAGTGGGGGAGGGAAGGCAATTCATCATGGTGGTCATTGCAGACCTTGGCTTCTATCATTGACAGTTTGATGTAGTGAAAAGCTAAGACAACTCTTGGGAAATCTCAGATTGGCAAGCACAGTCTGCTGTGACAGCCCTGCCCTGAGTTTCTCCAGGGCAACGCAAGACCTGATGTCATGGTTTGGCTCTTGACACACAGCCGGAACCAGACTCAGAAACTTCAGAAGTCCCGGTAGGTGTGTCGGTGGCTTGAGAGGTTATGTTCTTGCCTGAATGACCCAGTGAATGTTTTATTTTATGTTATTTTAAGTCAAAGTGGTGATTAAGCATGATGTGTAACCTTCATCGGTCAGCATTTTTCTTATAGTTTTCTTGGCATAAGACAAAAAAAATAGGTCACCCCCTGGGAAGGAAACAGACCTTGGCCCAAGTAAAACTAGACAGTCACCTCATCAGTTAGGATATTTGTTAGAACATTGGAAACATTTTTGAGGGTGTGACTGATTTTCTAAGTAGAAATGTTCATAGAAAGTTGGAGACATCTGAGTTGTAAGTTTTCCACTTCCTTGGACATACACCACGTGATCATACTCCTCCCTTCCCATACCCCAGCTCGCTTTGTGACACTTTAACTAGGAACATGTCTGGATAGAGCGGGCCTGGGACATCCTTGAGTCCAGGGCTGCTCCTCTGAAACACCGCAGCAATTCTGATCACCATTAGGCACTGACAGCTCCCTTTTGGGCCAGTTGGAGACAGAACCCTCTAGAAAGCATAGGCATGGCTGCAAGGCATCAAAAATTGGCAGTTTGTCTAACTAATTTAACGGGGATAATCCGATAGTGAACCACTGGCAGCCAGATAGGGCCTTCGTTCCTCACATTCTGGAACCTTCTCTGTGGGCCCGGGTCTGGAATGCACCTGCCTGGAAGGGATGCGCTTCTGGCCCTCTGGTAGCCAGCAGGCTGGTAAGTACCTCAGTGCTGGCAGAAAACAGAGGGCATTCCCAGCCACCACAGTCTCACTGTGAGCTTAGGGCCATTTCTGGAGCTGCTGTACATGGGACGTGTCAGGTTGATACCCAGCTCGTAAGCTTTATACAGGGTGGATGCCCTTACGTCTCTTCACCTTTTCAGTATTGTAAACACACTTTAATGGTTGTACATTTCTGGGCTCTGCGCTCTAGCCTTACATTTAAGGAAACTGTGTATGTACAAATTTCCCCAGGGTGCTCATACTCCCTGGGCTTAGGCAGACTTGCAGACTATGTTTCCAACTTTCATGTTCTCCTTGGAGCTTTTTGCAAGAGCTGACTTTCTAATCTTTTGTGTTGATCAAAAACTTTATAATTGGGATTTCACTTTAAATTTGTCCAACATCTTTACCCTTTCTACTTTCTTGGTTATCCTCTTATTAATATATATAAATATATATTATATTTTACTATTATAAATTTTGCCCACCAGAAGGATTATTGTTTTGTGTTTATATCTTTTATCTATATTTTGTGTTTATATGTGTTATTTGTATGTGTTGTCCTGCTGTCAAGAGAGGATTTTAGCCTGTAACTTAGGAAATCGTAGCCAAATGAGAGGTTGGACAGAATGGGATCTTGTGGACGTAAACTGGGCAAGGTGGTGTGCATTTAGGACATGCCACTATGTAACACAGAACCACACTTACAGGAACAAAGTTCTTGTCAGAGCTCTTGAAAGAGCTCTCTTCCTAGAAGCAACCTTGGAATTATGATCCTAAACTCCTTCTCTCATGGTTATCATTCTCAGGAAGGCACATCACATGATGTTCTCTGCCTTGAATTTATGAGGACACCCCATCTGATTGAAAAATAATTGATTTTTCCATTATTGCCCAGAATGCTCCTCACTCTACCCCCACAGTGAAAATGAATCTTCTTAGAACTGTTTCTTCCTTGTCATGTTCAGATAAGGCTAAATCTGACTGTTACTGCCTAGACATGCGCCATGGCATCAAGTGGAGGAAGGTGGTATCTCTTCTCTCTCTTGTTGGGTGCATGCCACTATTTTGCTTACTCTGCCCGACATAACTTTTTCTCTGAATATTTTCCAGTCTTCAGTGCCGTATCCTACCGTGCCAAGTTTGGGGCAGTTTCTCCCTTACCCGCAAATCGGTATCTCTGCAGTTGATAGAAAAGTAACACTGGAAATTTCATTTCTGCCTTCCTCTAGAGTTTTTCTCACTTTGCCACTTCTTTATATAAAGTAGTGAAGTCCAGGACTCACACCCTTGGGTTGTCCCATGAGGTGCCTGGCAACACATAAGAGCATCAGGTCCTTCATCCTTCAGCATATTTATCACGTACGCGCTGCGTACCGTGACCGTGCTTGCCATTCACCAGGGAACAAAACAAAGGTCTTGACTGTCCAAAGCCTCCATTCTGGCCAACGTGAGGAGTTGTCTCACTCCAGAGTTTAATAAGCATGCACCTGATGTTCAAACTTTCTCCATTTGAAACTTCTTCCACCTGAAGGGCAAGTTAACAGAACTACTGGACGCCGGATAAGGGCTTGGTGAACAGTAAATGTGTAAGAGCTCTCTCCGCCCCGTTCTAGGACGCACTGGGTGATCTTACCCAGTGACCAGTCTTTATTTTATGAGTCTCCACTGTTGTTTTTCTGAAGGCAAATGGCCAAATTCCCGTCCTGGCAGACTTTGGAGAAACGTCACACCTTCAAAAACCAGTGACACAGAAAAAAATACAAATACAGCTTAAATCATCTTGGAATAAGGAGGGCCTTATTAATATCTAGTGACAGAAATGATAGCGGAAGAAAATGTATTTGTATAAAACCTACAGATGTTTTTCCATCAGAAGACATTCTGAACTATCCTAACACACAGGAGACTAGCCGGGCAACATACACAACACATATACAACACATGTGTCAGACAGTTAGCTGACTTATGAAAAACTCTGGAGCATTAGGAAGATGAGTGATTCCTTTAATAGAAAATGGGAAAGAGCAGAAAGATAAAGTCAATAAAGGAAGAAATGTGATCAGCAAATAATTTACAAGAAAGTACCCAATCCCAGAAGTTATCAAAGTAAGACAAATTAAAATGATGAGGTGGTATTTTCTACCTATACAGTCGATGAGATTATATTTCTGCCTATACAATCGAGGAGGATTTATAACAGTTACTCATCAAAGGCATAGATAGGACTGACAGCCCTTTCTCATTCACCATTAATGAAAGAGCATGTTTCTCAAGGGGACTTCGTGTGTATCAAAGCCTCCAAAATACACGTACCTTTTGGCTCAGAAATTTCATGTCTAGAACTCAATGAAAATTGTCATAGATGTGTGTAAAAATTTAGCTAAGATTTTCATTAAATATTATCATAGTGACTTTAAAAAAATAATAACCATGGTATATCCAGACAATAAAAATAACGAGGGGTGGAAGAATATTTAATGATATAAAAAGATGTTCCCAATAAATTGTGAAGAAGGCAAGTTATTAATACATAACAATATATACAGTTTGATCATTATTTTTTCTTAAAAGATGCCCTTCTGCCCACAGCAAAGAGATTGCAGATAACAGCAAAGTACTAAGGGCATTGTCTTCTTTTTGCTTATATGTTCTAAATTTTCTTAAGCAATATGAATTCTTTCCTAGTAAAAATAGTATTTTGAAATAAGGCATGCAGTTATCTTTAAGATAGAGACTTCACTAAATATTAAAAATATATATGATGAAGAAGACTTTGCGGTGGACTTCCCTGGTGGTCCAGTGGTTAAGGCTTCACCTTCCCGGGCAAGGGGTGTGAGTTCAAGCTAAGATCCCACACGCCTAGATGCCAAAACACCAAAACATAAAACAGAAGCAATATTCAGTAAAGACTTAAAAAAAATGGTCCACATTAAAAAAAAAAAAAAAAAAGACTATGAGGATTTTGCCCAGAATTCTGGCAGTGTTTTTCCCGAGGACTGGTATAAGGTATGCATGTTTCTTATTTAAGAAAATATCTTTCTGTGAGAAGAGACACCTGAGCGCTGTCTCCCCTAACCCCTTCACACGGTGAGGAAAGGCCAGATGAGGATGGCATCATGAGAAGTGACCGTCTACACGCCAGGAGGGACGTGCTCACGGGGAACCAGTCCCACTGGACTGGTTTGCACAGTCTCCATAACTGCAAATATCAATGGCTGTTGTTTAAAAAAAATTTTTTTATTTTCAAGTTTCTTGCAATTAATATTTATATGTATGATTTACAATCAGAAAAAGCAGGCATTTTACAATAAATACACTTTTAGCTGTTTTGCATTTGAGGTACAAGTGGGTGAAAATATTTAATGGCAGATAAAAAGAGAGAAGCATTGGTCAAACAGATCTGAATATGGAAGTCATTCTATTTGACATATTACCAGGAAGGAATATTTTAATGTACTAGCATTTTAGAGGCAGTAGTATATTGAGAAGGAAATGGCAACCCACTCCAGTGTTCTTGCCTAGAGAATCCTATGGACAGAGGAGCCTGGTGGGCTGCCGTCCATGGGGTCGCACAGAGTCAGACATGACTGAAGTGACTTAGCAGCAGTATATTGAGAAATGCTGTAGAAAAGATACTGTCCCTTGATTCAGTGGCTATTACATCCTCTTATTCAAGATACTGCTGAAGTGCCAAGTTTAGACCAATGGTTTTCAAGCTGTGGTTTGGGGACCCTGGGGTGCCCACTTACTGGCCACCTGAAAAGTCAAAACTATTTTCATAATAATACTGAGACATTTTTTGCTCTTTCCACTGTCTCTTGAGTATATAGTACAATTTGAGAGGCTCCATGACCTGCTATGATGTCATCCCCCTGATGGCTGTTGGTGTGTTTGCTTGTGTTTTCCTGTTCCAAGAATGTCTCCATTTTAATTTTTAATAGGATAAAGTGTGTGAGTCACTCAGTCATGTCCAACTCTTTGTGACCCCGTGGACTGTAGCCCACCAGGTTCCTCTGTCCGTGGAATCCTCCAGGCAAGAATACTGGAGTGGGTTGCCATTTGCTACTCTAGGGAATCTTCCCAACCTCGGGATCGAACCCGAGTCTCTTGCTTTGCAGGCAGATTCTTTACCCTCTGAGCTACCAGGAAGCCCCACATTGACAGAAATAACTGACCTGAACAAAGGCTGTTTAGGGTCTGCAATCATTTTTAAGCATATCTTCAGATAGGAGCCTAGTCTGTGCTTGGGTCCTGTATTGGGCAGTAGTTACTCTAAGAAGAAGGTGGTCCCTGACCCCTGGTCCAGGAGGGCCCTTGACATCGTAGCACATCTGTCCTCACCTTCTGCATCTTTACGGAAACATTGCCCTTGTTCCTTATTTTTAAAACTTTACTTTGTGGAGTTTGGGAGGCTGCGTGAAACTTTGTTAACACAAGGGTGACATGTAAATTGAGTTCTGCTGAATGTGAGGTGTATGGGAATGGTGAAATTAGACCTCCACTCTCTTGCCTTTGTACTGCACTGGGCAAGTCTGCATTTTTAGGATGAAAACAGGAATATAATTTCCTTCTGGGAGGTATAGGAGTGTATATTTAAAATAAACATAACCTGTACAGATGAGCCTATTTGCAAAGCAGAAATAGAGACAGAGACATAGAGAACAAATGTATGGACATCAGGAAATGGGGGGTGAGATGGGTGGGAGATTGAGATTAACATATACTGGGATTGACATAGATGCACTATCGATAACTATGTATAAAATAGATAATTAATAAGGACCTACTGTGTAGCACAGGGAACTCTATAATCAGTGCTCTGGGGTGACCTAAATGGGAATAAAATCCAACAAAGAGTGGTTATGTGTAAACACATGGTGGATTCACTTTGTTGCACGGTAGAAGCTCACGACGTTGTAAAGCAGCTAGGTGTGAAAGGGTCAGTTGCTCAGTCGTGTCCGACTCTTTGTGGCCCTGTGGACTGTAGCCCACCAGGCTCCTCTGTCCACAGAATTCTCCAGGCAAGAGTACTGAGTAGGTTGCCATTCCCCTCTCCAGAGGATGTTCCCGACCCAGGGATCAAACCCAGGTATCCCACATTGCAGACAGATTCTTTACCATCTGAGCCACTAGGAAAGCCCATAATACCCCAATAAAAATTAATAAAATTAAAAACATAACCTAGTGGATGGTCAGCTTGGCATGAAGTAGGGAGGAGACAAACTTGGAATTAACTGAGTATGTTTATGCTTATCTGTCTTTAAAATGCGCGCATGTCTAGAACTTGTGTTTGTAAACATATGTAAAACAGACCTGCTCTTTGAGAGCTGCTTCCTGAATGATGTGGAATCCGTGCCTAGACTGTCCTCACTACCGGGGAAGCAGCATCAGTGCCCAGGCTCCCTCTCCTTTCTGCTTCACGAGGAACACATGTTGGCCTCAGGCGTGGGGCTCACCTCTGCCTCTCAGAGCAGCACATGTTGGGGCAGTGGTCTGTGCCTGCTCCTCTGAGCGCGTATCTTTATGGTCTGGGCTGTAAGTTGAAAATTTGAAACTTTCTGTACAGAGAACGTGGCTTCAAAGGAAGGATGCTGTGAGAGCTCTGAGACCAAGGTCCCCATGGCAGTATTACTGGTGGCTTGGCAGTGTCTCGGCTTGAGCGGCAGGCTTCAGCAGCCTCACTTACCAGCTCCCCGTCATATCAGAAAAGAGGAGGGAGAATCCAGACAGGGAGGAGGGAAATTAAGGCTTCAGACTGGACTCTTGGTTTAAGACCATCCCAGACCCAGAGCAGGAAAAGGAATACATTTTGACATGACTGCAATCTAATTTCAAGTCTAAGAGGCTAAGCTGTGAATCATGATATAGGCTCTTTGAAATGTGGCCACAGCTGTTGTTGTTTGGTCACTAAGTCACATCTGACTCTTTGAGACCCCATGAACTCTAGCCCTCCAGGCTCCTCTGTCTATGAAATTTCCCAGGGAAGAATCCAGGAGTGGGTTGCCATTTCCTTCTCCAGGAGATCTTCCCGACCCAGGGATCGAACCCGCGTCTGCTGTGTTGCAAGCGGATTCCTTACTGTCTGAGCCACCAGGAAAGCCCTTGGCTGCAGCTACTGACCATAGAACTGTTCTCACTCGGAGGAAAGAGGATGCTCGGTCTCACTTGGTCGTTTTTAGTGGCAGTTCACACACTTTGTGATTGTCATTTTGGGAATCTTAGCATCCTTATTTCTTGAGGGTTTAGAGAGATGTGCCTAGGATTTTCTTGATTACAAGTTTTGCTTCTTTTTTTTTTCTTTCCTTAACTGACGAACTGCCCTACCAGCCTTCACGTCGAGCTGTAATTGAATGTTGCCTGAACCGCGGGAGTCTTGTTCAGCCTCACCGTGTGGGACTGAGCCCACAGTCGCATCGTTAGCCGGGTCCTTTGGACACGTGATGTGTGCGCTGAGCTCTTTCTTTGATCTGGTGGTGACTGGGCCCCTGGTAACAGAGAGGTCAGTGGATCCTGGCCCTGGGCATCGTGTGGAGGAATGCCCTGACATCCTTCTAAGCCCTCGGCTCTGCCCCTTTTCTCCTGGCTTTAATGGAGACAATTAAGTTACATCCTATTTAGCTAATTGGTGATTGGAAACATGACTATTCAGTTGATCTGTGTCTTGTCTGTTAGAATATTAATAATCCTCTTGCTTTGCCTGATTTTGTGAACACATCTCCACCAGGGCAGTCACTGTGTAGGAGGGGAAATACATAACAGAGAGTTTGCTTTCAACCCCAGCTTATTAATTTGAGTACCTAATACTTCAAATTGCTTTTTATCCCTCCCTTTTTTGTGCTATGGAGGCCTTATAATGTGGAGTTGTTTGATGTTTTTCCCACTTCTTGTTATCTTTTATCTCCATAAAAATAAGCCTGGCACTACTGTCTTCTGTAAGATGTTCTCAGAGAGCACTGCTTTTGAATGTATGTACGTCCTTGGCTTTGTTTTAAAAACCTCCTACTGTGTGATAAAATCGATACATGTACTATCTAGAGGAGAGGTGCCTATTCTGAGTAGGTAAAACTACATAATTTGCAGAAACTCCTCAGTTAATACTCAGAAGACATGTATTTCTTGTTTCTCATAAATGACAATATTTAGGTTTAAATGCAAACATTTAGGTTTAATTAATCATAGTTTATATGTTCTTCTGGTTGATTTGCCTTTTTTTTAATGAAATAGTTTTGTAATTTTTTACACCCTTAGACATTAGTAAAGTGGCATTATCTTGAAAGGCTAGCCTCAATTAGATATAAACGTGAGCAATTAATTAAGTTAGCCAGCACAAGCCACGGAGGTAAGGTGTCATCACATGTCAGTGATCGAGGAGCACCTGTTAATTAGAACAGTAGGAAAACTGCAATGAGTTATGGGAGGAAAAAAACAATAAAAAATGATGGGTGAAATTAGCAATATCTGCATTTCTTGTTATTTCTTAAATCCAACCCGTAAACAATATGTTGTGACAGCTCTAGGATGGGATTATAGCATTTCGGGTGAGGTCTGATGATGGCTGAAAATAGACGTGTATTGAAGATCAGAAGAGGAATATTAAACAATTGAAATTTTGTGAAAGACTGATGCCGTTTCATTGTAATAATTTCCCCAAAGACACATTAGTAATGCTGCTAAATACAGACTTTAATAGACTTTAATAATGTGTACTTTAGAGGCCTGATACACAAAGGAATAATGTATAAAACATTCATTATGGAAAATTGCTACCTTTTTTATTTAATAGGAAATCTGTTGAAACAAAACCATTGCACTGCCTATGGCATTGTGTTCCTGGGTGCGAGCAGCCTGAAGAATAATTGCCACCTTCTCTTACATTTTTTCCATCTATTCTAATCAAGTTGCCATCATATTTACTTCTTTGTTCCCTGAATGAGATTAGATGGGGATTAGAAAAAGAGGACTTGCATTGGATGTACCCTTGTTAACATGTGGTCCAGCCTCTCCCTACGTGTGTAATCTTGGTCAAAGACCTTACCATCAGACTCCTCTTCTTCATTTACACACCGGGGGTCGTTCTGCTTGCCTTACAAAGTCAAGGTAGGAGATATGAAATGTTGGCAGGGCGGAGGCTCCATGGAACAGGCACCCAATAAAATGCTTCCTATTCTGATTACTTTCTGCATCTGTTTCTCTTTGCATTTCTTGTTTCTATGGGTGACCAGTGGGTGGGGAGAGCAGCTTGGGGGTCGAGAGTAGAAAAAAGCAATTAAAAAGAAGCCTCCGTAAGCAGCTCTGTCGCCAAGCCCTGCATTGGATTTCAATTTGATTTTAATGTGCTGCTGAGAGAGCCATGCTGTTGAAAAAGAGAGGAGAGTAAGAAGCAGATGCTTTTGGAAGAACAGTAGGGCATTTATCTCTTTTAATGAGATAACATCATTAGAGTGACAAAGTGCAGCGAATCGATACTCGAAATGGACTTGTGCTATCCTTCCAGAGTGCGGTGATGGTTCCCCTTCATAGCCGAGAATCTGCTGAATCACGAATTCTGTCTTATCTGTTATTAGAGCCCCTGACTTTGATCTCACAGAATAGATCCACACCTTTGGAATCTGCCCAGGAGTAGAAAAACAGGCTAATTGGATAAATGAGAAGAATCCAGGGCGATTTATAAGCTGCTCTGTCATCAGGGAGCCTCAGAGGAGGCAGGTCGGGCTTTTTTGCCTTTGACTTCTATCCATGGCTGGGCATCCTCGCCCGCTCTCCTTGCTCCCCGCCTGCTTCCTGGTGTCAGAAGCACTAATCACGTCAGGCTGTGACACCGACAGCCCTGACATTCACAACAAAGAGACAGGCAGGGGCGACGGGAAGAGAGACCTTGGAGCGGGAGGGTGAGGAGAAGCAGTAGGGGAAGGACTTTTTTTTTTCTTGCACGTAAAATCCATCGCTGCAGCATCACCAACATTTCTGGGTAGATTACACTCAAGGAAAATAAAGGAAGAAGCAAGGTGAATTCTGATGGAGATAAAATTGGGCAAGGAAGATTTTTTGCTACTGTTTTTCCCCCTCTTCTCTTAGATTTCGTGTGTAGTTTATATGAGAGTGACTGAGGCTATGATGTCTTCTCATCAAGAATAAAAAGGTCATTGAAAAAATTTCCCTCCTGGGAGTTAGGAGTTTGGGATGAACATCTACACCCTACCGTAGTATATAAAATAGGTAAACAACAGGACCTGCTGTGTAGCACAGGGAGCTATACTTAATATCTTTTAATGACTATAGTGAAAAAGAATCTGGAAAAGAACATATGTGTGTTTGTGTGTGTGTATAAATGTATAAGTGAATCAGTTGGCTGTGCACTTGAAACTAATGCAACATTGTAAATTAACTATACTTCAATAAAATTAAAAAACTAAAAAAATTCACCTCTTCCATTATCCTAGCTTTTCTCTTCAAGACAAAGTGGAGTTGAATCTTAGTAGGAACTGTGTGCTCTCTGTGAGTTTTCCTTTTACTGCCAGATTCCCATAGTTAAATCTGAACAATGACGACTCCAGGAAAGGAGTCATTCGTGAGGGGTGCTTTCTGACAAAGCTGATGAGGGGATGGGCTGTTTAGTGTCATCCTCTGGCCATTTACCCTTGGCCTCCCCTGCTCCTGCCCGCCGCAGGAAATGCTGATGCCTGGACAACCTGAGCTTCCTTGGTTGTCCAATGGTTATAACACCAGACGCCACTGCAGAGGGCGCAGGTTCAGTCCCTGTTCTGGGAACTAAGATTCCCACATGCTGCACAGCCAATAAATAAATAAATACAAATTATTTTTTTTTTAAAAAAGAAATACCAATGTGCTTGGCAGTTTGGAGCAGGCTGCCTATGGCCAGATCTTTCAAACACCTTTGAGTCTCCTCTCTCCCTTGGGCAACTTTCTCCATTTGGCATCCTTCTGGTGAGTGGTCTCCAGTCCATCTGGGATCAGTTCAGGACCTGGAAACCTGTGGCCACATCTCACGTGTGTTTGGAATCCAGATGCTATAATCTAAATTGAGCTCTGAGCTCAGGCTGAATCATCCTAGCTTTTCTATAAACAGGAGAACCCAGCTGCCAGCTCAGCTTTTGAGGTATTTTGAATTACAACTCTATGTCTTAGCAAGGATATCTGTCCTTTCACTTTTTCATGCAAGGGAAAAAAAAATAATAATAAAGGGAAACAGTGTATTGATTCCATGTTAGTTACCCTACAACAAAGGAAGTACATTTTTTTGGTCTACAGTTGAGGGAAGAAGGTGTTACATGGTGACATCTCTTCAGATTAATTAAAAATAATATTAATAAAGAACTCTGGAAAAAATTGAGACCTCATTTTGCAGTATTTTGTTCTCAGTACCCAAGTAGGATTTAACACACTTGGGCTACTTGGGAGAAATGTTTCTTTGAATTTGCAAAATAATTGTTTTAAGTGAATTATAGCATAATTTAAACCTTTACATTGTGGCTTATTTAAAATTCTTGAGAAACTTCTACTTCTACTGGCAGAGGAGAGTACATTTGTACCCTGGGGAGGGCTTGGGGGAATTACCCCCAAGTATCTTCCTGTAAACTCATATTTTCTGTGAAGTTCCCTTTTATCCTAAACGTTTACATGGATGTTACGTTGTTCTCTGTGTTCTTTGGTTTTTTTATGTAAAAGAACTTTAAAAACTACTTGCCAGTTAAATTATTAATACTTAATTAAATCTTAATATTATTAGTAGATAAGTTCGCTATTATTACAAATAAACCCTCAATAGCCAGTGATTTGGCACAATAAAAGTTTCCTTTCTTGCTAAATTCTGACCGATTGTAGGTATTTCTGATAGGTAAAGTGCTTCTTACTCGGCAGTTATTCAGGAATCCTGAACCCAGCCTCCTGCCTCGTTCTGGCCTTGCAGTCTGTACTGGGTCTCTAGGCTGCTGTTAGGAAGTACCACAGCCCGGAGGCCTTAAATAAAAGTAATGTATTGCCCCACAGTTCTGGAGGCTAGGAATCCAGGATCAAAGTGTCGGCAGAGTTGGTTTCTTCTGAGGCTATGGGAGAAGGATCTGTGCCAGGCGTCTCTCCTTGGCTTGTAGATGGCTGTCTTCTCCCTGTGGCCCTTCGTGTCGTCTTCCTTCTGTTCCCGTCTGTCCAAATTTCCCCTTTTTATAAGGACACCAGTCATGCTAGGTTCGGGCCCACCCTCTCTTGATGTGACTTTATCTTAACTAATCACACCTATAATTATCCTATTTCTAAATAAGGTTATTTTCTGAGCGGCTGGGGGTTAGGACTTCATGAATTTGGTGGGGAAGAGAGGGTTCAACCCATAATGCCATCTTTGAGGCTAATGATTGTCTGCGTAGATGGTGGGAGGGAGAGAGAGCATGAAGAAGGAACACTCCTTAACCCCATAGCCCTGAAGTGAGTCCACACTTTCCCTTCGTATTCCGTTGGTAAGAACTAGTCACGTGTTTCCTCCTGAGTGCAAAGGACCTGGGAAATGTAGTCCCTGGCTGAGTAGTGAGTGTGCTAAGTGGTTCCCGGCGGAGGCGTGCGCACAAGAGCCACCCATCTTTCTAGGAAAGAGTGTCATGTATATCCTGGGTCTTCCACTGTTCCTGAGAGCCAGCCCATCCGTGGGCACAGAAGGAGATCGTATCCAAGTTCGAGAAGCCCATTCTAGCACAGCTTAGAACACTTTCCAGTGAACACTCCAAGTATTTATATGTAAATGGGCGCCTCAGCTTGCTTACTCTTTTGTTTTCTTAAGAATCTAATGTATTCTCAAGGGGATTTTATTTATGCTATTAAAGGATACGTTTTCCTCTTATGAGACTAGTAAACTCCAAAATAATGAGGTTTTACTCTTTGCCAGAAGTATAACTTGTGGTTAGAGTGATTTCTTATGGTACAGTGACTTTTTTTTGTTACATATTCTATTATTACTGAAAAATGTTATGCATCCAAGAGGGAGAAAAGGATACTGTGAGTGCAGAGGACAATTATATAACCTGCTGTGCTTATCTCAAATGGCTAGACTTTAGTATTTAATTATAAAAGTCTTGTCTTTCCTATCAGATTAGTCATTATTTCAAAAGTTGAACGTGGGTTTTGTCAGTGACTAAGTAATTGCTTTGTATGTTCCTCCGCAATTACAGTAAGAAGTCATGAATCCTCTACATTTAGAACTGCTAAAAATTATTTAGATTTGCCTGTTGAGTAGGTTTGTCTAAAGAAGGACTTGGGAAGAAATTTCCACTGTGAATTTTTGGCTTCTCAAAGTAATTTTTAAGAAATTTCACCTGAAAAAGATAGTGATAGTAATTTGAAAAGGATAAGTAGGTACAGTTTGAAAACTTGGTAGGTAGTGTGAAAACACATGAATATTGAACCATAATATTTAAGATTTTCATTATGAAGTCCCATGTCAAGAAAACATTCTCTTGTTGTTTTATTATTTTGTTACTTTAGAACACTGATGTTATCTAATGATTTAAAATCATCAGTGGTACTATAGATTTCCTTTTGATCAAAAAACCTAACAGTGATACTTTAGAAAGATAGTCATTTGAACAGTAGCCTTTTAATTTTCAATAGTTATAGTTTTTAATATGGCAAAATAAACTAACACAAATATTTGAGTTGTTTTAAGCATGAACTGATGTATCATTTGCTGATCTGTCTGTACCTCAGTACAATATTGTCTCTGCCTTTAAGCTTCCTCTCCAATATATTCAGTTTTGTACACTGAGGTCAACTCTTTTTAATGCCCAGCTCAAAAGCCACCAGTATCACAAAGTCCAGTAGAAAGAGAACCCAGAAGAAAGAGTGAACTAAGTCCTCGTTCACTTAGACGTCATGAATTCAGATTTTGGATTAGGATCTAGGATGAAGTTTATCCTTTGTAGATATTTGATTAATAATTTAACTGTTAAATCAGTACCACCTGTTTATATATAGCAGATCCAGTATTTGAATTTGGATTTTATTGATTCCAAAACCCAGGCACATTTTCATTCTGTCACATTGCCTCATAGGAGAGTATTTGAACTATATTACGTGGATTTGCTAAGCTAAGAGTAAATGCAACATCCCAGGATGAATGTTTCAGTTCTTGAAAGAACAAGTCTTTTGCAAGTGAAAAAATTAATATAGTGGCTGGAAATTAGTTTCATCTGATCATTAAAGCAACTGTAGAACTTTTACTTGCTAACACTTCAGTAGACTGCCACTTTCTAAATAAAGGAACAGCCTCAGATTCAGGAAACCTCTTAAACATCCCATGTGTGACTAACTTGGGCTTCCCTGGTGGCTGAGTGGTAAAGAAACCCCCTGCCAATGCAGGAGATGTGAATTTGATCCCCGAGTGGAGAAGATCCCCTGGAGAAGGAAATGGCAGCCCAGTCCAGTATTCTTGTCTGGGAATCCCAGAGACGGAGGAGCCTGGCGGGCTACAGTCCATGGGGTCACAAAAGAGTCGGACACAACTTAGTGAATAAACAACAGCATGAGGCTAACTTAGAGTTCTTTGAAACTCGTGTTGATTTCCTTAAAACGGCTTTCTAATTCATACTGTCACACTTGCTCACCTTGATAAATGCGCCCAGGTTATGGAGGTCTTATTGATTGGCTGAGACAAACACAGAAGAGGCAACCTTGAACCACAGGTAGGCCTGCCCTGAGGGCAAGACCAAGAAAGCCTCACTATTTCCAGTGAGAAGGTCAGCTCAAGCCCTCAGATAAAAGGAAGATATATTCCTCTGAAAACATTTCACCTTTTCACCTTTTCTAGCAACTTGATAAGCCCAACTTCTTATGAACAGGTTGATTTAGAGTTTGGAAGGGTACCTGCATCATTTTCCATTTTATTCCATTTGCTCCCTTCACAGTCTCTGCTATGTGACTCTGGCCAAGTCACAGCCTCTGTTTGAAACTTGGGGCCTGCATGTATGAGATGGAGCCGTGGGAATACATAAGGAGTTGTTCGCCTGATGTTTTAGCCTAACTTGACTTCAGGGGTTGTCTGTAAAATATAGGAATTGAGTCCGATATTTGATGTGCATATGCATTCTTCTGAAGAGAGTGGTTCGTAGGTTATTATATCAGATTCTCCCGGGCTTTAGCACACGAAGAAATCAAGAAGCCAGATGATCTTGGAACTCTGTAGGGCCTCTAGCATTCTAGTTTTCTACAAATTATCTGAAGCACAGGCTGTCCTGGGCAGAATAGAGGAGAAAATGAATTCATTCTGTCTCCCTTCTGCAGTGTGACCTGGAAAGGAAAACCTGCAGTGCTTTTATTATAGGCAAGTGCTCTTGTCTTCTCCAGGATGAGTGTTCTCTGTACAGTAAACGTTCAGTATATATTTTTGTGGAGAGTGACAAAATTCTGTTATTAGGAGAAGAGCAGAAATAGCCTATTAGTCTGACATGAGTGACTTTTTGATGATCAATGAGCATTTTTTTTTTCAAACCTGAGCATTTCTTGTAGTTATCTGCAATGGGTGTTTAAAGAATCTTTTGTATTGGCACGTAACTTACTTGGAATCTCAGACACTTGAAGAGTTAGTAAGGATGTTCAGAGTTAAGAGGTTGGTTCCCAGCAGTGAGGAGGAGGCGGAGGCCCAGAGGTGTGGGGGTGTCCAGCCGTGCTCCTGCTGCATTTCTCTGACTATGGTTCCTACAGTGTGGTAAGCATGCCATCTTGCCAGAGAGCCTTCTCACATGGTTCATGGCTCAGCAGATCAGCCAGCCTGAAGCAAGAGCCTTATTGCTCAGCAGATAAACAGATGAGAGAATCAGAAGAGCACTCTGGCACCTCCCCCTTTGGGTAGGGAAGAAAAAGAATTAAGCAGCATTCCCTGGCCAGCTGTGCAGTTTGAAGCTAATGGAAGTCTGCTCTTTAATGTGACTCATGCAATTCACTGTATTGACACGATACACTATTCTCCAGAAAGTCCCGATATGATTAAAACAGACAAACAAAAACATTATTTCTTGACTACTTGGATCTGCCTTTCGAAAAAATCAGGGATGTTAATCTACATTATTACTTCTAGACAAAAACTGTATTCCTTTTTCTTTTTTTTCTGTTGGTGGGTTTTTAAAAATTGGCTTTTGAGTCCTTAATATAAACGTCTATGCGTGTGTTTTACAACCATTGACTGTCAACTTTGGTTTAAAGTTTAAGCATCTTGGCTATTTTCTTTGGAAACTTTGTACAAAGAGAATAATCATATAGGCCACAATAATATTATTTGTCTTCAAAGTTGCTATGAACAGTCCTTCCTAAGATTTATTGTCTAGGCCGAGTCCACAATTCAAAATCCAGAGCAGGCCAAATGTTCAGAGCTAGGCTTTGGAAACTGATTTAATTTATTTTCTAATGCTGAAAACATACTCAGGGGGCCTCCTTCTGCTTTATTTTTTCATTGTTAGGACCACCAGTCCTTATTATAGGTATTTAATATGAAACTTTCATGATGATAATCACTTCAGAGTTGTTTGAGCTGGATTGGTAGTATGAAGCAATCATATCAAAATTTTCAGCAGGAACAGAAAACATGGTATAAAATGTTATTACCTGTGTTCTTTGACGTGGTTTCTCAGGATAGGTTTTTTACAAATTATCTGTGTCTCGTTCAGTCGTGAGTGAGCACACCGTGTGGCACGTGGTTTGTGCCATGTATATTTATGTATTTTTGATAGATATAAATAAATTAGTGCCCAGGTACCAAATAATGAACACCCTCAAAATTTGAATTTCAAGGAACAGTGGCAGAAAATATCATCACTTGAAACTGAAACTTTCAGACATCAACAGAAAAATGACTGAGATTAGCTATGTGTGAAATTCCCAGAAGGTAATCCACACTCACATCAACCCATGGTTTGTCTACCCACTTTTTGATATCCTTTCAACAGAAATAAAAATAAATGTAGATACTTCGACAAGTGAACACACAGTGAACAAACAAACATGGGGTGAATAACCTGACACCAAATGTTTCTTGAGATGATAAGAGTGTGAAGGTATCACCTGGGAGATATTCTTGCCAAACGTGTCATCAAGCCTCTAGACTTCATTCCACTTTAAAGGAAATACAAGGGGTTGAGAAGGAAGTTAAATAACCACTGCAGGAAAACAAGGAAATCAGTTTTGTGGGAGAGTATAAAGATAAATGTTTCTGACTGCTTCAAAAGCCCATGTCATTAAAAAAAATAATAAGGTAGAACTGGGACTTCCCTGGTGGTCCAGTGGTTAAGACTTTGCTCTTCCACTGCAGGGGGAACAGGTTTGATCCCTGGTCAGGGAACTGAGATCCTGCATTCTGTGTGGCATGGCCAAAAAATTAATTATTTTTTTTAAAAGGGGGAACTACTCTACATTAGAAGAAACTAAAAAGCCACAAAGCCAAAAACAAAAACATGTAGACAATGTTAATTAACCAATGTTTTGGGGATTCCAGCATGTTCACATCAGAAGCAAGCAGCTAGATGCTGCTCTTTGTGTCAGCCACCAGCAAGAGTTGGGGAACCTGAAAACTGTGTATTATAGACCCACTGGCAGCCCTATGTGGCCAGTACAAAGTTTTAAGTCTAGAGGTTTAAAAATCATCAAGGCAGGATGACCCGACTCTCTCGCCACCCGCTTCTGAACGTCACAGTTTCCCAGCACTGAGACCCCTGGCTCCAGTATTGGACCCCTGACTCTGCCGCTCCTCTTTGTGACCTCAGCTGGGGCCCTGAGCCTCTCCAGGCCAGAACCTCCTTGGTTCCAATATGTACACAAAAGATATTTCAAAGGTTTGTTGTGAGGCTGAAATGAGACCACTCATGTGAAAGGGCCTCGGACAGGTCTTGGCCCATGGTAGGCTTTCAGTAAATGTTTTAATTTAAAAAATAATAATCCTCTGGCCCCAGTATTGTGCTCTTCTGGGAAACTCTCTTTCTCTTTGTAAATTGATAAGTAAGCATTCCAAGTCATCGGTCAGCTTGGCTTTTAGGACTTTGGGAGGAACGAGTCATCTCAGTGTGAACAGATGCGAACGATTTCTCTTCCGTGCAGAGCTGAGTCCTCGGTGGCCCTGGCCTCCTGGTGACCCATGACTTGATGGGAGTTAACCCCCCCCCACCAGAAGAGGCCTCCGCTTCACTCCTGCAAGATGGGTGTCAGTCAGGACTTCGGAGGTTGGGTTGAAAACTCTGGTGTTTTGTTTCTTTTTGACAGGACCAAAAAGCTGAGAATATGCATGGACTATAGCAAATGGGAGAAATATAAATCCCACTCACAGTATATTTTTCAGATGCTGTTAACTGGGTTTATTTTTACTTTGACAGATACTTCCGTTTAGGGGGGTGCTTTCCACAGACAGACTCTATTGTGCAATAGAAAATTCGGTAAATTTTGCCTCTAGATTTCCTCCAGATCTCTCAGGTGACCACACCCAAGCCTCAGCATGGCTGTGTTTTCAATAAGATACTTGAGTTATTACTTTAGAAAGTGACCTTCGTTTCTTCCCTCTGGAGGTTTTTGTTGGCAGTTTGTCATCTTTTTTTTTTTTTTGGACATCAAGCTTACTATAGGGAAAGACCAGCCATGTATGTGCCACAGACTGAAAACTGGCGTAATTGTATCTACCTGTTACTTGATTTCACACTTCATTGGCTCCCTAAAGTCAGCATGTCCTTCCTGGTTAAGAGTTTTCACCCTGAGTGTCGTCAGACCTGCGTTCAGATCCCAGCTCTGCCACAGAGGAGCCTTGAGACCTTGGGTGATCTCCCTGACCTCTTCTGAACCTACTATCACTTCTAAAATACTGATGAAAACACCTAACTCCCTGGCCTCTCGGAGGATGATGTTAGATCGTGCCCATAAACATTTACTGCTCAGCATCGGATGAGCACTCAGTCACTGTTCGCCCTTGTGATGGGTGTGAGGGAAGGGGAATGGCAGGGTTCTCAAAAGCGACTTCTGTTTCAATTCAGTAAGTGCCTGGAATTTCACATTTGCATCTCTTTCATGATAACCTTGAAAAGAACTGACTTATTTGGGCCAAATTTGATATATTGTGTTTTAAATTTCTAGTAAGAATATCAGCTCTACAGACGGACAATCATCTGTCTTCTTGTGGGCTATTGCACTAAAAAAGTAAATAAAATAAAAAACTATTGTTTGTAGACAGCGAGATATACCCTGAGAGTGACTTCCAGTGTTACAGTAACCATGCTCATATTGGGGTGGGGTGAGGTGGGGAGTCACTGGCCAGCGCTCTGATGGGGCCGAGCAAACCCTGTGAGTGGAAGCTGCCCTGTAGATTTTGGCTCCCGAGTTACATGAGTGGTTTGACTTAAGGGTGTTTGGGTTTGGTTTTGTTTTCTAAGTGGAAAAACTCTTTTGTGTCTCTCTTTTCTATTAATTCCAGAGGCTGAGTCAGTGGTGAGTCCAGTCGTTGAATTAATATGGAAATCATACTCTAAGCTAATGCTTAGGATTACTCCCATTATGTAACACTGAAGTGGGCTGGAACAGAGAAAATTCCAGTACCATTTCTTTCTCCACTTTAAAGATGGTAGAGCACCAATCTTCTCTATGAAAGTACATGCTGCATATAAATTTTTAACAAGGATTTTAAAACAGGAGAAAGGATGTGTTCTTATTCTGTGTGCCTCTCTGGGCATCTATAACATTGAGGAATTTTCCCAGCTGCTCGCAGAGTGAACGACAACCAGGTGCATTTGCATAATCATCATAAAAATTATGTTCTGCTGCATTTTTCACGGAGCAAAACTTTGCACAGAATTAGGCACAGCCTTTGCTCTCTGGGAGTTTAAATGTAAGACACAAGATACCAATGTGTGTAGATATTTGGACAAATTTGTGTTAACATTTTATAAACTTTTCTATTTTGTACTTTGACAGCCTCCCCCAACTCATGTAACTCCTGCATGGGTATCAGTTCATCCATAGGATAATGTTTTTTTTGTTTTTTTTTTAAGATTAGAGAAGTTCTATTTTTCTTGATTACAAAGCTAAAACAGGTTCCTTTTAGAAAAATTGGAAAATAAAGTATAAAGAAAAAACACAGTGACATGTAATTCTGTCACCCAGAAAAAACTACCCAGTGGTATTTCATAGGGACATTTTTAATACCTCTTTTAAAATATATCTATATATTTTCTAAAACTGAGATCTATATATGCAGTTTTGCTTTGGGCTGTTTTCACTTGACGTATCTTTGCATGTTTTCATATTATATATTTTTAAAAATTCACTTTGAGTGGTGTTATACTATTAGAATAATTTTTTAAAAGTTGAGAATCCAGCTTCTGGACATCTGAAACAGTCATTTCGTGGATTAAAAAGTCAAAAGATCACTCTGACTGTTCAGCCAGCCCATCCAGACCTGTTTCCGAAACAGCCATTGTCCACCTTGAGTGGAAACTCGGCCGACTCTGCGTGTTTCCTCGGGCTGGGCTGCTGCTCCGCGTCTGTCTCTCCCTGCTGACTTATCAGCCCCTGCGCACACATGCACATTTGTTTATACCAGCCTTCCTGACATGCAGTCGCAGCGTGGGGTTTGGAAAACTGCCCGGCTGCATACCATTCATGCCGGCTGATCTTCAGCTTCTGGTAACTGAACTGGGTACTCTGAACTCCTTCCATCTCTAAAGAGCTCACCCTGAAGTGCCGCTGACCGCAGAGCAAGTGCGCTCCCAGACTCTGAGGGCTCATATTCATGCCCGCCAAAGGAAAGAGGGGTCTTGGCCCAAGCATTGTGACAGGCTTGGAGGTACTTATAAAAATCATCAACACTCTGTTTACCACCCCCTCAGCCATGCCATAAACCAGTGGTCCCCAACCTTTTTGGCCCCAGGGACGGGATTTATGGAAGATAGTTTTTCCAGGGACTGGGGCGGGGTGGTGGGGGTGGCGTGTGGTGGTTTGGGGATGATTCAAGTGCATTACATGTATTGTGCGCTCCGCTTCTGTTATTATTACATCAGCTCCACCTCAGATCATCAGGCATTAGATCCTGAAGGTAGGGGACCCCTGCCATAAACAGCTGCTTGAATTCATATACCTTCAAGCTTAAGATGATGTTTTTTGAAGTACCTTGGAAGCAGGGGGAGTCTGAGGGGACTTAGGAAGAGTGAAGGAGATGGTCCCCGCCTCGTGGAGGACAGATGCACCCCCTGTGCTGGGCTCACCTCTTATGTTAGGAAGTGTTGCGTGTGCCCTGAAGCCATCCCTTTCTGAACACTCCCTGTGGTCCTCCCGCCTCCCCCCAGGAGCCCTGTCGGTTTCTCTTGGAGAATAAGCATCAGAAAAGAAAACTTTGTGGGGCTCAGTGATAGAAAGGGAATGCGGAGGGCAGATGAAAGGACATTATGCGAAGTAGAAAGATTGCCTTGTATTGGATGAGGTTCAGAATCTTTCCATGAACTCCGCACACACTTTTTTCTCCAAAGAAAGACTTGGTACTCCTTTCCATCAAATAACCTTCTGTATATGCAGGGATCTGAAGAGGAAATATTCACAATAACGACATACCAGGAAATGGGGGAGCCTAGACAGAGAAAAGAAGTTAAAGTGACATTCATTCTGTTTACAAATACCTCCGCTGAGCATGTTTCAGCAGTTAATCAGAGCTTTCTTGCTTGGCACTTTCTAAAATGATATCATTATCTAGCTTGCTATTTCAGCAGTTCCAGGAATACCTTGCCTGTGGGTCAGGGTACTTGGTTTCATATAAACAACTCATAAGAGCCTTTTATAATTTCAGAGAGACAAGCAAAAAGAGAAAAAATAGCCCCACAAGTTATGCAGACAAAAAATAAATTGGCGAGATTTCTCTCCTAATACAGACCCTGGGAGAAGGCATCCTCTGCTCCCTCTCAGGGTTAAATGTGACTTATTTGTTTCCCCCTCAAACTGTGCTGAGTTTAATCTCTCAGTAGACTGAAGCACCTTTGGAACTCCTAGGGGGAGGCCAGGAGGTAGGTCCTTAATTGCTTCATGGATGATGTGAAGTCTTGGAATGGAATCTAGCCGTCACTCGTTAACTAGCTTGGCTTATTAAACCTTGACAGCTAACAGAACTGAGCCAAACTTCCTTGATTAGAGGCGGCTCAAGAGCAGCAGCAGTTGGTCCAGTTGAATTGTACTGTAGAAGGAGTTACTGTAGTACCTCCACTTCATCTATTTGAACTTCTCGTGAAATCTCAGGAGGACAGATGATGATTTGCCAAATGCTTTTCCGGCTTTCATTGAGGGCAATAGGAATAAATAGGTGGCCATTTTCTTAGTTGGGATACTGATCACTATTATTGAAGGAATCACTGTTATACAAGAATGGCAAGTTTTTGTTCAAACTTTTTGGCTTGCTTGACTCTATTTATGGTAGACAATAAGGGATATACATGTTATCAAGTACATTCTGATTCCGCAGACCTTACTTCTCACAGCAGGGACCTACAATCAGTCAGCGTTTTCAGGCATGGACATGTAATCACGGCATAAACTCAACAAAGGATGTTCTGCTGCACAGCCAGCGTCCGTATAAATACACATCACGTCGACTGATTTGCTCTTTGCTCCATACCACAGAACAGATAACGTCTCTGAAAGTAAATACATTCCAAGTGTTAATACAAACATCAGCCATTATTATTTCTCTGAATGATCTCACCCCGAGTAAGTAAAGGAGGGTCTGAATTAGTGACGAGCATTCCATACGTGAATACATATGTGTGCATACACACACCATGCTCCAAATGTGATTTGACACCTAAACCCCACATTTGAAAGGGTGGTAGCTTGCCCTGCGGTTGCTGAGTTAGGAAGAGGCAGGAAGGAAGCAACACCTGTCTGAGTTATCTCATGTTTCCTGGTAGAGATGTAGTTAGAGATTATCTAAAGGCAAGGAATTCTTAGCTATGTTCACAGAAGACTGCAGGTTGATTTGCCTGTGTGATGGACCCTCTTACTAATTCACCTTGTGAATTCATAAAATCTCAGCTTCACAGTTCCATGAAACTGATATTTTATTGAAGGCCTATGATACACCAAGCACCATGCTAGCCACATGGTGAGAGTGAGAAATGGCACAGAGATAAATAAGACATCGTGCTCCTGGTCAGCTCCTGGAAAAAGCAGCACCTGAACCCATCATCAAAGGCTGAGTGAGAACTGCTGGGGTACGCCTGTCCTCAGTGGTGTGGGCATGTGGAGGGGGAAGCACTTCCGCTTGGAAGAGGCAGGAAAACCTTGATGGAGAAGATGACATTGAGCTACATCTTAAAGAATGCGGAGGAGTTTCCCAGGCAGAGAGAAAGAGGAAGGGGATTCCAGATAAAGGAACACAGGCCTGGAAGAAAGAAGCCTTGTTGCTTATTTAGAGATTGTGAAGATGTTTCCACTTCTAGTTTATTTGGGTAGGAGGGAAGGTGTCTTTGATTCAGAGCTGCACCAATCAGTAAGGATCTTGTAGCAGTGGTGACTAAAATGATGTCTATGGGATAGAGGGTTGCCCTCGTAATCCACCACAAAAGGCTGAGCTCTGGCTACACTGTCTGCTGGGTCTAGTGTTCCAGCCTGGAAAGGAGAGCTTCAGAGGACAGTTGGTGGTTCTGAAAAGAGCTCTGGAGTGAGGACAGATCGCAGCAGTGGGCTGGATCCCTCTCTTGAAGCAGCCCATCGCAAGGCCGGTGAACTTGGCGGCGTGATCCCCAGCCCCGGTGGACCAGAGTGTAGTTGCCTTGCTAGTTGTGTGGGCCGCAAGAGTGGTTCAGAGGCCAGGCCTCGTAGCCTCAGAGACTTAAGGTGCAATTCTTGGCTCTTCTGCTGTTTACTTAGTGTGGGATTTGGGGCAAGTTTCTTTCCTTTCTTTAAAAAAAAAAAACAACCACCAACTCTTGTATGTCTATATACTGCAAGTGATTTCCTATTAGTGCATGAGTGTGATAATAGCACATACACTTTTTAGTTTCCCATTTTTGAAGTTTTCCTTTTTGAACTAGGTCTCTCACTTCCTTATTCCCCCTTCACCCACTTTAACTGTCCAGGTAGCCACCTGTATTTTCTCATATTAACATAATCAGTTATATAAATACACAACCATACAAACACACACACACACCAGCACACATGTGGGAGCAGGGGTGAGAGTTGTCCCAGAAGTGAAAACATATCGTATGGAGTACTCTCAAAGCATTAGTGCAGTTTTAAGTTAATAACTTTAGGATTATAGTTGCTATGGGTTTCCCTGGTGGCTCAGATGGTAAAGAATCCGCCTGCATTGTGGGAAGAAGGAGAAGTGAAGTCGCTCAGTCGTGTCCGACTCTTTGCGACCCCGTGGACTGTCGCCCACCTCTGTCCATGGGATTCTCCAGGCAAGAGTACTGGAGTGGGTTGCCATTTCCTTCTCCAGGGGATCTTCCCAACCCAGGGATCGAACCCAGGTCTCCCACATTGTAGGCAGACGCTTTAACCTCTGAGCCACCGGGGAAGCAATGTGGGTGACCTGCGTTTGACCCGTGGGTCGGAAAGAGCCCCTGGAGAAGGGAGTGGCTGTCCACTCCAGTATTCTCGCCTGAAGAATCCCATGAACGGAGGAGCCTGGCCGGCTACAGTCCTGTGGGGTTACCAGGGTCGGACACGACTGACCAGCTAACACTGTAATTGTTGTACACTTACAAAAGAAACCATGGAACATTTAATTATTTGCATTTATTTTACTTTGTCAACTTTGATTACAAAAATTTGCTCTTCATTTTTTGTGTGCAGCGGTTTCTGTTAAATTGAATTTTAATAAGAACTTTAAAATGTATTTTAAAATGTTCAGTGTTCAACCTTTCATGTTATTTTTGTAAGCATGTAGCATTTATACTTTTGAAATTACTAAAGTTTAAAAGCCCTACACTAAGACTTTGGGAACTCCTCATTACATTTTCTTACACCTGCTTTTTCTGAAAAAGCCACGTCAAAATCTCTTCATTCAACTGATAAAATTCTAGTCACTCTTTTAGGGGTTGCATAATATTTTATAGTGTAGTTATTATAATTTATTCCACTGTTACTCTGCTGATGGATATTTACCTTGGTCCTGCCTCCCACTTTGCTGTTGTCAACACTGTAATCATAAATATCTCTGTACAAAACCTTCCAAAGAAGTTTTGTTAGTACTGCGGCGTTGTTTCCCAGGAATGGGACTGCAGCGTTGAAGAATGGAAGTACACTTGGCCCTTGAACGGCATGGGTTTGAACCATGTGGGTCCACTTATGCTCAGATTTTTTTTCAGTTGTAAATACTACAGTATTATACAATCCATGTTTGGTTGAATCTACAGATACAGATATGAGGGAACCCTAAATACAGAGGACCAACTTTAAGTTAAATTCGGATTTTCTAGTTGCCTGGAGTGTTGTTACCCTTAACGCCCAAATTATTTGAGGGTCACTGTAATTTTTTTTTAGGGTTGTTTTGATGTGGATCATTTTTAACATCTCTTATTGAATTTGTTACAATATTGCTTCTGTTTTATGCTTTGGTTTTTATGGCCGCAAGGCACTGAGATCTTAGCTCCCCTGACCAGGAGTTAGACCCACACCCCCTGCATTGGAACGAGAGGTTTTAGCAACTAGACCACCAGGGAAGTCCCAGTCCATTGAAATTTTAATTTTAATGGTATTTCTGTGAATGGCTTTAGTTGATTAATAAAAATGTCCTCGGTTTTAGATTGTTTGAAAAGAACATTCAGATGCATTATCTTTGATGTTCACAGTGACCTTTGAGGTAGGCAGAGTAGATATTATTATCCCCATTTTACTGATGGAAAAATAGAGGCACTGAGAAGCCAAATGGTTTCTCATAATTAACTCAGGTGACGAGCACCTGATTTCCACCTAGAGCCAAGTCTCATCCTGACGAAGCCCCGCACAGTCATTTCTTTACCTGCGTGTTTGGTTTTGATAGATCAATTAGGTGAAAAGTTTCTAAATTGATTGAATTCAGAAAAGGCCATACACCTTTGTTTATGCCACCAGGAGAGGGCAGTAGTTGAAATGCAGTTATTTTCCTAAATATTCACACCCCCAGCCTCTTTTAAGAGCCATATATTTTTTTTTTTTACACATTTGTAATGTCTTAATTACAGTTAATAAACTTAATAAAGTTTGAGTTTGTTGATCATTGGAATCTTAATTAAGGTTCGATGGTTTACATTTCATCAGTGATCCATTTCCTCTGATTTTTCTTTAAAGTTGAAACACACAGAGCATATGCCAAGGGTTGTGAAAGAATGAATATTGTTTCCTTGGTTCCCGAAGAACTTCTGTGTTATATATTCTGGGTCTTATTGACTGTTCAAATTCCATTTTGGCAAATTTACTGACTCTGTGGTCTGGAGCAGTTCACATAGCACTTGGCTTCCTCACCTGTAAAATGAGGGAGAATGCACCTTCCGCCTACGGCTGTTTTTCTCTTGACATGAAGCTCACAGCAAGGGATCGGTAGACACATGTGCAGGGGTAGTCCTCATGGAACTAGCCTGACCCTACTGATCAGGAATTCGTTAGACACTGGCCACGTCTCCCAAACATACAAGGGGTGGGATGTATTTTTTTAAACAGTTTTCATCTACACCATTGCCAAAACGCCATTCAGCTGCTCAGCATTTTGTGCCCAGAGCAAGCCCTGATACAGCTCCCTAAGTAGAAGTGAAATTATAGGAAGGCTCATGGCATTTCTAGGTACCACTTTTTTGAGTGACAAGTGTGTAAACCACAGTAAAAACTTTTGTTCCTTCAAGGGTTTGATTGAGAGGAACAGCAAAAAGAATTTTAGTTTCTCTTCCTCCAAGCGAACATTGTTTTTTTAGCTGTCGTTTTTTGGGAGACGGGAAGGAGTGGTTACTTAAAACCAGTAGTGTGTGTACATAGGAGTGGCAAGTATAGTTAGTATTTACTCGCTGTAACTTGTGGACAAGACCCCATAGACGTGACTGGGGAGACATCTGTGAACTAACAGACTTTTTTCCCTTTGAAAATGTTAAGAATCTTTCTGTTTTCAGCAGAAAGAGCTGTAGAATTCAGCGGTTTGTAATGTGATGTCCGAGCGAGGGCTGATGTTTAGATGTCGTGTGTTAATATCCGAAATGTCATTGTAGATAATAGTAAGGTGGTGAGGTAAGTGGGATGAAGCCAGAAGATGCAGTCACAGCTGACATTTCATCCTCTCTGAGGTTTGTGAAAAGCCCACACTAGCTTTGCGTTTCCCCAGGAAGGAGGGCGGAGGTTTGGTTGCCATCACACCCTGCACATTACGGAGAGCGGTTACAGAAAGTGTGTCTTTGACTGACTCTGACATGCTGGTGCGTAGCTCTTCTCTGGTCTGCAGCCCTTGGGAAAAGTGAGGGTCCAGGTGTCTGCTCTGAGCTGAGAACCTAAGTGGACACTTCTCTGACCCTGCCCAAAAGTGGCTTCTGACGTCCTTTCTTCAGCAACGGTTTTTCAGTAAAGGAAGCGATGTTTCAAGGCCAGTAACTTGGAGTACCCAGATTTTTGATCCACAAGCCTTTCTCACCAGCTTTAGAGGGTCAAAAGAGTGAAGCTGCGATGTGCAATCGGTTGTGTGTGGAATCCTCCCTAAGGAGGAGAGGGCGGCCCAGGGACCGCCGGGGCCAGCCCTGCGTCACAGCTGACAAGCGGCAGAACCAGAAGTCCTGACACCTCCTCCAGGGTGTTCCGTCCGCCTCACGGGGCCCAGGGTGGCTGGGCGTTCACAGGGCCCGTACCACGACGCCTCCCCACGGGGCGAGGTGCTGGCCTCAGCAGTGGGGTCCCGGAGCCCCGGGTTCTCATCAGAAGCCCACCACCTCCTAACAGGAGTGTCTCCAGGGGATGTAACCCCTGCATCTCAGGTTCCTTGTTTGTAAAAACGGGGCTCACAGCAGACTTCATTGAGTCATCGTGGGAGTTCAGTGTGATAATGTGTAAAAAGCTGAGTAAAGACCTGGGTATACAAATAAATGATAACGTTAGTGGGGGGAGTGCTGGGCGACACACTGGAGATGTTAAAGAAAAATAAAAAGATAATCATTCATGCATTCAAGTCATTTGCAGTCTAGTTGGGAAGATAGGTTTAAAAAAGCAGCAAGTGTTCAATGGAATGATAGCAACGAGGTGCATGAGGAGTGCAGACAGGAGTGGTCTGGGAAACCTTCGGAATGGAGCTGTTTCGCAGATTTTCTGAAGATGGATGATGATTTTTTTCATTTTATTGAAGTTTTAGTTCAGTTCAGTCGCTCAGTCGTGTCCGACTCTTTGCGATCCCATGAATAGCAGCACGCCAGGCCTCCCTGTCCATCACCAACTCCCAGAGTTTACTCAAACTCATATAGTTTATTTAAAATGTTGTGTTTAGTTTCTGCCGTATAGCAGAGTGACTCAGGGTTATACATACATATATTCTTTTTCATATTCTTTCCGTATGGTTTGTCACAAGATGCTGAAGATAGTTGCCTATGCTATACAGTGGGGCCCTGTTTATCCATCCACTATATAATAGTTTGAAGATGAATAATAATCTTGAGGCAGGCAAATATTTTTCAAGAAGGAGCGAGGAGCATACAGTAGGCTAATGTACGGACCCATAAAATAATATTTTAATATCAGCACATTAAATTAACGCTGCTGCTGCTGCTGCTAAGTCGCTTCAGCCGTGTCCGACTCTGTGCGACCCCATAGACGGCAGCCCACCAGGCTCCCCCGTCCCTGGGATTCTCCAGGCAAGAACACTGGAGTGGGTTGCCATTTCCTTCTCCAATGCGTGAAAGTGAAAAATGAAAGTGAAGTCGCTCAGTCATGCCTGACTCTTCGCGACTCCATGGACTGCAGCCCATCAGGCTCCTCCATCCATGGGATTTTCCAGGCAAGAGTACTGGAGTGGGGTGCCATCGCCTTCTCCACCAGCCAGAAAGGACAATAGAAAGGGGACCATATTCTGAATGGCTTGGAGGCTGCTCTGTGTAGGGATGGGTCAGCACTGAAAGACTTGAAAGCTAGGAAATACATGGTGATGTGTATGTTCTGTAAAGATTGCTCGGAGGGCAGATGGAGGATGAATTGCAGGAGGGGAGATTACACAGGCCGTTGGGAGATACTGAGGCATTGGGTCTGGCTTGGGTGACTGGACCCCATCACCCAAGACTTATTTGGAAGGGTTGGTAATGAGTACCATTTGGAATATTTTGTGTGGGTTATCCAGATGGCTGGATCATCAATATCATTTTAATTATACTGGCAATTTAAAAATTGTATGAGAAGGGAAAATATTTTCAACTCTTTCCGACATGGATCTCCTATTATTTTGGTCTGAACAAAACTCTTTAAAAGAATTCTTTAAAAGAAAGGATCAGATCTTTTCCAGTGAAAGTTGTTTTAATATAAGAATTCAAGTCTTTTTGGCATTTCTTAATAGTGAATGTTCTTTCCTTAGCATGTGGTCATTTATTGCTTTTCTTCTGTTGTATGCGGGCAGTTGTGAAAACACAGAGATTTTGCTATGTACCTTTAAAATCTGTCAAGACAGTGGTGATCATGTTGCAATCTATATATAAATATCAAGTCATTACATTGTACACCTGAAACTGATATAATGTTACATGTCAATTATACCTCAAAAATAAATAAATTTTTACTTATTTGTGAATAAAACAGCCAAGAAAATAAATAGCCAGTCTAGAAAAAAAAATAATCAATCAAAAGAATTTCTTATGACTTTGGTGCATTTAGAAAATCATCATGTGAGTGAGGACTATCAACTTCCCCATAAATGAATTTAAAAATAATAAATATTAATTATAAAACTTAGATATAGAAAAATAGCTTCCTTAATGTCTGTGTTTTCCCACTTGAAATAATATTACAGTACATTTTGGGGGGGGGGGTCCACCCCACTCTGCCTGTGGGATCTTAGTTCCCCAACCAGGGATTGAACTTACACCTCCTGCAGTAGAAGCAGAGTCTCACCTCTGGACTAGCAGGGAGGTCCCTACAGTTCTTTAAAATGCACTTTCTGAGCAAGTTCACTTGGGTTCACTTATTTATTTGAATTAGGAAGGATACAACACATAGAGAAGAGAAAGCATGGCATATTTGCACATTTTAAAGAAGAAAATGGAGACATCCACATTTATACTACTTATCTAAGAATATTATCACTCTACTATCGAAATCCATATGTACCTCTCTCCTGTTGTATTCTGCTCTCCCCAGTTACTTTCCTGGATTTGGAGTTAATCACCCTCCTGCTTTTCTTTAGTTTTACCACATAAGTATGTGTCTCTAAACATTGTACTGTATTATTTTAATCTTTATGTAAATAAAATCACACTGGTTATTTTGTGACTTACTCCTGCCAGAACAGTATGTTCTGAGATTCATCTCTATAGATGTGTGTAACTTCTTTAGTTCATTCACTTTCATTGTTGTATCATATTTTATTGTACTTTTTATAATACAATTTACTTAGCCATTTCAGTGTTGAAGGGCTCTGCATTTTATCACGTGTATGGTAACATTATTGGCCTCCTTATTAATGAAAATAGTTTGTAGATTCTTTAGGATTTTCTATTTAGATTATTATATCACCTATAAGAGACAATAGCTTTGATTTTTTTTTTTCCCTTTCTGATTTGTATAGTGTTAATTCCCTTTTCTTGGTTTATTGAGCTGGCTAGAATCTCCAGAGTTGAACAGAAGTGATAATAAATAGCAGACTTTATCTTTTCGTTGACTTTACAGGCAATGATTTAAAGTTTTACCCTTGAATTGAACCAAACTGAACTGAAATGATGCAGGATTATTTTGTGATACCCTTTACTCGGCTGAGGAAGCTTCCTTGTATTCCTTGTCTACTCAGAGTTTTAATCATGAATGGTTTTTGTATTTTATTGAATGTTTTTTCTGCATCTTTTGAGATAAGCATATACTTTTTCTTCTTTAATCTGCTAATGTGATGAATAACACTGATTGATACTGAACTAACCCTGTATTATGGGGCTAACTCAGACTTATTGCATGGCTCATTCTGTTGTATGGATATTCTGTTGCATCAATACTGGAGTGGGTTGCCATTTCCTTCTCCAGGGGCTCTTCCCCACCCAGGGATTGAACCCAGGTCTCCTGCATTGCAGGCAGAGGCTTCACCCTCTGTGCCACTAGGGAAGCAACTCAGACTTAGGCATGTTATTTTTCTTTATAAATTAATGTATTTGTTACCTTTTTTTTTGCATTTATGTTTACAAATAAGATTGTCCCATGGTCAGTTTCCCCTTGAGGTTATGTGAACTTTGTTGTTCTACATTTTGAAGATATTGTTAGGCATGTGTTTCTCTGGTGGCTTAACTGTTTTTATTACTATGTCATGACCCTTTTCATCTCTTTGCCTAATATTAATTTTGTATGGGTTCAGTTTAGTTAAACCAGATTTTGGGGCAATTGTGTGCAAATATCTTTCTCCAACTTCCTTTTTTCAAGGATACAAATGTTTTAGATTCGTCTTTTGTAAATCACATAACTAGATTTTGTCTTTCTTAATTAACTGTGTGTGTTAGTCTGTCAGTCGTGTCCGACTCTTTGTGACCCCAAGGGCTGCAGCCCACCAGGCTCCCCCGTCCATGGAATCTCCCAGGCAAGAATACTGGAGTAAGGAATAATTTATATACAGTAAGACTCAAACATTTAAAGTGTACAATTTGGTGAATTTTGACAAGCGTGTAAGGCATGTAACCAACACCACAATAAAGATACAGATCATTTCCATCACACCAGAAAGTTCCTCATGCCCTTTTTGCAGTTTCTTTCCCTCTCGTCTAGCCCCAAGAAACCACTGATCTGCTTTTTTTTATCACTCTGCTATGGTCTTCTCTAGAATGTCACATAAATAGGATCATACCGTATGTAGGTTTTATGGTGTTTGACTTCTTCCGTTTAGCATAAAGCTTTTGAGATTCATCCGTGTTGCAATGTTTATCAGTATTTCATTCATTTTCGAGTATCATTCTGTTGTATGGATATACCATTTGTTTCACCATTTACCAGTTGATGGACATTTGGGCTGGTTTCAGCATGGAACGATTATGAATAAAGCTGCTGTGAACATTCATCACAGCTGTTTGGGTGGACATGGTTTCTGTTTTTTAATTCAATCAGTCTTTGTCTTTAACAACAAAACAATATGATCAATTTTTTTGTTTACAACATTGCATTGATTACATTTGTATTTTCAGTCAAAATGTAATAATGAAGTGAATTTAAATTCGTTTCAGTCATCTCATTTTTGCTTTCTGTTTGTCCTGCTTTTTCTGTTTTGTTTTTTGTTATCACCTCTGTCTGAATTGAGTGAGTTTTGCTTTGTTTTTATGCTTCCAAGGTTTTTCTCCTGCTGGTGTGACAGTTGCGCATGCTGCTCTCTTTCAACGTTTACCCTGGAGATGTCAGTATTCTGTTTAAATTAATGAAGTCTGACTCTAGATAGTGTCTTCCCTCTTCTCCCAAGCAGTTTAGGAATCTTAAAACTCTTTAGTTCTGATCATTCTTTTCCAACCTAATATGCCATTGTTGCTCAGTTTCCAGTTTCGTCTTGTTGTTTATATTAGGCATGATTACAATTTGTATTTAGTCAGCATTTGTTTTATATTGCCTATGTTTCTATCAATTTAGACATACGTCTACTGTTTTCTTTGCTTACCATTCCCTTTCATCTCAGATCACTTTGCTTTTTTCTGAAGTATGTTTGTTAGAAGTTTCTATAATTTTTTTTTTAAATAAACTTTCTTATTTTTGACTGAAAATGCCTTTATTTGCTTTTATTTGTGAAAGATAGCTTTGCTGAGTATACAGTTCCATGTTTAATATTATTTTCTCTCAGTGTTTTTTTTTAAGTGAAATAACACATTTTTATTTTGTTTCAATTTGATTAATTGAATAATCCTCCCCCATATTAAGTAGCCACTTTTATATTCCAAATTCTTTTGTTTTAAATTGTATTACTCTGCTTACTATTCAGTTTAGCTAATTTGCCTATTCATAACCCATTACCACAATGTGAAATTATTACTGCTTTACAATACAGTTTAATATCTTTTTTCAGAGTTGTATTAGCTTATAAGACAGACTTGAGATGGTCTCTGTTAAAGAATAAATTTCTATTTCTAGCTGAAAATTTTATATTGAATTAAGATCTATAGGTATTGTTATAAAATATTATGGTCATACAGAAAGAGAGGTAGTAAACAGCATCTCAGAATTAAGATTAAAAAACATTTTCTCCAGATTCCTCCTCTTCTCTTGAGAAATCAAATATCAATCTAGTTATCACTTACTTATAGATAATCTGCTTTGTCCTTGGGCTGTCCTGAAGATATGTTTTGATAATGGCGTTCTGCAGTTTTTCAGGGCTTTATCTGGGTTAAGATTTCTTTCTATTTAGCTTCCTTGGAATTCATTTGGCTTCCTGAATTTGATGATTGATAGTTCTGGAAAATCTCAAGTATAATCACTTCTAAGTCTCTCTTTCCTCTCATTTTCTGTATTTTCCTCCATACTACCCCCACCATAACTTTGCATCTTTTTTTCATCTCGCTACAAGATTATATGTAATTTCTTTATATCCATCTACCAAATCACCATTTCCCTCTTCAGCTATATCTAATTTGGTATTGAACTCACCCACTGAATCTCTATTTGTAATTATTTTCATTTCTAGAAGTTACTTTTGGCTCTTGCTCAAATCTGCTTAGTTATTTTTGATATCTTACTCTTTTTCATAGTTTAAGATGCTGTTTCCTTCCTCTAAACACTAGACACATCTGTCTTATATTCTGTATCTGATATGTGCAGAACCTCCGTTCTCTGAGAGTTTGATTCCGCAGTTTGTTTTCCCTTCTTGTCCATGGTGTGCATGGGCTTAGTCGCTCAGTCGTGTCCGACTCTTGCGACCCCATAGACTGTAGCCTGGCAGGCTCCTCTGTCCGTGGGATTCTCCAGGCAAGAATACTGGAGTGGGTTGCCATTTCCTTCTCCAGGGAAGCTTCCCGACCCCGGAAACGAACCTGGGTCTCCTGCATTGCAGGCAGGCTCTTTACTTGCTTTTTTGTGTGTTTTGAGATTTTTGATTCTGAATTCAATTAACTTGGAACTCTCTGTTTGAAGACTCTTTGAAATGTGGATTTAGTTCATTATTCTACAGGCCTTGAATTTGCTTCTGGTGTATGTTTGGGGGCACTGCCATTTTAGGGCTTTTTTATCCCAAATGTTTGTATTTGGGAGAAGATATGTAATTTCTGATCCCAAACAGTGCAAGAGTGGGCTTGGAATTTTCTGAAGAAAGTTTTTCTTTTATTTCCCCGCCTCTGCCATGGCTAATGCTTACCTTTTCTTTCTTCTGCTCCTGGGGAGATGTTTTTTAAACTTACCCACGAAGGTTCTCACATTGCAGGGGTATGGGCTTCAAGCCCCACACCCTTTGTGTGCCTTTGGCTTGTCTCCTAGCCCATGGACACCCTGGGGCTAACTCATGACTCCAGGGTACATGCCACCTCATGGATTACTTACCTTCCTGGCTTCTAGTCTCCTTGTTATTGCCAACCTTTAGTACTTTCTTGCAGTTTAGCCACATATTTTTAAAGTGTTTTTAATGCTTATACCAGTATTTTTAGGTGTTTTACATAGATTTGCCAAAGTTGACAATCAGAAGTCCTCTTGATTTGAAAGTTGAAATGTTTCCCAGAAGGGGAGAAATATTAAATTAATTAGATCCTGTAATCTGTGAATTTTACTGGAATCAAAGATTGACTTTGATTTTTACTTTCGAAAAAGTAGTAGTTGGTTTCCATAAACATTAATGTTCATTTTTTAAAATTCCTGCTGAAATAGAATTATAAAAGATTTAAGAAACAGTTATTTGTTCACTTCCCTGTCAGCGAGTACTTGTTGAGCTTCTGTGTTTTGGAGGGCGGTTTTAGGTGCTGGGAGTACATCAGTGATTAAAACAGACAAAAAGTCGGCCTCTATTGAGCTTACATTCCAGTTGGAGGAGACAGACAATTCACAAGATCAATAGGTAAAGTATGTATAGTTGAACCCTGAACAACTTAGGTGTTAGGGGCACCAACCCTCCCTCCCCCACAGTTGAAAATCTGTGTGCTGCCATCTCTGCCTCAAAAGCAAAGGAACTGATAAATGACTAACTCAAAGGCAGGAAACAAACAGTTTTGATAGAATCAGAACTCAAACCCTAGTTCTTTTGATTCCGCATACTGTGATCTCTTATTGCACACAGACTTTTCCCCACACTTAGTTAATTCAAAGATTTATAAAGTGGAAATGCATACTATGTTTATTGGGAAAAATCTGTATCTAAGTGGTCCCACACAATTCAGACCTTTGTTGTTCAAAGATCAACTGTAGTATGGTAAAAGGTGATAAATGCTGTAGGGAATGATTAAGCCGGTAAAGGAGGACTGGGAGATGGTACTCTTCTTCATTTTTAAAAGAATATATTTAAGGTCAGCAGGGGCCATTGCAATTAAAGAAAAACAAATGTTGTATATTAATTCATGTATGCGGAATCTAGAAAAATGGTATAGATGATCTTATTTGCAGAGCAGAAATAGAGATGCAGACATGGAGACCAAATGGACAGACACGTAGGGGCCGAGGGAGGATGGGGTGAATTGGGAGATTGGGGTTGACACGTATACACTTCTGATACTGGGTATAACATAGGTAACTAGTGACAGCGTACTGTATAGAGGAACTCTCCTCACTGCTCTGTGATGACCTCCCTGGGAAGGCAATCCAGAAGAGAGGGGATATGTGTGAACGTGCAGCTGATTCATTTTCTGTCCAACAGAAGCACACACGCCACTGTAAAGCAACTATGCTCCAATTTAAAAAACTTACGCAAGAAGCTAAACACTCTACTACTGCAGCATTATTCATTCTAACTTAACTTTGTAAATGTTAAGTTGAAAATGGTGTATACATTTGTAGATGTTCCTAGATTGGAAAATAAGTTGTTTTTTTAATAGTTCATTGGTCACTTCTGAAGTAAGAAAGGAAATGATTAGAAAATATTAGCCACAAGAAAAGTTCAACGCCAAAACTTTTAAAATTCTCAGGTTTTAAAAATAGCTTTAAACCGGAAAATGATCCTTTATACCCATCAACCCCCACAAGGGATAAAACAAAAGACTCACCAACAGCTAAATACCAAAGGAGGCTAAATATCTATTGCACTTAACTCACTCTGGTTGGTTTTGAAAGCCCCAATGGGCGAAGTTATAAAAGGCCATTCATTTCTTTAGTGTGAAAGCTGATGAACAGGGCAGAAGTAACCAAAAGGGAACAAAGAGAGCCGTGGGGAGCTTTGAAGACGGCGGCGGTGGACACCAGGGTGAAAAGCAGCAGGCAGGGCTTTACAAGGAGCCCCGCTAATCCGAGAGGAAAGCGCCGCAGACGGGAGCAGCGCGTTCGCAGTTCAGTTCCCACGAGAGCGGACCAGCTCTGTGACAGGCACACCAGCTGAGGGACAGAGAGTCTGTTGTCGCACAAGTGTAGTGGCTACCTGCAGGAAGCGGGGTGAATGTCTGGGTCACTGTCCTGACACCGGTGACTTCGTCCACCCCACCCATGCAAGTTACCAAGTAAGGGTTCAGAATCGTAAGAGTTACTGCAGGAGGTTATTCAGGAGTGAGCTTTCTCTCATTAAGGCATCATCTGAGACTGTCAATTTTTTACTTACTGAAGTAGTTGATTTGCAATATTGCATCACTTTCTGGTGTATAGCAAAGTGATTCAGCTATGTGTGTGTGTGTATATATATATACACTCACTCTTTCATGTTCTTTTCCATTATGATATATTATGGGATATTGAATATAGTTCTCGGTGAAACAGTAGGTTGTTTATTTTATGTATAGTAGTGTGTATCTGCTAATCCTAAACTCCTGAGTTATCCCTCTCCCACCTCTTCCCTTTGGTAACCATAATTTTTTTCTGTGCCTGTGAGTCTGTTTCTGTTTCATATATAAGTTCAATTGTGTCATATTTTAGATTCCATGTATAAGTGATATTATATGGTATTTGTCTTTTTCTGACTTACTTCACTTATATGATAATCTCTGAGCCTATCCATGTTTACTGCAAATGGCATTATTTCATTCTTTTTTATGGTCGAGTAATATTCCATTGTGTATATGTACCAATATACCATTCACCTGTCAATGGACACTTAATAAGACTTTCTATTTTTAATGTTTATGCTGAGACTTTTCTAAGAGCAGAAAATTCAGGCGAGCAGAATATCTATCTTTTAAGAACCAAAACATACCTTTCATGGAAGAAAAGAGAAATGTATGAATCAGAAAGCAGTCCTCACCAAATGCCTAACTGGCTGGGGTCTTGATCTTGTACTTCTCAGGCTTGAGAGCAGTAAGAAATCAAAGTTTGTTGTAAAAGCTAAAGGGGAAAAAAAAACTTCTGAAAATATGTAAATCAGTTTAATGATTTTTCTCATTGTAAAAAGTCACAAGTGTTTATTGGGAAGGAGTCAGAAAATCTTTTTTTTTTTCTTTAATCATCCATACCCAAGAGAGGGCTTCAGCTGGTAAAGAATTTGCCTGCAGTGCGGGAGACCTGGGTTTGATTGCTGGGTTGGGAAGATCCCCTGGAGACGGGAAAGGCTACCCACTCCAATATTCTGGCCTGGAGAATTCCATGGACGGTATAGTCCGTGGAGTCGCAAAGAGTTGGACATGACCGAGTGACTCTCACTTTCATACCCAAGAGAAATCAGCTGCTAATACTGTTAGGCATGTGCCGTTACCAAGCCGTGTGCCATGGTGCACAGGGACAGCCCAGTGAATTCATGAGGGTGCCCCAGGTTATTTTCCATCCTCAAGGGACACCCATCTGTTCAACGCTGTTTTGAGGTTGCTCATGGCTTCAACATAAGAATGTGCCACGTTTCTAATGATGACATCATATCTTTGCAAAAGAGGGTTTTCAGAGACTGCTGAGTTTTTTAATGACAAAGTGAGCACCATGTGAAAACCAGCGTGAAACAAGAAATGCAGACAGTGGCGTCCACATTGAATCTGAAGTTTTGCTTGTCCACAAAGAATCTGAAGTTTTGCTTGTCCAGCAGGTGTTCCCATTCCGTTGATAAATCATTAGGAGGCTATTTAAGAAAGAATAGTACTTTCAATTTATGTGGGTTATTTTTTCCAAATAACTATTAAGTTATTAGGACATAAATACTTACTAAGTTGTTTAGACTAGCTACTGAACAAACAGCATTGTTGAATATCTGTTGGAGCCTGGAGGCACTGTTAAAAAATTATCAAGACTCTGAGAGCTTCCATAATCGTTTGGGAGCCTCTAATATATTTCCTTCTAGATGTTTCCCTATGTACACTGTACATATTCTTTAAACTTTTTTTCATTTAACAATATCTACTGAAAATCTTTGCATTTCAATAAATATGGGTCTGTATCATTATTTTCAAATTTTAATGGCATAATGGCTTTCTGTTGTTTGACTCCATTATTTTATTTATCAAACTTGTAATTTGGAATTAAGCGGAACTTTACTTTTATGATATGGTGTGGTCATCCCCTTTGTACATTTTCTTTGTTTATATATCCATTGATTTCCTTAGGCCGGATTCCTAGGAAGCAATTTACTAGGTCAGACCGTGTGTACTTTTTCATGCTTTTGATATCCAGAAAGAGAGGGAGAACCAACTTGCCCTTTCAGAGAGATTGTGCCGATTTCTCTCTACCAACAGTCTGTAATACCTCAGTGAAGAGGGCAGCATTAATATATCTATGCTATCATGTGTAAAATAGATGGTGGGAAGCTGCCGTGTAGGGCAGGGAGCTCAGCTTGATGCCCTGTGATGAGCTGGAGAGGTAGATTGGGAGGATAGGAGAGAGGCTTCAGAGGGAGGCGGTGTGTGAATGCATGTGGCTGATGTATTACGTGATGTTGTACAGTAGAAACTAGCAACATTGTAAAGCAATTTTATTCCAATTAAAAAAAAATAGCAAAAAAAAAAAAAGAATACCTCAGTTTAAAGAGGTCCTATGGCTGATTCTTGTTGATCTTTGGCAGAAAACAACAAAATTCTGTAAAGCAAATGTCCTTCAATTATAAAAATAAATGAAGTGGGAAAAGAAAAAAAAAAACAGAAGTGAAGCATTGGAGAACTCCTAACCATAAGATTTGTGAATCGGTCAAGGGTGTTCCTCCTCCCCACCAGTTAAATGAACTTAATGCCGGTGAAAAAGCTGAGGAAGTGCATTCTGGCTGAGAGCTTTTGGGATCCCCAACAGACTGAAGTTACAGCTAAAGTCAGAGGTAGCTGAGAGCAACATCCAGGCAGATGCCCACTTAGAGAACAGAAAAACCACTCGTCAGGAAACTTCTTCAGCTTTAGCTTCACTATCTAGTTTTTCAAAACTAGGTAAGTCATACCACACTGCTCAGCTTTCACCCTACCTCTGTGGGCCAGAGGCTAATGACCAGAACAGACATTGACATCAGCAATTTTTTTTTTTGAGGGGACGGATTTCAAAGTATTTTGACAGTCACATGAAGTCCTTCGTGTTCCATGGACCACAGCACATATAGTCTCATCTACAGCCACCTGTGTATCACGTTTTGAACTACGTTCAATTTAGACAAATAAGCTAGTATTTTCAATTATAAGTTACCAAGGACAAAATGTATATTATGTATTCAGGCTCTATCATGGAGGCACACACACAAAAATGTGATACATTTTGGAAGTATTTCTGTTTTAAGTAACCTGGAGCCCTTCATCTTCCCGGGAAACTAAGCTGTGTAGGAAGACTCATTCCTGGACCTCATGAATGGCTAAGACTTTGGTAATTTTCATGATGGCCATGTGTATTACCTTTTTAAAAATTAAAACATTATGCACCTTTGATCTTGATTTAGAAAATGTTTAAACAATTCAATTTGATAATTTTATAAATATTCCTATTAAAACAACATTCTCTATTAAAGCTATTTGAAAAATTCGTGCTTAAATGCTGCTGCTGCTGCTAAGTCGCTTCAGCCGTGTCCGACTCTGTGCGACCCCATAGACGGCAGCCCACCAGGCTCCCCCATCCCTGGGATTCTCCTGGCAAGAACACTGGAGTGGGTTGCCATTTCCTTCTCCAATGCATGAAAGTGAAAAGTGAAAGTGAAGTCACTCAGTCGTGTCCAACTCTTCACGACCCCATGGACTGCAGCCTACCAGGCTCCTCTGTCCGTGGGATTTTCCAGGCAAGCGTCCTGGAGTGGGTTGCTGTTGCCTTCTCCTCGTGCTTAGATAGCTGACTCTAAAGAGATGAGTGGATTCTTTCAGGCATTCACACTTTACTCTTATCAAATTGAAGTAAAAATTAGTGTGGTAAGATGGTAGTTAAGTAGGATGATCTTACTTAAAGCAGAAATTTTGATACAGAAAAAATAAAATCTGTATTATAAATCCTAATCACTTCATTGCCTTTACCTGATGCCTTCAATACATACCTGTGTTCACTTGTATCAGAAGAAGTAAGAAGCCTGCTATGGTATGTTCATCTAACAGTTGCAACATGGAGGCCCTTTCCCTCTTTGCATAGATGGAGAATATCTGAATTGTTGGAAGCCGTCGTGGGACTCCACAGCCACAGAGTATTTCCTTTTAAATCCTCACTGGCTGTCTCTCCCAAAGTCTGGTGTGTATGTCAGCTTTAATAGGAAGCCAATTGTGTTGAGAGGTGATTTTCTGCCTTTGTGATTGGTATGGTTAGGAGAAATAAGATTTTCAGGAGTTTAGGAGAATTTGAAGGCTATATCAGTTACTTTTATTTGACCAACATGGTTCTCTTTTGTTAATTAAAAAAAAAAAGTCGAATTGCCAGTCTGCTTCCAGAGCACTGGACGTGTGTACAGACTTAAAGACACACATGTCCACGAGTGTCCTAGTGTACTATAATTATGTAACCCTCATCTGTCACGCCCAGATCAGAGTTTCTTTCAGACAGTTTCTTAACCCTCTGGTTTTAAGTATAGAATATCATGATCATTCTTTGTTTTTTTGTCCATAGGGAATGAAAATCTGTGTTAAAGGACTGATCTGTCATTTCTGAGTTTTTGAATATGACCAGGAACATTATTTCGTTAAACCCACATCATTTTTATCAGATATTTACCAAATTCATAAATTATCTGATAGATAAGAGCATTAATAACTGCTGTAAATCCAGCCCTTCACACTCATTCATTCATCAGCCAAGATTTCTGGAGCTCCACCAATTCTGGGCCCCAGAGATGAGCCACACAGATATGCTTCCTGCTCCTAAGAAGTTTGTGATTGAATTGGGAAGTTTTCAAGAAAGCTGGTGGCTGAATATAAATGAAGAAGTGCTACAGAGATTCGGGAAATCTTTTAGAGCAGAGTGCCTGACTTCTGATAAGCTTCCTGAAAGGAACTTCTGGTTTGTCTGACTATTAAAAGTCAGAGTACTCCTTCTGTGAAATCCAAGTGTACATTCTTCTGGCCAGATGCTCCACATTTTCAGAGCTGTGACTGACAGCCAGATGCTAGCTGGTTCCTTGCCTTGTGGTCCACTAACCACAATGGGATATTTGTCTGTTAGACTTAGTAATAAAAAGGTGAGATTTTAAACATTCTGCTTTTTCTTTTCTTTTTCTCTGAATAATGTCAGCTGATGATACTAGGGCCATATTGCCTACATGTAACTTGTTTGGTTTTTGAGTCAGCCCTTGAGTGACTTTTTAATCAGTTGTGTAGCTATGGGTAATCATGATACTTTGTTTATTCAAATATGTAAATAACCACATGTGTACGTTAATGTTTATATTTATTTAGATGAATTCAGAAGTTAGTCATCTGTGATTTGGGGCAAATATGAGTGGTGGTATCAATTCTCCCATTTGTCAGATTTGGTTAACAGTAGCTGTATTTACCTAACAGATTAAATATTTAATGTTTATGGAACCTTTGTGTTTCATTAGAGGTATCATTATTATGGTTGTTCGTATGATTTGAGAATCATTAGTACCAACCATAGATGAACACAGCTGCAGAAAAGATCACATTTTCAGACAAATCATGACTCACTCAGATAGCTTTAACTTTTTTGGATCCAAGACTTCCATTACAGAAGTTTTAGGGTCACAGACTCTCAAAATATCTCTTTTGCTTCCTCCCAGTTAAGATCATCCACTTGTCAAAAGGCTGTGTGATAATTTGGCCTCTTCTGGGGAAAGCCTGAGATGAGAAATCCTTTCCTAAGGCCCAGTAACTGGTTTGATTCAGGACTCCATCTTATTTATTTCCTCCTTGGGGTTCCTTTGTCTCAAGAAAAACCAAGTCTGAAGAACTGTACTCTGGCTAAAAAATAGGTGACTTTTTTGGAATGCTGCACAAAAGTTTCTAGTGAAGAGGTGGTGTTTGTCTTAGTATCCTGACACTCTGCTTTTGAAAAGCTTGCAGTACCAAATTCCCATGTGGTTTATTTTTAGCTTGAGTCTACTCTGCTAGTAAAAATAAAGCTATTTTTGTAAGTGCTACTTCTAGTACTTACAGCTACATTTGAAAAGAAGTCACAGAAAACAGTCCAGAACTGGGTGCAGTGCCCAGATTGTTGCAGAATTGTGTTTTGCATAAATCTTTTTATGATGGCTGCATTTCAGCTATACCAGGGGGTTCAGCTCACATGATTCCACCCCCGGCACACACACACACACACACACACACACACACACACAAAGGGTTCATGGCCCCTTCCGTAAAGTGCTTATTTCATTTGTGTATTTGTCCAGTGTGTGTATGCTGGCTGTCCTTTATGCATTGTCTGCAGCCTCAGTTGCACACACAGACACTGAATAAATCTCTATGATGACGAGTCCCCTTAAGAGACAACGGATTGCTCTTTTAGAGAGTTGTGTGTTTCTATGGCAACTCCTTTCTAAAACTTTGAATTTTATCCATATATATTTTGCAGATACCAGAAACAAGCTTATGTTTAATTTAGAGACGCTTTGAGTTTTGAAGAAGAGGAAATTGTAGCTCCTCAGCAGATGTCAAGAGCATGCACCCTTTGTTTGAAAGCTTGTTGAAAAAAAAATGATGATTCTTTTTGTGCTTGACACTTAACCAGAGGCCAGCGTTCCATTCAGACAAGGTTTTATTGTCAATTTTTCATGCTTCTTACAGTAAGAGTCACACAGAGATGTGCAACTTGACAAAACTAAAAAGGAGCCGAGTAGGCACAGTATTTTGGGGTCTGTCCCCACTTCTCTCCCCTTCCAGTTCTGTCCATTATGACGTACACTGAATTATATTTACCCTCATCATGCACTTCCTTTTCTCTGTGTTGCCACAGTATCTATGGGCTCTCAGTTACAGCTACATCCGAAGGTTGTGTTCCTTTTCTGAGAAGGGGGCCATCTCCATGGCTCAATGCTTTGTGTTTGTTAACAGTTGGGATTCTGGAAGCAATATGGCTGTTTTCCTGAGTGATCAAATACCTGTATAACAGCCATTTCCTAATTTTGCAGGACAGTTCAGACACAGTAGTTTGTTGGGTCTTTGAGGTCTGCATGTATGGATTTCGTTTGCTTTCAGTTGTCTTACTTTGCTTTCAGGGCGTTTTGTTTCCTTTTTTCACCCTCTGTGTATTTTCACTCTTTCTCCTTTCTTGCTGAAACACAGATTTCCTTTTCTTCAAATCAGATCAGCTGCGTGACTGGCGCTGCTTTGCCTTTTCCACATGTGCTAATTGTTCCCTGGTTTGTTTTGTTTACTGTTTTTGCAGACCTGATTTGCCATAGTCCTTGCCTTTCATTCTACCAAACCACATCATTGATTTCCCAGTGGGGAAAAGACTGCCTTTTCACTGCGTAATTAGTTATCTCATTTCAAAAGGACCAAGTTTCTCTGAGATGCCTTCGTCACACTTTAAATGTCTGCTTGGGAGGATGATAGCCCATTTAGCTACATGCTCATCAATGTGGTGGAAGAAACGCATGGTTAGTCACCATGGAAATTCTGAAATATCTGAAGGGCAGAAGATGGTTAATTAGACCATTTATACTCAGCTATTGAGAGATTATGAGTTAGTTTATGGTGATAAGAAACCAAAGTAAGAAATAATATTTTTCAGCCCCATGAGGAAGTGGTAGTGTTGTTTATTCCTTAGGTGTATTTTCATTTGCTGAAGGAGGACTCTCCGCCACTTTATCTCAAGTAATTTTTGCGTGATCTCTTGCTAAGTAAGCCAGCATGCCCCCAAAAGGCACAGAGGTAAACTGAGTTCTGCGTCTCACTGCTGCTACCTCTCCAGGATATGGAAAGAGAGTCAAAGCTAGACTCTTCCCTGAAAGTGCAGGATGGAGGTAAGATTGCCCCTTAGCGGGCTCCCTCCATTCCCAGTGCTTCTGGGTCTTCCCGCACCCTCAGATCACCACCCAGCTCTTGTTACTGCACACCATGGTGTGTCCCAGGCAGCCTGGCCTCAAGGCCACCGTCTTCCTCTCCGTCCTTTTCCTGTCTTGGCCTCTTTATTTCCTTCGTTCTCAGTCACAAGCAAGACTTCCCTGGTGGCTCAGTGGTAAAGAATCTGCCTGCAATGCAGGAGAAACGGGTTCTGTTCCTGAGTCAGGAAGATCCCCCAGAGCAGGAAATGGCAACTCACACCAGTATTCCTGCCTGGGAGATCTCATGAACCGAGGAGCCTGGCAGGCTACAGTCCACAGGGTTACAAAAGTTAGACATGATTTAGGGACTAAACCACACCATCAGTGGTAGAACCTACACTTCTACTGCAGAAGGCATGGGTTTGATCCCTGGTCAGGGAACTCAGATCCTGCATACCTTGCAGTGTAGCCAAAAATAAATCAACAAAGTGGGGAAAAAATTAGTTACACCTGTGTGGCTTCACCGTTCAACCCAGGCTTCAGGTCAGCCCAGGCCTTGTCTGTCCCCTCACCCCCTCCATCTGGCTTTCTCCTTTGGGGCTACACTAAGCAACTAGAAATACTCACTGTGAAAGGACAGGGAATGGCCATTTAATATTCTCAAAGCAGCCATGCCCCAAGACATTTTAGAGCCCTGTTTTGTGTCAAACTTGATGTGAACAAGAAAGGTCTAAGATTTTTACAGTTTAAAAAATGTATGTGTTCATATTTTTTTATGTTGTATACGACTCAGATGGTCTGGCTCCCCCCTTACCTCCTCAGCTCCTTCTTGCTCCAAGTTCGCTCCCCCCAATCTGCTGTCCATCTGGGGAGTGGTTTCTGAATGTGTCATAGTCCATCCTTCCACTTGGCCACTCCGTGTGGTCCCTCTGTCTGAAAGGTTCCTCCAGCCCCTGTCTCCAAACCTCAGTGTCCCTTCTTCAGGGAGGCCTCACCTCCCCCTTATCTAATCTAGGTGCCCTGTTAGAATACCACGGACCTTTCCAGCAGGGCATTTATTACAGTTGTAGTTTTATCTTTAATCGGCATGGTTATGTCATTAATTTCTGTCTCTGCCGTTATCTCTAAGCTCCTACAGAGACGCCATTCCTTGTCACCGTGATTCCAGGACCAGCACAGGAGTGGACACCCAGTAGGCACTTGGTGACTGCTGTTGAGTGACCATCTGCTCACATCTCTGGGGACCACCCGGTGGGCACTGGCCTCTTTCTCGCTAGCACAGACCTGGGTGAAGTCTGTACTCTCTTCCAACTGCTCTCGGGAAGCAGGCCCCAGACCCAGTCCACCCCCAGGGGAATTTGGGGTTAATCGAAGCAAATCAAAATACAGTGATTCTCCTACATATGAACCTGCAAGTTATGAACTTTCAAAGAGACGAACGTGCGTTCACATGTCCAGTCGCTTAAGTTAGATCACGTGACTAGTGTACGTTGTCACATGCATGGTCCTCTACAAGGGGTTCTTTACATAAGTACTGTATAGAGTACGGTAGTACAGTGTCTTTATTTCAAGACCAGGATGTCTGGAAGCAAGCACAAAAGCGGCAGTGGTGTAGCTGGTGCTACTCTACTTTTCAAGGTACTGCATTACAAGATTAAAAAATATTTTCTTTAATTTTTTGTGTTTGTTTTTCATGTATTATTTGTGTGAAAAGTATTATAAACCTCTCACAGTACAGTATCATGTAGCCAGTTTTGTTAGTGGTTACGTAGGCTAACTTGGTTGGACTTAGGAACAACCTGGACTTTGGATACACTCTCGGAATGAAGCTTATTTGTATGGCGGGGACTTACTGTAGACAGAAAGATGTAAAGAATCTAGGTCCTTGACGATGTTGGTGAGCTGCTAAATAAACCATCTCCACTGTATCCAGGCAACTCTGTTGTATGAGATAGAAGGTCCTCTTATTGACTTAAGTCAATTCAGATATTTTCTATGTCTGAAAATACCCTGATATAGAATGTTGTGAGTGAATGAACCCACCAGTAATGATCAGCTTAATCTCACATCTTCCCAAGTTGGTTTGTAGTTCAGTTTTCTCTTCATTTCCCAGCACATAGAGTGTTGGGCTGCTGCAGTGAAGATGTCAGCCAGTATTGACCCCCGTGACGTTGCTGTGGTCAGTCCTTCAGTCCCGTCTGACTCTTTGCAGTCCGTGTACTGCAGCCCACCAGGCTCCTCTGTCCATGGGATTGTCTGTCCCGGCGAGAACACTGGAGTGGGTTGCCTTTCCCTTCTTCAGGAGATCTTCCCGAACCAGGGATCAAACCCGTATCTCTTGCATCTCCTGCCCTGGCAGATGGACTCTTTACCACTAGTGCCACCTGGGAAGGCTCAAAGCCCACGTAACGCCTCTGTGTTTAGAAAAGGGTTTCCTTCTGCTAAATGCCCCAGACCCTGAAACTGAACTCACGGTGTTCTTCACCTCTCACCCTCTGACTCCACACTCTGTTCATTGCCCTTTGGGGCAAGCTCTTCTTGAGGGAGGAGGAGACTCAGGTTAAGCCATACCTAGCCGTTTCCTGTTTGTGAACCCTGAAGCTCTTGAAGGGTGCGGGCAGGTTTGATGGAACCTGTCTGTGTTTTCAGACGCTGAGCTGGTTCTTTCCCTCCGGCCGCTCCTCTCCTCGGCTCCTGTACCAGCCCTTCCCTCTGGATGCTGCGTGGTGTCTCTCTGTGTGGGGTGAAGCTTTCAAGTTCTCCCCACTCTGTACACGCTGTGACTTTTCTGGAGTTTGGCAAGTTGTACTTTAGCTCCCCTCCCCCAACACACACACACACACTTCTCCATTGTTACAGAATGTTTCTACACAAGAGAGGAGTTCTGTCTGTTTCTTAGCGTTTTTGTTGGTGGTGGTAAGGCAGAGATTTACATGATCCTTGAAAATTCCATGCCTGGTGGGCAGAGGAGCCTGGCAGACTGTAGTTCATGGGGCCGCAAAGAGTCAGACAGAACTGAGCGCGCACGCACACACACACACACACACACACTGCTTTCTTTTGTAAAGTATTGCATGAACTTATTACTGATTCTTTTTAATGTTTTTTATTGTAGTAAAAGTCACATGATATAAAACATACTCCTTTAACCATATTTAACTCTGCAGTTCAGGGTCACTAAGTACATTCACATTTTTGTACATCTCTCACTATCGTTCCTCTCCCGTATTTTTCACCTTCCTAAACGGAAACTCTGTCCCCATTAAACACACACTCCCCATTCCCCCTCCCCACCCCCTCAGCCCCTGTCATCTACCAATTGTACTTGCTTTTCTTAAACCAAAATAGGAATGATCTGCTTTGGCCCACCACCATGAACAAATAACACATTCTCCAAGGTTCAGAAAATAATTGTAACCATTTCAAAAGGCTGTTAGGAGAGGTATACAGTGAAAGTGTTTTGTATGCCTGGGGAGGTGCCGTACAAAGTATTCCTATTGTAAGGGTGTAAAGACAAACCCTGGTGAAGTATCTTTTCACACTGCCCAGTACCTACCTGTTCCCTCTTGACCCCCAGAGACGTGCAGAGCTGGTCATCCGTGTGGCGTCACGTACAACAGGGCTTAGTTACCCTGGAGCCTTTAGCATGAGTCAACTGCTGCTTCTGATGGCAGAATGCACCTGCTGACCTCTGAATTTGATTCTTTTTTTAACCTTGGTGATTTATATTGAAAAATATATATGTTCCTCGTAGGTAGTGATAAGGCAACTTCCTCATCTTGTTACCTGAAAAAAAGACTTTTTGCAGTGTTGCTGGTTGATCTGTGTCTTGTTCTGATTCAGTCAGCTGGCATCTTTGCACACCTGCTGTGTGCCACATAAGCTTCCACATCCAGGTGTGAATAAAACAGACGAACATTTCTGCCCTCTTGGAGCATATATTCTACTGGGTGAAAACAGAAGTAAGCAGTAAACAAATAAGCAAATTCTAATACGTTTGGAGATTATGTGTGTCCGTGCATGTTCAGTTGCTCAGTCGTGTCCAACTCTTTGTAACCTCATGGACTCTAGCCTCCCAGGCTCCCCTGTTCGTGGGATTTCCCAGGCAGGAATACTGGAATGGGTTGCTGTTTCCTTCTCCAAGGGATCTTCCCAACCCAGGGATTGAGCCCGTGTCTCCTGCATCTCCTATATTGGCAGGCAGATTCTTTACCGCTGAGCAACCGGGGAAGCCTGTTTGGAGATAATAATTGCTATTAAGGAAAAAGAGCAGGGCAAGAGGAGTGTCAGCTTGGGGACAGGACAAGGTTGAAGTTTTAAGTTAGGTGGTTAGGCGGTCAAAGCAGGCCTCTTGTGTTTTTGGTCTTTGTTGTTGTAGTTTTTACAGAATGTTGTAATAGTTTAATATTGCAAGTGAATTGTCTGCATAAATTAAATGTCTGAAATGAAAGTCATTCAACTGAAGACTAAATCTGGTTGCTAAATGCTTGAGAAAGCATGGGATGCTGAACTGGCCCTTGTCTGGAATTCTCAGGTTCTCTTAGTTTAGTGTCCTTTTCCAAAAACAGTTTTTATTTTACATAGTCTCCTAGGAGAGGGTATCTCTGATGCCTGCTGCCACATGTTTACACATGTGTTAAACCTAACAAGCCATCTTTCCTCCAAGACCAAGAGGCTTGTCCACAGCGTTCCCCTTCAGAGTTCTAAGAAGGCTCCCCTGGTTGGTTTTCCAGGCCATAACAGTGATGGGATTTGCAAGCCGCTCCTGGTTCTCCATGCAGGCCTGCAGTGAGTGTACCCTCTCCCCCGCTTGGCCCCTCCTCCCTGCACACAGCCTTTGTTTCCCCCCAGAAGCAGCTGAGTCTTGGGAGGGGCTGGCCCATGGCTCCTCCCATCATCGCTCTGGGGCAGGACCACGTCAGGATTGCGCTGAGTTTTGCCTCCGGTCCAGTACTGAGTAGGACAGTGCTCTTTACAAGGTCAGCTGGAGTTTAGGCCATCAGAGTGAGCGTACTCTGAGGGTTGGCAGGCGTCTTTCCATCCCCTGCCTGGAAGGGAAGTTGCTCCCAGCCACTCACCAGATTCAGAGGGTGTGATGATCCATGGAAGCGAGGCTAGAGCCTTTAGAGTGGGCCCTCCGGGGGGGCTGGGTGGCCACCCTGGCTCATGGCCAGGTCTGAATCTGCCACTCATATTCTGAGCGGTGCAGTGCCGTTCTGTCACCTCCTAAGAAACAGTGACCTCGAGAACGTCGCATCCTTTCTTTAAGCCTCAGTTTCCTCATTTATAAAACAGGACAAGGACTTCCCCGGGGGCTCAGTGGTAAAGAATCTGCCTGCCAGTGCAGGAGACACGGATTCGATCCCTGGTCTAGGAATATCCCACATACCACAGAGCAGCTAAGCCCACGCGCCACAAACTATTGAGCCTGTGCTCTGGGGCCCGGGGACCGCGGCTCCTGAAACCTGGCCAGTCTAGACTCTGCTCAACGAGAGAAGCCTCCGCAGTGAGACGCCTGCCCACTGCAACTAGAGAGTACCCCCCGCTCTCTAAAACTAGAGAAAAGCCGAGCAGCAACAAAGACCCAGCAGAGCCATAAACAAATAAATGTATATAAAAATAAAAGGAAATGATGAGTTCCCAAATTACTTCAAGATTATTTCCACTTCTTATGTTTTCGAGGACACTATTAACTGTCCTTCTTCTAAAAATTGGCCTTTTTTATATGATGAGGCTCTTCTCCTCTTTACTCTTTATCCTTCTCGACTCCCCATGAATGAGTCTTATTCATGATTCACCTGAAATACTGAGGTTCCATTGGTATCTCTTGAGTAAGGAGTTGGGCTGTTGGCAAAAACATGTTGTGGCCCAAAGTCTGTATTGCAGAAGAGACGGGGGAGTGGAACTGCATGTTCTTGTTGTTTTAGTATTATTATTTAGTTAGAAAAGAATCTTTAGCTTAGAGGTAAAATGGCCCAAAGCCATATAACATATGAGACTCTAGAACTGGAAGTCACTTCCTTGGAATATGATTCATATCCTTGGTTATGAATTGATACCAATATCTTATGTGAAATGCCTATACTCTGGAAAATTATACTATTCTAGATATACAGCTAATAAATATACCTGTCTCTCAAAATAAGATTGGAACCAGTTCTTCTGTCTCTAAATAGGGACATAGCAATGTGTATATTGCTGGGATTCCATCTTATTTTTAAGATTTTCAAGAAAGGAGATGTCATTACTTCTCTCACTAATCTGTTCCACTGTTTAATTGGGTCAGATGCCAGAACACTCTTTCTTATCTAACTTAAATCTCTCATGCTGTAGCTTAAGTATACTTTCTCTCACTCTGCCTAGGATATTAAAAGCAACTAATGACCATTATTCATAATAATGTTCATAAAATCCTCTGTGTATTTGAAATGTTAATACTGTAACTGACAGCAAGCATAACTCCCAAATATCAGTTAATTTTAAAATAGAGAAGAGAGACCAGCTCGTAATAAATGTAGATGACATACTAGTGTTTAATTTTGATGAATGAGTAATACTGTTAACTAATGTGACTTAGACTAAATGAAACACATTTATCTATTAATTCATTCACTTAAATATTTATTAGGCACCTACTTTGTGATATTGTGTTATATTCAGAAGTACCGGAAAAGGATAAATCATGGAATTGAGATGATTTCAAAGAGAGGGATTTTTTTAAGTAGAACTTAGGCATATTCCTCAGAATGTGAGGATAGAATAACCCAGCCTTAAGAGGATAACTCTTGTTCTATCTAATGAACCTGTGATATTTACAACCATGTCTTGAGGCATGCCTGAAAAAAAAAGCCTGCTGATTAGAGCAGGCTTCGCTGGTGGCTCAGTATTAAAGAATCGTCCTGTCAGTGCAGGAGACGTGAGCTTGATCCCTGGGTTGGGATGATCCCCTGGAGAAGGAAATGGCAACCCACTGCAGTATTCTTGCCTGGGAAATCTCCTATGGACAGAGGAACCTGGTGGGCTACAGTTCATGGGGTTCACAAAAAGTTGGACACAACTTAGCGGCTAAACAAGAACAATCATTGCAGCATTTCTATTCTTTTTACAGCTGCCCCATTACTAAAATCTATAGTAGGAATCAAAATTCTACTCTCCATGGTCCTTGAGCCCTCCAGTTAGGTAACCCCTTCATTTCAGCGTTAATGTTGAAGAGATCCCTGTGTCTTTCTGTGTATATTTGGCCATGTGTAAGCACCAGCCAGTGTAGGACTACAAGAGGTTTATCACTGGAAATAAATTACAGAGTCATGGAGCATGAAAATGATGTGCCCAGGAATGCAGAACACCGGCTTACCTTCTGCCTCCTTCCTTTATCATAGACAGCAGAGGCACAAAGGAGCAAGAGATTTATTCTGAAGCCATTTGACGCTGACCAAGCAATTTATAACAGATGAAATGCTGATTTATTGCTGTGAAGAAAATAATGGGTGTTCTTGCCCAAATGCCATTAATAGCTTTATTGTTTCAAGTGCAAATTATATTCAGCAATTTGTTCATCTCCTTTGGAGGCGAAGTTGAAGTAATTCAGTGTAGGCTTTCAGCAGAAAAAGGACAAAGTAATTAGCAAATGGTAAAAGAATTCATTCACCAAGCTTGGCTGATATTTGAATTCTCTGTCTGAACTGTAAAGACATAGAAAACATTGCATTTAAAAAATACAAGATGATACAAGTATTTGTTTAAGACAGAAAAGCCATAGCCGGGCTCTGTAGAGAGAAGAATACCGTCTTCTGTAGGTGCTACTGTTGGTGTCTGCTATGTGGTGATTGTGCTCGTCCTCAGACAGAAGACAGAACTGGAAAAACAAACATTGCCCCTGCCCTTAGGGGCCTTACTCTCTGATGGCAAGAATAAAATAATTCAAAATTAATTCAAATATATAACAGGAGAGTATCAGTATTTCAAGAACGGTACACTTGAAGTGTTTCCAAGGAGGAAAAGATGGCATTCAGAAGGTGATATTGGAAGTCAGTTTTAACAGATGCCTAAGATTTCTGTGAAAGTGTTAGTCGCCCAGTGATGTCCAGCTCTTTGTGACCTCATGGACTATAGCACACCAGGCTTCCCTGTCCCTCACCATCTTCTGGAGTTTGCCCAAGTTCATGTCCATTGAATCGGTGATGCTCTCCAACCGTTTTCATCCTCTGCTGATCTCTTCTCCTTCTGCCCTCAATCTTTCCCAGCATCAGGGTCTTTTCCAGTGAGTCAGCTCTACGCATCAGGTGGCCAGAGTATTGGAGCTTCAGCTTCAGCATCAGTGCTTCCAATGAATATTCAGGGTTGATTTCTTTTAGGATTGACTGGTTTGATCTCCTTGCAGTCCAAGGGACTCTCAAGCTTCTTTTATCCACCACCACAGTTCAAAAGCATCAGTTCTTTAGCCCTGAGCCTTCTATGGTCCAACTCTCACATCTGTACAAAACAGTTGGAAAGATCATACCTTTGACTATCGGAGTTTTGTCAGCAAAGTGATGTCTCTGCTTTTTAATATGCTGTCTAGGTTTGTCATAGCTTTCCTTCCAAGAAGTAAGTGTCATTTTTAACTGAATTTTTAACTTTATTCAGTTGAGACTCGAATAGTCATATGTAGTGAGTGGCTGCGTTTAGAAGTATCACCTAAATCTGAAAGTACTAAACAAACTAATAGGAATCGCAAAGTGAGAGTTGATTCTTGTGTTCGCAAATGCCTGTTAAACTGCTGAGACTTGCTTGTAAGTAAGCCGGTAGGCTTGGTTGCTGATCACTGTAGTCAGAGATAACCACAGAGAGGGCTGTGATCCTAATCAGACTCTGGTGAGGTGATCAGAGCAGTTAAGAAAGGAAGGGAGGAGAGTATTTCCAGTAACCCTGCAACAAGAAGACTCCTTGAGGCTTGATGGAGAGCAATCGTGTCGTGGTTTCTGCAAGTAGCTAATAGGCGGTTAAGACCTCCTGTTAAATGGGATCTGGACTCTCGACTGTCCCTTTCCCAGGTCAAAAGAGAGGAGGTGTCGCACTGCCTGCTATTCTGTTTGCCTACCAGTGAGAGCCAGGATAGCACTGTTATTATGTAAGGTCACAGCTGAGGACTCCCGGGAGTTCAAGGACAGCACTAATTGGAACTCCGAGGGATGTATTAGAAGGAAAGGTGCACAGATTTCTTGGTGTTTGTAAGGGTAGGATAAAAAGACATTCGTGTGCCTATAGATCCAAAACTAAGACTTTTTAAATAGCACTCTTTCCCTTCTCTGCATCCCTTTGCCCTGTTTGGGCATTGCTGGCCTTTCCAGTTCCAGGAATATATCTCTGGATGGGGAGTTTGTGCGGGGCTTGCGGCCAGCTGCCCCCACATCACTGACTCACCATTGAGATTTATGATGCCTTTGAAACTCCAGGTGCCTCTGCTGTTAAGTAACCTGTATGAATCGGGGTCTCTCTCTCAGGAGATAAAGGAGGCAGATGTGTAGCACAGTAGCAAGAGGAAGGATTTTTAGTCTGTCCAGAGAGATCACAGCTGTTGGATGGCTAGATCCATGCCCAGTGCTAATTATTTTAACTTCAATGTTCTTATCTGTAAAATGGGAGTGCTGGTATTTTCAGAGTTACTTAGAAGATTACATGAAATGACAGGAGCCTTGTATGTGGAAAGCGCTGGAAAAAATGTTCATTCCATGTGCCTTACTGTACCTCTAGTCTCCTAATTTTCTTAAGTTCCCATCCATTATTGTTCCAAAACCCAGTGTTATGTGGGACTCTCAATTCTGTTAAACCACGACTCCCAAATCACACACGCACATCCCTCCCACACTCTCTGCCTTGCGGAGCAACTTGGAGCAGCCTTGCCCCCCTCTCTTGCGGTGACTTCTGTAACTCCTGAGTGCTCCCAAGGCCAGAGCCTACCTGTCCTGTATACCTTGGTTCCCCGTCTCCCAAACGAAGACAGTGGCGAGGGGAGCTGAAAGCCCTTCAGCTCTAGCATTTGATAGGTTTCTGTACACAAGACCACCACCTGATTTTGTTCCTTTTTAAAAAACATTTGTTGATTTTTCTCTTTATCAAAACCCACAACATTTTTTAAAAATACATTTTTAGGAAGAAGCAAGGAAGGAAGGAGTTAAAGCATTCTTGATCTTACCATCTCTGGAAACTCCTGTATGCATCCTGGTTGTGTGTGTGTGTGTGTGTGTGTGTGTGTGTGTGTAAAGACAAAAATTTAATCATTTCCACTTTTTGGTAACATCCCTCCTAAATGTCATCATTTCTTGAATATTTTTTCTGCATCACTAAATATTCCTCTACCCCATCACTTCAAATGCCTGTCTAGAATGCCATGTTTGAATGTATTCTGATTTATTACCAGACGTTGAGGTTGTTCTCCTTTTTTTCCACTGGTATGAACAAGGCAGAACATTATAGAAAAAGCAGCAAATAGCAGCCTCACACATACAACCTTTCACGTATCCTTGAAATGGAATTACCAGATCAAAAAGCATGCACATTCTTAAGGGTTATAGTACCACATTGTCAAGTTAGCCTGCTGAAAGGATGGATCTGTTTTCTCCTCCCATCAGGGCTCATAAGGCTTGGACCACTTGATTCCTGATGGAACCAGTAGTCCTACTTGGGGGGAAGATGAGAGGAAGAGAGAAAGAAAAATAACGCTTTTTCCTACTCATGTCTCCTATGTTTTTAAGCTCTCCTTGAATAGGACGTCTCCTTGGCTTGAATGAGATTCTTATTTATCACCCACTAGTTTCCTCTGCCTCCTCTAAATTGCCACCTTTAAATCAACACACTGTTCCTTTGAAGTGTCGACCCTCTGGGAAAAGCCTTTCTGCACCTCTGTCTCATCAAACTGGAGAATCTCATCAGAGTCTTTTTCTTTCATCTCATCTCATTCTGCAACAATATTTTTTCTTTTCTCTCATACTGCCTTTTTGATTTACTGCTTTAATTTGGCATGTGGGTTCTTTGTATCACCATTCTGGATAATTCATGCCAGTCTAGGTTGAAAATTCTGTAAAAATTTTGTGAAATATTCTGTGAAAGATGTCTTACAGATTCAAAGGATGGCCAAAGAGAAAAAGCTGAGCGCTTGTGGCAACTACACAACTTATCTTGTGATTCCAAGGGCTCAGGAGAAGACTACTTTTTCTTTAGCTGGATAAGGATAAGCAGTTTTGTTTTGTTTTTTTTTCCTAATCGATTTCTCTGGGACGTAGATTGTGGCTTCAGCAGGTTGATCAGACCACATTCCACCATTTTTAAGGATGTGAATACACAGGTTCCTTAGAGGAAGAGTCTGGGGCTCAGGCTTGTACGTAGAGAAAGACCCCAGCCACCTCCTGCCTGGGATCCAGGACCCCGGGAGCAGCTGGGGAGAGACGTAGCACTTTTCTTAGCGCGCTGCTTCAGCGGCTTGTGGGAAGGCTTATGGTGGAGCGATCTGACAAGCCGTGAACAGCAGATCCGAGAAAAAACGTGAGATAATTTAATTGAGGAGCTTGGGGAGAGGACAGCTGAAGAGCAGAGAGCAGGGACGTGGAGAAAAAGGGCTTCTGAGGAAGGGATAAATTATGAAAGAGCCTTCTGAGCACAGTATGAAAAAAGTGCTTCCTCATTTCTCTGGCAGTTTGGGTCAATTTCCTACCCTCACATACTTTGCAAAAAAGGAAATAATTTATTTTTATTACTGCCCCATTCTCATTATGGCAATTTTTAATATCACATATAGCAAGCCACCCATTTCTGCTAACTTCCTCTTTTTTCTGGGTTTGGTATTTACTATTTCTGCTATATTCTGCCATTTCGGGAAAAAATCTTTTTTTGTCATTTTCTTTTCCTTTTTTTAAGTAGCGGTAGAAATGTGAGACTGACAAGCTATGGTGCGTTCTCTTTGAAATATCTTTAGGTAGCTACTGGAGGTCTCTTTATTTCTTCGACTGTCATTGGCTCTGAATTCTGAAATTTTATATCTTTATTCCCAAACAACTTTTTTGAGCTTGTTTTATACTTCATTCCTTATTGTTCACTCTGATTCACATTATTTAAACACCATCTAGTCTTTTACTAAATCTCAACTAATAGCCTTCCTGGGTGCTTGAAGAACAACAAACAGAATTAAAAAATGGCTTACCTGGAGATTTTAAGGTATTTGTTTATTCAAGTTGAAATAATTCATTTACTAAATTTTTCAGCTTTCCATTTCTTTCTGTGTTGAGACCAGTTGTTTACTTAAGAATGACTGGCCATCTAGTTTAGAACAAGGTTTTGAAAGTGTTCCCCATCAGCTTTGGATCATGGCATGATTAAAGCCATTTTAGACACTTCCATCTTTACATTTTATCTAGAAGACTTTACACACTGTAAATGACAGAATCAGTGCCTCAGTATAAAATCATCAGCTTCAGTCCTTGAGGGAAGATTCCACTGGAACAAGGATTACCACCCCCCCCTCACCCCCAGCACACACACCCCCCCACACAGGATGGATCTGTTTTCTCCTCCCATCAGGGGAATGTTAAGAAGTGTTCCCTGTGCTATACAGTAGATCCTTATTAGTTGTCTGTTTTATACATAATGGTGTGTATATGTGAACCCCAGTCTCCCGATTTAAGTCCTCCCAACTACCCTGTAACCATGTTTGTTTACTACATCTGTGATTTTATTTGTTTCGTAAATAAGTTAATTTGAACCATTAAAAAATTTTTTACTTCTTAAATTTTTTATATTTACTTCTTTTTAATTTTTAGCATTTTAATTTATCTATTTTTAATTGAGGGATAATTGCTTTACAACGTTGTGTTGGTTTCTGCCATACGCAAACATGAACCAGCCGTAAGTGTGCATATGTCCGCTCCCTCCGGACCCTCTCTCCCACCTTCCAGCCCCTCTCACCTCTCTGTGTTGTCACAGAGCCCTGGTTTGAGCTCCTTGAGCCGTACAGCCAATTCCCACTGGCTGGCTGTCTTACACACAGTAGTGTTACGTTTCCATGTGGTCCCCTCCACTTGTCCCGTCCTCTCCCTCCCGCCCCTCGTGCCCATGGGTCTGTTCTTCGTATCTGCGTCTCCATCGCTGCCCTCCAGATAGGCTCACCAGTACCATCTTTCGAGATTCCATGTATGTGTGTTGATGTACAATATTTGTTTTTCTCTTTCTGATGTACTTCACTCTATATAAGAAGCTCCAGATTCATCCACCTCATTAGAACTGACTCAAATGTATTCCTTTTTATGGCTGAGCAATATTCCATTTTACATATATATACACACACACACACACCACAGCTCCTTTATCCATTCATCTGTCTGTGGACATCTTCCACGTCCTAGCTGTTGTAAATAGTGCTGCAATGAACACTGGCGTACAGTGTCTTTTTCAATCATGATTTTCTCAGTGTATATTGCCCGGTAGTGGGATTGCTGGCTCATATGGTAGTTTTATTCCTAGTATTTTTAAGGAATCAGATTCCACATGTAAGCAATATGATATACATAGAATCTGATGTAAAATTTTTAAAGCGAAGTTCGAATGTCAGACTCTTACTTAAGTTTCATTTGTTCCTAATTCCATGATTGAGATTCCATAGTTGAAAATTTGTTGGACGTCAAAGAGAAAAAGTCACGAAATGGCTCAGTCAGTCACTCAAGGACTTGTCAGTTTCCACCAGTTTCTCTCGAGCTGCCTTCTACACACACCCCATCTTCTTGCTTAAACCTCGGTGGTTTCCCTCTATATGCAAATCATTCACATCCTTGTGGAAGATGACACTCTTTTTTCTTGGGGTTATCATTCCTTGCTATTGAGTGGGTCAAATGGTTCAAATTAGTCAGAGGGAGACTTAAATGATGAACTCATATATTTCAATATGAATTTGATTTTAAGTCCTGGCACATGGGTCATATTTAGGAGAATGTCACTCTCTGCACTTTTGAAAGGATATACTTGCAGAAAGAGACTCTCTAGGGACCTTCAGGAAACATTATCAAGCATTTTCCCATCATCCTGAGGGAGCTTGGATTGTATTTTAAGTGTTTTGCACTTAAAAAGTTTTCCGTGTGAACCAATTTTGTAGAAAGCTGACTGCATACTGGTTTTGTAAACCCCTTTCCTCCTCACCCCGCATATCTTCCCAAGTTTATCTCCAAGTGCTTCCTATCACCCAAGCACTTAAACAAGATTGCAGACATTTTCATCTAAGCTGGTAGCAGTTAATTGCCTGTCTTTGTCTGCATTTCAGCACTTAATACTATTTTGACAGGGGTTGCATACTCTCTGTCTTTCTGGAATTTTTTTAAAGTGCTCTTATGAGTAATTTGAGAAATTCCAAGTATAGATGAGTTGAGCTGTTCTTTCCTTTGTTGGTTTTTTTTTTTTTTTAAGACATTTAACGAGGACCCACTGTGTGTCAGGTAACAGGTCTCCTCACTCCCACAAACATCGTCTAGCTTCCTTTCTTCTCCCCTTGGCTCTGCACCCCGAGCCTTCCCTGTAGCCTCACAGTGGGGGTGGGAGTGGGCTGAGGCCAGGGGGTCCAGGAGCAGAGAAGAAAGGTCGTGCTGTCTGGGCGTCGGTCCATTTTGATGGGTGATTCGGTCTGCGGCCTCAGGGCATTGCTTCTTCCACCCTCAGGGGTCTGGTCGGTAAAACTGGCTGCCTCTCGGCAGACGTGATCTGTCACCCAGCATGGCGGTGGCCCTCGGGGAAGTTTCCACATGAGTTTGTTTCTGTTCCCTTTACACAATCTGTGTTTGCTCACCTGCGCGGGAGGTGAATGGGAGACTCGGCTCACCCAGCGGAGTGTGTCAGGAAGGATTACCGATCGCTGTGTGGTGGCTCCCCGAGAATCTGTAAGACGTTGGTTTTATTGCTGTCCTCAGTAGGGCTTGCTCGCCCAGCCAGAGTTTAAACGCCTCAGGCCTGTCGTCCCAGAACAGCGGTGTTCCTGGAGGTGCCTTCCCTAACCTGAGGCATGAGCCTCCCTCGGGCGCAGCAGGCCCGGCTGAGCGTCCCTTTCCGGCCGGGCCCCGCGGGCCTCTCCTGGGCCATCTGCGGACGCCCCCGTGCCTGCCTCACCTCAGGGCGAAGGGTCGTTCCTGCGCTTTGCTCTTGACACCAGACTTTCACTTTTCCTCCCTTTCTTCCTTCGTTCCTCCCTCCCTCCCTCCTTTTCTCCCTGTCCTTCTCCTTCCTTCCATTCCTCTAGCAAACAATTACTGAGCACCTACTGAATCCCTCACACTGTACAAAGTCCCAAGAATCCAGAGTCAAGTAAATAAGACTTTCCTTTGTGTTGTTCACAAGTGACTCATGAGGTTTTCCCCAAAGGCAAACCATCGGTACCTGTTTTCTTAAATGAAGGGGGAAAGTGGTATCTTTAGCTGAATCAGCTCCATGTTTCTAGATGGGATTGCCCACAAATTTGTTATCAGGGAATAGGGTCTAGCAGGGAGATTTTTCAGGACACTGTTCATTCATCAAATATTTATTAAGTGCTAAATGCGTGAGTTCTGTGTCAGACACAAGAAATGTAAAGCTAGGTGAGACATGGTCCCTTCCTCCAGGCTCATATTGTAACCAAGGAAAGAGCTCTATAAAGTGTATGTTAGTGGCATGATAAGAGCCCAGAAGGCTTCCCAGGTGGCGCTAGTGGTAAAGAGCTCACCTTCCAATGCAGGAGACGTCAGAGACAAGGGTTTGATCCCTGGGTCGGGAAGATCCCCTGGAGAAGGGCCTGGCAGTCCACTCCAGGATCCTTGCCTGGAGAATCCCACGGACAGAGGCGCCCACAGGTCCCACTGGGCGTGTGAGGTGACCCAGCCTGCCCGTACGCTGCTGGCAGAGACGTGGACGTGATTAGGGACGGGATGAGGAGCGTGAGCTGAATGAAGACCGAGGTTTCATTCACGACCTGTTCAGAGCGCCTGAGGCAGTGCCTGACACCCTGACGCCTGATAGGCTCTCATAAGCGCTTGTTGAGGAGTGAGCCCTCAGTCAGGGCCTTTAGGGGGTGACATGGGAGCGCTTCCCAAAAAGCTGTGGAAAACATTGCCCAGCAGGAGAAGCACATTCTAGACGGGATGTGAACGGGAATGAAAGGAGGAGCCTGGGGCAGAGCGTGTGGGGCGGGGGGACCTCACAGGAGCAGCAGGGTGTCCCAGGTGGCAGAGTTGGAGAGATGATTCTAGAAACGGGAGTCGGTTTGAAGGCTTTGGCTGTTCTCCTGTTGGTCAGCAGGTCAGAGAGACTTGGGTGGTTTTTGAGCAGTGAAGTTATCCCAGGGGGAGGTTTAGAACCCCTGCCCTGGCTGCCTTGCCCTGCACAGGATATTCTCTTAAGTAGGAGGAAACTGAGAGAGGAAGCCTGAGGGAAGGTTGAGGAGGGGTCCAGCCAGGCAGCCTGTGTGAAAAGAGGGAAACAAATTTGGGAGGAACCGCAGGCCCATTCTGTATCATAGAGCAGACGAGGGGGGTTACAGCTTTTAGGGGACTCCCATCCGCCCACTGACCAGCTAAACAAACTCCTGCCAGTCACTGTATCCCCCAGAGGCTCAGGGATTGTGTACCTGGTAGGATTGCTGTGGGAATTATCTGAGAGGCTGGTGGTCTCAGCACCTAATGTGGCTCCAGCATAAAAAATAACCAACATTTCCTGAACTCAGACCAAGGCTTTTCCTGTGCTTACTTAGGCCCCACAGTAACTTTGTGAAGTAGCAAGGGTTACCATCCTTACCCCACAGATGAGGAAACCAAGGCACAGAGAGCGTAATTAACTTTCCCAAGGTAGCTCACCTGGTGATGGGGGGGTTTGAACCCGCAGGCAGGCTGCAGTTCTGGATACCTCGCTGCAGGCTACACTGTCTTCAGGTATGATCCATTATTGTTTGTCTTCATCAAACTGTCTCAATCCTCAGTCCTGGCTTCCTGACTGTGGAGATTTTGAGGGGTTTGCTCCTTGGAAGAAAAGCTATGACCAACCTAGACAGCATATTAAAAAGCAGAGACATTCAGTTACTTTGCCAACAAAGGTCCATCTAGTCAAAGCTATGGTTTTTCCAGTAGTCATGTATGGATGTGAGTTGGACCATGAAGAAAGCCGAACACCAAAGAATTAATGCTTTTGAACTGTGGTGTTGGCGAAGACTCTTGAGAGTCCCTTGGAGAGCAAGGAGATCCAACCAGTCCATCCTAAAGGAGATCAGTCCTGGGTGTTCATTGGAAGGACTGATGCTGAAGCTGAAACTCCAGTGCTTTGGCCACCTGATGCAAAGAACTGACTCATTGGAAGAGACCCTAATGCTGGGAAAGATTGAAGGCAGGAGGAGAAGGGGACGACAGAGGATGAGATAGTTGGATGGCATCATCGACTCAATGGACATGAGTTTGAGCAAGCTCCGGGAGTTGGTGAAGGACAGGGAAGCATGCTTCCTGCATGCTTCATGCCCTGCAGGCATGCTGCAGTCCATGGGGTCGCAATGAGTCAGACACGACTGAGTGACTGAACTGAACTGAACTGAGGAGAGCTGGGATGTCCAGTACCTGATCTTTTGATTGTCTCTCTCCACACTCCCGTGACCTGTCCCTGACTGGTTCTCTTAGGACTCTGTCCAGGCACAGAAACGAACCTCATCAGTGAAAGTCTGCTGTGAACCGAGGCGGAGAGGGGGCAGTAGGTCAGTCAGTTACTTTTCTAAAAAATACATCTACATTTTAACTAACTTGCAATTAGATGAGTGACCAATTTCAAGCCAACGGGGAATTATTTTTGAACTGAAATCACACCCTTTGGCTGATTCAGCCTGCCTTTGTTCATGTCCCAAGTGTTGCTTACAAAATGTTTCTACTATGCTCCCTTTTCTTTCTTTTTTAATTAATTAATTTGTTTTTAATTGGAGGGTAATTGCCTTACAATAGTGTATTGGTTTCTGCCATACTTCAACATGAATGAGCTGTAGGTATACACATGTCCCCTCCCTCTTGAGCCCCCCTCCCACCTCCCAGCCCATCTAGACTGTCACAGAGCATAAGTTTGAGCCCCTGTGTCCTATAAGAGCTTCCCACTGGCCATCTGTTTTACATACGGTGATGTATATGTTTCAGGGCTCCTCTCTCCACTCGTTCCTTTTCATTCTTTTTTTTTTCCTTTTTTAAAAAATGAATTAATTAATTTTAATTGGAGGATAATTACTTTATAATATTGTGATAGTTTCTGCCATACGTCAACGTGAATCAGCCACGGGTGGACATGTGTCCCTCAGTCCTGAACCCCACCTCCCACCCCACCCCATCCCCCTGGGCTGTCCCAGAGCAACGACTTTGAGCGCCCTGCTTCGGGCATTGAACTTACACAGGTCATCTGTTTTACATACGGTAATATACATATTTCAGTGCTATTCTCTCAAATCATCCCACCCTCACCTTCTCCCAGAGAGTCCAAACGTCTGTTCTTTATATCTGTGCCTCTTTTGCTGCCTTGCATATAGATTCGTTGTTACCGTCTTTCTAAATTCCATATATATGTGTTAGTATACAGAATTTGTGTTTCTCCTTCTGACTTAATTCACTCTGTATAATAGGCTCCAGTTTCATCCACCTCATTAGAACTGAATCAAATGGTATTCCTTTTAATAGCTGAGTAATATTCCATGGTGTATATGTACCACAGCTTCCTTATCCATTCGTCACCGATGGACATCTAAGTTGCTTCCATGTCCTGGCTATTATAAACAGTGCTGCGATGAACATTGGGGTGCACGTGTCTCTTTCAGGTCTGGTTTCCTTGGTGTGTATGCCCAGCAGTGGGATTGCTGAGTCATATGGCAGTTCTATTCCCAGTTTTTTAAGGAATCTCCACAGTGTTCTCCATAGTGGCTGTACCAGTTTGCATTCCCACCAACTGTGTAAGAGGGTTCCCTTTTTTCCACACCCTCTCCAGCATTTATTTTTTGTAGACTTTTTGATGATGGCCATTCTGACCATTGTGAGGTGATACCTCGTTGTGGTTGTGATTTGCATTTCTCTAATGATGAGTGATGTTGAGCATCTTTTCATGTGTTTATTAGTCATCTGTATGTCTTCTTTGGAGAAATGTCTGTTTAGTTCCTTTGCCCACTTTTTGATTAGGTTGTTCATTTTTCTGGTATTGAACTGTATGAGTTGCTTATATATTTTGGAGTTTAATTCTTTGTCAGTTGTTCCCTTTTGTTCTTAACACTATTTCTCTGATGATGATATCCATTCTAGTTCATTGAAGAAACTTTAGAATAAAGAGAAGCTAACAGAAGAAAGTGTAACTCTCTCAGAATAATCTTCCTACACGGCAGTAACCACTAAAGACTTTATAGAAATTGTCATTCTTTTTTTTTTCTCTATATGTACATGAACTACATCTGAATATAAGGCAAGAAGGGGGTTTTGTTTAGCTAGATATTATCCATCTTAAAAGTGCATATTGTCTTATCTTCAGGTTCCTACACAGTCTCTCATATAATGGGCATTCTCTTTATAATTGTATTTTGAACAACAGGGTACTATTTGGACAAAGACTTGTTATCCTGAAATCACCCCATCAGTGCAAGGTTTAGGTCTTTGTAGAAATCACGTGGTTGAATTGCTCTAAAAGTAAGTGATGAAAGCATGACCATCCTTCCTGAAAACGTGACCTCACAGGCTGGGTTGGATGTCATCAAGAACAAGTCTTTAAATGAGCACTTTCAAGAGCAATGGAGATCACATACAGATCAAATGATAATACCAGTTTTCTTAATAGGATGCAAATGTGTATTTCTCACTTAGGATCAAATTTTCAGAGACAGCATCACCTACTAAGTCACAGATTCTATCACTGACAATGAGAAGTATTAGATGATTAGAAAGGAATTCTACCAATAATGAAGACATTGAGATGAGTGTATAACACTTGGACAACACATTTACATAAAATATGATTTCAAAAAATTTTACAAACCAATCAGTTACTCTATATGGATGCAACTTGTAATATGAATATGATGTAAATATCATATTTTCATTACATTCCTAAAAGTTTATAAACTCAAGTTAGCAAAACTTTTCTTTACCAGTTTTTGTATTCTCATTGATAAAATAGAAGATCTTTTATTTGAGGCTACCTTATATTCAGGTATGTGTGGTAATATATGTTCTTTGATTTTTAAGCAAAAAATAGGATCACACTACATGTTTTGTTTTGTAATTCCTTTTTATGCTTTATATGGTAGGGCTTTCCTGGTGGCTCAGGACAGTAAAAAAAATCTGCCTACAATGCAGTAGACCCAGGTTCAATCCCTAGGTGGAGAAGATTCCTTTGATTGTGACTGTTTTCCATGACTTAATCTTTTTAACCACCTCCTCTCTAATGGTTACATTAGAATGGCTGGATCAGCATTTCTCAACCAATCCCCTCTTGTTAGATGTGGAAGGGTTTTTTCCCGCTTATTTACTGGTATAAATAATCTTGATAAATATCTATATATATAGGTCTCTTAAATATATCCATGGCTATTTTTCTGAAGCTAAATTTCTAGAAAGGAAATTGCTGGGTTGGAGCCTTAAAAAATTTTAAGGTGTTTAATATCGATTGCTAGGTTGTACCAACCAGTAATACTTTGATTATATTTTAGGAAACTATTTAATTATTGTCCCCTTGTGACAATGTCTTAATTAATTCTTAGTAGCTCTTTTATGAAATTATTTTTTTGCTGTCCAAAATGTTTGTTCTGTCTCCCTCCTTCCTTCTTCACACCTCAGGCCACTGGATTAGTATTAAATACAGGTTAGAGGATTTCATGTCTATTTTGTTGTCCAAAGCTATTGATTGAAAATATTTGCTACCACTGGGCTCAGTGAGATGTCTCTGCAGCACCACGTGATATATTACCCCTTCCCCGTGAATGACATTAAATCATTAGAAAGCATCACTGAGTCCTATGAGATCGAGGACCTATATGACTTTTCTTAAACTCAGAAGAATGCTATTATTGCACTTTACCATAATAGGGCTTTTTGTTTCCATTTTCACATGCTGCTGATCTTTATATGATACAGCCTCAGAAAATAAGGAAGTTTGCAAAGCTCTCATTATATCAGAGAGAGATTGCTAGTTGGCCACCAAAGAGCTTTCTTTTCCTTGCTCACCAGTTACCTGAAAGCCACCCTGCTACAGGCCAAAAGGCATGTTGGACTTCCCTGGTGGCTCAGATGGAGACCCAGGTTCGATCCCTGGGTTGGGAAGATCCTCTGAAGAAGGAAATGGCAACCCACTCCAGTACTCTTGCCTGGAAAATCCCATGGACGGAGGAACGTTGTAGGCTACAGTCCATGGGGTCGCAAAGAGTCGGACACATCTGAGCGACTTCACTTTCACTTTCTAAAAGGCATGTTCCCCAGCTTCCTTGACCATGTGGCTTGGTTATGTCCAATGATATGTAAGAAGTGGGTGTGTGAGTTCCAGGAAGTCTTAAAAAGGATAGGTCACACCCTTCTCCACCCCTTTCTCCATCTTCTCCCTTGGAGCATAAGTGTGATGGCTGGAATACCAGCACCATTTTGGACTTAGAGGAGGAGGAGGACCACATCATAGGACTGATGGAAAGGAAAGAACATGGTTCCTGATGAAAGAGAAACCTTCCTGACCCTGATTTCTTTTCTATGAAAGTAAAATAAACTTATCTGCTATTTAAACCCCTATTTTGGAGGGTCTCTTTTACCTAGAGTCTGGCATAATTCTATCTAAAACAGTGATCTTATCAATTTTATGACCATCTGTCTTCCTATTCTCTTTCCCATATTCATTTTCTTATCTTATTAACTAAAAGGGATTCCTTAACAGATATAGGGCCCCCCAACCATGTAGAAGTACAATGGGTATTGTTCATATGGCAAATAAGGACAGCCTCAGAACACTGCATTACATAATCGTATTTCCTGTGTTCATTTACATGTGCTATTTGAGGCTGGTTGGTTTGTTGAATGCCCCCTCCCTTCCTCCTCTTTTCCCCAAGAAAAGAAGCGAGAATGGTCCATATGCAGAACTCACCAGAGCACAGCTCTATCAGAAAATAAGAGGGGTGTCAGCCTCCTGGAGTATGAGGAAGCAGTTTGCTGAAACGGAGAGCCCCAGGTAGTGAGCCTGCAGCTTCACGGGACCTGCCACCCTGACTGTGAACCAGCTGCAGGCTGCATTTATCTACCTCCACCCTCACTTTTCTTACTAACATTATCTGTGAGTGTTTTTTTGGGTTTACCCAGCTCTTTCACCCAACAGTTCAAGACACACAGCATTTTTACACAAAACATTACTATTACAAAGTTGAATCAGGACTTCCCTGGTGGTCCAGTACTTAGGACTTTGCCTTCCAATGCCGGGGATTAGAGTTCCATCCCTGGTCAGGGAGCTGAGATCCCGCATGACTTATGGCCAAAAAACAAACAAAACATAAAACAGAAGCAATATTGTAATAAGTTCAGTAAAGACTTTCAAAATGGTCCACAGTAAAAAAAAAAAAAAATCATTAAATAAAAAAAGCTGAATCATGAGAATCATGGCAAGAAATAAATAAAAGAAGATAGAAAAATAAGAAAGCATGTAGAAAGGAACGAAGATCAGAAAATTCCAGATTTCAGTCACGGATGTACAGTAGCACTGTAAACAAGACTTTCTTAAATCTGGTGACGTAGCAAGGACATCCTTTGATGCCTCTTTTTCAGTGAAGTCACCTTAAAAGCAAGCAAGGAAGCCGAGTAGGCATATCCTGTTTATGCATCTTGTTAAGTGTGTGTGCAGGGGAAGCCGACGAAACCTACTGAGTGTTCTGTCAGAAGTGCAAGCCTGCTCCCATCCTGGCGCCTCCTACTCAAAGTCAGCAGGATGAAGTTCACCCCACCGGTCTTCCCTCCCTTGCTTTCTTATTAGTGGATCATGTGGTACCTGAATTAATACAGTCACTGAAGTGGCTTACAGACACTGTGTTTACTATGTCCTGCTTCAGTGTGTTTCACTTCCTGATAGCTTTCCTAATAGCTCTGTTGAGGGTTATTACTTAGTGGCAAGGGGTTGGTGGAGCTGAAGGGGTGAGCTTAGAAACCACGCTTTCTTAGATGAATTAATATGTTCTAGCTCCTAGGAAGTGTCTTCTGGTGCGCTTAATGAATTCACCTCAATTATTCGTATTGGCATGTAGTCTCCAGGCAATGGTGTGATTTTTCAAGGGTTTTTCAAAGAAAGGCTTAAGCAGATTCTTTTTCTCCACCTGTTATTATCCTTGTCTGTGTGTCCCTGATCCTTTAAACTGACTTTCACTGTTCAGTTCGTGTCTGTGTTTCTCGCTCTGATTAGATCTAATCTCAAGCCTCTGGTTCTGAGAATGTGTGTCCCGGGCTTCATGGCATCTGTCCATGGAAAGTTAGAGCAGAAGTCGTTACCTCCTAGACTATCAGACTCAGAGAATCTCAGAAGACATCATCACCTCTTACACTTTTTTTAAGTTTTTTTTTTTTTTTTTTGATGTGGACCATCTTTAAAAATCTTTATTGGCTTTGTTACAATATTGCTTCTGTTCTATGTTTTGGTTTTTTGGCCATCAAGCATGTAGGATCTTAGCGCCCCAACCAGGGATCAAACCCACATCCCCTGCTTTGGAAGGCAAAGTCTCAACTACTGGGTCACCAGGGAAGTCCCCACCTCTTACATTTTATAATCTCCTCCCAGCAAGGTGGGATCCTTTGTCCCCATCACAGAAGAGTAGATTTAAGCCTTGACCACCTGGTCCTTCCCACTGCCCACCCCACCTGGCTTTTTGAGACAACAGTCGAAGCTTATTAAAAGTCTGGGCATCAGGTCCTTCCTGGTTGAGAATTGTCTTGGAATATATCATCCTGATGGGAAAGAGCACTGGAGAATTATAGAATCCCAGAGGCTTCTCCAAGATAATTCACTTTCAGCTGTTCTCAGTAAAAGCCACATAAAAATGTCCAACAAATCATAGAAAAAATGACCTCATGCAATAGTGTTTAGCCATAAACTGGACTAAAAAATCTGTTGGTCCAGAGAGAGAACCATGTAGAAGATCTTTTCAAAAGTTCGACAAGTAAGAAAAATGGGGAGGATAAAGTGACAAGGTGTCCAGTTTGGTTCCCATTGTCTTTCTAGGAAGGAGTCAAGAAATGGCGTGGATTCTATTCTCCTGGCCCCAGCCTCATTTTCAATTTTCTCGGAATATGTTCCTTTGAAGTTCAAGCTGATAGATTGATGGCATCTTTATAGACAGTTGAGAGCCATCCCGTTTCACTGAAACACAGGTGCTTTTCTTCACTCCAGCAGGAGCATCTGAACTCTCTCCTCAGGTATTTGCAGAGAGAGAGAGCTGGTCTACCTTGGGTGGTGTGTGCATCCCCTGTGTGGTTCATTTCACTCGCCTGGCAGCTGAGGAGGAGTTTAATAAAATGTTACTGTGCAAATCCCTTAGAGGATATTGTGCCTTGGGTTTGAATGGGCACGTGGAGGTCAGACCAGCCTGGTCCTCCGTCTGTCTCTGGCAGGTGCTCTCCTTGTGGCTTCACTCACACAGGCGTTGTGTGTGGGTCATGGTGCTGGGGTCACAGGATGAGTTGGTACACAAGGACTGCCTCACTTTCAGAAGGGGTCCAGTTAGTCTGCAAGTTCCTGTTTTAAATGGGAATCTGGTCTAGGTTTTTGCATATGTGTCAGCTCTGTGCATAAGGCCAAGTCTTTCTCACACACTAGTTTCCTTATATCCTGTTTCTTTGTGGGACACTTAAATAACATGACTTAGTACTCATTTTGTTGCTCATGTTGCAACCTGATTTTTTGGCTCACTTTGTCCTAGCAACCTCTTTCTTCTGCTTTTTGCTGCTTCTGTAGAAGAAATTTAGTTATTTTTTTAAAAACCTTAATCTTTAGATTTTTATAAGAGAACAGTCCTGGTAGTATGAACTGCCATTTGCAGTTATTCTGTTCATTGCTATCAGCTTTACTTAATTTTGCCAGCCATGTCCCCTCTCCTTCCCATTTACTGTAGCCATCATCTGTATCACCTGTATAGTGGGGTACAAAGGGGTATGTCAGTAAAGGAACGTTGACTTTCAGGGTGCCTTCTATGTGTAAGGCCTTTTATATACTGAACCCTGATCACAACAAACATTTGAGGTAAGAATTGCCAAACCCACTTTGCCGGTATGGCAGTGGAGGCCAAGGAGAGTTAAATGACTCGCCAAAGGCTTTTCATCTCCTACTGCAGTTGATTGGGCTTCGTTGGCGGCTCAGCAGTAAAGAATCTGCCTGCAATGCTGGAGACACAGGAGACACGAGTTCAATTTCTAGGTCAGGAAGATCCCCTGGAGGAAGGCATGGCGACCCATTCCAGTATTCTTGCCTGGAGAATCCCAAGGACAGAGCAGCCTGGTGGGCTGCAGTCCATGGGGTCGCAAAAGAGTCGGACACAACTGAAGCTACTGATGATGCATGCACTGCAGTTTATTAGGATTTGCAACTGGATCTCTCCGACTCCAAAGCGAGGTGCTTCCCCCAGGGCCACGTTCATGTAACAATGCCTCTTTCACCAGTCCTATTTGTCTGTAGTAGAACTGATCCTGATAATGTTTAAAAAAAAAAAAAAAAGCATAAGAAAGTAAGATAGGTACCTCTGGAGGTGAAGAAATGCGGCCTAAGCAATAGCAACAGCAGAATGATGTGAGGGTTACAGCTTGGGACTGTGTTTGCAAGACTGGCTGATCACAGGCAGGAAAGGGGGGCCCTCTTTCTGGGTGATACCTTTCGATGAGTAACTAGCCTTAGGGAAATTCAGGAAGCTTAGGGGAAGTGATGAGAGAGCAAAGAGAAGGGACAGAGCACTGAAAAGCAAGCAGCAGTGAAGATGAAACGTAGTGGGGATCAGCTGGCTGCAGCCAAGACAAGAGACCCCAGTGGAGGGGGCCTCAGGCCCAGGGGAATTGATGGGAGCCTGTAATGGAGACTCTGCATCATCACTGCCCCATTGGCCGTGAGACCCAAGCCAGCACCTAAATGTTTGGTAAGTGAGGGAATCAACAGGAGGAGGGTTGCAAGAGAAGGTAGCAAGAGAAGATGAGGCTTCTCCGTAATCTTGATTGTAACATTTCAAGGTGGTTTGTGACCAGAATTCTGATCAAAATTAGACATTCAGTAAAACTTGGAGAAAAATGGTAGCCTGGGGTCACGGGTGCAGAAGCAGCATCATTTTCTGAACTCGTAGTGCACATTTTCAAGGTCTGATGTGAGAGAGAGATGGGTGGGTGGGTAGGGGGGATGAGAAGAGGACAGAGCTTCACTGTGTTGATGATGAACAAGGCAGAAATGCTGTTTTGGTTGGCTGTGTTGGATTGGAGGACAATGACAGCAACAATACAGAAAATGTTTGTACAATAGGAAAACTATATTGAAGAAAAGCAGGGCTGCTTCCATAGCCTTCATTCCTTAATTTCAATCTCATTCTTGCAAAAATGTGGTCACAGCATGCTGCCTGAGAGATGATGGTATTCCAAGGGCATCACCCCATTGGGGGAGGAGACAAATGATTCAGAAGTAAGGGTACTGTTGAAGTGATTGTACACGTGTCAGTCTCAGGACCTATTTATTCCACATTTCATACCATCTACTCCTTGTCTGTATCTGTCGTATATCCCAATAATTCATTTCTAGAAACCCAAGGCCCCAGATCTCCAGCTTGTCCTCCTAACTAATCTGATAGGGAAGAAATGACCCAGCTCTTTCTCACTCCCTCAAAGGCCTTGACCGAAACAAATACCAGCTCTTTGCACAAGACTTCTATTCAGCCAGAGCACACAACTTTCAGTTTAGACATAAACTCATCTAACAAGTTCCTCTACCCCCACCCCCAACCCTTCCCTTCAATTAAGAAGACCTGGGTTCTGTAACATAGAAAGTTTCACTTTGGAGGCCAGCATTCTGGAGATGGTTTCCACTCAGATTATTCTCCGTGCACTGCCTATCCTGCTTCATAATTATTGCTCTCCCAACAAAATGTTACCTCAGAGCCCTGACCTGAACTGTGAGCCCAACTCCACCATTCATTCTGGGTTAACACCTGCCTCGTTGAAACCCTTCCACCAGAAAGGACTCCTCCCTGTCCATCTTTTGTAACAAAAGAACTACTCTCATTTCTCTCCATGCCCAGGTTGATACTGTCCCCAAACAGGTCAGTGATGGGCACCATCAGAAAAAATATTGTACAACATGAAATGTGCCCTGCTATGCTTAGTCACTCAATCATATCCAACTCTTTGTGACCCCATGGACTGTAGCCCACCAGGCTCCTCTGTCCATGGGGATTCTCCAGGCAAGAATACTGGAGTGGGTTGCATGTCTTCCTCCTAATCCAGGGATTGAACCCAGGTCTCCCACATTGCAGGCAGATTCTTGACCATCTGAGCCACCAGGAAGGCCCAAGAATATGGGAATGGGTAGCCTAACCCTTCTCCAGGGGATCTTTCTGACTCAGGAATTGAACCAGGGTCTCCTATATTGCAGGTGGATTCATTACCAACTGAGCTACCAGGGAAGCCCCAAGATGCAATATATCTAAATAAAAGCTGATTAAAGATGAAGGCATGTGTTTAAAACGTTTAGGGAAAAAATGCATTTCTGTAGGGGAATTGTTTCATTTCCTCCTCTCCCTCCCTCACATACTGAATTGTAACTCAACCTTATAGTTATTACTAGACTTAACATCAATAAGGGTGTTTGGCAGTGTTGTAGATTTCCTGACAGCAGAAGTACTTAATTCTGAGTTCACTGAATTCCGTTGTGTCATCTACCCCGAGGGAGCTGGTGATGTCTCTGCTGAGTTTACTTTTGCATTTCATTTAGATTCCCTTCCTGAGTTCTCCTAAGGACATAAATAAAAAGAAGTCTTTATTTACTGAAGTGGCTCTCCATGGGTTGTGAATGAGGAGGAGGAGAAGGGATAGGGTAGGCAAAGATGATACAAAGAAAGAGAAAATATAGTCTTTTGGGAGCCATGAGAAATTCAGCTGAGGAGAGAAGAAATTAATGGATTTGCATTGGAATAGCGTTAAAGCGGTAAACATTATAAAAGAGGTGACCAGGAGGTACACCGCTTATCACCGAGTGACTGGTCAGGGTTGCACGTCCTCCTGGAGAGGCCAGAGCTGCCTCCCTGGAGGAAACAGGCCTTACCTGAACCTTGGCAGGTACCCAGATAAAAATGGGCATGGATGTGAGCAGGGGATGAGGTTAGTGCAGAGCGAAAGTGAAAAATAGGATTGGGGGGGCAGCTTGCTTACCGCATTGCTGAGGGCCACGAATGCAAGCTGAGTTTGGAGTTGCCCCTGGAAAAGGTCATTGTGATAACGTGGAGGTGGTGTCCCAGACAACTGGTGGGAACTGAAGCCAGAGGCTCAAGACTAGTCAGGAAGTTCTTGTGAAGGTGTCGCCATGGCTGGACAGACCTGAGGAGTGGGAAGGACCCTGCACAAAAGTGGTAACGGTAGGAGTAGAAGGTAGAATTGGAAGTAAAAGGCACATATCAAGGGAGTAGTCAGTGGGACTTTGGTGAATATTAATGGAGTCAGGATGGAACAAGAGAGAGAAATCAGAGAAGACCCAGGGCTCTGAGTCTGGATTCTTGAAAGCATGGGAGGTAGAAGCATGGATGAAAGCATAGGAAAGTGAGATGTGTGTATAAGGCTGTTATTTATAAGGCAGTCTTGTTCTGGTGCTTCGATTAGATTTGCTAAAGACCCTGTAGGGGGCTGGGACCCCACTAGAAGAATAATATTCTGCCTTAGGAAAAAATAGATGAAGACTAAGTCAGGTTGACCCATGTTACAATATACATACCTGTTCACCCATTGTTTGTAGCTGGAACTCATAGCCACTTGGAGAGGAGTATAGTTTATCTTCTTCAACTGGGCGAGATGTCTAGGATTGAGATAACTTCCTCTCCTAACCACTTACCATTCTATCATAACCATTCTTTCTGCTAAGTCATAGTAGCATGTTTTCATTTACTTTTTAGTAGCCAGCAATGTGCCTAGTGGTCATTAAGCCTGGATGTGGCCGTGTCCATCATCAACAAGGGTAACATCACTCTTGATATCGTGGCATGCAAGTAATGCCAAGGAGAAGCAGTCTCTGAAGCTCTGTTTCCGTTTAGGAAAGGCGTCCCTTTCACTGGCTGGCGTTACAGTAATGAGCATCGTTTCCCAGTTGTGAGCGAAGGCAACTTGCTCGGTGTACGTGGACTTGGCACTGTCTTCCGTGTGGCAGCTGGCCCACTGACCTCATCCTTTGGATTCCCCATTCCTGTAGTGGAACCAGCACCACAGAAGTGAAATGCTGTATTTTCCAGAGTCACCCTACATGTGATTGTTTGTTTACAATGACATAATGCTTTAAACGTTAGTTCATCCCTCCCAAAATGGCCACAAGTGTGGTGGTTTGAAGGGTGAGCTCATGGGGAGGAAAAGGATGCAGACTGTCTGTAATAAAGGGTTCGATGAATCACTGCGGACTGTGCTTCTGGAGCTCACCTATCTATGCAGAAGTGTTTGCTGAAATTTAGGCCGTTAGAAGCAGAAAGTTTAGAATCCTGATGGCTGCCCCTGGGTCTCAGCAGGTCAGTGTCTTTTTCAACTACTTTGGGAGAAGCTACTGCATTTTGGAATTGTTACAGAATGAGGAGTTGACTGCCCAAAGGTGACTCTGGTTTTTGAATCCAGTCTGCAGTGTGCCAGGCATAAGTGTCATCACCAATGAGAAAATGACGCCTCATAAACTTGTCCAGTTCAGCAGCTGACATGCAGGTCTCCAGGCAGCCTGTGAATGTGGAAAGGATCACCTACTCTGAATTCACTGAACGTTCATGTCTGTCATCCACATCACAGAATCCATCTTCATGTGTTGGCTTTTGGGGTCAAACTTCCTTATTACTGGTAGAGAAAGAAAGAAAGAAAGAAAGAAAGTGAAGTCGCTCAGTTGGGTCCGACTCTTTGTGACCCCATGGACTGTAACCTTCTACATTCCTCCGTCCATGCGATTTTCCAGGCTAGAGTACTGGAGTGGGTTGCCATTTCCTTCTCCAGAGGATCTTCCTGACCTAGGGATTAAACCTGGGTCTCCCGCATCATAGGCAGACACTTTACCATCTGAGCCACCAGGAAAGTCACTACTGGTAAATGCCAGTATAATCAGCTAGTTGCTTCTTCTCCCTTCTCCCCGGTGGTCATTCTGAGAATCTTCTCTTGGATTTTCCCAGGTCGGGCTAGTTGGTACCTATGTGAAGGTCAGTCTTCTGCATGCATGCGTGCTCAATTGCTTCAGTCATGTTTGACTCTTTGCGACTCTATGGGCTAGCCCACCAGACTTCTCTATCCATGGGACTCTGCTGGCAAGAAAACTGAAGTGGGTTGTCATGCTCTCCTCCAGGGGATCTTCCTGACTCAGGGATCAAACTCGAATCTTCTGTATCTCCTGTATTGCAGGTGGATTCTTTACCACTGAGCTCTGGGGAAGCTCGGAAGGAATAGTATTTCCCACCAAAAGACTGCAGTAATAATAACATCTAAGCAACCTGTGTGTCTGAAAACATTTTTCATGTTCCTTATTGAATACTCACAAACAACTCTGTGAACCGGGAAGTATCAGATGAACTCTACAGATAAGAAAATGGAAGTTCAGAGATTAACTTCAGGTCAAAGAACTAGCCAGGTGGAGGGTCAGGATTCTAACCAGACCTGTCTGCATTCAAATTCTATGTCCTTACTCCTCCACATTCACATGAGAAGGGGCTTTTGTATCCAGGATATGGCTTCTGGGTGTTCCATCATGGTAAATCAGGATGCTGACTGGAGCTGGTTGTTCACAACTTACGCTGGTTTACACTGGGCTGACGGAGAAGGCAATGGCAACCCACTCCAGTACTCTTGCCTGGAAAATCCCATGGATGGAGGAGCCTGGTAGGCTGCAGTCCTTGAGTTCACGAAGAGTTGGACACGACTGAGTGACTTCAGTTTCACTTTTCTCTTTCATGCATTGGAGAAGGAAATGGCAACACACTCCAGTGTTCTTGTCTGGAGACTCCCAGGGACGGCGGAGCCTGGTGGGCTGCCGTCTATGGGGTCGCACAGAGTCGGACACGACTGATTCGACTTAGCAGCAGCATACTGGGGTGAAACCACTGAAGATGATGGAAGGATACTGGTTCCAGACTCAGTTGCTGTCAGTTCCACCTCTGTCACTTTTTGTTAGCTGATGTAGCCTTAAGCAAGTTACCTAATCTCTTGGAGCCTCAGTATCCACCTTGGAAAATGAGAATAACAGAACCTCAGGCTCTTAAGGTTTTGGAGGTGGACCTCAGAGATATTATGGCTTTGGTTCCAGACCACTGCAACAAAGGGAACAGTGCAATAAAGGAAGACACACGGTTGTTTTTTTTTTCATTTCCCAGTACATATAAGTTATGTTCACACTATACTGTAGCCTGTTAAATGTGCAATAGCATTATGTCTAATAAAACTTTGAACATACCTTAATTAAAAACTACTTTGCTTCTGAAAAATGCCAGCCATCATCTGACAACACAGGGTTGCCACCAACATCCTATTTGTAAAAAAGACAATATCTGCCAAGTATAATAAAGCAAAGTATAATAAAACTAGGTGTGCCCGCATCGGATGAGTCTCCGTACATAAAAGCAGACAGCGCAATGCCCAGCAGAGACGAAATGCTTTGGCGGTGTTAGCGCTGGGTCAGCATCACCATCATTGGTGGGACCAGTTCTTCTGACTCATGCCTTTCACCATCAGACCAGCCTCTTGCTGGCTACAGACTTAAACACTTGAATACTGGGCCTGGACTCTTCAGGTTAAACAGACCACTTTGTCCTAGATCTCCAGGCACTCTGAGATCCCTTCTCTCCTCTGTGTTTTAAGACTTCTCTGTGCATCTCATCCTCCAACAGGAAGACCACCAACTCAAGGTATACTCTGAGACACCCCCAAGACTTAGGGGGATGACTACTTTATCCCACCAGTCATTTCTTTACTAAAATGACTCTCTCCTCTGCCTTCTTCCTGATACCAAACCGAAGAGGAGTTTCATGATGATGAAGAATGAGAGGGAGGGAGAGGGATGGGCCAAGGAGGGGTGAGGAGCAAAACTGGAGGAGCTCTCTGGGGACCTCTGGACTGTGGCTGGGGCAGTAAAGACGGGGGTGGGGGCTTGTGTGAAAAACGTCCCTGGGGACTCAGAGAATATTCCCCACAGTTTTCCTTTGGGTCAGCTCCATACAAACTTAATTTTCAGCAGATATTAATACATAAATGTAGCCTGCCTAAAGACTTGCCTTGCCTAGTTTTGTCATAAAGAGCAATTTGTGATCCCAGGAAGCACAGTTTCCATTGTTCCCCAGTATCCATAGGGGGTTGGTTCCAGGACTCCTGCAGATACCAAAATTCACGGATACTCTAGTCCCTTGTAGAAAATGGCGTATTATCTGCATCTAACCTATGCACATTCTCCTGTATATTTTAAGTAATCTCTAGACTACTTACAGTGCCCAACACAGTGTCAATGATATGCCAATAGTTGCCAACACATAGCAAATTTAAGTTTTGTGCTTTGTAGAACTTTCTGGCATTTTTTCCCCAAATATGTTCAACCTGTGTCTGGTTGATTCTGGGTGGTGAACCTGCAGATCCAGAGGATCAGTTGTAATAGTCTTCATTTTCCAAGCCACGTGACTCCTCACGCAGAAGACACTCTGCCTGACCGAAAAAAAATCTTCAAACACAACACCTTGACCTCACAGCGCGGCGCTGAGCCAGCCAGAGTCTGTAAAACATCAGGGGGAGAAGGCCAAGTATTTGCTGTCCCACCCAGCTTCTTTTTTCACTGGAAATATCTCAAGTGGCTGAAGATCACTGAATCACACTGTATTCTTTCTGACTTTAATGTAAATGATCTGTGAGCTAGTGAATGGTATCTCCCCAGCCTCCTTCCTAATAAGTAAGAGTGTTGTTTTAATCTTACGGTTACCGAAGGGGAGGGAAACCTGGGGCTCCTGCCTTGCAGGCAGGTTCTTTACCACCCCTAAAGGGGAAGGAGGAGTATGGAGAGATGAGGAGTTTGTGAGTCACATATACGCACTACTATATAGAAATTGGATAACCAACAAGGACCTGCTGTATAGCCCAGGGAACTGCATTCAGTATTTTGCCATAATCTATAATGGAAAGAATCTGAACAAGAAAAGATATATATGCATGTGTGTGTGTAACTGAGTCACTTTGTGGCACACCTGAATGTAACACAACCTGGTAAATCAGTTATTTGTGCCCTGTGAAACCTGAGGAGGTACGCTGCACCAAGGCTAGTGCTACAGGGAGGGGCTGGAAGGGAGAACCACCGCCGTGACCAGTTGTCACCGAGGCTGCGTGAGAGGCTCGGCACCCCCGCATCCCCTCCAAACGAGGGCCCACCTTCATCTCACACCCCAAGCCATCACCCCCAGAGTGGGCCGTCCTCACCTGCAGGGTGGCATTCAGCCTCTCAGACACAGCTCCTGTTTTTCTTGGCTGTTGTATGGGCTGGAAAAGAGGGAAAGTGTGTTGCTTTTTTTATCTAACAACTTATAACCGTGTCAACACATAAGACAGTCTGTCAAAGCTTTCTTCTCGGTGTTGCCGCTGTGAATTAATTTGGAGCGGCACTTGTGAGCAGTAAACACTTTGGCGGCATGAACAACTCTTTGTGCGGGAGGAGTTGTCAGCAGCCCACTGTCCGCGTCCCCACCCTCACCCCGTAAGCGGGGAAGGGAACAGAGATTGCCTCTTCCCCGGCCAGTCGGGTTGACTGGGGTAGGAGGAGCAGACATTGGCCTCTCTGCTCATGTTGTGATTCTGTCTTTTTTGACCACCGGGCTGTCCGATCCTCAGACTGCAGGACAGCCTTGGTGTGTTGAGTTGAGAATCTGCAGGACGAGGCCTGATCTGCATGTTCTGATCACGTCCAGCCAGTGCACGATGTCTGACCCCCATTTTTTTCAGTTGTTTCTGAGCCAGGAACCTGTTCTACACCCAATGAAGTGCACACAACTCTTCTCTTTCCTCGAGAGTGAACACTGGGATAGAGGTGTTCCTTTTCAGAGGCAAACCCACCGTTTCGCCTAAACCAGGCATCTGGCTGCCTCTTACTGTTTTAGAATTGGTTCTAGACTGAATGGTCCACATCAATTTTGCCCTTAAATTATGCAAGAAGGTATCACCGTTGAAGAGCAGGACAGAAAGACTCAACAGTACATGTGCCAAACACTGAGAGAGATCTTTCACAGTTTTTACACTGTATTACTCTGAAGTTAAATATTCTTTTTGAACCTTATTCACGGAGGTAGAATAGTCTCTCACTTCACTTAGGTCATTGCGCACACACACTTGCATGCCCAGTTGCTCAGTCATGTCAGACTCTGTGACCCTTTAGACTGTGGCCCACTAGGCTCCTCTGTCCATGGGATTCTCCAGGCAGGAAGACTGGAGCAGGTTGCCATTTCCTCCTCCAGGGGATCTTCCTGATCCAAGGATCCAACAAACATCTGCATTTTCTGAATTGCAGGGAGATTCTTTGCCTCTGAGCCATCAGGGAAGCGCCCCCCCCCCCCCCCCAGCCACACACACACACGTATATGTGTATATATACTTATATTTATGGAATGTTCACTATGACTCTTTTTCTCTTTGTTAAAAGGCCTTCATTTTTTCTGCTCTTTGCATCCCTTGTCCAAATACCCCCGTCTGCATCAGGCAGCCCCCGGCCCTCCCTGCTGCTGCCTCTGACAGGAGTGCGGGGAGTATCTTCCAGTTACAACAGTGAGCTTCCTTGCTCTGACCCACATTTTGGAGCTGTGTTCCAGAGTTCCCTGTCCCTTTAAAACCTGGAAGAATCTATTGTGCACAACACGCCCATTCTAGTGGCTATTGAAATCTATTTTAGGCTGCATGGTTCTGAAGGCTTGTATGCTTCGTATGTTTACATAGGACCTGCTGTAGAAGGTCAGGCTTAGCTTTTTATCCGAAAATTCCTTTCTTCAGGCTTTATAGTGGGACCCACTTGCTTTTACTTCCTGAAATGTGGTGACTAAGACCTCTGTCAGACTGTTCACATCCCGCGGAGTGGGGTCTGAATGCTTTTTCTCCCCGCCACCCCCTCCCCAGAGCCTGGCACATGCTCTTACTGTTCATGAAAAATACTCAGTGAATGAAGGTGGCCGTTTTGTCACCGTCCAGTCTATAAGTGGAGCTGCGGCCAGCACAGGATGGCAGCGGCAGGGGAGGTGGGTTTTCATCTTCGTGACCATGGGGCTGTCAGACCTTCAGATTGGACCGCGGCCTTCGTGTATTGAGTCGAGAATCTGCAGGATGAGGCCTGGTCTGCATGTTCAGCTCCCTTCCAGCCGGTGCATGACGTCTGACCCCCATTTGGCATCATCGTCAGATAGCAGGAGATTTCCGGGGGCCGCGTGAGAAGACCCCTGCTATTTGTTAGGGCTAGAGGGTCTGTGTACCAGGTGTGAGTCTGTGGAGGATGCCTCTGTGACAGAGCAGGCAGGGAGCCTGAAGGCAGCACGTGTCCTGTGGACTGAAGCCCGGTCTGTGCCCTGCTCACGTCCAGCCCATCCACCACCTCTGACCCCCATTTTTTTTAGTTGGTGCCAAGCTGGGAATAGTTTTACACCCAGTGATGTGGGTACAGCTGTTCTCTTTCCTAAAAAGTGACCATTTGGAGAGGAGTGTTCCTTTTCAGAGGCAAACACTGTTTCTCCCGCCTGCCCAGGGGGAGGTTTGCTCAGTGTTCCTGACTCTTAAGGGAGATACTAGTAGGGAATCCATATCATGCCAGCCTCCAAAGGGTTAACTAATGATGCCTTTTAAATGGGAATCATCTTGAAATGTATGTAACATAAAAGGCAAATGCAAAATACTTAAGTGACAGGTGGCATCGTTTGAAAAGGATGTGGGGGCTGATCCCAGAACTGCGATGGTACACAGCTGCATTAATTTGCCTAATCACTGGATTGCTATAACCAGTGTCTATAAATAAACACACAAACTAATCTTTTGATTATCCTTTTTATGGCACGTTCTCTGCTCCCTTCCTTCTTTTTCATCATCTTGTCTTTTCATTGTGATTAGAGAGTATTTCAAAACTCTATAATTCTGCAGATTCTTCTCTAACTGCTATTTTAAACAACCAAAACTACCCTGGACAGTTCACAAAGAGAATGATACAGATGGCCAATAAATGTATGAAGAGATATTCCATTTTTTATCGTTTCTAGAAAAATACAGGAAAATATCAATGAACTGTCATGTTTAAATATCAGATAGGCAGAGATTAAAATTATTGTGATGACCCCTGTGTGGCTGGTGTATACTGTCTGTGCTTTGGTGCAGTATTTGATGAAGGCATCTGGCATTATGTTTCCAAACAGTAAGTGTGCCCATCATTTGATTTATCAAACATACTTATCGGGATTTGCTCAAAAATAATATTGGCAAGACAGAAAGATGTGTTCTCAAGGATTCCTGTATCAAGAGTGTTTGCAGTTGTATGAAAAAACGTGAAAATAGAAATCATAAAAAGGGGACAGATTAAATAAATTCTGGTACATAAAGGAATATCACATACCCATTAACGAAGATCATATAGCTCTTGTGTTTTTTACTAAGGACAGATGTTTATAACACCTTGATGTGTGAAAAAAGCAAGTTAAAGAACAAGTGTATTCTTTGACATAGTATGTTGTCAGTTATGTGAAATCAATGCTTCTCAAATACTTATATGCAAACGCAGGTTCCAATTCAGAAAGATTGGGTTGGTATCTGAGATTCTGAGCCACTGTCAAAGCTGACAATTCCCCCACTCTTCGCCAGTGCTGCTGGCCTGTGGACCACACTTGGAGTTGTGAGGTTAAACTGTACACATAAATCTGTGTGCCAGTAAATGCTGGGGATAAATGTGTGGAAGATGGTGAATCTGGGTGACTTATACTTTCATCTTTGTGCTTTCCTATATTGTTTAATACTTTATAATGCGTCTCTATCGGCTTTCCATACACAATAGAATGGATTTTTAAAATAAAAACTAGCCTATTAAAAACATTAAAAGATGCTTGCTCCTTGGAAGAAAAGCTATGGCAAGCCTAGACAGTGTATTAAAAAGCAGAGATATCACTTTGCCAGCAAAGATCTATATAGTCAAAGCTATGGTTGGAAGGCATCCCCGACTTGATGGACATGAGTTTGAGCAGGCTCCGGGAATTGATGATGGACAGGGAAGCCTGGCATGCTGCAGTTCATGGGATCGCAAAGACTCGGACACGACTGAGCAACTGAACTGATGGTCTTTCCAGTAGTCATGTATGGTGGATATGACAGTTGGACCATAAAGAAGGCTGAGTACCAAAGAGTTGATGCTTTCAAACTATGGTGCTGGAGAAGACTCTTGAGAGTCTCTTGGACAGCCAGGAGATCAAGCCAGTCAATCCTAAAGGAAATTAATCCTGAATATTTATTGGAAGGACTAATGCTGAAGCTGAGGCTCCAATACTTTGGCTACCCGATGGGAAGAGCCAACTCATTGGAAAAGACCTGATACTGGGAAAGATTGAGGGCAGGAGGAGAAGGGGGCGACAGAGGACGAGATGGTTGGATGGCATCACCGTCTCGATGGACATGAGTTTGAGCAAACTCTGGGAGATGGTGAAGGACAGGGAAGCCTGGGGTGCTGCAGTCCGTGGGGTCACAAAGAGTCAGATATGACTTAGCGACTGAGCAACAGCAACATTAAAAACGTGTCTATTTTTTAAAAGTTGGCTTCAGATTTACCTCTCCAGCATTTAAGGGAGGGGCACAGCATCTAGGCCAGTTATTCTTACAAAGGCTAGGTTATCAGAATCACATGGAATACTTTTCAAAAGCACAGTATCTCAAATCTGACCTCAGAAATTCAGATTCAACCATCTTCAAGTGGAGAAATCAGCATTTTTAAAAGTTTGCCAGGTGATTCTGACACAGACCAGATTTGGCCACTGATCCAGGCTTCAGATTCTTAAACATCAGATTTGGGACTCAAGCATGCATTTAGAAGAGGTTTCCACCCTCTGTCCTGCTCACTTCAGTCTTCAGAATCATGCTTTTGATATTGACACATAGACTTCTCTATTTTCCAGGAGCTGTTGCTTGACATTTTCCCACCAGTCTCCTGATAGGCTTTCCTACCAGCCTTCTGTTAATATATCACTTTCTTCCATGAGCAGGAGGATTCTTCACCACTGGCGCCACCTGGGAAGCCCAATATGTTACTTTCCTGTAACAAAAGATCACAAACTGGGTTGCTTCACTCAACAGAACTGTGTTCTCTCACAGTTGTGAAGATTGGAAGTCTGAAATCAAGGTGCCCCACTTTTTTCCCAAGGCCTTAGAGGGGATTCCTTCCTTTCCTTGTCCGGCTGCTGGGGAGGCTCTGGAGGTTGCAAGGCAAATGGCTGCATGCCTCCAACCTTGGCCTCCATCTTCACGTGGCCTTCTCCTCCGTGTCTTCTCTTGTCTCTTGTAAGGACAGTTGTCTTGGATTTAGGGCTTACCCGATTAATCTGGGAGGATTTTGTCTTGGGATCCTCAACTTAATTGTACCTGCAAAGTCCCCTTTTCCCAAAGAAGGTCACATTCATATGAACAATTCCAGGAGTTAGGACATAAGCCTCTCTTCTTGCAGGGGCCACAGTTCCACCCACCACATCTTTTAAGTGGTTCAACAACAGTTTTGAAATTAAGCAAAAGATTCAAGATTTACCATTTTGTTTTTCTCTGAGGTTGAGTCTTTGGTTTTATTTCCCTTTTACAGGTAGAGCTGTAGGAAGTTCTTCCATGAAAAAAAACGGTTGCCACTGGCAGTATCTACACTAGCGATTCAGCTGCCTAGAGAGCTCAGGGCCATGTCCTGGTGGGTCTGGGTCCTTTTCTTGTCCAGGAATCTCCCAGCCATCAGAGGGCCTGGGAAAGCCGGGTACACCCAACAGCCTCTGAGCATATCCACACTGCTTGCCTGCACTGTGGTGGAAATGCCATCCAGCATTAATCCGGGGATGTGGAAGTCAATTAATGTTTACTGAGGAATAACCATAAGTCTATGGGCTGTTGACCTGGACTTTGAACTGGGTCAGAGCCAGTTTTGCCCACCCCCACTCACAGGGAGAAAGGTAAAAGTAAAGGCTAAAACGAGACTAACCATACATCCCATCTTACTGCTTTCGAGTGGTCCTTTCCTGTAAACCTCTTTTTGGTGGTTGTTGTTATTCTGGTAAAGAAGGGTGACCTATGTTTGATACTGAGACTGACACAGACTTGTCTTTCTGATGTTTCACTAACTTGATTTCTTTGTTCAGTACAAGCTACAGGTTTCTCACAGTGGATTTCTCAGTTGAGGAGGAGGTTTCTCAAAACTGCTTTGCCAGTGTCCAGTCATGCACAGCCCCTGGGCATCCCCAGTGAAGTGCTTTGAGTCACAGTCCCTTTAAGACCCAGACAGAGATGTGGACTTGGGTCATTTCCCAAAATATACAGGAGGAGAACCAGATTAGTAAAAGGGAACCTTGTTCACACATGGGAGGGTTCTGCTGCCCCAGAATCAGCCTTTACATATGAAAGATCCAGCTCTGTTACTGAGAGGTTCATGTTCATTGAACCCCAATGAAACCAATTTTACAAATAAGTAGGTGTCCTCATGCCAGAAACAGAGATGCAAAAGGCAGAATCAAAATTGCTAGCTAAATAAACAACACATGAGTGAATTTATTTGACCTTCTTTTCTCTTCGCTTCAGGATACCTGAAATTTATATACACATGTTTTACATGAAAAAGAATACCAATATTGCTTTTAAATAAGCAAAGAATTACCACTGATAAAATGTTAGACAATAAAAAAGAAATCAGAAAAAATGAAAAGAAAGAAATCAGTAAGAGCAAAAAGAAGAAACTCCATATTCCTAGAGATTCCTGGGACTGTTTGTACAGTTGTTGTTCTAACCCGATTGGGACCACATGTTTTCTTATTAGTTGAAAATCTGGGTGAACCACTAAAAAAAAAAAGAAAGAAAAAGATACTGCATGACTTAAATAATGTATTTAACTTAAAGATGCACATGAACAGTTATTTGCCAATCTGATGTAAGCTCAAGGCCTTTTCTTGGAGTTTGTGTACACTGATTGGAAATTCTGTGTCACCTTCCCCATATGTAAGCACAAGATTTTCATGTTTATTCTCTTTAAAGTGGAAGAACTTTTTAAAAAATTATTTTTGGCTTCGCTGGGTCTTCATTGCCATGTGCGGACTTCTCATTGTCGTGATTTCTCTTGTTGCAGAGCCCAGGCCCTAGGCACATGGGCGTCAGTAGTTGGAGCTTGCCGGCTCTAGAACGCAGGCTCAGTAGTTGAGCTGTGCGGGCTTAGTTGCTCCGTGGCATGCGGAATCTTCCCAGACCAGGAATCCAACCTGTGGCCTCTGCATTGGCAGGCAGATTCTTATCCACTGTGCCGCCAGGGAAGTACTAAAGTGGAAGAATTTTTAGACACTTGCCATACAGTCTGAGTGCAAAGTCATTGTAAATGTTTACTTCTCCAGTCTTCCAGTTATACTATACATGTATAATTCAATAGCAAATTTCTTTCAACAACTTGCTTCTTTCGATTTCACTAAACTTTCAGAAAAATAGCTTTGAATTTTCACACTCATCTTTCATTAGCCGACATGATATTTAAACATATATATTGTTGCTGTTTCCGTCACTAAGTTGCGTCCAACTGTTTTGCGACCCCTGTGGATTGTATATAGCCGGCCAGGCTCTTCTGTCCATGAGATTTCCCAGGCAAGAACACTGGAGTGGGTTGTCATTTCCTCCTTCAGAAGATCTTCTAAATCTGGGGATTAAGCCCTAGTCTCCTGCATTGGCTGGCAGATTTTTTACCACTGAGCCACCAGGGAAGCCCCCAAATTACATGTATGTATTATTTCTATACATGTATATTACACAGTTATTATAGAGTAACATGAACAGTGGCTTTAGCAGTTTAAGCATAAAGTTCCCAGGAAGGAGCTGAGTGCTCCGGGATGCCAGAGGGCAACGTGAATCTTTCATTTGACCCCTGTGTCAGTCAGTATATTTTACAGAGAATATGGAGAAGGCCAATTTATTCATCCAGTCAACTAAGGACCATCTGTCGAGAGACTTTCTACTGGATCTATTCTGACTTACTCCAAGAAACTCATCGGTTTATTCAAAAAGCAAGTAGCCTTAAAATGGTTTGAAGAGTTCTCTGCCAAACACAGGGACCCACTTAAGAATATTAAGATCCATACCAAGACTCAAGATATTTGAAGAAGGTTTATAGTTATGCAAATATTTGGCTTCTTCTGAAGGGCCAGTAAATATATCAATGAAGATATTGTGAAATAGGCAAGCTTTGTTCTGAGAACCTTGAACTTAAAGAGAATTGGTTTGCCAAATGGTTTATTCTGATAAGGTAGTGTTTTTCTTTTAATTTCAAATGTGTGCAACATAGTAAGTGCTCAGAGAGCTTGATGCTTCCTGAGGTAGAGAAAGCAGTATTTCTGTTCCTGTTTTGTGGACCAAAAACAAACAAACAAAAACAGACCTAAAGGCTGTCTGTTCCATGAAGATGGTAATCATCATGAATTTTCCATTGTGATGCCTGATTTAAATTCTTTGCCATCGTCGTGGTCCTCCCCATTTTTAGGGTGTTTAGTAAGCCTTATTGAGTGAGCTCTCTCCAAGGGGCATATCTGTTTTGCCCATTGATATCAGCAGTATCTGGAGTACGTGGTTGAATGAATGAATGAATGAATGAGTCACACAGTTATCAAAAGATCGACTTGTGCTTAGAGCAAGGTCTTCTGACTCTTCATCCTGTGTCTTTTTATTACCGTGGGATCTAGTGCTGTGCTGGCTTTTCTGGGTTCTGAATGTTCCTGAGACCTGAGCAGGACCCATTTATCAAGTCATAGACAGATTGTGACAGTAATGTAAAGCAAGATAAGCCACTCCCAATTTTAACCGACATATTGTCTCAATAACAGGCAAGTCATATATGTTTTCACACATGTCTGGGAGTTTTTAACTGAGGCTTCATGATTATCTAGAAATGTCCAAGTTAGTATTTTCTTTTCAAGGTAAATGAACATCACACTTTAAGAGATTGTTTTTGACAGGAGCTAAAAACTACTGAAAGTGTCAGTCAGTCATGTCGGGCTCTTTGCAACCCTGTGGACTGTAGCCCACCAGGCTCCCCTGTCCGTGGGATTCTCCAGGCAAGAATACTGGAATGGGTTGCCATTATCTTCTAAATATTTGTTATTTAAAACATTTTAACCCATTAGTAAATGCTAATTATATCTTTCTAGCAACTTTTGCAGTTATTGAGTAATGTCCAATTGTGAATATTTTCCATAAGTAATTGGTTTTCCAGCTGGTAGATAATATTGTATATTTTCAGAAAGTTGTTTCCACAGCTGCTCATCTCTTCTGTATGCTGAAATTTCAGGCTTTTAATTTAAATTGATAGCTCAGTAAACCTACATCACAAATCCAGTGATTTGTTGAGCATTTGTCTATGATGTGTGCCATATTTTAAATAATAAATTTTGGACATTGAATTAATGTATGTAAGTTTATTTTTGGTATGTGTGCATCAATCTTTTGTAGGCTTTTCATCAATTCTTCATATTTTAGTTATTGATTGAAACTAATGTAATGAAGTAAAGCAAGTGAGCCCTGGGCCCACAGGAGACCCTGGAATGACCATGATTTAATCACCATCACTAGACGTGGCTATATGTGCATAACAGTTCCAAACAGTTTCTGTAGCATGTAGATAACAGTTCCCAAATGTCATGTCCACATAGAGACTCACAGGTATCCCATAAAGCCTTACGTGTAACTAACATTTTACATTTTAAAGGATGTCATGTCACTTGTTTGTACGAAGAGTAATTGGTGGTGGTGTGGTCTTCAAATCATGTCCAATGCTTGTGACTGCATAGACTGAAACCAGCCAGACTCCTCTGTCCATGGGGTTTTCCAGGCAAGAATACTGGATTGAGTTGCCATTTAAAGATAAAATAGTTTATTTACATAAAACGTTCTGAACATTTGCTATGTACCCGGGACTAGGCTCAATTTTTAACTTATATGTATTATCTCCTTTAATCTTCATAAAAATCCTATTTGCTAAGTACCACTATTGCCATTTTATAGTATTAGATTTAGAGGAATTAAGTAACTTTCTCTGGATACCTGATAGGCAGTAAATTGTAAAGCTTGGAACCAAACCCAGATCTGGTTAGACCCTGGAGCCCATACTCTCAATGACTCCTATGCTGCTACCTCTTGGCTACCTGCAAAGAAGAACAAGTGATCCTTTGTTTGGTCCACTTTTCCTTTGGATACTTACCGTGACCTTCTTGGCTTAATGTCAGCTTTTCTTAAGAGTGAATGTTGGTCTTTCCATGACAGATTAATCAAATGCATATCTTTTGAATTAATGAGAATATATTAACATTAGCAGTTTAGTGACAGCTCTTCTATACTGATCACTGATATTAATAAAAGGCAAATCACATTCAGTGAAATTATCAAAACTCATCAGCTGTGTGGCCGGATCTTCCACAGGAATAAGAATTTGGATACAATAACACGGGCTCCTAGAAGGCTATTTTAATCATTGGAAAATAATTTTTCCTAACTTATAATTCAGGTACTTGCATGAGTTATTTACTCATGGAATGTCATGACCCTTTCATCTCGTCTGTATTCTCCACAGAACAGAAAAGAATGGTCAGTAGCAAAGAAAAGTCAGCTGTGTGAAAACACTGCTCCTCTTCTCTTTAAATAATAGATGCTTCTTCTTCAGATTCCTTGGTTAGCATTACACTCCTGGAAAATGTCCACAGAATGTCTTCAAAAATACTTGAGGGCTTATTAGCTTGAATTTTAAATGCTCTAAGGAACTTTACATTGTCGGTTAGACTTAACTATCCTTAATTATAGCTGTATAATAAATGAAACTGTAATGAATCATAAAAGAAAACTATTATAGTCAGTAACAAACAGTACAGAGTACTTTAATGTACAACTGTAGATGCTGGAAAACACAAAATTGAACTAGGAGCAAGAGGAGGTGAAAAAGACTGAAGAAGGAAGGGCCTGAACTTAGAGAACCATTGTGTGTTACTGCTTGGTATGAGAAACACAAAATAACAGAGAGGTGCACGTTTGTTTATAACTTTATTTTTTTATTGATGACTGTGCTGGATCTTCATTGCTGTGTGGGCTGTTCTCTAGTTGCGGTGCCAGGGCTTCTCATCTCAGTGGCTTCTCCCGTGGACCCAGGCCATCGGGTGCATAGGCTTCAGCAGTTGCAGCATGTGGGCTCAGTAGTTGAGGCGCACAGGCTTAGCTGCTTCACAGCATGTGGGATCTTCCCGGATGAGGGATCATAACCTGTGTCTCCTGTACTGAGCCCCTAGAGAGATGTATGTTGATTAAAAATACATGTAAAGACTAGAAAGCTAAAAGCAAGAATGTTGAAAATGGGGCTGCAGCCTGGCGGCCAGCAGGCCAGGTAGGATTTCCAGGGGAAATTGCTATGGAAGCTAAGGAGGTGGCACCCCAGAATATATGTATCATCTTCCTAAACTGGTTAATAGTGGCATGGAAGATCCATTTGAGATCAAGCCCTGAGCCTTTGGAGTGGGAACACTGACTCCCAGACCCTAGACTACTGGAGAACTAAGCCTCAGTTCAGTTCAGTTCAGTCGCTCTGTCATGTCCGACTCTTGGCGACCCTGTGAACCGCAGCACGCCAGGCCTCACTGCCCATCTCCCGGAGTTTACTCAAACTCATGTCCATCGAGTCAGTGATGCCATCCAGCCATCTCATCCTCTGTCGTCCCCTTCTCCTCCTGCCCCCAATCCCTCCCAGCATCAGGGTCTTTTCCAATGAGTCAACTCTTCGCATGAGGTGGCCAAAGTATTGGAGTTTCAGCTTCAGCATCAGTCCTTCCAATGAACACCCAGGACTGATCTCCTTCAGGATGGAGTGGTTGGATCTCCTTGCAGTCCAAGGGACTCTCAAGAGTCTTCTCCAACACCACAGTTCAAAAGCATCAATTTTTCGGTGCTCAGCTTTCTTCACAGTCCAACTCTCACATTCATACATGACCACTGGAAAAACCATAGCCTTGATTAGACGGACTTTTGTTGGCAAAGTGATGTCTCTGCTTTTTAATATGCTATCTAGGTTGGTCATAACTTTCCTTCCAAGGAGTATGTGTCTTTTAATTTCATGACTGCAATCACCATCTGCAGTGATTTTGGAGCCCCAAAAAATAAAGTCTGACACTGTTTCCACTGTTTCCCCGTCTATTTCCCATGAAGTGATGGGACCAGAACTAAGCCTTGGGAGTATGAAATAGTGAGAACTCACACAAAGGAAACCACTTGAATACAAGACCCGGCATCACCCAACCACCAGTAGCACCCTGTGCAGGACGCCTCATCTAAACAACAAACAAAACAAGAATACAAACCCAATCATCCGCAGACAGGATTACCACCTCAGCCTTGCCCGTCAGAGGAAAAACAAACAAACAAACAAAAACTCAAAACAAACAAAAATACGATAGGGTATTGTACCCTGTACAAGCTGACACAAACCGCTGGACCAGCCTTAGGAGGGCAGAAACCAAAAGGACGAAAGAACTCAACCTTGAAATCTGGGAAAAGGAGACCTCAAACACAGTAAGTTAAAAATAATGAAAAGGCAGAGAAATACTACAGAAATGAAGGAACAAACTAGAGACACAGAAGTCCAAATAAATGAAGAGGAAATCAGCAAACTACCTGAAAAAGAATTCAGGATATTGAGAGTAAAGATGATCAAAAACCTTGAAAACAAAATGGAGAAAATGAAAGAATCAATTAATAAAGACCTAGAAAAATTAAAGAATAACCATACAGAGACAAACAACACAATTACTGAAATTAAAAAATACTCTAGAAGGAATCAATAGCAGAATATCTGAAGCGGAAGAATGAATCAGTGAGCTGGAAAATAAAATGGTGGAAATAATTTACAAAAAACAGATTAAAGTAAAAAAGAATGAAAAGAGCTGAGGATAGTCTCAGAGACCTCTGGGACAATATCAGGTGCACCAACATTCGAATTATAGGGGTCCCAGAAGAAAAAGAGAAAAAATAAAGGGTATAAGAAAAATTTTGAATACATTATAGTTGAAAATTTCCCCAACATGGAAAAGGAAATAGTCAATCAAGTCCAAGAGACACAAAGAGCCCCATACAGGATAAACCCAAAGAGAAACACACCAAGGCACATACTAATCAAACTAACAAAGATTAAACACAAAGAAAGAATATTAAAAGCAGCAAGGGAGAGGCAACCAGTAACATACAAGGGAAACCCCATACAATTAACAGCTGATCTTTCAGCAAAATCTCTTTAGGCCAGAAGGGAATGGCAGAATATATTTAAAGTACTGAAAGGGAAAAATCTACAATCAAGATTACTGTACCTGGTAAGGATCTCATTCAAAATTGATGGAGAAATAAAAAACTTTTCAGATAAACAAAAGTTAAGAGAATTCAGTACCACCAAACCAGCTTTACAGTAAATGTTAAACGGACTTATGTAGTCAAGAAATACAAGAGAAGGAAAAAGAGATACAAAATCAACCTCAAACAATTAAGAAAATGGCAACAGGAACATATATATCAATAATTACTTTAAATGTAAATGGATTAAAGGCTCCAAGCAAAAGACACAGACTGGCTGAATGGATACAAAAACAAGACCCATATATCTGCTGTCTACAAGAAACCCACTTCAGACCTCAAGACACAAACAGACTGAAAGTGAGAGGATAGAAAAATATTTTCCATGCAAGTGGGAAGCAAAAGAAAGCTGGATAGCAATCCTCATATCAGACAAAATAGACCTTAAAATAAAGAAGATTACAAGAGATGAGGAAGGACACTACACAATGATCAAGGGATCAATCCAAGAGGAAGACATAACAATTGTAAATATCTACGCACCCAACATAGGAGCACCTCAATACATAAGACAAACACTAACAGACCTAAGAGGAGAAATTGGCAGTAATACAATAATAGTAGAGACTTTAACACCCCACTCACACCAATGGACAGATCATCAAAACAGAAAATTAATATGGAAACACAAGTTTAAATGATACATTAGATGAGATGGATCTCACTGATACCTTCAGGACATTCCATCCAAATGCAGAAGAATATACTTTCTTCTCAAGTGCACGTGGAACATTCTCCAGGATAGACCACATCTTGAGTCACAAATCAAACCTCAGTAAATTTAATAAAATTGAAATTGTATCAAGCGTCTTTTCCAACCACAACGCTATGAGACTAGATATCAATTACAAGAAATAAACTGTAAGAAACACAAACACATGGAGATTAAACAACACATTCTAAACAACCAACAGATTACTGAAGAAATCAGAAGGGAAATCAAAAAATTTCTAGAAACAAATGACAGTGAAAACATGACAACTCAAACCTGTGGGATGCAGCAAAAGCAGTTCCAAGAGGGAAGTTTATAGCAATACAGTCCTACCTCAAGAAACAAGAAAAACATCAAACAAATAGACAACCTAACTTTACACCTAAAACTACTGGAAAAAGAACAAAAAAAACCCCAAAAGAAATTATAAAGATCCCAGCAGAAATAAATGAAAAAGAAATCAAAGAAGCAGTAGTAAAATAATGAAACTAACAGCTGGTTCTTTGAGAAGATAAACAAAATTGACAACCCTTTAGCCAGACTCATCAAGACAAAAGAGAGAAAAATCAAATCAACAAAATTAGAAATGAAAAAGGAGAGGTTACAGCACACAATGCAGAAATACAAAGGATTATAAGAGACTATTATGAACAACTATATGGCAATAAAATAGATAACCTGGAAGAAATGGACAGATTCTTAGAAAAGTTTGATCTTCCAAGACTGAACCAGGAAGAAATAGAAATTATGAACAACCCAATTACAAGCACTAAAATTGAAACTGTGATTAAAAAAAAAAAAAAAACTCCCAAAAAACCAAAGCCCAGACCAGATGGCTTCATAGGAGTATTCTATCAAACATTTAGAGAAGAGCCTGTCCTTCTAAAACTCTTTCAAAAAACTGCAGAGGAAGGAACATTTCCAAACTCATTGTACGAGGCCACCATCACTCTGATACCAAAACCAGACAAAGACAACACAAGAAAAGAAAACTATAGGCCAATATCACTGATGAACATAGATGCGAAAGTCCTCAACAAAATTTTAGCAAACAGAATTCAGCAGCACATCAAAAAGCTCATAGACCATGATCAAGTTGGGTTTATTCCAGGAATGCAAGGATTCCTCAATATACACAAATCAATCAATGTGATACACCATATTAACAAATTGAAAGATAAAAATTTTATGATAACCTCAATAGATGCAGAAAAAGTCTTTGACAAAATTCAGCACCCACTTATGATTAAAACTCTTCAAAAAATGGGCATAGAAGGAACCTACCTCAACATAGTAAAGGCCAAATATGATAAGCCTACAGCAAGCATTATTCTCAATGGTGAAAAACTGAAAGCATTCCCCGTAAGATCAGGAACAAGACAAGGGTGTCCACTTTCACCACTATTATTTAGCACAGTTTTGCAAGTCCTAGCTGTAGCAGTCAGAGAAGAAAAAGAAATAAAGGAATCCAGATCGGAAAAGAAGTAGTAAAGCTCTCATTGTTTGCAGATGACATCATACTGTACATAGAAAACCCTAAAGATAGTATCAGAAAATTACTAGAGCTAATCAGTGAATTTAGCAAAGTTGCAGGATACAAAATCAATATACAGGAATCACTTGCATTTCTGTATACAAACAATGAAAAATCAGAAAGAGAAATTAAGGAATCAATCCCATTCATCATTGCAACAAAAAGAATTAAATATCTAAGAATAAACTTAACCTAAGGAGACAAAAGAACTGTACACAGAAAGTTATAAGACACTAAGGAAAGAAATCAAAGATGACATAAACAGATGGAGAGATAGTTCATGTTCAAGGGTAGGAAGAATCAACATTGTGAAAATGACCATACTACCAAATGCAATCTACAGATTCAGTGCAATCCCTATCAAATTACCAATGGCATTTTTTTCACAGAGAAATTTCACAATTCATATGGAAACACAAAAGGCCCCGAAAAGCCAAAGCAGTCTGAGAAAGAAGAATGGAGCTGGAGGAATCCACCTTCCTGACTTCAGTTATACTACAAAGCTACAGTCATCAAGACAGTATGGTACTGGCACAAAAACAGAAATACAGACCAATGGAACAAGATAGAAAGCCCAGAAATAAACCCATGCATCTATGGGTACCTTATTTTTGTCAAAGGAGGCAAGAATATACAATGGGGCAAAGATAGCCTCTTCAATAAATGGTGCTGGGAAAACTGGACAGCTACATGTAAAAGAATGAAATCAGAACACTTCCTAACACCATACACAAAGATAAACTCAAAATGGATTAAAGACCTAAGTGTAAGACCAGAAACTGTAAAACTCTTAGAGGAAAACATAAGCAGAACACTCGATGACATAAATCAAAGCCAGATCCTCTATGACCCACCTCCTAGAGTAACAGAAATAAAAACAAAAGTAAACAAGTGGGACCTGATTAAACTTAAAAGTTTTTCTCAGCAAAGGAAACTATAAGCAAGGTGAAAAGACAGCCCTCAGAATGGGAGAAAATAATAACAAATGAAACAACTGACAAAGGATTAATTTCCAAAATATGCAAGCAGCTCATACAACTCAATACCAGAAAAACAAACAACCCAATCAAAAAGTGGGGAAAAGACCTAAACAGACATTTTTCCAAAGAAGATATATAGATGGCTAACAAACACATGAAAAGATGCTCAGCATCGCTCATTATTAGAGAAATGCAAATCAAAACTGAGACAAAAAAAAAAAACCCAAGAAACTAAATGAGATATCACCTCACACCAGTCAAAATGGCCCTCATCCAAAAGTCTACAAACAGTAAGTGCTGGAGAGGCTGTGGAGAAAAGGGAACACTCACTGTTGGTGGGAATGTAAATTGATACAGCCACTATGGAAGACGGTATGGCGATTCCTTAAAAAACTAGGGGTAAAACCACCATATGACCCAGCAATCCCACTCCTAGCCACATACCCTGAGGAAACGAAAATTGAAAAAGACACAGGTATCCCATTGTTCATTGCAGCACTGTTTACAATAGCTAGAACATGGAAGCAACCTAGATGTTCATCAACAGATGAATGGATAAAGAAGTTGTGGTACCTGTATACAATGGAATATTACTCAGCCATAAAAAGGAACACATTTGAGTGCGTTCTGATGAGGTGGATGAACCTAGCACCTATTATGCAGAGTGAAGTGAGTCAGAAAGAAAGATAAATATCGTATTCTAACACATATATACAGAATCTAGAAGAATGCTACTGGAGAACTTACTTACAGGGCAGTAATGGAGAAACAGGCATGGAGAATAGACTTGTGGATATGGGGAGGGGGAGCAGAGGGTGAGATGTATGCAAACAGTAACATGGAAATTCACATTACCACATGTAAAATAGATAACCAACGGGAATTTGCTGTCTGGCTCAAGAAACTCAAACAGGAGCTCTGTATCAACCTAGAGGGGTGGGCTGGGGAGGGAGATGGGAGGGAGGTTCAGAAGGGAGGGGACATGTGTATACCTACGGATATAGGGGCTTCCCTTATAGCTGAGTTGGTAAAGAATCCACCTGCAATGTAGGAGACCCTGGTTTGATTCCTGGGTCAGGAAGATCCGCTGGAGAAGGGATAGGCTACCCATTCCAGTATACTTGGGCTTTCCTGGTGGCTCAGCTGGTAAAGAATCCGCTTGCTATGCGGGAGACCTGGGTTCGATCCCTGAGTTTGGAAGATCCCCTGGAGAAGGGAAAGGCTACCCACTCCAGTATTCTGGCCTGGAGAATTCCATGGACTGTATAGTCCATGGGGTCGCAAAGAGTTGGACGTGACTTTCACTTTCATGGCTGATTCATGTTGAGGTTTGACAGAAAACAACAAAATTCTGTAAAGCAATCATCCTTGAATAAAAAAATAAAAGAATGTTGAAAATGAAGTGCAAGAATTAGGAACAATCACAGATATTACAGAAAAGAGAAAAATCAAAGCTAACCACATGCATATCGTCTAGAATTATCTCTCTTGTCTTTGGTAGGATTCACACATTAGTCCATTTGTTCATTAATACTATAATCATTCTTGAGTACCTGTAGCTCGGGCTCAGAGATGAACAGGAGAGAATAGTCCTTGCCATCGAGAAGCTTAAAAAGGAATGGACATTTAAGTGAGTGATCATCTGGGGAATAACAAAGTCCGTGACTGTAGAAGTGTGGGACGCTGTCAATTACAAAGAAGCAAACCTAACCCAGATCAGGGAGGGGGTCTGAAAAAGTTCCCAGAGGAACTCTCCAATCTGACACATGAAGGATGAGTTAGCCAGGTCAGGGGGAGGGGAATGAATGACTGTGAATCCTGGGTGACAGTGCCTGGTGCAGTCAAAGAACCGAATTTCAGGACAGCTGAGGAACAGAGCAAGGGAGGAGCAGGAGCGAAAGAAGAGACTTTGGAGGGAACTGCCTTAGAAGCTGTAATTGAGCTTCATCCTAAAATCAGTGGGAAGCAGGGAAGTGATATGGTGAGGTTTCCATGTTGAAAGATGACTCCCTACATTGTAGAGATGACCTGGAGAAGAAAAAGATTGGCAGCAAGGAGACCAGGTTGGGGAATGGTGAGAGACAATGAAAGCTTGGACTCTTGCTTCATCTGCTGAAATGGAGTCAAGATGACGGATGCTCTTAGAGCAATGATGTCGTGAGAAGACAGAGTCTGGACTAGTTGTAGCACATTACTTCTCTCTGGAGAAGGGAATGGCTACTCACTTCAGTATTCTTGCCTGGAAAAATCACATGGACAGAGGAGCCTGGCAGGCTACAGCCCATGCAGTCGTAAGAGTTGGACACAACTGAGCAACTAAACCAACACCACTCTGTCCCCTTACTTGCACATGATTATTTTGCAGTATGCAGAGGTCTTTCCTTTACCACCCATTGTTACATACATGCTTGCATCCAGTCAGCAAATATTAATCACCTGCTGTATTCCAGATACTGTCCAAGATGGTAGGCATACAGCATAGCACAGGAAACAAGATTCCTACTCTAGCGGAGATTCCCATTCTGTTTCAGGAACACAGAGTGTATACCAGTAATCCTATTCATCCCCAAGGTAATTTCAGAGAGTTATGAGAGCTATCCGGGTAATAAAATGTAGCAATATGTTCAGGAGGAGGACAGTTATAGGGAAGTGTGCATAGGAAGGTCAGGTAATGCCTGATGTAGGGAAGAAGGACCTCACCAGGCTAAGGGCAGGGCCTTTCAGGCCAAGGCAAAAGAAGGTACGAGCACTGAAGCAGACAGAAAGTGGATGGTGGACTGACCTGCGGACTGAAGTGACCGGAAAAGGGGGAAGAAAAGGAGGATGAGTAAGAATGAAGACAGAGGACTAGGCAGGGCTTGGTAAGCCTGAGTAAGAACCTTGGATTCTATTCTGAGAGCAACGTGAAGTCACAAGGAAAGATGTCAAGCAGGAGGGTGATGGTAGGGGATGTGGTACCAAGAATTCTGTTTCAACCATGTAATACTAGACATGCAAGTTGGATAAAAAAGTTCAGGTGCTGAGTGGGTAATTGGAAATGGAAATCAGAGAGGAAGTCAGGACAAGAAAAAGAGATTTGCAAGCCTTCAGCATATGGGTAATAGGAGCCGTAGACCTGGCAGTGACTAGTTGGAGAAGAGAAGTCCGTGGTTGTAGCCTTGGACCACACTGACGTTTTGAAGGGGAGTCAGCCAAGGCTCTGGGGTCGGGGGTGGGGGGGCGCTCATAGGTGAAGTGAGAAAGCCAGGGGAGTAACCAGGACCATGTGATGCTGCTGAAGCCACAGGAAGAGGTCGTTTCACGGAGGAGCTGGGCCACTGAGTCAGGTGCTGCTGAGACATCACAGAAGAGGACAAGAGAAGGTGAGGTGTGAAACTGAGAAGACTGACCTCTTGGGGGCTTTGATAAAAGCAGCTTATTTGAGGTAACACAAAACCTACTTAACACAGGCTCAGGATGGAATGAGAAGCGAGACTACGCCAACAAGTCTGAACAACTCTTGAGGATTTTCTTTCCTTTGAAATGGGGGCAGAGAAAGGGAGTGGTACCTGGTGAAGTTATGGAACCCACAGAGGATTTGAAGATGGGAGATAGTAAACGTGCTGCGATGCCAGTGGTCCTGGAGAGAGAGACATTGATGTCACAGGAAGAGGAAGGGTAAATTCAGGGACAGGTTCCTTAAGTGAGAGCATGGGTGTAGGACCCAGAGCTCCAGAATAGGCGTTGATTGCTGGTAGGAGGAGGAGGAGCCGACGGGATGCCCAAGGACGGGGCTCATCACCTCTGTGTCCTCAATAAAGAGACTGACAGTAGAAAACAGCCAAGACTGCAGATACTTCTTGGGAGACCCTAAGAAAAGAAGGGTCTAGATTTTCCCATTTGTTTGGGGTTTTTCCCATTTGGAGAGATGGCAGACATTCTCCATCTTTGGCCCCGGACTTTGGGTCTTTTCCTACAGGCTGTGGGGAGGGAGGAGCCCAGCTGATAACCAGGTTGTATGTTACACTGGCTTCCTCTTTCCTGATGTTCAGTAATCAGACTGCCTCCCAAAAGCCAGGGGCAAGGGGGAATTGGACAAAGAGTGTTGGTGATTTCTTGGTAGTTCATGGTCAGTAAATAAACCATGAAGGTGTAACCCTGAGTCCACTCATCTGATAAGACACTTCTTGACCTTTCCTCCTTAGGCCAGTTATAAGAGAAAGCAGCTCTGGAGTTGAAATGTCTCCTTTCTCCTTTTAGCATTGTAGGGATCCGCAGCTGGAGCAGGTCAGCTTAGTCAGGGCTGTGTTCTATCCCAGGCAAAGGCCGCCCATCTTCCCAGAAGGATATTTTAAATATTATTCTTGACAATGGTTGGTGAAGGAAATGGAAACTTTTATTCTATTATTCTTGCCTGGAAACTTCCCTGGACAGAGGAGCCTTGTGGTCTACCATCCATGGGGTCGCAAAGAGTCAGACACGACTGAGCGCGCACACACACTCACCCCGTCAATGGTAATGAGTGCCAATCATTCCCTTCATTATCTCAGGTTAGTGACACATGACTAACTCTGTGTCATCTCAAGACATCCCCCAGGTGAGGGGGTGGTTTCAGAAAAAAAGGAAGTGAACTGTGTCTGGTTTCATTATGAAGCTGGGACCTGTATCTATCCTTATGCCGCCTGGGCAGGACACACACAGCGCAGAACAGAAATCTTGAAATCTCTTCCATCACTAAACATCCTCTTGTCTTAGATAGTTCTCAGTAGGAGAAATAAGCAAACACGGTAAATATTTATTCTGAGCTTCCTTTCCGAATTGACCAAGCAGATTTCAGCACAGCATACACAGGGAGTCAGTTCCTAAAGGTCATCTTGTATTGAGTTAGTTTTCATCTTGACTGCCCTCTGCTTTGTAAGCTTAGTACAATTTAAGGATTACAAAAAAATCTCTCGAGCACAGTTCTCTTTCATGTGTTCTTTTGTTACTGAGGGGATAAGCAGAAGGAAAGAATTTAAAAAAACAACAACAAGGAATTCAAGCTGAGAGAGTTGACATTTAATAATAGAAATCAGTGTCAAGACCTATGGTTGTATCCAAATAAAGAAATCAGCTTCACAAATAGAAAATTCAGGACATAGAAGGCAATAGCAAAATGTGAAAAATTCTCATAAGACTAACTTTCCACAAGCTCAATCTGTCAGTGATGGGAAGAAGCTGCCCAAAATGTTAACGAAATTGTGGTTTGCACTATAGGACTAAGAAGAGGGTAGATAGTTCTGTCTACTCATCACAGTTAAAATGATGCTGAATTTGAGATCACATTTTGGTGGATATATTGGCAAATGTATTGTTTATTGCATGGTATTAGCTTTAAATGATTGTTTTTTAACGGAGAGCTTTTTTTATTTTGAAAGACAATGGCTTGAGACAACGACAGAAAATTTGAAACCATGTCCCAAGTGACATTTGGAGGAAACTGAAAACAATTACCTGGAGAAAAGACTTGGGGTAAAAAAAGAAAGATGGATCCATGCCTGTTCCCTAACCTGTGTGTGGGTGTTATTGCTCCGGTGACCCTGGAGGGCAGACCAGTATTTTTAGGCTATAGGGAGGCAGATTTGCCTGAGAGAGAACTCTAATGTTAGATGCAGTGATGTTGTGCCTATAATTCCCCAAAATGGAACTGACTGTTTCAGAAATAGTAGCTTTCTTCTCGCTGGAGATACTTAATCAGAATCAACCACTTGGTGGTCAAGCCTTTGATGGTGGCTTATACCATCTGGCCCTTAAAATGCCTCTCAGCTTGTGATAGTGTTGATGGGTGTTTATTTCGTGGGGCATGTAGGTTTGCTTTTCATTAACCATCTACTGGATTAAAATAATGAGTTCTGCAGGTCAAGTGAGAAGAGCTGGCCACTTCTCCCATGCTGCTGTTGACACATGAGGATAATTTGATGAAATAAATATCTATGAAATATTTTAGTGTTTTTGAAACTTTGGCTGCAAATTATGAAAAGGTCTTTTTCTGGTCAGTCCTTATCTCAGGGAAGAAAAGAGAAATCATTGACTACGGACTGAGCACAATGAGCTGCCACCCTATTTTCCTCTCCCTCTTCTGAAGATGGGGTGCTTTAGCACGGAGCTCTGGAAAGAGCAGAAAGCCCAGAGTTGGTGGAGTTCATTAACTCCAAGCAAAAATGTTGGTGCAATCCATTGTTACTGTGATAGACGGTAAACCTTCAGGATTTTGAAGCTTTGAGCCCCAAATTTGGGAATTTAAAATCTAAAAATAAGAACTTTTAAAAACAGATGTTGATGATTAAAACTAGGAAACTTGCCCCATCCTTCACTTTCCTTCTCGTTCCGTTGGTAACAGTAGAATTACCACCCCCATCCACAGATAAAAGGACTAAAAAAACAGGAAACAACATCAAATAGTTTTAAATTACTTTGGGAAACTCCTGAAAGTGGGTGTAACATGTACGGGCCTTTAAAAATGAATCATATTTATGCATTTGATGTGCAGCTACTTAATTGCTTCTCACCGTTCACCCCAACGTTCACTGGTGTTTGTCTCTTCCCAACTACGCGTGGTCCTTCCTTGATGTGTCTTAACTGCTGCTGGGTTTGTTCCCGCTGGTACCATCAAGTTGTTAAACTCGCTGCTGGTAAATATGTTACAAAGTATGTATGAAGAAAGAGACCACAAGAGATGAAAGAATCTGGGTGATTTTTTTTTTTTTTAGTGAAGATTTTTCTCAGTTAGCCAATAGCAAGATCCTAATGTATTTGGCTGCAGAGAAGCGAGATGGGAAAAGATTTAGCTACCCAGGTTCTGCATGATTTCTCCAAAACAACAGTGAAGGAAACCTTTGTTGCATAAGCGCCTTGATATTCTGAAAGCCCCTTGCAGCCACCTCAGCTTCCTCACCCAGGGGGTCAAGTGTCTGCAACATCAGGGTGTGTGACCCCCAGTGCCCCCCACAGGCTGCCTAGTCCTGATCTTGGTGACCAGGGACCCTGGCCCTAACCTGAGTGCAGCTTGGGGCAAGGGCACATGTGAGACTCACGTGCCATACATTTAAAGATTAGAATGTTCTAAATCAAGCTCATAGCCTGGGTGTATGAAATGTGTACTATCCTTCACCATGATACAATGACCTTTCAGAGGCCAGCTCTGAGTTTAGAATTCACAGTCTCCTTGGAGTTCCCATCTGGAGCGTGGTGGTTCAGGGTGAGCTGGTGCATGCCCTGCTCCTTCATCCTTGCCCCTTGTCCTCCCATCCCCCAACTGCATCCTACTCTACAGGGGCCTGGATGCATGCACAGGGACCCCCCAACGCACTCAGCCAAGGTATATCTGCATTTCCTTAAACAGTTGCTACTTGGCTGTTTTTATTTTTTTTTTCCATTTATTTTTATTAGTTGGAGGCTAATTACTTTACAATATTGTAGTGGTTTTTGTCATACATTGACATGAATCAGCCATGGATTTACATGTGTTCCCCATCCCGATCCCCCCTCCCACCTCCCTCCCCATCCCCCCTCTGGGTCTTCCCAGTGCACCAGGCCTGAGCACTTGTCTCATGCATCCCACCTGGGCTGGTGATCTGTTTCACCCTTGATAATATACATGTTTTGATGCTGTTCTCTCGAAACATCCCACCCTCGCCTTCTCCCACAGAGTCCAAAAGTCTGTTCTGTACATCTGTGTCTCTTTTTCTGTTTTACATATAGGGTTATCGTTAACCATCTTTCTAAATTCCATATATATGCGTTAGTATACTGTATTGGGCTTTATCTTTCTGACTTACTTCACTCTGTATAATGGGCTCCAGTTTTATCCATCTCATTAGAACTGATTCAAATGAATTCTTTTTAATGGCTGAGTAATATTCCATGGTGTATATGTACCACAGCTTCCTTATCCATTCGTCTGCTGATGGGCATCTAGGTTGCTTCCATGTCCTGGCTATTATAAACAGTGCTGCGATGAACATTGGGGTGCACGTGTCTCTTTCAGATCTGGTTTCCTTGGTGTGTATACCCAGAAGTGGTATTGCTGGGTCATATGGCAGTTCTATTTCCAGTTTTTTAAGAAATCTCCACACTGTCTTCCATAGCGGCTGTACTAGTTTGCATTCCCACCAACAGTGTAAGAGGGTTCCCTCTTCTCCACACCCTCTCCAGCATTTATTGCTTGTAGACTTTTGGATAGCAGCCATCCTGACTGGCGTGTAATGGTACCTCGTTGTGGTTTTGATTTGCATTTCTCTGATAATGAGTGATGTTGAGCATCTTTTCATGTGTTTGTTAGCCATCTGTATGTCTTCTTTGGAGAAATGTCTGTTTAGTTCTTTGGCCCATTTTTTGATTGGGTCATTTATTTTTCTGGAATTGAGCTGCAGGAGTTGCTTGCATACTTTTGAGATTAATCCTTTGTCTGTTTCTTCATTTGCTATTATTTTCTCCAAATCTGAGGGCTGTCTTTTCACCTTGCACTTGGCTGTTTTAGCCGTCATACAGGTGGAGTAGCCCACTCTAAGGAGGATGGAGGGACTTCCCTCGTGGTCCAGTGGTTAAGACTTCTCCTTCCAATACACGAGGTACAGGTTCCATCCCTGGTCCAGGAGCAAAGATCCCACATGCCTCATGGCCACAAAAACATAGAGCAGAAATAATATAGTGACAAATTTAATAAAGACTTTAAAAACGGTCCACATAAAAAAAATCTTTTTAAAAATAAAATACAAATAAAGAGGATGGACTGGGGGAAAGTCCTGCATTGATGCTGGAAGCTCACTTGGGTGGGACACTCCGAGGCACTGAAAAGCAGGGAGGGTCATGGGTTTGAGGCGGGGTCAAGGGCAAGGGTCCTCGGCCTGGCTTCCGGAGTTGTGCTGCCCGTGGGGGAGCCCTGTGGACCCTGCTGCACCTTTGTTTCCTCGTGGTGGCGATTACTTCCCTCCACACAGAGGCAGCTCCTGCCTGGACTCCCAGGGTCAGGGTGAGTGGGTGCATCACCCGGAGGTGCCCTGTGCTTCTGGGCATGGCAGGCGCAGGGGCGGGCTCAGTTCTGAGGTTTCAGGAAAGCATTTTGCCTCAAGTTTGTGGGTCCAGCTTCTCCTTCAAGCTTTGTTCTTTTCCTCTTCTGCATCCTCTCCTTGCCACGCACACCTGCATCTCTACCTCGGGACCCAGATTTGAAAACTGCTCTTGTTAGCAGACTCACAGACATAGAGAACAGACTGTGGTTTCCGAGGGGGAATGGGGTAGGGGAGGGATGGAGGAGAAGTTTGGGATTAGCAGATGCAAACTGCTGTATATAGAGAATGGATAAGCAACAAGGTCCTACTCCACAGCACAGGGAACTATGTTCAATATCCTGTGATAAATCATAATGGAAAAGAATATATATATGGGCTTCCCTGATAACTCAGCTGGTAAAGAATCCTCCTGACATGCAGGAGACCCTGGTTCAATTCCTGGGTGAGGAAGATCCTCTGGAGAAGGGAAAGGCTACCCACTCCATTGGGCTTTCCTGGTGGCTCAGCTGGTAAAGAATCCACCTGCAATGTGGGAGACCTGGTTTCGACCCCTGGGTTGGGAAGATCCCCTGGAGAAGGGAAAGGCTACCCACTCCAGGATTCTGGCCTGGAGAATTCCATGCGGGCTTCCCTGGTGGCTCAGATGGTAAGGAATCTGCCTGCAAAGCAGGAGACTTGGGTTCCATCCCTGGGTCAGGAAAATCTCCTGGAGAAGGGCAAGGCAACCCACTTCACTATTCTTGCTGGGAAATCCCAGGGACAGAGGAGCCTGGCGGGCTGTAGTCCATGGGGTCGCAAAGAGTCAGACACAACTGAATGACTAACACCTGTCTTCACTTCATGGATAACTGAATCATTTTCTGTACAGCAGAAATTAACACAACATTGTAAATTAACTATACTTCAACTCTCAAAAGGCTTTTTAAAAAACTGCCCTTGTTTAGAGTTCATCACCCAGCCCCTCCTCTTGCCCTCTATAGAATAAGAGACCTTCTCAATAAAATTGCAAGGAATTTGAACACTCCATGGAAATAAAATCCCAAGACCCTTGACACCTGAAGGTTATAAATTAAAAGTCCCGTGGGTTGTGTGCTTCCCAGTTTGGCCACATTCTCAGTCACTGACCAAGCCGCGTCCCCTCTCCACGCCTCTGTCTGCATCTACGAAACTGGAATGGCAACTCATGCCTGCTTCTGGTACTTCAAATGGATGCTTTCAGGACAAATTTCTAAGTACATATACAAAGAGCGCGAAGAGCAATCAGAATAACTCATCACACCCCTTTCCCATAGAACTTCATCTAACTCTCCAAGAGCTTTTTTGTATTACCAAGAAATATGATTCAAATTTACCCTAAGTTGTCAGAAAAGCGTGAAATCTGTTTCTAACAGATGTTCCCCGTGCTCCCCCAAATGTAAACATGTTTGCGAGATGATCGTAAGACAACCTGTTTACGCAGGGAAGTAGTTAAAAAAGCAAACACCAAAGCATCAGCCAGAGCAGTCATTGTGATCAAAGTGCCTCAATTATTAGGGTGTAAAGGGAACTGATGACTCAACTTAGCACCACCGCGGTCTCCAGATTTCAGTTTCATAACAAGAGTTTCTTTTCAGGAATATTCTTCATTGACACACAAATCCGATTTTCTTTCTAAAATGTTTCTCGATTTTTGTCAAACCGAAATGACAGGATCCCTTCAAAAGATGACTTCAATACCCGTATCATGCTCACATGAGAGTCATGTGGATATCCTTGGCCATGGAGAGCTGGGGTTTTCACTTCCTGGGATCTTGGTGCCCAGAAAAGGGACCAGGTCTTCTGCCCAGCGACTCCTGGCTCGCAGCTCCTACACCTCCCCAGTTAGTCAGACGCAACACAGAAAGTCCAGACTGCATGGTGGTAGGAAGTGACTTTCTGAATCAATCAAAGTGTGATATTTTGATCCTTTCACATGCATGGGTATTCTGGGCAAGTGCATGTTTCAATGAGTGACTCATGGATCAATATGCAAAGTAGGTCTCTGACTGCTGGCTGGCTGGCTGGAAATAAGTTTTTAAACCTGAAACAAAATGCAGTCCAGTAAAGAATAAAATTAGAACTTGTATCAGGTTTAGCAGTTTTTGGGGAAAATAATCACCCCTGTCCCCCAAAGTAATGTACATCGGGAGTGTACAAAGTAATGTACACCCTTCCTGAAGTGGAAAGGTGTAGGTAGACGTGTCTCTGTGAAAACCTGTAAGAAGTCTCGCCTAACAGGAAGGTTCTTTTGTAAAGGTTCATTCAAAACTCCTTTAGGATGTGGTCTCCTATTGAAGCGAAACTTTAAATTCTTTTACTCTGGGGATGGTGACGTCAGACTCTGTGGCATTTTTGCCTAATGATGTCCACTTGAATAGACAGACCTAAGGGGCCAGGCTGAGGACTTATTTTTCTAGCATCTCTTCTGTGGAAGTGGGTTCATGTTTCACCGTGTATCCTGCAGTCTCTGCGGTACAATCATTGCGTGACTGTCGGCAAGGGCAGGAAGGCCTCCGAGACTGTGGCCCCCAAGGGGAGGACCACCCAGGGAGGAGGGACTGCTAGTGTGGGCTCTTGGCATTTGCACTTCGATTTCAGTGCTGGGTTTCTGTGCGAACATCTACCTATGCTCTTTCAGAATACTTAAGACTCCAATCCACGTACACACCAACACACACACACACACACACACACAAATTATTATAATTAACAAACAAGTTTAGGATTGTGGGATAAAAGGTATTAGGATAAAAAGATCAATGTACAAAAATCAATGTTATTCCTATAAACGAGCAGTGGAACACTCTGAAAATAAAATAGCTCTCTTTACAACAGTATCAAAAAAAGAATGAAATGCTCAGGAATAAATTTAACAAAAGAAATGCAAGATTTATACACTGAAAGCCACAGAACACTAGAGAAAGCAATTAAGAAGACCTGAGTAAGTGGGAGACAGCCACTGTTCACGGAGCAGAAGACTTGCCGTTGTTAAGATGGGAATACCACCAAACTGATAAACATATACATTCAGCATAATCCCTATCAAAAGTCCAGGTAGCTCTTTGCAGAAATTGACAGGCTAATTTTTTTTTTAATTGGAGTATTGTTGATTTGCAATGTTGTGTTAGTTTCTGGTATACAGAAGAATGATTTTATATATATGTATATTCTTTCCTATTAAATACTACCAGACATTGAGACAGGCTAATTTTAAAATTTGTGTGGAAATGCAGGGGACCCAAAATAGCTACATCAGTATTGAAAAAGAATAACAAAGTTGGAGAACTCAGTTTCTGATTTCAAAACATACTACATAGCTACAGTAATGAAAACAGCATAGTCATAGGATGGACAGTGGTATAGAATCAATAGTCTAGAAATAAATTCTTAGGTTTGTGGTCAAAGTTTTTCAGCAAAGATGCCAGCACTATTAGATAAGAAAGAATAGTCTTTTTTCAACAAATGGTTCTAGAATAACTAATATTCACATGCAAAAGAATAAAGTTGAACTCCTACGTTATACAACATACAAAAACTCTGATTGGATCATAAATGTAAGAGTTAAAACTATAAAACTCTTAGAAGAAACAGGAGTAAATCTTTGTGACCTGGATTAGGCAACAATTTCTTAGACATGACCAAGTACAAGATAACAACAACAACAAAAATGTATAATTGTAATTTCATAAAATTCTTCTATGCTTGAAAGGAAACCATTAAGAAAATGAAAAGAAACCCTCAGAATGGGAGAGGATATTTGCAAAACACGCATCTGATCAAGAATTTGTATGCAGAATATATAAAGAATTCTTACTAGTTAACAGTCAAAAGACAAATAATCCAATTAAGTAAGGAGCAAGAAATTAAAATAGGCATTTCTCCAAAAAAGACATGCAAACGGCCCACAAGTGCATGGAAAGACGCTCAGCACCATGCGTCCCTGAGGCAGGCTCAGTCGTGCCTGATGCTTTGAGACCCCGGGGACTGTAGCCCATCAAGCTCCTCTGTCCATGGAGTTTTTCAGGCAATAATACCTGGGCGGGTTGCCATTTCTTCCCCCGGGGGATCTTCCCTCCCCAGGGATCAATCGCCTTGGCAGGTGGATTCTTTACCACTGGTGCCACCTGGGAAGCCCTGTTAGTCATTAGGGAAACACAACTTAAAACCACAATGAAATAATCACTTTAGCCCACTAGGATGGCTGAAGATAAAAAGAAAATAGTAATAATAAGTGTTGGCAAGAATGTGGAATAATCTAAACTCATATGCATTGCTGATGGGATTGTACAGCTGTTTTGGAAGACAGTTTGACAGCTCCTCAAAATGGAGATGAGTTTGAGTAAACTTCTGGAGATAGTGAGGGACAGAGAAGTCTGTCGTGCTGGAGTTCGTGGGGTTGCAAACAGCTGGACACGACTTAGTGACTGAATGACAGCAAAGTGTTAAATACAGAGTTACCAGATGAAATCCTTAAGATGTGTTATATATGCAGAAAGAGTGAGATTTATTTTAAGGCATTATCTGAGAGTCCCTTGGACTGCAAGGAGATCCAACCACTCCATCCTAAAGGAGCTCAGTCCTGGGTGTTCATTGGAAGGACTGATGCTGAAGCTGAAACTCCAGTACTTTGGCCACCTCATGCGAAGAGTTGTCTCATTGGAAAAGACGCTGATGCTGGGAGGGATTGGGGGCAGGAGGAGAAGGGGATGACAGAGGATGAAATGGCTGGATGGCATCACTGACTCGATGGACATGAGTTTGAGTAAACTCTGGGAGTTTGTGATGGACAGGGAGGCCTGGCGTGCTGCGATTCATGGGGTCGCAAAGAGTCAGACACGACTGAGCGACTGAACTGAACTGAACTGATCTACCATAGTCATGAAAACTGGCAAGTCCAAAATCTGCAGGCTAGGCCAGCTAGGGTAAAGACCCAGGGTGGAGCTGATTTGCACTTCATGTCTGAAGCTGTCAGAATTTCCTCTTCCTTGGGAGAGATCAGTCTTTTTCTTAAGGCCGTCAACTGATTTCACCCATTTTATCTAGTGTAATTTACTTTACTCAAATCTACTGATATAAACGTTAGTCTCATCTAAAAATTACCTTCACAGCAATATTTTAACATGCTTGGCCAAATGTATGGGTACCATGGCATAGCCAAGTTAAAAATAAAATTTGTCATCACACTCAGTATTTACACTTCCAGGTATATTTCCTAAAGAATTGAAAAACATATGTCTACGTATATCCAGCTCTGCATCATTTATATCATTTATGATAGCCAAAAAGTGTGAAGAACCCAAAGGTCCATCATCTAATAAATGAATCAACAGAATGTGATACATACACACAATGGATTATTATTTAGCCATAAAAAGAAATGGACTAATAATACATATTACAACATGGATGAAGCTTGAAAACATTATGCTAAGTAAATCCAGATAGAAAAGGCTGCCTAGTGTATGGTTTCATTTATATTAAATATTTCATTTATATGAATAGGCAAATCCATAGAGACAGGAATTAGATTAGTGATTGCCAAGGGCTGGGAGTGGGAAGGGGGTCCAGGAAGGAAGAAATGTGCAGTGATTGTTAATGCGTATGGGATCTCCTCTTAGGGTGATGAAAATGTTCTGAAATTAGATAGTAGTGTCAGTGGCATGCACGTCTCCAGGAATAAACTAAAAGCCATTGAACTATGCCCTTCAAAAGTGTGCATTTTATGGTATGTGAATTAGATCTCAGTTAAGTTTAAAAAGATACTTAAGACTGCAAATGTAAGTGGTCTTGACTGCACAATAAACAGCATCAAGCATTGCTTCTAGAGTGGACAATGTATGCTGGGTCTCATTAATGAAGAGTTAGACGGGGAACCGGAGAAGACAATGGCACCCCACTCCAGTACTCTTGCCTGGAAAATCCCATGGACGGAGGAGCCTGTTGGGCTGCAGTCCATGGGGTTGCTAAGAGTCGGACTCGACTGAGTGACTTCTCTTTCACTTTTCACTTTCATGCATTGGAGAAGGAAATGGCAACCCACTCCAGTGTTCTTGCCTGGAGAATCCCAGGGACGGGGGAGCCGGGGGGGGGGGGGGGGTGCCGTCTATGGGGTCGCACAGAGTCGGACACGACTGAAGCGACTTCGCAGCAGAGGGGGAACATGGGAACCACTATATACTAGGCCCCTCTGTGTCTCCCAGGCGGCACAGTGGTGAAGAACCCACCAGCCAATGCAGGAGACACAGAGGCGCGGGTTCGATCCCTGGGTCGGGAAGATTCCCTGGAGGAGGAAATGGCAACCACTCCAGTATTCTTGCCTGGAGAATCCCGTGGACAGCGGAGCCTGGTGGGCTACAGTCCACGGGTTTGAGAAGAGCCAGACACGGCTGAGCACAAAACAGCCTTCTGTGTCTCAGGAACTGTGTTTATCAGCTCATTCAATCATCCTTAAAAAAAGAAAAAGAAAAAACATATAGGTTGGTATTATCATCCCTATTTTTTCATATTAGGAAATTGAGCTTTCCTTTAAAATAGTTGGCCGGGGACTTCCTTGACGGTGCAGTGATTAAGATTTCACCTTCCAGGTGGGGTGATTTGGGAGAGTGGCGTGGACACACATACATTACCATATGTAAAGTAGACGGCTAGTGGGGATTTGCTATATGATACAGGGTGCTCAAACCTGGTGCCCTGCGGCCACCTGAAGGGGTGGGATGGGGAGGGAGGGGGGAGAGAGGTTTAAGAGGGAGGGGACGTAGGTATGCTTGTGGCTGATTCATGTTGTTACACGGCAGAAACCAACACAACATTGTAAGCCAGTTATCCTCCAATTAAATAGAAACTAGAATTGTTTTAATGGTCCACATGAAAAAATATGTTAAAAATAATAAAAAATAAAATAGTTGGCCTAAGTCTGTCAATTTAGTAAACTGGGATTAGACCCCCATCTGTCTGTCTTCAGGCTTATAGTCTTCCCATTGTACCTACTGCTTCCATAGGGGAAACCCTGTCCCAACTGGGCCGAGACTGCAGACCCTGTTGCTTTGAACCATGGACAGGTGAATCCCACGGGGCAAAGGGATGAAAGGGACAAGGGTGCTTTTAGAGGAAAAACTAATAAATACAAAAGTCAAGATTGTTACTTTTATAGTAAAGAGAGAATATGAATTTTTTTTTTTAATTATAAGAGTTCACAAAGGACCAAGAAGGAAAGAGACAGGATGGAGGGGAGAGAGCAGGATTTATGACCACAAATCCAAGAGCAGACCCCAAGACCGTCCAGGGAAAGGCAGGTCCAGGAGAGACTGGGAGAGGTCGAGTATTCCCAGAGCAGCAGGCTGGCTTGGGAGAGGCACGGCTGTGTTCGCGGTAACTGACCAGAAGCCTGGTAGGGGTGCTCCTGAGACCAAAACAAGAAAGGCCATTTTTCACCGAGACTAGACTGACACCAGAGGAAGTCACTTGGGATGCTCCAGCGGCCAGGATCCAATGCAGAGACCCAGGCACGAAGGGAGCTGTTGTTGAAGCTCATTTACAGCAGGGGTTTTTAACCTGGGGTCTGTGGATGCTTAGGCTTCCAACGGCCCTTGAACCGCTCCTGTTACATGGAAAGGTTTTGCGTTTATTTGTGCATCTTTTTATGAGGAGAGAGTTATTAGGTTTTTAAAGGGCCTGTGATGGGCGAAAGGTTTTAAAAAATCAGCTTCAGTGTTTCTCTTAAAGTGCCAGGCTCATTTTCTGGCTGTGTGATAGATTGTGTGAAATGGTCTGGCACTCCTAATTTTTGGAATAAAAATGAATTCTTAGTGAATGATCTCACTGCCTGCAGTGCTGTCTGATTCTGTCCTGGCATTTGATAGAACTTGTTCGGGGATTAGGTAAGACAGGATGTTGGTACATTTCAGGTCATTAAACCAAGGAAGGCAGAAAAAAAAGAAATCTTGCTAAGTATATTGTGGAGTTGAACTAAATGCTGAGTAGCTAAGAGATGTTCTTTGTGCATTATGCCTACACTTTTGAACCCTTAAGAGTAGACTGAGGTGGTGGAGAAAGCTCCACTGCATTAAGAAATGCAATGCATTAGTTAATGCCTGTCTTTCCAAGAAATATTGTTTTACTTGTCCTTTTACAGAGGAGGTGTGGAAGGTTGTGGTGTTCTAGGTTGTGTAACATTTTTGTAAGTGGATACAACTAGTATGAGCTTCCCAGGTGGCTCAGTCCTAAAGAATCTGTCTGACAAGAAGGAAACAGTAGCTAGATCCCTGGTTGGGAAGATCCCCTGGAGAAGGAAATAGCAACTCACTCCAGTATTCTTGCTTGGAGAATTCCATGGACAGAGAAGCCTGGCAGGCTTATAGTGCGTGGGGGTCGCAAAAGAGTTAGACATGACTTAGAGACTAAACAACAACAATAGTGTAGATCTGAGAGAAACAGCAAAAGTTGCCTTTTCACCTGGTAACCAGCATTCTCACAGTTCTGGTTTCAAGACTAGGAGAATAATGAAAAATATATTACAGGAGACCTCATGTGTATGAAAGGTTTTGTTGAATGGCGTGCTGCCATCCCCTCCTCACTACCCAAAAGGTTATTTTCCACCTGTCTTTTCCTTCAGCTTTTTTCTGGTGTGCCCTTTACTAAGTTGACTGGCAGCCCCAGTCAACACACATGCCCATGTCTACTCCTGCAGAGAGCTTAGTTACTGACTGCCTGATTTCCTGGATGTCTTTGACCTAACAGTGGAAAATATGGTACATGAGCCCTAAATGCCACTTCAGAATCTGCTTTGGGTGTTTTTCTATGTGGGCATTGTCAAGATCATGATGTTCTTCAAAGATCAGGACCCAGAGGAAGATACTGCGTGTACATATCTTCACTGCCATGTCTCATGATAGAGGATAGGTGTCCATGCTTAGAATTCACTTGGAGAGAATAATCTGGGTCATTTTAAAATAAGAAGCCTGATAGTATTTTAAGAAACTGCAATATGAAAAGAGTTTTTAATTCTAGTATACCTCATGAAATGTAACCATTTTAGTGCTAACAAGCTAATCGGCTTTTTGCAAAAATGTCTAAATGGCTGAAGGACCTGCGGCTTTGTCACTTGACTTTGACAGTTTACTGGTAGCACGTGGAAAAGTGGACCTGTTTGCTTTGGGGAGAGGGATGTAGTTTCCGCAGAGTGCAGTGGACAGCAGTGTTGCGGAGGAAAGGGGTGAGCTTTGGAGTCACACTGGCATGGATACAGATCACATGTCATCCCCTCTTACCTCCTCCAGTGTGACCTTGGGCAAGGCACGTTGCCTCTCTGAGCCATGGTTCTCTCATTCACTCGGTAGGCTAATAATACTCATAATATTCCTAACACAGTTCCTAGAATGTGGAAGTTTTGAGTCATTAAAAAGTATGATTATTACTATGCTTAATGATAGGTCAGTATTTATATTCTAAAGCTACAGAAACCCCCGGTATATTTTGGATTGGGTATTTTCCTTTATAGTGAAGTATAGTTGATTTTTTTTTTTTTTCGGGTATACAGCAAAGTGGTTCAGATCTATTCTTCTCAGATTCTTTTCTCTTATAGGTTATTACAAGATACTGAATACAGTTCCTTGTGCTATACAGTAAATCCTTGTTGGTTATCTATTTTATATACAGTAGTGTGTACATGTTAAGACTCTAAATTTAACCCTTCCCCCCGTCCCCTTTGTTATCACATTGTGTGTTTTCAACACTTGTTTCTTTTTAGCTGCTTCTTTTCAGAATTGTCAGTGGCAAATTGTTCTGACTTCACTATCCTCTTAGGGGTGGAAATCTGAACACGCTCTCCACTATATTTTGGGAAGGTAAAACCTTGAGAATCAAAGAAGTGAATTTTCTAACTGGGGTTCTCCAACTAGAGTACCTTGGCATCTGAAATGTGTAAGTGGAAACTTTCAGAAATGTTTTATCTTAATTAATTTTCTCCATCCTGTCTGAAGTGGCTGCTCCCCAGTTCTTTCTCTGTTGCAGAAAAAAAAAGCACATTTCCTCATATCACCTTCCCATGCCACTAGAACAAAACACAAAAGCCACAAGACCTATGATTCAAAGGTCTTCTGCCTCATACAAGTGACTGTTGAAATTCGGTTTGAAATGTATATTCAAAAAAAAAAAACCTCACCTCTGTAGTTTCTTAAAAAATTAACGTCGATGGACCCCTTTCTTTTCAAAGCCCTTCTGGTCATAAAATAGTACGTGAGTACTGTCTTTAGTGTTTCTGAGGATGAATATGGGCTCCAGGACCGCTCACAAGTTAGCATGTTTATCGCTAAAGCTGTCACCAAATTTCTGGTAATATTTTTATACAGCATGGGACCAGCAGAACGTTTGAGATTTAACCTTTTCCAGCAGATGGTAGTCTCAAGATGGAATTTGTAATTTTAGAATTAAGTTTTGAACTCTCGTCTTGTTTTCTGACCACTGTAATTTCTCTTTCTATTCGATTCAGAGGGAAAGAGTGATGGAGTGTGTGTGTATCTGTGTAGATGGACATTATTTATTAACCTTAAAAAACCAATACTGTGACTTTGCACAGAAGGACCAGAGTGGCATTTTGAGGCTCCTGAAAGTCAGATTGGCTCAATGGTATCATCCAGGTACAATCCCATTGTGATGTGAGCAAAATCAGGTTATTTAGCCTGGTGACTCTCCTCAAGTGAAATAGTATAAATACACTGGAGATGATTAGCTTAAAAACACTGTATCCCAGAGCATAATATCTCTGTCCTCTTAAATTTTGGCAGACCTGGATTCTGGTTCAAATAAGAGCAGAAAACAGCTCTTGAATATTTTGTCATGTTTTCTTCTTATCATTCTGAATCCCAGTAAGGTAGGAAGAGGTGATCAGGAGAGGAGAGAATTGACAGCTGGACGCAGGAAGCAATATTGGAAATTGGAAAATCATTAAACCAAACCACTTTTATGTTTCTTAGAAATAATGTAGCTGGTATTAGATTTGGTATGTAGATAAAAATATTTCCACCTGGAGTTGCCTGGGGGGAAGCAAAGAGGGCTTTGCTCATCAAATCTCATTCAAGCCACTGTGAAAATTTTAGCTAAGAGTGGTTGTAGAGTAAAAGAATGCAATCAGCCTTACTTATACAAGAAGTACCTTCTAGAAAACCTGATCATTTTACAGCTAATGGGAATAACTGTTCCCTTGCCCACTGCTTGCAGCTGGAGACCTGCTTGTACTTTTTTATGACTATTGCTATAATTAAATACCATTTACTTTTTCTTAGCTGAAGAATGCAGGTCCCCCTGACTTTTTCTTCTAAGTGAATTTAAGTTTGTGCAAGAGGGAATTTCTTACAGATAATTTCCCTTCTCTGGGATATGTGACTTGACTTGTAAGTGAATGCACAGTAACCATTCAGATGTCCCTTTTTAAAACTTTCCCCCAGCCTCTCTAACAGTAAATATGAAGAAACGAAAAGGCAGTGCTTTCACGCTTAGTATAGCGTTACCATATCTCCTCACCCACCTTTTCCTAAGAGCAGTCTGGTGAACCACGGCGAGGTTTCGTGAGGTCTTTGGACATCAGTCTAGTTGAGAAGCAACCATGAGAGCAGGAAGTGTCCGTGATGATCTCACTCACCGTTGTTTCAAGACACCTAAATGTACCCAGGAGGAGGTCAGTAAATGCTTGCTGAAGAGATGATTGAGTGTTGTCCTGTGAGCTTCTGGGGTCCAAAATACTGCCTAGAAAGCTAGTGCATGAGGCAGCCTAGAGCTGCACTGTTGAATAAGGTGCCCACTCACCACGTAGGCCTCTTTAAATGTACATCAATTTAAATTGATTAAAATTTAAAATTCAGTTCTTCTGTCTCACTAGGAACTTTTAAGCTCTATGGAGTTCTTGAAAGTTCTATGGAGAACCACTTTAGACACCACAGATACTGAATATTTTCCTCATCAGAGAAAGCTGTGTTTAGACAGCCCTGGTAGAGTATCATTAGCAGAAGCCAAAGTTAGTGGCCCCAGCCCTTCTGAAGTGAGATTCCCATGTAACCCTGATGTTCCCTCACACTGCAAAAAGTAACCCTTTTAGATCTCTCCTCCATACTGTAGGAACTCAGTCAGGAAAGGTGGCTAGCCCACAGAGGTGCCATCTCTTTGAAACTAAGAGTCCAGCAACAATAGGGCTGTTTGCCAGACTGACATTCCCAGGGGTCTACACGAATTTGGCTACGCTGGTTGTTCGAATAGTGAAACATTTTACCAGCTACTACAGAGCTGCTGTTTTAAGCTCTTCCAGGACCTCCTTCCTATGCCCCAGAGGCCCTGACTGTTCACCTAGGATGTCCCCAGCCTCCCCTTAATCCAGCAAAATGAATTAATGCCCGTCCCGTCCCCAGGGGTCAGAGGCTGCTCACAACCCCATCCCAGTACTGCAGACTGTTTGTTACCTGTTGACCTTGACTTCAAGGGGAGACTGCTTCCTGAGAGTCATTCTTAAGGGCGCCCCATCCCTACCATGGCCAAGTCCCTGATCACAGAACCATTAGTCTCAAGAAGAGTTTTAAAAGCATTTTATTCAACTTCCTCATTTTACCGAGGAAATCACGTCCAGAGTTACTCAGCGCATTTGTGGCCATTTCAAAGATAAAACTCTCCTAACTCAGTTTTGTTCTGTTTTGGGGTTGGTTTGTTTTTCGTTCCTTTGTTTTGTTTTTGCTGTCTCTTCCTGTTGTCAGTTTCCTTAGCTGTGAAATGGGGATCAGTATCTTTATACCTGGCAAAGTTGTTAGTAAAAAGAACAGTGATACCCAATATTTTGTGTATGTGTTAGGAGTTTGCGAAAACTCTCTTGTCTGCCGTCTCATTCGATCGTCACAGGAACAGGTGAAAGGCATTGGGCCCAGAGGCGATGAATGACCTGCCCTTAATAGCAAAGCTCCTCTGAGTGGCAACCCTCTAAGTCTCTTAGGGCTCAGGAAACTATAAACTCTCTCGTAAATGTACGATAACAGAACCACATGGCATTAGAAGTTTTTAAGCTTGTGGTATTTTGCAGTTCAAGATTCAGTGACATTGAAAGTGTAATTTTATTCAAGCAACTTCTTTTTTTTTTACTTTGATAATATGCCAATTGCACAGACTTTGGTTCAGCATTAAAACAGAAATGAGCTGCTCCGAAGTACATTCTTTAAATGAGAGAATCCAAATTTGTAATCAGCTTTAAAAATGCAGTTGTGTAGTTTGAGTAGCTAAAGAGCTTTTAGTAATCATTTCTGTTACTTAATGGTGGCTTTTTTTTTTTTTTTTTTATTCTCTTTCCCTCCCAAGTAATTAGGCCCTTTGGAAAAAACAAAGTATGTTCTTTGAGGGTGAGTGGTCATCTCCTCTCAGTTCAATTCAGTTGTGTCCGACTCTTTGTGACCCCATGGACTGCAGCACGCCAGGCTTCCCTGTCCATCACCAACTCCTGGAGCTTGCTGAAACTCATGTCCATCGAGTTGGTGATGCCATCCAACCATCTCATCCTCTGTCATCCCTTTCTCCTCCTGCCTTCAATCTTTTATCATCATCTTATTTTTCTCATCCTATAGGCCTGGTATACTTAGAAAATAAATCGTATACCCTATTGTAGCAAAGAAAAAAAATCGCTTAGAAGTCCTTCTACCCACTTGACACCTAATTATCAGGAGAATGCTATTTTAAGTATAAAGAAAAGCTTCAGTGGAGGAAGTGGTCCACTTCTTGATACATCTTGGGTCTTTTGATAGATTTGATGGAAGCACCCCTTAGTTTTTGAGAAGATTGTTGAGATCAATTTAACTCACTCCTAAAAAAAATTAAATTTATACCCCCTTCTTTTTCTCTCTATGAACTGCAGGCATTATATAGTGTATACTAAACTATGCAGAAACTAAGTTTCTAGATGAGGGCAAGAGTGGGTGTTATTTCATTCCATGTAACAAAAAAAATCTCTCTTCCATTTTTTTTAATCAGTGTGTGAAAATGGTGGCCTCCACTACATCAATTGTAGTAGTAAATGGCAACTCGCTCCAGTATTCTTGCCTGGAAAATTCCATGGACAGAGGAGCCTGGCAGACCATATAGTCCATGGGGTCGCAAAGAGTCAGACATGACTGAGCGCGCACACATACTCCGTCAATTATCCTGCAAGGTTAACTACATAAAGGGTAGAGAGAAAGAAAATTTATTAGAAAAGGCCATAAATGGAAAGAAACTTGGGATTGCGAGCTCTGCTTTAGCATTACTAAACTTGCAGTCTCACTTGGGAAGGATGTGTTTGTAGGTTTGGTGGTTTTTGAAAGTGTGTGTGTGTCTTCGTTCTTCTCTGTGTGAGCAGACTCTCAACTCTCAGCTGTGCTGAGATACAGCCTCCCTTCTGTCCATATAAAACCTGGGACGTGTTTGCAGTTACTTGGACTCTTCTTGTGTTTTATACTATTTTCACTGCTTCCTACAGATAGTGCTGGAGGTGTTGACAGAAAAATGTCTAAGGGTAGCATTTGGATTGATAGCTTGACTAGGAGTCACTGAGTCTTTGGATTATCTTGGAGTCATTCAAGACATTAGGCTTGATCTTTGACATTGCAAACCTTTAATTCCTCCAGACTTACTAGGGGAGAAGGGGGAGTGATGAGCAAGCACATACTTTCGAACCTCACCATCACCAGTTTCTGTACCAGGGCACTCAGCATTACGTGAGATAAAGCTTGTAAGGCGCTCGGCACTAGAGTCGACACATCGTGAGCACTTGGGAGGGTTAGCCGTGATTACTGGCTTGTCTGATTTAATTTTGTCCTCACATCTCTTTCTGCTCCCTGATGGCCATTCTGAAGAGCAGTCAGATGTCCGAGAAATGGGAAAATACCAAATGCACGGGAAATGCAAGGCTTTGGTCTTCCAGAAACAGAATTTATCAGTGCACAAAGAAAAATGAATGTGTTTTTTTTTTTTTCACGATGATGTGTCGATGACTTCCATACTCCCTCCACGGAAGAGGGGCAATTCCTCTCTTGTCCAGATCCAACTCAGTCCCATCTAATGAGGGCCACTTGATGGAAAACTTACCTTATTCCCATTTCCCTCTTTATTATGTGAAAAACAATGAGCTGCTGATTATCATCTCTGTGAGAAAGAAAGTACAGTCTAAGTGTGGTTGTCCCTGATTAGAACTTTGTTAAGGTGTGTGACGGGCAACTGGGTTTCTCCTGTGCCTTCAGTAAAGAGGGTAGCTAAACAAATGAACCAAAACTCATGCTGTGGCAGGAGTGGAAGTTGGTACAGCTTTTCTGAACAGTCACCAGGACCCTCAAAGCTCGCTCCACTTGACCCCACAATTCTTTTTCTAGGAATCTACCTAGGAAGATACACAGACATTCAGGCAATTAGGGTTAGTGATATTCAGATACATCTGTCAAAGTGTCATTTGCAATAACAAAAGAAAAGAAAACAATATGTCATTCCCCAAGTGAGATAAGTAATGAAATAAAACACTTTTCTACACAGACATTGAAAAGCATGTTTCTGAAGGATTTTTAATGACTTGAGGAAATGCTCACATTCATATAATATTGAATTAAAAAGGAGAAACTAAGCTCTGTTTTTGTATATCTGAAAAGAATACCAGTCCACAATCCCTTATCCCCAGTTCTGAATGCATTTGCTTCAAACATCACAAACGTCTCTTGGTGACTTGTTTGGTAGAAAAATCTGACCTGAACTAATGTGAAGTTTTGTTTTATCTGACCAAATAAGAATATGCATCTACTTTGCTGCAGAACTGTCTAATATGTGTGATTACAGAGTGCTGCTTCAGATTCTGATGGGGCATCATACAGTAAATGGTAGTTTAGCATCATAATACTCTCTAACACCAAGCAGTTCTGAACTCTGAAGTGTATCTGGCCCAGGAGTTTCATTTAAGGGGTCATGAGCCTATACAACAAAATATCATGAATGACTTATCAGTGTCAAGGTTGCAGTGCATGTTTATTTTTTCTTGATTCTTTTCCATAAAATTTTCAGGTGTTCTAGAATAAGCATGTATTAATTTATCCTCAGGAAAAAATAAGGACTGTTATTTTCTAAGAAGACATATTTGAGGTATCAGAGGATCATCTCATTTCAGTTGGAATCCACAAATTTATCACTTACTTCAAATTTATCACAACTCTTTCTGTTGTTGTTTAGTCGCTAGGTCGTGTCCGACTCTTTGTGACCCCATGGACTGTGGCCCGCCAGGCTCCTCTGTTCACAGGATTTCCCAGGCGGGAATCCTGGAGTGGCCTGCCATTTCCTTCTCCATTGTTTCCTGTATCTTCTTGTTAATATAGCCAGGTGTGTCTTTTGAACCAAAGTGTTCTGATGTATTGAAAGAAAACATTCAGGAGATGAAATAGAGAGATAGCTGACTGGGTATGTCCAAGCTGCTTTGGGGTTCAGAGGAGCACCCAGTGAGGGATGCGTTTCACCCGTGGTGAGCCCTGGCATCGACACCTGCATTATTTTATCCAGTTCTGTTTGGCTGGACCTGTCCTGAGGCACAGGACGTTAGCGGTCATGAAATCGGAGGATGGGGTGTAGCAGATTGCAGGAGCGAGGGGACGATGTTAACGTGCAAGGTTTCCTGTGCTAATGGACAGTCTTCCTCCCCAACCAGGTGGATGCCCGCTGACCTGGCGCAAGGCGGCCCCACAAGGTTTTGGGGTCCATGTCTGAATGGATTGCTGTAGCCTTCTCTTCTCTCCCTTCGCCCAGTTCCCTGCATCCTAAGACTCGAAGCCAGCACGGGACCTGGAAAAATTACATGTAAGTTTTGACTAAGGTTTCTTTCCTCCAACCACACAAGGCTAAGAATTTTCTGAGATGATAATAACAAGGGGTCTTGAGAATTATCATTGAGGAAGGGAACAGGGGTTAGACTCTGCCTGTGGGTGGTTCCCTAACTTGGTGGATCTTAACCACTATCATGCTTCAGAATTGCCTGGACGGCTTGTGAAAGTCCAGCTTGCTGAAGCTCATGCCCAGACTCCTGGATTCAGGAGATCTAGGGGCCTCTGAGAATTTACTTTACTAACAAATTTCCAAGTGATGCCGATGAGGCTGGTCCAGAGACCCCACTTTGAGAATCACTGCTTTAACTCAAGTGTGACTGATAAGAGGAATGATGAAGGTAGAAACGTGTATGAAACTGAAATGAAGACATTAGTGCTGTACTTAATACATGAACTCAACTCTCAGGAAAGAGACTTTTAGGGCCTTCTCAGCACCGTCGCCTTTGAAAGTCCATCCAAGTAGATGCCATTATTCTGTGCCAGCTCAACTCCAGAGGCGCGGGTACCAGCCGTTCTCTGCCCTTGCCTTTCAACAGGGGTGACTGACAGTGCTGGTAGCAGGCTGTGGCGATGGCCACCGTCTTTCCCCATGGGTCTTCATCATGCTTTGAGACATACTCCAAAGGGAAAATCTTTTTTCTCCTGGGCTAGAAAATATATTGTCCCCTTTCAAAGTGAATCATCCCAGTGTGATCGTTCCCCTCATACTCTTAAATGTGACTTGATTTGCAAAAGGCAAATGTGAAGGAAGGTGAACTTCTAATCAAAAGTCTAAGCCAGCAAAACCAGTGTTTTGTGGGCTTTTATGTTCTCAGGACTGACATATTTGGAAGATAAGCATCTTTCTGTGTTAGCTTTGGGACAAGCCAGTCACCTCTCTGCTGAAGGCAAGAACAATTTAGTCCATGTTCATAGAATAAAGTAGAAGAGATTGACTCAATAACTGCACACTTGGATATATGGGAGCATACATGCTAATGTACACATGTACCTGTGAACCTGTATGAATTTTGTATGTTTCTAAGCTTTCAGTGTAGGAGTTCTCACAACATGTTGTCTTTTGTTTCACTGAATCAATGTGCGTGTGAAAATAGTCTGAGTGATGCTGTCTAGGAAATGTTTAAGAAATTTATGGGCGTTTTGAATCTGTGGATAAGCATGGTGGTTTATAACATTTTACTTGATATGGTTTATGTTATCATTCAAAGCAGCAATTAGGGCTTACAGTTCTTTTATTATAACTCTCTGAAATGGAGAACAGTCACTTAAAAAAAAAAAAAACTTTTTTTAATTGAAAGTAGTCACTTTTTTTAAATAAAGTGATTGAATAGCACCAGAATGGCCAGCATGATTTGGCATTGCTTTCATTTTACAGACAAAGAAACTGATTATCAGAAAGGGTTAAAATAATGGAAGGAAGGAAAGAAGGAAGAAAGGAAGGGCTCCAAGAATCACATAGAAAGAAGTAGCCAAGGCCACCTGTAAAATTTGAGGGTCCCTGTACAAGATGAATATGTGGAGTTGCTTGGGAATAGTCACTTTTAATAAAGCAATTCCAAAGCAGATATGTAATGAAGGAGCATTACCTTCTACCTAGATGTTAACAGAACCCCAGATTTAACATGGGGTTAAATGCACTTAACAGATTTAAGTGCATGCATTTAAAATAAAAATCACAAAATCAGAAAAATAAGACCAAAAGAGCAAGAGGTGATGAAAGAGTTGTAGAAGGAATTAATTCAGAATTGTCTTCTGGGAGCTGCCCAGAGGGTAACAGGGCTGGTGATCGGGCTGGCAGAGTTGTGAGCGAGGTAATTACCTATGATCACTCTGCCCTTACAAATGATAACGTCTCTGTCAAGCATTAATTTGTTATACTGCACCACATTCTGGGAAGTTTCAGTTTATGAAGTGTGTTCACCATGAAGTAGAAGAAATGGGTTGGATCCAATGTTCCTTCATCTCCCTCCTGCTTTCCTGCGCTGGCATCTGTGAGTGTACATGTTTACACTTGAGGTTTCCCTGGTGGATGACCTTGGGTGTCAGTTTAATAACTACAAGGCAAGCCAGGATGGGTAGCAGGCGGCTGGGACCCGTTGGGTGACTTGGAGCAGAGCCTCCTGCTGGGCCTGGTGCCCACGTCCTGGCCCCCTCCCTGCAGCCTTGGGTGAGGCAGCCAACACACCAGGTGCCCGGAGCACCTCTGTGAGAGTCATGGGGACGCCCCTGGTGGTCCAGTGATGAGACTCCACACTGTCAAGGCACGGGACGTGGGTTCAATCCCTGGTCAGGGAAATAAAATCCCTCATGCCATGTGGCGTGGCCAATAAGTAGATTTAAAAAAAAAAAAATAATGTCTTGGCAATTCCCTGGTGGTGTAGTGTTTAGGACTCTGCACTTTTCACTGCCATGGACCTGGTTAAAAAATAAATTAAAAAGTAAAGTTTGAAAAATGAATACTGTGCATTTGGGGGCAAGGAGTATATGGGACCCCATGGTGCTTTCCTTTCAGTTTTGCCGTCAACCTAAAACTGCACTAAAATAGTTATTAATATGAGAAACTGAACACTAGGCAATATGATGATTCCTCAGAAAATTAAACGTAGAATGACCTGACCATGTGTGTGTTTTCAGTCGTGCCCAGCTCTCTGCGACCCTGTGGACTGCAGCCCGCCAGCCTCCTCTGCCCGTGGAGTTCTCCCGGCAGGAACACTGGAATGGGTTGCCATTTCCTCCTCCAGGGGACCTTCCCGACCCAGGGACTGAACCCATGTCTCCTGCATCTCCCACACTGGCAGGTGGATTCTTATCACTGTGCCACCTGGGACGCCTAGAAGGACCGTATGATTCTGCAGTTCCTCTCCTGGGTGTATACTTAAAAGTAGTGAAAACCGAGCTTTGAACAAATACTTGTGCATCCATGTTCATACATCATTATTCCCAATAGCCCAAGGTGGAAGCAACTCATTCAACCACGAATGAAGAAAATGTGGAATACACATACAAGAGAATATTATTTAGTCTTAAAAATATGGAATTCTGGCACATGCTCCAACATGGATGAAACATGTGATACCAAGTGAAATGAGTGAGACACAGAATGACAGATACCGTATGATCCCACTTAGGTGATGTGCCCAGACTAGTCAAGGCCATCGGAAGTGTAGAAGGGCCTGGGAATAGAGGGGAGAGAGAAGCTAGTGTTACCGGGTACAGAGTTTCACTTTGGGAAGATGAAAGAGTTCTGGAGATGGATGGTGGTCACGGCTGCACAGTACTTTGAACGGCTTCCCAGGTGGCTCAGTGGTGAAGAACCTGCTTGCCAACGCAGGAGACACAGAACCTGTGAACTCGATCCCTGGGTTGGGAAGATCCCTTGCAGAAGGAGATGGCAACCTGCTCCAGTATTCCTGCCTGACAGTCCCATGGACAGAGGAGCCTGGCAGGCTGCAGTCCATGGGGTCGCAAAGAGTCAGATGTGGCTCAGCAATTAGAACAACAACTCCATCCGCTGAACTGTACTCTTAAAAAATGATTTAAGTGGTAAATGTCATGTTGTGGATATTTTACCACACACACACACCCACACACAAAAATACCCTGACTACCAGAATTTACTTTCCTTCTGAGAATAGCGGCAGAACACTAAGAGACCCTCGGCAGGAATGCTCTAGTCTGAGTAGGCGGAGGACGCATAGGTGTCCGTGTCCCTCACACCTTCCCAGGCACCCTCTGGGCAAAGGTGAGGGCCTGCAGAATATTAGACTTCAGTCTCAGGAATGGGTTTTCTATCGGGACAAGGACAAATTTGTCCGAAACCGCTAGGGAAATTTGCCATCGATACCCATCCCCTCCACTAAAAGCTCATGTGCGCATGCAGGAAAGCCGCTTTCCTGGGCTGGAGGGGATGAGCACACCCGTGTGCTCCTGTCGGGGGACTGCTGCAGGTCACGTGAATTATGCCTTCACTAGTGAGTCCGGGTACCACCGCCCAGGATGCCTGAATAGCGGAGGCCGTTGACAGGTCTTAGCCGTGGGGGCAGACCTGAAGACAGGACCAGGACTTGCCCCAGAGTGAAGCCTAGCAGAAAGTAGAAACTTGGAAAGAAAATTAGTAGCAAATAGCTCTCCTGCAACAGGGCTTCTCACTCTAATGCCTGTTTGACATCCTCCCAGTGAAGTGTGGCTTATCCCCCATCAGCAAATCTCTGTAATACCAGATATTGTTGCACCCATACCTCACAGAACAGCTGTAGCAGTAACATGGAGGCCTGCGAGGAGCGAGAAGGATTGAACCCACTGAGTTAGTCCATTTGGGCCCTAATTTGGAGGAGGGAGGCGGATTTTGCATTTTATCCTCTGTTTCTAGTGAACCAGCCTTGGAGAACCATCAGTGAGTTGTAATTCCTAAAGAGCAGTACAGAAGGATTCATAGTTTCAGAGAGCTTGGAAACTTCTGTCCTGAATCATCCCGCATCCTCCTAAGACATCAGAATCATTTATACATATGAGCATGCTTGTGTGTGGCCTTCATAGTTTCAAAGAGCTTAGAAACTTCTGTCCTGAATCGTCCCACACCCTCCTAAGACATCAGAATCATTTATACATATGAGCATGCCTGTGCGTGGCCTTCCTCGGTGACTCACAAGGTTAAGAATCTGCCTGCAATGCAGGAGACCCGGGTCTGATCCCTGGGTTGGGAATCTCCCCTGGAGAAGGGAATGGCTACCCACTCCAGTATTCTGGCCTGGATAATTCCTTGGACAGAGGAGCATGGTGGGCTGCAGTCCATGGGGTCGCAAAGAGTCAGATACAACTGAACGCCTTTCAAAAAGATAATAATAATAAATGCATGTGTGTGAATTATATACATAGATACATACATAAATGTGTATGTATGTGTTTGGCTCGAGGAAAAAGTATAACCAAAAAATAATTGAAATAAAATCATCAAAGTTGAAGTCCAGTAGATATAAATCAGCCCCTCATTTCCAACCCAGACATTCCAAACCTGCTTAGAAATACTCTCCCTGCTTTTTGCTTAGGTGCTAGAGAACAGGGCATAGCAAGAAAGGTTTTGGAGTCAGTTGCTATAGGGAGCTGCTAAGACATCAGACAGTTGGAATGAAATGTTTTTATGGAAAAGAAAATTCAGGGGAGCAAGTCTTAAGAGAGGAGAAGTAAATGCTTTTTCATCTTTGACATCACACGTAAATACTGGCACCCTAAGCTTGAGTTGAAACAACAGGGATATAGATTCTAATCAAAACAAGTTCAGCCCCAGGAGTTCAGAGACCATGATTTTTAGATGGACACCCTGACACAGATTGTCTACAACAGCCCCCAGAGGGAAAGACATGAGCTAGAGAAAGCCAACAAAGACAGCCTTTGGGGGCTCTCCTGATCGACTCTTAGGGCTCCGAGAATCAGGTGTACCTGGATACAGGCACTGAATTCATATTTAGTGATGGCTCAGCTACCTGGAACCCAACTAACCAGAACCCTGAATTAACCAGCCTTGGTACTTCCCACCGCCACTCCACCCCCACCCCCTCACACCCCACACCCCACCCTACCGCACAAATCCCACTTCCCTTTTTCAGTGATAGAGATTCAGAAAACAAGATAGCTTTGGTTTAATAAAGTTAGCAAATATACCCTGGAGGATATTTGTAGCTGATGACACTGACCTGCTGAATCACTGAGAACGGTTAGATCCTTTATAAGTAGAAAAAGAAACTGCTTTGAAAAGATTTTGAACAGAAAGCATTTTCTAGCTGTCAGTTCCCCAGAAAATTGAAACAAATCAAAAAAGATCTTCTTGTCTTCAAATAATTTAGTTAGCTTAGATTTTATGGTACCTATTTTCATGTCTTAATAATGATATAAACATATTGACTTAGGATAGAAAAATATACCATTCATTTTGTTCTTGAGAAACCATGCAAGTTTTGGCGTTTACCACCTTTCCAGTACCAGAGTTTAAATCTCAGATAATTATTTTTATGCTTATTCTGTTTATTCTAGTTGGAGGCACTCTAAAAGTTGTGATGTTAATGATAAGAATGTTATATAAAATAACTTCATGAATATATATATTTAGCTCTTATTGTCATTGGGGAACCATTGGCATAGTTTTGAAGCCAATTCTGTTTTTTTTTTTTAAAGAATGTATGTGATTCTTTGTAACATACTGGCTCACAGTCATGTTCTGCTCAAGGCACCATCAGGATTAATTTTCATTGTCTGCACATACACTGATGGTGCAGGTGGTGGTGATGTAACCAGTGTGGTAGTAGACGTGTCCGAATCTGAGAAGGTGCTCGCTATGCGTTCCCGACTCAGCCATGGAGGTGGCAGAGCCGCTCGCCAGATGACGTCCGTTGTAGTGCAAGCAGTTTATCAATTTCTTCTAATCATTTCCAATGTGCTGCTTCTTAGAAATAGTTTGTGTGCTCCTTCTTGGATGTGCCTTTGCGAACAAAGTCACAGTGCTCTCTGAGCCATGATTTAACCCAAGGGAGAGCTACCCTCTTCCAGAGACACACCCCTTAAACTGACCACTGTGAGGTCCCTGGCCCCTGGAGCTCTGGGGCGGCTGGAGCGTGCCCAGACCGTGGTCACAGTGAGGAAGGACGCTGTTGCGAAGCTCTGTTGAGGAGCAGCATTCTGAGAGTCCTGGTCAGGCTTAACTAGAAGATATAATCTATTGTTTCCAGCAGATTTTCCCTGTATTTCATGTCTGCTTTGTCACCAGCCCAGGTTACGATAACGATCCCATGTATTAAGTGTTCTCAGTGACTAGAAAGAACAGAATCAGAAACTAATGAATTGTTTCCTTTTATCAAAATAGAGTTAGCTTTACTTTCCCAATTATGACAGTAATACAAGCTTATGAAACAAACTTTATAAAATAGCAGAATAGAATAAAGAAAATAAGTCACTTTTAATCCAGCTATCCAAATGCAACCTACCTGTTAACGCCTACTTTTCTGTGTTTTTCCAGACTTTTTTCCTTTCGTTAACCGGTTCCAAATTGACAGTCAGTACTCTGGACTGCTGACATCCCACAAATTGGTGGGATTCAGAAATGATAACTTTGTTATCATTTTATAGGACAGTGATCTCCTGGTTCCTTATTTTTCTCCCTTCAAATTACATTCCTCAACTCTTACAAGAGCAGATACCTCTGTAGACTCAGCATTGTGTTTATCAAGTGGAAATTGTTATTAACTTTTTTTTTCCATTTCTGGATTCTGTCAATGAATGCAATTTTTGAGTGACCCTACAAGATCCTAGTGGGCCTTGGGAATGATAAAAGAAAGATTTGATGTGGTCCCAGATGGTTTTAGTGTTATATCAATTGGTTGTGTTCTCGATAGGTAAAAATTTGCAATTGATACACCATAAGACAATTTGGCAGAAGGGGGAAATGTTGATGAGCCGGATTCCTCACCCCTATTCCCCAACCGTACTCCAGACAATATGGACTCCAATAAAATTCTGATTTTATATTCAAATATAGCCCCTTCTGTGCTGTGAACCAGAGGGTTTTCCTTTGCATCATTTGTCATTGTTGTTGTTCAGTCACTAGGTCGTGTCCCACTCTTTGCGACCCCATGGAGTGCATCACACCAGGCTTCCCTGTTCTTCACTATCTCCTGGAGTTTGCTCAAACTCATGTCCACTGAGTCGGTGATGCCACCCAACTACCTCATCCTCTGTCACCCCCTTGTTCTCCCGCCCTCAATCTTTCCCAGCATCAGAGTCTTTTCCAGTGAGTCGGCTCTTTGCATCAGGTGGCCAAAGGATTGGAGCTTCGGCTTCAATATCAGTCCTTCCAGTGAGTACTCAGGGTAGATTTCCTTTAGAATTGAGTGGTTGGATCTCCTTGCTGTCCAAAGGACACTCAGGAGTCTTCTCCAGCACCACAGTTGGAAAGCATCGCTTCTTCGGCGCTCAGCCTCCTTTATGGCATCCCTCTTCGGAGAAGCGTCTGTTCAGCCCCCTCTGGCGTGGTGTTCAGCCTGTGGTGTGACTTGCGCTGAGTATCTGCGTGCTTCCCTTTAGAGAGAGGTCAGCTCTGGATCAGGGTGAATCCTGACTCTTTGCCAAACTTAGGAAGGGCTTTGAACACTGAAACAAAACCCAGATTAAAATGAAGGGGATTGTTAAAGGAGTTGCCTGAGGAAAGTTGTGGGAATGTCATCCACGGACATTAATGTCAGTAGAATATTAAGTGTATAGTAAACAGCTGCTGGAAGAGATTTTATATTTCAAAAGTGATCTGGGGACTTCCCTGACAGCCGATCCAATGATTTAAGACTCTTGTGTTTCCAGTGTGGTGGAGTAGGGGTGGGGGGAGGTCAGATTCAATCCCTGGTCGAGGAATTAAGATCCCACATGCCACGCGGCACAGCTGAAAAATAAAAAATAAATTTTTAAAATGATCCATATTAGACATTGTGTGTAATGAGGTCTCATCATCCTCTGTACAAGCCTTAGGTTCTTTAAAAGCAGTTTTTTCTAGGTTCTTCCCTCTGCATGCCTTCACATCCTTTGTGTCCTAGTATATAATAGGGATACAGTGTGCTTTGACTTGAGTTAAAATTTCTGTGCTGTGGCCCTTGCGTGACAGATGAACGAATGTGCTGAGCGCAGGGTGTATTCTGCTTCCTTCTGACAGTAGTCGAAAGATGCCTTCTTCTGATGACAGTCGAAAGATGCTTTGGTAAATTGTGTGGCGCGCCCGGGTCGGGTACCAGTGTGGGAAGTGGTCTGCAGTGCTTTGATGCTCCCTTGGAGAAGGAGATGCTTGTGTGGACACTGAGAACTCAGTTCCCTACCTTCGGTTTCGGTTTGACCTCCTCGCTCCCCTGAGTCACGGCGTCCGCTCATCAGCGACAGGCACGTCCCAGAAACCTGAGACGGTCCCTCGGACTGTTTGTGACACTGTCTCTGAAATTTCCCGTGACACCAACAGCCAGCATTTGTCGTCAGACTTCAAAAACTTTGAGTTGGTTTGCAGTTGACATTGAGATTAACTTTCTCTAACCTAAACCAGTGAAAACTAAAACACTGCTCACCACATAAAAGTTTTGCTTTCGCTGCGTTCAGACCCCTCCCACCCTGTCACAGCACAGTCATTTGGAGTCTAGTGTGGGGAGGTGTGGTTGTACCTCGGTCGTGGATGACCCACTTTTTCGTAACACTTAATTACCCGTGTTTTTAGAACAGCAGTCAGAGACCTGGTGAGAGTGGACTCTAACCCCTCAAAGACTTTCCGATCCACCTCATCAGCACTGCTCTGGGAAGAAGGTGTGAGCTCTGCAGGGCGCGAGTAGCTACCGGGGATGACAGCATTTCCTCTAGTTTCTGGATAATGAGCAAGCGCGCAGGTAAAGATGCCTTTCTCGGTGTTGACTCTTTTCGTGTCTTCATGATTTGGTGGAACCGACTTTTAAATATTAATCCCCGTCTGCCTGTGTTTGCTACTGCGCTTTGCGGAGGGTTCAGGGGAACAAGCATTCAGATCGGTGCCCTGGGACTTGAATAACTTAACTTTTCATGAAAAGTCTAAAGAGATGGTGATCAAAAATAGACGCTCGTCTCTATCCTGTCTATGCCCCCAGAAACATCCTCTTCCTCAATTTTTTTTTTTTCTTATTTGCTCTCAAGGTGGGTTTTTTCAACATCAGCAGCTCCGCTTGGCAGCGAGGGTTCATGCTTGGTGAGCTGAGGGCTTGCGGGGTGAGTGGATGGGACAGACAGAGACAAAAATGCACAGAAGGGAAGGGAGATGGCAAGGAGATGCTGTGTCCCAGGGAGCGCTGGCCCTCAGCACCCCAAGAGCAGATTTAGGATAAGCATTATTGCTGTAACTTTGGCAAGATCATTTCTGACAGCCTGCTCTGTTCTAGAAACGCTTACGTTTCTGATGTCCCTTTGTTCATTTGAGAAACTATTAAAACACCGTCTTTGTTGCAAAAAAAGATGTTGTAGGTATCATCTGCCTGAATTTACAGAACCGTTTGGGGGTATGTTTCTTTGCTGGAAGCTGGTTGCCAGGCGGCAGGTGACGGGGTGGTAGCGGTGCCTGGCGGATCACACTTGCCAAAGCACCGTCTGCCCTGCCACCGCGGAGTCTTTGAAAATGCCCAGAGATAAGTCAACGTTGTTTTCCCTGAAAGTCCTGATACCGAAAAAGAATGAAAGTACAAACACTAACTGGAAAAAATGTCACATATTTTAGCCACTTTGCATCCCTTGTTAGGACGAACCCTGGGTTGGGTTTTTTTTTTTTTTCTTTTTTCACATTTGTGGACTTGTGCGGTAGGTGGAGCAGTGTGGGTGGCCCAGAAAAAGTAGCGGTTAGAATAAGATTTTCCATTTATTGCCCTTTTGTGCATGGCTAAAAATAAGATTCATACAAATCAGAATATGTAATGCAAGCACAATCACTCTGTTAATTCTGATGACTGGCTTGCCCGCATCTTTGCATCTGTCTGGTAAGTGGTGCGTTGGGGGGAATAAATGTGTCTCTCTAAGCAGCAAAAAGTCGGCCACGTTTGGGCACTGTGTGTCTACCTGTGATAGTTGATCAGCATTTTCCCCTCCTGAAGAAAGAAAGACACAACTCATACATAAGCAAATTGTGTCGGCGGAAGGTTGCAAGAAATAGTGACAGGATCCTTGAATCATTGTTTGAGAAGTAATTGCCTTGTTTGAAATGCCATTTTACAACATCCATCTCTTTGGCTCGATGTTAGAAAGTCGTGTCTTGTAGATCCAGAGAACAGCATGGGAGGATCCCTTAGTGGTGCTGCAGAGAGATTGGAGGACGTGTTTGTTTGTGTAAGGACAGGGTGTTGTGGGGGTGGGGGCAGGGATGGGCACAGACCTGCTCTATGCACAGATGTCGGAGGGGCAGATAACCAAGTAAAAACTCCCCTTCATCTGCCAGCCAAGTCTCCTGCAACCACAGTAAGGGGTAGCGTGTCTGTCTGTGGCTACAGGAAATACCAGACAGAAGTGGTGTCAACCTTCGCAGGGAAATTCGCAACTCCGTGATCCCAGCCATGGTGCTGTCCCCCTGCTACTGGCTGAGTGGCTGTGGCATTTCCAGAGAATGAGGGTGTCTGCAAGTGAAGAGTGTGTCTGCTGAAGCCTTTCAGTTTGATGTCACTTGGGAAATAGGATGAGTCAAGAGGACAGTCATTCCAGAAGCCTCTGGAAACTGAAGACTGCAAATCATATTCCCCACTGGTTGTCTGCAGGCCCAGCAGATGGTGAGGAGGGGTGGTTAGCCTGAGGCCAGAGCTTTGGGGAAAAGAGGACTAATCAGCATCAGATCTTCACTTAGCTACCTGTTGACCTCGATCTCTTTGTTGAACCTCTCCTAGGCCTGGATGTCTTTAATTAAAAACTGGAACAGGAGGAGTGCCTACCTCAGAGGGTGCTGGTGGGGAGTAAATGAGATAACGTCCTTGAAGCACAGAGCCAGCACTCAGTAAAAGGGGGGTGGTGATGCTTACTCATACCGTTGCATCATACGAATGTGGTGGAGAATTCAGGGCATTCGGCGGCTCCCCGCTCTGCTTGGAGGACACATTTGGGAATTAAGTGAATACAGGATCGTCCCCTTGTTCATTGTTTCTCAATAAGAAGGCGACAGGTCATTTACAAATCATTTGGTTCTTCATAGGCTACCACTGTTACTTTTGGGGTCTCGGGTTTTTATTTTGCTCTTAAATTAGCGCCATGCAAGCCCCTCTTTCATCTTAAGGTGAGCACTGTGTCGAGCATAAGCAGTTATTTTTGCCTTCCCACTCAATTTATTTCAGCGTGACTATTTCAGTTCTGACATCTGTGCACATTCTCTGTAATACCTGCTGAGGTACATCATGAAAGAGAGAGTGCTAATGTTGTAATCAAGGAAGGTTTTAAGTATTTCAGTTGGGAATGGGCAAAACTTGAGGAGCAATTAGCTTCCATGGTGGTAGAATTCCCTATAGAAAATGTCACATCTGTTGTCATTCTGGTTACTGATCAATCCTGTAGATAACCAGATGCTGACAAGCAGAAAACAACTACTGTTGCTTCTTTTTAGTATTCTTTGCAAATTATTTTCTCTTGAATGTAATGTATATCTAGCCTTCTAGGAGTCTTTTTATGCCCGCCAAAGTTTTTCATTAAGTAAATACATTGTGTATTTCATAATCAGGGCATCATTGTAGGTATCACTTAACCTTTTTGGTCAACCTTTAGTATTACATGTGAAGAATTACATACATCAGATTACATATATCAGATTCTTCAGCTTCCTCCATGACCTTCCTGGGATGCAGTTTCTTCATTTATCAAATTAAAAAAAGGCATTATGACTGCACCCTGACTTGGCCTCACCAGGGACCTGACAAGAAGTGATAAATGAGACTAAGAAGCCAAGGGATTAAAACACGGCACAGGTATAAAGCAGTGATGGCTTGGTTTTATCAATTGATGTATTTTTCTAGTTTTAAAAATTCTCCTCTCCAGATTTTCCTTTTCATGATCTGTCCTACCACTTCAGTCATGGGTACAACCTTTGCTTTGTAGTATATATGTTAGCATCATCACTGGATTTTCTGGGTTTTTCATGCTAAGGACCCTATCAGTCCAGCGAACTGGAGACATTTCTCAGGTCAACTAAATGGGCAAAACCTCTCTTTCATTAGAATGGCACCCAGGGAACAGACTTATGAATCTGGTGGGGCAGGAGTGGGGCGGGGGGGAGGTTGCCAGTGGAAGGATAGGGTGGAATTTATGGAGAGAGGAACATGGAAACATGTATTACCATATGTAAAATAGATAGCCAATGAGAATTTGCCGCAGACTCAGGGATCTCAACCCGGGGCTCTGTAACAGCCTAGAGGGATGGGATGGGGGAGGGAGGCGGGAAGGAGGTTCAAGAGCGAGGGGACATGTGAATACCTATGTCTGATTCATGTTGATTCTTGACAGAAAATAACACAATACTGTAAAGCAATTATCCTTCACTTAAAAATAAATAAACTTTTTTAAAAAGAAGGATGGTACCCAGATTCTTTCAGTGCATCCAGACAGTGCTGCTTTTTCCACCTTTTTTTTCCTCCTTCTGTTGAGTGAAATGGAAGAATGCTTTTCAGGCAGAGCAAATCATTCTAGAAGACTAGCAAGTTCCTAGCATCACAGATAGAGCTTCCCCCACCCCCCCATGAACACACACACTCCCCATGATCTTTGCCTGTCTTATTGTACTTTGCCACAGACTGAAGTTTCTGTAAAAATGGTAGGCAAAAGGAGGTGATAAATTAGGCTCTGGGTCTGATTTCCTCCCACACCTTCGTAAGGGATGAGAGAGATTCTGAAATTCATCTCATTGACATACTGCCTGCTTCTTCCTTCATAACAGCCAGTGTTAACCTATCCTTCCTGTGCAATTTGAGGGTACTGGCCAGGCTGGGCTCATTATTCCTTTGGTTGAATAATGTAAAGCATTTGCAATGGAGATTTGCTCTAATGATGTATTTTAAGTGCATGTCCATGTTGTTGGTTTAATGCACTCAGTCATGGAATGCTTTAGAGTTTATTGCTAATGGATGAATCCTCAGGAAAATCGGCATTTTCAATCGGATTGACATTTGGAGTGAGAAATAGAAATCTAATGAGAGCATTTCAACCAAGGTTTGTAATTAGGGCTGAGTGGAGTAAATTTGTCCATGCACACCCCAGAAGGGCACCGTGGAAGGTGAAATCGCTCACTCTGAGCGAATGAGGCACGGGGGCCGATGGATCGGTGTCAGGCCACGACACTGTGGAGTATGAATGATCCTGTCGCCAAGTGCTGCGCGGGGCATCGAGGGAATTCCACTCCAGTAAATTACGTTACTCAGACAGACCTGAAGGCATTGTGCTGGGATGAGAGGAGGGAAGGGGAGGCTGTCAGCACCAGCGGACGATATCACAGAGCTGGCTGCAGGGGTGGACGTCACCGTTTCCATTGTGCCTGGAGATTCTGTGTCCTCCTTTGTTAATTAGCTTTCAGAGGTTACAAGTGGGTACATGTGAAAGCACTTGTGTCTCCTGGGGTATAGGTTTCAATTGACCCCAAGGGAGTAAATGCAAGTTAATTTGTATAAACTGGTTAGTGCTGGATTCTCTTAGTAGCTGGTGATACTACATGTTCATCTATGATCTAGCCCTTGTCTTATCTTATTTTGGGGCTGATCCAAAAATATTGGGTTGGCCAAAATGTGCGTCCAGGTTTTTTGATAACAGCTTATGGAGACCGAATGGAGTTTTTGGCCAACCCAATACATTAGGGGGATGTAGCCATTCTTCTATCTGTAATAGTGTTTTATTTTCCCCCATCCCTGGCTTCATAGAAACATGCATTTCTTTCATCCTCTTCTAACACATCTTTCCTCTCATCACCTTCCATCCCTAAGGGCAACAAATTGTACCTGCGCCCAGCATTTCATTTCGTGAAAGAATTCCAAGTGAAGAACAGTTGATTCCTCGAGTGCAGTTTGTGGCACCCAAAAAAAAAAAAAAAAAAAAAACCACTATTTTTTCATTTCTTCTGTTTTCTTTTATTCCCCTGCAGTGAAGTGAGGCTTCACTTTTGGGGGAAAATATTAGGAGAAGAACATAAGAGCATCAATTATGTGGCTGCCTTCTTGGTCACGTTGGAGGTGTTCTGGGTACTTTGTCCACTTTGACCTCCAGTGCCAGCTCTTAAAAAAGCCAGACCAAGCGCTCGGGAGTTACACTGTTGCCTCTTCATCGGAAAGCAGATGTCCTCTCTGAATGGATAGATATTAAAAACTACATCCATTCTGACTTTCTTAAATCCATGTTACACTTTGTCTTTAGTGAAGTAAACCTGATAAGCATCTCTGATACTCTGTTAACAAGGAGAATGCATGATATTGTACGGAATGTCTCTAAAAGGCTTCCAGACAGCAAATTTTGAGCAACCTTTGTGAAACAGAAAACGCAGATAGCAGTGAAAATGTCTTGAGTTTGACTTTCATTCTTTCCGAAATAATACTCCATCAATATCAGGGTATCGCAATTTAGTCTTTATTTTGTAGCCATCGTTGCAATCTTATTTTGTTCATCCAAGCATAAAACTTAGTAAAACCAAGATACTTGGAAAACTAGTTTTGAGGGCGGGTAGGAGAAACTTTGGTTAATGATAAGATGGTTGATATTTCTGTTTTATGTAAGGTACCACCACTTTAATGACATTTTTTTAAAATGTTGTTAGTTGATGACTCTAAAGTAATCATTGAGTATAAAAGGCATGATATAAAATGTCCTAGCATCATGTGTTATCCTCAGCACACAAGGACTGGGCTTATAGAGGTTGCTTTGTTTACTTAAATGACACAAAAGGCTGGGACTATATGAGGAGTAAGAGTCTCTCCCTAAATAAACTCCCTAGAATTTTCCCGTCTTTGTATTATGTCTATTTTGATGGGTAGTGTGTACCTTACGTCTTCTATTTTCTTCTCATCCATGCCATCATTTGGGAGATGCCAAGTGTTTCGTTGTTGGCCCCAATAACACACGTATGGCGGGTTTCTTTGTCCCGGCCTGTGATGCAGCATGCTAGCAAAGTACACTTTTTGAGTTTTTCTGAATTGAATTCTGATGGAAGGTGTTTAACAGTACCTAAAACATGGCTGGTTTAGATGCTCCTCCCATCTGTAGAGGTTCCTTTGTTCCTGCCTACTTCTCCATGTCTGATTATAGTCTCTCTCTCTCTCTTTTTTTTTTTACATTAAAATTGGAAAGAGAAAGGGGGAGCTCCTTAGGAGAAATAGGTCTGTGGAGAATTGTGAATCCTCATTCAGAAGCTATTCTTAGTTCTGAGAAATATAATGAACTTGAGCTTTGGGTCCTGCCGCATCTCCCATGAATGATCTTGCCATCGTCACCACCTTGCCCCTTGATTATGTTTTCCCCAAGGACTACTGGTATCTTTCCTCTAATATTCTGAATGAAGCATCTCCCAAGGAAAACATGTCTTGGAAGGAATTGGGTCCTGTTGTCCAGCAGGCCCACCTCTAAGTTTTCGGGATGATATTTTTTTAATTAATTTATTTATTTTTGCTGTGGTAGGGCTTCACTGCTACAAGGGCTTTGCTCTAGTTGCAGCCAGGGGCCTATTCTCCGGTTGCCATATATAGGCTTCCCATTGCAATGGCTTCTCTTCTCGCAAAGCACCGGCTCTAGGGCATGCAGGCTCCCGTCCTTGCAGCTCCTGGACTCGGGAACACGGGTCTGATAGCTGTGGCGAACGGGCTCAGTTGCTCTGCGGCGTGTGGGGTCTTCCTGGATCAGGGATGGAACCCGTCTCCTGCATTGGCGGGCGATTCTTTACCACTGAGCCACCAGCGGAGCTTGGATGATTCTTTATCATTATTTATTTATCTCTGGCTGTATTGGGTCTTCGTTGCGGCACACAGGCTTCTCTCTAGGTGTGGCGCTTGGGCTCCAGAGTGCACGGGCTCCATAGTTACGACGCTCAGCCTTGGGTGACCCACAGCATGTGGGATCCTGGTTCCCCAACCAGGGACTGAACCCCCATTCCCTACACTGGAAAGTGGATTCTTAACCACTGGGCCACCAGGGAAGTCCCCTACTGGGTGAGTCTTAATTGTTCTATGGAGTGCATCTATCCTGCATTACCTTGAAGTCTGCTGTGTCGAAGAAACTTTTCCAGAGATCTTGATTTCCTTGTCAGAAGTCAGCCCATTAATGTTAGCACTTCACTTAACAGGATCGTTATGGTGTTTCCAACTGAAACAGCTGCCACACACTCCACGTTCCCTAGTTCCCAGCACTGCAGAAAAAGAGACTTTTGTTCTGACTTGATGAGGAAAAAAATGCAAACAACAACACTAGCCCTACCACCAGAGATCCTATGAAGACATGTTCAAATGAACAATAAGGCCGTTTGTTCACAGATGACATAAGGATGTAAGAATTTAAACAATAAGACCTCTTGTGAAATGTGGCAGAATATGCCCCACAAACATTGTGAAGTTCTCTGTCTCAGGGAAGCCAGTTTTTACACAGGCTTCAAAAAACCCATTAACGTATAAAGCACCTTTTAAAAGAAAAGAAAATCACTTGTCTCGCTATAACATTAAAGCAATTTCTGTTCCGAGGAAAGCTAAAATGCGTTCATTTATAGAAAGTACATGCACTGTAATTTATAAAAAGTATAGTACTGTACTAGGGAGTATAGTGCCTCTTCCCTCCTTGGCCTGAAATGCGAAATCCATCATGCGGTCAAGACCTCTCTTCCTTTGAAGAATATTTATTTCTTCAAATGAAAAAAAAAAAATCCTTAAATCGCTTAGATTCAAGATGAAGTTTGCTTGACAGTAATTCTCTTAAATTCTCTAACATCCATATGCTTTTCATTTTTCTCTTCTTCTTCTGGGACCCCTCTGTGGGCAAGAGTAGAGACACAGACGTAGAGAGTGGACTTGTGGACACAGCGGGTGAAGGCGGGGTCGGGACAAATTGAGAGAGTAGCATTGAAATATATACACTACCGTGTGTAAGATGGATAGCTAGTGGGAAGCTGCCGTATCACACAAGGACCCCAGGCTGGTGCTCTGTGACAATCTAGAGGGGTGGGTGGGAGGGAGGTTCAAGAGAGACCAACATATATATACTTAGGGCTGGTTTGCATCATACAGCAGAAACCAGCACAACGTTGTAAAACAATTATCCTCCAATTAAAAATGTTTTTAAAAATGAATTTTGAAAAAGAAAAAGCCCTCTGACATTGGTGGAACATGGGGAGGGAATAATTCTGCTTTAAAGAAAAATTTCAATTATTTTTATCTGAACCTTATCCCCTTTTTTTGCCTTGCACTTTTAAGGAAGGTTTGGTGTATTTGTAAACCCTAACAGGACAATGACAGAGAAATGCAGAGATTTCCTTGTCAGCTTGGATCAGGATCTCTAATGATGTCCCTGACTTATTCCTATCTTGATGATTCTGATGCTTAAAATGTGACCTTCCTACTTCAATAAAGAAAAAAAAAATGTTACCTTCCAGGAAAACTCAGAGGGGAGGAAAAAAACACAATTTAACTGGCCAGAGCTGCTCATTGAGCTGACTTAGTATTAAACTCTAAAGATTTTCAAGTATTTGCAGACGGATATATATACAGCATCCTTGCAGAATCCTCCTAATTGAAGAAATGTTTCATCTCTATCTCTGTTGACAGAAAAGATTGCCTACTGATAATTGCTTTGCTTAAGTGTCTGATAATATGCCAGGAATGAGAGCATTCTGTGTTAGGTCATCTTTAATTATGCATGTACCACCTGTCAGCTCTAAATCTACCAGATTACATCCTCGTGAAGTCAGTTTGGGGATGGTTGGAGGGAAGCCGGGGTGATCGCTTTTAGAAACAACAAAATTAGAGAGGAGTAAACATGGCTTATAACCCACAGTTTTTTTTAAGGAGCCTCACTCATCCTCATTGTTCCTGGGCGGGAGTAAGCTCTTGGTGCAACTGAAAGACGTTTGAAATCTCGCCCAAGCTACCTCGAGTGGCAATAAATTGCTGGGTGAGAGGGCGGTAGTCCCATCTGTTGCATTTCCTTTTTGCTCCCTCTCGTCACTGTAAATGAGCCAGGGAAAAGCTCAGAAACATTTTTTATAAGCTATGTGAGGACAGGAAATATGTTAACGATGTTAGATTTCCTACATTTCAGGTTTTTTTTTTTCATTCTGTAGTTGGTTGGCTTTTTTTAGAAGGACAAATGTGGGTTGGAAATAATGCTGTTCCCCTCTGTCAGCTTTTGGTAGTTTTATTCTCACTTTTCAGGGTTGTTTGGGACTTTCTGGTAGGATGTTTAGGGTTCTTTTACTGAGGGTTCTGTTCCCTCTTCTATGCTTTGATAGCATCGTGGATTTGTGAAGAATGTTCTTCTTTGTTCACCTGTCAGAGCTGACAGGGAAGCCTTGAGATCCTGTGCGCTCCCTCCAGAGGAGGAGGTTGGATTCAGCGAGGGGCTGAAGGCGGAGAAGGGATAAGTGGACAGAAGCAGCAGGTGCGTGTGATGATACAGCTAGCCTGACTGCTCTCCAACCTCAGGAAACTGCCTCAGCAAGAGTTTGTAAATAATAAGCTTAGCAAGAATGTGGAATCCTGAAATGCATTATTCCACACCCTGCTGCCTAGAGGCACTGAGGAGAAACCAGATCGGCTCATAAACAGGGGAAGACCAGCACCCCTGTGTTCTGTCAGACCCTGTGGTCCAGCTCATGGCCCTGAAGGACCCCTTGGCTGCCTGCCTATACTTGAGGCACCACTTTTCTGAAAATACATTGGATGGAGGACAGAGACCCCATGAACAGGGATCAGGATTGGGAAAGCCATCAGAGAGTGTGTCTTATAACCAGTGGTTGAGGGAACTAAGCAGAGTCAGCTTGGAGAAGGGAACAAGAAGGAGACACACAGTCACCGCATTGAGATGCACAAAAGACGTGATTATTCCAGAAAAAGCAGAACCAAAAGGTGCAAGCTATAGAGAAAGTGATTTAGACTCAGAACTAGCACTACCCCACACTGAAATCAGTGGCTCCGTTTGGAACAGTGAACCCCTTTTCCACCTCCTGTTGCTAGAATAAAAATCGTTATCTTTTAGGACCATGTTATGGGGTCGCAAGGAGTCGGACACGACTGAGCGACTTCACTTCACTTTTTGGGACATGTTATAGACAAGATACAGCGATCATGAGCTTGGGCAAACTCCAGGAGATGGTGAGTGACAGAGAGGCCTGGTGTGCTGCAGTCCCATGGGATCAAAAAGAGTTAGACACACCTGGGCAACTGATCAACAACAGCAATAGGCAAGGTTAGGGCTCCCGCTGTGGCTCAGTGGTAAAGACTCTGCAGTGCAGGAGATGTGGGGGATACATGGGTTTGGTCCCTGCATGAGAAGATCCCCTGGAGGAGGAAGTGGCAACCCACTCCAGTATTCTTGCCTGGGAAATCCAATGGACAGAGGAGCCTGGCGGGCTACACAGTCCATGAGGTTGCAAAGAGTTGGACAGGACTGAGCGACTAAACAACACAATAGGCAAGATTGCTGCGCTGCCTGGCAGCACAAACCAGATAAGCGTAATTTTATTTTGCAAGCTCAGAATCCCCGTTCCACGCGGTCACCATCAGGGACGTGAGCACCAGCCTCCACACGGTACCTGGCTGGTCTGGTGCTCGGCCTTCATCTGCCCACAGGTTACAGGCTGAAAGTGGGGATGGTGTCAGGGCCAGGGAGCTGGCTCCTTCCTCTGGGAGCCTGTCCAGTGAAACAGAAGGAACCCTGGATCGCATCTCAGTTCCCACGCATCCTGGCCTCTTGCTAGCTGCGACTGTGTCAATGACTCCATCAAAGCTTGGAAGCCGCCTCTTCTTGCCAAGCAAAATAGAAATAATAAGTATTTGCTTCCCAGAGTTACCTGAGGCTTCAACAAGGTAAAGTGTCCGGTGGGTGCTGTCCATCGGAGGGTGCTTGCTCCACCACTGAAGACGTCCGAGCTCGGGGTTGTCACAGGTACAAGGGACAGAATGGCCTTCCTCGCAGAGTTGCTGAGAGCTGGACAGCCAAATAAAACGTCACATATAAAAATAGAACGGCCCATATAAAAGGCCCCAGCATGGTGCAGGTGTTCAGTATTGTCAGCCTCACTCTACTCTCTGGACCTGGAGGGACTGGGAGAGGGCGTCCTTTCTCACCCACGTCTGCTGCTCACATCCCCACCAGGTGCTCTTTGACCTTCTGCAGAGACCTGGCCTGAGGCTTGGGCCCCTACTGTTCCCTTGTCATCTCACCCCCGAGCCACCTTCTCTCCTCCTGCTTTCTTCTTCCTCCTCTATTTCCTTCTCTTCCTAATCCTCTTCTTGTCTCCGGCTAACTTCCCTCTGCGCATTCTGGGTAGGATCGTTTTGAGGAGCACAAACTTGCAAGTACTTTTCTCAGTCATATTTTTGTTCAAAACAAGAGGTTTTAGGTAGCTTGGGTGGGGGGACCTTTTTCATTTTCTTCTAAATTTGCTTGAGCTTTTTTTTCTTTAGTGTTAACATTTTCCCCTTATCCCATCCCTTGAACTTGTGGTCACTCACTTGCCAGACACAGGGTAACTGAGTATCTCTGGACTTGGGAAAGTGTCCTTCGCAGTGAACCTAACCCGTATATTAACCCAGACAGAGCAAACTGCTAAATAAATAGCCCCAGGATGTCACTTGCATCCTCTTGGTCCCACCGTGTCCTGTGGAAAGGGGGTTGATGGAACAGAAAAGTCAAAAGGCAGCCGAGGTAAAGTTTCAGCCATTTTACTGAGTCAGAAATTGGGGCCCTGCCAGATTCAGGCATCTTGTCCATCTATTCATCCATCTATCCATCTATTCATCCATCCCCCTATCTATCCAGCTGTCCATTTATCCATTCATCCACTAAATATTCAGGAAACAGGTCCTTGTCTAAGACCCAGCGTAAGATCCTGGGCAGACATGAGGCGGGTGATTGGATTCCTGCCCTCTGCCTTCCTCTGCTATTTGAGCAGGTGGGATAGTGACTCTTTTCATCTGTATTTCAGTATTCCTGCAGTCCTCTTGATAGGTCTAGTTCAGTAAATGCAGGAGTGACTGTGAAAGTTGTATAATGGAGGGAAGGAAAGAAGGAAAATCCTCAAAGGAAGAAAGGAAATTGTATTATATGTAGTGCCAGGCATGTAAATCGCTACACATGCTAAGTGCAGTTTAATGATTGCAATGAGAACCCAGGGAAACATCACTGCATATGGAAATTTGAATAAAGTTTCCAGGGAAGTGATGCTAATTATCCTCATTTTTGTAGAAGTCAAAATGGAAACTGTGCATTCTCCGAGTACATCCCCCAGAATATGCATTCCTCCTGATTTTTCTCCCACTAAGTGATGTTGCTTTTTACTTAACAGAAGACTGCAGCTTAAAAAAAAAAAAAAACACTGCAGCTTTAGCCCTCCAGTCATTTCTGGTTTTTAAATCAGAAAACTGAATTCTTTCCCTTTTAAGGAAAGCAAAGAACAGTCCGCTTCTCCCCCACCACACCCAGGCACCTTTTACCTGCAGTGTTTCTCTGGGGCCATTGACCTGTGGGAGGAAGGTTGCTCTTACCTCTTGGCTCAGCCTGTGACTCAGCAGCTGCCAGATGAGGCGCCCGTTTCCCCCGCACCTCAGCATCTCCACGGGCGGGGTGGGAGGAGGCCCGCTGCCCGTGCGCACCCCTGGGTTGTCCCGACAGTCATGCGAGAGGAGATTGATACAAAAGCGCTTTGAAAACGCAGGTGCTGAATATGTAAAGAATTTTATTGCGAAATGCAACATGTCGGCTTGATTTTTCACAGTACATTTGTGTCTTTCTAAAGACACAGCATAACACCTGAGGTCATTTGCTGTCTGCAAGTTTGTCAACTGCCAAATTCCATTTCAGAGAAGCTTGCGGGGCCCTAAAATAGAAGTCATTTTCCTCCTTTTTTCCCCAGAAAGTTCTCAGGACCTTTGTGTTATTCACAGGCGTGCAGGTGATGGGTGATGTTTTTTCATAAACCAGTGCAAAGACATTTGAGCTGTAACTCCCCGCCGCCCTGGGTTTCCACAGTACTTTGTTCCGTTCTCAGCGCCCGCCCTCAGAGGCCACGGTCAGGCAGAGGATGGACAGCACACACGAGCGACTGTGGCAGGTTGTTGGTATTCAGCCCCACAGTTGTGTCTGGCTCTGCAGCCTCACGGACTGAAGCACACGAGGCTTCCCTGTCCTTCACCAGCTTCCGGGGTTTGCTCAAACTCATGTCCACTGACTTGATACTTTGTCCACCTGATGCGAAGCGTTGACTCATTGGAAAAGACCCTGATGCTGGGAAGGATTGGGGGCAGGAGGAGAAGGGGACGACAGAGGATGAGATGGCTGGATGGCATCACCGACTCGATGGACGTGAGTTTGAGTCAACTCCGGGAGATGGGGATGGACAGGGAGGCCTGGTGTGCTGCAGTTCACGGGGTCGCAGAGAGTCAGACATGACTGAGCGACTGAACTGAACTGAACTGAACTGATGTCCACTGAGTCAGTGATGCCATCCAGCCATCTCAGCCTCTGTCATCAGGTGCCAGTCTACTTGATAGTCAAGCTGGGAGTAGGGGCGTATCTGGGAGAGGTAGACTAGCCTTTTAAGCAGAATGAGGAGAAAAAGGAGGACGCAGTCAAGCATCCTTAGTGCTGTCCTACCATATAACATCGTGTTTGTCTTCTCCCTCTTATATCACAGGATCCTGAGGACAGGGACTTTCTGATTCATCACCACTGTATTTAGTGATGTGAGCTTACAATTAATAGGTCTTAGGGAATGGCTGCCTGAGCAAATATATTCTGTATGATCTCATAAAAATTTCAATCTCAAAATCAATGCACCCATTTGAAACAAAACTCAGTAACTTCATTCTATATGTGTATGTGGCATTTTGGGCCTTTCCAGCATTTTTTTTTTAACTCTGGGGAAAAGAAAACAAACAAACGCTGACTTTAGGAGGAGTTCTAGAACAGTCAAAATAAGGAAAGTGATTTTCTTTACACTTGAAGTATGAACCGAATGCAGAGAGACTTCCAGAAACTCTTTGCAACAGGAAAAGTGGCTGCTAGGGGGCCTGTTTCCACGTATAATCAGGTTTCCCTTTTGTCAGGTTTAATTAGATAACAGAAATTCCTTTTACCCAGCAATCTATACTGTACAGTGATTCAAACATTATACTTATTTTATTACTAGATTTTCCCATTATTTACTAAAATTCATAAGCTCTGTTAGTGCAGAAGTATTTGTCAAATTCTTTGATGTATCTCCAGGGACTGTAAGCTTCCTAGTCATGTAGTAGGTGCTTAATAAATGCAGGACACCTGTGTTTGATTCCTGGGTCAGGAGAATCCCCTGTGAAGGAAATGGCAAGCCAATTCAGTATTCTTACCTGGAGAATCCCGTGGACAGAGGAGCCTGGTGGGCTTCAGTCCATACAGTCACAAAGACTTGAACATGACTGAGCAACTAACACCTTCAATAAATATTGCCCAAGTGAATGAATAGCCGACTGTGTCAAGTCCTATGGTAGATTCTGGAGGCTCGAATGATGAATAAGGTATAGTCTTTGCCCCCAAGAACCCCATCATCTAACTAGGAAGACAAACATATGAAGACAGTCATTATTGGAGAGTGGAAAAGTAATGACAAGCTATGCAAAAATTATTTATTTGTTATTATTGTGGTTATTACCTTGAAACAAGAAGGCTCAAAGAATTATCAGTTTTTATCTCTCGATCTGTCCATTTGTTTTACTAACCTTTGTCCTAAGTTACCAGGTTTCCTGGGTGGTAGACGCTCGTGATAACCTCCAAATGCAATCTGTGCTAAAATTTGCACTTAGAATAAAAGTTCAAATCAGACTTCCAAGGTCAAAGTCAGTGGCCATGTAAGCACAGACATTGCTGGTTTGTAATTGTTTTTTCTAGCATCCTTCCCAGTCCAGTTTCCCTTGCCATCCCTCTCTCTCTCTCTTCCCTCTTAAAGACTGGTGTTCCGTAGCTACCTGAATTTCACCTACCACCTGAGTGAGGACTTGACTGTAATCTGCAGGCCCAGCTTCTCTCCAGTGCTTCATAGAGAACAGCCTTCTGGATGTCATGCGTGCTCTGTCCAGACCGGGATGCATTATTCCACCCTCCCATTCCTTCTTGCAAGAGTAATCCCTTCATTTCCACCTAGCTGACAAGCCCATGAGTCATGCTTCCCTTCCATGCTCTCTATCCAAGGAATCGACTCTGCTTTGAGTCGCTCAGATCCAGGCCTGTCTGCAGCCCAGCGCCGCAGGCCTCACCCAGCCACCTCCCCTCTCCTGTCCTCTGTTGTCCGCAAAGAAGTGGTCTTTCTGAATATGAACGTGAACCCATACATTCAAAACCCCTCAACACCACCCATCACCTCTCATAACCTCTTGCATGTCTGGCCGCTGGAAATTTCTCTTGTTTTACCTCCTGGCGCTCCATCTTCACGTCTGAGTTCCCAGGCTTTTTCCACGTTGCCTGGGTTCCGTGCATGTTTGCTGGATGAACCAATAAGCCCAGAGCTGAGAGGAGGAAGACCACTTGTGTGGGAAACCTGGCAAGTGAAGGTGGATGGAGGAATCTGTGTGGCATGTCCAGGAGAGGCGGCCAGGGGCTCAGAGCTGCGGAGGTGGGGATACAGCTGGGACGCACACACACGCACGTTCACACCCCACCCTTGCCCTCTGGCCACACCAGACATTTTAGTGTTTCTCTGCTAGCCTGTGGTTCACAGCTCCACACCCTTGCCACTCTTTGGACCCTCTGTCGGTCCCCCACCTGGCAGACTAGCTCCTCCGTGAGGGGGCCCCTAACGCAACCTCCCTGCAGACAGTCTTTCAAGCCCAAAGGGCCGTGGCTTGACTACCACCCTTATACTTCTTCTAGCTTTGGTAGATCTCTGCATTCCTTAGGCTCACTCATCCCGCTGCCTGCTGGACTAGTCTGCTTTCTCACTCCTGGGTTTACTAAGTTGTCCTAACTGAACATGCCTGAAATCCACCCTCCCCTCTGCCACCGAACTCATCTTCCTAGATACCACCTTGGCCCTTTGTTCTGGGAACGTTTGGTTGACACTCCCAGGTCTGACTTTCTGGGTCCTTCGTGTTGCCTTCTCACCTGCCCTCCCCACCCCAGCAGTCTAGAATCACGTGTCCAGCTGCATTATTCCTTCCCCTGGCTCAATGACCTGGGGCAGAGGAGGCAGACTGTGGCCCACAGGCGAGCCACCTGTTTTTTAAAGTAAGTTTTTATGGGAACACACCCCCACTCAACACAGTCCTTAAACTCCTCTTCTCTAGATTCCTTGCCGTTCTCCGAATGCACACTGTGCATCTTTGTGTCCATTCTCAAGTGTGACTTTTGAGACACTTCTCATCTGCCGAGGCCAGGTGTCATCTCCTCCATGCTGTCCCCCTGATTGCTCCTATTGGAAGCTCCTCTTCGGCACTCACAGGGCGCCAGGCTTGGACCATAACTCAGAGGGCACATGTCACACACTGTTTGGTGTTTGACCCTGCCTCATCCACCTCCTGCTTTGTATCCTCCTGGAGATCAGGCTTTGAGTCTTATGGATTCGCATTTCTTTCTGAATGCCTTTCACAAGGGAGATTTTCAGTGAAAGCTTATTTTATGAATAAATGAACAACTGACATTTTACCATTTCCAGCACTTTATTTGCCACATTTCTAAGAGGCCATTGATTTAAATACAGTATTTTGTGTATCACTAAGAAAGAAAAAAATACTAGGGAAGTGCAAGTCAAAACTACAAAGAGATACCGTGTTAAACCTTTCAGAGTGGCTATCATCAAAAAGACAAATAGCAAGTGTTGGCAAAAATGTGGAGAAAGGGAATACTTGCACACTGCTGGTGGGAATGTAAATTGGTGCAATCACTATGGAACACTCAAAAAAAAAAAAAAAAAGCTACCATACAATCCAGCCATTGTACTTTTCGGTATTTACTTGAAGAAAGCAAAATACTACTTCAAAAAGATATATGCAACCCTACCTTCATTGCATTGATGCTTTTGAACTGTGGGTTGGAGAAGACTCTTGAGAGTCCTTTGGACAGCAAGGAGATCCAACCAGTCCATCCTAAAGGAAATCAGTCCTGAGTATTCATTGGAAGGACTGATGCTGAAGCTGAAACTCCAGTACTTAGGCCACCTGATGTGAAGAACTGACTCATTGGAAAAGACCCTGATGCTGGTAAAGATTGAAGGTGGGAGGAGAAGGAGACGACAGAGGATGAGATGGTTGGATGGCGTCACTGACTTGATGGACATGAGTCTGAGTAAGCCCTTGGAGTTGGTGATGGACAGGGGGGCCTGGCGTGCTGCAGTCCGTGGGGTCGCAAACAGTCGGACACGACTGAGCGACTGAACTGACTGAACCTTCTCTGCAGCATTATTCACAGTAGTCAAGGTGTGGAAGCAATCTGAATGTCCATCAGTAGGTGAATGAAAAGATACACACTCACACTTGAGATTGCTCAACCATCAAAAAAGAATGAAATCGTGCCATTTGTGACAACATGGGTGAATAGGGAGTGTGATGCTGAATGAAACAAGTCAGAGGAATATCAGCGCCATACGATCTCACTTACACGTGGGATGTAAAACACCAGAGAAGCAGGACAGATCAGAGACAGACTTGACACAGAGAGCAGACAGGTGGCTGGGGAGGCTGGGCAAAAACTGGTGGATGGAACTAAGAGATGTGAGCTTCCAGTTATAGAATAAGTCACAAGGATATTTTATATCACATAAGGAATATGGTCAGTGATACTGTAGTGATGTGTGGTGACAGACTTGTGATCATTTCATAATGCATTTGGCGGTTGGATCACTATGTTGTACACGTGAAACTGACATAATATTGTATGTCAAGTACACTTCAATTGAAAAAGAGAAAGACTATAGCAAGCTATCAATTTTAAGATGTTTCCTAATTTTAAAATATTATTATATAGGAAAATCTTAGTAAAATACAGAATAGTAAATCCAATTCGGATAGATGTAAGTATCAAATTAGATATTTATAAAACACTTAAATGTGCTGGGCATGAGAATCTCACAAAAACTATATAAGAGAGGTCAGTGGGTAGTAGTATTCTTATGTTGCGGAGGAAAAAGTTGAAGTTCAACGAGGCTGCAACGCATATACAGAGTAAAACAAATACTGTAAATGAGGGAGCCAAGTCTTGTGGCTGCGTCATAGCTCCCTTCCTAAAATCACCTGTGGATGTCAAAACCCTTAAGCCAGCTCTAGGCCTGATTATCAACATGTACCATTTTCTTTCTTTTCAAATTATATGCACATCGGTTGACCTTTCAGTTTGTTTTTCCCAGCTGTATTGTTTTGTCATGTTACCCCAGGAACATCCTGTTACTTGACATAACATAATGTAATGGGATGTGATATTTCATGCTGCTTAGCAAAAATTAGAATGATTGTTGGATGCTTAGATTTTCTTGGGTAGTAATTAGCAGACAGAATCTCTCTCACACACACCCCCAGAGGAGTTTCTCAACCATCCATTAACCTCATACTAGTAGAAGGCTTTCCAAACCCAACACTTCTCTTAATTAATTACTTCATCTGACTACCTCCTTTTGGATTTTCACAAGCACTTGCCGGAATATACATTAAGACATAAAGCAGTTTTTGTTAGTAAGTTTAGGTATTTGTGACACTTTGGAAGGAGTTGGTATGTGCAGATTTTGACTTACAGAGATATCAAACTAATTTTCCAGAATAGGGACATTAAATCTCTTTCCTATATATGTCTGGTTGCATTTTCATTTTATTTGGACAACTAGGTGAAATAAGAAAAACGCAAATGGAAGTGTCTCCCCAGATTAGCAACAACTGGAGAGTGTTCACATCTTGGCAGAGTCAATTCAGCCTTTCATCCGTCCAAGGGAGATGTGTTGAAATTCCCCCACTGTTCTCAGGATTACTCAGACTTTGAGTAGCTTGTTGATTTCTTGTCACTGTGCTTTTAAAAAAAAGCAGTTGGAGAGAGGGAAAGAAGGTCAGGAAGACTTAGTCAAATGATATAAAATAAGCTCTGTGTGGGAAAATTAAGAGAAAGGGATTGTTTGGCTTGGAGAAGAAATAGTGAATTTAATTTCTATCTTCAAATACGTAAGAAGTTTGTTTTTTGTTTTGTTTTGTTCTGTTTTTGTGTGTGTGTGTGAAGAACGTAACAGTCCAACTACATACCCTTAAGACTACTAAGCACAAATTAAGAGGAAATGGACTTCAGTTTGTGTTAGACACATTACATGGTGACAAAGTTCTAAATGTGGTTTCCAAGGGATACCACAGTGAAGGAGGTGTGCGTCCTAAGACCTTTAGGATTTACTTGCCTAAAGTGGATCAAATTAAATTTGATTTGAGCTAATAATTGAGTTAATCTCCTCTTTTCATAACTACCCCAAACAGCTTTTGGGTAATGATTATCAGATATTGCCCTATAGCTTCTACTGCTGAAACATGGGTAAACTTTAAGTTAGGATATAGCATCCCCTCATGGTTAAGATTACAGTCCCCAAGTCCTTGTACAATATATATAAGGACTAAACTTTCTGTCCTGCAGGTCATGTGCATGACTCATGTTTCATGTCACAGACATGTTCCATGGGTCACACATTAAAAGACTTTGGGGCATTTGGGCTTTTCAAAAATGTTGCTCCTGAAAAATATCCCCTTTCTTTTCTGGATGATGAGTTTCTCCCTTGTACTCAGTCTTTCCCATGGACATGTTAAATCTTTAATATCACCCAATGGGGGGAGAAAAACTCTCTTCTGCCAAACCCTCCTCTAGCTTCTACGTTATTTTATTGCTCCCTTTCACATAAAATATCTTGAACTTCTTGCCCATAGGTGTTATTTCTACTACCTCATCTAACCCTACTACTGAACCACAACTGTTCATATCAAAGCCACCAATGACCTCTTTGTTGCCTCATTTTTCTCAGCCTCTCAACAGTATCCAACACAGTCAACCACTCCCTTCTTCCTAAAATTCACTGTTCTTTGGGCCTTCATGAGAGCACCTTCTCCTGGATTTTTTCCTTCTCAATTGCTACTGCTATCTTCTCCTCCATTCAGCGTCTGCATTGATATCCTAGGGCATAGCTCTGAGCCTTATCTTTTCTCTCTCTTCAGCCTCACTTGATATTTTATCTGCTTCCAGAACTTCATGGTACTAACTCCCCAGTTTATATCTCCAGTTCTGATTCCTTCCTTGAATATCGGATTCATATGTTCAGTGGTATACCTGACATATCCACTTGGATGTTTGATAATCATCGCAAACTTAACATATCCAAAACAGAATTTAGACTTCCAGTTTTTTCACACATTAAGATCTTGTGTGTATTCAGATATTTAGTCGTGTCTGACTCTTTGTGACCCCATGGACTATAGCCAGCCAGTCTCCTCTGTCCATGGGATTCTCCAGGTAAGAATACTGGAGTGGGTTGCCATGCCCTTCTCCAGGGGATCTTCCCAACCCAGGGATCAAAGCTCGGTCTCCCATGTTGCAGGCAGATTCTTTATTGTCTGAACCACCAGGGAAGCTCAAGGCATAGCCTAAACAATTAAATAAAAATAAAAGAATAGAAATGGTATATAGTTTCGAAGGCAGTTTTTTTTTTTTTTTTAAGTCAAGCAAGGATAAAAACTGAATGAAACACAGAAAAAGTAGGGCAAATAGAAATCAAAAGTATATCAGCTGTCACAATATATGTAAATTTTCTGGCTAAAAGACAGAGTTAAATTAAGATTTTATAAAATAATAATTCAGCTCTACAGTATTGCAAAACCCTGACATGGAAGGACAAACTAAAAGGATGGAAAAATATATTTCAGCAAATGGTACTCAAAAGAAAGAGGAGTAGCTTTATTCATACCAGTCAAAACAGACTTTAAGACAACATCATTTGCATAGGGAACTTTATTCAACATCTTGTAGTAACCTTTAATGAAAAAGACTATGTATATATGTATAACTGAATTGCTTTGCTGTATACCAGAATCCGCGCAGTATTGTAAATCAACTATACTTCAATTTTTAAAAAGTGAAAAAAAAAAGACAACATTATTAAGGTAAAGAGAGTACTACTTATTGATAACAGTTTTAATTTATTGAAAAATGTACAACATTTCTAAAATAGCCTCAAAGTATAAAAAACAAAAGTTGATAAAATTGCAAATAAATTTCTTATGTCTTTCTAAGTTACTGCTCAGTGAAGCAGATGACAAATAATGAGTAAAGATGGAAAATTTAGACTGCACAATTAAATAGTTTGACTCATGGACATGAGGACTTTGCACCAAACATTTACAATACATGTATTCTTCACAAAGAAGAGTTATAAAAATTGACCTCACACTAAGCCACAAAACAAGTCTCATCAAATTTCCAAGAATCACTATAATAGTGATCACATTCTCTGATCATAATACAATTAAATTAGAAGTCAGTAACTAAAAGATAACCCCCCACAAAATCCCCCCTATATTTGGAAATTTTAAAGCATTTCTAAATAACTCACTGATCAAAGATATCATAATGGAAATTTTTAAATACTTAGAATTGAATGATAATGAAAATATTACATGTCAAAACTTGTGGGATGTAGTGAGACTTGAACTTAGAGGAAAATTTATAGCCTCAAGTGCTTTAACCAGAAAAGAAAAAAAAGTAAAAATTAAAAAGTGAATTTTGAGAGGGTAGAAAAAAGATGGAGAAAACAAGGGAGGATGAATAAAGATGGGAACAGAAATTAAACTGAAAATAAAAATATCATTTAAGGAATCAAGAGACCCAGAATTGCTTCTTTGAATGGCGTTCATAACAGAGTTTTGTAAAAGGGCAGAGAGTAAATATTTTTGACTCTTGGCAGTACAGTCTGTCATTCAGCTCTGCGTTGTAGTGTGAAAACAATTACAAATATGCAAATGAGGAGGTGTGGTTCTATTTCAATTAAATTTTAGTTACAGAAACTGGTGGCACAGTTTTGGCCTCTGGCTCATAGTTTACTAACCACTGAACTAATATAATGGGAAGACTGATATGCAAAAAATAATGGCAACGCTTGGCAAAGTGGTTGGATATAGTATCAATATACAAAAATTGGTTGCATTTTAATACACTAAGAATACAGAAAAATAGCTTTTAAAAGTTATGATTTACAGTAACAACAAAATATTTAAGTACCTAAGAATAAATCTAGCCAAATGCATTCAAGACCTAAATAAATTTGCTTAAAAATCAATAAGCTTATTGTCTCATTCCAAGACCAATGGTTTTCAAATTTTTGGTCTTAAGACCCCTTTATACTCTTTTCAAAAAAAATTTTTTTTATTGAAATATAGTTGATTTATAGTATTGTGTTATTTTCTGCTGTACGGCAAAGTAAATTAGTTGTTTGCATACATATATCAACTCTTCTTTAGATTCTTTTCCCACATAGGTCATTATAGATATTGAGTAGAGTTCTCTGTGCTATACACTCACCTTTATACTCTTAATAATTACTGAGACTCCCAAAGAGCTTTTGTTTATTTGAGTTTTACCCATCTATATTTACCTTATTAAAATTGCTTAAAGTATTTATTAGCTAATTTTTAAATAACATAATAAGCCCACTACGTGTTAACATAATTAGCATGCGTTTATGAAAAAAACTAAATCTTTTAAGAGAAAAAGAATAGTGAGAAGAATGGCATTGTTTTATACTTTTTCATATCTCTTAAATGTCTGGTATGTTAGAAGACATAGAAGATAGTTGGGTTCTAATATCTGTTTCAGTATTCAATCCATTGTTATATGATGGTTTGGTTAAATTAGATGAAGAAAATTCCACCTCACACAGATGTGTAGTTGGAAAAGGATGAAGTATATTTTCAGAGTCTTTTCAAACAGTTGTGGATACTCTTTTTTGATACGACATCAAAAGTTGACAGATGGTAACTTCCTAAAGGTTAGTTGCCATGCTGAATCTAAAACCATATCAATGAACTTTTCATATTCTGTTATGTTAAAATGCATTGGTCTGCTTTGCATATCAATTGGATCTATTACCAAAGCATGATTTCTTAAGTCCATGATTGGCTATTTGGAAAAGAGTGGTTTACTGAGTCATACAGATCTTCAGAATGGTGACACATTTCATTTTACAATGTCCCCAAAATTCACATGTTAGAATTACCACCAGTATCAAAAGAAAAGTATTAAAGTTTGAGAAGCTAGTAAGCTCATAGTAGCAGATACACATTTTCAAAAATTCTGATTTGTAGAAGCTTGAATTTTCTCCTTGGCGGCAAGCTCTGCCAGTTGTTTTCCTTGAAGTAACAGCTTACCTTTCTCATTCTCAAGAAAATACCTGCTAGGTATCTAAATCTGAATAACCGTAGTTTGTAAGGCGATCTTTCAAGTAAAAATGTTGTTCCATGAAAGTTGTCGTTCAACTTGCAACTCAGACAGTCCCACAGATATTTTTCCTTGACATAGCAGTCACACCTCAGTGGCAACAGAAGTTCTTTTGTTATACAGGATGTTAAAACGATGTTACTCAGGTGTTGAAGTTTAATGTAAGTTTAATGCAAATAACAATTCTTACTGCTTGATCAAGAGCATTCTTCAGTGAAACTAGCCTTGTCTTACTGTGCCCGCCTGGCGCTGGAGAACTGACACCGTGGCGTCCACTGCCTGAGTCCTGCTGCGGCACCAGCAGTTTCACCCGCTGTTAAATTTGCACCATCGACGCAGATGTCAACCCGTGGAGAAAAAACAATAGCGTCTTAGTGTTATTATGAAAATAGTAGTGACTTCGTTGATTTTCTGAAAGGGTCTCAGGATCCCCAGGGGGTCCACAGACCATCTGGGATCAGCTGCCATAGACCTTCATGTGGCTGTCTCCTTCGTATCATTCAGACCTCAGTTTAGATGTCATGACCTCAGAGAACCCTAGTCTGTCTAGCCCCCAGGGACTCCCTAACATAGCACTGTATTTTGCTTTTATCAGAGCACTTATCACTACTTGATAGGGATAAGTTTATTCATCACTATTGAACTGTTGTTTGTTTATGTGTTTAGTATCTGTCTCCCCCGACTGGAATATAAGGCCTGAGAATGTGGCAACCTTGTCTGTCATGTTCAGTATAATAACTGTGTCTCCAAAACCTAGAATGGTGTTTGGCACCTGCGCATTCAGTAGATGTTTGAGGCGTGATTGAGTCCCATTGAGATGGGGCACAGGGAGCTGGGGGGATCCTCACCATTTCTCACTCAGGTGGCCTCATAGCTGCAAATAGCTATTTTGCTTTTACTCTTGGTTCTGTGGATAATAGCAGAAGGAATTTCTGAGTTCTGCATTTTACATGTATTAATTCAGTCCTCACAAGAACCCTGGAAGCTGTTTTATTCACCCCTTTTCATAGAAGCATTGGAAGGTCAACAAGAACTATGTTAAATCAAAAGATGTGATAAGAATTAGAGCCAAAAATTGAAGTTGTATCCATCAGCTTCCTCCCAGGTGAAAACCGGCAGCTCAATGGATGCACGTTAAGACCTACTCAGAAGAATCACTCAGAGGGCCAGGGTTTCAAGAACTGCCTGCCAGTGATGAGGCAGTAGTCATTCAGAAAGTGTGTTTGTTAGAGGGAATTTTTTTAATAATTAAAATTGAAACTCTGAAGTTATAACAAATGAGCAGCAAATTTTCAAAATTAACTTCCTTGTACATTTTAGAAATGTTTACCTCAAACTTTAATTCCCAAGAAACCGTGTGTTTCTTCTGTTCTTGGCCCCCAAGTTCATGAGCTTTCAGAGAAACTGTGGCAGATGAGCATGGAGTTCTCATGTTCCATGCACACCAAAGATCTCTCCTTCGCCCCGTTTTCTGTCTGGAACAAGGGTGCAATGACATGTGATGACATACATGTCAGCCTGAAGACTTAGGCCTCACCTGATCTCAACTATTTCATCTTTACTTCATAGATTATGCCACAGAGAAACTATGAAGTTTTAGGGGTCACGGAGAAGTCAGCAGTGAACATGGAATATGAGCCAAGTCTTCTATTGTCTAGACAGATGCTGTGTTCGTTACAGGTTTTATGTATAATCTTTAATACCAAGGAGAGACTCACCAAGAATCTTTCAAGGGAGCTTCTAGACCAGCTCATTAGACGCCGAGAGATATGCAACCTTTGACAGTCAATTCCCTAAGATTGTGTTTGCTAGCACTGAGAGTTATAACTGTTAAAAAATAAAGTAGGGCACCAATGTTCTGAGTTCTTTTTATTTTAGAGGCTGCTTGTGAGAATTTAGGGCCATTTCACCTGCAGGGGTTAGTGGCGTGACTACAGTAGAGACTGGCAGGCGTTTCTCTTCCACTCTGTGGATCTGAGAATCCGTAATTATCTACTAAATTAATTCACCCTCAGAATATGACTGAATTCCTAGGACCATCAGAAGAGATCATAAGTCAGTCCGAATTTTCTGAAAACCAGTTTAAGTTCTGAGCACACGAAGGTGCTCAGCTTGACCAAGGAAACTGGAGGATGAGAAGAACAGAAGGGAAGGAAGAAGTGATTTGTGAAAATGGAGTGCCCAGTCGGGGGTTCTGACCCCAGAAGAGCCCTGTTACTCAGGAGACGGAGGGAGGGAAGGGGGGACCTGTCTGGAAGAGCCTCTGCTGGCCTCAGTCTTTCCTTGGGTGGGTCATGAGTGTGCCAATACAGTTCAGGCTGACTCTGGATTCTCACCAGCAATGGGAGAGGCACCTGTCTGTCTCCACCTCAGGTCCTTCCCACTACCCCAGCCCCGGTAACTTCCCCAGAGCACCCAAAGGATAACGATTCATACAAACAACCAGACCAGTTTGTCAAGGCCTAGGCTTGGCCTCTGCTAATGACTTGCTTGATCTTGAGGTCACCCGTCCCTTCATTCTTATAATTATGGTGTAAAAACCAGTCTCCACGCATCATCCTTGAAACACAACAAGTGAAATATTTGCAAAGTGTTCAAAGGGATCTTCTAATGCGTTGTTTTCTTGAGTTTTTAACCCAAATTCCCTTGAGGGATGACTCACTTCTTGTGTACATCCCCACTAGCACCTCAGTGTCTTTAGTTTTTGACCGAAGATTAACTTAGCTCAGGAAGCCTCTCTCAGACATGTGTCTCCCACTCCCAGGGCATGCCTGCCATGGAGAGTGACTAATGTGTTTCGTATAAATTTCTGCTTTTCATAGTATCTGCTTATCCTGGGACTGTATTCGATTCATTATAGAATTTTTATTAACTTTTTTTTTTTTTTGGTCTTCAGTATCTGTTAAGATTCTGCCAGTGTTTGAAGAGTCTCTAGCTTCTGAAGTGGAAGCACTAGCCTTAATAATGTAGGGCTGCTGGAAGGACCTAGGGAATATCATACTAAATGAAGTCAGTCCAACAGAGAAAGACAAGTATTCCATGGTATCACTTATATGTGGAATCTAAAAAAAATTGATACTGTTGAATCTACTTACAGAACAGAAACAGACTCACGGACATAGAAAACAAACCTATGGTTTCCTCGGGGGAAAGAGAGGGGCGGAGGGATAAACTAGGAGTGTGGGATTAACAGATACACACTACACATAAAGCAGATAGACAACAAGGACCTACTGTATAGCCCAAGAAGATAGATATGTATATATACAAGCTCAATCATGTCCAACTCTCTGTGAACCCGTGGACTGTAGCCCACCAGGCCCCTCTGTTCATGGAGAGTCTCCAGGCAACAGTACTGGAGTGGATAGCCATGCCCGTCTCCAGGGGATCTTGCCAACCCAGGGATCGAACCTGGGTCTCCCGTGTTTCCTTCATTGCAGGCGACTTCTTTACCCGCTGAGCCGCTGGGGAAACCACACACACACACACACACACACACACACCCCTTAATCACTGAGTCGCTGGGGAAACCACACACACACACACACACACACACACACACCCCTTAATCACTGAGTCACTCAGCCGTGTCTGACTCTTTGTGACCCTGTGGGCTATAGCCTGCCAGGCTCCTCTGTCCATGGGATTTTTCAGGCAAGAACACTGGAGTGGGTTTCCAGGGATCATTGTGCTGTGCCCCTGAAACGAACACAATGTTGTAAATCAAGTATACTTCAATTTCTAAAATGTAAAAAAATAAAAAATTTAGTGTCTTTAATGTAGGGCTGCCCCCAGGCAGGCAGTATATAGGTGATAGCACAGACCATCTTTGCTTGGAGATGCTAATTATCAGGGTCATATTTTCATGTTAATATTAAAAGGCATAGTCACCTGATACCGGAATTCCCTTGACTGCCATTATTAATCATGCCTAAATTCACCTGTAGTCCTAATTGGAAAGATTCTAGTATTTCTAATCAGTCCGTTTCTGAATATGTACGAAGTTGATCTTTTTCACCGGGGCATCTCTCTAGGTCAGTGGAGAAAGTATTCAAAAGAACCCGTTGACTCTCCTCTCCACCAGCCTCCTCCACTGTACCTTCTCTGTTAATATCACTCAAAGGCCAACCAGAAAAGTCTGGTGCTTTTTCTACTTTGCTCCTTAGAAATTTTCACAGCAAATACCTCTTGTAATGCCATCTGTTTTCATATTTTTAAATGTGATTATATTCCTATGAGCTGAGGAGCTATTGGTTTAGGGTAATATATTTGAAGTAACCAAAAAAATTTGGTGGACCCCCGGACCTGCTTTTGATTTCTGAGGAATACAGCTTCACTATCTCAAATTCTACAAAACTTGTCCTGGGTTTATGGCAAAGATTATTTTATCTTCATTGCGAAAAATTGTTTCTGCCTGTTTTTTCAGTAGAGACATGTTGCACATGAAAGATGTCTGTAGATGTTGGATTTGTTATCTTTCCTCCCCTTTCTAATTGGAAATACATTGTGTATACCTGTTAATATCTTTTCTTTCTGGAACTACTCACTCCTATTGATTCCAGCCTGTACTTCATGCTATGACAGGGTGCTGAGTTCCCAAGCACCTTGAAGAGGGTTAACACACGTTATCCACCTACTGAGCAATGGAAACTTATTCCAGAGAGTTCTGTGATCCACTTTGTTTCCAAATAACTTGGGCCACAGGCTGTATTTCCTTGAGAGTGCAATGAAAAAGTCTGAATTGGTCCCCTAGACAGGGAGAAAACTTCACCTGTGTACTCTTCTCTCTCTCTGTGTTATTTCTTTGCCCAGTTTCTGCAGGGTCAGGTTACATGACCCTGTTAACATGTTCTTGCACACAAACTTGCTTATCCATTCATTCAGCTCACACGAGTTTACTCCCTGGATGATCTCATCTAGTACTATAGCTTTTAAATACCATCTCCACCCTAGTACCTCTCAAATTTATATCTCTAGAATCAACTTTGCCCTGAATCTCAACCTATATGTTCAGCTGCTTCTATAAAATCTCCTTAGGGCTGTCAAACAGTGCTATCCCCATGCTTAGCATTTCCCAAACCAAGCCTTGTTCTCCCCTCAACCCCCGCCCCGACACCTGATCCTCCCCTGAGGTTTCCCATTTCAGTGCATGACCGCTCCATTCATTTGGTCACGTAAGCTGAAATCCTTGAAAGCATCCTTAACGCCTTCTCTCACATCCCACATCAGCAGGTCCCATCAGCTCTACCTTCCAAATATATGCCAGGCCCACCCACTTGTCACTGCTTCTCCTGCTCCCTCCTTAGTCCAATCCATCATCCTTGCTCACCTTGGCTGCTGCAAGCGTCCCCCCGACATGCTTCCAGTCCAACCCCACCACAACCCACTTTCCACAGAGAGGCCAAACTCATCTTTTAAAAATAGAAATCAAGACTTCCCTGGCGGTGCAGGAGTCGGGAGTCTGAGCGTCCACTACTGGGGGCATGGGTTCAATCCCTGGTTGGGAACTAAGGTCTTGCATGTCTAATGGTGTGGTCAAACATTTAGAAAGGAAAAAGAAATCAGATTCTGTCACTTGCCTGCTTTGGCTTCCCATAGCACTTAGAATAAAATCCAGACTCCTACCCCAAAAGCATGCCTTTCACTGCCATGACTACCTCGGCAGCCTTCTGGGCACACCTTCCAGGCTCTGGGTAGCTGTTAACTCTACCAGGCAGCTCTTCTCTGAGATACCTGGATTGTTTACCCTCTCACTTCATTTGGAATCTACTTCAGTGAGACCCTCGGTGACCACACTGTCTAAAGCAGGACCTCTGTTCTCAGCCTTCAGTTCTCTTGCCCTGCCTTATTTTTCTCCTCTGTAGTACATTTGATCAGGAATTTATTTCTGTGTTTGTATTGCTATATTGCCATCTACCCTAGTAGAATGTAAGTTCCTTGATAGGAGCTTGGTAGGCTTTGCTGGGCTCACGGCTGTGTCCTCAGGCACCTAGGACAACACATGACATCATGTACTGTACACGGGGGGTGTACATTCAGTATTGAGTGAGTGAGTGAAAACACGTATTGAGTAGCCAACTCTGCTTCGGATGTTATGCTGCAGGAAAGGAAAAAGAAAGCATGGTTTCTGCCCTTGAGGGACTTGCCCTGGGTGGCAGACAGACACAGAAGTAATTCTGTGATAGTGATATGACTAGGGAGCTGGGGAAGCTGGTGCAAGAATCCCTCAGCTGTGCCCACAGGAGTCGGGAAGTAACCGGAGGAACGGACATCTGAGATTTTTCTTGAAGGATGAGCAGGTGTTTGGCAGAGAACAGTAGGAAGGGCAGGTGATGTATGGAAACTTAACATACAACAGCATGGAGCTGTGATAGGACCAAGATCTTGAATATGACCAACTGATTCAACTGATGGGAGAGTTGTGTGAGAGGAGTTTGTACCCTGAGCTTTCAGCAGGCAATAATTTATTTCAGTCACAGTCTCCAATTAATCATATGAATAGATCTTTATGAAAGCTCATTGGATCATCTTCATAGATGCTGCAAAGATATTGATGTAATTCAAAATCCATTTTTCATTTAAAAAGCACTTTATAAAATAAGAAATGATGGTATCTCCTTAACATGATCAAGTATAGGTATTACACCTAAAATTGAGCATCATGCTTGAGAGGGAAGTACTAGAATCCATGTTATGTCAGAAAGAATGAACACAAAGGCGCTTAACATTGTACATTATTTTGAATGTACTATAGCCCATGCAGTGCTCAGTCAGTTTAGTTCAGTCGCTCAGTCGTGTCCAACTCTTTGCGACCCCATGGACTGCAGCAGGCCAGGCTTTCCTGTCCGTCACCAGCTCCTGGAACTTGCTTAAACTCATGCAGTACTAGAGACAGAAATTAAAAGCATAAAAAGTCAGAAGGGAGAAGTCAAACTGTGTTTGTAATTTGCAGGTGATAACAATTGTGTACTTGGATTGGGTGCTTATTTCTGTGAATCAATTGAAAAATTGTTGTAAATGATAACAGAACTCAGTAAAGGTGGCTGAGTATCAATTTATTATGTGAAAAATCAACATTCTTCATGTACAAGATCAACAGCTAGCTATGATATAATGGTAAAAAAAGATCTTACAACAGCAAAAAAAGAAAAATCCAAAAATAAATGTAAATATACACAGAAGTACATTATGCATATAAACACAGATATTGAGTTTCACAAACAATCTGTAAGATATAAATCTTTATTCTTATAAATAAATGAAATTTTTTCATTCCCCTGAGATGCAGAGGAAAAAAAGATATAAATAAGTGAAAAGACAATTCATGTTCTTATAAAGAAAATCTCAACATCAGAGATTTAACACAAAAAATAACAACAGAATTGTTTGTAACCACACAAGCTGATGCTGAAGTTCATGTGAGAAAAAAATGTTTTTAATTAGGAATAGTCTCGAATTTTTAAAAAATGAGAAAAAATTGCTTTTCAGGTGTCAAAATATATTACAAATATATTTATACATTTGAGTCAGGACGTTAATTAGATAGGTCCATGGTGGAGTATGGAGTCCAGGAATAATATCAAATACATTTGAAAATTTAGGTTACATTAAAAAAGCTGTCTCATATCACTGCAGTTAAACTGGACCATTCAATAAATGGTGCTGCAATGACAGTAATAGCTCTCTGGAAAAAATGAAGTTTGTTGAAAACAGAAAGAGACACAGATTTCGAGAACAAGCGTATGGTTCCGGGGGTGGCGTGGGGGAGGATGGGGGAAGCGATAGTTGGGGAGTATGGGATGGACAGGTACACACCACTGTGTTTAAAATGGATAACCAACAAAGACCTGCTGGGTAGCACACGGACCTCTGCTCGATGTCACGGGGCGGCCTGGATGGGAGGGGCGTCTGGAGGAGAACGGACGCGTGTACCTGCGGCTGGGTCTCTTCACCGCTCACCTGGGACTGTTGTAGCATTGTCAGTCATTGCTTTGCTCCCCTGAGCTCTCTCAGTGGTGTCCGACTCTTTGCAGCCCGTGGACTGTCGCCCGCCAGGCTCCTCTGTCCCTGGAATGTTCCAGGCAAGAATGCTGGTGTGGGTTGCCATTTCCTCCTCCAGGGGATCTTCCTGAGCGAGGGATCGAACCCGAGTCTCTCGCATCTCCTGCATTGCAGGCGGGTTCTTTACCACTGCGCCACCTGGCAAGCCCTGATCGACTATACCCCAATACAAAATAATAAGTTTAAAGAAATGAAGTTTGTTGATAGCTAGTATTTTATGAAGGTGAAAGTCGCTCAGTCGTGTCCAACTCTTTGCAACCCTATGGGTATAGTCCAGGAATTCTCTAGGCCAGAATACTGGAGTGGGTAGCCTTTCCCTGCTCCAGGGGATCTTCCCAACCCAGGGATTGAACCCAGGTCTCCCACATTACAGGCGGATTCTTTGCCAGCTGAGCCACAAGGGAAGCCCAAGAAAAATACTGGAGTGGGTAGCCTATCCCTTCTTCAGGGGATCTTCCACACCCAGGAATCAAAACAGGGTCTCCTGCATTGCAGGCAGATTCTTTACCAACTGAGCTATCAGGGAAGCCCCAGTATTTTATACTAAGGTAAATTCTAACTGAATTGAAGACATGCATTTAAAAGAAACAAAACTGGGCTTTGCTGGTGGCTCCGTGGTAAAGAACCCCCCTGCCATTGCAGGAGACACAGGTTTGATCCCTGGTCCGGGGAGATCCCACTTGGTACAGAGCAACTAAGCCTGTGAGCCGCAAGTATTGACCTATGCTCCCGAGCCTGGGAATCACAACTACTGAAGCCCAGGTGCCCTAGAGCCCATGCTCCAAAACAAGAGAAGCCCCCACAGTGAGAAGCCTGCATACCGCAACTGGAGAGTGGCCCCCTCACCACAACCCGGAAAAGCCCTGCACGGCAGTGAACTCCCAGCACGGCCAAAAATAAAATCAAGTTTAAAAAGCCTAAGAATACTGTAAGAATTTAGGGGGTAACTGTTCATGTCCACAATTGGGGAAAGCTTTTTAATTTATCGTATACATGCTAAAAGCCTTAAAAAGAAAGCCGTAAAATTAATCCAATTATATGACAATGAAAAATTTTTGAAGGGTAAGTACCACTGCATACAAAAGTAAGTGACAAACTAGGAAAAATATTTTTCAAGTCATTATAAGAGAAAAGGCAGATTTCTCTACTATATAAAGAGCCTCCATAAGACACTAAGAAAAAAGACCATCAATGCGACTGAAAAAGAGAAGTTTAACAGGGAATTTACTTCTGAGGACGTATAAGTAGCTGCTCATAGATGTATTACATATACTAAAATGTATTTTTAAACTTTAAAGTGCTTTTAAGCTTTAAAATGAATATATTTTTAAATTTTAAAGCTACAATGAGATGTTATTTACCTACCAAAGAGACAGATTTTTTTCCTTTCAGTTTGATAACACTATCTATTAGCAAGACTGGATAAAGAGGTACTCTTGCATATTGCTGGTAGGAATTTAAATTGGTACAATCTAAATGGAGAACAGTTTGGCAAAATCACAACTGCAAAAGATTGTATCATTTTAATGCTTACCTTCCCATCAGCCTTAGGGGGAAATATATGGATGTGCAAAATTACAAGGTTACACATTGCAGCCTTGTTTATAATAACAAGTCAAATTGCTATGAATAGAGAATTGGTTATATACATTATACTGTGTTCTCATAGTTGAATTTTGGTTGTAACCAAAAAGCAAGGATGAGGAAATTTTCTTATCTTGGTATGGGTGAAGCTCAAAATATATTTTTGAGTAAAACAGCAAGGTACCTAATAGTGGTATGTTAGGTTTTGTGTAAAAAAGGAGAAAGAGTTATCTATAAATGTATATATTTTTGCTTAAATAGACATAAGATTCTTCTAGAAAGGTATATAATTAACAGGAGATGCCTCTAAGAAATGGAACTGTGTGGTTGGGATGGAACGATTTAGGAAATTTGCACTATGTACCATTTGTACCTTTTGAAATTTGAACCAGCCAAAACAAACCAAAAAGTTTTAATACCATTTTTTAAATCATCATCAGAAGAAACAAGCGTTACAAAAGCATGGATGAATCCTACAAATATAAAATCAAAAGAAGCCAGAAATACACATGCCCCCCTCCCCCGCCAGAAAAAAATGTAGTATATTTTCCCATATATTCAAAGCTCAAAAGGAGACAAAATAAATCTATGGTGGAAGAAGTTAGAATGGCTGTCATCCCTGGGTGGGGAAGGTCCCAAAAGGGCATGGCAACCCAGTATTCTTGCCTGGGAAGTCCCATGGACAGAGGAGCCTGGCGGGCTACAGTTCGATGGGTTGCTAAAGAGTTGAACATGACTTAGTGATTAAACGACAACAACAAATGTCTTGGCGTGGAGACTGATTGGGATAGGGCAGGAAGGAGACTTCTGGGTGCTGCTAGCCTTCTTGATCTGGGTGGTGTTTACATGAGTAATTTGAAAAAATTCACTTGAGTGTACTCTTATGGTTGATACATTTTTATGCCTGTGGACTGTGCTTCATTTTTTTTTTTAAAAAAATACCAAAAAGGAAAAAAAAATCTTTAGGATTAGTTTCAGAAGCCTGCAGTAACAAAATGCCTCAAACTGATGTTCTTAAAACTACAGAAGTTTTTATGTCTCATAGTTGCTAGAAGTTCAAAATCAAGGTGTCTGCAGGGCCATGTTCCCTCTGAACCTTGTAGAGGAATCTCTGTCTTTGCCTCCTCCTAGCTTCTTGCTGGTGCCTAGCAATCCGGGACATTCCTTGGCTGGTAGATGCATCACTGTAGTCTCTGCCTGCATCCCACGCAGTGCTCTCTCCTGCCTTTCCTCGGAGTCCCTTTTATAAAAGCACCACCGCACCCCAGTGGGGTGGGGCTGGCATTTAGTCACTCAGTCATGTCTGACTCTTTTGTGACCCCATGGACTGGAGCCTGCCAGGCTCCTCTGTCCATGGGCTTTTCCTGGCAAGATTACTGGAGTGGGTTGCCATTTCCTCTTTCAGGAAATCTTCCCGACCCAGGGATCAAACTCGCGTCTCTGCATCTCCTACATTGCAGGTGGCTTACTACTGCTGAACCACTGGGGAAACCCCACCCCAGTGTGACTTCACCTTAAGTATTTACATCTGCAGTGATCCTATTTCTAAATAAAGTCCCTTGCTGAGGTACTGGAGGTTAGGGTGTCAACTTTTTGTTGTTGGACGCAATCAATTCATAACAAGGGTTAATGGAGAATTGTTAAAGAATGTTGGAGTTTCTTTAGAAGTCTGTTATAATCCCATTTCAGTGACTGATTTGTGAAGTGTACCATTGTTGAGCCCTTTGGTAAAGAAGTAACCCAGTACTTTGTCTGCTAAGGGTATCTCTCCTTGGGAATCATTCAGCTGCTGGAGGAAAAAAAAAAGGCCTAGTCCACTCACTGCCCACTGACAGGTGAAAAGAAAATAAACAAGGAGCTTTGGGGGGTCCTCTGGTAGCCTCCTTCTTGGTTGTAACGTTCTGTAGAACTAAGGGCTGAACCCTAATAGATTACAGCTCGGCACGCAGTGACCATCCATCTTCATCACTAAGCAATAACGCCGATCTGGAGTTGGGCAATTTTTAAAGGCCTCCTCATTTTTCATATTTACTCCAAGGATCCTACAGAACCCTCAGTTTTCTATGGGTACGCATTTTATTTTTCTATCGAAGAGTCAACCAGTTTCCAAATGAGTAACAGACCCAGAGTGCGGTGTGTGGCTTCCCTTTTGGTTGTACATCCAGATCACCCTCGAGATATAATTAATCCTGCAATTCTCACCACCACTGAAGTTATTTTCCTAGTTTAATGAAACGATTATTTCGTTGTCACTGGTTTCTAGTGTGTGTTCAAAAAGTTGGTTAGCCAAAGGGAGGAAAACAGAACAACATTAAGCTGCTTAACTGTTGAAGGAGGCTTTTAATCGTTCAAAATTCAACCATTCGAGGACAGATAAAATTTGTCTCTGCTAGAAAAACATTAGAATAGTGGTTGCCTTAGGCAGGTGTGGGGGGATTAACGGGGATGGGGAATCTTTCTGGGGTGATGATTATATTCTGTAGCTTGATAAGGTTCAGATTACACAGTTATCTACATTTATCAAAACTCAGTGAGTATGAAATGATTTGTACATTTCATTGAATGTAAATTATACCTCAGAAGAGAAAAACTATAAACAAATTTTGAACTCTAGCAAGTGATATGTCTGTTAAAGTATTTAGGGGAAAGTGCGCCAATGTTGGCAATTTATACTTTGATATGCACTCTATGTGGATTGACAGATGGATAGAGGAGTGGATACAGATGCTTATTATAATGTAATAGCATAATAAATGCTTATTGCAGCATCTAGATATGGGTATATAGGTGTTCAATGTAAAATTCTTTACATCTTTACACTCTTCTTCTACCCACCCCTTATTTTATGTTTATCAGCCCTGTGAAAATTAAATGTCAAGAAAAGGACCTAATTTTGGAACAAAACATTCTCTCCATACTCTTCTCCATGACCCCCTTTCCCCTTAATTTTTTCCAATACAATATATTAATAGTAGAAACCTAGGAGTCAGAAATACTTAGGTTCTCCTGTGTCTGTTGCTGAATAGTTCTATGATCTTGAGTAAATTATTTTGAGCCTAGATTTACACTATTGTAAAAGGAGAGAATTCAATCAAATGATCTACAAATCCCTTCTAGTTCTGGAATGAAACTTTGCTTAGCTTTTTTTTTAACGTGTCTTCCTGTATTATCTTTTGGGCGATCAGCTGTAATGAAATCTTGAATCCAGACCCTGGCATACTCTAGAAGGAATAAATCCCTTTCCCAACAAGACACACACCCTGCTAAGAGCTCATTTTAAATAATGCTAAAGATTCTAGTCCCGGTGAATATTCCGTCTGCTCCTCCATATTAGCCAGACTTGAAGTTAGTCGAATATTTAAGGCATTCAGGAGAGGAAAGCCATGATGTCTTACATCTCTTTCAAAAATATCAGTGAAAACAGAGAAGAAAGTGATTTTTCTATGTGTAGATCTGTATGTTTTGTTTCGCTTGGGCTTCTCCCTAGGTGAAAATTTCATTTAAATACTGATTATGGAAAGAGACTATCAATTACTAGCCAGGTATTTTCCTCAAGCCCTGAAAGCAAGACAGAGTAAATATGCCTGTTGGGATGTGTCTATTTCCATTCTCAGGGTATAATAGAACTCCAAGGAAAGAGCGATTTGGTGTGTCACAATACAGAAACAACCCAGAGAGGTTAATTTGATAAACCTTTGAATCTCTTCATGTGCTACTTACTCAACTATATTACCAAAGACAGAGACTCAGCTTTCATCATGTGGATTCTTTGGCAGGTCTAACTACCTGAGGAGTAGTTATACAGACATAGTCATGCCAGATGTAAATTATATACCGATTGTAGTTGTCTCCGTGTTCTATCTTTTCCATAGCTTCTGTCTCTGTGTTTGTGTATTCTGGCCCGTATATCTACATATTTTCTCCCTTCACTTCACTGTAAACCAAATGAGTAGTGGGACTGCTTAAATAATGAAAGAGGCTAATTATCAAGGACTTGACTTTACTAATGCACTCAGGTTGGAGATGTTTTTGGTGACGAGAGCATGGGCAGGCCATCTGATTTGGTCCATTATTATATTTTCAGTTATCTTTGGTGCTCAGAGACATTAATATAGCTGAGGATGACACAGCAAATTACCACAGCTCTCTAACCTTTTAAATTGCCACTGTTGTAATCTGTAATTATAGAAATCAGTGTGAGGATTGTGGCGCTGCATAAGTATCTTTCTTGATACTTTATTGCTGAATGAATTATTAATCAGAATCAGTCTTGTATAGTATTTGCCGCAACTCTGAAGAATACTGTATAATTAAATTTCATTATTCCTATTTTTGTGCTAATGTTTTATGATGTTGTAATTGATAATTAATTGGCCAAAAATTCACACAGTGCTTGGGAGTTTCAGGTGGCTGGAAAATGTTCAGCATGCTGAGTTCATTAACTAAGTAATGATCATTCTGTAAAGATCATACAGTCCAGTCCTATCTGATGGAAAAACTTTTGAAATTGTTATATTAAATCATTAAGCTTTTCAGTGTTTCTTTAAAATAAAGTAATAACTGTGAGCACATATGAGTAATTAAGAAATCTTAATAGATTTCAAATCTGGTCAGTTTTAAGTCATCAGATGTTGATTATGACGATCAGGCTTAATACTCTGGATTCAGGTGGTATGCTTTTCTGTGTGTAAGTTTCCATTCTAATTAAGCAGCCAGCAGTCCCCATATAACCACAGTTTTAAAAAGAGAATAACAGTGCTACAGCCTGAAAAGCCATTTCCCTCTGCCTTTAAAGAGTATAACCCACATCTTTATAGACCAAGTCTGCTGTAATCTTCTTTTCCAATTGTCCAAACTGTTAAATGGTTTTCCTCCGCACAGACACAGAGAATTTAAAATCTGAAAGGATTATGAACTTTTCCTTGACTGGCATTCTAACGAAGAAATCCTGGTGTGAGTCTCTTTTGGTATCCTTTGCAACCTAGGTAACCAGCCAGCGTTCAGAATCCAAGAATGTCTTTCACTCAGCCTGAGTTCTGTTGAAAAGAAACATTGTCAGGCATTTTATGTGAACTTCTGCTGTGCCATTTTATTTGACTTTTTTTTTTTAAAGAAGGTAATACTTTTTTCTGGTTTTCAAGTGTCTTCTTTAGAAACATACAAGTTTAAAAAAAAATAGGTGAACATCTTTTTCCTTTCCAAAGAATTTTGAAGGCATTGTGATAGGAAACTTTACAATGCATGTGCTATTTTTCAATCAGTTCTTTTCTAAGCTGGACAGAAAACTATCCACCGGGGACTGTTCTTGGGAATTGCTGGGCAAATACACCTCTACTTTCCCAGAAGGATTATGAGTGGTTTATTTTCACATTGGTTGCCTTGACTCCAGTGTCTTACCACTCCAAATGATAAATTATTAAAGAGGCGTTTGCCATCAGACCGCTGTGAGTGGCAGTAAGGCGCGTTCCTGTAGCATCTGGGAGCACGTTGCTCAGTGGCCTTTGTCCGATGCTGGGGTGAGCATCAGAAACCTTGCTCTTACTGTCCTCTCCCAATTGCAGACCCTCCGGAGCTCTGCGCGATCCCAGGGCAGCCAGTAGCCAGGAGGTGAGCCTGCTGAGCTCAGCCATACTCTCAAAACACAGCCCTGGGGATGCAGTTGAGAGTCCTGTGTGCACATCATCTCTTGGGGGCTTGGCGGCCTGCGTACTGCTGAAAGGGAGGGCACCACGGGCCGTCTCTTTGGCGTTTGAGAGCAGTGACTGAATTTAGAGAGAAAGCAGAGCCATCGTGCTTTTGCCAGGCTGGAAGAGCTAAACAGTGCTCTGCGGGGATCCCCGTCGTGCAGACCCAGTGGGCAAAGAATGTGTTTCAGGGAAGAACCTGCCTGCCAGTGAAGGAGACATTAGACATGTGGGTTTGATCCCTGGGTCGGGAAGATCCCCTGCAGCAGGGCACGGCAACCCACTCCGGTACTCTTGCCTGGGGAATCACGTGGACAGGCGAGCCTGGCGGGCTGCAGTCCATGGGGTCGCAGAGAGTCAGACGTGGCTGAAGTGACCTAGCAACACACACACACACACAGGAAGCGCAGTGCCGTCCTCTGTAACAACCCAGGGGGGTGGGGGAGGGGGAGGAGTGGGAAGGGACGTTCAAGACGGGGGGGGATATGTGTACGCTTATGGTGGACCCATGTTTTTGTATGACAGAGGCCAACACAGATTGTAAAGCAATAGTCCTCCAATTAAAGACAAATTAAAAAGAGAAAAGAATATGTTGCACTGAAAGCCTGGAAATAAAACACACTTAAGCCCCTTGCACTGAGAAAGTCTGCAGATGTTAGCTTTTCCTTTATTGTGTCAACCTAGGCTTTTCCTATAGCTTTTTTTAAAATGTATTTTTAATTGAAGGATAACTGATTTACAGTATTGTGTTGGTTTATGCCATACATCAACAGGAGTCAGCCATTGGTATGCACATGTCCCCTCCCTCCCACCCTCTAGGTTGTCACAGAACTGCAGTTTAAGTCCCCTGAGGCGTACAGCACATTCCCACCGGCTGGCTGTCCTACAGATGGTGGTGTGTGTTTCCATGCTCCTCTCTCCTTTTGTCCCCATAGGATTTTTACCTTCCCAAGGTACTCTAGGTGTGTACCTTGGCGGTTATGGCATTGGTTTCCGCTAACATTCACATTATTCAGAAGGGACAGAGTTTTCTGTGGATAAATAGACAGGCAAGGCAGCCTGGTGGCCCAGGGAAGACAGACAGCTCCAGAGAGCATAGGAAGATGTGAGAAGAAGCAGGTTTGAAGGAAACCTCGCCCAAAACAGAAGCAACACCAAGTGGGGCGGGAGGACAGAGAGGCAGGCGGGAGGATGGAGAGGCAGGCAGCAGGCTGGGCTTTGAACAGGTGGTCAGGGAGGCCTTCCTGAGAACGTGACACCTGAGCAGAGACGTGACGGACGTCAGAGAGTGAGCCAGCACATTCACATCTCAAAACAGCCTCGTGGGAAGCCGGTTTATCCTCCTTTCATGTATAAGGAGATGAGAACTTACATGAGCTGTGTCCGTCCTCCAGCTCTGGGAAGTGGCAGGGGACCTTCCTGCTTCGTAGGGCTGCCTTGAATGAGCTGCCCGGGGGGTGAAAATCCAGGTTCCCACCCCGCTCCAGTTACCCTAAAGCCACACAGTGAACGAACTCTTGTAATTCCCAGAGACAGGATGGCAGCTAGGCGAGTCTAAGTTCTGTAGGCAGGACAGGAAACAGGAGATGCTGCTGTGCAGAAGGGACCAGGGAGACGCCCCCTACCGTGTATAAGTGAGGGAGACCACCCGGACCTATGGCCAGCACCGGAGCTGGGTGCAGTATCGTTCTGGTTCTGCGGCTGGTCCGGTCTTCGCTGCTGCGTGGGCTGTGAACGGGGCGGTCCTCCTCCTCACTGTGGCGGCGTCTCGTGGCGGCACACTGTCTCCACGTCACGTGGGCTTCAGTACTTGCAACTTGTGGGCTCCGTAGTTGAGGCTCCGGGGCTCTAGAACACAAGCTCAATAATGTGGCTCACAGGCTCACCTGCTCAGTGGCTTGCGGAACCTTCCTAACAGAGAGATCCAGCCTGTGTCTCCTGCATTGGCAGGTGGATTCTTTACCACTGTGCCACCAGGGAAGTACTGTATTCAGTTCACTTCAGTTTAGTCCTCGTAGTGTCCAACTCTTTGCGACCCCAGGACTGCAGCATGCCAGGCTTCCCTCTCCATCACCAGCTCCCAGAGCTTGCTCAAACCTATGTCCATTGAGTTGGTGATACCATCCAATGATCTCATCCTCTGTCGTCCCCTTCTCCTCCCGCCTTCAATCTTTCCCAGGATTAAGGTCTTTTCCAATGAGTCGGTTCTTTGTGTCAGGTGGGCAAAGTGCTGGAGTTTCAGCTTCAGCATCATTCCTTCCAAAGAATATTTAGCACTGATTTCCTTTTGGATGGACGGGTTGGATCCCCTTGCAATCCAAGGGACTCTCAAGAGTCTTCTCCAACACCACAGTTCAAAACCATCAATTCTTCAGCACTCGGCTTTCTTTATGGTCCAACTCTCACATCCATACGTGACTACTGGAAAAAACACAGCTTTGACTAGACAGACCTTTGTCGGCAAAGTATTGCCTCTGCTTTTTAATATGCTGTCTAGGTTGGTCATAACTTTTCTTCCAAGGAGCAAGCATCTTTTAATTTCATGTCCTAGGAAATAAAAGCAAAAATAACCAAATGGGACCTAATTAAATTTAAAAGCTTTCACACAATGAAGGAAACCACAGGAAAGGTGAAAGGACAACCCTCAGCATGGGAGAAAATAATAGCAAACAAACCAACTGACAAAGCATTAATCTGCAAAATATACAAGCAGCCCATGTAGCTCAATACCAGAAAAAAAATTTTTTTTAAAATAAAAGGATAAGCTGTTGTCAGTCTGGGAATGAAGAGTAGATGGAAACAGTTGGCGTGTTGAGAGAGAAGAGCTAATTTTATTGGCCACATACTGCATACTGAGAGTGAATTAATGAACAGACACACACGTGACATGTTTTCACCCTCATGCGCCTACCGGGTGGGTGTTCTTTATCTACCCTTTTTGTACAAATCAGAAGAATGAGGCTCAAAAGAGTTTCGTGCTGATGGAGGCTGGGCGAGAAATGAGTGGCAGAATCAGGATTCCAGGCAGGCCGGCCGGCTCCTGAGGCCGTGTCCTCCACCACTGCACCGTCCTGCTTCTCTGGACCCTGCTGATACAGTGCTTCGTGCTTGCCTACTCTGTACTCCAGGAAGTGCTCCGGGCACTTTGTGTTTGTGCTTGAGCTTGCGTGCTCCTCATGACAACTGGATTACCGATGAGGGATCCTCACAGAAAGCTTCTGGTCAGTATGCAGATGCCGGCAGACTGGCTCCAAAGCCTGGCTGGCCACTGCTACACCCAGTGTCTCTCAAGACGCAGGAGGGTTCTGATTTGTATGAAACATGCAAAAGGTTTCAAAGAGAGAAAACTGGGAAAGCCTGTCGTAGAAGGTGGACTGTTCAAAGCTCATCCTTCTAACAAGCATTGATGGGACGGAATCTTTTGGAAACTTTCTTAGATGAGAATCAGTACAAGCCTCCCTCCATCTGCCAGATGCCTTCTCTTGGCATGAGTGAGAAATATATCAGGGTTAAGTGCCCAGCAGAGCAGACACTGTTGATATGAATAATATAATCGTGTACCGCCATAGTTATGTGTAGAATTAGTCAGATGGTGGTGAGGATTTTTCCTGATGCAGAGTTCTTTCTGCTTCTCAGAAAGCTCTCAAATCTGTTGCCCAATTCACGCTCATCATGGATGTTAGAGATGGAAGGCTGCAGTGATGTCATGGTCAAAGTTGCCAGAAAACACCAGATCCCACACATTATTGCATCATTTTCTCACAGGCCATGGATGGAAGTCAGGCAAATTGGGCTTTGCCCAGGTTTAACTAAGCAGGAGAATCTAGCAAACAAAGACACACCTCACTCTTCATGCAGTTTGGGTTTGCCTCGATATAAGAAACTCATTCTGTGCAGAATTACAGATTTTTTATAATGTACAAAGAAATTCATTTTCCTTTCATAATTATAGTTTCCATTTGTGGAGTGTTTACTATAAAACAAAGACCACCTTCAATAACCTATTGAACTAGTTGAATAGCTCCGTACAGTCAGTTGCTGAGTCGTGTCCAGCTCTTTGTGACTCCGTGGACTATAGCCTGCCAGGCTCCTCTGTCCATGGAATTCTCCAGGCAGGAATACTGGAGTGGATATTCCCTTCTCCAGGGGATCTTCCCGAACCAGGAATCAAACCCAGGTCTCCTGCATTGCAGTTGGATTCTTTACTGTCTGAGCCACGAGGGAAGCTCGAATATCTTATTGATTCATCTCATTGAATCTTCACATTGTCATTTTGCAGGTGGAAAAACCAAGGATCACAGAGTCTAATTGGGTCCATTAATTAATGTACCCAATGTCCCACAGCCAGGAGGAGGGAGAGCAGAAACTCCAATGGAGGGCCCTCTGTCTAGGGTTGGAAGGAGAAATAGGAATCAGGTACACTGTGGAATCAAGAAAGCACTGAGACAGAAAGAAAAATGCTGTCTGCTGTCATTTATACGTAGAATCTGAAACATACAACAGCCTAGTGACATGCAGAAAGAAGCTGACTCGCAGGTACAGAGAACAAGCTCTGGTGGTCACCAGTGGGGAAGGAAGGGGCAATAGGAATAGGGGAGTCAGTGATGCAAACTGCTAGGTATCAAATAAGCTACCAGGGTATACTGTATAACACAGGGAATATCGCCCATATTTTATAATAACTATGAATGAAGTGTAACCTCTGAAAATCATGAATCACTGTATTGTACATCCATAATTTATATAATATCGTACATCAGCTATACTTCTATTTTAAAAAGAGAGAGAACGTACCCAGAACCCAAAACAAAAAGGGAAGAAAAGAAAGTACTGAGTAGTCTCTTCCTGCCTGGTACTCCTGGATGCTTCTGGATGCTTCTCTGGTACCATCTGGTCATACCCCTTCCTTTCCATTTGGACAGAGGGTATTTTCTCCTCCATGGCAGTGCAAATCTGACTTTTTACAATGAGTGAGTTAGAACAAAATATCTTCCTAACAGACTCTGCTGTATCTGAGGCATATCTTTCTCATCACGCTGAGAAGCTGCCAAGGACAGGACAGGGACTTAGAAAGCTCCAAGCACATCCTTTCCCCCATCTCTCTTCACTGACCTCCTGCCATTCCCGCATCCTCCCAGGAGAGCACTTCACCTGTGTGTTCATATTCCAGCTCGGTTTGATCTCCTTCTTGGTGACAGATGGTCCAAGTGCTTTTATTACCTGATGTGGGATTTAACAGACTGCCAAGCAATGGTCGTAGCTTCATGGTTTTAATCATTTTGAAATGGAAAAACAGGAGTGAGGGTGCCCGGGCTTTAGTGGAAAATCCACTGACCATTTCCAAAGGGCCTCCCGAAAGGACCCTCAAACCAGATGACTCCTGTGCCCTGATGCCTTGATTGGGTGCTGCGGCCATGGGTGCCGAGTTTTGTTTTTAGTTACCAGCTGAATCATCTTGCAATATGAAATTCATCCATGCCAGCCTGCATCTCTGCAAAGACGGCAATATTTCAGAACAGAATCACACTGTCCAAAAGACCCCAGTACATGAAAGAAGCAAGTTTCCTCTTATTCAGAACCTTTTCTGTGAAAGCTGTCTTTCTACCAAGCCACAGAAACTCAGTTCTGTTTTCTTTCCCACCTGTAAACAGCATACCCTCTCAGGAAGCGGAAAGCCATTGCTAGAGATCACAGGGATGAACAGCCACATAACTGTAGATGTTCTTTATGTATGTTCTTTCTGTCAAAAGTGCATATGAAGGTGAGCCTGCCCTCACTCCCTGCCCTGAGAGAGTTAGGATTGATGATTCCTTCTCTAGCTAGCACTATACTTCCTGATCAGATGATTTTACCTTTGGCAACTTACACGTTTTAGCACCTACAAGCAGTAAGTAGCCCAGAAAACTAGTCCAGGAAACAATAGCTTTGTTAACATGGTTTCTTCACATCGATAACCAAGCCCAGCGCTGTCACTGACCTGGTGGGTAAACTTCTGAAATGAATAACATGGTTATCTATTGAAATGAATTCAAGGAGCAACATTTTTAAATGATGACACTTAAATATTCTTTTTTCCTCTTCTGTTCCCTCTCTCTCCTTCTTCATCCCTTCTTTCCTTCCCTCCCTCTCTCTCCCTTTTCTTTCTGCCACCCCCTTAATCAGATTTGAAGTCCACTAATTACCGAGTTCAGTTTTGTGACAGTCTGAGATCTGACAGTGATGCTAACGTTGGAATTAGACAGACTCGCAGGCTCCCTTTGTTTCTGCATTTGACTATCAGTTGTCTTTTCTTAGTCTCTGATTCTCTGTTGTGAGTTTTGACTTGGTGCTTCTCTAAGACAGAATAATTTCTGTCAAGTTCTGGGAACTCCCCTCCCACCCAATGGAGAAGTTTGAGAGGGGGGGATGCGCGCCCTGTGTCGAACTTGCTCTGGGTACAAATCTGCAGCACCTTCTATTAAAACGTAAAATGATCCGTTGAGTCATCCTCTCTCTGGTTTGACTCAGATGCTTTATGGAGCACTTTGCATGTCATTTCTCTGTAATGATTTCCCCATGGAGAAGGGCGTCTGATAGAATCCAGGCAGACTGAAGATTGCTCTGAGTCAAATGGATCTTTTATTCTTTGAGTATTAACCCTTATCTCTCAGTTTCCCATTCTTGCGTTTTCCCTGAAGGAACCTTAATGAAGTAAATAGGTTCCACCACCCTCATTTAGCCTCCTAATCACTGTTCATAATTTCTTCTCACATTAGCAGCGTGAGGCTCTAGGGTCATATTTCTCTGGCTGGAAGGGAACACCAGGAGAGAACAATTCACACAGATGCCCTGATAGAGAAAAATGGAGAAGGGAAATGACTTCTTTCTGTCCTCTAACTCCTAATGTGCAAGAAGCAAATGCTAATAGGAAGCAGAGATTGATGTATGAGAAATGAATATAAATGGAGAACACAGATACGAAGAAGTAGGAGTGGAGGCAAACTGGAAGTGACAGGGTGGCCAAGGGTAGGAATGGATCCACCCCAGCGGAGTAAATGGGGGCTTCGGCTGCACCCTGAGCTGCGAGCTGGCCACAAAAGAACCAAAAGCAGGCATCAAAATACAGAAGAGAGGAGCAGAGAAGATGATGGCAGAGTCTCATGGTTCCGGTCTACCCATTCCTAATTCCACACTTCCTCTCTGCTCACACTCCTCCCTTACCCCCACCCCACCATCACCCAAACCCCACTGACAATAATTGTCATTTTTTAGGTTGGAATATGATTGCTTTACAGTGTTGTATTAGTTCCTGCTGTACCGCAGTGTGAACCAGCTATATACACACATATATCCATTCCCTCTCTAAGCCTCCCTCCAGGCCCCCACATCCCAACCCTCTAGGTCATCACCGGGCACCAAACTCAGCTCCCAGGGCTCTATGGCGGCTTTCCACTAGCTGTGTATTTTACACATGGGGTGTATACAGTGGGATTCCCTGGGGGCTGCGAAGGTAAATAATCTGTCTGCGATGCCGGAGACCCGGTTTGATCCCTGGGTTGGGAAGATCCCCTGGAGAAGGGAATGTCAACCCACTCCAGTGTTCTTGCCTGGAGAATATATCAGTGCTTCTTTCTCAGTTTGCCCCACTCTCTACTTGCCTTACCCCTTGGGGTCCACAGGTCCATTCTCTATGTCTGTGTCTCTGTTCCTGCTCTAAAAATAGGTTCATCGGTACCACTTTTCTAGAGTCCATATGTGTGTGTTATTGTACGATATTTGTTTTTCTCCTTCTGACTTACTTGACTCTGTATGACAGAATAATTGTGTATCTTGAACAGTCTAGCATGGAATCCCTTTCCCCCATTGATTTCAAAGCATGTAATTCTTTCATCTGCTTTTTGAAATGACAGTGTATGTCCTATGTAATTACTAAATCCAAATCATAGCCTCCCCCCTGATCCCCAAAAAGCCTGACATCACTGTTGTGTCACCTGACATCACTGGGTGGGGATTCCAATAGGCGGAGCTGATGGACACCCCACTTGATTCCAAAGCTACAGCTTCTGAGAACCTGTCCTGCACACCGCAGCCCTCTTTGAGGGGAGCGGGGTGAGAGGAGAGCAAGGTGTCGAACCGTGGTTCAGTCCCCGTGGGCCCTGCATCCCACTGATATGAACAAATTGGCCCTTGATTCATCCTTCCTAGGGTGGACTTGTTTTTAAGGAGAAAAAGTTCAGATTGTTTAGGGGAAAGTCTTCCTTCCTTATTCAGCTTTCCCAAAAGTTTTGTGGTGGTATTTCTCCATTCCAACCAGCTATGTTATTTTGAGCATCTCCAACTTCCAAAATAAAAAAAAGATCCCCCCCCCCAAAAAAAGATTTTTCAAGACTGTACTTAGAAAAGCTCACATTTCAAGTTTTTCTTAAACTTTCTATACTTTCACAGAACCATTGAAATTAAAACTAGAAATATCTTGCAGGTCACCTAGTCCATTTCCTCATTTTATAGATAAGGAAGTGGAAGTGCATTGAAGTGATTGGGTTTTCACAGAAAGAAGATGAAACATGAGATCTCTGAAAAGAGGCTTGTTCAGAAACAAACCTGTTCTCAGATGTCTCACCACCTCCTGAAGGGCCTTATCCCTGTATTCTGCCCATTTTTGCAGATTCTTATTTAAAATGTCCAGCTAGATTTGATTGCCTTTAAGGTCCCTTCAGACCTTAAATTGTAGGTTGTAAGATGTGTGTATGTATTTTTCTTTAAAACACAAGGTCCACCCCAGGACCTTTGTAGTTAGTCAGTGAACTTAACTACAGGGAACTTGAGCTGTAAACTCTTTGCTAAAATCTTCCATTTAGAGCGAGAGGGCTCAGTGGTGAAGAGTCTTCTTGCAATGCAAGAGATGCTGGTTCGATCCCTGGGTCAGGAAGATCCCCTGGAGTAGAAACCCATTCCAGAATTCCATGGCAGGCTCCATTCCGTGGTGTTGCAAAGAGTCGGACACAACTGAGTGTCTGAGTACATAATCATAGGATTTTTTTTTACTGATGAAATACAATGTAGAAAAAGAAAAGTGCATAAGCAAATATGTAATTCAATAAAAAAGCAAACAAATATCTGCCTATCACTGATGTCAAGAAATAGAACTCTGTGGCAGCACCCCTGAGACCTCCCCAGCACCACTTTCCAACAAGTCTCTCCCTTCTGTGTCTTTTTCTTGTTTCTGTTTTTATTTTTTGGCCCTGTTTCACTGCGTATTGGATCTTAGTTCCCACACCAGGGATTGAACCTGTGCCCCCTGAATTGGGAGCATGGAGCCTTAACCACTGGACCACCAGGCAAGTCCTGAGGCCTCTTTGTAGTTTCACCACCTAAGTGTGAATCCATGGATGCTGAAGTGTTATCTGTTTTTGGACTTGATGTCCATGGAATCCAAGCGTGTTGTTATTTTGTGCCTTGCTTCTCTAGCTCAGTACTCTGTGTTAGGTTTGTGAGATTTGTCCATGTTGCATATGACTCTAATTTGCTCTGTATTCTTCCATTAAAACAATATATGCATATACCTCAGTGTGTTTATTCATTCTGCTACCAGCTGACATTGCGTTGTTTCCATTTAGAAGCTGAACAACACTGCTGTGACCACTCTTGTCCAGAGTTCTGCTACAGACATGCAGAAGCATCCCTTGTGTGTAGTCTCGGAATGGAATTACTGAGTGACAACCTTCAACTTCATCCAGTTCAGTTCAGTTTAGTTCAGTCGCTCAGTCGTGTCCGACTCTTGGCGACCCCATGATCGCAGCACACCAGGCCTCCCTGTCCATTACCAACTCCCAGAGTTTACTCAAACTCATGTCCATTGAGTCGGTGATGCCATCCAGCCATCTCATCCTCTGTCGTCCCCTTCTCCTCCTACCCCCAATCCCTCCCAGCATCAGGGTCTTTTCCAACGAGTCAACTCTTCCCATGAGGTGGCCGAAGTACTGGCGTTTCAGCTTCAGCATCAGTCCTTCCAATGAACACCCAGGACTTATTTCCTTTAGGATGGACTGGTTGGATCTGCTTGCAGTCCAAGGGACTCTCAAGAGTCTTCTCCGACACCGCAGTCATTATATGATGCCAAAGTGTTTCCCAAAGAATCTGAACCGGTGGTCAGTGTGTGAGTCCCTGTGGCTTTACATCTTCACAAACACTTTATTTATCTAATTTTCCAGTTCTTTCCAGTATTGTTGATACGTAGTAAATCTTTAGTTCTTTACTGCCTTTAGATTATTACATACCATCTGCTGCCAACATTCTAGTATTTCTTCTAGCTCAGTCTCTGTATCATACTGTGCCTCTACATATACTTTACTTTTTTTTTTTTCCTGTGAAACCATAGCATGAATGTACTTCTGTTTTTGTTTGTGTTTGGCCAAACACAAACTCACAAACACCACTCAGCATGCGAGATCTTAGTTCCCGGGCCAGCGATGGGACCCACACTCCCTGCAGTGAAAGCGCAGTCTTAACCACTGGACTGCCAAGGAAGACTTTGAGTTTACTTTTGAAAATGGAAATGCTAGTCATTGTCACTGATATTATGTTACCCGACAGTTTGAAAGTTTCGATTCTTTTTTATTTGGCTCTGTTTATAAGAAGTAAAACAACAACATCAACAGCTAAAATTACCCCTCCAATTGGGGCCTGTTATGATGGTTCCTAATTTTTCTCAACTGCACAGTCAAAACCATTGTCACAAACCATATCGGTAAATTGAACTTCCTCCTGAAAGGTCAAGGAAAATGGAAGTTTATGTTGAAGTAGGAGAACCATTCAGAGCTATTAAGGATTTGATGATACAATTGTAAGTGCTTCCTCCTAATAACGGCCTTAAATTTCAGTTCCCAGTACACAGACAGATGGAGTGTTTGAGTAAATAAAGAACATGGAATGTTTTAGTGCTCCATGTCAGGCCCTCAATGTAGCTATCTAAAGGCATTAGAAACATTAAGTGACAGGCACTGCAGTTTTCCATTAGAAAATGCCAAAATTGGATTGCTTTCCACTTTAAGTAAGAAGTTTAAGTCCTGATGCGATTGAGAAGTGTTTCCAATCCCGAAGTAATAACTTCGTAATTTTAATGGCACAGTGCACTCTAAAACTTCTATAGACTTGATAACTTTCTTTTATACAAACTAACCCTTACAGTTCTGTAGTTAAGTGACTTTTAAAAAATGCTTCATAAGAGCAGAAATTTACTCAGCAAATACTAAATAATTTAGTGTTTGATTCACAGAAGTGTTTACTTAATGCACTGTTTCTAAGAGAAGTGTGGTTGGAATTTCAAGTGAAATGGTTTGTAATTTGGTCTTTTTCATTACCTGCAAGGCGTATTCATGTCTCCTCTTATGAAACGTTGTAAACATGACACATTATCTGAAAAACTTAACATTCTACTTTTTTGTGAATTGCAACTTTTCAGGTTTCCCATTGTAGTTCTTTTTCTTTTCTTGGCTTTTTGATGTAGACTTTTACCTTCAGAACTAAGTGTTAGACATTTTAATTTCTGAATATGACCCAATAGTGAATGAAGAGTGAACTAGAGAGTTAAGAAGTGCGTCTGTATTCATTAACACTTCATCTTTGAATGATAAAGAGTTGTGGTCTGTGTAGCTTTTTGAGAGGATGAGCATACTCTGATAAAATGATACTAATTATCTTTTACTGCCAAACCATACGATAAGATGATTGGGTTATATGTGTGTGTGCTTGTGCAGCTGGGGGTTTTTTGGCCTACAAAAAGAAGAATGAGATCCAGCCAAAACCCAAATCAGAACCTTTGGAAAGCTTCCTTACAATCTGATTTCAGCTAATGTCTGCACACTTTAACACATTGTCTAATGCTTAGCGTAAAGACTGGCTGTCAGATTCCTCTATGCTATTCTGGGCTGTTACTCACTACAAAGTACTCCATTCTTAGATCCCATGGGGCCTGCTACAGATTTCAGGATTTGCTGCATTAGGGGGGAAAATGTGTTTCTATATTGGTACGGCAGGTAAAAAAAGAAAACTTAATAAAACATAATGCATTGATAGGAGAACCAGATTTCTGATTGGCATTGGTCAGTCCAAAACAGGAAAATGAGAATTCCTAGAAGAGCACCAATAACTGGGGCATGAGAAGGGCTGACTGATTTCTAAAAGAAGAAGAACAGCAGCGTGTTCCATTATGCTTGAAGAGGGGCCAGCGGGGAGGGGTATGATAAGCTCTGGTAGGAATGTAAAAACCAAGAGGCGCAGAGTGGGCTTGGCATGGCGTTGGAAGGGTTATCCAGGAATAATGCAATAAAAATCAAGAAAATCCTCAGACAGATTAGAGTCTAGCAACGGCTTCATGGGAATGATAGATATTTTTTCCTTTTTGTTATATTCACTAGTATGTTGGTTTTTTTTTTAGATTCCACATACAAGTGATATCAATACAGTATTTGTCTTTCTCTGTCTGACTTATTTCACTTAGCACAATATCCTTCAAGCCCATCTGCTGCTGCTGCTAAGTCACTTCAGTCGTGTCCGACTCTGTGTGACCCCATAGACGGCAGCCCACCAGGCTCCCCCATCCCTGGGATTCTCCAGGCAAGAACACTGGAGTGGGTTGCCATTTCCTTCTCCAAGGCATGAAAGTGAAAAGTGAAAGGGAAGTTGCTCAGTCGTGTCCGACTCTTAGCGACCCCATGGACTGCAGCCCACCAGGCTCCTCCGTTCATGGGATTCTCCAGGCAAGAGGACTGGATCAAGCCCATCTATGTTACTGAAAATGGAAAATTTTCATTCTTGTTACATCTGAGTAGTATTCCATTGTGTGTCTGCATGTGTGTGTGTGTATATATATATTCTGGCCTGTAGAATTCCAGGGACTGTATGTATGGTCCATGGGGTCACAAAGAGGCAGAAACGACTGAGTGCCTTTCACTTCACTTCACTTCATACATACATATATGCTTTCTTTATCTTCTCTTTTCATCTGTTGATTGACTCTTAGCTTGCTTCCATGTCTTGGCTGTTATAAGTAGTGCTGCTATGAACATTGGAGTGCATATATCTTTTCAAATTAGAGTTTTCTCCAGGTACATGCCCAGGAGTAGGATTGCTGGACCATATGGTAGTTCTGTTTTTAGTTTTTCAGGGAACTTCCATACTGTTTTCCATAGTAGCTGCACCAATTTACATTTTCACCAATATCGTAGAAGGGTTGCCTTTTCTCCACACACTGTCCAGCATTTATTATTTGTAGACTCTTGTGTCTGTGTGCATGTGTTTGTTTTTTTTAATTTATTTTTAATTGGAGAATAATTGCTTTACAATATTGTGTTGGTTTCTGATACATCAACACGAATCAACCATAGGTATACATATTATTTGTAGATTTTTTGTTGATGGACTTTCTGACTGTTGTGAGGTGATACCTCGTTGTAGTTTTGATTCGCATTTCTCTAATAATTAGTGATGTTGAACATCTTTTCATGTGATTGTTGGCCATTAGTATGTCTTCTTTGGAGAAATGTGTATTTAGACCTGCTGATTTTTTTATTGGATTGTTTGCTTGTTGTTGTTGTTTGATATTGACTTGTGTGAGATTTTTATATGTTTTGGATATTAACCCCTTGTCAGTCACATCATTTGCAAATATTTTCTCCTATTCTGTAGGTTGTCTTTTCATTTTGTTTTGTTTTTTTACGGTTTCCTTTGCTATGCAAAAACATTTAAGTCTAATTAGATCCCATTTGTTTATTTTTGTTTTTATTTCCTTTGCTTTACGAGACAGATTCAAAAACTATTGCTATAATTTATATCAAGGAGTGTTCTGCTTGTGTATTCTTCTAGGATTTTTATGTTCTTACATTTATGTCCTTAATCCATTTTGAGTTTATTTTTATATATGATGTGACATTAATTTTATAAAGAGTAACATTTTAATAGCATTCTTTCTCGTTTCCCTAGCACCACTTACTGAATGAAGAGACTGTCTTTTCTCTATTGTATATTCTTGCCTCCTTTATCATAGACTAATTGGCCATAAATGTGTGAGTTTGTTTCTGAGCTCTCTATTCTTTTCCATTGATCAGTGTGTCTGTTTTTGTGCCAATATCATACTGTTTTGATTACTTTAGCTTTTACTGTAGTCTGAAGCTAGGGAGCATGATGCCTCCAGCTGTGTTCTTCTTTCTCAGGATTGTTTCGGTAATTAATAGTCTTTAGTGTTTCCATAAAAATTTTTAAATTATACTTTAGATCTGTGAAAAATCACCTTGGTATTTTATAGGAATTGCATTAACTCTGTAGATTGCCTTGGGTAGTATGGTCATTTTAACAGTTTTAATTATTATATCTTTCTAGCTGTTTGTATCATCTTCAGTTTCTTCCATCAGTATCTTTTTAAAAATACTTAGTTTATTTATCTATTTCGCTGTACTGAATCTTTAGTTGAGGCATGTGAATTCTTAGCTGCAGCATGTGAGATGTAGTTCCCTGATCAGGGATCTAACCCAGGCCCCCTGCTTTGGGAGCATGGACCACCAGAGAAATCCTCCATCAGTATCTTACAGTTCTCCCATTACAGGTCTTTTACCTCCTTGGGTAGGTTTCTTCCTAGATATTTTATTATTTTTGATGCAGTAGTAAATGAGATTGTTTCCTTAATTTCCTGTTCTGATTTTTCATTGTTAGTGTACAGAAATGCAACAGCTTTCTGTATATTAATTTTGTATCCTGTGATTTTACTGTCTTGATTGATGAGTTCTGGTAGTTCTCTGGTGGCATCTTTAGGGTTTTCTATGTACAGTATGTCATCTGCAGAAAGAGGCCATCTTACTTGTGAGCCGGAAGCTGAGAACCCACCTGCTGCCGTGACCTCATCGCTGCCGATGGCTGTTCTGCCCGTTGGCGGGCCCTGGCCCAGTCCTGCTGCATGGCAGGCAGCCCCACTCAGGCCTCAGAACTCCACACTGGCTTCCCAGGTGGCATGTTGGTTTAGTTCATATTCCCTTGCTCAGCCATCCCTAGAACAAACCTCTGGGCTAAGATACCTAGGACTAGAGGAGCTGGTGGCATCAGCTCCACATATTATGCTAAAATGTCCCTCTAGGTTTGACTTCTCCATTTCCTAATGGTAACTTCTCTTCCAGGATCTTGTTCCCTCCATTTCGTCCAGGATACCATGGTCTAGCCTATCAGGTCTTCCTCACCTGAAACCTGTGTGAGCAGAGGTTGGGTTTCTGGTTCCTCCTCTCCCAGAAGGCTTTTTTGTTTGTGTTTTATGTGTTATTTGTGTGAAAAGCATTATAAATCTATTACAGTGCAGTACCCTATAACCGACTGTGTTAGCTGTGTACCTTGGCTAACTTTGTTGAACTTAAGAACAAATTGGACTTACGAACATGCTTTTGAAACGGAACTCATTTGTATGTAGGGGACTCACTGTTAATGTATTTCCAAATAATATATGCATCAAGGTAGAAACCAAAATGAAAATTAGGAAGTATTTTGAACTGAGTGAAAATAAAAGCTCAACATTTCAAAATCTGTGGGGTGCTGCTAAAGTATCTAGAGTGAAATGTATGGCATTTAAGTTTTCATTAAAAAAGATGAAAGATGTTAGATCAGTGAATTCAACTTCCACCTTAGGAGACTGGTAAGGAAGAGCAAATTAAACCCAAAGTAAGCACAAGAAAGGATAAACTACTGAGAGCAGAATTCAGTATAATAAAAAACAGAAAGTAATCAAAGTAAGCAAAAGCTTATTCTTTGAGAACATCAATAAAATTGATAAACCTCGAGCCAAAGTGATCAGGGAAAAAAAAGACATGACACAAATTTCTAGTATCTATATTTCAAATCCTGAAAGATGATGCTGTGAAAGTGCTGCACTCAATATGCCAACAAATTTGGAAAACTCAGCAGTGGCCACAGGACTGGAAAAGGTCAGTTTTCATTCCAATCCCAAAGAAAGGCAGGACAAAAAATGCTCAAACTACTGCACAATTGCACTCATCTCACACGATAGTAAAGTAATGCTCAAAATTCTCCAAGCCAGGCTTCAGCAATACATGAACCGTGAACTTCCAGATGTTCAAGCTGGTTTTAGAAAAGGCAGAGGAACCAGAGATCAAATTGCCAACATCCACTGGATCATCGATAAAGCAAGATAGTTCCAGAAAAACATCTATTTCTGCTTTACTGACTATGCCACAGCCTTTGACTGTGTGGATCACAATAAACTGTGGGAAATTCTGAAAGAGATGGGAATACCAGACCACCTGACCTGCCTCTTGAAAAACCTGTATGCAGGTCAGGAAGCAACAGTTAGAACTGGACATGGAACAACAGACTGGTTCCAAATAGGAAAAGGAGTATGTCAAGGCTGTATATTGTCACCCTGCTTGTTTAACTTATATGCAGAGTACATCATGAGAAATGCTGGGCTGGAAGAAGGACAAGCTGGAATCAAGATTGCCAGGAGAAATATCAATAACCTCAGATAGGCAGATGACACCATCCTTATGGCAGAAAGTGAAGAGGAACTAAAACGCCTCTTCATGAAAGTGAAAGAGGAGAGTGAAAAAGTTGGCTTAAAGCTCAACATTCAGAAAACTTAAGATCATGGCATCTGCTCCCATCAATTCATGGGAAATAGATGAGGAAACAGTGGAAACAGTGTCAGACTTTGTTTTTGGGGGCTCCAAAATCACTGCAGATGGTGATTGCAGCCATGAAATTAAAAGACGCTTACTCCTTGGAAGGAAAGTTATGACCAACGTAGATAGCATATTAAAAAGCAGAGACATTACTTTGCCAACAAAGGTCTGTCTAGTCAAGGCTATGGTTTTTCCAGTGGTCATGTATGGATGTGAGAGTTGGACTGTGAAGAAAGCTGAGTGCCGAAAAATTGATGCTTTTGAACTGTGGTGTTGGAGAAGACTCTTGAGAGTCCCTTGCACTGCAAAGAGATCCAACCAGTCCATCCTAAAGGAGATCAGTCCTGGGTGTTCATTGGAAGGACTGATGCTGAAGCTGAAACTCCAATACTTTGGCCACCTGATGTGAAGAGCTGACTCATTGGAAAAGATCCTGATACTGGGAGGGATTGGGGGCAGGAGGAAAAGGGGACGACAGAGGATGAGATGGCTGGATGGCATCACCGACTCGATGAACATGAGTTTGAGTAAACTCCCGGAGTTGGTGATGGACAGGGAGGCCTGGCGTGCTGGGATTCATGGGGTTGCAAAGAGTTGGACACGACTGAGCGACTGAACTGAACTGAACTGAGAGGGTGAGAGGTGCCATTGGTACAGATTTTACTGGTATTAAAGGAAAATAAGGAAATATTATGTGTAACTTTATGCCAATAAATTTGACAATAGTTTTTGAATTGAATTTATAATTAAAACTCCATGCCCTAAAAAGTCTATGGGAGCTGATAAGCAAGTTAGACAAAGCTGCAGGATACAATATGAATATGCAAAAGTAATTTATATATCTATATACTGGTAATGAAAAATCGGAAATGTAAGTTAAAAACAAAGCCATTTCTAATTGCATTAAAAATATTAATATCCAGTTGTAAATCTGATGTGACCTTGGTTTGTGCAAAGGACTTTTAGATATGACACCAAAAGCATGATCCATTAAAGAAAATTGCTCCCTGGACTTCATCAATGAAGACTTCTGCTTTTTGAAAGACACTGCTAGGAGAATAAAACGACAAGCTACAGACTTGGAGAAGACATTTGCAGATCACATATCTGATAGATATAAGATATCTGATAGATATAAGAGCTTTTACAAAGAACGTTCAAAACTCAGTAGTAAAGAAACAACCCAGTATAAAATGGGCAAAGAATCTCTCCAGAGAAAATGTATGAAAGTGAGCATGTTAGTCGCTTGGTCGTACCTGACTCTTTGCGACCCCGTGGACTATAAGCCCACCAGGCTCCTCTGTCCATGGGCTTCTCCAGGCACGGATTCTGGAGTGGGTCGCCATTTCCTTCTCCAGAGGATCTTCCGACTCAGGGAGCGAACTCAGGTCTCCTGCACGGCAGGCAGTACCATCTGATCCACCAGGGAAGCCCCAACGCATCACTCGGTGTGGGACATGAACCCCCGACCCTGAGATTCAGGGTCTCAGGCTCTACCGAGAAAATGGATAGATGACAAATAAGCACACGAAGGATTCTCAATATCTTCAGTCACTGGAGAAAAGCAAAGTGAAATCACTGAGAGATGCCACAGTGCACCTATTATAACAACGAAACTTAGAGAGGCTGGCCATACCTCATGGTGGCAAGGATGGGAAAGAAGTGAGCTGTCATCCATTGCCATCAAAGTGTAAAATGGCGCAGCCGCTTTAGAAAACGGGCTGTTTCTTTATAAGTTAGACTTACACGTACCAAATGATCCATCAGTTCTATCTCTGGGTGTTTACATGAGAGAAAGGAAGGCTTACATTCATACAGAGATTTATATACTCATCCAGAGGAGCTTTATCTGTAATAACCCAAAGCGGAAATACCCAAGTATCCACCAGTAGATGAATGGATGAGTGCAGGGGAGAGATTGTTAAGGGATGTAAAGAGACTTGGTGGTGAAGAATATGTTCAGTGTACTGATTGTGATTATGGTTTCAAAATCCATAGATTTTGGTATTTGCAGGCAGTCCTGGAGTCAATTCCAGTGGATACCAAGGGACTACTGTATTCGGAGAATACGTTTTGGGACTTCCCAGGTGACACTAGTGGTGAAGAACCCACCTGCCAACGCAGGAGACGTAAGAGACACAGGTTCCATCCCTGGGTTGGGAAGATCCCTGGAGAAGGAAATGGCAACCCACTCCAGTACTCTTGCCTGGAGAATCCCATGGACAGAGGAGCCTGGCGGGCTACAGTCCATGGGGTCACAAAGAGCTGGACACAACTGAAGTGACTTAGTATTGTTTCACAGTCGTGAAAATCTGCCAAAATATGTCAAGATTGCATGCTGTAGGCTATGCAATTTTATGGTGTGTTAAAACTCTTTAAAAAGTAAGTAAGAAGGCCTTCTCTGGAAGTCTTGTAGTTAAGACTCCACTCTTCCACTGCAGGGGACGTGAGTTCAATCCCTGGTCAAGGAACTAAGATCCCAAATGCCAGGCGACACTGCCAAGAAATTATTTAAAATTTTTTAAATGAAATAAATAAGAATAAAGCCAAAAAGAAAGTGAGACTCACTATTGAAATTCATACTAGTGTAAACATTACTGGAAAATTGTTGCATGCTAAGTCACTTCAGTCATGTCTGACTCTTGTGACCCCATGGACTGTAGCCTGCCAGGCTCCTCTGTCCATGGGATTTTCCAGGCAGGAATGCTGGAGTGAGTTGCCATTTCCAACTCTAGGGGATCTTCCTGACCCAGGGATCAAAGCTACATCTCTTACGTCTCCTGCATTGGCTGGTGGGTCCTTTACCACTAGCGCAATTATTAGGCAAATTAAATAGATGTTTAAAATTTGTCAGTGGACACTTTTTAAAGCAAAGAACCCCTTGTAAAAGTAATCTTCACCATTGAATATATCTTTCTCTTGGCTCCTAATGTGATGTACTGTACTTCCTTGAAGAGAGTGTACATGCAGTCTGCTGGAGCGATGATAGCACACTTCCACTTCTTTTCTAGAGCCTTTCATGACAGTGGTAGGGTTATGATAACTGTGCTTTGTCTGACGTGGTGGAGGGCAATTGCGATAGGTAAGTGGCTACATCCACTCCATCATACACAGTCCGTTTCGTTCCCATGTTAAATTACGTATTGTGATTAGATGTTTAACCGCTTGGCATCTTGGCCAAATTTTAGCCCAGAAACTTAAACACGTGCTTCATCAAGGCAGCATTGCCAATACTTCTGAATGATTCATTTCCTCTTAACACACAGTTCAGTTAATACTTGCACTGGGACTCAGTATGTGTGAAAGTTCCCTTTCAGTCCACTAACAAAATCAAAACTACCAAGTCTTAAAGTGGGTATGTGTTTTGAGTGTTTGGGGTGTTCCATTAAAAGACCTGGCTTTGTTTCCATGGGGTTTTAAATGACGCAGTAAGGGGAGAGGAGAAAAGTCAGCCATAGAACACAACTTTCCAGATGTTGTATGAGTTCACGGTGCTGACTGAGCAGAAGATGCTAACGGGCAGGTCTGCGCCTTCCAGCCTGGCTCGGTCAGGGCGGGGGCTCACAGGAGGGCAGCATCCTTCCTCGCCGTCTCTCTGACTCGGGGAGCCGCGCTGACCCGGGCTGGCTTGCTCTCTTTCAGGGTGTGAACGGCATGTCTGTGGATGAGAAGCCTGGCTCCCCCATGTACGTGTATGAGTCCACAGTCCACTGCACCAACATCCTCCTGGGCCTCAATGACCAGCGCAAGAAGGATATTCTCTGTGACGTGACCCTGATAGTGGAAAGGAAGGAGTTCCGGGCCCACCGAGCCGTGCTGGCCGCATGCAGTGAATACTTCTGGCAGGCGCTGGTCGGACAGACGAAGAATGATTTGGTGGTCAGCTTGCCCGAGGAGGTACCGTACTTTGGTTTGTTCGCGTGGCTGCCGATAGAGACCTGTTGACTGGGAGGTGGACCTGGGAGGTGGGCGCAGCGTCATATCCCCGCTCGCGGGTTGATGATCAAGTTACCCACATGTTAGGTTTGTGGCTGAGCCGGTTTCTATTTGATGCATTTCAAGTCTCGGAAGCATGAATCTGAACCTCACCTGTGGCTCGCAGCCTCTCGTAGTTTCTAATTCACTTACTCTTGGGTTTTGAGTCGTTGGACCGAAGTTTAGTACAATCCTAGATGTGGGATCTGAATCACTGGGACTGTTGCTATGATTTTTCTCTTTCAAATGGTTGAAGGAACACTTGACTTCCCTTGAGAGTAAAAGAATGAAAGTATTCACAGCCCCTTCCTTGCCCAGGGGGCAAAGTAAAAGCAAGCAGTTGTTTTCACAGTTAATATAGTAAGATTCTAAGAAATGTAAACTTTGCTTTTCTCACCATTGTTGAAAATACCCTACTCAGGTTTCTTAATTACTTTGGGGAGTCCAGTCACTTCTGTACCTTGGGGACACTAGTGGACGCACTTGCTCTGTCCAGAGATGATACTCAATTGACTAATTTGAGCTGCCAGCACTCAAAAGATGGGCTTGATGCTGACATACCATTAAATTGGTCACCCCTTGGAACTGCCTGTGCGGTTTCTCTTCTTCCATCATCCTGACTGCTCTTCATTTTTGTGGGATAAGGGTACCAGTGAGCAGCCTTAGGCTTTGTGTTCAGGCCAGAATCCTTTCCTGGGCACCACCACCACGAGGGCCACCGACAGTTGCCCAGGCTGTGCACTGCACAACTCACAGCCATAGGCGTACGCAGAGAGCCCCGGAGCTGTGCCACGACCCTCAGAGCAGCTCTTCACAGCACTCCTAGGAGAAGCCAAGGACCCAGCCACCCTGAGGGAACGACGGGTGCAACTGGCTTTGCGTCCCAGAGGTCCTAAATCCAGTGCCTCCAGAGGCCTGGACATCATATAAATGAATAAAGCAGGTTGTATATAAATATGGGCTTCCCTGCTGGCTCAGACGGTAAAGAATCTGCCTGCAATGCGGGAGACCTGGGTTTGATCCCTGGGTTGGGAAGATCCCCTGTTGAAGGGAACAGCTACTCACTCTAGTATTCTGGCCTGGAGAATTCCATGGACTGTATAGTCCATGGGGTCACAAAGAGTCGGACATGCCTACTATATAAGAAGTAGGCAATGGTGAGGCAAGCATCTGCTCTGCAGAAAGACATTCAGGTTCAACCTAAGAAATAAACGTTCACACTGCTATATACAAAATATAAAATAGATAAAACAGCAAGGAAGCTAGGGGAGCTTTATTGATACTAGTCAAAATAGACTTTAAGACAACATTATTTGCACAGGGAGCTAGATTCAATATCTTATAATAACCTATAATGGAAAAGAATCTGATAAAGAATATAGATACATATATATTCCTATATATAAGTTTGAAACACTTTGCTATACACCTGAAACAATTTAAATCAACTCCTCTTCAATTTTTAAAAGTCGCTCTATACCCCCCTCCAAAAAAACCCAAAATAGACAGGGAGTCAGAGGGATCACCAGATCCAGTCCCGTGTTAAGCAATGTCTGCAAAGCAGGAGAGTGGCCAGCTGGCAAACCGAGGGTGATGCAGCAGTTTTACATGAATATTCTTTGTAATGTGCCCGTGTGAAAGGCCCCATTACTCCTCACACCACTGGCAAGAGGATAACTAAGAAGGTCCCAATACAAGATGCCAATCAGTTGAAGGTCATGTAATCGGGGCTGGGGTAGGGAGGGACGTTTATGTGCCAAGTGACGTGGGAAGGCCGAGGAGAGGCAGCTGCCTGGTGACTAGTGATCCTGAGCTGGACTGTCCTCGTCTGTGTTACTGGGCAGCTCCTTAATCCATCATGAGGTGAGAGGATAAATATGTAAAAGTCTCCATTTAAACTAGTAGGACTTCATCAAATGTAAGACTCTTTCTTCGTCTCTCGAGGGGCGGGTGTCAAGAATGCCTGTTGAATTTACTTTCGCTCTAGAATTCTCTGAAAATATCTGACAAGAATCCCACTTATCCACAACGGTTTTGGGGAGGGGGTGGAGTTTACAGTTAATTTACTATCTGTATCTGTTTGAGAACCACCTAATTTATGTTTTTTACTGCTTTTAAAAAGTTAGATTATCTTAAAATATATTTACAAATGAAAACCATATTTACATAATTTCGTCTCTCTTCCATGACTGCTGACCACATCTTAAAACTCCCTGGACCCTGTACCTTATAAGCTCTGGCCTCCCCCAACCCCAGTAAGCTCTGTAATCCTCGTCTAGTCACTTAACCTCTCCGAGCCCCATTTCTTACCTGTAAAAACCCCTAAAATTCTGAAGTCCTTAAATTATGTATCAATACAATGCCAAGGCAGTAACACCTAACCTACAGGTTTCTTTTTAGATCAAATCCCTGATGATCACTTGCTTCCTTGGCACTGGGCACTCTCTGAAGTCAGAGGCACACTGCAGAGATGTCACACAAAAATCTGCCGTTGGAACTTTTCGGTTGCTTGTGTTCCAGTTAAGTGAGAATCTGCTAAATGCTGATTTTCTTCTTTCTAGTCGTGTGAAATGATTTCTGCCCCTGCTGCATTTCCAGATCATTAAAACGTTCTGGTTATTTATGTGCCTGAAACCTTCAGATATAACTAGACGTTTTTTTCCCTTCCTATGATATGTGAATTCATATTGTCAGTAACCCAGCCCTAAGCATCTCGCTGATGGGCATGCAAGCAAACCCCCATGGTGTTTTCCTTTGTGGGTCTGTAATTTTTTCTGAGACCCCCCTTTCCGAAGCCTGTTCCTCTGCTCAGAGCCCCCTCCTGTGGCCCCAAACACCGGGCGTTGTTTTCTCTCCTTGTTGGGTGCTCACTGCAGGGTCCTTGCAGGCTGAAAGATCATTGTCCTACTTAGCTCAGTGAATGACTTCATAGAATTTGAATTAAGTGGTGAATAAACAAACATCACGAACACTACCTTGAAAAGTAGCTGCCTGGAACTCACTGGCATTTGGTTCCTATGATGTAAGAAGAAGCATTTCATTAGCTCCTTGGAAATCTTCATCATCATCCATCCTGGTCAGATCACCTTCTGGCCCTTGTCCCAGCCTTGTTCTCACTCGTCTCACTTCTGTGCTCTTGGCCGGCCAGCCTCCGAGCCTCTCATGGACCAGCACGGCCAAATCCGAAAGCTTCATCTTTGGCTGGGAAATCTCCAGATAGGAACTGCTACCCGCCCCCCTCTGCCCTGCTTAGTCGGCTTAGGCCCGACCCGGCTCCGGCCTGCACCTGCTGTCCCCTTGTGCGATTCTGACCCCCCGGCCCCCGACGGGCAGCGCCGATTCCTGCAGAGCTGAGCCCACCACAGTGCCAGGGCAGTCTCTCAACTGAACGGGGCCTCCTGGAAGTTAAAGAGTCAAGAAATCGTCCTACTCCCCCCCGCCCCCACCCCTGCCAAAATGGGATGACAGAGAGCCCCTAGGGTTTGTGTGAATTGAGTGTTGGCTCCTCATTGAAAAGCACATCCAGGACTGTGTGTTAGCAAAGACTAGGGGATAAGGCGTTGTCTTTAGTGCTTTCATTCAGCGATGAAACAGATCATCTGATGCGTAATAGTCAGCATATCTCGAGGTAAGCGGTGAAGAGAGAGTGGTTGATGTGCCGAGCATGGCAAAGCTGTTCTTGCTCTGTCGGCAAGGACGTGGAGAAAGGGACACCTTTGTGCACTGTGGTGGGGATGTCGATTCATAGAGCCATTGTGGAAAATAGTATGGAGGTGCCTCAAAAAATTAAAAGTAGTAGAAGTACCATGCAATCCAGCAACCCCACTCCTAGTCTACATCCAAAGGAAATGAAATCACTCTCTCAAAGGGCTGTGTGCACGCCCATGTTCATTGCAGCATAATTCACAATAGCCAAAATCTGCAAACAGCCTGAGTGTCTGTCCACAGATGAATGGATAAAGAAGCTGAGGTCTGTGTGTAAATACACACATACATACGCACAAGAGAATATTATTTAGCCTTTGGTAAAAAAAAAAAGAAAATCCTGATGTTTGTGGCAACATGGATAAACATGGAGGACATTATACTAAGTGAAATAAGCCAGACCGAGAAAGACAAATATTACATATTCTCACTTATTTGTGGCATCTAAGGAAAAAAGTCAAACTCATAGTAACAGAATGGAACAGTGGTTACCAGAAGCTGAGGGGTAGGGCCAAAGGAGAGATACTGATCAAAGGGTACACACTTTCGGTTATAAGATGAATAAGTTCTAGAGACCTAATGTACAGCATGGTGGCTGTAGCTAATAATAGCATATAATATACTTGAAATTCACCAAGAGCGTAGAGCTCAAGAGTTCCCACCACATACCCAAAAATAAAAGACAGCTGTGGGAGGTGACAGATAATGTTCATTTGTTTTCAGTGGTGATCATTTCATAGTGTACACATATATCAAAACATCTCATTGTCTACCTTAAATGTATCCAGTTCTCATTTGCCATCAATAAACAAACAAACAAGATGGAGACAGGTTATTGCCAAGGCTCTGGTACCTTTCTCTGGGCTTGTTTCCCGGCTTCTCTCACTCTCCAGAGAAGGGGAAGTTTCCCCCAGGGAATGGCAGTAGGGTAGGCGTATGTACATATGGCCCCTTCAGGCGGACCTTAGGTTTTCCTAAGTGTCAATGTATTTCAGACTTCTGCTCACTCACTGTCTTTATCTTTTGCTTTTCCCGTATCTTTCAGTGTCTCTCTCCCTCCCAGTGTTTTGTGACAGATCTTATTTTGATAGTGCTCAACAAAAGGGAAGACTGACCCAAAAGGATTCTGAAAAAAAAAAAAAATGGCATTTGTTATGAGGTCTCCACCACAGGGTGCAGTGAAGAATGTCCCTGTGTCGTGCTGCTGGGCCCAGAGGCCAGCAGGGAAATGATGGAATCTTCTTGTCTGAAAGTTTTTAGAGGCGATGAAAGCCGTTAATGTTCCTGGAGTGGCTTAGGCCCAGTTTTTTAAAGAAGCAGTAAGACAGGCATGATTGTCTTTGGACAGCGCTTTCAGGATGTCATACTGCAGAAGGCGCTTGGTGCTGCATGGGCAGACGATGCCCACAGCGTTCCGAGCCCGAGCGTGATTCTTGCGGGGGTGGGGGGCGTCTCTGGAACGTGGCCTGACCAAGAAACGCAAAGCACTCCCCCACCCCGAAGCACAGAGCCAGCCCTGTGGCGTCCCCTCATTTACCGCCGAGACAAACCTCTGAAGTCGAGCAGGCCAACTTTAGGAGCTGAGGAGCATCAACCATGAGGGGCTGGGAAAACCACAGTCGGGACGTTGGCTGTAACTACACATGGGGTCTTGCGCAGGCCAGTCAGCCTCCTTGAGCTTCTGTTTCCTCATTCATTCATTCATCCTGTAAATGTTCATCAGAGGCTGTGCCGGGAGACGGTGTTCTGGGTGCTGGATGAGACCAGGGGACACAGCAGAGCTGGCATTCCAGTAGGAGAAGGAGAGAGAGGAGAGAAATAAATACGGCGTGGACTTTGTCAGATGCCGCCGGGGAAAATAAAACAGGGGAGGGGGTTAAGGACCAGCAGGGGTCAGATATTGCCATTCTGAATAGAGTGGCCAGGAGAGGCCTGATTGGAGGATGACTTTTCAAAAATGTATTTGTTTATTTTATATTTGCTGCATCGGGTCTTAGTTGCAGTACGTGGGAGCACATGGGATCTTAGCTGCAATGCGAACACTCCTCTCTTAGTAGTGGCGCATGGGCTTAGTCACTCGGAGGCATGTGGGACCTTCGTCCTCTGCCTGGAAATCGAACCTGTGTCTACTGCCTTGGAAGGTGGATTCTTAACCACTGGACCACCAGGGAAGTCCCTGGGGAATGATTTTTGTATAAAGGCCTGAAGAAGGTGAGGGAGACAGCCATGCTGAGCTGTGGAGGAAGAGTGATGCAGGGGGAAGGGATAGCAAGGAAGAGGCCCTGGGGCGAGCACGGCCTGGCCTGTTTGATGCACAATAGTAACGTGAACACAGGGTCCGTGGGAGGTGGCACAGCAGAGAAGAATCGGGGACAAGCAGGGCACATCACCTTTCCTTGGAATGAGCTGGGAGGCCAGTGGAGGGTTTCACAGGAAAAGATAACTTTGACTGCTGGGTGAGGATAAATTGAAAGAGGACAAGGGCAGAGCGGGGAAAGCCTTGAAGATGCTGAGGCAGCAAAACCAGGCCTGACATGAAAGCCCAGATAGCTGCGGAGTGGTGATCAGTGCTAGATTCTGATAGTATTTTTTTTTTTTTTTTAATTTGCAAACATCTGTTTGTTTGGCTGCGCGGCTTGAGGGATCTTAGTTCTCTGATCAGGGATCAAACCTCGGTCCCGTGCAGTAGAAGTATGGGGTCCTAACCACTGGACCACCAGGGAAGTCCCTCTGGTAATATTTTGAAGGTAGAGCTTATGGGATTATTCTGTAGATTAAATACAGGGTGAAAGAGAGTTAAGGATGACTCCAAGGTTTGGGTAGACTGTTGGGAGAAGGAAGTTGCTGTTACCTGGGATTGGTGAAAGCCTGAAGGAAATAGGTTTCAGATGGTACGGGTGGGGCAGGATTAGGAGTTCTGTTTTGTACATAGTAAGTCTGAGATGCCTATTAACATCTAGGTGGAGTTGTCTGCCACACAGTAAGGATATACAGGTGTCCGATTCTTTGAGACCTCATGGGCTGTAGCCTGCCAGGCTCCTCTGTCCATGGGATTCTCCAGGTACGAATACTGGAGTGGGTTGCCATTTCCTTCTTCAGGGGATCTTCCCTACCCAAGGATCGAACCCGGATCTCTTGCATCGCAGGCAGATTCTTTACCATCTGAGCCACCAGGGAAGCCCTTTCAGAGTTGTCTGCTACACAGTAAGGATATACATGACTGAGATTCATGGGAGAAATCTAGCCTGGAGATAGAATTTTAATACCAGAGTATTGGGGATATTGAAAGTCCCAAGACCACATACAAATGCCAAATGAATAAGTATAGACAGAAAAAAAAGAGAGAGTGGTCTTAGGATTGATTCTTGAGTCTTTCCAGAACTCAGAGGTCAGAGAGAAAAAGAGGAGGCGATAGAGTAAACCAAGAAAGAGCAGCTATTGAAGTAGAAAGCAAAGAAAAAAAAAAAAGTGTAATGTGTCAGAAGCCAGGTAATGAAAGTATTTCAGGGTGAAGAGAGTGATCAACTATGTCAGATGAAGTTGGTAGTGAGCTAAAGTGAAGGCTGAAAATTGACCATCCAGTAATTTGGAAGCCATTCATGATTTCGTTGAGCATTTGGGAAAGCAATAGGGCAAATCCAGTTGGGTTCTGTTCTAGAGAGAAGAAGAGAAGTATTTGAAGAAGCTCATGTAGGCTACATTTTTTTTTTTTTTTTAGCCTTTGTTTTAAAGCGAGTAGAGAGGTGAGCCAGAAACTGGAGGGAAATAGAGTCACAAGAGATTTTCTTTGGGCTTTTGTTTTCAGGAGGGAGAAATTCCAGCACACTTGCCCCCGAAGATAAAGATTATCAATACTCACTCATACCCAATTTTCCTCTCTTTCGTGCACACACAGGAAGACCTCATTCACAGTCAGGAGTGCTGGGTAACCAGATCCAGCCAGTAAGAGGTGAGAGGAAGTCACACGTCACTTCTAGCCCGAGGCAGTTAAGAGTAGGCCTGAGCTCTTCCTGTCCTTTTGTATCCGTTGAACTGGTGTCAGCGAACTCCTAGGTGGTGGAACCACAACCCAGATTCTTGAGTCACTGTTGGAGGAGAGCCATCTGACTCAAATCAGACTGAACACGAATGAGGGATTAACTTTTCTGTTAAGGCATTAAGACTTGGTGTTTGTTTGTTTGCACAGCAGAGCTCATCTTGACTCATACTTGGGTGGATAGGAAAGTTCCAAAAGAGAGAGAAAACTTGCTGATATGGGAAACATAAGACTAGTCCCTAAAAGAATTGCTCTTGAGGACTTGAAAGAGGGTAGGATCTCCTGAGCAAATGGGAATACTCAACTTAGCAAGGTTCATCCTTCAGAATTGATGGAGTTGAACTGGATGATCCCTGGATACCTAGCCTAGGCGACAAGTTGATGGTCGTTGAATTTTTCGAGGTTCCTACTGGAGGGAGAGAAAAAAAAAATCCTGTAGGTCAGGGAGAGAGGCAAGATGTTTGGATTGAGAGGTAGAGAAAGACCAGGGAGATGGAAGGCAGATTGGTCTGGAAAGGAGAGAATCATTCGGCTTCAGAAGAGATGTGAGCTCACTTCTCTTCTCTTTGAAAATCCTCCCTGACCTTTTGGAGGTGGTCTTATGAGAGTTCACAGATGACAGCTCAAGAGCTGTGGAACCCCTTGGGCTATTTGATAACCTAGAACACAGACAGCTTGTAGAAAATGTAGATCACTATTCTACAACCATTTCAGAAGTATCTTGAAAAAAATTATTTTCATTTAATGACCTCAATGTCCATGTGTGTACGCAGGGAGTAACAATACTGGGCAACAATTTGCCTTTCAAGTCTGCTCTTCAGATTAATGAAATGTGATAAGTTAAACTTCTTGGAAGGATGGTGCTATATAGACAGTAGGTGTTATTATTCCCCTAGAAGGAAAGCACAACCTTCTCTGATGAAATGACTCTTAGCTCAGAGTCCTCATTAAAAGCTGTGGTGCAATTTTCCAAGTTGCATTAGTGAGACTTGGCAGCAGATGAAAAAAAAAACGAATAAAAAATAAGTCAAAATATCCCAGGTAACTACTTGCTGGCAAGTAAGAAGTTTTCAAGTCCTAGAATCATGCTGATAATTTTGAACTGCCTGAAGGCAGAACATATTTATAGTTACACAGAGGTGACTTCCAGCCCTGAAATCTGGGCCTCCGTCTCACATGGGGGTGCAATAAAAGCAAAGCCACAAAATGGGGTGCTAATACTATTGTGATTCCATCTCTGAAGACTGCTTAGTGGCACTGCTACAGAGGTAAGGAAATCTGGGGTGAAAATAGCCACAGCAATAGCTAATTTTAAAACTGAAATAGATAAGCTATTTCCAAACCTCTTACATTTTCTAAATCCTGAGGCCAGTAAGTCCTATTTAAAGAACTTTAAGCAGAGATGTGTTCCTCTTTTGGCATAGTAGAAGGAGTTGAGTAGACAAAAAACTAAGACCTGTCTAAGAATTATTTTTAAGTGACCTGATTTCAAAGCCATTTTTAAGACTTTCTTTGACTATACCTATTTCCCCCTGTATAATGTAGGATGAAAACAGTCATCAACATTTTAAAATAGGTCCATTTATAAAACCTTTAACAGTAAAGTTGTTTGAAATTTTGTAGAAGTAGTTTCCAGTGTATCTATTCATTTTAAAACTCTTCTCTCTATATGAATTAAACGTCCGGTACATTTCTTTCTTTGCCCTGTTATGGAATCTCTTAGCTATTTCAATTAAAATCAGTAATAGCTTTAAAGACAAGAGTTCAGACCTGTAAAGTTCTTCACTTGATCAGGAATCAGAAGTATTATTTTTGTCATATTTAATCATAGAACCCAGGCCTTTAACAGGATACTTAATTAAGCTTTTAATTCATGATAAGAAGTTAAATAGCACTTGGGAGGGCTTTTTCAAAATTATTTCCACTTCCCATCCAGCTTACCCCCCCAAAAAAAAAAGAAAAGTGTGATAGACGTAACAGCTGTCAGCCAGGGGTATTGTAGGGCATGCCAGCATGAGCTGGCAGCAAGCCATCGTCCAGTTAGCACGGCTTTGTCGACGCAGCGTCATCACTCTTGAGTACAGAGTTGAGTCACTCGTGGTGTGGTGGTACTTCAGTTGAGCCAGTGCTTCCTCGAATAGGTTTCTTGCTCACTGTTATTACCTGCCCTCCTTTGCCAACAAAAGTGCAGGACCATTTAGACTGAAAGCCGAACAGAAGAGAAACATTGATTATAGATCTCATTTCTCTTTGCTTCCTGAAAACTGAGATTGCAATTAAACAGTGAAAGCATGGTGTGTTTTTTAAATGAGTTACAAGAAAATACAGTTTCCACACCAAAATACTCAAGAGTTGGAATCCAAGAATCGGTTTTGATTCTGTCTTTTCTTTGGCAGCTCTACCATTTGGCACAAATGGGAGGATATCAGTAAAATTACCTAATCATTTTAATGGATTCACATTCCATTCAGAAACTTGGAATGTCCCCAAACGTCTTCAGGTTTCAGCTCTGTCAGGGTGTCCGTGACATTTCTGGAGGTGTTCTATACAAGCAGACAGCTTTGGGAAGGGACCCTTCTTACGGTGAGAACACCTGGAATCTTGGTTGGACAAGCTGTAAACCAGGAAATTGATTCAGAAAATTCCTGAATAAAAGGGAACATATCCAGGCGTTGTAGTGGTATGTGGTTTTCAGTAGAAAAGGCTGTTCTTAGAAACACGGAGAAAGTGAAATCGTTGTTGGCATTCATCAGTTAATACCTTTCTGCTTCTTTCCTTGTTTGTTTGGGTTCTTAAGCAAATCATAGGCCAGACAAAGGAGTAGATTGGTTTTGCTTTCAGGGAGCAAGTAAACAATGGCACTTTTGGTTTCCTGGTATTTCAGAAGTTTTTTTTTCATTTACTTGGTACGCATAGTAAAATCTTTCATTGTGCCATCGACTCCTCAGATATGTTGACAGTCTCTCTCACTGACGTTGGCACCTCTTCAGAGCTCACTGGTGATGCAGTGAGCTTTCCTGTCTGAGCTGGACTTCTGTGTGCAGCCTGGCAAAGGCTGTGTGTGAAAAAGTGAGCGCGTTCAGCACCCTGGGTGGGATGGAGCCAGGCCCTTGATGTGAGCACGTTTCTTGACTGATTGGCAGCACAGAGAACTGGCAGCTGTTCCCAGGCAAGCCGAAAAGTTGGCCCGGGTTTGGAAAAAAAAGGCTGGGGTTTAGCCAACAGAAGATTCCTGAGTTTAGAAGGAAATCAAAGGAAGGATATGGAAGGTCACAATTACAGGCCTCCAACTTGTTGAAGTAACAACGATTTCATTTTGTCTTCTGCTGCATAGAGAAGAGTATTAAGTAAATGTCATCGTTACTCATTTTGTCCTGATTCTTTATTTCTGAGTCTCCATTTTTGTTCTCTTGGTTTGTTTATGTTTTTATTTCTCCAGATGCAAAACCGAATGACAGATTATTCTTCCTAAAAGTAGTATAAGGATGATGCTCTTTGCAGAGGTGGCATCAGCAACCAGAAAGAAGTAAAATAAGCAGGTCTCAGAGCGCGGCCACATGCACGTGGGCCAAGCCGTGTCGAATGGCACCAGTTGGGATGGAGTTACGTACCCTCTGACTTCTCATGACTTATCTCCTATAAAAGAGAAGGGTGGGGAAAACAGGAATGTTCCTAAAAGGCCAGGAAAATGTCTGCCGAGAGAGAAGCTCCTCAAGGGTCTCGCTCTGTAATGATAAGCGGTCTCGTACCACATGAGACACCGTCACATTTGCTTCATTCTTCCTTCCAAGGAACACCCTAGGCTATGTGAGAATATTCTTTCTGCCAAGCAGAGCTCTTCTATCCCAGGAATAAAGTGGTACCCTACAACTAGGAAGGTGGGAAGATTAAAAATGTGGACCACCATTATTCAGAGGTAAGAAATATGCAGGGTTCTAAGAGAAGATGTTTGAAGCACACCTTTTGTAACTCTGGGGATTTGGGTGGCAGGAGACTTAAATCCTTCAGATTTGTAAGATATTCATGGGGAGAAATGAGATGACCTTTCCAAGTTCTGTTCAGCAGTCTCTCCTTGACTCCTGTTTGAGGCTATTATGGTAGACGTCGACCAGATGTTCTTACTTGCTAGCAGAAGAAATAGTATCCTGGCTACATGTTGGGCATCTTAGCTCTCTTCAAGATTTTTATAATAGTGCAAGATGCTGGACACTGGGGTAGGGTAGAAACAAACACAGAATTACCTCCAGAGATGTGTGTGTGTTTAAAGGACAAACGGGTCCTTTAAGCCTTTAAGATGGCTTAAGTACAGTACTTCATAGAAAAAGAGAATGGACTTGGGGGTCTTAACTTAGAAATATCAAATAAGACCATCTCCTCCAAAGAGCTTACAATATATTAATAGTTGAATAATCAAGGCAAACCATAGAAATCAAAAGGTGTGAACAATTCAAAAGCATTTGTAGATGCCATGCCACGCCACGTGTTAGCCATTGTTTTTGCTGCTGAGGTTCCGATGGGGTGCTGGGATGGGGTTTTCCTTCCATCTCCTAAAACCAACTCTCACACGGATTGATCAGACTTTCTCAGGGAATGAGAAGAGAGAGATCCTTCAGGAAAGGATGCTGATATGACAAAGGTCCCAAAAGAAGCAGTAACAGGGCCTTGAGGAGTCATCTCTGAATAGCACAAAGGGTACGTTTGGGGAAATAATTCAAAATAGGGTCAGATTCCGTGGGGCCTTCCTATGAAAGAATAAAGTTTAGACAAAAGAATTTAGTCTTGATTGAGTAGCCAATAGTTGTGAGCCAAAAAGTGAGCCCAAATGGAACATGATAAAAAGGAATTTAAGGAATAGCTGTCTAGCAGTGGAATGTTGGATGGATGGGTTCCTAGACTACTCCAGACAGAGGGCATGGTCAGAAGGCTCCCCTGGTCCCAACATGAACCGACAGTGGTTTGTGCCTGGTGATGAGCTGGGAGATCCCGAGAACCGAGTGTGGGACTCATCAGTGGAGAGAGAGGCTGTCCAGCCTTCGTGTGTATCTATGGCACTTTATATATTCACAGGGCACCAAGAGTGCACAGCTGGTGATACCGATATGAGGAACATAGGCCCATGGGGCGGGGCTGAGACAACTGGGAATTGCTGACCCCTCTGAGAAAAGAGATGGCTTCCCTGGTGGCTTAGAGGTAAAGAATCTGCCTGCCAAGCAGGAGACTCAAGTTCAATCCCTGGTTCGGGAAGATCCCCTGGAGAAGGAAATGGCAACCCACTCCAATATTCTTACCTGGAGAATCCCATGGACGGAGGAGAGCGGAGGGCTACAGTTCACGGGGTCGAAAAGAGTCAGACATGACTGAGCAACTAGACAGCAACAGCTGCTGAGAAAAGAGAAGAGAAAAAAGGGCCAGGGCCAAGACCGAACCCCTGCCCCGAAACTCTCTTTGCTGGTTCCTCCACTAAGAACAGCCTTCTCTGGATGGCAGGTTTTAAGTTTATCTTCGTTTATTTGCGAAATAGTTAAGCCTCAACAGTTTATCGGACTGGGGGTACCTATGGAGGAGCTCCCTAAATGACCTTTCAGGGAGTAAGCCTCCCAGGTGATACTTGAGCATCACTCCTTACATAGCACGGATGGAGGCCCTACAAGAAGACACATACGAATGAGTTCTGTTTGAGAGTGTGTTCACAGGTCCAGCTAACTGTAAGTCCAACAAAGTTAGCCTCGGTACCCAAGTAACGCAGCTGGCTATATAGTACTGTGCTGTAATCGGTTTATAATGCTTTTCACACAAACAGTATGTACATAAAAAACAAACACAAAAAATAAAATGTTTCTAATCTTACAGTTCAGGACCTTGGGAAGTACAGGAGTCCAGTACATCAGCTGGCATACAGGGACTGGGATCACATGAACAGGCAAGAAGAGTTACTGATGGGAGGAGAGAGAAGGTGGGAGACGGTGGAGCTGAAGGACCGTCAGCAACAGGAGACGGAAGGCGTCACTCACGTCTGACGTTTGATGGCACAGATTCTGGTTCCTTGCTGGAATCAGATGTACGTTCACAACTTTGAAAGTTCACGACTTAAAGTTTTGTATGTAGGAGTCTTACTGTACTGAATTTCTGGAGGACAGAGCCTCTAGAAATACCTCAAGGGCGTTTGTAATCCAGTGCCACGTATTTTAAAGTGTTAGGAACAAATTCAGAAAAGGTGTTCACTTATGGTTAAAGCCATTATGATGAATGTTTGGTGGACATTAGTACAGTAGCTAAGCAACACAATAAGACACAAAGTAACAACATACACACTCTCTACACACAAACCCAGGCAGGAATCAGTCTGAGCATCACTCCTGGTGAGTCACCTTGGCGTTAGATGTCTTCTGATGATATCCATGAAATACACACCCTTCCCGACGATGTGTTCCGTGTGCAACTTGACCTCATAAAACCTTTAGATATAATTTCCAGTTAGAGGAAAACCGATGATTAGAAAAACAAGCATAACAACAGCCTGAGGGAGCAATGGGGCAAATCCAGAAGGTGGGACGTTCTGCAGGACAAATGACCTGATTTCTTCAATGAGTCAGTGTCATAAAAGTGGGACTATGCTAAATTAAACAAGAGTTAAGGGATTTAAAAACCAGATGCAGAATATGGTCCTGGAGTGGTTACTCATTTGGATAAACCAGTTATAGAGAACCTTTGGGGGGAAATTGTAGACATTCAAATGTGGTCTGGATATTAGAGGAAACTTCCCTGAAATGGAAAGTTGGTAATAATTAGAAAAGGCAGACCGAGAAACAATAGGCCCAGTATGATCTTAGTTTGGTTAAAAAAATACAAACTGTGAGAGTGTGTGTGTGTGTGTGTGTGTGTGTGTGTGTGTGTGTGTGTGAAGGAGACAGAGTGCATGTGCTAAGTGTTAAAGAGTGGTCACCTGTGAATGGTGGGAACGTGATGGGTTTTGTTTTGCTTCTCTGAATTTCCAATTTCCTACAGCATACATTACTTCATTTCTGCAATAATAAAAAGGTCATTTGAACAGTTCAGTGGATAGAAGGGAAGGAGGGAATGAAGATCAGATGGAGTGTGGAGCATAATGCTGGAAAATGTACAACTCTGCAGTATTGTATTAATGTGTGATTTCACAAGTCCTTTGACCCCATCAGGTTTCTTTCTGGAAGCACCTTCCTTCCAGCTCAGGGCCCTCCATGCTCCTGACTAAGAGACTAGAGTCCTCAACTTGGACCAAACCACAACTTGCACTCACTGTCTCATTAGTGAAATGAAAATTAACCCCAAAGGCAGTAAAGGGAATAGATTTCTTCTAGTTCCTTCTTTTTAAAAGTTTTAAGCCCTTTTTTCATATTTCAATTTACCTTGATCATTGAAACTTACAGATGCTCTTCCTTCCTGTATATTCTCTAGAGTTACTCCTCTGGAAATTACTAGTGTTATTTTCAGTGAAAATAGCGCAGATGTTTTCCAAGACTCTGACCGTCTGCATCTCCAGATAGAGAAGGAAGTTCTCACTGTCTAGTCAAGTCTTGTGCGACTTTGAAGGATAAGAATCTGCCTGCCAAGGCCGGGACACGGGTTCGATCCCTGATCTGTGAAGAGTCCACATGCTGAGGAGCAGCTACACCCATGTGCCGCAACTACTGAACCTGTGCTCTAGAGCCTGCAAGCCGTAACTTCTGAGCCCACATGCTGCAACTGCTGAAGCCCGCACCTGAAGTCTGTGCTCCGCAATGAGAAGCCCCCACAATGAGAAGCCCGCATACTACTAGAAAAAGCCCGCATGCAGCAACAGAGACCTAGGGCGACCACATAAACAAACCAAAAGGAAAAGAAGCTACTTCCATCCTCAGCCTGGCTTTGTTCAAAGAAGACACCATAAGGCCATCCCCGGATCCTGGAACGCCTGGACCGCTGAGGGCCCTGCAATAATGGGATGGTTTCCCTCCTTCATGCCTGAAGTCTGCAAGAAGACAACTGACACGTGTGTGACTGAGATTTCAGGAGCGAGCCAAAATAGAAAGTGATGCTCCAGTGGGTCTGCACCTGTAAGGCTCACACTGGTGTTTAAAACGACTTAATGCAAACTGCTTCCTACTCTGTGGTCAGTGGAATGCTGGTTCTTCCTTACTTCCTCCCCAGGAGCCTCCAGAAATGTCTTTCAAGTTTTTTAAAAAGTGATTTTCTCTGAAGTCAGTCTTTAGCTTGTTTTCCTGGGAAATGTATAGCTCTTTAACTCTTCTAGTATCCGAGTATTAGTCTGCTCAGACTAATTAGTCTGCCGTAACAAAAATACCACAGAATGGGTGGCATAAGCAGCAAATTTATTTTCTTACAGTTCTGGAGGCTAGAAGTCCAAGACTGAGGTGTCTGCAGGTTTGGTTTATCCTAAAGCCTCTCTCCTTGGTTTGCAGATGGCCACCTTCTCACCGTGTTCTCGCATGGATTTTCCTCTGTGCACAAAGAAAGAGAACCCTGGTGTCCCTTCCTCTTCATGTAAGGACGCCAGTTCTGTTAGCTCAAGACCTCACCCTTACAACCTCATTTAACCTTAATTACCTCCTGAAAGGACCTGTCTCTAAATATGCTTATCTGGTGATGAGGATTTAAGTGTATGAATTTGAGGAGACACAATTCAGTCCATGATGACCCACTAAAAAAGAGTGGGTTTATCATGATGATGTCTGGTAGAAACCAACACAATATGTAAAGTGATTATCCTTCAGCTTTTAAAAAATGGGTTTTAATGAGTAACAAAGCAACGGGGATGCAGGATTATCCATGTATCTACAACCATGCAGCCGCATACAGTGCAGCTATACAGAAGAAAAGGTCTTCGTGTGCTGATATGAAATAATGTCCCGGATATATTTTAGAAGGCAAAAGCAAGACGCAGAAGCATGCATACACTGGATATGGTATGCTTCCTTTTGATTAAGAAGCAAGGGGAAATATGGATATGTATTTATAATACATATATGTATAAAATATAAAAGAAATGGAACAGATAAACAAAAGCTATGAAAAGGTGGCCTCGGGAAAGTGGGCTAAAACAGAGTGAAAGAATTTAAGATGCAAGTAGCTTTTCTAAATGTATCTTTTTATTTGGTATTGACTTTTGAACGATTTAAATGTTTTATGTAATCAAGAAATTGAAATTTAATAAAAAAGATGAAAAATAGGGAATTCCTCAGTGGTTCAGTGGTTAAGACTTCATGCTTTCACCACTGAGGGCCTGGAGTTCAATCCCTGGTCAGGGAACTAAGATCCCATAAGCCTCACAGTGTGGCCAAAAAAAAAAAAGATTAAAAACAGCAAACTCTAAAGTTTAAAATAAATAGAAAAAATGAATTATGTATATTAAATTAGTTAACTAACCACACAACAAAAGAAAAAATTAGATTAACTTTTGAACATAGTTTTATGGCTGGACATCCTCTGTGAGACATTCTTCAAGACAGCTGGCCTGAACTTTTCAAAAGTGTCACTACCATTAAAGACAAAATGATGGGGTCAAAGAAAATTAAGTGGAACCAAATGCAGTAAGTGATCTTAATAGGCTCCCAAACTGGAAAAAAAATCTATGAAGGACATCCTTGGTGCAATTTAGAGACTCTGAGTGTAGACAGTATAGTGTGGTTTATAACACTGTGCCAGCATGACTTTGCTTGGGTGGAAATTGGTGTTTTGGTTTTGTAGAATATTCTTGTTCTCAGGAGATACATGCTAAAGTTTCTAAGAATGAAATGTTATGATATACTTTTGAATGGTTTTGGAAAGGTTTGAATGGTTATGTGGTGGAGTGTGGGTGTATCTATGTGTATAGATAGATAATAAAGATATAGAGAAGAGATCACATTTTTTCTTTTGCTTAAAACACCAGAGATATTAAACAGCTTCAGGCACAGTTCGATCAAGGAGAGCACTCAAATTTAGCAAAATTTAAAACTGTTGGTGAGCGGAAATGAAAGGTATATGGACGTGCATTTAATTTTCTGGATTAAAAAAACGGGGGAAAAAAATAATGGCTTCGGATCGACTTTGTCATAAAGGTGCTCCGTTCAGTAGAAGTGTTTACTGAGCGTCTGCTCTGTGCCAGGCTCTGTTCTGAGTGCTGGAAATGTAGCCGTGAGCAGGACAGAATAAGTGGGGGCTCTCATGGGCCTACATTTTAATGCAAAAGACAACTAAGAGAACAGGTAACTTTAGATTGTGCTGAGTGCTGAAAACAGAATAAAACGAGATGATGTGCTAGACAGAAGGAGATGTGGCCTTAGATCGGGTGGGCATGGAAGTCTCTCCAAGGAGGAGACTTTGGCAGTGAGCCCTGAGGGACCAGAGGGAGCCGTTCATTCATGGACCAGATTTGCACGGAGCACCAGCCATGTTGCTCTTCTCTTTGCCCAGTGTAGCCGGGAACAGAACACCCTCTGCCTTCCCAGAGCTTGCGTTCCCGTTAGGGGCCACAGATGAGAAACAGGACTACGTAAGTTGGCGGTCAGCATTACAGGGGAAAATAAAGCAAGGAGCCTAGTGGTTAGAGAGGACAGGAGTTGAAATTCTGTTGTGTTTCATTTTGGCATTGCAGCTTTTAAAAATTTTTTGAAGTATAGTTGACTGATAGTGCTTCAGGCATACACTGAAATGATTCAGTTATACATACATATGTATATATATATAAACCCCATATATACATATTATTTATGTATATATATGTACATATACATTCTTTCTCAGATTCTTTTTTCATTATAGGTTTTTATAAGATACTGAATAGAGTTCACTGTGATGTACAGTAAGACCTTATCTACTTTATATATAGTAGTATGTATTTGTTAACTCTAAGTTCCCTATTTATCTCTTCCCACCCCTTTCCCATTTTGTCACCAGAGGTTTGCTTCTATGTTTGTGAATCTATTTCTGTTTTGTAAATAAATTCATTTGTATCGGGTTTTTTAGATTCCACATGTAAGTGATATCATATAATATTTATCTTTATCTGACTTACCTTACTTAGTATGATTATTGCAATAATGCTACTAATGGCATTATTTCATTCTTTTTAGTGGCTGAGTAACATTCCATTATACATATGTACCACATCTTCTTTATCTGTTCATCTGTCCACGGACATTTAGGTGGCCAGCTGAAATTCAGAGGGGGCTCACCAAACAGGTGACTTAACGGAGACGAAGTCTGAGCTGGCCTGTTGAGAGGAGACAGCGCGTGGAGGGCGTGATGGTCCGTGTTAGTGACTTTGGCTTTTACTCAGTGAAACGGGATCCTTTGAAAGGTTCTAGAGAGGACAGTGGAGAAGGAAATGGCAGCCCACTCCAGTGTTCTTGCCTAGAGAATCCTAGGGACAGAGGAGCCTGGTGGGCTGCCGTCTGTGGGGTTGCACAGAGTCGGACACGACTGAAGCGACTTAGCAGCAGCAGCAGGTAGGAAAGTAACATCATCCAGCCTGTCTTTCTGAAGGATGGCTCTGGATGCTGGGTTGAGGATGGGCTACAAAGGGGCAAGGGCAGAAGTAGGGATACCAACTAAGCATTGGTAGGGATACCAACTAAACAGCTAATTATTGCTTCAATAAGTCAAGCGAGGGACTTCCCTGGTGGTCCAGTGGTGAAGACTCCATGCTCCCAATGCAGGGGGCATGGGTTCGATCCCTGGTTGGGGAACTAAGATCCCATGTGCTACACAGTGTGACCAAATAAAAAAATAAGAAAAATGAGTAATTCAAGCGAGAGGTAGTTTGTCGGTGGGTGGTAGCAGGGGAGGAATGCAAAGGCTTGGAATCCGACTCTGTTTGGAAGGTGAAACTGCCAGGACTTCCCACTAGCTGGTTGGAAGTGGGATGTGAGAGAAAGAAAAGTATTCAAGATGACTGAGGTTTTGGCCCTAAGAGCCGGAAGGATGGGAGTTGCCCTGAACTGAGGTGGGGAAGAAAGACTGCCTGAGGAGCAGGTTTGAAAGAGGACGTGAGGGGCGGGGCGGGTGAAAGGCAGGGCCCCGGGGCCATCAGCAGTGAGGCCGAGGGAAACGCAAAACACTGAATATCTACTGAGAATCTCACCGCCGGCTTGTGCAAGGATAATTGAGGTTGCCTTGGATACATCTGCTCATAGAATTGTCTTTTCATTTGCAAATTAACCTGTTGGTCACTTGAGTTCCATCCACTCAAATGACAGGTGATCTCCCAGTTGGTGCTGCTACTTGCCTCTCGGAGTCAGGCTCCCAGGTGGAGATGCTCCTGTGTTCTGGACGCTGGGGGGATGTTTTGCTGGGAAAGGGGGATTTTGTGCTGAAGATGTGGCTCTGTTCACAGTGACATGTGCGGCGACGTTGGTGGGAGTGGCCCTGCAAGGTTCAGCCAGAGTGTCACAGCGCTTCCCAGACATTTTTTGCCAGTGACCCCTTTGACATGTGACTGAATTTCACAGACTGCCTTTCAGTTTTAAACCCAAACTTTCCTTCCTTCTGTGCCCTCCGCCTGCATCCACAAGGGACACACATTCTAAGCATATTTCGTTCCTCAAGAGCAGGCTCTGGCAGCTCAGAGTCTATTCATTCACATTCCATGGCCTCTTCTGCACTCCTTCCAAGATTCCGACAGAGGCTACACTTAAAATAATGAGGCTTTATTAATTCAGATTCTTCCTCCCCCAGAAAGATGCTGAGAACTTTTCATGGGAATTCTTGAAGAATCGTTGAGATCTTGTGGACTTCAGAGAGTGTTCTTGAAAGCAGGACTCTTAGAGCACCTTCAGAAGAGGTTTATTGATGGATATGATGGGCCTTGAACCCACTCTGCTTAGGAGGACCCTCTCTAAGTAGCTGTAACATGTCCAGCCCAAGACAATACTCCAGGGACCTCCCTTTCTAGCCAATGCCAGAAATAGAATCCAGGGTGAGTTCGCCCTCTTCCTGTCTTTCATTGCTTCCCTTCCCACCTCCCTTGTTTATTTAAAAGCCATATCAATCAAAAAAAAGCCAGCCACAAAAAGACAAATAGTGCATACTTCCACTTAAATGAGGTATCTAAAGTACTCAGATTCATAGAAATGGGATAGACTGGTGGGTACCAGAGGCTGGGTCCTAGGAGGTCAAAGGGAGTGGTTTAATGGTTACAGAATTTCATATTCATATTTTTAAGGTGAAACTGTCTGGAGTTTTGTTTTACAGCAATGTGAATATGGCTGTGACTTAACATGGCTGAACTATGCCCCTGAAATTGACTGAGATGGTAGATTTTCTGTTAGGCTTTTTTTTTTTTTAACCACAACTTTTTAAAAGCCAAATTAACAGCATTACTTCCCCAAAAGGAAAAACATACAACTTCTAAAAAGTGGAATGCCTTCAGACAGAGAAAACAAGCAGAGTCCAAGGGGTAAGGCTTTTATGTTATAACTGTGGATGTTTCATCAATTTTCTGGATGCATGTATATTTGTGTGTGTGTGTGTGTGTGTGAGCACTAAAGCATTCTGTACACATGCGTGGGTCTCCCAGACGTTATTATCATTACATCATAAGAAAAAAGACATGAGAACCACCCCCGAGTTACCCGGGCACATCCACTGGTCCGTCCTCTGCTAGGTTTAACATTGGTTAGTAGTCTAGTTCCACTCCACATGGGGGCAAATTTCTATCTAGTTCATACTGTTCTTACTTACTTAAAATGCAGTTGTCTTTTGGTTCAGAAGTTCCTGAAATTCACCTTCCTTCATGCTTCCTGCACACTTGGGCCCCTTTTTCCAATCAGTTGTTGAACTGGATAATTCCCTGAGTCCTAGGCCATCTGACCTCCATTGGCTGCTCAGTCTGTAGTAGATTATTTTTGGATTTTAGAATTCACTTAAATTCTTTTGGGAAACAAAATATTAATATATGATATTGTTTGTAATTGTAACTTGCTTTGAGTTAAAGGAGATTTCTGAAAGGGCATGATCATCTTCCCATCCAAGGCTTTCTTCCTTGTTACTTCTTACAAAACTGGAGCGGCAGCTTCTGAACCAGCGACGCCATCTGTCCTCAGAGGCCGGTGCCAACTTCACAACCTGAGGCCCAGTTCAATTGTTCACCTCAACTTTGTGTCCAGAATTCATGTTAGAATCGCTAATTAGATTTTAAAAAAAAGATCACAGACCTGAGAGACCCATGGAAGAATTTGCATTTGTGAGGTCCTAATCATCAGAACAGGAAATGAACGTCTAAGCAGGATCTGGAACAGTGGCCTCCAGGACCTCCGCTCCCTTTGCTTCAGGAGCATCTCTTTTCCCTTGGCCTTGGGTTGCTGGCACAGAAGTACGTTCTCTCCCAAGTCGTGACGATCCCTGATAGATTACAGATGTTTCTTGATTATCAACCATAAGTAAATCACAGTACATGTTGCCATGTTTTAGAGTATATCCCTCACCTCTTCCCACTTATTTCATTGCCTCATGTCTTCCATCTCTTCTATCAATACTTGTAGTCATTTATTCTGGTTTCTTTTCCACTCATCAGAAAAGATGTTGAGATTGCCTGGTTGAGTCCTAAAACCCATCCAAGAGATTACTGAAGAGGAAAGGCTTTGGGCTATTTTCTCCTGACATTTTAACATGTACAGAATGGCAGAGTGTGTACAGGTTTTATGATATTTTCTAATGGCTGTTATTATGTCAAGCCCTGAAAAAATACAAGATGGGGCTTGCCGCTATCCATTCAAACAAAACTGTGGTTCCGTGTGACAGACTCCATTTGCTTCCCTGACAGGTCTAAAGAGAAAGGGCTTACTTGTTCAGCAAGGGAAGTCATGCCTGGAAATAATGCCTGTGTAAATGTCTCGAAACTCAGACTGCTGAGTCTGCACTTATTTAATTTCCAGGTTCTGCAACTGTATAGTTGAATTTTTGTTGAGGAGATATGAAGGTCTTTGAAAATTTACATACTTAGGAAATCTGACTCCTTTATTTTTTTTTTAATACTTCCTTTCATTGCATTCTGTCAAAGCGCCCTGTGTTCTCTGCAAATTGTTCACAATCTCAGCAGACTGGTTGGACTAGGTCAGAATTCCAAACTAGAATAGCTTGAAGGATGCGTCGTTCACAGGCTTATAGAGGACCTGGGGAAGTTTAAGAAAGCTCTGGTTGTTGTGCTAACTCACAAGTCCATGTACTTGGCCAGTGGTACCCAGAGTGAATGAAAACACTACCCAGCTTGTCTTTGTTGCTTGTCAGTTTTTGCAAGAAATGTGTTGTTTGTCAGTGTTCAGGGAGCTAACTAAGAACCTTACCTGCTTTTTCCTTTCTTGTGGTAGAAAGTGAGGAGTATCAAGGATTGAAAGTTAGAAGAGGAGGCATGTCAGAAGGCACTTAGTCCGACCTCTGACCCACTTTGGCATCCTTTTATGATACTGACGTAGGTACCTCTCCAGCCTCTGCTGAGACACTTTTAGCAATAGGGATCCCACCACTGCTTGAGAGCCGCCTCCCATTTTGTACAACTGTGATTACTAGAAATTTTTTTTCATTTTTAGCAGAAATCTACTTCCCTTTAATTTTCATCTGTGGCCCTATTTATGCCCTTGGCAATGGCAGAGAACAAATCTCACTTCACCTTTCTACGATCACTCATTAGCTCTCTGAAGACAACTCTTGTTGTCTCCCTTTCTCTAGGTTGAACATCCCAGGTTCCATGGCCACCAGGGACATAGATTCAGTGTTCATCATGATGCTTTTCAGTATGGCCTGTTCTTTTAAAAAAAAAAAAAAAAACTTCTTTAAAATTATGAAAGTATGACATTTACAGGAGACTTGGGAAATACAGAACAAGGTAACATATAGTTCCACTATGTATTACAGTTTTTTAAGTAGATGAATTAAGATTTTTAGTTGCAGTTTCAATATCAAACTTTTAAAAATTAATAGGATGAATATACAGAGGAGTAAAAGAATATAGTGGTCTGGTCTTTTCTTAACATACAGCACAAGGACTGAATATGAAAGTCTTGGTGTGATCTGAACAGTAAAGAATTGAGGGAAATTGTAACCCCATCTCTGCAATACACCTCTTGATGTAGCTCTGGTTGTTTGAAGTTTCCTGGCAACTCTGTCACAGTCCTGACACGCATCATTAAGCCAGAGCTCTCCCATCCTTTTTTTTTTTTTACAGAGTTAACACTTTTAAAAAAAATAGTTGGTTTATATTATTGTGCGAAGTTGACTTTTTAGAGTCCAGTATAGGAATTGAGATCTGTTTTTGTTAAATTGCATCCTTATACATTTACTCCATAGTATCAGCCCATGGTCATCTTTTAGGGTCTTGCTCTGATTCCTAGAATATCTTACCAGCTTATCACCCAAATCTTTTCCAAGTCAGAGATAGGAGTTAAGCATGACAGAGTGGGCAGAAGGCTAGGTCTTATCACCAGATAGTTTCCCTCAGGTTGAAGTTGACACTCATCTATCACCTAGCCAATGATTGCTTAATTTTGCTATCTTCCAGACCCCATTTTTTCATATTATTGAAAGAGTGACCTAAGATATATGTCAGCCGCCTTTACTGAAATCCTGAGATGCCATTTCTGCTGCATTCTCTGAGCACAATCCCAGCAAAACCAGAGATGAAGTTATGTTGGCATGACTTGGCCCTAATGAAGCTCGACTCATCTGCCACTTTACTGTCTACGTTTTGAGTGGGTGATGGTTTGTTTGCCAGACCCAGAAAGATCAAGGATACTATTCAGATAGAATTCCAAGACTTAGTTTTACTCACTATGAGCACCAGAATTTTCATCACGTAAGTGGGAAGATTTAAAAGTGCCTTGTGAACATCTGGATTGAGTGATAGGGAAAAACATCAGGGGAAAAAAATCCTCCCTTGTGTATATACATTATAAAAATGAAAAAATGAAAACAGAAGTCACTGTAATTCTTGGGGGAGTGGCTGATAAAAATTAGGATATGATTTTAAAACTGAAGTGGAGGCTGGTTATTAGGAAAAACAAGAAAACAAAAACTGAGTTCCCGAAGCCCATGGTGTTACACATCTCTGTTTGAGAGAAAACAGGTTGAACAGAAAGACGGGGAGAAGGCAATCCAATCAGGCAAGTCTAGGAGTCAGTGGGAAGGGCTTCTTAGGATAAGATGCCTAAGCCAGTTCCTCAACCGTGGAATGGGCTTACAAATGCCACAGAATGAAATACAGATCAAAAACACACACCAGGGCGGGGGGGGGGGGGGGCAGGGTGCAAAAAAAAAAAGTAAAAACACACACCAAAGTGGAGGAAAGGGAACTCTGCTCCATTGTTGGTGGGAATGTAAATTGGTGTGGCCACCATGGAAAACAATGCAGAAATTCCTTAAAAAACTAAAAAGAGGGTTTCCATGTGATCCCCCCACCCCTCTCCCGGGCATCTGTCCTGATAAAACTATAATTCAGAAAGATACATGCACGCATACGTTCATAGCAGCACTGTCTACAACAGCCAAAACGTGGAAGCAACCTCAGTGTCCACAGACAGATGAATGGACAAAGAAGATGTGGTGCATGTGAACAGGGGAATACGACTCAGCCATGAAAAGATGAAGTCATGCCATTTGCAGCAACATCGATGGACCTGGAGATTATTGTGCTGAGTGAAGCAATTCAGAGAAAAGACAAATACCATATGATATCACTTACGTGTAGATTCTAAAATATGACACCAATGAACTTGTCATTTTAAAACAGAAACAGCCTCATGGACATAGAGAACAGACGTGTGGCTGCCAAGAGGGATGAATTGGGAGTTTGCCAGATGAAGACTGTTACGTAATTAATGGATAAATAACAATACCCTACTGTATAGTGCAGGGAACTCTATCCAGTATCTTGTCATAAACCATGATGGAGAAGAATATGAAGAAAATGTATATATATAGATAACCGAACCACTTTCCTGTGCAGCAGAAATTAATGCAACATTGTAAATCAGCTATACGTCAATAAAATAATTTTTTAAAACAAAATAAAAAAAAAACAACACACACACACCAGAAAGAGCCGTCGTGACAGAGCTCCGCTGTGCACAGCCCCAGCCCGTGGAGCCCACCCCCTCCATGCAGGGGGCTGAGTTCAGTCCGCCTCCAGCATCAGTCTCCCTTCCTGTCTTTCCATTTTCCTGTGTGAGCCTTTCTCAGAGACCAGGTTTCTGAGAAAGGTGTGAGAAGCCCTGTGGTAGCAGGACTGGGCCATGCACCCAGCAGCCCGGGGCCCTCATCCTTCCAGCCCCTTCGCCGTCTTCCTAGAGCTGTTGCTTCCGTTCCTCATGCCCCTCCTTTGCAGCATCAGAAATCACTGAATCCTCAACAACACTGCCGTGGAGTTATTTTTGGCTCTCTTCCCGCCAGCCCTGGTGTCTGCCGCGCGTCGACAACCATTAACAGCTGTTCGAAGGGGCTTTCAAATCCCTGGCTTCTTGCTGAAGTGCTTTAGCACCAGTTTTCTGTGAGCTCAGCCCCACTGGAGAGGTGAGACAAACATGGCAGGAGAGTTGCGTGAAATGCCCGTCCTCTGGGGAGGCAGGCTCCTCTTCCTTTCGTGCAGGAAAGCTGAGCCTCTGACAGAGACTGTGGCGGCATCGCCCAGCTGGGGGTCTGTGCAAACCACCGAGCCCAGATGGTCGCATGCGGCGGCCCCGGAGGCTGCCCGGGTCCCTCCCGGGGGCGCCGTCAGCTCTGAGCAGCCTCAGTGTGAGGACGCCAGCGTCCCGCCCTCACGGCCTGCAGCCTCTGCGCCGCAGCGTCAGGAGTCCTGGACTCGACGCAGAGCAGATGGCCTGTCACCGCAGAGGCTGGAAGCTGCCACCCGGGCCCCCCGAGGCCACCCACAAACCCAAACCCAGGCGTCCCTGGAGGGCAGTGCGGCTCCCACCTGCCTCTCCCACTGCAGAGGACTGAGAAGGCCGCAGGAGACGTGTGGAAAGCTCTGTGCTCCGTCACTGTGAACGCATTTGTTCTCACCAGCCCCAGAGAGGACCCCGATATTTCTGATCACTGATTTATTTTTATTGATTGATTGATTTTGGGCTTCACTGGGTCTTCCTTGCTGCACGAGGGCTTTCTCTAGCTGAAGCAAGCAGGGGCTACTCTTTGTTGCAGAGTGTGGCCGCCTCATCACACTGGCGTCTCTTGTTGCAGAGCGCAGGCTCAGTAGTTGTGGCTCACGGGCATGTGGAATCTTCCAGACCAGGAATTGAACCCATTCCCCACATCGGCACGCGGATTTCTAACCACTAGACCACCAGGGAGGTCCCCTGATCTGATGAATGCTTCGTGTCTCATCAGATCAGGGGACCTCCCTGGTGGTCTAGTGGGGTCACTTTTTACCACTTCACTCTTTAGAGCGGTCAGGAGCACCCCCAACCACAGGGGAGTTGCCTGGTGTCCCAGACTGGAAAACACAAGAGGCTGTGTCCAGTATCCCCCACCTTAGCACTTAGAATACTTATTCAGCCTCCTAATCCCAGGATTTCCCATCCTATGAATATTTGTAGCACAGCTTGAAAATGAAATGATTTCAAGTGATATGTGAAGAATTTGTTTTCAAAATCACTGTTTATTTTAATGACATATTCAATAAGTGCAACTCACATGTTAAACCTGCGATTTCACAGATAGTATTGCTTAGAGTGAGTTTCGTTCTAAGCTGAATTAAATTTTTAAGTAAAGTGAATTGTGTTAGAGAAGATATTAAAAACTGTGACAGTGGGTCATGCGCAGTTTGGGAGGCGCTCCATAATTCAGTACATTTTGTCTACTAGTCCTCTTTGTTTTGTGCAGTCCTGCCCCCAAAGAAAGCCCCAATGGCATTTTATTGGGAACACAGGTCATGCATATTTTTATAAGTTTTATATAAAATATAAGGAAATATGTGCTTCCCCGATGGCGCAAGAGGTAAAAAATCTGCCTGCAGTGCAGAAGATGCGGGTTTCATCCCTGGGTCAGGAAGATCCCCTGTAGAAGGAAATGGCAACCCACTCCAGTATTCTTGCCTGAAAAAATCCCATGGACAGAGGAGACTGCCAGGTTACAATCCAAAGGGTTGCAAAGAGCTGGACACGCCTGAGCACGCGCACATACACATAGACACATAAGAAAATGTAAGGTTTTTGCATAACGAACATTTAGATGAAAATACTTTTTGTGTGTGTTTTTTGGTCATGTGATTTGTATATTTCCTGCAAAACATCCTAGCACTCCTGCATGGATCCCTAAGTGTCTGTCCTACTTCCCCTCCTGTTTCTTTACCTTCCTCTCGGTGAGGGTAGAAAACGACCCTCTCCCTGACGACTGCTCTGAGCTGAGAATTTCTTCAGAACTCACATAGGTAACTTGCACTTATCCTATCTGAGTTCTGAGGAACTACACCTCTTCCTCCCTCTCTCCTTTTCTTCTCATGTTTCAGCTCAGTGAAGTTCTAAAGAACGTCTGTTTGGCTGTTGTGGACATCCTCGTAACTTAAATACAGCTTCCCAAGAATGAATACGGGGAGTGATGCCCTTGATGTCAATAGCCCCGTTTTCTGTTGTTAACGTGTAGAATCGGGAGAGGACGTGGCACGGCAGACCATTTAGGCCCAAATATAAAGCACCTTGAAGGCCGCGCTTGAAGGGCTTGGGTTTTATTCTGCAGGAAGCAGGCTGACAAGCTGTCATTAAGAAGATGAGTCAGGCAGTGGTACAAAGGGAGGATTGAGAGACAAAGGTACAATGGCCAGGTTGTTGCGGTGGCCTAAGCAAGAAGTCATGAGGCCGTGAAATTAGGTGTGTTTGTTGGAAAAGAAAGAGATGAGATGACTTTTAAAGCCCAAAAGGAAACAGAAGAAGACCTCACATTGCGTCATAGTTTTCACTGATCCGTTCGTCAACTTGCTCGTTTATTTTGTCACTTGTCCTAGGTCAGTGCTGTCCAACAGCGTCTTCTGCGGTGGTGGACATGTCCTTCTGCATGCTGTCTGTGTGTGGTACATATGGTAGCTACTAGTCACGTGGGGTATCAAGCGCTTGAAATGTGGCTAGAGGGACTGAGGAACTGAATTTTTCATTTTATTTCATTCTAGTTAGTTTTAATGTCAACAGTCACACGTGACTGGTGGCCACCAAATTGCACGGTGCAGGATGAGTTTCAGGAGTCATGCCCGCCTTGTCTGCCGTTCTGTTCCTCAAGCCCAGAGCAGTGTTTGGCACAAAGTAGATGCTCAATAAATATTTGATGAATGAACCAGTAAAAAGAAACCCTATAAGGAAGGATTATGTCTTATTCAAACGAATAGACTTTATGGAAAATTTGGCCCCCACTTAAAGCAGGAGGAGGAAGATGGCAAGTTCCCATAGACATTGAAGATATTTCCCAAAGGTTTAAACTGAAGCTCCCAGCGTGTGCAGGTGGAGTCTTATCATAAGTGAACATCAGCCATGTGGTGGGAACATCGAAAGCTAGGCTCTGTGCTGTGGTCTCTACCTTCTTGGTCTTCATTTCTGGCTCTTACAATGCACAACGCCCACACTCTTTCTTGAAATATGTAAGGGTTGGTAATCAAAATGGAAAAAATAGATTTTAGGGGGAATGAGAAAAAGAAAATGTGTTAGAGCTGGTTTGTTAGAATGGCTGTAGAGGTGGGGGAGGTCACATGTGATCTGAGCTCAGGACTCAAGCCCAGCAAACCTGGGCAAGTTGCTCAAACTCTCTGCACCATTTTATAAATCTAAAATGAGAATAGAAACTGTCACATTTCACTTCCCAGGTTGTTGGGAGGAAGAAGTGGCATAAAAATATATAATGACAACATAATCCATAAATTTCCATTCAGATGTTTAATATTATTTATTTATTCATTTCTTTGTTTACTTAATTGGCTGTGCCAGCTCTTAGTTGCCGAACTCAGGATCTTAGATCTTTGTTGCGGCATGCGGGATCTAATTCCCTGACCAGGGATCAAACATGGGGCCCCTACATTGGAGGCAGAGCCTTAGCCACTGGACTGCCAGGGATGTCCCTCAGATATTTATTATAATTTACATGCACTGGGCCTATAGCTGAATATATGTCTGAAAGGTACAATTATATTAAAATACAATCTGGCAGTGTGCCTTTCAGAAAAACAAAAATAAGAAGTCACCAAATTTGAGATATCTATATTCAAAAAAGGATCTAAACCATCCAAATAGAAAAAAAGAGTTGTATATCTCTTATATTAAAAAACAAAACCCTGGAAAGTTGATACCACAGCCTCTTTCCAGTAGCTTATGATTCAGTAGTGCTTTTTGCCAGGAAGTTCCTGATCCAGTGGCCACCTCCCTTCCCCACTTGGCCAGGACCACCTCCCACTTCCCAGTGCAGCCCTTCACACCCTTCCCTCATCTTCCCTACCCTATACCTTCATCCTCTGTCTTTGGCCGCAGTCCTAGCAAAGAATTTAGACTCTTCTCTGCAGGAACTGATCCTCCCAAACTTATAACTTCAGCAGTCCCTGTAACCTCCTATTAAGAAACATCTCGAAAGCAAAATAAATAAAAAGGAAGGGACTTCCCTGGTGGTCCAGGGGCTCCCAATGTGGGGGGCCTGGGTAGATCCTGAGTGCTACAGCTAAGATCCAGCAGAACCAAAAAGAACCAATCATCTCCAGCCACCTGAGTCCCACAGGACCACCACTGTCCCTCCTAGCCCTGCCCCATCTGCCTCTCTTTACTTTACATGATTGTAGCAAGAGTTATTATCATCCATGTGTACTCACCGTCCATGGACACAGAGTCCTGTCAAACCCTGTCAGTCATTTCCAATTGACCAAGGTGGATCAAATCACATGCCTTCTGGAGGTAACAGCTACTTACACGAAAGGCGCAAGATTTGGTCCATGTGTCGGCTCTCAATGCTATGCCCCAGTTGCAATATTTTTAAAAGAATTCCTATTGAAAATAATTATAACATTGTCACTAGATTTTCTTGTAGTACATCATCCCATTTCTTCCAAGACTTCCTTGAATATAACCTCCCTTCTCATCTTTTTGTGACTTTATTTCTCAGAGTTTAATATACTTATGTGAAATAATAAGAGGGTATAATAATAAGCAATTTAAATAAAAGTCTCATCAATTCAGGGAATCTAAACATAAGTTTCCAGATTTCACCATCATATTCCCCAATATTCTTCCTCATTGAGAACATATTCTCTTTCTAATTATAAAGACAGGAATCCCTATAAATCTTACTGGCTTTCATCTTGTATTAAATATGATTAGACAGAGAACATGTTCTCAATGAAGAAAAATATTTAAAACAGGAATCATTATAAATCTTACTGGCTTTCATCAAATACATGGACTTACCTGGTGGCTCAGATGGTAAAGAATCCACCTGCAATGCAGGATACATGGGTTCGGTCCCTAGGTCAAGAAGAACCCCTAAAGAAGGGGATGAAAAAAATAAATAAAGAAGGGAATGCCTACCCACTCCAGTATTCTTGCTGGAGAATTCCACGGACAGAGGAGCCTGGAGGGCTATAGTCTACAGGGTTGCAAAGAGTCGGACACATCTGAGCAGCTAACACTTCCATCATATATATGCTTGAATAATTATTTTCTATTTTGCATTTAGGGTGTATCTTTGTTTTCTTCCCCAAATAGTACCATCTATTGAGCCTAATCAGAATCTGTCATCTTTAAACTTTAGTTATAATTCAAACTTCTCCTTATGCTTAACACCACAAAGAATAAGGCCATTCTACCCCCGTCATTGGTAAAAATACTGAAAATTGATAGGTCTGTATAGCCAGTCCACAGTATACCTGATTGTATTAACAAAAGGGTAAAACGGTAAATATGCTAAAATTATACAAAATATAACACAGAATGAAAAATAATATATTTTAAAATCTTGTGATGTTAAGGAAAAAAAGTTATACAGACTTCGTAAAAAAGAGAAAGCAGCAGAAGACTCTGCACCTTTGGGTGGAGGCCAGCAGTGTTCCTCGGCTGCACGGTTAGGTGACCTTCCTACCGAAGATCTGGGTCCTCCACAGGTATCCTCAGGGCTGAAAGATATTCAGGAAAACCCACACCCGACCCTTCTCCCTCTGGAGGGTGGCCACTCAGGCATGGTCCCTGATAGAAGGGTTAGCCCCGGTGGTGTAGCTGTGTTCCCAGACCTGGCGCTGTGAACGGCCTTACATGACGATTCCCATTATAGTCATAGACCAGCCTAGGACAAGCGTACTTATAAAGTGTTTTTCTATACAGTGCTGCATATAGCCAAACTTACTGCCCCCTTCATGAGTAAAGCCAGGTTGTGTGTTTCACTTTTCGTTTTACCAAGGCAGGAGTCCTCCCCTGAAACTAGGGGAGTTTCCTAGTATTCAAGTGACATGACTATGAGAAGAATCTTCACATTGACACTACTTGAAACATTTCCATCGTTTCGAGCATTGGTTGACGCAAATGCAGTTCCATTTTTTGGTGGCCCGGTAGCTAAGGAAAACAGGCTTAGGATAGGCGGCTTAGATAAACTGTGTTCTAGAAGTTTGTTGAGAAACTAATTGTTTGGTGGAACTTCCCTGATGGTCCTGGGGTGAAGACACCACCCTCCAAGGTAGGGGGCACAGGTTTGATCTCTGTTCAACTAAGGTCCCACATGCCGTGGAGTGTGGCCAAAAAAAAATTTTTAATCTCTTTTTAAAGAAATTAGTTGTTTGAACCGCTGAGAGTGTCTTTTATCTTGGAAACAGAATACCCTTTTATCTGTGTTACCTTTTATTTTTTTAAATTTATTCAGTGGATAGATGTTTATCATCATGCAAAGAGAGAAAGAATTTATTTCTATGATCTACGAATAAGTGAAGGGCTGTACCACTGCGAAGAAGTAGTAGATAATTCAAATGAGAGATGGTCTCATGGAGGAGAGGAGGTGTGAGTGGGATTTCCATAGGCAGGAAAAGGCCCTTGGAGTTCAGTGTCCCTGCATTATATGTGAGTCACACCTTTCTATATTTCTGTCACTGCAGTTTGTACATTGCATTGTAGTTGAATTATTGCTTGTCTGTCTCCTCATTTGGGCAGTAAGATCTTTGTGCAAGATTTCTGAGTGGTGATGGTAGTGGCAATGCTATTTTTAACCTGCAAATCAGCCATCTAGGACGATACTCACGTGGTGGCCGTTTGGTTAACATCATGACGGGTCTCCTTTAGGAAAGTTTCAGAGGCAGGAAAATATGTAGTGTGTATTAGGTGAGAAGGAGAGGAAAGACTGGAACAGAATTGTTGAGAACCAGGGTCCTGAATGCCAAAAGATGATCTCACTGGATTCTAGTTCTGATGCATTTTTTTAGCCACGCCTAACTTCTGTTGGTATTGTTAATTTTTTTATGGGAAATTCCTTTGGAGTTGCAGCTAAAGGACCCAGTGCTAAGGATACAGGAGCTTCCTCTGGGAAGGGGCAGAGATCTCATTAGCATAGCAGTCATTTACTGTCTCTGCGGATCTGTATGAATGAGCCAGCAGACCCACCTCACCAGCCACCCTAGGAGGTTACAGTTGGAAGACAAAGAGCAATGTCTCTGCTGAGCCTTCCTGAGGGCTTGCCTACCATTCACTTTGAAGTTCAGCCTATTCATAAAGTGAGGGCTGTTTATAAGTCAGGGACAGTGTGTGTTTTATGAAAAATGTTTTCAATATCAGATTCCCTTTCTTCCTGTCACTCGCACAAATATACGTGAAAATGTTGGCTTATCTTTTTTTGCATTAGCAATTTATGACTTTCCCTCCTCCCTTTACGTTTATTTTGTTGTTTTGGTTTTTTTTAAAGACTAACCCAACCTGGCCAGTAAATTTAGGTTGGAGCTACAGTCACTCCAGCTGATGGCAAACAGCCTGGAATCAGGGGCTGGGGCAGCCTCTTCTGGGTAGCAGCCGAGTTCACTCCTCAGGCTTCGGTTTCGTCACTATAATTATGAGCGAGAAGCCTAGAGTTAATTACAATGCATGAATGGGAGATATTCCTGGACATATTTGCATTCATGACTTGCTGGTAGTTCCTCTGTGGAGGTCTCCATCCTTGTTTTTACTGAGCTTTTTGGCAGTGTTTCTGCAGTTGGTGTGTGAATTTTTATGATCTGTTGCATGTTATTCATACAATTTCCTGCCCGGTAATGGTATCAGTTTTCCAGACGCAGAGGAACACAGACTAAAACCCAGGAGCCTGCATTAGCATAAAATGTCCCAGTTCTGTCAGTTTGATTAATTTGTCTCTTTGTCTCCACTCTATATGATAAGTGCTATTAATGGTTGCAACACTTCATATGTCAAAGTCTTTCTTCCTAATGACTTGAAAATGTGGTTTATTTCCCCCCTTTTTGTATTATTTTTCTCATTTAGCATTCTACTCGAGTATAGATTTATGCCGTGCTCTTTCATTATCTTACTGGTTGCAGCGCTGGAGTGATTACATATGGTGTAGAGTATGCGTAAAGATGTGATCCCAGGGGCAGCAGCTGCTGATGCAAGCTGAAAATAGATCCAGCGTGCGCTCAGCACTTTTCCCAGAGGCCTTTTATTTATTAGAAGCAGTCTCAGTACAGGACAGCTTGGATCCTCATTTAGCAAGATGACTTTTTGCCTTTCCCAACACTGCAATGACTTTGCTCTATTTACTGACACTGCTGTGTAATTTTTTTTTTAACTGCCTTGGATCTCAGCAATGACTGAACCTAACATAAATTGTCATATAATCTCTGTATATAATGAACTCAAGAAACGACAGGCTCCATTTGAAGTAATGAAGCTTGACAGATCTAAGGTTTAAATTAAATAATCCTATTTGTAAGACAGCATTTGTACATGGTACAGTGCTTTAAAATGAATTTCTATTCTTCGCTAGCACTTCCTACACCGTTTTTAGTATTCTCCCCTTCAAAAGGACTTTTTTTTTCCAGAAAGAAATGCATTGCCAAGCCAACAGCTCTTTCATAAGGAAAGAATAAGATGAAAAAAATTTTTTACCCATTTCAATCACTGAACTGGAACCAGCATCATTAATGATTCGAGATGGGTAGTTATTAATCCAAGCTGTCAAATCCAAATAGCTCCGACTTTTCTATCAGCGCAGAACATCTGTGATGGAAATATAATAGCAGAATTTAGGATTAAGATAATAGCTAACCTTCTGCACATGTTTTAGGTTCAAATGGGTATTTTTCAATAAAATCGAAGAGTCCTGATAATGAATATACGTAGCTATTTTCTGAATACAGCCAAGAAGAACTATTTTGTAATGTCATTCTTCTCATTGAAAAATGTACGTTAGGACAAAGAGGAAGTTCGCTGTACATACTAGCAGGTGACATCAAGAGGGTCATTCCTCACTGCATGATACATTTTCCCACATTGCAAAAATAAAAAATAACATTTTAAAAAGTTTATAAGCAGATGACAATTTAAGAGTATTACTTACTGGCAGAACCTAGTCATCTGATAAGGAAGCCTTAGAAAAAAGAATTTATAGAGAGCAGAGCTCGTCCTGGTGAAGTTGTAAATGTAGGAGGCAAATTAGTAAATTTGCTTTTTGCTACTTTATGTGTGATTTTACTGCCCCAGAACCAAGCAGCTGTCAGAGAAATAGGAGGGGGCGCTGTTCCCCCCTTAAATTTGTCGTCGCTCTCAAACAGTCCCAGGGTATTCTGTTAGGTAACAGCGGTTTTATTAATTCCATGATCAAATGAAAGTTGCATGGGGTAAACACATGATTTCCTGCTGAGCTGGGTTAAGAATTAAAGCAATGATTCATGATAAAGAAGTACAGCATGATTGTTTCATTTTAGTGGGTTTGTGACCCATAATGTTGTTGAAAGAGCAGTAATTCAAACCATTCCTCAAACAAGCGAACAAAGGGGCATTTCGGCTGAGTAAGAGAAGCCCCCGTTTTCCTGCCCACAAGCACAGTCACAGGAGAAAGGATAAGAAGGGCACATTCCGTCAGTTCTGATCACTGGGATTCGTCTGCTCTTTCAAGTTCGTTTGGGAGTTTAGGCTGCTAATAGCCTGTGTTGCTATAACGAGGATAGATGCCTGCGCCCAGCCTTAAAGATGCCCTTGGTTGAAATAGATGGAAGGCAAGCGGGAGCTTGCCTGCAGCTACCGTGCCAGCTTTTTTATTTTTTACTCTTTTTATTTTGTCGTCTTTTCTTTCCCTCCTGTCCTGCTTCCCGCTCTCACATACAAAGAGCACCGAAGCTTTTCTCCAGGCTCATCCCTATTCCCTCCATTGTGGCACAGTGATGTTACAGCTGACTTCATTCTCTGGTGGCCTCCGAACAGTGGGTGATCTTGCTTGCTATGGGAAGAGTGATACTCAGGCATGACAAAATGAATTAAGGGTGGGGTTTAAGTATTAACTCTTCATGTCCTAGATCTTGTGGCTCTAAATCAGATTCAGTGCTGTTATAACTGGGAGAGCGTGAGCATTTATATGTATGTGTGTCTGTCAGCAAAACCATGTTTGATCAATTGAATTGACCTTTTTTTTTTTCTCATGAAACACATCGACTGTATCATGAAACAAGTCACCCAAATGAAAAAAAAAAAACATTTCACATCTTGACAGATATTTCATGGGGACCTCTGAAGGCTGACATTTCCCTTCTGCTGCCAGAGCTGAAATGAGGAAAAAACACTTTATTTTTGATAAGTGGGATGCTGTGTTTTTTCTGAACCTTTTTGCCTCCAAGATGTCTTATGAGAGTTGTCTCAGTTTGGGTTAAGCTTCCCAATAAATGATGGAGAGTCTGAAGGGGAGGCTCTTGGAGCTAGTGATATAGCCAGTGGTTTGTAAACCAAAGACTGAAGGAGGAGGAAATTCCCTGATGGTCCAGTGGTGAAGATTCTGTGCTTCCACTGCAAGGGGCATGGGTTCAATCCCTGTTCGGGGAGCTAAGATCCCCACCATGTGGCCAAAAAAAGAAAAAAGACTAAAGGAAGAAATATATTAACAGATAGGGGCCAAGGAACTTTATTGAGTACCTATTGTGTGCCCAGTGAATATGAAAATAGTTTGAGCGATATAAAGATTTTAGTATCAGAGGAACAAAAGAAGAAGTTCAGTGGACTTACATGGCTGGCTTTCTTTTAATGGAAACACTGTGTTTTGTATTAGGCTATAAATATTTTATATAGAAGTGTTTGAATAGAAGAAAGAAAAGGGGAAAAGGCAAAAAGAAAAAACTAAGTTCAAGTCTCTCTAAAGAGTTAATAACAAGATGGGAAAATTTCAGTCACTGATAGAACTAAATCAGCCTATTTTAATACCAAAGTGTGCTTAGTCATGTCTGACTTTTTGCGACCCCATGAACTGATGCCCTCCAGGCTCCTCTGTTCATGGAATTTTCCAGGCAAGCATAGTGGAGTGAATTGTCATTTCCTTCTCCAGAGGATCTTCCCGACCAGGGATCGAACCTGCATCTCTTGCATCTCCTGCGTTGGCAGGCAGATTCTTTACCACAGTGCTACCTGAGAAGCACAATACCAAGAAATGTATTGTTCATTTTCATTCCTGTATTCTATTAGCAACATTTCTGCCTCTCCAAATCCTTTTGAAAACAGAGAAGTCTGCATCTGAAGCTTTGCCAGGTCTAGGGTCTGCCTCACCCAGAAAACATCTTCAGGAAACCCAAAATCAATGGGATTTTTATTCAGTAGATAACACAAGCCAATTTTGAGTGTGATTTAAAACTCACTATATAAATTCCTCCTGGCTTGCTTCAGCTATGAGTGTCCTCTATTTTTTATTGCCAACTCTTTCCGTAAAACATACATCCACTCCACTTTCCACACTTCAGATTTCAAGTGGAAGAGAGCTATTTGAAGGCCTACTCTCAAAACTGACTCATTGGACCTTGTAGACTGCTTTAAAAGGTGCCATGAGTATAGATGTATATGCACTTTTTTTTTTCCTTTTTTTTTTTAGCTTTTAACTCTTTTTTTTTTTATTGACATATACTTGATTTACAATATTGTGTTAGTTCCAGATATCCAGCACAGTGATTCAGATATATAGATAGATAGATATTCTTTTTTCGATTCTTGTCCCTTATAGTTTATTATAAAATACTGAGTATAGTTTCCTATGCTATACTGTAGGTCCTTGTTAGTTATCTGCTTTATATGTAGTAGCCTGTGTCTGTTAATCCCAACTTTCTTAATTTATCCTTCCCCCGCCCCTTTCCCCTTTGGTACCATACGTTTGTTTTCTAGGTTTGTGAGTCTCTTTCTGTTTTAGAAGTAAGTTCATTTGTGTATCTTTTAGATTCCACTCTATGTTCTTGCTTTTTGAAAATGATCTTTGACTCAAAAAAATTACAGCATTTGCATTTATGGGCATACAGTTACGCAGTGAGCTTTTTAAAGGCATATCGCTCTAGTTTTGGTTGTGTCCTGTTCTGAAAAGATACATATGCTTCATTAAGCTAAGATATATTAGCAAGGCCAGCAGGTGATAATGGGACAGTAATTTTTTACATATCCATTTTGACTTGGTGTACTTAACTGGCAGCAAGGAGAAATATTAACGGATCTTGCTAGCACAGCGTGATCCACGGGAAGTGGGAAAGTCAAAGGAGTGTTTTTCTTCTCTGCTGTATTGGAAATCATAAACACTTGGTCTTAAAAATCATCTGAGCCAGCACTAAGGAAAAGGGCTAATTTTCTCTTCGGTACATCCCTCGTGTCTAATATACTGTTGATGGTGATGATTAAAAATAACCCTTGGTGAGCATTCTCTGTGTGCCAGGCACTGCTTCATGCACAATATATGTTTAACTCACTGATGCTATGAGATTGCTGGGTATTATCCCCAGAAGCCAAATGTGGAAACTGAGGCAGGAGAGGCTAATTAACTTGCCCAAAGATCGGCTCCTAAATTAAGGAGCCAGAATATAAGCCCTGGCAGCCTGACTCCAGAACCCGAGTTCTTAACCCCTGGTCTCAGCGATGACAATAGCAATCTTCATTAAAGATGCACATGCTGGGCTTTTATCTGGTGGGAAAATAAGCCCTGGGGTCACAATCCAGTCAGCTGTAGACAGGGAGACAGCAAGTCCCTCCAGCCCTTGTTCAAGGTTTCCCTGGGCCACGTAGAAATTACCATGAACTCAGCACTGGAAGTTTGTCTTTACACAAAAAATAATGAAAAGGATGCTGAAAAGTGACAGCAAAGAGAAAATGCCCGAACTCTGAAATTTTCATGCTTTTTCTTCACTTTACCCATTGATGACTCAATTCACACCACTTGATCACAAAAAGATCTGAATATGTAGGTCACCTTGGCTTACATAAGGACCTGCCTTTGCAGCCTCAGTTTTGAAGCACTAAAGGCGTAAGATACAGCTAAGACAACAGCTGCATAGATTTTTATAATAACCCAGTGTGGTCTGCAGAGTAATGCTCCCTGCAAAGACGGCTACATCTTAATCCCCCAAACCTGTGAATACACTGCCTTACATGGCAGAAAGGCCTTTGCAGATGGGGTTAAGGATCTTGAGATGCAGAGATTTTCCTGGATTATCCAGTTGGGTTCAGGGTGATCGTAAGAGTGCTTATAAGAGGGAGGCAGAAGGGTCAGAGTCAGAAAGTTCACTTTGCGGTCTGAAGTCCATTCAAGTGATGATGGAAGAAGTTATAGGGACTGTCGCCACAGAACTGGTCAGCTGCTCCCCAGTTACCAGCAGACTCAATGGCCAGGAGGAAGGTTGCCTTTTCCCCATCTGTGACCATTGCTGTTTTCTACACACCACCTCATGTTATACTAGTCTGTCTCTCTGCCATTCATCTTTATTTAAATTTTTAAATTCAAGTTCTGTAAGAGCTTTCAGCTCCTTCTCATTGCCAGACCAGAGTGATTGATTGGGCAAGTTGGCTGTTTTAAAAAAAAAAAAAAAAAAACCCTACATCATGCAGCAGCTGAGATATCAATGGCTGTCTTCCCTTAAAGAAAGCTCTAGGCTACAGAATTCGGAGCCACATCCTCCCTAATAATTTATGACTCTGAATCCTAAACTACCTTTGGTGACTCCTGCAAACCTTAATTCCTGCTGGAATCGCCACTCAGAAAAAGTGTGATGTGTGTCCCAAGCAGCTTCCGATTGGAACCTTACGGTCACTGATGCGGTGTCCAGATTGTGGCTTTGGTGAGTGAGTGAGAAGCCCTGGGAGCCTCTTTTAATCATTCTCAGTCCTGACTTGGGTCCTCACACATCGCCAGCTCTCCCTGCTCGTGGTCCCTCTCATTTGTCCACACCCCCACACCCCAGCATCCCGCCCTAGCTGTGTTCCTGCCACCCCTCACGGAGCGCTGGGTTCTCTCCTGTGTCTGCAGGATCCTCCAGTTACCTTCGCAGCCTTCAGCCCCTGTGTCACTTCCTCAGAACCAGATGTCTTCTCCCAGCCCCTGGGTACACTGGTGGAGCATAAAGGCTCTCCTCCATTCCAGCTCTTATTTAATATCAGGCTGCTGACCTGTCTCTGCCCCATCCGCCTAGAATCTCAGACCAGGGCCCTTCCTTCCTTATTTATTGTTCCCCCAACTCCTGAGACTGTGGAGCCATGGGAGGTGGGCAGTATGCCTTAGGTAAGGGACAGAGAGGTCTGTGCCCTGCGTTGCCAAGATGGTCACCAGCCAGCATCCCACAGCGTGAAGCCCGAGGGAGAACGCCTGAGCTCATTGCCGTGTCCCAGGTGTCACACTCCCCAGCTCGGACACCTCCTCCAACCAAGGACTGTGGTGCAGCTGGGGCCCACTGGTCTCCAGGTGAGGCTGGACGCTCGCCAGGCTGACGCAGGTGCTCCCACATCACTAAGTGGCAAGTGAACTCACACGACCCAGGGAAGGTGCCGGCTCTAAGGTGTTATTGAAAAGTGAAAGGCGAGTGTTAATCGTTCAGTTGTGTCCAACTTTTCTGCGACTCCTTGGACTCTATAGCCCACTGTCCGTGGCTCCTCTGTCCATGGATTTCTGCAGGCAAGAATACTGGAGTGGGTTGCAATTTCCTTCTCCAGGGGATCTTCCCAACCCAGGGATTGAACCCGAGTCTCCCGCATTGCAGGCAGACTCTTTACCGACTGAGCCACCAGGGAAGCCCAAAGTGTTATTAACATATACAAGTAAAGTGCATTAAGTCTCTGAGAGTATTTATTTCGCTCTTCCCCTTGGAGCCGAAGGAAATTCAGCACGCAGGAGAGAAGCCTAATCAGAATGAATCCTCCCTATGCACATACAGACTTAGTGGTGGACCCCACAACAACAGATATAGCAGTTGATGAAATAATGTTATCATCCAGGATGAACGAAGAGCAAATGAAATGGCCTTTTAGGTTTTCTTTTGTTATGATTGGCTGGTAATGTTTTCGGTGTGGTGAACAAGTAACAGATCCCAAATTCCCGTTCCTTCCTCCCTGAGAAGTACACCGTTCAGATTCCACATTTATTTGTTGAGGCAGCTGGCTTCTCCTTGCCTCATTCTCCTTCTCCGACTTGCCCTGAGACCCAGATCTATACCCCTCTTGTGTCCTTGTGCTCCCTCTCCTGGTCTTTTCTATTTTTCAGCAAGACAGCGTTCCTGAAATGTGTCCCCCACCCACCCTGGTTGCCTGGAGGGGAGAAAGGAGCCAGCCAGCACCGCAGGGGTTGTTATAAGATCCGTGGGGGATCACAAACAGCGTCGTAGTTGTTTGCAGTCCAGCTTGATGAAGTGAGAAAGGGCCATACTGGGATGGACAGGAAACGTGCCCAGCATCCTTTTTGAGAAATGAAATGCTTCTCCAGGAAAAAAAAAAAAAGTGTAATAAAAAGCACTTGATGGTACATTTTTGAAAAACATGCCTCCCTAGAGATACACATATACATGTTGTCTGTGCCCTGCCGGTTAACGGTGCTAATTACCTAATTATCTGGTCAGGTGGAATAAAAACCCCCTTTGACATTCTGTTCCTTCCATATGCCAGAGGAAGTGTTTGGTGTCTGCTCTGCGACCGTGGTGAGGAGCAAACTGGATTCCCTTCCCACTAAGAGCAAGGATGTCGAAGGGTCTGTGCCGCTGGCCGGCGCGGCGCTTGGCTTCAGGGGCAGAGCTGGGAACAGGGCGGCTCAAATCCCTGCCCCAGAGCTGGCAGGACGGCATGCCCTCAGGACGGACCCTGGGCTTCACAGGGCCTCCGTGATACCCACTGTCCCCCGGAGCGCCCTGCGAACTCTGATCCTGCCCGGCTTCTTTTGCTGATGGCAGTTGCTTCTTAGACATTTCATCATTTTATCTCATTACCTTATATTCTTTTTTTTTTTTTCCTGTTTGACTTTCTGAAATATCTTCCCCACTATGTCGTTTTCCCTCCTTGAGTATGTAAAAGAGGATTTTGACTTTGCTTCTTCTCAAGTTGATCTAGACGCTCCCTCCCATCCCCCAGATGTGGAATCCTACGATTCTCACTTAGCATCCTAAGAAACAGTGTGGCTCGTCCACGTAACTCTCCCAGCCTCCACGTTCAGACCAGCTTCCCGCTCCTGCAGCGATGGTATGCAGGTGCCCCCCGAAGCCCCATCTGTTGTGTTCTGTGGTTTTCTATGCACCATCGGCCTCTCTTGACAGATCATTTCTGTTTCTACCTTGGCGTCCCTTTTAGGAGGGCCAGCTGACGTTTCATGCAGATGGGGTAGAGGGCCCCGGTTTCTCTCTGGCAGACAAAGGTGTGACATACAAGACGCTGGTGGAAGATCTGTTTTTCTCGATGGCCACGAGGCCATTTCTGACATCTGCCGTGGTCATGATCACAGTGTTCGGAGGGCATGGGTCGTGTGCGCTTCTGTCCTCCAGCCTGCCCTCATTCAAGTTTAATGCTAAAGGCTATCACACAGCCTGGCAGACCCATCCTGCTTCTAGCACTTTCTGTCATACCGGGAGTTTGGACAAGGTATAGTTTAACGTTTAATTACTCTCCCCAACTATGGATAATGCATCATGAGTTCCTCCAGGGTAAGACTGTCTGTTTACCTCAGCACCCAACACAGCAAATGCTCAGGTAAATATCTTTGGATTGATTATTGTTGATACTATTGATTATTGTTGATACGAGACACCTAGGATGTACACAGAAGTCCTCATGACCCCAGTAGTGCTCTGTGACCTACCAATTTCCTATCATTTAACCTTTTGTGAATACTGTATCATCTAACGGAGGTGAAAATGTGGCCTTTTGTGAATTCCTTTAAAACGTGTGATGACATTATTGGCTTCTGAAAAGAAACAACAAACTCTTCTTTACAATGCAGATATGTTTGAGATTTTATTAGAATACATGTAGATGACCCAGAAAAGCAGACCTTTAGGAATTTCTTATCGAGACAGCCATGACACTTTTGCAGCCATTTGGATGGACCTAAACCAGTCCATCCTGAAGGAGATAAGTCCTGGGTATTCATTGGAAGGACTGATGCTGAAGCTGAAATTCCAATGCTTTGGCCACCTCATGGGAAGAGTTGACTCATTGGAAAAGACCCTGATACTGGGAGGGATTGGGGGTAGGAGGAGAAGGGGACGACTGAGGATGAGATGGCTGGATGGCATCACCGACTCGATGGGCATGAGTTTGAGTAAACTCCGGGAGTTGGTGATGGACAGGGAGGCCTGGCGTGCTGCAGTCCATGGGGTGGCAAAGAGTCAGACACGACAGAGCGACTGAACTGAACTAGAAGATGATCATACTAAGTGAAGCAAGTCAGAAAGAGAAAGACAAAGACCATATGACATCACTTACATGTGGAATCTAAAATATGACGCAAATGAACTTATCTATGGAACAGGCAGACTCACAGACGTAGAGAACAGACTTGTAGGTGCCAAGGGAGAGGGAGGTCGGAGAGAGAAGGACGGGGAGTTTGGGATCAGCAGATGCAGACTCTTACATAGAATGGATAAACAGCAAAAAAGGTCCTACTGGACAGCACAGGGAGCTATATTCAGTATCCTGTGATACACCAGAATGGAAAATAATATGAAAAATAATATGTATATACACATGTATAATTGAATCACTTTTATTACAGCAAAAATTAGCACATTACTAATAAAATTTAAAAATTTTTTAAAGGCACAACATTCAGATAGCAATGGAAAACAGCACTCATGTACTCATGTGATTGAATGCCAGAGCTGGGGGTCTGTGGGCAGCAGCTCTTGTCCAGAGTGTGTGTGAGGGGGTGGGCATCCAGTTTAATTGCCACCTCCTTCACAACGGTTTCCCTTGGCCTTGCATTCCGTACTGAAGGACACCCTGGCCCCTGTCCTCCATAGATTTCACGGGGACAATGGGCATCACAGTAAAGCAATGTGAAGAAAGGACCCGGGCAGTGAGCACAGCTTGAGCAAATGCTAGAAGGCCGGAGAAAGGCTGGCGGTCAGGCGCAAGAGGATAACTGGAGATGAGGTTGAAAGGGAGGGGAGTCGTTTGGGGGGCGTTTGGGGGGAATCTGGAAGGTCAGATGGAAGAGCATACAGTTTGCTCTCTAAAGCAGGTCATCGCTACTGGAAACACAGTCCATGTCAGGGACATTTACCCAAAGACTCTTCAGCCTCCCTGGGATGGAGGACCCAGAAAGACCATCAAGGTGCAGGGGAGCGGAGAGGCGGTGTCAGCAGAGAGGACGGGAGAAGTGGTGTGAGTTCTCCCTTTTGCTTTCGGTCTCAGTATTTTTACCACGAAGATGACCCTGCCCAGGGGTTCTTAAGCCCTGGCCTCCTACACTTGCTAAAGAAATGATCGTGCCGTCCAGACACCTGCTAGCATGGCTGAGGCTTTCACAACTCCGCTGGACTGGAGGCTGCTGGTCATCTGCTGTGGGTGAGCTCTAGGGTCCTCACTCACAGGAGCCAAATATTTCCTGCTCTAATAGAGCAAGGAAACCGGAGGGCTTGTTTTCCGTTGTAGTCTGATCTCCAGCTTTGAGGACTAAAATTCCGTCAAAATACTGGAACACCCCCAAGTATGGTAGGTGCCTGAACTCACATCCTTAAAGGTATATTTTGAAATACATTGATTCGCCCCAAACAGCTGTTATCCTTGAGATTTGGTGTCTCTCAGAAATCACAAGTTTGTTTTCAGGATTCAAAAGATATCTTCCTTTAGAGTAGAAAAAGTTGTTTCCCTGCTTAGGAGCTCTAAGTAAAGAGGTCTTTCATCACAGTTCCAAGCCACATTCAAAGTCGGTGGCCCAGAACAGCCTCCAAGGGGCATTCTGGATGCACCTGTGGCTTATTTCCTTTTCTCACCATCCTGAGTTAGCGTGAAAAGTGTGTTTCAGCCCCACAGAAACTGGACACAGCCTGCCAGTCATTGGTGGAAATTTCTGCCTCACCTGCTTCAGCAGCAGGGCCACCAGAGATGACTCCACCATCCAAAATAGGCCCTAGGGGACTCCCCAGGTGGTGCAGTGGTTAAGACTCTACATACTGAATGCAGGGGCACAGGTTCAATCCCTGGTTGGGGAATTAAGATCCCTCATGCATGCCAAGTGCAATGGCCAAAAAAAAAAAAAAAAGTCAGAAGAGGCCCCTGCCTTCATGCTCCATAGTCTCCATCCTGGACATCCCGCCCTTCTCATAGGAGGCGTACATCCAGGACCGTTGATGTCATTTGCAAGCCTGGTGCCCTAGTTCCCACGGGGGGCTGTGGAAGGCTGCAGGGCAAGAGCCCAGTCGATCCAGGCAACAATGGCAGCCTTGGCCACACTGATGGATGGACCTGGCTCCCTCTTCACCCCCTCCTTTGATGATGGGACTCACATGGAGATAAGTGAGAACTGGGGGGGAGTAGCTGAGTGACAGACTTGACCTCACGCTCCGCTCTAGGAGTGTGGGTGTTGGTCATACTGATTTCTGCAGCCTTGGTTACCTCAGAGCTGTGTGTTCTGTCTGCTAGTCCGTTAACTCCGGGGCAGCCACGGTCCGCTCACATACGGACGCTCACATACGGAAGGCTGTGGCCGCTGTTTAAGTCCTCACAGACCACAGATGGCGCCTGCATCGCATCAGCATTGACTCTTCTCCATTGGCAGAGCCCGCTGTGGAAACAGGAGGAGGGAGGCGAAATCAGGAATACACAGTCTCTTTGGCAAAACGTCTGGTTCCCATATATGCGTTTACCCTGGCTTACTGTACAGCCTTGGAAAACCCAGTCAGCATGTCTTGGCTTCTGTTTTAGGGTGGATAGTAAAGGACTTAGATGGAGGAAACTAAAGACAGTAGAAATACTGTCATTGCTGTCATCTAAACCATACTCGTAAGGCAAAATCTGTAGCTTTGTTCCTTCTGTAAGCCACGGTAACACCCACTTTCATTGCAAATGGAAAAGCTCTGTTTGAAAAGATGATACACATCTTTTTAGAATTTTTAGTGTTTGTGTCTCAAAAGCCTTTCAGATGTATTATCTGAATTTCTTCAGTATGTCCCTATTTATTTATTCCTATTTTGCAAATGAAAGATGGGCAGTACTTGCCTAGGTTGTCAGGGTTAGATTATTTTCTCCACCAAAGACCAGTGATTCTCCCTTGGTGGAACCGAGTCTTCATGGCGATTGGGGTGTTAGTGGAATGTAAAACCCACTTGCTTCCAGAGGTCAAGAAGAAAATAGCATTTTCCATAAGAGAGGTGTGATCTGTCGGTTCTTCAGTTTTTATTTCAGATGGAGAATATGACTTCAGTTCTTGAAAGAAAAGAAAAAAATAAAAATTCCCTAACCAGGCATGACAGATGTCTTCAACTGTGTGATGGATGGTCATGTGAAAGGAGGACTCAAGTTGTCTGCTTGCCCTGGCAGGCATTACCAGGGTTAGTTCAGTTCAGTTCAGCGAATAGTTACTGAGGACCTCCAGTGTGGAAGGTTCGTGCTTTAAACTGAAAGTGGGGGGCGGGGGGAAGGGACAAATATCCTGCTAATCTCATGACACTGATTATTGCAGAAGCAAGCGGGTTTGACATTGATAGGAAAGTGCAGAGTATTTGGTGAATGACTTGATAAACCAAGGAGAAATGGAAGACAGAAGCAATGCTTATTTGGGTGAAGCAGGAGTAATTAAGAAATTGAACTGGAGATTATTGCCAGAGTGATAAATAGAATTTCTTGGATGGCTCAAGTAACCGCGCGAGCAAAAGGGCATGACGTGGAGATGTGGCCATGAGCAGGAATTCTTCATTCAAATGAAAGATGTGACCAGCTGGGCAGAAAAGCAGAGCAGCAGCGTGTATCCAGAAACTGTAGGCAAGTCGAGAAACACGAGGGCAGGGGCCTTCTGGAGAGAACTAGGAGGAGACAGGAGAGAAACAAAATTGACCGTGTAGTAGGAGCTCCTTATGGATTCTGGAGTCAGAGTGATCACGGACTCCAGGTTTCAATTCCCATTTACAAAATTAGGGCAAAGGAGACGCATGATACAGAACTTCAACTGTCCAAGTAGCTATCAGAATTCTCTTCAAGTAACAGAATACCTGAGCGGTTATTGATTTGCCCTGATGGTGGTTTCACCTTTAGAGGGTAGACAGGTCAAGACTAGAATTGCTACTTTGGTCCCAATACTGACTAACTAAAAGGAACTGACAAGGGTATGCATGAGAGGACCCTTAGAAGAAACCATCATTTTAGAGAACACGATAGTCAACAAGGAGGTTCTTCACAGTCCGTAGTTATTCCAAGACCTATTTTTATTTTTATTTTAAAAAGCACAACATGAATTTACCATCTTAACCATTTTTAAGTGTCCTATACTAATGTCCAGTAAACATCTTACTTTAAAAATAGTCCTTTTTTGATAGTAGCTATCCTAATGTGTCAGACGTGATATCTTACTGTGGTTTTGACTTGCATTTCTTTCATGGTTAGTGACCTTGAGCATCTTTTCATATGCTTGTTGGCAGTTTGTCCATCTCCTTTGGAAAAATACCTATTCAAGTCCTTTGCCTTTTGAAAAAAACAAATTATAGGAGTTGAGTTATAGGAGTTCCTTATATTATTGATATTAACCCCTTACTAAATATACGATTCACAAATCTCCTCTCATTCCATAAGTTGCATTTTCACTCTGTTGTGTCTTTTTAAGATTATGTATTATTTGGCTGCGTGGGCCTTAGTTGCAGCCTGTAGGATTTTCACTGAATCATGTGAGCGTTTTCATTGCATTGCACAGACTCTCTAGCTGTGGCATAGGGGCTTAGTTGCTCTGTAGCATGTGGGATCTTAGTTCCCCAACCAGGGATCAAACCCACGTCCCATGCATTGCAAGGCATGTTCTTAACCACTGGACCGCCAGAGATGTCCTTCTGTTGTGTCTTTTCATGCACAAAAATTTTTAAATTTGATGTGGTCCCATTTGCCTCTATTTGCTTCTGTTGCTTGTGGTGGTGTCACATCCAGGAAATTATTTTTGCCAAATCTGGTGTCATGAAGTTTCTGTCTTGTGTTTTCCTTTAGAAGTTTTCTGGTTTGGGGTTCACGACCTTTTGAAATTCTTTTTTAAAATAAGAGAAATGTAGAAATTACGCCTATGCAGGGAAAAATGACTCAGGACGGCTCTGAATGTCCAAAACAAAGTTCAGATGAGGACCTTTTTTATTTTTTTTTTCTACAAAGGATGGTAATCGTGCCAGCAGTTCTCTGTTTTGCTCAGATTTTTTTGAACGGTAGGAAAATATGAACAACGATGAATAGGTATGCGTGCCAAGTCACTCAGTTGTGTCCAACTCTTTGTGACCCTATGGACTGTAGCCTGCTGGGCTCCTCTGTCCATGGGATTCTCCAGGCAGGAATACTGGAGTTGGTTGCCGCTTCCTCCTCCAGGGGATCTTTCCAATCCAGGAATAGAACACCTATCTCTTACATCTCCTGCATTGGCATGTGGGTTCTTTACCACTAGCGCCACCTGGGAAGCCCATGAAAAGGTATACAGGACCTGCAAAACAGTATCAAGAAAACCCAAGCTCAAAATGAGTGGAGACCTTTCAAAGAGGGAGAGAGAAAAGAAATGTATTGTCCTGTGTGGAGCAAAAAGATAAGGGGGCCAACAGCTGCTCCTTGGGGCTGACCATTTAGTATTGAGGATGACAGAGAGCCCTGAATTACCTCTATATTGTATGTCATAGAGAATGTTCAGTAGATGGAAAACTGAGAAAAACTCGGAGAAAGAAATGGAAACCTCAGGTAGAAGAAAACACCTAAGCTCCCAGTCTGGATGAAGTCTCCCAAAGGGCAGGAAAGACATAGTCATAATGATGGTACAGCTTGTTAAGGTCAAAATCTTTAAGAAACTGTGGAGCCCAGGAAAACATGGGAAGTCTGGAGGGGAAGATACGGCATTACAGGTTTTTAAAAAAGGAAGAAAGTGAATCTTAAAAAGTTTTCCTGGAGAACAATTTATATAATAAGAACAGTTTCTGAATGTTGACATGGGTGTTCACTCAGGTTAAGAAACCAGTTTTGCAAGATTAAGATGGACATGTGGCTTATCGGTAGCAAATGCTAGGGGGAAAAAAAGCAACAGCAGCTCAGAGATGGTCATTGGTAGCACCATGAGTAACAATTGACAGTGAAATAAACCTTCGCATTCATAGAAAATAGACTCTAGACAGAGGGAGTTGGTAGTTCTGTCCTCTGTTCTAGTGACAGCATCTGCTCAGTCCAGGTATCTTGCTGGAGATGTAGTCAAGCTCAAGATGTTTCAGAGGAGGGCAATGAGGTGGGGAGGGGTGCTGGTAACTGGTTAGGTTTCAGGGATGGGTTGCTGCTGCTAAGTCGCTTCAACGTGTCCGACTCTGTGTGACCCCATAGACGGCAGCCCACCAGGCTCCTCCGTTCCTGGGATTCTCCAGGCAAGAACACTGGAGTGGGCTGCCATTTCCTTCTCCAATGCATGAAAGTGAAAAGTGAACGTGAAGCCGCTCAGGGATGGGAATTTTGGCTTAATAGGAAGAGCTCAGGTGGCGTTAGTGGTAAAGAATGTGCCTGCCAATGCAGGAGACTCAAGAGACGCCGATTCAGGTCTTAGATCTGGAAGATCCCCCGGTGTAGGAAATGGCAACCTGCCCCCACATTCGTGTCTGGAAAACTTCATGGACAGAGGAGCCTGGCAGGCTGCGGTCATGGGGTCGCAGAGTTGGACACCACTGGGCACAAGAAGAACCATTAGAAGGCTCTGCTGAGAAACTGAACTTCTCAAGACTGGAAGCTTTAAAAACTGCTTCGTGTTATCTGGTTGAACATCAAATGGTTGATGGTTGGCTTGAAATGACTAGAGGGGTCTAGGAATGAAAACCAAACCTTGACTCAAGAAAATTCTAGCCTGTGAAGATCACTGGTTTCCTGAAAGAGGGGAGGGGGTCATTCAAAGGGAAATTAGGTAATTTTTAAAAATCTTTTAAAAAATAATTTTCTGTTGGAGGTGGTTTTTCAAATGAAACTGTAAACCTCAATGCAGGTTTTACTACTTGTTTACCAGTGAGTAGGATGCTTTTCACTTTCATTTTACACTGAAAAACGTAAAAAGTTACTACGATTTTATACCTATTTTAAGATCTACAGTTATACTGAAATTGAATTTTTAAAAATTACTCCATGAGCTTCATTATATCATCTTTCAGAAGAGAGACTTTCTGTTTTCATTGTATGCTTTTAGAGTAAATATGAATACAGTACCTTCTATTTGAATCACCTGTGACTCTTGCCAGTCATTTAGCTGGGAAACATAACTATCAGGTAACTGAAGGAGAAAATAATTAAGGCCACACATGAAGGAGTGAGATGAGGAGGTAAAACCACCCCGGTGAAGTGAGGGTTCCGCAGGGCCAAAGCATTGGCAGTTTCCAGGAAAAACGATAATGAATGTTTGCTTTCCTTCCCTGTTCTCTTCACCCAAATACCTCAAGGGCACTTTCAACTGTTAGGTAGCCACCAAATAATTTGGAGTCAATGGACACAGGCAGGGGTCACGTGACATGCCCCCTAGACATTAGCCTTATCAGGCTGCCTTTCTCATTTGGAACAAAGCTTTGGTGTAACATGGCCCCCCACCAGAAAGGCATTTCTGCTTTGATGCCTTCCAGATGCCAAGAACTGAAGCTGAGCTGAGCTTTGCTGATTTATCAAATTCCTATGTGATAGAAGAGCTCCCTTGATTTACCAGGTTTCATCAGGCAACAAAGGGACTTAGCAGTTCCTGTCCTTCTTCAGGAGAAATCTAGGCACTGAATCTGAATCATGTAAATGACGATAGAGCCAAACGTGAGACTCACCCTTCTTCCTGCTGGGGAAGTACCACATCCAGTTGGCCAGACTCCTTTGGATAGAACTGTATAAAGGTGACTGTTTTAGAGAATGTAATAAAGCCTACAGTCCCGTGTGTCCATGTGAAATATCGTTTCTTTTCTGGTTCACTTCAGAGAAGCAGCAACCGTATGAAAGGAGCAGGAGGATATTTAGAATGGGTAACCACCGAGGCCTACTGTGCTGCCCAGGGCCCCTGCTGAGTATCATGCACCGCCTGCCTGGGAGGGGCTTTGGGGGAGAATGGATGCGTGTGGACTTACAGCTGAGTCCCTCTGCTGTCCGCCTGAAACTCTCACAATATTGGTAACTATACTCCAGTATAATATTTAAAAAAAATTTTTTTTTAAACGAAAAGAGGAGGAGAGTTGAACTCTGCATTCAGAAGGCTTTAGTGAAGCCCTGGCTGGCCAGCCGTGTGACTTTGGGGAAAATCCCTCACCTCTCTGGGCTTCCTGGTCTGTAAACTGGATGAAGATTGAGTCAGGGAAAGAGAAATTATGCCTGATGTTTCAGACAGAGGGGGCGTGAGACAGGGAATCGGTGAGACAGGTGTTGGAAAACCGAAAGAACAGGAAGTGGAAGGAGACTCAAGCCAGTGACTGATGACGGCAGGTCGCGGCTCCCACTCCCAGGGCTGGAGGGAGAGAGGCGGCCTCTGAGCGTGCGGGAGGGGCTGCGTCCCGGAGGAGACCACCGCTTCCAGACGCCCCACCAGGGAAGGGAAGAAAAGGAGCCACAGCTGCTTTCCTCCCACCTCTCATCTCCCACCAGCGCCCCCTGTGGGCAGAATAAGTCACCGGACAAGGGAGCCTGCTTTAAAAGACAGCTTAAATAGAAAGCTTAAAAACTAACCTAGCTTCAGCATTAGAGAAGGAACCATAAAGAGAGTGGGCATGATTGTGGTACACAGGAGAGTTGCTAAGAGAGTAAATCCTAGAAATTCTCATCATAAGGAGAATTTTTTTTTCTTTTTATTGTATCTTATATGAGAAGATGATGTGTTAGTTGCTTGGTCATGTCCAACTCTTTGTGACCCATAGACAGCAGCCTACCGGGCTCCTGTGTCCATGGAATGCTCCAGGAAAGAATACGGGAGTGGGTAGCCATCCCCTTCTCCAGGGGCTCTTCCTCACCCAGGGATCAAACCCAGGTCTCCTGCAATGGAGACAGATCCGTCACCCTCTTAGCTACCAGGGAAGCACGGGAAGATGATGTTAGCTGAACCTGCTGTGGTCATAGTTTCACAGTACATGTCCATCCAGCCATCACACGTACACCTCAAACTTATACAGGGATGTCTGCCAATTCTTTCTCAGTGCAAGTAAGGAAAAAGCGAAAGAAGAGTGGATGTGAGTCTGAAAGCCAATAGGCAGTAATCAGCATGTGAGTTTATAATATCAGACTAAAATTAAATGATAGAAATCAAAGTTAGTAGTTTGGCCAGAACTATTGACATGGTCTTGTTACCTTTGTATTGAAGTAACACTACTGGGACTTCCCCGCAGTCCTGTGGTTTAGGACTTTGCCTTCCCCGTGCAAGCGGTGCAGGTTTGATCCCTGATCGGGAAGCCAAGATCCCACATGCCTCATGGCCAAAAAAACCAAAAACATAAAACAGAAGTGATATTATAATAAATTCGATAAAGACTTTAAAAATGGTCCACATCAAAAAAAATCTTTAAAAAAGTAAAGTAGTACAACTACTTCAGTTCATAGGTAGGGATGGATATATAGATAGATTTGGTTCTGATATAGACAGTTTCTGAATAATTTTCTGTTGAAGTTTTTGAAATTAAAAAAGCTTGTATTAGTTCATTATTTAGGAAAACTATAAGATGTATTCAGTACATTTCTGTAGACCCTTGCAGAAGAAATCATAGCAGCAACATGGATTATTATAGGATTCTTCCTCGAGAATTCCTGGGAATTAGTGTCTGGATCTGTGAACTGACTCAAGTGTGGGATCATGACTCTATGATGGAGACTCAAGCAGGACTCTCTCCACTGAACCTACATGATCTTCTTTTCTTTTTTCACCAATCAAAACGTTTCTTCATGGGCTGACGGTATTTCAGGCCAAGGTACCCATAACCTCGAGAGTCACTTGACCTACATTGATGATCCCAGTAGCTATGTCCCTGAACTCTTGGAGTTTGACTCAGATGGAGTTCACTGGCTCTACCCTCGGATGACATCACCCCCCTGAGATCACCATTTCACCAGCTGGGCATAGACAGCAAGTGTATGTTTATAGGGCCAGATCATGGGCTTCTGACCTACGTCATTGCCTAGGGTCCCATGCTCAGAAGGACCTTGTCATCATCTTTTCAGATTTTTTAAATTTGGATCTTAGCTGTATGATGCAGGCTCTTCACTGCTATGTGTGGAATCTTCATCACCACATGTGGGATCGTTAGTTGTGGCATGAAGGTTGGGACATGCTGAATCTAGGTCCCTGACCAGGGATTGAACCCGGGCCCCCTGCACTGGGAGTGTGGAGTCTTAACCACTGAACCTCCAAGGAAGTCCCACCATGTCATTCATCATCTTGAAGTTCCCAACCTCCAAACAATAAGACCAAGCTTCCACTTCGCACTCAGCCCTGCAAGTCTGATAGCCAGTCCTGGGCTGGAAGGACGGGTGTTATTAGAGACACAGGAAAGGCCTCACTGAGAAAATGGCATTTGAAGAATGAACCAGGCCTTTCTTATTGTGATGAACTTCAGCTCAGCGTTCAAAAGGTCATCTCTTCTCGGAAGGCTATGGGGACACCCTTAGCGATTACTACCCCTAGCTTGGTCCTGCCTCAGCAAGCTGCAAATACCTGTTACATACTTACATTACATTCTAGACGTTTGTACTGAACATCTGTCTCTGGTCAGTGAAATGTTAGCTTTTTGGAGAAGGAGACTATATATTATTCATTTTTGTAATAACAGCAATAATAATTGCTGTTACTCAATGCTAGAAGCTGTTCCATGGGTTTTACTACAAGCCAGGCACCATTGGTCTTACAGTTGGAGAAACTGAAGCATATAACAATTAAGTAAGCAGCTCAAGTTACCTGGTACATTGTAGAACTGGGATTTGGATGAAAGACAGCTGGTACCCTCAGATGTCACACAATGCATGGGCAGTGCCCCTATGTGGTCAGTGAATGAATGAAGGAATAAACAAACAAAAAAACCAGTCAATGATTAAATGATCAGATAGAGTCTCAGGGACAGATTTACAAACAGGAGAGGAACTTTATATTGTGGCTGGAAACCCCAATTCAAGCCTGCACAGGAGAGAAAAGAATAGATTAAAAAATAGATTAAATAGATTAATAGATTAAAAAAACCCACCATATGAAATTATATACTTGTAGATATAAATCAACTTGCTTTAGTTTTTGTATTGTTACTTTAGGAATGGAAACGGATTGATTTCTCTGGCTCTATCGTTAACTAAATATTAAAATAACCAGAAGTTCTGTTGAAATAGTGAGGTTAATTGAACAAACACATCCTGAATGTAGTATGCTTGTATAGCATGCTGCTTTGGGGAGACACATGTGCTAATATGGATATTAATTTTAGAAAATTAAGATTCGAAGCGATGCTTCATCTCTAAATCAGTCTTCAGCCTGCAGAACGGGATGCAGCGTGGTGCGGGGGCGGAAGGGAGGAGTGAGTTGTCATCAGAGCTGTTCTCGTTATTTGACAAGTGCCTTGCTGTGCAAACACAACCCAAGTCAGTGTTTTCAAAAACCGATCAGCAAAGCTTGTTACCTTCTCTTCCCCGCTCCGGGAGTGGAGGAGAGATCCAGCTTCACTGGGATGTAATGTTGCCGAAGATAAAAGAGCCCGTGTTTTGTGAGGCTGGGATTATGGAACCTTGGGCACGTGCCACCCCTCTCCTGGGGTGCAGTCCCCGGGTCTCCTGACCCAGCTGATCAGCCTGGGGCGGATGGGCTCAGTGCTGCAACCGTGAATGTACTGCCAGCAGCAGCTGAGGAGGGACATCCTTGGTGGTCCAGTGGTCAGGCCTCAGTCTTCCAATGCAGGGGGCGAGAGTTTGATCCCTCATTGGGGAACTAAGATCACACCTGCTATAGAGTGCAGCCTTAAAACTTTAAAAATTAAAAAGAAAACTAAAAGAACCATCAGAGGAGACCTTCATCACATGGCTCGAGTATGGAATGCTGTTCATGTCTCATAAAAATTCCCAAACCCTGTTTTCAATTTATGCCTGCAGCCCAACTGCCTGATCGCTATAATAGTCTAGAGCAATGAAAGTGTTGAGAAGTTGCCTTTCACCAGCTCTGCCCAGCAGCACACGGGGCACATTCTCAGAGAATAAACCCCCCAGGCCTGCTAACAGCCCCTAAGCGTGCCCTCTGCTCGCCACGTTTTCATCACTTCCTCTTCCTTTCTTCTCCAGCAGAGAGATCGGACATCAGAACGCTGGGGGAACAAAGGGTGGAGGCTCACGGCTTCCGTGGGTTACATTTCCAACCCACGGATGGCACGTGGGTGCACACCACAGGGCACACGTCTGGTGCTCCGACCTTGTTCTTTCAGACCCAAGACGCAAGGTCAGTGCTGCTTGCCTCGTGTGTGCCAACTGCTGGCTGGGGTCACAGCCTCCTCGGGGGACGCAGAGAGTCGGGCGAGGTGGTCTGCGGACCTCTCGTGGACCTTGGGCCCACAGGGCACACCCCACTGTGCCCAGCGTGTCAGCCAGTCTCATCTGTAGCAGTGTGTATTGCACACCATGTGATGGAAAAAATACTGTTCAGAACGATCCAACAGCCAAGGAGGACTTCCCTGGCAGTCCAGTGGTAAAGACGCTGCACTTCCACTGCAAGCGACATGGGTTCCAGCCCTGGATCGGGAACTAGGATCCCTCATGCCTCGAGGCACGGCCAAAAAAAAAAAGAATTAAAAAAAAATGATCCAACCTAAATATTACTTTCAAAATGCGAGACTGTTAGCCCAGATGTCCCTAATACTGTATTTTGCGTTTGTTCATCTTTCCTTTAGACCATTCCTGACTAATAATTTTGAGCCTAGATATGTCTGCTTCCCTTAGAGCAGTGGAACACAGCTCCATTAACACCAGTGAGCTGGGACTGGCTTGCTATTTCTCGGTTACTTCATTCCACTGTAATTTGGTGATCATTACCTTTTTAAATAACATTTTTATGGGTCATTAGTTTTGTGTGTGATTCCTCCTACCCCCATCTTATTTTTCCCATTATCAGAGCCTTATTTCTTACAAATAGAGCATAAATAACAGTGCAGGCTTGTGGCCCAGTTTCACAAACATCCAGCTTCACGTTGGTACCTGGATATTTGTTTTCTGAGGACAGTGTGAGGTTAAATGATTCCTGAAAGTGGAAAGACAGTGCGAGCTACTCAAGATGGGGGATGAACCCATACTGAGAAAGCCTCTGCCTGTTTTAACACTGGCCTGCATGCACCAGAGATGGGCTCCTGGGAGGCATGGGTGTTGCCGTTCAGAAGGTACCCATTGTATCAAAGCAGCCCTTGACCCAGATCAGACCATGTGTGCGTGTGTGTATGTGAAGTTGTTTCAGTCATGTCTGACTCTGTGTGACCCTATGGACTGTAGCCCACTAGGCTCCTCTGTCCATGGGATTCTCCAGTTGCTATACCCTGCTCCAGGGGATCTTCCCGACCCAGGGATGGAGCCCAGGTCTCTTATGCCTCCCTCATTGGCAGGAGGGTTCTTTACCTCTAGCGCCACCTGGGAAACCCAGATCCGACCCTGCTGGAGGCAATTCAGTGCACTCCAGGTGTCCTGCTTACATGTGTTCAAGGGATCATACGGACCTCAGCCATCTCCTCTTCTGAACTGGTCAGGATCTCTCAGCTGACAACTTATTATGTCATCTTGCGACAGCCCTTCCATTGGTTTTTTGTTTTTGTTTTGGCTACACCGGGTCCGTTTCGGCACGCTGGATCTTTAGTTGCAGCATGTGAACTCTTAAGTTGTAGCGTGTGGAAACTAGTTCCCTGACCAGGGACTGAATCCAGGCTCCCTGCATTGGGGAGCTCAGAATCTTAGCCACTGGATGCTCAGCCCTTTCAGTGTTAACATGGTTGCTTAAAATTAACTTACTGTTCATATATCTCTTCTTCAAAGCTAAATCGTGAGTGTATTAAGGACAGTGCTGAGTCTTCGATTTAACCATTCCTCATAGCACTGGTTGGAATCCCAGCTCTCCACTTACGAGCTCTATGACCTCGGATGCATTCCTTCATCTCCTTGCTTCTCAGTTTCCTTGGCTGCAAAAAGCACTGCAATCCTGCCTGCCTTCCAGGACATTAGGAGAACCAGCTAGAGTGGTGCTAGGTAGTAACAGGAGCTTGGTGAATAATAATTGATTCACTAGACAAAACCCTGCACACAGAAGCTGAACAAAATGTAGCAGAATTGAAGATAACAAAACATGACTTAACCTCATGGGAGGGAAAAGCTAATTATGGTCGCTAAAGATTTCATGGTGAGGACACCATTTCCTCTGACCTGGGCTTGAATGACAGTTTACAACCCTGTGTTTATTCTTGACTTGTTCGTGACCATGTGACCATCATTTCAAACTCGTCATGTCTCCTGAAACCAAAAGGATTGGTGAACTGGTTTGGGATGTGGAGACTGTGCTCATTGGCATCCCTGGCCCCACTCCTACATTTAAGCAACAACCTGGCCCTGAGCAGAGAGCTTCCTGCAGCTCCTTGCTGCTCTGAGGCAGGCGGTGACTCCCAGGACTGATCTAGTGATACCCATGGATGTCTCTTAGCTTCTTTAGGAATCTTCTTTAACGCAGTCATAATGGGGGCAGTGGTGCGGCTTACTGAGACCACATCAAGATTTAAAAAAAAAAAAAAAATGGGGATGAGAATGTAAGGAGCGCTGTATAAAAAAATAAATACATAGCATTGAGATGAGTTTCCCAGATTTCCCATGTAATGAGCGCATCTGCCAAAACTCAAGATGTGTATTATCCACTCTGCAACTGGCAGATTGCCTTGGGGGGGAGCAGAGGATACTTCCTGATGAAGGAATCAAATCTGTCATGATTGTGCCACTTTCTCTTTGTGGTGGAGCCGTGTTACAATCAAGAAATGGGTCCTGTGACACTCTCAGCAACCTTCTTTGGTTACTTATCAATATGCACTTCCTTACCTTACACCCCCTTTTAAAGGTTCCTGGGAGAAAAGTACATAAAACAGACATGTGCTGAATCTGTTGCCATGTCAACTTAGTAGAACAAACGTGGTCAGATGTGCTCCCTTTCGATATGGGCACTAGTGGTGAGTGAGTGAGGGAGAGTCACTCTGTCGTGTCCGACTCTTTGTGACCCCGTGGACTATACAGTCCATGGAATTCTCCAGGCCAGAATACTGGAGTGGGTAGCCTTTGCCTTCTCCAGGGGATCTTACCAACCCAGGGCTCAAACCCAGGTCTCCCACATTGCAGGTGGATTCTTTAACAGCTGAGCCACAGGGGAAGCCCACAGTTTCTAGGGGACACAGCAGATAAGCCCCCCGCCCACTGTTGATTAGTTAATTGGGATAGTTTGTTGGTTGATACAATGCCTTTCTCCAAAAGCAATCTGAGACCAAACTCACCAAACAGACTGTGTTGTCACTTTCTCGACACTGTAGTTTTATGTTAGGGGCTCAGTCGAACTTCTGTCTGACATATTCAGTAATATACCAGCTTTTAGCAGATATTTAGAGACCCTAGTTAGATTCAGGGTCACAAAGAGAAATTAAAAAGCCCCTGATCTGAAGAAACTTTGTTGTCCACTGGTAGAAAGACACAATTAAGTACAATAAAAGGGAGATGGCAGTGATTGCCTTTGTAGAACTATAATGTGGGTCTTGCAGTCATGTGTTTTTGTGGTAGATGTTTATTGAAAGTATTTAAAAAATATTAACAGTTAAAATTCCAGTCATCTCTGTATCTAAGAAATTTACCTTATGAGGCATTCCCTTAGAATGCAGTGATATAGGGACTTCCCTGGTGGTCTAGTGACTGAAACCCCAAGCTCCCAGTGCAGGGGGCCTGGGCTCAATTCCTGGTCAGGAACCTGATCCCACATGCTGAAACTAAAGAGCCCGTATGCCACAACTAAGACCTGGTGTAACCAAATAAATTTTAAAAAGACAAGGTGCAATGCTATAAAATCAGTGCTGCCATGGAGAAGACCGAGTTATTTCCTTGCTCCGGCCGTAGGGACTGAGAGGATGCTGGCATTCGATCTCTAGGAGGTCTGCAGAGGGCCGCCAGAGGAGCGATGTCTGAGCTGAATTTTGAAAACAGTTTCAGGTCCTCACAAAAGTCTGGGCTCTGTGTGCTGTGCTGAATTCTGTCCCTGTGGCAGTCATCTACCAAGCCTGCTGGTTTATCTCGCTCCACATTTATTCCCCTAGCAGAGATTTTTTAATCACTGCTACTATAGCTTCCAGCAAGGACCCCATGACCCCTGCTTTCATTTGTTTTGTACACGTGATTCCTGAATGTGCCTCCCTTCCCTTCCTTATGGGGTCAGCAGTGCTTGCAAGAACTTAGAGGACGCATGGGTTTGTGTGTCTGTTAAGGGCAAAGAGTCGGACACGACCGAGTGACTGAACACAGACACACACAAGGAAGCCTGCCCTGACCCCCAGGAGGTTTCATCCATTTCCGTCTGAAAAAACAACTGGCCTTAGGCAACGTATTTCTGACGAAGTCATTCTGCATGCTTGTGTGCATGCACGCATGCCCGTGTACACACGCTCTGCATAAATAGCGCATTCCCGATCTGTGCACAATGACATGGATGAGCAGCACATGACAGGAGGCTCAGCCCCTGAAGATCTACCAGGAAAGAACACAGCTGCGTGGCAGAGCTGCTGCTTGTAATCAGGGAAAGAACTGCCCATGTCCCGTGCCATTCAGCAGCTTCAGCCACTTAAATGACAGCCAGTTTGTTTAGCTTTGTAACACCCTCGCGCCAACCGCCCCCCGCCCCCCCCCCACCGCCCCGTTTTATGGGCCAAGAGTTAATTTCTTGTTGAGAACACTGCTAAGGACTGTCATCTCTGGTATCATTGTTAAGATGGGATATGACATGATGGCTGGCAAATCTCAACTAGAAACCATGATGAGTGAGCAAAAAAACAGGAGTTGCTTTTAATGTCTCTTTTTAACTTTGTAAGTGAGCAAAAAACTATTTTCAAAGCCCCATGGACTTTCCGGTTTTTAACAGGGCCATATTGCCGGTTTTGCAGTTGACAAGAAAATTATAACGCTTTCTTTGGCTCAGGAGAGCTGTAAGAAGCATCGCAGCACTCCTGATGGACAATGGCTCTCAACAGGATGGATGGGGAGGGAAATTAATAGGCTTCCCATTGTTACCGTGCATTTTTGCCAGGATATTTCATTAGTGTAAACACTGAACCCGTTGTCATCTTGTTTAGCCACTTGACCCTGGTGATTTTCAATTCTGTGTGGCGTGCACGAGACAGGCCCTAATTACTGGGAGCCGAATCATTGCTGACCCAGGACGAGATTAACTGCTCCTTTGCAGTCTTTATCCTGGGACATTAGCGCTGTCTGGTTATCTTGCTTCAGTTGAGAGATTCGGGACAATAGCAGTGCTGATGGTAACGGTTGGCGATTTCCCTGTTTGTTTTGCAGGTCACGGCCAGGGGGTTTGGGCCGCTGCTGCAGTTCGCCTACACCGCCAAGCTGTTACTCAGCAGAGAAAACATCCGCGAGGTCATCCGCTGCGCCGAGTTCCTGCGCATGCACAATCTGGAGGACTCCTGCTTCAGCTTCCTGCAGACCCAGCTTCTGAACAGCGAGGACGGCCTCTTCGTGTGCCGGAAGGATGCGGCGTGCCAGCGCCCGCACGAGGACCACGAGGACAGCGCCGGGGAGGAGGAGGACGAAGAGGAGGAGACCATGGACTCGGATACGGCCAAGATGGCTTGCCCTAGGGACCAGATGCTTGCAGACCCCATCAGCTTTGAGGCCACCACCATCCCAGTGGCAGAGAAGGAAGAAGTTTTGTTGCCCGAGTCCGACGTGCCCGCGGACACCAAGGAGAGCTCGGCCAAGGACGCGTTAACGCAGTACCCCAGATACAAGAAATACCAGCTTGCATGTACCAAGAATGTCTATAACGCATCATCACACAGTACCTCAGGTTTTGCAAGCACATTCAGTGAAGATCACTCTGGCACCAGCCTCAAGCCGGGGCTTGCCGTGGGGCAGATTAAAAGCGAGCCGCCCAGCGAAGAGAACGAAGAAGAGAGCATCACGCTCTGCCTGTCCGGAGACGAGCCTGACGTCAAGGACCGAGCGGGCGACGTGGAAATGGACCGGAAGCAGCCCAGCCCCGCGCCCGCGCCCGCCCCCGCGCCGCCTGCCGGGGCCGCCTGCCTGGAGCGGGCCCGGGGCGCGCCCTCCCCGTCCTGCCTGCGGTCTCTGTTCAGCGTAACAAAAAGTGTGGAGGCGTCCGGCCTGCCCGGCACCTCTCAGCAGCACTTTGCCAGGAGCTCAGCGTGCCCCTTTGACAAGGGGATCACTCAGGGTGACCTTAAAACTGACTACGCCCCCTTCCCGGGGAGTTACGGACCGCCCCACATGGGCCAGAAGGACGCGTCCGGCTTCGCCTTGGGGTCGCCCCTCAAGGGCCCTGGCCTGGAGGCGCTCTGTAAACAGGAGGGTGAGCTGGACCGGAGAAGCGTCATCTTCTCCTCCGGCGCCTGTGACCAAGCGAGCCCCGCGGTGCAGTCGTATTCTGGGGTAAGCGCTCTGGACAAAGACCTCTCGGAGCCGGTGCCAAAGGGCCTGTGGGTGGGGGCCGGCCAGTCCCACCCCAGCTCGCAGGCCTACCCCCACGGGGGGCTGATGGCGGACCACTTGCCGGGAAGGATGCGGCCCAACACTAGCTGCCCGGTGCCAATCAAGGTGTGCCCTCGGTCGCCCCCGCTGGAGGCCAGGACGAGGACTTCCAGCTCCTGCTCCTCCTATTCCTACGCAGAGGACGGGAGCGGCGGCTCGCCCTGCAGCCTCCCTCTCTGCGAGTTCTCCTCCTCGCCCTGCTCCCAGGGAGCCAGATTCCTTGCCACAGAACATCAGGAGCCAGGCCTGATGGGAGACGGGATGTACAACCAGGTCCGACCCCAGATTAAATGTGAGCAGTCTTACGGAACCAACTCCAGCGACGAATCCGGATCGTTCTCGGAAGCAGACAGTGAGTCGTGTCCCGTGCAGGACAGGGGCCAGGAGGTAGGGAACCCACATAAATTCAAGCATGTGATCCACCCGCAGTCCTTTATCTGGACTCTCCCCGCCCCCCACCACTGCCAGAGCGTTCTTGTTTGCCAAGATTAAAGCTTTACAGTTAAGGGACCGCCTCCCCCATCCTCCCCTGGTGGCTCAGTCGGTTAAGAATCTGCCTGCAATGCAGGAGACTGCCTGCAGTTCGAGAGACCTGGGTTCGAACCCTGCGTGGTGAAGATCCCCCCCTGGAGAAGGAAATGGCAACCTACTCCAGTATTCTTGCCGTGGGAAATCCCATGGACAGGCCACAGTCCATGGTGTCACAAAGAGTCAGGCACAACTGAGCGACTAAACCACCCTCCCCAACACACACAGAGGCAGGATGCTTCCAGGTGATTCAGAATTAACTAGTTTGCCCTAGAAAGCACTTGAAGTTTGATCGAGATTTCAGTCCTCAAAAAGCAGAGGCAAAAAGCTTAGTGGGAAAAAAGTCCGATGCCTGAAAGCGTGTGCAGGTACTTCAGATCCCCCCCTCCCTTCTCTGCCTGCTTTGAAAGGATGCCATACCTGTCACCCTCATCCTTGCCCCTCGCTTCTTCAGTGAGAAGAAAAATATAAAATTGCTTTCAGAATTGACTGATTGAAACTGGAGAGATTCACAGTAAGCCCATGCTTTCCCAGCATCTTTAAGTTTCCTTGCCAACAGGGACCCTGGAGTCATCCCTTGTCCATTGTGAATGCAGGTGATGGACAGCTCACCATCCATCCTGGCCCCAGTATCACTGAGGAAGAACCTCTGTCGGTTGCACCTGACCGTATCACGGGTCATTGCCCAGGTGCCCCCCAAACGGTGAGAGTCATTTTAAGGAGCAGTGGGGTTGGGTAGCAATTTTCGTCCACACTAAATGTGAAGTGCTTTCTAGGTAAAAATTCCCAAAGGCTCCATCCATATCTTCCCAGTGCTGGGAGAGGAAGCAGGTACAACGCCAGCCACATCGTGAGCGAGACTCACGTGGCCAAAGAGAGAAAAGAATGGACACCGCAGGTGCTCCCCCTTCCCTTGGAACACGAGAAGCCCCCAGAAAGAGCTGAGGGTGTCTGTGTCACGATCTGGTAGTGACTGCCAGGGACCCCACGTGAGAGGGCCACCTGTGTCTCAGAGCAAGCCCAGTGCCAAGCCCCTCCTGAGAAGTGCATCTCCGAAAAACACAGGAGGAAATGAAGCGTGACCCTCATTAGGCCAGTGCCCTTCATCCACGTCTGCGCTCCCTGGATGTTAGCCTCCAGTAAAGCAGGGACGTTAACCCAACCAGACAGCAGAAATGCCACACGGGGTGAGCTGGCTTTTCACAGAGCCACGTGCAGTTTATTCAGCCCTCTGTGAGGTTGGCAAGAAGCACATGAAGGGTTTAGATTGGGCATGTTTTGTAAACAGCTTCCAAAGCTCCCTGGACCAACTACAGACATGCCCTGTGGTCACTTGCTCGCTTTCTACCTAGCCTGGTCCCCACTGCTCCGTTACTGCCTAGCAGAAATGGAAAGAGAAATATACTGAAAGGATTTAGTTTAGCTAAGAGACAATAAAAAGGAAATTTGAATGGGAAACTGTTTGAGTACACTGTATCCCCTAGGGCTTGGAATGGAGGCTTGGGCTCAGTGTCCCAAGCCAGAGTCACATCTGCGTCCGTCACCTGAGAAGGTGGAGGTTTGGTGAGAACAGTTGAAGTTTGTCTTCTCTCTCTCTCTTCACTCACTTCTTTCTCTCTGATCACAGCTTTTAGGAGGCTTTCTTTTTTTCCCCCTGAAATTATTCATAAGCATTCCTGATTCAGAAGCCCAGTCACTGAGTCCACTGGCATAATGATTTCTCTCTCTCAGGACACGTATCTCGCGAAAAAGACAAATGTCTCTCAGTCTTTCTTTCTTTCTTTTTGTCTCTCTCTTAAGAGGAGCCCCACCATTAACTAAAAGGGGTGTGTGTTCATGACAGCTGCATATGTCCAAGGACCTGTCAGTTCAGAAAAATCTCCTTTTATCTCTCTTACATCCCCAAAGAGAACTTGAAGTCAGTCTTGAAACTGAATGCTACCAGGGGCACAGGTATCTTTCCTGTGTTGAGGCTTTATCACTTGTCTGTCGTAGAACTTTGCAGGGTTTGTGTTGTTTTGGCTTCCCTGAGTCTTAGATGTGGCATGTGGGGTCTTCATCATTGCGGTGGACGAACTTCTCTCTGGTTGGGGCGCACAGGCTCAGTTGATTTGATTCGCCAACCAGGAATTGAACCCAATTTCCCTGCATCAGAAGGTGGATTCCTAACCACTGGACCATCAGAGAAGTCCTTATAACTTTTCAGCTTTAAATGAATCAGTGAAATGGAGGAATTATTCAGCCTACACAGTAGTCATGAACAGGACTGATCTCCCCTCAAAAAATATACACTATTTTCAAAAATATTTTTATTTTCACTTTTAAAAAATGAATCTGTTCTTTACATTCCTTAACAATCTCAAAAGGTATTTTCCAAATTTCGGTGCCATTTCAGGAATCACATTTAGCCCCCTCTCAGTAGTCCATTTTAGGTAAAATTGCTATAGTAAAGTTAAGGTTTTCCCAGTTTGACCTTCTCATTCTCCTAGAAAAGTAGAAGAGATTAGGTTTTCCCAGAACTGTCTCAGGAACTGAGCATGACTGCTCCTCTTGGAGCTAATCGTTTGCTTTGGGGAGTTTCTTTGACCCCAGTGGAAGTGTGGTCTCCAGCGGTATCACTGAAGGCAAACCCTTCGCAGGGTGAATATAAATGATTCAGAAGCCAGCATCTCTTGGGCTGATTCTGCCCTGATCTGCTGTCATGCAAGGTGCCAGGTGACTTATTTTCCAAGCGGACAGAATATTCTGATTTCTGGTTACACTGTCTTTACCCTCCCATCTCATCAACGTTGACTTCTCATCCTAAGCATTCCCCAGCTTCAAGGAAAGTTGAACTAAGCATAATATTGTCCTTTATCAACAACCATCTTTTTGAAGTTCCTTTTTTAAAATAATCAAGCAGAACATACCAAGCCTGTAATGTACCAAATTTATCAGGCTTTCTCTGTGCCTACAATAATATATAAACATATTCACCTGTCTATGGGTTTGGGCTTTATTTTAATAGCATTTAGAGGATCCTGGTGGGCTACAGTCCATGAGGTTGCAAAGAGTTGGACACAACTGAGTGACTAAGCACTGCATAACACACATTTAATTACTAAGCAACTTGCTTTTTGCACACAGCTGTCTGCTGCGTACATGCCCCTAGGTCAATTGTGTAGGGTTAACACAAGCTTCTTTAATATCCTTGGTTCCTATACATCACAGCTGACTCAGTGATCACCTCTCAACAGACATTTCCATTTCCTGTATTTCCCTCTTAACAAACATTGCTGCAATAAACCTGCTTGTGAACATATTTATTTAGTGGTGGTGCTTTTATTTTTGTGAGTTAAAGTTCCATAAGTGGGTTAAAGGTTATACTCATTTGTTAAATACTACCTGTTTACTTTCTCAAAAGGTTGTAGCAATTCACACATCCTCCAGCAGAGCTGACGAGTGTGTCCATTGCCCCCTGTTCTTGCCAGTTGTAGCGGTCATCAGTCCTTTTATATTTGCCAATCTGATGGACAGGACATGATGACTTCTAATGCGGTTGATATTTTTCTTATATGTCTTCATCATTTGTATTTTCTTCCCTGGACTTGCCATTTGTCCATTTGTGTGTGGGGGGGGGGGGGGTGTTTGACTTTAATGAGTTTACAGAATCCTTAATTTAAGACTATTAATCCTTTCTTATACATGTTGCCTATATCCTCTCCTAGTCTGTTTTTTTAAACTAAATTTTTGGTCTTTATCATAAAATAAAAATTGTTCATATACATGGAGATTTGCAGGAGACTCAGGTTTGATTCCTGGGTAGAAAGATCCCCTGGAGAAGGAATTGGCAGCCCACTCCAGTGTTCTTGCCTTGAAAGCCCCATGGACGGAGGAGCCTGGTGGGCTCAGTCCACGGGGTCTCAGAGTCAGGCACGCCTGAGGAATTGAGCACAAGCACAAATCTCGAAAAATAATTACAGATTTTAGGTTTAATAATTGTCAAGTCATTTCAGAACCATGACCTTTATCATTAAGTTTCTTGAATTCTTTGTGTTATTTTTTAAAATTTTTATTTCTCCTAGTCTATTTCTATAGTATATTTTTCCATTTAAAAAAAATTTAAGTTTTATGTAATCAAGTGATTAATATGTTTCTTCATGCCTTCATACCTAAAAAGTCAACATGGGAATTTTTTTTCTCACTTCCAATTATGAAAAAATGAATAGATCATATAAAGTGAAAAAAGTAACAGTGTAGGTAACATGGTCCTAGTTTACTTTATAAATAAACACATTATAAACAATAAAAGCAGTATAGATAATAAAATGAAATGGGAGGCAAACTTGGAGAGAGGGAATATAGAGAAAGATTTATTTCTGTTAATTCCTATAATGTTTGATTTCTGTGCACGTATATCACACAGGTTTTTTTTAAATTAAAATACAATTGATGTACCATAAAATTCACTCTGTTAATGTGCACAATTCAGTGATTTTTAATGATTCATAAAGTTGTATGACCATTACAGTGTCTAATCCCAGAATATTTTCATCACCTCAAAAAAAGAAATACAATATCCAGTAGCAATCACTTCTCATTCCCCTCTTCCCTTACCCCAAGAAATTACTAATATACCTTTGTCTCCAGTAGATTTGCCTATTCCAGACATTTCTTTTCAGTAAAATCTAGCCATGTGGGCTTTTGTGTCTGGCTTCATCCCTTAGCATGTTTCCTGAGTTCCTTCTTGCTATCACTGTATCCACCTGGCATGTTATCATTTATTTGTTCTTCACTCCTTTTTATTGCTGAATAATATTCCACTGTGTAGATACACTAATTTTGTTGATCCATTCATTGGTTGAGGGATGCTGGGTTATTTCCATTTTGAGGCTATTACTGATTATGCCACGAAGAGTATTTGTGTTCAGGTTTTTTGTAGACATATATTTTCAATTCTCCTCGTTATATACCTAGGAGTGAAATTGCTAAATCATATGATAACTCTAAGTTTAGCCTTTTGAGGAAATACTGGGCTGTTTTCCAAGGTAACTGAGCCATATTATATTCCCACCAGCCTTGTATGAGGAATCCAGTTTCTCTGCACCCTCATCAACATTTGTTACTGTCCTTTTTTTATATAGTCGTTCTAGTGGTATGGTACCTCATTGTGGTTTATAGGTTTGCTTTTAGAATTTGAAAATTATTGAAAAGTCACAAGCATGTGCCAAGTAGTAAGAGTCTTAGTGAATAGTTTTGCACCACAAGCATTAACTGTAGATTTTAATAAAGAAGCAGCAGGAAGACAGTTTATTTGCACAGTCAAAGGCATTAATTAGTTGGATTTGTTTTATTAACACCTTTCATACCAAGAGTGGTAAAAGCATATGAGGGTGCTGTGTGTACGTGTATGCTTGTGGATGTGTGAGGGCAGGCAGGAGTAAGGTCCAGAACAAACCCTGAAATGTTATAGAAAAGCCATGTCTGACTCTTAACTCTTCCACCCAGATGTTGACTTCCAGACATATGTTGGATATAAAAATTTTACAGTTGTTTTTGTGGCTTGTTGAATCAGGAATCTTTTTAAAAGTAACTATAGTTGGTCTGCTTAATAAAAAGAAAACCATTCTGGGCAGTGTGGATGTCAGCCACATTTCTAATGAAAACAATGTTTTCATGTTGTCTAGAAAGACTCTTAGCATCTGGAACTCCAAAGCATACCCTATGACCCAAAGGAGAAGCTATGTGACAAAGAAAGATGGTGGACGAACTGAAACACTAATGCTACTACTAATGGCAACTACTCCTGCCAATATTAGTAACCCTTCACAATTATCAGGCAGTTCAGACTTTTCAAAGCACTTTCTCCATCTGTTAGCCAATTTTTTTCTTCATGGCAACCCTGTAGGCTAAGTAGGGCAGATGTTGAATCCCTCTGACTCCCAGATCCTCAGAGAACTTCAGGACCGAGAAGGAAAAGACTTGCCTGGGATCACACGGCTCAGGAATTGTAGCATCACAACTAAATTCTAGATGTCCTGTGTTTGTTCCAGAAACTGGACCGCAAGATCAGAGGTTAGGAGGACAGTTGTGTGAGAAGCTTGTCTCTGGCAGAGGAGGTTTTGTCTTTGGCATCTGCCCGGCTCAAAGCTGGCTGTCCCCAGTCAAAGAAGACTGGAATCGTCAGCCCACAGGGCATCTTGCTTCATCCCCAGACAGCTCACAGGGATCTGAGGGATTTGCGAGAGCATTAGCGTTAGGGACTTTCCCGGAGGTTCAGTGGTTAAGACTCTGAGCTTCCATGCAGGGGGTTGTGGGTTTGACCCCTGGTCAGAGAACTATGTCTTACATGCCCCGCGGCATAGCTAGAAAGTTTTTTTTTTTTTTAAAGAGCATAAATGTTACAAGTTTTGGAGAAGATCCTCAGGGTATTGCTAAAAGGATCCAATTCCTGCAGCTTCTGCCCAGCATCTAATATTGAAACCAAGAAAGGAGATAGGATTGAAGCTTGACCCCAGTGGCTGGTGCTTCTAGTTGGGATCTCTAGACGAAAGAGGTGCTTCTTTTCGCCTTTTTCTGCAACATTTGCGTCTCTGTCCTGCCTCTCCAGTAGCCCCCGTGCAGCACACCAGAGTCATCAAGAAAGTGAGATGTGTATTGAGAGGCGCGAGCTCATCACCAGCCTGTAACAAGCGTGCAGAGGCGGCAAAGGTCACGGGGAGGCCCAGGAGAGTCGGGGTTTGGGAGTGGGAATTCTTTTCTCTTCTTTGGCCTCGTAACTGAATTTGCTGCTGGAGGTTATACTTCTCATCCAGTTCTTAAATGATATTTTTGTTTCACTGGAAGAGAAGGGATGTGGTTTGGGCACTAGAACCCAGGGTAGGTGTTGGCAGGAGAGATAAAGGGAACAGTTGATTTCTGTCTGGTGAGAAAGAAGCGCCTGCCCCTGGGGTCTAGCCGGCGGCATCCCATGGTCAGGCCCCGGAGGAGGAATAGTTAAGCTTCATTCACTGTCCAAATGTCACAGCCTCTTCCCACTTTTTGTCAGCCCTTGGGGCCAGAGGTTACCTGCACTGCAGGGGGCCACTCATTTCACCTTTGGCTCCAGAGCTGGAGCCCCCGGGAGTGAAATCCCCGCCTCTGGTTATTACTGACCCAGCCCAGAGTGGGTCCCGGGTGAAAACATCCTCCACCGTGGTCCTTACAGGATGAGACAAGCCGAGATGCTTCTGACAGTCAGAGTGAGTCTCCACTGAGAACCCAAGCTGGGGCACCACCTGTCCGAAGAGACCACGGGCCCCCCAGACCCCCTGGGCCCCCACCCTTCTAAAGAGCCTGGTCCGCTTTCTGCCTCTGTGCTGAGCCTCATGCGTGACTGACCACTGAATGTGGCTGCAGGCTGGCCGCTTAACAGGTGGTGCTGCTGGTTCACTGGACTTTGCATTCCGTCCCCTCACTGTTCATGAGGGTCCAGGGTATGAAAACTAAGTCACCTCCAAAGTGAAATCCTGGAGGAATCAGTGGGTGGAGGGACAGTAAATAAGATGTGAAGTCCTGCTGGGTCTATTTGGGTTGGAAAAGTTTGCTGGGAGAAAGGCAGGAGGGCCTCGGCCCTCTCGGTGTCCAAGGCCAAGTCACTTTCGCTGACTTTTGAGCCCATCTGGGGAATAGGTGGGTGCCTGCCAGCCTGGGAAAGGAACATTTCCCCAGCCCCTCAGTGGGTCTGTGGCTGACATGTATCTCCAGGGAAGACGCCGTCAGTTTGGAACTTCCTACCCTGAAATTAGCGAATAGCTGTGGTGAGGTTCCTGCCTCGCCTTTCCAAGAACAACGTCAGGGGCTTCCCTTTGGTAGTTGGGGTGAGCCCTCCCTTTCTCTAGGGGTCTCAGCACTCTTCAGAAAGAGACCAGAGTGGTTGGGCCTGGGGGGATTTTTTTCACATGGAAGAAAGTCTACAGTGGACAATTTTCCTTTGACCTCTTTGTAAAGCAGCTTGCGTTGCAATAGCTCCGCTGAAAAGTTACATGGCCTTTCGCTTCAAGGACTTTGAAACCAGCATTGTTGATTTTTCCTCTTTACTGTCAAGCTCGGTGCTATTACCATAGTGGTTTTTTTCATATTGGCTGTCTGGAGAGTGTTAAATACAGTAACCCTTGGTTTAGAAGGCCTTGAGACTTTCCTGTGGCCTGAGCCACAGGTATATATTCTGTCTGAAAATAAGCAAGCACTGTCTGGAGCATCAGCTGAATTGCTTTGTTGTCAGCAGAGGGGGAGACGCCGTGAGGCCCAATGTCACCCCCGCTGTGAACGCACGCCTGCTGCCTGGTGTGGGGGACATCCGTGTGGCCGACAGACAGGCCTCTGTGCTGCGTAGGTGCTGTCCAGGATCTGAGTCTGTTTGTTATCCAAGCATAGAAAAGGGAAATCAAACATTCTTTCATATCATTCTAAGCCCTGTGCAAACACAGCCCGTGGACAAAGCCCTTTGCCGGCCCATGACAAGGAGCTGTTTGTGCTGACCGCCCGTCGTTAGCAGCCGGAGCAGGGCTGAGCCGATGGTGCTTCATGGGCACTGTGGTGATTTCTGCCCTCCTGAGCTGGCATCGGACAGATGTCATGGGGCAGAGGTCGCCCTATGGAAGTTCAGTCAGAGCACGCATTGGGAGCCTTCAGCAAATGCCACGTCTCACAGGCTCAGAGCTAGGAAGTAACCTGACTGAGCCATCACACCCAGCCACAGGAAGGCAAATGATCATTTAGTAGGATTGCCTTTGTGCCAGGGGATTAAGTAACCACAAATGTCCAGACTCACTCAGGGTCTGCCTGCCTCTGATGCAGCCAAAGCAAAAGCCTGAGCTCAGGATTAAGGATCTTCCTCTCACTCCCCTGAACGACCCAGACATGACCCCGTAGGTTCTGAATACTAAGGGCCACTTCTTCACCAAAAGGATTTTGATCCATTAAACCCAGAACGGCCTGTCTCTTCCTCTGGTTATCCAAGTTCACTCGAGTCGACTTGTTCCGTCGGCTAACGCTCCGCCGTCCGGTACCGGAGGCACGCGCCGCACGTGGCTGCTGAGCCCTGGAAATGAGGCTGGTCTGAATGGGAGGCACACCCAAGTGTAAAACACGCTTCGGGTTTTGAAAACGTGGTATCCCCCCAGAAGTGAAATACCTATTAATTTCATGCTGATTCCTGTTGATAATATTGCAGCTACATTGGTCCTGTTCAATATGTTATTAAAATCAGCGTCACCTGTTTCTTTTCACTTCCTTTAACGTGGCTCCGAGAAGGCGTAAGAAGCCCTCTGGCAGCTGGCGTTGTTTGCATTGGACAGCGCTGGGCCGGTGCCTGAGCGACGTTTGGGTTTGTAGCGCCATCTGCTGGTATAGCCAAAGCAGACGCTCGCGTTAAGCAGGCGCTCAGCCCCTGAGCTGGGAGACACCGTGTCTTGGCCAAGCAACACTCAACCTTCCGCTTCCAGAAGCTTCTGGACGGGACCAGAGCTGACTCCTGAAGTCTCTGCCTCATAGGGAGTCCTGAAGGGCGCAGTGGCAGACTGCTGGAAGGTGCAGGTCTGTGTTCTCTGTCTCGTGGGTGCTGAGGAAGCTCAAGAACGTTGGTTCCTTTTCTAAGAAATACTTCAAACCGCCACAGGGTTGTAAAGAAGCCTTTAGCAGAATATAAGGACACAGATCCATCTCTGAAATGACTAGTGTTCTTTCTTTGGAGGATGCTCACCCTTTCCCTTGATTTGCAAGAATTTGAAAGTGAGACTCTTGCTGCAAACAGTATCTGCATCGGTGGTTTGTTGCTGTGTAACAGATCATCCCAGGGCTCCCCAGGTGGCGCTGGTGGGAAAGGACCTGCCTGCCACTGCAGGAGACGTAAGAGAGGTAGGCTCGATCCCCGCGTGGGGAAGAACCCCTGGAGGAGAGCATGGCGACCCTCTCCGGTGTTCTGCCGGGAGAATCCCGTGGACAGAGAAGCCTGGTGGTCTGTGCTCCATAGGGTCGAAGAGTCGGACACAGCTGAAGCGACTTAGCACGCACCCATGCAACGAATCACCCCAAAACTTTGTAGCTTCAAACAATCATTTAACATCTCTCGTTGCTTCTGTGGGTCTGGAATTCAGAAGTGGCTGATCTGAGCACGCCTGGCTCAGAATGTCTCATGGGGTTTAAGTCAGATGTTGGCAGGAGGCAACCTCTGGAGGTTTGCCTGGGCCTGAAGGATCCTCATCCAAGGTGGCTCATTCATGGGACTGATGAGGTGACGCTGGTTGTTGGCTGGAGAACTTGGTTCTTCTCCACCTGGGCCTCTCCACAAGCTGTCCTGAAGAGAGCACAATCTTAGATAGCGGTCCCCAACCTTTTTGGCACTAGGGACGAATTTTGTGGAAGACAATCTTTCCACAGACTGATTGTGAGGAAGATGGTTTCTGGATGATTCAAGCTCATTGCATTTATTGTGCCATCTATTTCTAATCAAATGCTGCCGCTGATCTGTCAGGAGGTACTGGTCCACAGCCTGGAGGCTGGCCCTGATCTAAGAGGCCTAAGAAGATACTGTGCAGCTTTTATGATGTCACCTCAGAAGTTGCATGGATTACTCCCACTTCATTGTATTGGTCAAAAGGCAGGAACATGCATCCCACCTTTTGACAGAGGAAGGTCAGCATCACATTGTAAAAGAAAATGTGAGAGAGTGGGCCATTTTATTTTCCCTAAATCTATAGTGCCTCATGGGTATATCATAGCACTGTGCAACTAAAAAGCATGTCCCATTTTGCAGATGAGGAAACTGAGGCTCAGAAAAGTATGGTCACCAGCCTGAGGTCTCACGTCTGGCAGGAAGGAACAAAAGCCAGTTCTAACTCCTCGATCACAATGATGTAGCCTTGCCAGGTTCTCTCCCCATGTCTGTCTCCCTTACGCTGCTGTAACTGCAAATCACACCGACTGTTTCATCTTTCCAGCATCCCCAAGGTGTACAGGCTCTCTTAATTCAAGTGTTTTAGATGATTCTTCAGATGATGTCTGTCTGTAAATTGTTACTTCACTGAGTTGAGGCTCAATGGGAGTGGGTTTCCACTAATTGTAGAGCCCTGCTTACAAAAATGCTGTGTCCATGACAGTGTATACATTTTCCATTGTTTCCATGCTGTTTGCTTCTGAGATCTCAGGAATGATAACCACACCATAATCTGTGTGTGCTCACATTCTGTTTGACCGTCTCTTCCGTCTTGTTTATATTTGAAACAGGAAAGAATCATCACTGCTTGCTTCAGTCATCTTCATAGTACTTGGTCATCATTAAAAAGGAGATTTTACCGTTTTCTGATGTTCTACTCGCCAGCATGAAAACGATAAAATCCAGCTGCCATAATCATGTTCTGTTATTCTTGGTTGCAGGTCAAACTTCCATTTCCTGTCGATCAAATCACCGACCTTCCGAGGAATGACTTCCAGATGATGATCAAGATGCACAAGCTGACGTCGGAGCAGTTAGAGTTCATTCACGATGTCCGCCGGCGCAGCAAGAACCGCATCGCCGCCCAGCGCTGCCGCAAGAGGAAGCTGGACTGTATTCAGAACTTGGAATGTGAAATCCGCAAGCTGGTGAGTCGGCCCGCCCTTTGCTGTCAGCAACCTGGAATGATCAAGACTGATGCGGAGTTTCAGTAGCAGAGGCCAGACAGGCAGAGAGACGGGCCACCATTCAGGGACATTCGCATTGATTTTTAAAGGCGTTCTTAACAAGAAATAATAGCTTTACATCTGTAATATATGTGTGGCTGTGTGATTGTGTGTCCGTGTTTTATATCTTAGCCATTTGTATGGATCACAGGGGCAGTCGTCCCTGGGCGTCCTCAAACCACCAACCTTCCCTGGTGGCTCAGCTGGTAAAGAATCTTCCTGCAATGCGTTCGAGCCCTGTGTTGGGAACATCACCTGCAGAAGGGAAAGGCTACCCACTCCAGTATTCTGGCCTGGAGAATGCCATGGGCTGTGTACTCCATGGGGTCACAAAGAGTCGGACAAGACTGAGGACTTTTACTTTCACTTTCACATTCCCATAGAGGTGCTTTTTTTTTGAAGTCTAATTGATTTATAACGAGTTTCTTTGTACAGCAAAGTGACTCCGTTATATATATTTAGTTTTTCGTATTCTTTTCCATTATGGTTTGTCATAGGATATTGAATGTAGTTCTCTGTGCTATATACTAGGACCTCGTTGTTCATCCATCCTATGTATGATACTTTGCCTCTGCTAATCTGAAACTCCCATTCCTTCTCTCCCGTAGAGATAATTCTTCTTATTTTCCATTCAGCGTGAGCCGAGAGCTAACATTTAGTGCTGTGTATGTGGACCAGGTATTTTTCTGGTCTCTTTCTGTAGCTGATCACGTGTAATCCTCACATCAGCCCTATGATTTAAGTACTACTTTATCTCCATTCACAGAGGAGGAAACCAGAGTGCAGAGAGCTTTGGTAACTCCCCACTTTGTGATGGAGCTTGAATGCAAGTCTGGTTGTCTGATCCCAAATCTTGTCATTGCCCTGCTTTCTCCTGCCTCCCACGGAGGGGTAGGTTGGGGCAGGACGCCAGCCTGCCACCAGGGGCGGCTCAGCCACCTGATCTCCTGAAGCCCTTCTCAGCCCTGGGGTCCTGAAGTCTGCACCTTCTGCCTCAAAGTGGTCATCACCTCTTCCCATGCCCGGGAGTCTTTTGTCTCTGGGACTCATCTCTGATCTTTCAAGCCTCCGCCTCACTCAGAAGTCTGCATTCCCTTCTGAATCAGCAACCTTAAGCTACAGGAAGTAAATCCAGGTGGCCTCTGGCTCCTGACTGTACACTTGAAGGCAGTCGGTACAGCCTCATTCAGCGCATCCTTCCTGCTGGCCCAGTCCTAGAAAGGCATCCCAGGAGCCGTGTCTGCGGCGGCCTGAAGCAGAGGGAGGCCGCGCACTGTGGTCGGGACCTGAGTGTGGGTCCTCAGGCTACACCTGACGGTCCTTTGCCTCCTGGTGGGCCAGGGTCCTGACGAGAACCTCAGAGCAAGATGGGACATGTGAGAGTGTAGGCTCAGCTCAGGTCAGTCGCTCAGTCGTGGCCGACTCTCTGTGACCCCGTGGACGGCAGCACGCCAGGCCTCTGTCCATCACCAACTCCCGGAGTTTACGCAAACTCATGTCCATCGAGTCGGTGATGCCATCCAGCCACCTCATCCTCTGTCATCCCCTTCTCCTCCCGCCCTCAATCTTTCCCAGCATCAGAGTCTTTTCCAATGAGTTAGTTCTTTGCATCAGGTGGTCAAAGTACTGGAGTTTCAGCTTTAGCATCAGTCCTTCCAGTGAACACCCAGGACTGATTTCCTTTAGGATGGACTAATTGGATCTCCTTGCAGTCCAAGGGGCTCTCAAGAGTCTTCTCCAACACCACAGTTCAAAAACATCAATTCTTCGGCACTCAGCTTTTTTTATAGTCCAACTCTCATATCCATACATGACCTTGGAAAAAAAATAGCTTTGACTAGACGGACCTTTGTTGACAAAGTGATGTCTCTGCTTTTTAATATGCTGTCTAGGAAAAAAAAAAATATGCTGTCTAGGTTGGTCATAACTTTTCTTCCAAAGAGTAAGCATCTTTTAATTTCATGGCTGCAGTCACCATCTACAGTGACTTTGGAGCCCCAGAAAATAAAGTCTGTCACTGTTTCCATTGTTTCCCTATCTATTTGCCATGAACTGATGGGACCAAATGCCATGATCTTAACTTTCTGAATGTGAGTTTTAAGCTAACTTTTTCACTCTTCTCTTTCACTTTCATCAAGAGGCTCTTTAGTTCTTCTTTGCTTTCTGGCATAAGGGTGGTGTCATCTGCATATCTGAGGTTATTGATATTTCTCCTGGCAGTCTTGATTCCAGCTTGTGCTTCATCTAGTCCAATGTTTCTCATGATGTACTCTGCATATAAGTTAAATAAGCAGGGTAACAGTATACAGCCTTGACGTACTCCTTTCCCAATTTGGAACCAGTCTGTTGTTCCATGTCCAGTTCTAACTGTTGCTTCCTGACCTGCATACAGATTTAGATTTCTCAGGAGGCAGGTCAGTTGGTCTGGTATTCCCATCTCTTGAAGAATTTTCCACAGTTTGTTGTGATCCACACAGTCAAAGGCTTTGGCATAGACAATAAAGCAGAAGTAGATGTTTTCCTGGAATTCTCTTGCTTTTTTGGTGATCCAGCAGATGTTGGCAATTTGATCTCTGGTTCCTCTGCCTTTTCTAAATCCAGCTTGAACATCTGGAAGTTCACGGTTCATGTACTGTTGAAGCCTGGCTTGGAGAACTTTGAGCATTACTTTGCTAGCATGTGAGATGAGTGCAATTGTGCGGTAGTTTTAGCATTCTTTGGCATTGCCTTTCTTTGGGATTGGAATGAAAACTGACCTTTTCCGGTCCTGTGGCCATTGCTCAGTTTTACAAATTTGCTGGCATCTTGAGTGCAGCACTTTCACAGCATTATCTTTGAGGATCTTAAATAGCTCAACTGGAATTCCATCACCTCCACTAGCTTTGTGCGTAGTGATGCTTCCTAAGGCCCACTTGAGAAACTTTGAATAAATGTTACTTGTTGTCTGGACTTGTGGAGACAGTGGGAGAAGGAGAGGGTGGGATATGGACCAAGAGAGTAGCACTTACATATACACACGACCATGTGTAAAACAGACAGCTGGTGGGAGGCTGCTGAATGGCGCAAGGAGCTCAGCTCAGGGGCCTGTGACGACCTACAGGGGTAAGATGGGAGTGGGGGGCGGGATGAGGCTCAGAAGGGATAGGATATATGTATACGTGTAGCTGATTCACGTTGCTATGCAGCAGAAACTAACGCAGGATTGTAAAGCAATTAAAAACTAAAGAAAAAGTTTTTTAATGTTACCTGTTCTCAAGATAGTCCTGGACGTCATGTTTTGTTTTCTTTTTAATCTAATTAACACCCACCAAGCAGGAAAGATTTACGCATGTTCAGTAGCTGCCATCATCTACATGATAAAGGCCAGGTTCCTCAACAAGATGCGCTGTGCTGTCTGTGACTCAATCTTCCCCTCTAGCGTCACCTTCCACTCCCTCCCTGGAACTGGACCCCCAGTAAAATCAAACTGGGTGCATTTCCCCCAGCCCCAGCTCCCGCTGTTTCCACCTCTGTGTTCCTGCGTCTGCTGAGTCTCCTCCACCTGGGACAGTCCTGGACTGTGTTTTTATGTGTCTTTTGTTCCTTAAGAGTCAGGTTGCTGTCTCCTTCTAGAAGCCCCTTTGCTGAGTCTCTGGTGAGGCTGAGTCTCTGTCCTCAGAGCCCTTTCTGATGTCTGACTTCGTATTTACCACATTAGTCTTGGTTATCTGTGTATCTGTCTGTCTCCTCAATCCCAGCCCTAGACTGTAGATTCCTCATGACCAGGACAGTCTTGATGATCTCTGAGTCTCCAGTGCAAGCCCCTGAAGCCTTTCAGGAAATGTCTGTTGCCCTCAAATGTATTGGACATTGTGACTGAGTCCTGGACTTGAAAATTCCTTCTTTTTTCAAATTTTTCTCTAATGTTCTAACAACAACAACGACGAGGTTTCCCAGGCGGTGTTAGTGGTAAAGAACCCTCCTGCCAACGCAGGAAATGTCAGAAATGCAGATTTGATTCCTGGGCCGCAAAGATCCCCTGGAGGAGGGCATGGCAACCCACTCCAGTATTCTTGCCTGGAGAATCCCATGGGCAGAGGAGCCTGGAGGGCTACAGTCCATGGGGTCGCAAAGAGTGGGACACAACTGAGCACACACATGTGACAACAGCAACAAAAATGTTTAATTTAAGCCGACATCAGGAAGCCAGACACCGCTGCTGGTGAGTGTGGGTCTTCTGGAAGCCTGCTTGGCTTAGTTGGGTACTCAGGCGAGGCTGGGCATATGCCTGTGGTAATGCTGGCCCTGCGCTCTTTTCCAGACACAGGAGTAAATCTAATCACCCATGTTTGAGAAATGCCTGACTTTTTGTAACTAGCTCTCTTCTCTGTGTACCTGTGTAGTACGGGACAAATTGAAAACGGCTAAGCCACACACCTGGCAGAAACTTAAAGCTCTGTGCTGACATTGCTCAGCTGAAACCGGAGGGCATCTCCTAGTTCTCCCCTGGCCTTTTTGGAAACCCCTTAAATAATGAGCTACCTTCCCCGCGGAATGTGAGCGTCACATGCTCACCCACAGTACACCTGTGGCTTAAAGCATCCTGCTCTTAACCGAGGCCTGGATTTATACGGCCTTTCCTGCAGAGAGCCAGAACACTGCCAATTGCAGCATTTTCTCCTTTCTAGAAAGTGGCCCAGGACACGTTGCAGGTTGGTGGGCCTGGAGGGGTAGGTGACTTGGCCAAGAAGATGCGGCAGAATTGAGACTGAGTTCCTCCCCGGAGGTGGTGTTGCCTCTCAGTTTGCTGAGTTGCGGGTCCAGGGAAGGAGGTCCAAGTTGCACAGCGACTGGTGTAAGATGTCCTTTCCTCGGGAGCCCTCCGGATGGGTTTTATTCCGTCCCTCCGCTTCCGCCAGCCCCCTGGGGGGCGGTGTCCACAGGCTGGTCCCACCCACTCACTCCCACTGGTCTCCCGCGGCGCTCACTCTGCTTTTGCAAACTTGCAAAATGTATTTCTGTCTCAAGTTGCACTTGTACATCTGTTTATTTTTCATCTCTAAAGCATGTTTTCTTGATAAATTTATAAATATTTTAGCAGGTGCCCTTTCCCCGTGTAAATCTCTATCTCCAACACACATGCCCACACTGCCTGCCAGATTGCATTCGTGTTTCAGCACGTGCAGCTCCCGGGTAGGAGACCCTGTGGCCGTGTGTTTGCCTCGCTCTCTCTTGCTGAATCTCTGCCTCTCTCTGCCCTCTTCCCTCTTCTCTCTCTCCTTCCCATCCTCTCTCATCCACTCCTCAGCCCTCTGCATACCCTTGCAAAGGGTCAGGACTCACTTCACACCCCTTCAAATGTCCAGTTTCTCCGTCCATTTCACAGCTGTGCGTCTCAGGGAGATTCCTTACGTTCTGTCCTTACACAGATAGTTATGACCACATTCACCTCTTATAGGGTGATGAGTTTTAGTAACACCGGAGTCTATATGGCATTTTCTCCAAGGAGAACATCTCAGAACCCTGGGCTAGTACACTAAGCCTGTCTTAGCACCTGTGTGAGCACTTTCCACGCCCAGAGAGACTGGGTACTTGAGACTCACTCCACAGTCCTCAGCCGTCCTCAGAGGACCCACTGTGTTCAGTCCGTCGGCTGCAAAGGCCAAGAGCATGCTGATGTCGGATGAACCATAGGAAACTGCAGCGGCTGAATTTTTTTTTTTTTTTTGCCATCTTCATGGTGTTTTTTTTTTTTTAATGGACTTGCTTTTCTAGAGAAGTTTTAGGTTCACAGAAAAATTGAAAGGAAAATAAGAGTTCCCACCTGCCCCTTCCTTCTGCTCACTCACCGTCTTCTCAGGGTGGTGTGCTTATTACAGGGGGTGAGTCTGTGTTGATCAATTGTAATCACTCAGAGTCCATGATTTACCGTAGGGCTCACTCTTGGTGTTGTGTGTTCTGTGGGTTTGGACAAATGTGTAATGACATGTATTCGCTGTGACAGTCGCGTCGAGTAGTTGTGTGCCCTAAAATCCTCTGTGTTTCAGTTATTCTTACCTCCCTCCCCAACCCCAGCCGCTGGCAGACACTGATCTTTTTGTGTCTCTGTAGTTTTGCCTTTTTACAGAATGTCTTATAGTTGGAACTGGTCAGTTATTTTTGACCTTCAGAAATCAAACCCTAATATATCTGGGGGAGATTTTCAACTATAAGGTTGGGAACTGAGAGTTTTCCAGTTGATTCTCTTCAGACCCCAAATACCAGGCAACTGGAATCTTGATTGTCTCTGGTTTTCTGGTGGGTGGAGACTTTGCTGGTCGCTTGGCCAGGGGCTTCCCTAGTGCACAGCTGATAAAGAATCTGCCTGCAGTGAGGGAGACCTGGGTTCAGTCCCTGGGTTGGGAAGATCCCCTGCAGAAGGGAAAGGCTACCCACTCCAGTGCTCTGGCCTGGAGAATTCCATGGACTATATATATATAGCCCACGGGGTCACAAAGAGACGGATGAGACTGAGCAACTTTCACTTTCACTTTTTTGGCCAGGCCTCAGAGAAGGATGAAGAGCTGCCGCAGGGAAGGTGTCAGGGACGCTGGCACATCTCTGTGGGCTGCTCAGAGGGGAGACGCCGAAAATATGGGTCCTGGCTCCCTGGATAGGGAGCTTCTAAGTTTCTAGATTCTGACCTAGTCATTCATGAGTGCATGCATGCCAAGGTGCTTCAGTCATGTCCAGCTCTTTGCAGCCCCGTGGATTGTAGCCCACCAGGCTCCTCTGTCCATGGGATTGTCCAGGCGAGAATGCTCGAGTGGGCTGCAGTGGCCTCCTCCAGGGGATCTTCCTGACACAGGGCTCGAACCCACGTCTCCTGGGGCTCCTGCATTGCAGGCAGCTTCCCTACCGCTGGGGCACTGGGGAAGCCCCAGTCCTTCTTGAGTCACACTCTAATGTAGGAGGCGAAAAACTGAAGCAGGACCCCCCCACAGAACGCAGGGTCTGCGCTGCTCCCGTTCAAGCTGGATCAGGTCTCCTCTTTTCGCTGTCTCCTCCAGGTGTGTGAGAAAGAGAAGCTGCTGTCCGAGAGGAATCAGCTGAAAGCGTGCATGGGAGAACTGCTGGACAACTTCTCGTGCCTCTCCCAGGAAGTCTGCCGAGACATCCAGAGCCCCGAGCAGATCCAGGCCCTGCATCGGTACTGCCCCGTCCTCAGACCCGTGGGTCTTCCCACAGCCCCCAGTATCAACCCCGCGCCCCTGGGCGTGGAGCAGTGCGCGGCGGGGGAGAGCGCGCCCTGCTGCTTGGAGCAGGGGGCGGCGGCCCCCGGCCCCCCCTGGGCCCCCAGCAACGCCTCGGAGAACTGTACTTCTGCTCGGAGGCTGGAGGGCACCGACCCAGGGGCCTTCTCTGAGCGAGGGCCTCCCCTGGAACCCAGGAGCCAAACGGTGACCGTGGACTTCTGCCAGGAGATGACTGATAAGTGTACAACGGATGAACAACCCAGGAAAGATTACCCCCAGTGACGGCCTGCCTGCGAGTTCTCAGCCCCGTCCCACACAGCTGTCCTTGGGTCAGCCTGCAGTGCTGTTCGTCTGTCGTCTGGAAGAACCGAGAAGGAATCTGGTGCACACTACAGCGGTCTTAGCAGCAATACTGTTTCTTAGTATTCTCTCCTCCCTTCGAGCAGGAGCGACATATAGTTACCCTCACAATGGTGCTACCCCTTGTTCAGGCAAGGGGAGACGACAGTGGCAAAGCTGTCTGTCTGTGGGTTCATTTCAGTCTTTACAGGGATGGACTAACACCTCTAGGACCCAACCGCGGATTTCTTTTCTCCGTGGCCCAAGTCACAAAGCCTATCTCAGGAATTTCTTCTGAATGTTCAACTTTTTTCATGGAAGACAGCTTCTATACACATCAAAGTTTTATAGCTAGACTGTACATAGTATATATATAATATATATGAAATATATTATCTCTCTCCATATGCAAAAGTCCTGCATGCCTCAGTTTTCTCCTCCTGAAACTGGAAACTTGGTTTCTCGTTTATAAACAGGTTCCAACATTCCTCTTTTGTCTCTGATGCTAGAACCGGTTCGTAACTGTTAACCTGCTCATTTTTCTTGCTTCACAGTTCAAGTTGTGCTTATTTATGGACAGAATTCAGTGTTAGAAGCTTTCTTTGACATTTTATTTCAGACCTTTTATTTCTTGTTGGTTTGGTTTGATTTGGGCACTCTCAGATGGTGCCAGTTGAGTATCATGGTTTTTTGGTTTTTTTTTTGCGGATACTGTATAGTCAAGGTCAACTTTGCCACTTGCACTGAGTTTTGGGTCAAACGTATTTTCTTAAATGAAGTTGTCACTTCAGTATAACTCAAGTAAACTGTATATTCTTTGCTCTTCAAAAAGTAAAACAGCTAATTAAAAAAAAAAAAGCACTCAGGTGATAATTATGTAGGAAAAACAATCTTGCCAAATAATGAATTCATCCTAGGATGTAGACAATAATCTGCTTGAATATTTTTATATTTCACCTCCTCCCCACCTTTTCCTAAGCAAAGTTAAAATGCAGAGAGTTCAGAGTTGATGTTCAGATTTCTAAGTGGGGAAAGAGTTTGGACATCTCACTGGAAAGTGCATTGAAACAGCGGGAATCGTGATGTTGTACCGGAACTCAGCAGGCTTTGGCTCCTAGATACCAAGTTAGAACTGGTTTCTCAGTCCGGGAGTAAGTCCCATTCATTTCAGCACTGCCCCAGACCTCTGCCTGCTCTGGATGTATAGAACAGTAGGAACTTCTTTGAAGGACTTAGCTGCTTGGCCACCCAGCCCAGGACCTGCCTCCCCTGGGACTCACCTGAGGGGCTTTGCATCACTGCCCTGGGGGTCCCACCTTTTTGTGGCTGTCCTGGGGTTGATGTGGCGGGCCCCGCCCGAGTAGGAGAGAGCAGGGCAGTTGTAGCCTGAAGTCTGTTCCTGGCGCAGACAAAAGCATTTCTTTCTCCCTTGTTTCTCCAAATGCTTTAAGTTGCATCCTGAGGTTTTCCCACCAATTCTCTTGGTCTGAAGGCAGATTTCATTCTGAGGCTTTGGATACAATGCGTCCAGGAGCCCTCCCTGCCCCTTAGCCCCACCACGCACCTCCCTACTCTCTCCTGATGATGATTTCCTTCTTTTGCTGCAAAACTGGTTGGCTTGCAACCCACAGAGAGCGGCTTCCCTTGGCTCAGGGGGCGTGTGGGCCCCTGGCTGCGTTTACAGGAAGGGGTGCAGACCCCTCGAAGCCTGTGCTGGGGGAGAGGTCAGCCCCCCGCTCCTGTGGGTCCTCCAGCTCGGCTGCGGGGAGGAGTCCCGAACAGTTTAATGTGGGGATGGGGTGGTGGGCTGTGGGGACTAGACGGTTGATTTTGTTTCTTCATTTGTGCCATTGTTTGGACGATATTAAAGCTGCATGTGAAAGGGGAAATTAGTATATGACGTAGGCGAAACGTGAAATCATAGTAACATATGTTTTAGTACTATTAACTTTTTTCTGTACAAATATTAGTGCTAAATGTTTAAATATGTATGAATGCCAGAAATTTGTTGGTTCATGCGGTAGGTTAAAAAAAAAAGGCTTTTCTTTGAAAATAGTTCCACTTTTAGAACCTGCCTCTGGGCTTTTGTTTTTTCTCGTCTGTGTGTGTGTGTGTGCGCGTGCATTTGTCTAAGATACATTTTGCTCCTGCTCTGAGTCGAAGCTACGGTTTCTGTTGTGGCTGTTGGAATTTCTTGGCCTAGTTCTGTGCTTCTCTGTGAGGTTTGCCTTTGGGGAAGACGGTGACAGCTCTGATTTAAACTCAATGTGAATGCCGTGATCCATCATAGGTGTGTGTTCTGGTGGAAGAGTTGGCTAAAAGGTGTTTTTTTTTTTTTTTTTTGGTTTTTTAACTCTTGTTGCCTTTTTTAAGTGACCTCCTCTTCTTTTAAAAAAGGAATGTTTTCTGCTCATATCATAACCAGGTCCAAACTGGCTCATTGCTGTCAATGACCCTGGTACCCACTCATGTGCATCTGGTCGTCTTGACCCCGTTCTGAATGCCCCCCCCCTTTCCTTTATCCTGCACTGCTGGCTTCCAGCTGGGGAGGGGGTTTCCTGTATATCTCTCCCCCCAACTCAGCCCATGGCCTCCTCCGGCCAACCCCTGCCTCGAATGTCTTCCTCTTTGCTAACCACACCCTCGCCACGCCTGCCATGGGAAGCAACCAGTTAAAAACACTGCTGGAGAAACTGTCTTTCGATTTCTTGGAGATTTGAACAAGTTGTTGGAATTTGGTTCTCTGTCCACCAGGAACAGCGACTGGCTTTGTTCAGTTGACGCGACGTGTCTGTGTCTCTTACTGGTCTGAACCATGTGCTTGTCAAGATTATTTCCAGGTTGATTCAAAGGGAGGACTAGCTGGGCACCATGGTCCAGGTTGCCTCAAGTGGAGTTTGAAAACCAGCCTGTCTCCTTTTCCTGGGATCCATTAGTGCAACCCAAGTCTTTTATGAAAGAGAAAAGCAAGTAAACAGCACGGAATAGTGTTTATGTGGAATGGTGACGTCTAGTTGTACCATTAAGGTTCTATCCTTGCAGATATAAAGAGCTCCGGCATTTATATTCCAGCCGTGAAATGTGCAGGAGGGTCCTTGTGACAGGCAGTTGTGTCTCCCAGTGGCTGGGGTAGGCGTGGGCTGCTGCAGCAGGGACAGTAGAGGTGGTCCTGTGGCTACTTAACATCTGCCTGAGACTAGTCCTCCCCTCGCATCTGCCTTTTTTCTACTTGTGTCTCCAGACAACCTCACTTCGTTCAGATTGGTCCGGCTTGGGCAGGTGCGTGCTTTGCTGTATATGTCTGTTTCTCTGCGTTATCTGGGGGTGCCTTGAATAAAATAACTTCACGACATACTGATTCTGGAACAAACCATGGCAAAAACAAACAAAAAAGAGCTGGAAAAGTGACTAGGCCACCTGCTCCTCCTCTTCTGGGTTCCCTTAATAATGACTCAGGCATCAGAGGTGATGCTGCCGTAGGGAAGGGTATTTTGTATCGTGTACAAGTAATTTATTAACTGTATTTCTAAAGGTATGCTGCTCTTAAGATGCACTATGATTTTGGATTTAATCCTTGTGTTGCTTTCCCAAGGAAGTAAAAAAAAAAAAAAAAAGCTGATGATTAGTATGTCAGCTGCCGCTTCTTGAAAAGGAAGGCAGGGACCAGCGACAGAATTCGCGTGAGGGGACGTCTAAAAACCAGGTGGACACTCTGAAGTCCAGCGCTATTGTCAGGAGGTCTAAACCTACCCTTTCTCTCTAAATGCTTTATGATTGCCGTTAAAGAAGAAGAAAGGAACAGAAAAAGGTGTGAAAATATACAGCTTTGAAAACCCCACTTGCTTCTTCAAGCTGATCCATCTGCTAGATTATGTAGCATAATCCTCTCAAAATGAGTAAAAGCCTGCAAAGCTCTTTAGACTTCCTATGGGTTCCCTAGCTCTATACATTATGCCCCATTTCAACTAGGAGCCACTTAATAAATGACTTCAAACTGCACCACTAGTACTTAACATTTGTTGGAGGAGTTGCTGATCAAGAGGGCAAAAAGAATGAAGTTTTGTCCTCAAATCACTATAAATAGGCAAAGAAACACAATTTTTTTTTTTAAAGAATAAAGCTATTCACTGGATCATGAGTTAGTCTTTCTTCCCCAAATTGAGGATTTTGCTGTGGGTTCCATTACTGGCAAGTCAGTGCCCAGTGGGAAGCCTGTGTGGAATTGGAATTCACCCGGGCATTCTGTGTGCCTGGAGGCATTCTGTGTGTAAGCTGTGTGTGCCGAATACTGCCCAAGCTAGCTCCTGACCCAAGCATCAAAGACGGATGCTGCAGAATAAAATATATTTGTACACAGATAGTGTGTGCAAGCAGTCTTTGTACATAGAAAAGACCTATTGCGGCAGATGGAGGATAAATTATTTGACTGACGGTGCAAAAACATTTCTTGCAAAGAAAAGTAAGTGTGTAGTATTTTCCTAAACTCCACCTTGGGAGATGGTATTTATAGCAAAGGAGTATCAGTGCATTTTCATTGTCATATGACAAGGATGCCGCCATGGTGTGAAGAAAACCCACTCGGCAGCAGAGGCCCACTTTCATAGCTCTGGTTTCCTGTTGTGACATGGTGTGTGCGTTTCACTTTCCAGCAATGGACAACCAACCTTGACTTTCCTTTCCATTCCAGTGGACTGACCTCAGATAACACAGTGGCCTCCTTAGACACAGAAGGGCACCCAGAGTGTGCATTTCAGGTAGACTCAACTGCAGCACCAGACGCTCCTGTGGGGACAGGAAAGGGTGAAGGGATTTGGACAAAGAGGGTTTTTCTTCCTCCAGTTTGATGCTAAGTCTTCTACCAAAACATGCCTGGAGGCAGAGGGGTGATCTCCACATGAGTCCTAACCATGCATTGTGCATGTGTGAATGCTGAGAGGCCCATTCATGCCCTGACCTAAAAGACCTGCCACTTCTATTAAGTGATCCGGACGCTTCCATGGGCGTTCAGGAGCTTCGGGCGCTGGTCAGACACGGTGAGCCGTTTGAGGCAAGGGCCACCTCTGCTTGCGAGGTCCTGTGGGCCCGTGAGAATTTGTTCCAGAACCAGTCTAACGCAAGTGCACCTCCAATCTATGCCTTACAAACTCCAGAGGCCATGTTCAAAACAGGGTTTTCTCAGTGTATGCAAGGGGCGACTGCCCCTCTCCTCTTCCTCCCCAGGTTGAACAATACGGACAGTTTTCACACATATCTACCTGTATAACCCTCTGTACCTCTCATAACTGGTCAACGACTGTAACAGGTTACATCAGGTGTTTTTCTACATACTTTTTACACAGATTCTATGCGATTAATGTAACTTAATTCAATACATCATTTTGTTGTACTAGTTCTTAGGCTTGTCTTTTTATTTCCTAAGTGATTGTGGTTTTTTCTTGTGGTTTTTATTGTAAAAATGAAATGGCTGTTGATGCTTATTCTCTGTAACTAAGAATTTTTACCTTTTTTTGGGGAAAAAAAAAAAGCATTGCTATGAACTAATGAAACTTCATTTACTCATTGTAAATACACTATTGTGCAAAAAATAAAAATTCACTCAATTGAATTGCTAGTGTTAACTGAATTTTGTCTAGACACCATTTCTGTTGATGAAATAAAGACATATCATTACGCATTGTAAACTGATTTTCTCTGATCCCTGTGTTGGAGATTATAGAGCCAGAGGCTTTCAGAACTGTTTCCTTCGAGAGAGGCCATGCCTCTTCCTTGTTTGGACCTTTACCTGCTACCTGATTAATCTGATAAGAAATCTTAAAAATGTGATAATGTGATTCTTCAACTCTCAATTTTAAAAATCCCGAATGCCTTTGAGAGTGGACAAAGGCACTAAACCCAATTTCCTGGCTTTGATATTGTGCTGTAATTATGCAGAAAGTCACCATCAGGGAAGCTGGGTGAAGAATATTGTTTCTTACTAGGGCATGTGAATCTACATCTCATAATAATAGGTTTAATTGAAAATAAAAAGTTGAATGAATGCAAATGGGGAAAAGGAAAAACCAATGCCAGGTACAGTGAACTGCAGGGCAGAGAGTTTATAATTGTGGTTAGGGGAGAAATACAGCTAAGCCAGAGAAGAATATTTGATCACTTGAGTCTGAATTTTGTTGTAAAAGGAAAACGAGATACTGAATGGCGGGCAGCCCAGATGACCTGAGTACGCTGGACTCATGAGTGGTCTGGCAGTGAGGATGGAGTCGTGAAGGCAGGAGATAGCAGAGCTGCTGGGCTCTGAGCTTCTGGATGCGCCCAACTCCATTAGCCAGGTGGGAAAACGGAAATTACAAGCTGCCAAACTCCACTCCCTCCGTGGGCTCCCCACTGAGGCAGAGCCTCAGGGAGCATCTTAACAGGATTAGCAAATATTCTCTGTTGTGAAATCACCATGGTCCAAACATCTCAGGTGTCAGTTCAGTTCAGTTCAGCCGCTCAGTCGTATCCAACTCTTTGTGATCCCACGGACTGCGGCACGACAGGCCTCCCTGTCCATCCCCAACTCCTGAAATTTGCTCAAACCCACGTCCATTGAGTCGGCAATCTCATCCTCTGTCGTCCCCTTCTCCTCCCACCTTCAATCTTTCCCAGCATCAGGGTCTTTTCCAATGAGTCTGCTCTTTGCATCAGGTGTCAGAGGTTAAGAAGAGTCCTTTGCCTGAAGGCATGAAGTTATTCCGTCCATTCTGGGGAAAGGGTGGGCCATGATCCCAAAATTCTCTAGGAAAACCTGTTCATTTAGAACCAACAGTCATTTGCACTTTCCACCTGACTTTAGTGCTTGTCGCAGGGAATGACCACTGTGGTTTGATACAGAATAAGGCTCTTACATCCTGCAGAAGGGAAGCATTCAAACACCACCCAGCCCCAGATGGGCAGCAGTCGTTCTCTTTCCCACACTGTTTTCTTAAAAATTAATTAACCTGGCTGCATCTGGTCTTGCGGCACGAAGGCTCTTTCTAGTTGTGACATACAGGGTCACCTTTTTGTAAATTGTGGCATGTGGGATCTACTTTTCTCATCGGGGTCGAACCCGGGCCTCCTGCGTTGGGAACACGGAGTCTCAGCCACCAGACCACCAGGGACGTCCCTCTCTCCCCTGCTTTGAATGTGCACCTTGGGCGTGAATCTACTTCTAGAGCACAGTGAGGGGTCTCATTCTGCCTTCTCCCTGCCAGCAGCTCTGTGGCATGTTGTTTGGAAAAAACCGAGCTGTTCTTGGAAATAGTTCTAGAACTTCTCACTCTTCTGCAGCTCATCACCCCAGCCCCTCAGTTAGGGTACATTACCATGACCGTACTCCGCGGCTCCCACAAGCTTGTGACGGGGTCCAGAGTGGAGTGGGCTTCCCATTCTCTGCACTGAGCACCTCTGTCTTCCTGGCATAAATAAACGTCATGCTTCCTGGTATCAGGAAATCAAGGTCCAGAGAGACAGAGAAAGCTGCACTTTCCACACCCCATTATGAAAGTCTTTTTCCTTTCATTTGAATTAAGAGCATCATCCCTTCCGTCCCCTCCCCCACCCCGGCTCCTACATATCTGGTCCCTAGAGTTTCTCTGATGGAATAGAGTGCCTCCCTGATGAACGCAGAGTGTCAGATCAGCTGCAGGAAGTGTGGCCAAGCAGGACAGCGCGAGGCTGACCCCAGAGGTCAGGAGCCCCAGCTGGGAGCTTCCGATGCACAGCCACGGCCTGACCAAGGGCTCCAGAGGGGATAGTTGGGAGTTTCTCCTGCCGTCTGAGCTCACAGACATACAACTTTTATTTCGCAGATGCCAGCTCTCTCCTGGGTTCATTTTTTCTGATCCCAGGCATCGATTATTTTTTCATAATAGATGAAAGTTCTAGAAGCATGTTCTGAAACAAAATGAACAAAATAGACTCAGAAGGGCTGGTAAAAGCTAGTCTCACCCACCCACCCATGACTCTGTGTGTGTCACAAATATCCCAAATCCAAACAAAATCCTGTACAGAAGATAGTCCCCTCCCCACATCACCCCAGAGAAGAATGTCCAGGTAAGAGGCTCTGTTCCCTGACAGCATCGCAGCATAAGATCTGAATCCCACCTGCCATCCCCTGCTCCTCTTCCAGCTGTGCTTGTGTCCAAAATCCAGGTCTAAAACTAAAAGGCCAACCTTTTCCTAATCTCCATCTTTGTCCCCTCCACAACTAACCAGAGTTCCTGACTTTGCATTAATGTGGAATGGGAACATGGATCCCAATGTAGATGATTCATTTTGTAATCATCTTTCCTAAAAATGTGCTACACAGGCTGACTGTAACGCAGGAGACCTGGGTTTGATCCCTGCGTCAGGAAGATCCCCTGGAGAAGGGAATGGCCACCCACTCCAGTATTCTTGCCTGGAGAATCCCATGGACAGAGGAGCCTGGAGGGCTACAGTCCATGGCTCACAAAGAGTTGGATATGACTGAGTGACTATCACGTTCACTTTCACAGGGAGAGCAGGAAGCAGCAATGGGGAGAAGGAACTTGGGTTGGGTCAGACAAGTTTAGGATAAAATTCCAGCTCATTCACTCATTCAATAAATATTCATTTATGTTCCTGCTGTGTCCCAAAGACTGCGGTTTAATTGTATAACTTGGACAAGTTATCCTAATTGTATAACTTGGACAAGTCATCTACTTCCTTATTCTTAAATGGCAATAATCACAGGGTCACAATGAGGAAACCCATGGCAGTGTCTAGACCAGAATCAGGGACTCCATAAAATGGGAGACTTTCGCCCTCTTCTTTAGATTCTTTGGCAACTGATGTATTATGGAAAACTTGTCTAGTAAAAGGTTCAATAAATTATAACAATCGAAACATCCATCTAATTACCCGTGTTGATAATGCTGTATCAAAAAAGACCTTCTCAAATGAGGCAAATAACCTAGAAGTCACAGAGATTTTAGATTTAGTACAATATTAAAAGTTTAAAGACACCATACACAGTGATAAGATATAAGCAGACTGGGAGAAAATCTTAAAATACGTACATTGACAAGGCATTAATATAATACCATAAAATAGCTCTTAGAAACCAGAGGAAAAACAAATATCTCAACAGAAAAATAGACAAGGATAATTCATGATAGAAATACAGATGGTTAATAAACATATGAACAACCTTACTAGTGATCATGGAAATTAAAGTAAAACAAAGGGAAACATTTCTAGTTTATCAGACTGAGGGTGGGGCTAGATAATGTCTGAGTGTGGAGAAAAAGTGCTAATATGCTGGGAAGAGGATAAATTGGCATAGTCCTTCCTGAGCAAAAATTGGCAGCATCTATCAAAATGTAAAATATGCATATGCCTGTTAAAACCAATAATTCCATTTCTAGGTACCTATCAAAGTATGTATGAAAGATTCATTGCAACATTGTTTGCAGTAGAAAAAAAGTTAGAATGGCTAAATTGTCATCAAGTATCTATGGTTCACCTATTGTGGAAAAGCATGAAGCATATACAACTGAGGAATCTCCGTGGGTGCTGAAGTGAAGAGTTCCTGAGACATCTCATTAATTAAGCAGAAGCAAGTGGCAGAGACATCTCTATAGCAGGATCACATTTATATTTTTGAAAACATATAAAAAATATATGTGGACATATATTTGTATTCAAAGACAGATTATGACTGCAGTGAGGGAGGAAGGGGATCACAGCCTGTGCTGTTAACAGTGATGGTCTCTGGTGGAGGGAAACGGGAATTGAGTCCAGGCGAGAGGGAGAGGTGAACCCTCACATCGTCACGTTCACATTTTACTCGGTGTTCTTTTATCCTGATTGAATGTCTTTCAATGAACATGTATAACTTTAATTTGAAAACTAAGAAGAAAGGAAAAGCCTCTTCTTTCAAACCATTAACAGTAGTACCCCTGCAGTGAGTCACACTCCCCTCTTACCTGAGCCCCGTGCAAGCCTCCGAGCTGGTCTCTCTGACTGCACGCTTACCCCCTGCCTTGGGCCATTTGCGCTGCTATAAGAAAATACCCTAAGCTGGGGAGAAATGTAGGGACTTCCCTGGCGGTCCAGTGATTAATAATCCACCTTCCAGTGCGGAGAAGGTGAATTCGATCTCCGGTTGGGCAACTAAGATCCCACATGCCTTGGAGCAACGGAGCTCACACACAGCGACTACTGAGCCTGCGGCCACAGCCGCAGAGAAGCCCAAGTGCAGAGTGAAAGGCCCCGCGCGCCTCACGCAGCCGAAAATAAACAAACGTGTAAACACAGAAAGGATAGAAATGTGCTGCTCATATTTCTGGAGACTGGGGATTCTAAGACACAGGCGCTGGCAGATTCAGTGTCTGGTGTGAGCCTTCTTCCTGGCTCGCAGATGGTCATCTTTTCATTGTACCCTCACATGGTGGGTGGGCTAGGGGACGATCTGATGCCCCATTTAAAAGGGCGCTCATCCTGCTCAAAAGGGCTCCATCCTTATGACCTCATCACCTCCCAAATGTCCCACTTTCAAATGCCACTGCACTGGGGGATAAGGTTTCCACATGTGAATTTGGGGGAGACAAACATTCAGACCACAGCAGCTCTACAATAGACTCATCAGAAACAGTGATTTTAAAAATATATGTATCATGGGCTTCCATGGTAGTCCAGTGGTTAAGTATCCACCTGCCAATGCAGGGGACATGGGTTCAATCCCTGGTCTGGGAACTAAGATCCCATAAGCCCTGCAGCAACAAAGGCCACGTGCCACAACTGCTGAAGCCCCCGTACCCAAAAGCCCATGCTCTGCGACAAAGGAAACCACTGCAATGAGAAGCCTGCACACCACAACTCAAGAGCAGCCCCCACCCTCCACAACCAGAGAAAGCCCACGTACAGCGACAAAGACGAAGTGCAGCCAAAAGTAAATAAGCTAATTAAATATACACATGTATACATATGTGTATGCATCAGACCACCACCATTCCTGTGCCATCAAACCCAAATTCCTTTCCATGACCTAGAAAGCCTGACGTATCCGCTCTTGCCCATCCCAACCTCGTCACAGCTAACTCTCCCCTCCATGATCACGGCCCAAGAGTGCTCCCTGGGACCTGAGCACACAGCTCACACCGTCAGTCACGCGGAGGTCCTTGAGGTGGGGGGGGGCAACACAGGCGGAGGGACTACTAAGTACAAAGGTCCTCAGCACCGTGGGGCTACAGGAGGGTGCTCCTTACCATCACTTTAACATCATGGAAGATCAGAGGCGTTCACAGGGCAATCTTCTTCCTAACGCCAAAATCTTCCTACTCTATGGTAGTAGTTCATACTGGAATCACCGGGGAGCTTTAAAAATAGTGGTGCTCAGGCTCTTTCTGCAGAGGTTCTTATTACACCATTTTCCAAAGCTTCCCTGCAGATTTAAAGTGGAATTGGGCATGAGAATGACTACTCCACAGCACCTCGGACAAGTGAAGGCATTCATTGATGAATGCCATCCATACCCTCTCCATTACAGAGGGGAGCATGGGTTCCTAAAACTCAACCAGCCTTCCTCCCCATGCTTACTGGGCCAGACTAAAAGGACTAAAAGTTTGCTGTCCATGCCCAGTAAACTCCATTCTTATAGAATCAAACCTAATAGAAACTTATTCAATAACCAACAGGCTTAGACTTGAAGAAACTGTGGGATTTGAGTGGTGATGGCAAGGAAAATGTCTTGGAGTATAAATCATGGCTCTTGCAGGTGGTTTTCCTGACCTTTTAAGATAGAGTGGATTTCTTTCGCAGGACAGTTCTCTGCAAGGGGAACGTGTGGCAAAGAAACGGTGGTCTCTACTTGAACTCATTTCATTCTGAAACACCAACTGCTACAATCAGAATGCATCTGATTGACCCTGAAAAATTCAGCTCTCTGAGACAGTGTAAAAAACTGTTTATAGTCCATGTGTTGAAAGTGGGTGCTCACAATCCTTTGCTTGATGCACTAATGTCTTTCCTTTTTTTGGCCGCACCATGAGGCATGTGGGACTGAATTTCCCCAACCAGGGATCGAACCCCTGCCCTGCGCTGGAATGTGGAGTCAACCACTGGCCCCTCGGGAAATCCCAACTGCTCTCATTTCTCATGAACCTCCCCCTGTTTGCAGTAAGTGTGACATGTCAGCCGCAGTGCTCTGGAGCTGTGACCTCAGTCTCCAAGTCCCCCTACCATTTGGGGAGTGCAGTGGCCTGTCAACTCTGAAAGAGGCTTGGGGGAAAGTGACCATTAGTAGGAAAGCTCTGGGGCCAAAAGTGAAAAGTGAGTCCCTCTGTTGTGTCTGACTCTCTGCGACCCCATGAACCGGGGCCTACCAGGATCCTCCATCCATGGGATTTTCCAGGCAAGAGTACTGGAGTGGGTTGCCATTGCCTTCTCCAGGGGATCTTCCCAACCCAGGGATCGAACCCGGGTCCCCCGCAATGTAGGGAGACGTTTTTACCGTCTGAGCCACCAGGGAAGTCAAAGCAAATGCCTTGTGACCAAGGGCACTATTTATAATTCCTAGAAACATAAACAAAGACAAAAGAGGAAGACAAAAATAGAAAGAGGGCCTGTCACCCTCATCGTCTTTTCTCCAAGCTCTGTAGCATGGCTTATCTCTCCCAAAAGATAATCTGGGATGAAGAAAATCTGCCTCAACTAAACACTGCCATTCTTCCCTCAGTTCTCTGCCAATGCAAAGGCTTCTCTCACATGGAAGGAGGTACAAGAGACAGAAAATGATGAAAACAGTCATCTGTGGAGTCTGAAAACAGACTCCACAAAAGCAGATAAGAAGCAGGGGCCACTGGCAAGATTACTCTAAGATAGTGAATCTCAACCCTGATGGCACATTGCAATCACCCAGGGAGTTTTAAAAATACTGATCCTGCATCCCATCTCCAGAGCTTCTGGTTCAATTGGAATTGGATGGGTCCTGGGCTGGAGATTTTTTTTTAAGCTCCAGATGACTAACTCAAGCCAGAGTTGAAAACCGTCCCATAGTTTGGCATAGGGTTCCAAGCACCCATACAATAATCCTAAATATAAATCAACCTCCTGAGAAGATGGCTGGTCACTGACAAGAAATGAGTATAAGTGTGAAAAAAAAAAAGCATTTTGGGAAAAAGTCTAGGTAGGATGATTTCTTTTCAAGGTAAGGCATTAGGGCTGTAACAAAACATCTCTAAATTCATAGAAGATAAGAAACTGGGGTAGAGGGATTCAATTATTATTAACAGAAAGAATGAAACAAAGGAAAAAGCAAGTGTGTGAGCTCAACAAAGCAAACTCCGCTGAGAAGTTCCCCTATTAACACGGTAGTTTTTCTTTATAATAAGCAAGTAGTGGGTAAGAAGTATAAGAAGCTAGTAGTGGGTAAAACACGAGTCACTTTTTTCCAGAATTGAGAAAAATCCACAGTAAATATCCATCGTGCCCTATGATAGCCAGGGAATGTTTATTCCATTGTGGCTTTTCAGAGAACAGGATTAAAATCCATACAATATTGATTTTAGTCTTTGTGGAATATATCGCAAATGTTTGTATATGACTTTTAAATGCCAGAATTGTTAAAACCATGGAGCACACCCTCCGTCCTTAGTGAGACAAGGGCAATTCAAGGTGACAGATGGTCCCTCCTCTGATTTATACCTTCCGTATTCTGTTATAAAGAGCTTTCTAAAGTGCAACTTCATTCCAAGCACTCCCCTGCTGCACATCGTCCAGCACTGTCGGTTCTCGGGTGCCTCCCTGCAAAGCCTCCATGCCCCCTTCTCCAGTCTTCTTTATCTCTGAAGGTTTCCTTACCATCTTGTGCTCTAGATACACATGGCCCCCAGACAGCTGCACTTTATGACACCTCTTGGCTTTTGTCCGTGTTCTCCTTGTACTGAGAGAGCCTTCTTCCACGTGCCCCAGCCCACCCAGGTCTAGAGAAACTCATGTCTCTCAAGACTCAGTTCAAAAGTAATTTCAACTGTAAAGCTTTTCCTGACCTTTCTGTAAAGAACTGACCTCTCTCTCTTTTGCCCACCATCCCCTCTAACGTGCACACTTACGCTTGACCATTTATATGTTTAACTAATTTCCCATCCAGACTCAGAGCGCTTTGATGGCAGAGATGGTGGTGCATTTATATACTAGCACCTATAAGACTAGTTGATAGCAAGTTTTCAATAAGCTTATTTTATGAATTGAGCTTAACTGGATGTACTGAATGACTCTCCATAAGTTAACCTCCCTCCCCTCCTCTCCCTCCCTCTCAACACACACATATACACACAAAGAAGGGAAGAGAAGGCTAAGAAGGGACCAGAGGGGGACACCTCTTGTGAAAGTTCCATGACCAGTCAGGCTGTCTGACCTTACGTACCATGGATGTCCTCCGCCCGGGGTCTGAAGGCAGAAGTGGGGGGCTGTTTTCCCGGCGTGGGAAGCCCTGGCAAGAGCTGTTTGGAGAACTGGAGCTTCCTGAGTCACCGTACAGCTGTCCCTTCTCAGAAAACAGTCTGGACAGGAAGCTGGCCTTGCGACTGCTGGGGTAAGATCTGTCTCTTGCCTCCTGGACCCTGCTGTCTCTCCTGCTGCCGTCGCTGTGTCTGCAGTGACTGTGCAAGTCTGCAAGGGGTCCCCCTGAGGGCTGTCGGTCCTGGGACTGCTCCCAGGGGCCTGTTGTATGTGGTGGACAATGCCTAGGAGCCATCCTTGTACCTAGCCAGGAGTGAGGCCTTACAGTCTGCAAGCCAAATGAAGACTGGTCTGGCTGCTGTCCTGGGTGCTGAATTCTAGCACCGTCGTCCCAGGGACACGGGCTGTGGACATGGAGCTGTCCGTTGTGCTGATTTTTCTCAGCCCAGTCTTTTTTACTATAGCAAGGGTCTACGTCAAGTTGCCTGGGCTGTGGGATATGCCACGTCGTTTTAGAATTCGGCACATTGACTCGGATCACTTGCTGTTGATTGTTGGCTTGAAGGAGGGAGATTTTCTCAGGGAAAGGAGAGCAAGTCATACACTGCTGGGTCACTGAATGTTTTTTCACATGGAATGGAGGTCTCCTGTCATCCTCAATGCCCTCACTGCTGGATTTGTCATAAAGCGTTTTTATGATTTTCCTGATGCCCAGATGAAATATTTCCAGTATGTTCAGAAACAAAGAGATGGCTGCAATGCTGTGCATAAAGAGCATGAAAATGGTCTTCTCTGTGGGCCTGGACACGAAGCAATCCACTGCATTGGGGCAAGGAGGTTGAGTGCATTTGTAAAGAGGGTGCATTTGAAACCCATAGAGAATATATTGGCCTACCATGAACCCTACTTCCAGCAGAGATCTGGTCAAGACGTGTAAGACATAAGTACGCAGCAGACATCCTTTCAGCGGGACTTTTTGGATCCTCTTCTGCTCCTCTAATTTCCTCAGTTCTCTATCCATCCTTTGCTGATCCTCCAATTCAAGCTCTGGATTCTCCATCTGGGCTCTAAGCTGTGACTTCTTCCTCTGCCTTTCCTTTTCAAAGGCCCTGAGTCTATACAGTGCATGGCCCATATATACTAGAGAGGGAGAAGACACAAAAATGATCTGTAAAACCCAGAACCTGATCAAGGAGATAGGGAAAGCATCATCATAACAGACAGTGTTGCAACCTGGCTGCTGGGTGTTGCAGGCAAATGCTGACTGTTCGTCATCCCAGACATCTTCAGCAGCCACACCAAGTATCAGCATTCGGAAAATGAAGAGGATGGTCAGCCAGATTTTCCCCACCATGGTTGAGTGGGAGTGAACTTCCTCTAAGATGCCACCCAATAAATTCCAATCCCCCATGGTAAGAGACTAATGTCTGAAACATACAGAAAACACTAAGATTAATAGAATCCATGGGTATAATATATAAAAACACGATCAATACCGCAGGCTCTCTCTTCATGTCAATAAAACTATGAAGGACTTTCCAGCCCTAATACTTATGGTTCATGCTTGCTGAAATATTTCTAAGGAATAGGTTTTGGAAAAAATACGAAAGACCCTCCCCAGTCCAACCCAATTCCTTCCTATCCTCTTCTCTCCTACACAAAGTTGACTGTCATTCTAGTATACTCATTGGCCATCATATTTGTACAATACATTCTATTCCATAATTTTGCCCATTTTTCTAACATATGAAGTGCCATATTTACCATACATCTTACATGATCTTAAATAAGTCTCAACTTCTTTAGGAAGTCTTCCCAGCCATCTCAAGTCAGAGTGATTTTCCCATTTCTGAATTCATACATTAGTGCTTGTATTACTCATTTGGTACCGTGCCTAAATGAGCTTTGTGATAGTTGTCTTATGTTCTCTTTTCTGAAAAGGTACTCTTTATACAGACAGAGATGCTTTCTATTTCATTTTGATCTTGACATATGAAGGCATCAATAAACAATAGTTAACTGAATTGTCTTTTTAAAAACTCAGCACCTTGACTCTATCACTGGAAAAATCATCAACAGAAAAACCAAGTAGATCCTCATTATATGTTATCGACGGCTCCTACTGCAAGACTGAAAGTACGTGCAGAGAGAATAGAACTCAGCCAAATGAACCCTCAGGATCTGGCACAGGGTAGCAGTAAAGATTCAGCAGGCTCAGAAGCAGTACCAGCAATGACATATGATTAGATCCACAAAGCCATATCTGGAACAGAAGATTTTCATGGAAGCTCTGCTTACTTAGAAGAAAAGTGAATATAAACTGCTTCGCTAGCAAGTCTGGGAGCTGCGGAAGAATCAAGGCATAGACCATGAATGGGTCATTGGGTTCACCTTGAAAAAAACAAGACGTTTCTCAAGGTTCAATGAGGTTAAAATACTTGAGGGTTTACGGGCTTCTAATGTGGATGACTTCCAGATATGAAAGAAACAGGAAAAACAGGTAAGTGTTGTTAAGTTAAACAGATAATGAAACAGTTCTCTCCTTCCACAATTCATTTATTCAATAATGTGTACTAAAATTTATCATACAGACACTGTGCTAGATACCAAGGAATTCAACAATAAACAATACTTCATTCAGACTTCACAGTACTTAGTCACCAGGAATTCCCAGTAACATATAAAATGGACAGTGAAAAAGTTATGAATATCAAATAAAAAATAGAGGAGAAAAAAAAAACACAGAATTGTTATATTTTCCCTACTTATCTCCAAACACAAAAGTAAATTCCAGATGGAATAAAGTATTAAATGTAAAAAAACTAAACCATAGAAGTATTGAAGTAAAATGTAAGAGAATGTTCTATAATCTTGAAGTAGAAGCAGGCTTTTTAAGTACATCAATGCCAGAAATTATAACTAGGGAAAAAATTAGATTTTACCCAACAAAACTGGATAGCAAAGGTGGAGATTTCCAGAAGGTATTTGGGTCTAGAGAATAAAAACAAAATATGCAAACTACAGATAAATAAGCATTTGTACATAATCATTGAATAGGTTGAGATCACCTAGGGACAAAAAGAAAAAGTAAGCCAATGGCAGAACCCTGAGAAACAGCATGGGAAAAAGTCTACAAATGAAAAATGAGACATGGCCAATGAGAAAGAGGGGGAAAACCATAAGGGTGAAGGCACTGAAACCAAAGTAGGACAGAGTTTCAAGGAGAGAATAGTTGACAACGTCGAATACCACTATTTAAATAAATCAATGTAATGGTGAGATAGATCATGCTCAGATTAGAAAACTAAGCATTTATAAAGGTGTCAATTCTTTCCAAATTCATTCATCCATAGCTCACTGAATAAAATAAAATCCTACAAACACATACATATGTACACATATGTATGAGATGTATATATATGTGACTATGTAAGTGTGGAGAGACGACGCAAAAGGCACAAATGATGAAGTTCATGTCGGCTCCCGGAGGTCTGCAGGAGACCATGAGGGCGGGAGAAGAGCTTGAAGGCAGAAGCAAAAAGATGGAGACGCTTCTAAGGAAGCATGACTGATTCTCACCCAGTACACACATTTATATACACGCACACCTGTATGTACATACATACGCATGAACATCTTTTAAGATAAAATTTTAAAAGCAGTAGGTACCTGTCAGAATCTAGAAGAGGTATTAATGAGTCTTTTCTATTTTACTCCATACACTTGTTCAAAATTCGGAAATTAAGAATGTAGTTATATCTACCACTTGCAAATAAAAATTAGATTATAAAATTTTGGACTATTTCTTATTAACTGAAACAGTAACTTACTAAGCTCTATCCTCTCTTAAAGACTTTCAGTCCTTTCCCATAATTATTCCTTTAATATTGTCTGGCCATTGTTCTTTATTAAAAACTAACTCCTTTAGTACTTAAAAAAAAAAATCTAGAGCTTCTATTTTATATAAAAACCTGAAAGTGAAAAAGCTAACTCATGTTATTAACTTATTCTCTATTTAGAAATCCTAAACTATTTAAAGTTCTTTTTGCCACTATCTCTTTAAAACATAGAAATTATAATTTTTAAATAGCAAAAAGAAAACTGGAAATAGGAAATACACAAAACAGAAAAATGATCATGCATATTAGCATGCAAGAGTGAGATTCTTTAGACAAATATTTCTGTTTCCTCAGGTCCAAGTAATACCCTTGAATTTTCTTTATCAAATAAAATATAAAGAAGTTGGCACTCCTTTTGTGAATTTTGCTTCAAATATTACCTTTATATCCCCACAGGAATTTCCTGTATTTCTTACAAACAAGAGATACTACATATTTACCACTTACCTTAGGAGTAGATAAAAAAATGACTGGGCTCTAAGAACCTTCAAGTTGGACCATGTGTGGCTAATTAGTGGAACTGCTGCTGGTTGCAGATATAAAGGCTCTGACCTGCTGGCTGTGGGGCCCAGTTCAGAACAAGCTCAGTAATTTTGATCAATGGGGTCTAACCTAGTCCTCCCCTGAGGTCAAGATGTCCTTTGGTGCTTTTAAATTTTCTTATGTTTCTTCCCTAATTGGCACAAGGCTAGAGCCCCTCCCAGTGTACCATATTTGGAAATGAAAAGTGAAACAAATGAGAATTTTCCTTTTTCATTTGTAGGTGATTACAGTGATTTGAATTTCAGTGCATTTCTTTCAGTCAATTGATTGCTCTGTGAATCGATGTCACAGATCAATGGGTCATGTCCAATTTCATCAAGAGCCGCCTGGGGCGAATCTGGCCTCACCAAATGGGAACAAGTAATAATAGAGTGACAATCAAACCCCAAGTGTTCTTGCAAATCATGTCAGGCTGAAAGGAGAAATAGCTCAAAAGGAAATTAAACATTTTCAGACCACGAAGAGGGGGCTGTGCCTGTCTGTAGATTATGTGTTCTAGCAATATTCTATTAGGCTGAAACAGGCAGCTCAGGAAAAAATTTATTTTTTCCAGTAGAGAGTCTGAAAACCTTAGAAACCCATGTCAAATTTTTGTAAAGTGTTTGAATTCAGAGAGGTCAAATGATTTGCCCAGGGCAAACAGAGACCAGATCTTCTAACTCCCAGCCCTGCAGAATCTTCCGTGCGTCACATCTCAAGTACACAATCTTACTGTCACCTTAGAGGAGTTGACAGCAATGGTGTCACCAGAACACAAGAATGGCTTCAAGTCACAGCTCTGAGGCACACTTCTAAGCTTGGTCTTTTCCATATAATATATAGAAAATACATAAAATCATTGACAGTTCCTAAGTATCATCTGCCTATATATTTAGTTTTAAAGAAAGGATGATGACGAAAGGTGGACAGGTTGGGGTGGGGAGGTTAAATTTCCACTACCCTGGTACACTAGCCTCAAGTACAAACTGACAGAATTAACTAGAGGTGAAATCACACAGTGTATTAACATGTGTATTTGTATAGTATTGGGTATATTGTCCAAGAAAGCCCTTGACATCTACTCCTAAAGTTCACCTGCAAAGTAATGTATGCTTAAATGCATTTTACCAGAATCAAAATACTAAATTCATACATTTATAAGGGTATATAAAATAAGTCCTAATATTAGATACCTCAAGGAAAGGTAACATGATGAATGAGGAAGAGGTGAGATGAATACTTTTACATGGAATTCTCTATATGTGTTACCTACTCAAGAAAATAAATGTCCAAGCCACACACACACACAAAAATGCAACCATACATCTGATTTTTTTTAAAGTCTTCAGCATATGAATCAATCCAATCTTTACTCTTGAAGACCTTGAGCAGCTAGGTGAATTATCTGTGAGACAGGCACAGAGTGCCTCTCCAAACCTCACACAAGTAACTGAAGTGTCCTGATGAGGTCAGTAACGTTGGCACGGCACAGCTGTGGGAAACACAGGAGCAGCTCGGGGTGGAGCGTCATCAAAACCCACCGGAGGGTTCAGCGAAAACCAGCACACCGGAGGCTGCGGGTTCAGTTCAGCGAAAACCAGCACACCGGAGGCTGCGGGTTCACTGCCATAGAAGACATGTTTCGTTTCGTTTGGTTTTGTATCTACTTTTTTAAAGTTCCTACTTTTACTCACACCAGAAGTTCTGCTGCATCTGTGGAGTCACTAGCAGGCCTAAAGCATACTCAGATCTGAAACAGAGGGAACGGAAAGGTTAGAGAGAATACACATCTCAGGGCGGAGAAAGAGGCACCGGTCCACAGCCTCTGCCTTCGTGCTCAGGGGCCTCCAGTGTTCACAATGCCACCTTCTTCACGCCTGGTGGTATAAACTCCTGTGGGCAGAAGTGAGAGCCCCCCCCAAGACTCGTGACTTGCTCTATTGCCGTGGTCTGCAACCGAACCTGCAACGTCCCAGAGGTCTGCCTATACACCGATCACCAAGGGAGCAGGTGATTCACTCAGCCCCCAGCTCTTGAAACATTTTCTGCACTTGTTTCTTTTTTTTTTTTTTGTGGAGTACTCTTCAAAAATGTTTACAATGTGGATCTTTGAGTGATAAATCTTACTGCTTTTATTAAACTTTCACATGTGAATAACACTATAAATGGACATAAAATTTTAGCTCTACTACTTTAAAAATAGTTTCCTTACAGCAAGCATTGCCCTTCAGAAGAGTAAGGTCAGTATGATTCCTGTTCTTTGCACAATGATCTACTGTCTAAAAGCCTGTAGATGTTTCTTATTATATTTTTAATATTCCTAATTTCAGTATGTGTCTAGATATGGGGTACTTTTTGCCATTGGGCACTCTGTGGTGTCTCAATCTTTAAAAATTTTTCTTCTTCTGACCTTTTGTGTTACTGGAATGTTGGGACATCTACTTCTGTCTGTGGGAGGTCTACTTCATCCCACTTACTTCAACATTCATATTTTCTATTTACCTTTTTTTGCTTCCTGTGGACAAGTTTCTCAATCCGACTTTTCAACTCACTAATTCATGCATCTATCTGTTCAGTTCGGTCGCTCAGTTGTGTCCGACTCTGCAACCCCATCGACTGCAATATGCCAGGCTTCCCAGTCCATCACCAACTCCCAGAGTCTGCTCAAACTCATGTCCATCAAGTTGGTGATGCCATCCAACCATCTGATCCTCTGTCATCCACTTCTCCTCCCACCTTCAATCTTTCCCAGCATCAGGGTCTCTTCAAATGAGTCAGTTCTTCATATCAGGTGGCCAGAGTACTAGAGTTTCAGCTTCTATCAGTCCTTCCAATGAATATTCAGGACTGATCTCCTTTAGGATGGACTGGTTGGATCTCCTTGCAGTCCAAGGGACTCTTGAGTCTTCTCCAACACCACAGTTCAAAAGCATCAAGTCTTCAGCACTCAGCTTTCTTTATAGACCAACTCTCACAACCGTGCATCACTACTGGAAAAACCACAGCTTTGACTAGACGGACCTTTGTTGGCAAAGTCATGTCTCTGCTTTTTAATATGCTGTCATAGCTTTTCTTCCGAGGAGCAAGCGTCTTTTAATTTCATGGCTGCAGTCACCATCTGCAGTGATTTTGGAGCCCAAGAAAATAAAGTCTCTCACTGTTTCCACATCTATTTGCCATGAAGTAACAGGACCAGATGCCATGATCTTACCTTTCTGAATATTGAGTTTAAAGCCAACTTTAAGCCAACTTTTTCACTCTCCTCTTTCACTTTCATCAAGAAGCTCTTTAGTTCCTCTTCACTTTCTGCCTTAACGGTGGTGTCATCTGCATATCTGAGGTTATTGATATTTCTCCTGGCAATCTTGATTCCAGCTTGTGCTTCATCCAGCCCAGCGTTTCTCATGATGTACTCTGCATATAAGTTAAATAAGTGAGGTGACAATATATAGCCTTGATGTACTCCTTTTCCTATTTGGAACCAGTCTGTTGTTCCATGTCCAGTTCTAACTGTTGCTTCCTGACCTGCATACAGATTTCTCAAGAGACAGGTCAGGTGGTCTGGTATTCCCATCTCTTTAAGTCCAGTTTGTTGTGATCCACACAATCAAAGGCTTTGGCATAGACAATAAAGCAGAAGTAGATGTTTTTCTGGAACTCTCTTGCTTTTTTGATGATCCATTGGATGTTGGCAATTTCATCTCTGGTTCCTCTACCTTTTCTAAATCCAGCTTGAACATCTGGAAGTTCTGTTTACATACTGTTGAAACCTGGCTTGGAGAATTTTGAGCATTACTTTGCTAGCATGTGAGATGAGTGTAATTGTGCAGTAGTTTGAGCATTCTTTGGCATTGCCTTTCTTTGGGACTGGAATGAAAACTGACCTTTTCCTGTCCTGTGGCCACTGCTGAGTTTTCCAAATTTGCTGGCATACTGAGTGCAGCACTTTCAGAGGATAATCTATGAGGATCTGAAATAGCTCACCTGGAACTCCATCACCTCCACTAGCTTTGCTTGTAGTGACACACCTGTACCCACTCTATTTTCATTCCATTTTACCTTTACTTTAAATATTATGGTTTTGATATTTCTACTTGGTTATTTATTATACCACACGGCCAAAATTTTTTTTTCCTTTTAGTGTTTCCTGGCCTTATCTTAGATCGTTATGGTCTTCTGTAATCCAGTTTGTTTTCTCGGATTCAGTGGTACCTCTTAGTTGCTTCTCTACTTTGGCTTGTGAACCCATTTGCCTGGTGGTAAGGATTCTTATGCACTGAAGGGCTAGGGGCCAGCGGAGGGCTTGGCTATGCTGGGACGGAAAGAAAGGGGAAAGGTCAAGCCTTATGGCAGACTGCCCCAGAACTATACAACCACAGTTCATCATTTCAGTTTGTTATCCACCAAGTAATCCTTCAGATCAGGGCTTCCCCTGCAGACAATGGGAGAAATGGCAATTTCCCTCAGTAACTTCAGAGCTCCAAGCCTAGATTGTAACCTACCAGTATCACCAGTCTGAAGGAAGAGGGATGGATAAATAATGCAGTCAGGCAATCCTTACCTGCTTTCCCCAGATCCTCACCCAAAAGGAGTTTTTGCACTGCCCTGATCTTGTCTGTGAGGACCCCTGGGGCACTGTTCACGGTACCGGTACCTGCTATGAGAAAGCCGGCAAGAGCAACCGGTTTGCTCCAACGAATCCGCTCCAGCACATTCAGCCAGCCATGCCCCCACCAAGAGCCACTTCAAAGCAGCCCGCAAGGCCCCCGGGCATTTTATCTTTCTTCCATTTTAATTACCATCTAAACACAACAAAAGAAACATTCTAATACACAATAAGAGAACCATTCTAATCAGAATATAACAGAACTTTACATGGTTTTATTTATACATTACTGGTAATGAAAGCAAACTTTATACAAAAAGTTTTATACAAATAAAAAAATCCTTGGCCAGGCACAGCCATTCATGTGTGTGTATACAACCAAACATACACACACACAGGAAGTATTTTACATCATTGTAATTGTACATATTTACAGACACACTATTTAAATTATTTTACAATTTAACAAAATGAGGACAGGCAATTACAAAAGCAAATAAAAATGGATGAAACAAACTAAATAATGGTTAAGTTTAAAATGTTACAAAACTATTTTTAAAAATCTGGAAAAGAAAGTCATTTCTTTGAAATATCAAAACTAAGATTTCAATACTGTTTCATTGTTGCTTTTACCTTAATAACAAGTTGTAACCTGTTTAGAAATAAATATCCTGATAGTAACAGGTGAGCAAGTCAGACTGATGTCAGGAGCAAGTTGACCATGTTGGCCTGAAGTTAAGAGTCAGCATGTAATAACAAATGCAGATTATTATCTGGTAATCAAATATGTCATAAAACTGCCCTCTCCTGCTCCATTAAAAACATGAAGAATTCCAAGCTTTTGTGTAGTATGCAATATCAATTAAGACTCCAAGAAACTCAGCAACTTATCTGTAATATAAGAAAATGTTAAAGTTACGACACTGTTTTTCTGACATGATCATTTAATAAACTGCTGTTCTTTCAAGTGAGTGCTACTTAGACAACGTGTGTGTATGTGTGTTAGTCACTCAGTCATGTCTGACTCTTTGCAACCCCATGAACGCGAGCCTGCCAGAATCCTCTGTCCATGGGATTCTCCAGGCAAGAATACTGGAGTGGGTTGCCATGCCCTTCTCCTGGGGATCTTCCCAATCCAGGGATCGAACCTGGGTCTCCCTGTTGCAAGCAGATTCTTAACCATCTGAGCCACCAGGGAAGCCCTAGATAATACTGGTGGTTAAAGAACTAGCTTTTTCCAGAATTAGGTTGGTAACTTTATCATTACACTCTGCTTTTGACAAGAATTTAATGAGACTATAGAACTGGAAGGAAAAAAAATCAGCAAAGAAACAAACTAGGAATGAAATAACATACTATTTGTGCTATCACGCAAGTAAATAAAATGTCAAGTATCAAATCCATGGAAAAAACTGTACATTTGCAATGGAATTTGGAAATTTCAAACTAATAAACATCACTTCCAGACACAAGTTAATTCTTTCATGAATGGACATTATCTTCAAAAAGAGAATGGAAGTCACATTTTATAACAATGTTCAGATAAAACCGCAGTTTAACTTCTTAAAGGTAGTGAAAATTTTTAACTTTATTTATAATGAATCTGAAAAATAATCAGGCAATTTTTGCATCAAACTATTTTTTTAAGGTTCTTTAGAATAAGCTTTTTCTTCAAATCCCCCATTATTCAATCTTACATTCTGAATTACATAAGTAGAATTTTAACTTCACATAAACTAAGTATGTTTTGAAGATTTCATTAAGAAACTAGTTGCTCTAAGAGGATACTGAAATTAACAGATTATCTAAAAGACAGTAATTTATACTATATTTAGGAACAGATTTTTATAACTCAAAAATATTCAGAACCCATCACAATGAGATCAAACTCCAAATATGGTTTTTACTCAGATTTACCTATAAAGTTGGGTGTTTGGATTCAAATAACTATGACTACAAATCAACTGAGAAATAGTGATTTGTTAGATATCTTTACAATTTTCCTTACAGAAAAATCCAAAATATTCAAGCAACTGGCCTAGGTCTTAAAGAAAAAAATCTGACACATATTGCCTTAATAAATCTGTACAAGAATGGCTTAAAGAAACACGTTTGTGCACATTATTAATAATTTAATGTGGTAAATCATGTCACCTCTTCAGATGACAATGGATTTCATGTTTTTAAATGTATGTTTTGTATTTAAAGTATTTTAGCACTCAATTAAAAATGAGAAAATGTTACATTACAATGACTGTACAGACTTCACTGGCTATGAAATATACTGCTATTCAAGAATGTCTTCTTTTCTTTCTTTTGGCTGCACCATACGGCATGCAGGATCTTAGTTCTCTGACCAGGGATCGAACTGAGGCCCCCTGAAGTGGAAGCAGAGTCTTAACCTCTGGGCCTCCAGGGAATTCCCTCATGAATGCTTTTTCTTTTCTTTATCTATAAAAATTTATAATCAATCATCAAATGGATCGGCCCCTGCCTTAGACTCATGAGCACGCAGAAGGTGGAGGAGAGAGGCTACCCGGATCTAACTGCAGCAGGCTTCACTGAGCACGCCCCACCTTCTAAGAAGGTGACTTAGAAGGCTTCCTGAGCACGCGTCCGCCAACCTGTGACTGAAGCCCGGGCTGAACTAGACGTCTCTCACCCGCCACTCACATTTCAACAACTAGTGAGCCGCTAACCGCACAGGTACAGTGTCAGACACTTACTTTACTAGCCTCCTGCAGTGTATCCATCAACTACCTGCATTTGGACTTTTCAAAGAGCTTCATTAGCTGCTGGAATCTTTCTGAGACCTGAAAAATTTTAAATGAGGGTTAATTGTAAATATTGTAATAATATATTCTGTATCTTTGATGAATATTTTCAGAAAACATCTAAAATAAATAAATTTTTAAAAAATTTAAAAAATAAAGTCAGCCTTCTGATTTGTGAAAAAAAAAAAAAAGAAAACACTTAAAGACTGAGAAAGCTACTCTTAATAATAATGGTAAATAATATTTCGGAAAACAAAATATCTTCGTAATAAAGGTAACTGCTATTTAACTTTTCAATATTAAACTTTCTTAAGCAACAAAGCATCATTACAAAATTGCTTGAAGGCAAATAAGTAAATGGTAAAATGAGAGAAAAAAGAATTAGGATTGTTTCAAATTTCTTCCACAATCATCAAGCTTTTAACAGTTCTACATGACGAACGTGAAGAACCAAACTCTTTTTTTTTTTTTTGGCCCCACTGTGCAGCTTGCAGGACCTTGGCTCCCCAGCCAGGGGCTGAATCCACACTCTTGGTAATGAAAGTACAGAGTCCTATCTACTGGATGACCAAAGAATTCTCCAAAGAGCAATACTTTTAAAGATGTTAGCTAATAAATATCTATATATTTTAAACACATTAAAAATAAAATCTAAGTATTTACAGTAGCACCGTCTGTGAAACAACAGAGATGTAAAATTTGGGTAGTTACCTGATATGGATTTTTATTCAACTTAGCAGCTAAATGAGTAAATGTTTTCAATGATGGCCCTTTTTTCTGACATTCCAATAAAATTTCCCGGTCATCATTTCTGAAGGGGGAAAGAATGTTAGTTTTTATAGGTTATAACAGAAAGGTAAGAAAAAGTTCACTTTCTTAATATCTACTAATAAGAACTGGCATTTTTGTTAAAACTCATAAAAAAAGGAAAAGTGTATATACTAAAACAAAGGACAATGGTTATCTGAGAGATAAGATTATGGATGATTTTAATCTTTGAGTTCATATATATTTCCCAAATTTTCTAAAACAAATACACTAATGTATTCTTCTAATGACAAAAATGAAAGATTTTCTTAAAATTCTACCTGTAGTATGTAAATAGTACTTATAAAGTTAGGGCCCAAACATGATCACAGACTTAATAGGTGAGAAGAACCAAAAATATAGAATTCAGATATTCTAATCCCTAGAGCTCTGCTTTTTCTACATGGTCTGAACCAATGTTTGTTATTACAATCTCTTGAGATTTTACCATCTACAGGTTACCTGAAATGAAAGCATGGAGGACTGAGGTATTAAAACTGATCCCAATTTCAAGAAAATTCAGTATCATTATACACTCTAGCCAGTCTGGAGATCATGTTCCTCTAGCTTAATGGATTACAACTGTGGTTACCTTTACATCTGAAAGGCAGTCTTTACAACTGCATTTTTTTTTTTTAAGGTCACATTAAAATACAACAAAATTTATAAACTTTCTTTTGAAACGTCTAACTTCAGGGGAAAACTCAAATTACACCCAGTCACACTTTTGTCCTGTTCACCACCCATCATTCCTCCTTTCTAAAGAAAATGTGTGTACACTAGGTCCCTTACGAGTGAAAGATTTTTTTCTTTTCATTGAAAAAGTGAGGTTAAAACATAGTGAAAAGTTCTGTCCATCATGCCAGTACACTTCCCTGGTCAAGGACCACTGCTCTAGACTGTTCTACAGTACAGCTGGGCTGTATCCTAGAGCGTATTTTCTACCAACTTTGGCCACTCTGAAAGTGATCCCTTTCCCTATTTTAAGTTGGGATAAAACTATGACATGATAGACTTCTGGAGTCTCAAAACTTCCTGGTGATTTAATAGTCTCTTAAGATTCTTACCTTGTCCACGAAACTATAATTTCTCCCTTCTTTTTAATAACATTCTTTGCAGAAAGGCTTGTGAAAGAAGTGGCAGGCGCTGCTGATGCATCCTTAGTCCCCGGGCTTTCCTTTAATGATGAGGGGTCTTTAGTTACTGAAGGGGCCTTTTTCTTACTGGCTTTCCTTCGATGAGCATTACCGTTCTCACCAGAGTCTTGGGTAATTTTTTTGGTCTTTTCCCTACTGGTTAAGTCTGTTTCCTTTCTCTGTTTTTTTTGAGAAGAAGGATTTAGATCTGAAAGATTTCTTCTCTTTTTGTGAGGATTATCCAATGTCCCAGGCAACTCTGAACTGTTAGAATTTAATGCTGACTCTGAGTTTAAATCATCCTTTTTCACTTCACCCGAACTGGAAGCTTCCGAGGTTAGATCAATACAGGCCTCCTCAACGACGCATTCCAAAGGCCTGTTCGCCACCTGCACATTTTCTTCCTTTGAGTTATCTTCATCGACACAGATCACCGGACACCCCAAGTCTTCAACAACTATGGCAGGATGGTTACCTTCATTTTTACTGTCACTTGAAACATCTTGTGTCAAATCAATAAAAGTATCAACAGTTTCAGGCTGCATATTGTCTAATACTGGAGCATTCTGATCCACACTACTTCCAGAACATCCCAACTGATCAATATTTAAAACTGTTACTTCTACAAGTTCCCCCAACTTCTTGGTCTCGGTGACTGGATCTTTTGTGAGGTCTATACATGTGTTTGGAAGATGATCCTCAACAGAATGTGGGATTTCTTCCACTGGAGGCAATTCTTCAATGCTTTCAGGCACTTTTGGTTCCCATACTTGATGCAACTTGAAACATTCTTCAGCCTCTTCGGTACTTTGACTCACTTTACCTGAAGCATCTTTAAGAAATTCATATATGTCAGGAACTTCTGTCTGTATCACACAGTCTTGTTCCTCATGAACTAATCTACCATCAACATTCTTACTGGAATTTTTCAGTTCCTCCTTAAAAACTCTGTTCTGACATGAAATATATTCTTCCTCCACAGCTGCATCAGCTTTCTTTTCCATTCTCGGCAGAGAGTCATCAGCCACTGTACTCTGTACAAGAGTAGGGGAGGTGGATGGTGCCGCGCGCCGAATTTTCACAATGAAGTGATCGTTGGACTTTTCCATTATGACAGCATGCATGGGGAGGTTAGGGTGGTACTGAAAGCCTGGGGCGACAGGCCGGCTTGTCCACGACGAAGAACAACTTGATTTACTGCTTGAATTATCAGACTCCAGGGCTAAATGAATATCCTGTTCAGACGCGTCCTCTTCCTCCAGTAGGGCATCCTCACTAAAATGGGCACTAATGACTTCTTCAGGCGTTGCATTAGACAAAGCTTCTGGCTTTAAAAAACTGAGATGGCCGTCTGACTTCAGAGGCGATGGTACTGTTAAAGAGACGGCTAGATCTTCAAGAAGTATGGAAGAAATGCAGGGCCTGCTCTTTTCTGAACCACATACATTATCTTTACTTAAAGCTAGGTTAGTGGACACTTCAAACATACAATTTTCATCCAACACGTCCGGATGGACTGGCAACGAAAGCCCTGAAGACAGAGATGGACCTTTCTCAGACGACAGTAAGGACCAGTTGTCATCACTGACTATCTTGGGGCAGGGAGAAACCACCCCCGAGACCAGCTCTTCAGCTGCACAGGCGGGTACAGATTCACATTTGAGGCTCTCAAGCAGCTGTTTCTCTGGCGTCTTTAACTCCCACTCACTTTTTTCATTGCAGTTGACACTGTTGTCCAAAAGATCAGAACCTTGCAACAAACTTTTAAATATTTCCCCCATCTGTGCATCACTCACTAAATTAAACGTAAGGCTAGATGCCTGCTGTTCAGTAAGAATCTCGAAACTGCGTTCTGGCTTCAAAGGAGCGAGCTGGGATGTCTGGGCATCCTCTGTGGTGCCACCTTCGATTTTTCCTGGCTTTGGGGTGCTCAGGCAGTTTGGTTCCAAGGCGTGCTCTTCAGACTGAGGATTCCTCATACTATCAAAGCAAGTGTTAGTAGTCTTTTTACTGTCATGCTTTACTGTGTTAATACTGGAATTCTTTTGCTCTTGGTGTTTTTCCTCAGATTTTTTACCACCTACTGAAGACTTAGAAGAACCAAGATCTTCTGACTTGGGGGATTTCTCTTTGAACACCTCTTTGCCCAAGCTGTTTGCACGCCCCTTCTGACAGTGTGAAGATCGCGCTTTCTCCTCACTTCTCTTCTCAAGCTTGCCTTCGTCACTGTCACTGCCAACGTTTATGGAGTCACAAAATTTTACAAAGATTTTCTTAAGTTTTGCAAACAAATAGTCGAGTTGTTCATCTACAAATTTCCACAATTTTTTTTTCATATCTGGTAGCTGCTGCTCAAATAAACGATCCACGATGCCATTCTTTTTAACTTGCTTGAGTTTGGACTCTATAACATCACAGAGATTCTTCTGTAAAGTAGTCACTGACTTAGATATTTTGGACAAGTCCAGGTATTTAATTAGTGATGTAAAACTCAAAATTGCTGACTCAATAATTCTATGAAACTGTATTAATGAAAATTTTACCTTGAATTTCATGTAATTTTTCCTTACATGTTTTCTTATCGTTCGTAACATGTGCATAATCTCTCGGACAGAAGAGGGTGTGACAATGATTGGAACTATTTTCTCCAGGCTGGAAGTGCTCATTGACCTCTCTTTCTTCTCTGTTTTTGAAGATCTGCTAGATTCACTTCGTCTTCTGTCCCATCTGCTTTTGGTCTGATGTGTTTTCATAGAGGGTGTCTTCCTGTTGTCTTTATCCAAACGCACAGAGCTGCTCCTGCTTTCTGGGCCAGTTTTTGTCTTCTTCACTTCCGCAGAACCTCTTGGCTTGGCACTTTTGTCAAAACTTCTTTGTGGTTCAGGTTTTTCGCTGTCACTGATAATTTCTCCTTCTTCTAATTCATCTAAAGATGAATTCTTGTGGGAGTCTGCTTCTGCAAATTTGTCAGATTTGCATATTGGCTTTTGATTTTCCTTGTTGAGATCAGACTGACTCGTGGAGGTAGAATGAGCTGAATTTGGTAGAAACACATCTGTGAAAGAGAAAAGCATATTATTGCCACATGACCAATGAGTGTTTATCATTTAACATTTCCACGTTAAATATAACAAGAAATTAAATGTTGAGGCAATTTATTACTTTAATAGCTTTAAAAAAAAAAAGCAGAATGTTAATGTCTAACACTTATCATATGATTCATCTTTACTGGTCTGAGAAGGTGCCTGACAATAATGACACTGCACAGTCTGATCATTTGGGTAGCCGGCAAAACCAACTGTTCAAGTTTCTTGATGTTAGCAGCATCATCTACTCTACGCCATTTGATGGTGATTTTGAAACAAGAAAGTATCTGAAAACAGGCAAAGAATATTTGAAACAATCTGTCCTACCATTCTCTTTTTCATATAAATAAGCATTACCTAAACCTAGACTAAAGGCTCAGTGTACATTACTAGTTAACCACAGAGGTGTGAACACTAGCTATATTACCAAATAAGAAGCACTAATTCATCTTGCTGGTGTAGTTTACATTCTCACGTAAAGGTAAGCTATAGGAGAGAGTATAAAGCATTACCTTTATGACTGTTATTATACAATGGGACTTGAGATGTGCTTTCCAGTCTGAGAACTTTTGCTACAGGTCTCGCTGGACTGTTCAGAGGACTGATGGCTTCTGGAATGGGTCTCAGCTGGTTAAGGTCAATGCTCAGAACCGAGTTCTCATCATCATGATACACTGAGTTTGTTTCACCAACTTCCATTCTGTCATCCATTAACTCAGTCTGCTGAAGTGAAGACTCTGGAGTCTCTTTAGGTAAGCAAGGACCCAAATGACAAGACTTATTCTCAACCAGTGGTGGGTCTACAAGAGAAGGCTCAAGTTTTGGTGTACCACCTTCGGAAAGCACAGATGGCAGAATGCCAGTTCCTCCAACTGAAGGCTGCAAAATGCTTTCACTGGATTTGGTCACGTTTGTTGAAAATGCCTCCTTCATTTCTGTCTCTTCAGAGATACTACAAGAATTTAAGTCACTGTTTCTTTTGCTGTCCAATTCCAAGCCGACGTTCTGAGGACCGTTTGTCTCTGGTGTGTCTGTTATCACAGGAACTGCGGCCCTGGCACCAGTAACAGCCTGCTCCACTGCTGCGGATGGAGATGACGAAGATTCTGTTGGTTCCGTTTCCACAGGTGCTGAGAAGGAAGTCTCCGTGCCGCACATGGGCGTGTCAGAAGGCACAGCGTTCTCCACAGATGCAACGGACAAACTGTTTCCTTCTACCTTCCGTTCTGAAATGCTGGTCCTGGGTTCGGACGCCGCTCTAAGAGCATCCTTTGGCCCCAATGACTCAGACTTGGTCTCCTCTGTGCTATGTTCACAGACAGAGGGGACACAGGCCACAGTCTGAGCCTGCACCAGTGACTCGGAAGCACGTAAGTCACAGGACGGGGGGGTATCAGTTATCGTATGCTGGCTCTCCTGAGAAACAGGCTGCTTTTTAGCGGGAGAAAGAGTTAAGTTCAGTTTTTCCATAAAGCTCAACTTTAAGTCTTTGCTCTGCGGCTCATTTGGGGCACTCTCAGCTCTAACTGCTGGCTGCTTACTATTCACTCCTTCAGTAACATCACTGTTGGAGACTTCCCCTTTATCATTTTTTGGCTCGATCTGTCTCTTTAAGCCTGTGGTGGTTTTCTTACTTTCTCTGTTAGTCCTCTGCAAGTGTCCCTGAGGTGCTCTTTCCTCATTTCTCATATGCTTATTTTCCTCTCTGCTCTCCCGTTCCCGTTTCCTCTTTTCTTCAGTTCTGTGCGTTTCTGCTCTGAAAGCCGCACTTTCCCGCTGGTGCCCAGCATCAGCTTCTGTGGAATCAGTGTGTTTGTGAGTTCTACTGGCTAAAAGAGAAGATGGACATCTTCCTTCTTGAAAACTATGATTACTTACAGCCCTGTCTCTTTTACAATCTTCCCAGCCTCTTCTCTCCTCGACATGGTATTTACCTGAATTGTAAGAAGACTTTGCCAGTTCATTTTTGGAATGCGGAAGCACCACTCGTTCAGACCTTCTCCAGTGATCCTGGCCTTTCACTACTGATTTCGACTTCTGATCAACTTTTCTCTCTTCTTTGTCTTGTGATTTAAGTTCTTTTCTATTTACATTTTGTGATCTTTCACTTTGTCTTTCGAGCTTTTTGTCACTTTGAGATTCTAGTCGAGTGTGTGACTTGTCTCTAGAGCTTTCTTTCTCCCAAGAAGAGCTGATGCGTTCATTTTTATGATCTAAATCTGTGTTACTTTTCAACTTTGCAGTTTTGCTTTCAGCCTTTGGTTCGCCTTTACCATGTTTCTCGGGATGCCCCTGTGGCCTCTGACTGGCCTCCGTGACCCTCGGCTCACCATCACCATAGCCAGCGCTCAAGTCTTTCCGTATTCTGTCAGCCCCCCGGTTGTACTGGCTATGTCGACTGTCTCTCCTTCCTCTTCTATGATCCTCATTTGAACTACTCTCACCAACCTGATAATGGAAACGTGACCAAATGCCATTGGTGGAGTGTTTTTCAACAGATGTAGGCAAATGCAAAGTGCTCTTTTTTTCACAGTGTGATTTTCCTTCCTTTTCGTGGTTTGGCAGTGAAGTGCTATAATGTACATCTTTAGAAACATCACTTTTCACTCTGTGATCAGTCTTTGAAGAGTCATCCAAATGGGGAGATCTGGATTTAAGATCTTTTGTTTTAACTAGATCTGATGTCCTTGAAGTTTTATGATTATTCCGAAAATGTGGAAACTCCGACAGTCTATTGAGAAATAGAAATTAACACCAAAAACAAAGTCAATTCCTTTTTAATAATCCAAGGTTTAATCACATGTGATACACTTTAAAATTGGGGGCCCACATACTGGCAAAACGAATTTTACTTTGTTAAAAAGAATAAGTAGTAAGAATTTACCAGTTCCCAATGTAATAGACAAGTTTTTAAAATAAGGAACTCTCTTTCATCTGCTTTGCTCAAACCAAGCCTGAAGGACCTCTCAGGTTTCTCCCAGCACTGGCCAAGGTCGTTCAGATTTCCTTCACTACTGGAGAAAGAAAAGCAGGGAGGAAGGGAGGAGGAGTGGCAGGAAAAAAGAGGAGAAGAGGTGGGTGGGGTGGTTCTGTGATAGATGACCAAAGCTGCGCTTTACTAAGCGTCCTGTGGCTTTAATAGAAAGAAGTGAGAAACCAGAGGCTGGAAAGAGCAAGAGGGGATGGACGGTTCTGAGCACAAAGACCACTCCCAGTTCAGCTGAGAGGTGATGGGCAGCAGTGACAGTAGAAATGGGGGAGAAGTGAACGGGTTGAGAGAATATAGACATAAAAATCAACAGGACGTGGTAATGGATTTGGGTCTGAAGGATGACAAAGAGCTCAGTGTCACTGATGACTCCCAGGCAGGGGGCCTGCACGTCCCTGTTTGCCAAGTAGTATCAGTGTAATTACTAACAGCACTTCCTTCTACTCTCGAAAGTATCCTGGTTTGGGCAATAAATTAAACGGTCATTCTATCTTTCAGACTCTCTAGCTTGCACCAGCTAAATAAATGTTGGGGAATCCACTGAGCAAGGAACAATGGAATGGGTTCAATCTTAAATTCAGTGTTGGATGAGATAACTTTGAAAATTTTGTACAGATGTAAAGTAGTTATCTACATATAAATGAAACTGACTAGTACAAGTAAGATTACATCAAAAGAAAATACTGAAAGAGAAAGGAAAGCAAAGACATAGCTTTGAAAAAAACCAACTTCACCAGAAAAACAAGTCTCAAGTTAGGAAGAAAAGTAAGGCTCATGAAAGCCAAAGGGAGAAAACTGTTTCAAGAAAAAGGGTCAATCAACTATGTCAAATTGTGTGTAAAGACAAGTTAAAATGAGAAGCCAAAACGATATGATGAATTTAGTGGCAGTCACAGGAGGAAGAGGTCAGAATAGACTGGGTTCAAGAGTGAGTAGAAATGGAAGGTGGAGAAACAGATAGCAAATTTCGATAACTGTCTTGGAGGTTTGGACTATCAAGGGGAGAAGAGATGAAATTCTCTGAAGCCAAATACTGCCCCAACCAAAAAAAAAAAAGTGAGAGAGGGAGAGAGAGAAATTAAGTAGAAAATCCATTTCAGAGGAAAAAGAATATGTAATTGAGAGATATTTTAAGAGTTGTCTATGACAGAATGTATGACGCAGACATCCTCCTTGCCTTTTAGTAATTTGGTGGGCCCCTTCTGGAGCCCATGACATACACCATCATCTTCCCAGGATCAAAGAATTTCAGAACAAGATCCCAGTATATTACAAAACTGGATACATTCAGAGAGCTATGTGGCAATATTCTATTAATCATCATACAGAAATCGTTATGACAATATACCATTAGAATATTAGCTCTTCTCAGTGAAACCTTAAAAATTTAACAAAATGCATGATTTTCATTATCTTTCCAAAGTTAAAAATATTTCACATGTCAATATTCATGTAATTTACAAACATATCCACATCCCTCAATCATACCTTTGGTGAAGATTATTTATTTCTTCATCCTTGCGGTTTATTTCCACTCTGGCAGTTTTGATAAGTGCTGAGATATTTTTCTTAAGAGACTGGTTTTCATTTTTTAAGCTAAAATTCTAAACATCATAAAATATATTTAGTAAAGTATGTATCTATGGAATAAACCACTATTTATAATAACTATTGATTATTGAATGCTAACTACATGCTAGGCATCACTTATTTTATCTTATGAAATTCTCATAACAGTTGTAGGAGGACTACAGTGATGCTCGTTATACAAATGGGGAGATTGAGATTCAGAGAAGAAACTGGCACCAAAGAAAGGCTATTTAAAATGAAACAATTTAAAAGAGGGATGAAAATGAAAAACCAAAAAATAACCAGAAAAAAAGTTCTGCCTGGGTCATTATTTTGGAAATGATAAAATTTGTGTTATATTTAATAACTGGAGGTTTAACTTGAAATAATATACTAATTCTTAGGTGAACAAAGAATGAATTGAAGACTGATTGGCTCTTTGGGAGAAAGGGAAAAGAAAGAGAAACACCTTTACCAAAAAATAAAAATCAGAACAGGACATTCCTAATTCTGTAGCATGATAACAACAAAAAAAGTTACTCTGGCAAAAAGTGTGAGGGCACCACCATTTTCCCCCATCAGTCATTCTAAATCTTGGGGCTCCTCAAGCCATTCTTTTAAACCACCTGATACAATCAAAATTTTCTATTCTTTAACTATTAACTAGTCTAGCAACATTTATTTAATCATTGGTCAATATCATTGAACAAATCAAGCAGTTTTCTTTTATCAGTTTCATTGACACTGGAAATAATGCATATTTGGCCATTTTTGCTATTTCACATAATACTTCGAAAAAAAGTTTCCATATAATCTGTCAACCCTTTAGAATTTGAATTTCTAACAAAGAATTTTACTAACTTTTTATTTTAAAGGCTAATAAGGCAAAAATAAAATATTCATTATAATTCTACCTGTGTCTGTATTTCTTTAAACTTTTTCATCAGCTCTTTCATTTGCAACTGACATTTTCCATATTCTGCCTGCAACTGTAAAATACAAAAAGATCAAGCATAATTTTAAATTATTTTCTTAACTTAAATGACATTTGAAAATATTTAAAACTTTGTAAATCAACCCACAAAGTAGGGTAAATGAGGTCTATTTCTATTAACAGGTACTTAGTTAGACTACTGGTTTTTAAAGTTGGGCCTGCCAATAATGTTATTTTCTTTAGTTTCACATTCAGTCTCCAAACTTTAAATTCAAATAAGGTAGAAAGAAATTTGTCTGCATGAAGTTTTGGGACAATTTATAATTTAGTACAAATCATGAAAAGACAAAATGTTTTATCACACTGATTTACCTGTTGAGATTTTATATATTTAGACACTTAAATTTAATCAAGCAAAATTAAAACTACATTTAGGCAAACATTCAGAAGACACTGTTTTAAAGCAGATCTGAAGGCAGAAACTGATGTAAATACTCTTTTAGTCTAACAGCTACTTCTCAAACATAGAACACCTATTCAGAAGTTAGCCGATGTCTGCATTTCAGGAGATATCAAAGCACAAAATAACCATCGTTCATAACTCTGGTAATCCATACATCATTATATGTTGCCTCCTTTGCAGTGCCTTCTTCAGTCAGGATTTCTTCATATAAATCCAAACAATTCCTGGATGGTACAGAGGATTTGGATGCACTGTCTAAAACAAACAAGAAACCCTTCCATTAAAATAAGTATTTCCAGATTCAATAAAATCCCTATCAAAACTCCAATGGCATTTTTCAAAGAAACGGGAAAAACAATCCTAAAATATGTACGGAACCACAAGACTGCAAACAGCCATAGCAATCTTGAGAAAGAAGATGAAAGGGGGAGGCATCAAACTTCCTGATTTCAAACTATAATACAACACTGCAGTAATCAAAAGTATATTTTTATAGGAATAAGAACAAACACATGAGTGCAACAGCTCTTTTACAACTTGTCTAGCAAGTTTTCCGGTCCACACTGGAAAACACTCCCATGGGGGGAAGAAAACCAGATACAGAGATCAGTGGAACATAACAGAAAGCCCAGAAATAAACGCAGGCATGTATAGTCAAGGGCAACTCAGGTGGTAAAGAATCTGCCGGCAATGCGAGAGACCTGGGTGTGATCCCGGGTCAGGAAGATCCGCTGGAGAACATGGAAACCCACTCCAGTATTCTTGCTTGGAGAATCCCATGGACAGAGGAGCCTAGCAGACCACAGTCCATACAGTCGCAAAGAGTTAGACACGACTGAAGTGACTTCGCAGGCAGGCATGCGTATATGGTCCCAACTTATGACCAAGGAGCCAAGAGTATACAATGGGGAAAGGATAGTGCCTTCAGTAGATGGTGTTGGGAAAACTGGACAGCCACAAGCAAAAGAAAGAAAGTAGACCCTTAAATTTATATAGCACACACAGAAATCAACTCAAATTAAAAACCTGAATTTAAAATCTTCAACCATACTTAATATCTTGTAATAACTTATAATGGAACAGAATACAAAAAAAGAATATACCTCTATCTATCTACATATATATATACTGGATCACTTTACTGTATACCAGAAACTAACAAAACAATGTAAGTCAACTATATTTCAAAAAAGGAACTGCCTGGCAGTCCACGGGTTAAGACCACATTCTTCCAATGCAGGGGACACAGGTTCCATTCCTGGCTGGAGAACTAAAATCCCATGAGCCCCGCAGAGGGGGCCAAAAAGGGAAAAAAAAGTAAAAAAAATTTAAAAAACTGAAATGTATGGAAACAGACTAAAAACGATGGTTACCAAGGGCTAGGGGTGGGGGAAAAGAGATATTGATCAAACTCTTCTGGGTTTGCGGACAAGTACAAACTTCCAGCTATAAGATGATTAAGTTCTGGGGATATAATGTACAGCATAGTGATAATAGTTAATAACACTATTTTATATAATCAAAAATTGCTGAGAATAATCCTAAAGAGACAGTAATCACATGATGCTATACAGGTGTTAGCTAATGCTATGGTGGTTATTATTTCGCAATATTTAAGTGTATAAAATCAACACACTATACATCTTAAACTTACTTAATATTATATGTCAATTATATCTCAATAAAACTAGGGTAAAAAAAGAAAAATATACATGTCAAGCATTTTGATGTAGTGTCTACCTCTACACAAAGAGCTATACATTTCCCCATCTCTTGTATTTCATCTAAATCACTACTAATTTCAGATTAGAACTAGAGAACCACTTTATCTACAACAAATTTGTCAACAAATCAGATGTAAAGATCATATTTGTTCAAAGCTTTGAAAAATCTGATTGCAGCAAAGTTTTCTCAATTAGAAAGGTCATTAGATTCTCTGCATATTATACTCGTACTGATTCATTTGAAAATACATATAGCACCTACCCTTTCCAAAAGTTCTATCATGTAGCCTGTAACAGTGTGTGAGATAATATATGTACTCACCACCACCAGGCTTTTTTCAATGGCACAAGATACTTTTCCATAAGGTCCAATTAAATCTGACACCCAGATGAAAAACAAACCTAAGGGCTAATTTTTTCACTGATAGAGATTTGGGCAAAAAATAGTTACCTGAGTATAATCACTTCAAAGAAAAGGCAAATTGTTGAGAAGCTATGAGTTATGCCAGGAATTGGTAACAACAAAATAAACACTTCCAATAGACTGACCAAACAAAATAAGAAAGTATTTTGTTACCGAATTTACATACCAGAACCAGCACTGTCCAACCCAGCATATATGTCCAAAGAACCTTCATCATTATTTTTAAGAGGAGAAGCTGGAAAAAAAAAAAAATCAAAGACTGGTTAAAACTGACTCTATATACTTAGTAAAGTTTTTCTATTTCTACTCTGAAGGACCAGAAAAAGAGTATCAGTCTTATGCCAAAAAAGAAAACTGTTTAGAAGATTTTGTACATCCTTATAAACACACACATCTTAGTACACAGATACAGACTTAAAAACTCACTTTCAAAAACCGTACTAGTAATAAGATTCCCAATCCAGGGTCAGAACAATCTTCCTGCGAAAATAAAAACTCTAAACAAAATATTAAAGGCTAACTGTAGTTAATGCTCTATCACCAGACTTACTGTAGCAGTCATTTCACAATATATACAAATATCGAATTATTATATTATACATCTGAAATTACTGTAATATTATATGTAAATGGTACCTAAATTTAAAAAAAAAAGGTATCTGAAGAACTAAAGAGAAATCCAAAGCAGGCAAAAACTGGAGAGGAGGTGACCCCTGCAAGAAGCAATGAATTCCTATCCCCCTTTTTTACAAGTTTTTGTGCAAGGATAAGCTCTAGTTGGAACCACAGTAGGCAGAAAAACTCAGATGGACACTTCCAGTCCTAATAGCTTGAAGAACTAGAGAAAAAAACTTTGGGGGTGATAACAGCAACTACAAAGAGGAAATCCAAAGAGCCACAGAGAGGACTCCCCAAACTGTGCCCAAATCTGAATAACACAAGCAAAGGTTAAAACTCCCAGGAGTCCAGCTAAAAGCTAAAAACTCTCTGAGCTAAATAGAGATTTCAGCTACTGTTCACCACAGGGAAGATAGAAGATTAAGTTCAGTTGAGATAAATGCCTGCTAAAATTAAAAACACTAGCACTTTTCAGAGGAATATAACATAATCATATATCTCGAACACTTACAATGTCCAAAACGCAATTCAAAACTTCTCAAAAGAAATCTTGGTAGACAATAAAAACAACTCCAAAACCAAATGAAAATTCTAAAACTGAAACTACAATACCTAATGTAAAAAGATTCAACAGAAGAGGCAGTGAGCTTGAAGACAGATCAATAAATTATCCAATTGCAAGAATAGAGGAAAAAATATTTTAAAAAAGATCAGTCTTACTAACCTATAGAATATCATGAGTTCTCACATACTATAGACCTGGAGTCCCAGAAGAAAAGAGATAACGGGGAGGAAAGTGATTCTAGAAGGGTACTAGAGGATACTAGAAGGACAAAAATGGTAGATAACTGAGTAAATACAAAAGACTAATATTCCACCTCAATTAGTTTTAATTCCCCTTAGTTTATTTAAGATACATACAACAGGCTAAAATAAAAATTACAGCACTGTATCACAGGGTTCATGACATCTTTAACATAAAGGGACGGAAGGAGGTCAAATGCAACTATATGTACAAGATTCTACATCTTACATAAAGATTTAGACTATAAAATAAAAACATTTTATTTATACATAATGTACAATAAATACATTATAAAATAAATAATAAACACATTTTAATAACTAGACTATAAAATGTTAAAGATGTATATTGCAGTCCCTTGAGCAACCAACTACAAAAAACAGCGCAGAAAGGTATAACCAAAAAGCTAATGTGCAAACCAGAATGAAATTCTAAAATACATTCAAATGTCTGAAAAAGGCAAGAAAATCGGAAAGGAAAAAAACTGATGAGATAAACTAAACTTTTTAAATGACAGGTCTAAATCCAACCACAGCAATAAAGGACATTACTGTATTAACTGATAAAACTGGTATAAAGATGGTAGACTAAGTAAAATTATAATATTAGTGTTAAATTTACTGAAATTGATGATTACGCTGCCTTTATGTAAGAAAACCAACTTTTGCTTGTGAAATATACACTGAAGTATTTGGATGTAAAGGACCATAATAATACAACTGATTATCAAATAGGTCAGGAAAAAACTGTGTGCATGTATGTGTATAAATAAAAAAGTATGTGCACAATGTTAAAGCCACTGGCATAGGTAAAAGGTTCCTTGCATTTTTTGATTCTTACAACTTTTCTATAAGTTTGAAATTACAGATATAATAAAAGACAAGTACAAAAATGTTATATGAATAAAAATGTTGGTGAAATCATGTTAACCAGTGAAAATAAAAACGTACACTGTGTATGTAACTATCAAACAATGTATGCATGTGGACAAAAACTTGAGAAAGAGCAATATACAGAAATGAAAACAGCTATTTCCAGCAAATGAGAATAACAAAATAGTTTTGTCCTTCAAAATAAGAGTTATAGTTGTGATACTTATGAATCTAAATGAAAAGTAAATGTGGTCATTATACTTTCCATTTTTCTATTGGTTTAGAATTTTTCAAAGAAAAAATATCGTAAGACAAATACATAGCAGCATAACAATTTTAAAAAACATCAGCAAAAATAATTAAATAACACCAAAAATCAAATAATGCTATCCAGAGTGGTTATGATGACCATATTCCATGTGAATCTATTTCATGTCTATGGATATTAGGTTTTTAAAACATATTTTTCCTCATAGTTCAGTTGGTAAAGAATCTGCTGCAATGCAGGAGACATGGGGTCGATCCCTGGGTCAGGAAGATCCCCTGGAGAAGGAAATGGCAAACCACTTCAGTATTCTTGCCCAGAGAATCCCATGGACAGAGGAGTCTGGCAGGCTGCAGTCCATGGGGTCACAAGAGTCAGACATGATTTAGTTACTAAACCACTATCAAGCAAAAATTCTACTAGACATGTTTCACAACTACCCTTTTCATTCTATAGCAATCATAATTCTGATCAATAAATATACAACTATATCCTCAAAAAATTTAATGAGATTGTCATAGCATAATTAGAATTAAGACCAAAGAACTAAAATGTTATGTCAGAATTTGGAAGTTTAAAATCTGCATATTACCAAAAATATTTCCATTTTATGAGCTTATTTTACTATTAGATTTTGGCTGTCTCTTTCAAACTGATCATCTATTTGTGACTGTCCCTAAACAACAATAAGCAAGTACCACTCCATTTACTGGAAATATCAATTCCAAGAGTAGCAAGTATCTATCATATATATTATGTATGATAAGTATATATATGGTATATGTGTGTGTGTGTATAAACACACACGCATACACCTTATCAATGAAAGCACCAAGTGTAACCACTGGGCCACCAGGGATTCCCCTTGTTCACTGTTCAGTCGCTCAGTCATGCCCGACCCTCTGTGACCCCATGGACTGCAGCACGCCAGGCCTCCCTGTCCTTCACTGTCTCCTGGAGTTTGCTCAAACTCATGTCCACTGAGTTAATTGATAATGCCATCCAACCACCTCATCCTGTTGTCTACTTCTCCTCCTTGCCCTCAGTCTTTCCCAGCATTGGGGTCTTTTCCAATGAGTTGGCTCTTTGCATCAGGTGACCAAAGTATTGGAGCTTCAGGATCAAGTCCTTCCAAAGAATATTCAGGGTTGATTTTCTTTAAGATTGACTAGTTTGATCTCCTTGTTGTCCAAGAGACTCTCAAGAGTCTTCTAAAGCACCACAGTTTGAAAGCATCAGTTCTTCAGTGCTCAGCCTTCTTTATGGTCCAACTTTCACATCTGTACATGACTACTGGAAAAACCACAGCTTTGACTATATGGACCTTGGTCGGCAAAATGATGTCTCTGCTTTTTAATGTACTGTCTAGGTTTGTCAGGCTTCCCAGGTGGCTTAATGGTAACAACACAGGACACCCAGGAGCTATGCGGGTATGATCCCTGGGTCGGGAAGATCACTGGGAGGAGAAAATGGCAACCCACTCCAGTATTCTTGCCTGGAGAATCCCGTGGACTACAGTCCAGGGGGTTGCCAGGAGTTGAATACAACTGAAGCAACTTAGCACGCACACATGTCTAGATTTGTTATAGCTTTTCTTCCAAGAAACAAGTGTCTTTTAATTTCCTGGCTGCAGTCATTATCCACAGTGATTTTGGCCCCCAAAAATAAAGTCTGTCACTATTTCCATTTTTTCCTCATCTGTCTGCATGAAGTGATGGGACCGAATACCATGATCTTCATTTTTGAGTGTTGAGTTTCAAGCCAGCTTTTTTACTTATATTTTTTCCCTTATATTTTTTCATATGACAATAAAAAATCATTACTGCTTATACTGGCAAAGTTGTTAGTTTTATTATATTTAAGAGACCTGAAGTATAAAATAAGAAAGTTCTCACTTACTAAGCACTTTCTATCTGCCAAGCACTTCACTGTATTCATTTATGTGTGGGGAGAAAAGGTTGATAATGACAGTGTGATCCATGAGAATAAATACATGACTTTATAATTAAATAAATTTAGAAAGACAATTAAAATGAGCTCTTACCAGAAAAGACATCAAACAAACTTGTTCCATCACCATTGTCATCATCTGCTGCCATGATCCTATTTCTTTTTGATAGTCGCCATCTAAGGTATTAAATAGAAATATTCTCCACTGTTAAAATCAACCTCACAATTCAGAGACTAAACTTAGCTTTAAGTTAAAAGATAACTTTCAAATTTGGACACAATGACAGGGTTCACTGTTTGCTTGTTTTTATTTTAATGTCTGGCATTTTCTAAAAGCTAAAACTATAAAAAAAAAAATCTTAAACTTGCTGATATGGTTAACCCATATCACAAAGCAAATGATGTCAATTTTATAAAGTAGACCAAAAGATAAGTTAACTTTTATACTAAAATAAGTCAACTATCATACTAAGTAAGTGCAAATATATGGTGAGTTCTGTGAGTTCTCTTAACAAATCATCAAACCTGGGGGTAACCTTAGATATACATGACACTCTAGACATACATGTCTTTACCAACAAGGGAGTAAGATGGGCAAACTGCAAAGAGTTAGAGTTCGATGCTATACTAGGTTAGCAACGGTGTGGGAAAAAAGTGACATATATACTCTCATGGGCTTTCCAGGTGGCTCTGTGGTACAGTCTGCTTGCCAACACAGGAGACCTGGGTTGATAACTGGGTCGGGAAGATCCCCTGGAGAAGGAAATGGCAGCCCACTCCTAGATTCTTGCCTAGGACAGAGAAGCCTGGCAGCTACAGTCCATGGGGTTGCAAAAGAATCAGATACGACTTAGCAACTAAACAATGTTCACATATACTCTCATACATCAAGGGTATGCTGGTACAAACTCTGAGGAGGTACTCTGGCAACAGCTATCAAGTTTTCAAGTCCAATTTAAACAATTTTATGTCTAGTAATTTGCTCATGTATATACAGGAATATTTGATGTGTCACGAGACTGGAAGCAACGTAAGAATCCAAAGCAGTTCTAAGAATATCTTGACTTATCTGACAGTCACTAACTCATCTGACACTCTCCATTCTGCCTGTGAGACATATGAATGCTGCCCACAGTCAATGAACCATGGCCTCTGTGGCTATTTGGGCTTATTACGGGTGTCTGTGCCTGCATAGGTCTGCTCTCATCAACCGAGATAAGCTACCAACGACCAGGTGCATCTATTACCAAATCCAATTATGCTAATTTCCTTATTTTTCTAAGTAAAAGTATGATTGTTGTTGCTGCTTTAGTCACTAAGTCACGTCCGACTCTCTGCAACCCCATGGACTATAACCTGCCAGCCTCCTCTGTCCATGGAATCCCCAGGCAAGAATACTGGAGTAAGGTTACTGTTCCGCCATTTCCCAGGGAAAACTAGGATGAATGTTCTAGGAAGTCTATAAGGTGAGAAGCAAGACACTTATAATTGCTTTCAAATCAAGTGAGGGTGACATAATCCAAAATACTGGAAGAGAAAATCTAGTCTGTCCTCAGATGGACTGAGGTATAGAATTTGTTACTCAAATGAAAACAGTCCAGGAAATCCCAGGCAACATCTTCTTCGTGTGCAAGGAAGTCAGAGCTCTAATCACTGGATGTATACTCAAAGAAAAGGTCATGATTCACCACAGAGATATAATTTATATAGTATGCCTTTAAATAAAATCAAGGTATATGTGTATGTTTGCAGCAATCAACTCTGTCATAGCCTGCGCAGTAACTACAGAAGGCAAAAATGGCAGAATCACATTTGGCAAGTAACACAACTCTTGGCAAGGCAGCACCCAATGGATGGAGAAGAAACGCACAGGTTTCCTGGCAGTAAGCCTACGACTAGCTGCAAACGGAAGGGAGCATCACTCAATGGATTTTTTTTTCCCCCACAAAATGGTGACCAGTTAATCTGATGACTTGGTGAAACAGATCAAACAGATCAATGCCTTCATTGCCTATCATTTCAGTTTCAGTTTTTACTATTGGCAGTTATTACTCCAAAAAGATTCTACTTGTCTTGGTTATTTAAAATTGGGAAATACAAGAGATCCAAAAAATCCTGAGTTTTTGCCCCTCACCTGTCTTAAGCTTTTCTGCAACTGTTTATGGGATCACTGTCTGCAAACCTTACTTTCTAGGCCCCTACTACCAAATAAAATATATACTTTTAAATTCCTTTTAAAATTTAAGAGAAAAGTGACTGCTCATTTCTTAGTCACAGTACATGGAGCACTAAGAGATCTTCAAAATTATCTCTGAGAATTATTTATAATTGTTTCTGAGAATTATTTATATATATGTATAAACACATAAAGTTAAAGGAACTGTGGCAATTACAATGCCTCTTTATTCCCTATCTACCCTTGTGTGATAATGGAGGTAGGCCTTGAAAATATCTCTGCTTTGCTAACTAGCCCTGCGTACAGTCCTGTCAGCAGAGAGTGCTGAAGGGGCCCTGGAAAGGAAGGCGGCTTCTCTTCCTACTTTGAGCGTGTCTGGCGGGCCAGGTTCCTGCGGAGCCAGCGTTCCCCAGCATTCAGTAGCTACAGCACACAGCTTCTCCAGCACTAGGTTTCTGCAAGGGCACAATTTTCCTACATGCCTGCCTCCTACACATAAGGCTGCTACTACAATGGACTCCTGCAGGACACAGCTTTCTCCTCCTAGGCTTATGGACAGGGCAGCTTCTCCAACGCCTGGACCCCACAGCACCCAACAACCAGCAGCATCTAGGGGCTCCCTAGGCACCTCCTCTGCTGGGTTCAAAGCACTGTCACCAGCAAGGCACTGGGCAACTTCGGCAACATTCAAAGAGCCCGGCCACACTCTTTCCAACGATGGGGAGATGGGTCTTCTCTGGATGATCTATCTCAACCCTAAAGGTAGCGGCTAATCCTGTATCTGCTACTCCTTGTTTCTTAGGGTTATCGTTAACTCTTTACTAACCAATTCCCAGTTATTCCAACTCGCTGTTAACAATTCTAATATGCTTTCTCTTTTAAAGCTACCAGGTGGCTTTTGTCTGAGACTCATAGGCAGTCACAACAGAGGTTTTAACACACTCTGCTAATCGAGCAGTTAAAAGAGTTTTAAAGATATAGCTCTGAACACAAAATTGACAGATTTGATCTGATGATTTTCATATTACCTACACTAAATTACTACACTTATGTTACTTCCAAGCACATTTGTAAAAACAGACAACATATTATGATAGTGAGTTTCAACAAATTTCACAGATATGCTTTTATTAATAAAATTTGAAATTAACAGTGCATTTTCAAATTTCCCAATTACTTTCGAAAACCACACACACAGGGCAAAGAACAAATATTAATGGAAACTGGGAAATACACAGAACTAACAATGAATATACTACAAAACATTTGTGGGGTACAACGAAAATAGTACTTTTAGAGGAAAAGTTATAGCATTAAATAAATTTATAGGGAAAAAATACAAAATATTAATTAGGTCATCCCACTCAACAACAAGAACAAAGTAAACTGAAAGAAACACATAAAAAACATAAATTAATGAAAAGAAACAAATGCTCTAAAGATGAACAAAAATAAATACTAGTTCTTTAAAGGGACGAATCAAATAGACATATACCTGGCAAAACTAACAAAGAAAAAGAAAGAACAAACATCGGGAATAGAAAAGGAGCCTGGCTTCACAAGGGCTTCCCCAGCGGTTCATCAGTAAAGAGCACGCCTGCCCATGTAGGAGCTGCAGGAGACTCAGGCCCGATCCCTGGGTCGGGAAGATCCCCTGGAGAGCGAAACGGCAACTCACTCCAGCATTCCTGCCAGGAGAGCCCCACGGACAGAGGAGCCTGGCGGGCTGCAGTCCACGGGGTCCCAGAGAGCCGGACACGATCGAGTGAACACACGCGCACAGCAGTTTGACATACAGCGGAGATTAAGTTATTAACAGAAGATATTTGAAAGTTCAATGAAACGGATGGTTTTTTTAGAAAAACGTAACTTCTCAAAACTGACTAAAGAAACAGAAAATATGAACACATTTTTAAATAATTCAACACAGTAGTTAATCTAGGATGATTAAATAATGATTAAATAGTTTGATACAGTAATCTACCCATAAAGAAACTTGTAAATCTATCATACCTTCGAAGAAGAGATAAAATCTATTCCAGACAACAAATGGGGGGGAAAAGGCTGAGAGACAAGATTTATAAGGTTAGTACAGTCTAGACATCAAAACTGGCCAAAGACAGGACAAAATAGGAAAATTACAAGGCAGGAAAACTATAGGTCAATCTTTCTTATGAACATAGAAACAGTCTTTTAAAAGTATTAGCCAACTGCATCCAACAAGACATTAAACAAAAAACAAAAACAAAAGTACACTAAGGACAAGTAAGATTTATCCCCCCAAATGGAAATGGTATAGCATTAAAATCTCAATTAGTATAAGCACTGTCTTCTAGTTGATGAAGTTGCTTCCCACCAGGGTACAAATTAATAGTTCCGATCTGTTATACATGTATATTGGAACTGGATGATTTAATCAATGGTTGGTAGTGAGAGCCAGGATTCTTGCTACTGAAGCAGAAGGTTACAGAAAAGCAAGAGAACATACTAAAAATGACCCCTGCGGTCACAGATTACAGCTGAAGACCTCAGTAAGAACACACACTGAACTCAACATAGATACAGATGATTAGATATAGAAATAATTATAGGTACATGTGTATACATGAGTTAGTAGACACACACGTATTGATATTTCTTTGCTCCACCAGCAAAGGAGCAGTAAGCACACATAACATCCACACCTTATACTCTAACACTCTTCTCCATTAACCTGGACCAGGGAATCCCCTGAAAACTTTTTTTTTGCCATGTAAGGCAACATATTCATAGGTTCCTAAGATTAGAACACGAACATATTGGCGAATCCCTTATTTGGCCTAACACGCTGAGACTGATGTTTAAATTGTAGCTTGTTTTAATTAACTAAAGAGTTAAAGAGGGGGTTCCCTGGTGGTCCAGTGGTTAGGACTCCACAGTTCCATCGCAGGGGGCACGGGGGCTCAATCCTTAGCTGGGGAACTAAGATCCCTCAAGCTGTGTAGCATGGCCAAGAGAAAAAAAAAAAAGTTAAATGGCCATGTGTGGCTAGAGGTCGCTGTACTGGACAGCAGTTAGACAGAATATGAGCAACCGAGAGCAGAGATCAAGTTTTAGAAATCTCTATATTCTCAGCACTTAATACATAAACATGAAAATAAAGGTGTGCTAAATAAACAAGGAAATCAACCAAAAGACCCTTAACCAAAATATATCTATATCCGTTAACTAAAGCTCTTGGTTTATTCACTGGCTCTCACTCAAAAGACTACTTAGTCTTACTCATCATGAAAAGCTCACAGGGAAGACTTCACAGAGCTGTAGTTACAATTTAATAACACGTAACTAGTTCTAAACGCCATTCGGCCCTTGTAAAAGTGTGTCTGAATACTCTCCTAAGGTGACAAGCTCCGGGACATCCGTAGCTTATTTTCTACAACTGCAAAGCAAAACTGGATTCAACATTGGATGGGCAAACACAAAGAAGTTGGGATAGAGAGCAAGAGCTGCTACAAAAAACAGGGATACCAGATCAGACTCCTCCGCTGCTCCTTCAGTGCCTGAAAACGAGGAACTGTCTGTACTAAAATACAAACCAAGAGTCAGCAGTAAGATGCTAAAGTTAATAAATACATTCCTGTAAGTCCAAGCTCACCAAGTCCAAAACCAAACCAAAAAAAAAAAATCTTTCCATCAACATCTGTCACCTCCTGATATCGCTGTTTCTTTGAGTACCATCCCTACTGATGCTTTTCCCCTTTCCTTTGTTCTTGCTAAAGAAATTTGTTTCAGCCTCCACTATAGCTAGCTAGTTATCTTCCCTCTCCAAACACATGCTACCCACAATTGTTGAGTTTCTTCTTCCAAAGCAACCCTGTTCATCTCATTTCCTGCTCAAAAACTTCGTATTACTCCCCAACACCTACTGAATAAAGTCAGTGCAGACACTGCCACTACACTTCTGACCCTCTCACTCACGACCCCAAGATTTCCAAAATCCCAAGGTTCAGTGAAACTGGATTCCTGCGAGCAAACACACTTCCTGACACCATCTTCCCACATCTATCAATAAGTTCACAAGCAAGCCTGGGTTTGAATACCTGCAGAACAGAAGGTGAGAACTGAGGTTTTAGAAAGTCTGGTGAAATACTTGGAGTTCTTCAACCACAAAATGAGGGAACCACTAAGAGCTTTTACGGCCAAGAAATATAATTGTCAAATCTGCATTTCAAAGAAAAAAATCTGCATTTCAGACATTCACCTCTAGCAAGAAGAGTGTTGAAATTTATCAGGAGCGAGGCAGACAGCAAAGGCTATGATGACATACAGGAGACAATGAAGGTGACTGAGTTATTAACTGCGGAGATAAAGGTGAGAAGCAGACCTCGGAGAGTTCAGTGACAGAATTAAAAAGACTTAAGGAAAAATGTGTTCAAGTATCGGGCTTCCCAGATGGATCTAGTGGTAGAGATCCCCGCCTGCCAACGCAGCAGATCTAAGAGATGTAGGTTCGATCCCTGGGTCGGGAAGATCCCCTGGAGGAGGAAATGGCAATCCACTCCAGTATTCCTGCCTGGAGAGTCCCATGGACGGGAGAGCCTGGCAGGCTACTGCCCACAGGGTCACAGAGTCGGACACGACTGAAGCGACTTAGCATGTACGCACCTATCCAAGTGCCCAGCACTGCCCATTTCAAAACCACGGCCTGAGCTGTCTTTTCAAAATGCAAATATGACCATGTTCCCTCCTGTGTTTAAAACTCTTCAGTGCTTCCAGCTGACCCTAGGTTAGAACACACATCTGTCACAGTCCTGCTCACAAAGCCCCGAGTAAGCCAGCCTCTGCCCACTCCCCTAAGCGTTGTGGGCTGTGCGCTCCATCGCTTCAGCCATGTCTGACTCTGTGCAACCCCATGGACTGTAGCCCGCCAGGCTCCTCTGTCCATAGGATTCCCTAGGCCAGAATACTGGAGTAGGTTGCCACTCCCTTCTCCAGGGCATCTTTCTGACCCAGAGAACGAACCAGGGTCTCCCGCACTGCAGGCGGATTCTTTACCACTGGCCACTGGGGAAGCTGCAGTGTCAGTCTCCCTCATCCTGCCCATTCTCCGGGAGTCTCTGCTCTGAGCCTAAGGCCTTCCTTCGGCCTGTTCCTCCCCCACAGAGCCCCGGCAGGGAGTGCTCTTTCCTCACTGCCCTCCTTGACCCAATTCCTCTTGATACTGTGGCTTACGGGCTTCCCCAGCGGCTCAGCAGTCAAGAATCCACCTGCAATGCAAGAGATGCAGGAGACTCCTGACAGCCTACACTCCACAAGGTCGCAAAGAGTCAGACATGACTCAACCCAACCCAGGGATCGAGCCTGGGTCTACTGCATTGCAGGCAGATCTTCACTGTCGAAATCACCAGGGAAGCCCCTGTTAAATTTAACCATCTGTTAAATATTCTTATAACAGCGTCCTTTCTCTACATGGCCTCTTTTCAGTTTATGATTACATTTTTGTGGGATTCCTAGAGAAATATCTGTCTCATCCACTAAACTGTATGTTCTACCAAGACCAGGCCCTGGTCTGTTCTGTTTACCATTGTATCCCCAGCTCTCAGCACAGAGTCGGACAGGTTGGTAGGTAATAGAAAAAATATTTGCTGAAATAATCAAAATCCCAATTTGCTAAAGACAACTCTTCAGTTCCTAGCTTCAATAACAAGGCAGTCATGCTTTTAACTGAAATGGAGAACCAAAGAAGACATGTTGAATTATCTGTAGGACATTCAGGACAAGATGTCTAAACAGTATATAGCACCGAAGACAAGACATAATTGCCACTGTTTAGAAACGCTGGGCTGGAGGAAGCACAAGCTGGAATCAAGACTGCCGGGAGAAATATCAATAACCTCAGATATGCAGATGACACCACCCTTACAGCAGAAAGTGAAGAACTAAAGAGCCTCTTGATGAAAGTGAAAGAGAGTGAAAAAATTGGCTTAAAGCTCAACATTCAGAAAACTAAGATCATGGCACTCGGACCCACCACTTCATGGCAAGTAGATGGGGAAACACTGGAAATAGTGCCTGACTTTATTTTGGGGGCTCCAAAATCACTGCATATGGTGACTGCAGCCATGAAATTAAAAGATGCTTACTCCTTGGAGGGAAAGTTATGACCAACCTAGACAGCATATTAAAAAGCAGAGATATTACTTTGTCAACAAAGGTCCATCTAGTCAAGTTTCTCCAGTAGTCATGTATGGATGTGAGAGTTGGACTATAAAGAAAGCTGAGCGCAGAAGAATTGATGCTTTTGAACTGTGGTGTTGGAGAAGACTCTTGAGAGTCCTTTGGATGCAAGGAGATCCAACCAGTCCATCCTAAAGGAGATCAGTCCAGGGTGTTCATTGGAAGGACTGATGCTGAAGCTGAAACTCCAATATTTTGGCCACCTGATGCAAAGAGTTGACTCATTTGAAAAGACCCTGATGCTAGGAAAGATTGAGTGCAGGAAGAGAAGGGGACAACAGAGGATGAGATGGTTGGATGGCATCACCAACTCAACAGACATGGGTTTTTGGGTAGACTCCGGCAGTTGGTGGATAGGAAGGCATGGCATGCTCTGGTTCATGGGGTTGCAAAGAGTTGGATACGACTGAGTTGAACTGAACAACAGCCAAGATTAGAAACTATCCAAATGTCCACTGACAAATAAATGGATAAAAAAGATGTGGTATACATACACAATGGAACACTACTCAGCCATAAAAAAGAATGAAATATTGTTATCTTCAGCAACATGGCTAGACCAAGAGATTGTTATATTGAGTGAAGTTAAGTCAGAAAGAGTAAGACAAATACCACATGAGATCATTTACATGTGGAATCTAAAATATGACACAAATGAACTTATTCACAAAACAGAAAGATTCACAGACACAGAAAACAAGTTTATAGTTATCAAAAGGGAAAAGGAGTGGGGGGAAGGGATAAATCAGGAGTTTGGGTTAGCAGATACAAACTACTATATATGAAATAGATAAACCATAAGGTTCTATAGCACAGCAAACTATATTCAATATCCTGTAATGAACCATAATGAAAAATAACATGAAAAAGAATTTATAGAGTAAAAGAATATGTAAAACTGAATCACTTTGCTGTATACCAGAAACTAACACAACATTGTAAAGCAACTATACTTCATCAATTAAAAAGACACAACTGCTATAGCTGAGATCGCTCTTGAAGTTACAAAGACCAGTGATTCTCTTGAAAAGCAAGACAGGAAACAGAAGAGGAGGAATTATGTATCAGTATCTCTTGGGAAGAAGGATTTTTCACATTTGCTCTCATCTTTCCCCAAATGAGTGTCTCAATATACAATGAGAATTGTTTCTGATAGGAGAGTTGCACCAAAGTGTGGAGGCAAACTTTTTAAAGTTGAGAACCATGATGATGAAAGAAAAGAGTCGCAAGCTCACTCATAATCTTTTGAGGAACAATCCCAATGAATTCAAATGTGAAGGCAAAGCAGATGAGAGAAGGATCACCTAGGCTTTTGTGATAGGATGTCTTTAAGAGACAGTCTGAAGGAGGTTTCCTTTAAGAAAAATAAAAATCGAGGGAATGAAATAAACATTTGTAGAGAAAAATAAAAATATCTGTAGACAAACAGTCAGGGGAGAGGGAAAGGGTATCTTTAGGCTCACAGGAAAGGCTTAATCAAATATAGCAAGATCCCTAAAATGATGTACGGGGAAAAGAGTAACAAACACCATATACACTGTACCCTACGTGCCAGCCACTGACCTAAATGCTCTTAAATACATTATTAACTTATCTTAAATCCTCCCAAAGTCCTATGAGGTACAGACTATTATTTTTCCCAATTTACAGATACAGAAATAGATAAGAGAAACTTGCCTCAAGGTCCAACAGCTGGTAAAGGGAGACCTGGGATTAGAACCCAACTGTCTCTAAAGCCAGATGACAAAACCAAGAGTATTCATTAGAGAGAAGAATATAAAAAAATTGTTTTAAATGGGTGATCTCTTGCAAAATGGCAAGAAACGCTAGAACTAATTGGGGTAGGGGGATTCTTCCCCTGAAAGGCCTCTGTCCCCCCTCCAATCAAAAGAGCCCTGAGTGAGATGGAGGAGGAGCCTTCGAGACAGACAAGGTTTGGAGCTGGAGCTGTAAAGAATGGGAAAGAGCAGGAAAGAATCAGAATCAATGGCAAGTTGATGTCTGAAGCGCAAATCTTGAGACTCTACGAATTATACATTCACACCTGACTTAGGGTCTACTCTGTGTTAGGAAAAGAGTCTCATACCTGTAGAGATTAAGGTAAACAACTTCTCTGGGTATAACAGTGGCCGAAACAAACAAACTACATCAATGATCACCAGACACAGGAAAGACCCATTCCTCCAGAGAATCGCATCCGAACGAGTACATTCCAAGGAGAGATAGGTTTTGGGGGGGGAGGGGAAGGAAGAATGGTCAAAAGGACAATTCCAAGGAGAGAGAGATTTTGGAGGGGAGGGGCAGGAAGAGTGGTCGAAAGGACAATTCCTACCTGCGCTAGTCCTCACCCCCGCCCCCTCCCAAATTCTCTCGAAGGACCACAGAGGGATCTGGAGTGAAAGCCCAGAAGCTGCATCCGAGGAACGCGGCTTCCTGGGGGCCCCGGACATCAGACGCACGCCAACCCCCACCGATTCCGCTGCTCCCTTCAACTCCCTGGATCCCCGGACGCAGTCAGCCTCCGCTACGGGGACTACCGCGCCATGCAAACTCTTCCCAGAAGCTCCGCGAAGACCGGACCCCCACAAGAACTTACCCGCCCCGCCTGGCCCAAAGCAGCCTGGGATCCTCTCTGGACACCCTGGTCTCCCTGCATCTCCACCAATGCCAGCTCGCTATTAGCACCCGGAGGCGGGACTGAGCGTCCACGACCAATCGGATCGGACGCAAAGCACGTCCTCGGCGCACATTAATAGTTCCCGCCTTTGGGAGGGATTAAAAAAAACACGGTTGGCGCCAAACTCGCGTGTTTGAGGCAAAGGGGCGGGGCCTGCCCTGGCGGGGAAGAAGGGGCGGGGCTTCGCTACGGAAGGGGCAGAACCTTGGCTGAGGTGGGGCGGGGTCTGGGAGCTCTTTAATGAAAGGGGAAAGCAATAGTTGAGAAGGCACTGTCATTTACTTAGTTCTTTGTTCTGTTAATTCGACTAATTTATTTGGTTCTTTGTTCAATTAATTCGACTGGTTGCCAACCGCGTGCTAGACAGGTGCTGGGCGCTGAAGTGATGACGATGAGTAAGGCCTGTTGTGCCCTGCCCTCAGATACTTGACTGAAGGCTAAGCAGTTTACCCCGGGGAGTTGGTATTGAGGGGATACCAGTCAAGTGGGATGGGGGAGAGAGGAGTGCTTTTTAGAGTCAGGCTACCAGAATTATCTCTTAGAACTTGCGGGCATCAGAGGCACCTGTAGGGTCTAACCCCCAGAGGCTGACTCTGTGCCATTGACCGGTGGGGAAATAAAGCCAGCTTTCGCTGCTACCTCATCTAGAGATATCTTGATCCCTAGTCCTTTCCTCCTGTTTGTCCATTTTAACAACTTGCGACTGTCATTAACAATTTATTGTATATTTTAAAGTTTTTCAAAAAGTCCTCATTTGGGTGAATATTTTTTGAAAGAATACTGATTTCCTAGACTCTCCCCCTGGAGAAGGCGATGGCACCCCACTCCAGTACTCTTGCCTGAAAAATCCCATGGATGGAGGAGCCTGGTAGGCTGCAGTCCACGGGGTCGCGAAGAGTCGGACACGACTGAGCCACTTCACTTTCACTCTTCACTTTCCTGCATTGGAGAAGGAAATGGCAACCCACTCCAGTGTTCTTGCCTGGAGAATCCTAGGGACGCAGGAGCCTGGTGGCCTGCCGTCTATGGAGTCGCACAGAGTCGGACACGACTGAAGTGACTTAGCAGCAGCAGACTCTCCCCCAACCACTGTCGCTTCTGAAGAGAAGTTAGCCAGGTAGCTTTCCAGGTAGTGGAAACCGGAAGGGTAGAAGGTGTGCAATCACGAGGCATACGTCGTTGCTTTAACATAAAGGGTGAGGTGAGGCTGGAGAGAGAGGCTTGGATCAGACCTTGAAGCCCCATAAGAACTTGTCGCAGGGCTTGGAATTTACTTTTAAAGATGAGGCATGGGCGGGCCACCAAACGTTTTTAAGCTTGGGGTGCTGGTGATCTGATTTACATTCAGTAAGCTCTGTTGTCCTTGAGAAGGAGGATTTTGAGATGCTGTTGCAGTGATCCAGAGAAGATGAGGGAGATGGCAGGTAGCCTAGGAAATTGATTTTATACTATTTAGGAGATGAAAGTGATAAAACATAGCAACTGATTGAATACTGGTTTTCAGCATGAGTACTTGATGGCAGTCATCAAAGAAAAATTATTGAGAACACAGCATATGTGCCTCAAAAATAAAGGTTTCCAGCAAGATTATCTTCCAGAAAAGAATAACCTTATCATTTAAGCCTTACAAAGTCTCTCATTGTTACCGGTACTCTCGTAAATACTTTACATTGAGCAGAAAGTAGTATTCGGTTTAAAAATATTTCCTTGGGGAATTCCCTGGTGGTCCAGTGGTTAGAACTCTGTGCTTTCACTGCTATGGCTTGAGTTTATTCCCTGGTCAGGGAGGGAACTAAGATCTTGCAGCTAAGATTCTGCAAGCCCTGGCAAGGAAGGTGGGGTTGGGAGGTGGGAACTACCTGTAAAAATATTTGCTTCAAAAGACCTCATTGCCAATTTGGTAAACTTACAGAAGCCAACTGAAGAAATCAATATTTTTCTTAGGGAAACAGAGTAGTGTAAAACAGTTACATCCTTTATGGAGTCTGAACTCATGATTGCAAATCTTGCTAAAGTAAAAGCAATTTCTGAAGAAGATGTTTATGTAACTAGAAGATACAGTGTTAAGGGGGATAAAAGAACAATGAAAGAATTAGAAAAAGAATATACATATATTTTGCTTGTTTTCATATAGCAACACTTGAAGGATAAATTAGAACCTAATAAACAAACGTACCATATGGAACTGGAAGCCACCATTTAAGTATTTTTACTTAAATAAAAAATTATTTCCACATAAAAATATTAAATGGTGGCTTCAGACACCGCATGGTACCTTTTTTTATTAGGTTCTAATTAATCCTTCAAGTGTTGCTATGCAAAAATAAGCAAAATATATGAATGGAAATATGTATGGTTTTTCTTCCTTTTTTAAAATTACAGTTTCATTGAGATATAATTCACATACCATATATTTTACCTATTTAAAGTGTTAAGTTTGCCTTTTTATAAACTTTTACTTTTAAACTATAGAAGAAAAAAATAAAATAAAATAAACTATATAAGAGCTTCATATATTAAAAGATGAGTTAAATCAGGAAGAAAAAACATTAAAATGGAAAGTAAATCTAAGTAATGAAACTGTGTAAACAAGAGAAATATAACCACATAGACAAAACAATTATTTCAAGTGACATATGAATACAGTGCTCTGACTGTATATCATGAGTGGTATATATTTCTAAGGACAAAAAGAACTGCAAAGAAATCTTATAACTCATGCAGTAGTTTTATTGTTAGTATTAATGTTGTAGTTTTGAAACTATTTTTGTATCTTGTGGAATAAAGAAATATGTAATATTTTAATATTTTTAGGAATTAAGATATTTATTGAAAGAGAAAAGAGATCCAAGGATAAAATCAAAAACATTAGGGGTGAAAACTTATACTATTTTACATGAATTGGAAATGTCAGCATGAGCTCATGATTTTTTAAAATACATATTCCTTATTTCTGTTCCTTAAAGGGTTTGGAAGCAATGATACCTCGACTGCAATATGTCACGAACACACCTAAGACTCAGACTCCTTGTAGTCTGAACAGATCACACCTAAGGGCAGAGAGGAGGATGAAGGAGGAGAGAAGGAGGGGGAATCTATCCAAAGGAACAAGTGCAAGATACTCAGTATCTTGAATGTGGGTAAGAGGCTAGGGTTAACATTTCCAGTGTTAGCATTATAAAAATTCTGTTACTCAAGTCAAATGAAAGTGCTCTGGAAAATTGTTAGAAATCTCAAAAAGTACATCAGCTGTGGTAAATAAAGATAACTGGAAATTATTTGCCACTCCTTCATTGAGAAATGAAGTCTAATTTCCAGTCCCTTGAATCTGGGCTGGCTTTAGCGACTTGCTTGACCATAGGATGCAAGGACAGGGATGTTTTAGGACTTCTAAGACCTTGCAGTTTCTATCCAGGCTTCTTGGAGATCTCTCTCTTCTCAACCTCAAATTGTCATGTAAGCATTCCAGCTTAAAGCTCCAGCTGAGCTCAGCCTTCCAGCCATCCCTGCCAGGATACAAGATGTGTGAGTGAGCCTATCTAGGCCCCACCACATCAGGCCACTAACTAGCTCAATACAATTGAATGCCTTCAGTCAACATCCCACGGAAGACAAGAGCTGCCCGCAGAGCCCTGCTCAAATTCCTGAACCTCATAAGGCGCTGGTGGCGCTGCTGCGGCTGCTGAGTCGCTCAGCCGTGTCCGACTCTGTGCGGCCCCTTAGACGGCAGCCCCCCAGGCTCCCCCGTCCCTGGGATTCTCCGGGCAAGAACACTGGAGTGGGCTGCCATTTCCTTCTCCAACGCATGAAAGTGAAAGTGACAGTGAAGTCGCTCAGTCGTGTCCGACTGTTCGCCACGCCATGGACTGCAGCCCACCAGGCTCCTCTGTCCATGGGATTTTCCAGGCGCCTTCTCCAATTGGTGGCGGCGCTAGTCACTGGTAAAAAACCTGCTTTCCCACGCAGGAGACATGGGTTCAATCTCTGGCTTGGGAAGATCTGCTAAAGGAGGGCATGGCAACCCCACTCCAGTATTCTTGCTTGGAGAATCCCATGGACAGAGGAGTCTGGCGGGCTACAGTCCATAGGGCTACAAAGAGTCTGACACGACTGAAGTGACTTAGCACACACGCACATAAAATAGTTGGTGTTTTAAGTCAGTATAATTTTAGGTAATAATTTGTTACAAAGAATTAGATTACTGGAACAGTTATGGCAACGTCAGAACAAACTGCAGACTTTTATTAAAATTGTTACATGAAATACGAGAATGGAAGGCCAGAGAAAGACTTTAAAGTTTGATGAATTTAAATTAATTATTGCTCCCATTTACAACATATAGTTAAATTCCTTTCAGTATTTTAAACCCCATTTGTAAATGTAATGCATTTGATGTTTTTTAAACACATCATACTTGGAGGACAAACACAAAAGCTGACAAGTAAAACATTCCTAAGAGTTACTGAGTTTAAGCTCATACTACTCTGCCACATGACAGGCCAATAATCAAGAGATCAGTTGTTGGAGCAAGGCATAACAACTTGATTTGGAAAGCCAGCAAACAGAGAAGATGGTGAACTCATGCCCCAAAGAACCATCTTGCCTGAGTTAGAATTCAGGCTCCTATTATACTAAAAGGGAAGGGAGGAAAGTCAAACACTTCCTGGTTCCCATCAGCCTCTGGAGGGGATATGTTCATTTCTTCCTTTCTATAGTCATTCAAAAGTAGCCCTGGTCAGGATGTTTCCTATGAGCTAAACAACAGTGTCGTAGCTTAATGCTCGTTACCTGGAAGCAGGATTCCCAGAGATGGACCATTATGTATAATTTAAACTTACAGGCAGCATCTCTTTTATGATTAACTTGGAATAGAATACAGAAGATTCTTCGGTATTACATAAGTACCTAAACATGTAGTGAAACCTCAAGTTCTTTCAAACATTGTAATACTTTTAACATTTGTCAACCTCTCTGTCTTTTCAACTTAAAATCAAAGGTCTATGAATCTGGTAAACTTATCTGCATTTCAAAGTAATATATCCACCCAGAATGGGAAATCCAGGGAAACTTTGAATACAGTGCATTCACGTCCAGTCACTCAGTCATGTCCAACTCTTTGTGACCTAATGGACTGTACCCTGCCAAGCTCCTCTGTCCATGGGATTCTCCACAAGAATACTGGAGTGGGTTGCCATTTCCTCCTCCAGGGGACCTTCCCAACTCAGGGATCAGAACCCCACCTCCTGCGTTGGCAGGCTATTCTTTACCATTGAGCCACCTGAGAAGACCTTGGAACACAGTACTTCAACACATATCCTCAATTTTAAAGAAAAAAGCAAATAAACAAATTACAGCTTTTGTATCTATCAGAGTATCCACCACACAGGGGAAGATAAAGAAATAGTTCCATCACCCTAGGAAGTGCCGTTAGGCCCTTCTCAGTCCAATACCCCCAAAAGCAACCATTGGTCTGACTTTGTCATTATTTTGGCTTGTTCATAAATGAATTTGACATAAATAAACTTTTAATTTTATGTACTCTTCTACTCCACTCTTCACAGTGCCTTCAGAATATTCAGTGTCCTATATACCACACTTTATTTCATTCCCATGTCAATGAAAATAATCAATAATCTATAAAAGAATAGAAACAAGTTTTATCTCAGCCAAACTAAGGACTAGCCCAGAAGCCAGCTTCCCAGATTACTCTGTGAAGCTGCTCCAGAGAAGCATGGGTTCCAGCACAATTTTATATCTTGTCAAAACAAAGAACATTAAATAAGACATGGTTACAGTTCTTCAAGGTTTAACACACACACACACACACACCAGCAAGTATGAGTCCGCATGGCCTTGGCACTTGGAAAAGGAAGTCTTATCATCAACGTAGGACCAGCATTAGCCTCCCAGAAAGAAAGGCATTTAATCTTTCTTTTTACCACGGACATTCTTTACTCCTTGTCAGTGCGCTCTTCTCTTTAATAATTGAAGCACATATACAATTTATGTTTGCTAGGCCACAAAGAGGCTATTTTCCTTAACATAAAATTCACCTTAACTCATATATAACCCAAAATGACTTTTCTGTATCTCAACATGTGAAAGTTTCTTTTATCACCCATCTTAACACTTATATCCAATATTTATAATAAAACTGCTGCAAGGGCTATCTATGCTTGTTACACTTGTGTGTGAATTTCCACAGGGCAACCGTCTAAAAAGGGGAATTGATAGGTTAGAGGGGGTAAATCTGCTTTTCATTCCTAGCTGATCTTTTCGCCTGCTGAGGCAGAAGGAGGCATGGCGGGCTGAGGATCGTAGGCACACGGCCCTAGGGGCCCCCTAGCTTCTCCTGAATTGCTGTCACGCCACTCTTTGTCGCCGTATCTCCCATCACTGTAACCTCTAGCCTCCACCAGCAAAAACTATTTCTGGAGGAGTCTATGCCGGAACTGTACAGATACTGACGGCCCGCGTTTCCGGTGTCGAGGAGGCGGGGCCGCGATATCCGGTCGGCGCGGTCGCGGGCTGATGATGCAGAGCGCCGCGTGCTCCCCCCACGTGTGCTGCCGCCGCCGCTCTCTGGGTACTAGCGGAGCAGCGGCAGCCGCTTTCACTGGAGACGTAGTTGGTGGCAGTTCCGGCGCGGGTACCTCAGCGGCTCGGGGGTTCTTAGCGCGAAGCAAGGAGCGCCGGTGGCCGCCCGGGGCGGAGGACCCGTGATCATGGAGCACCTCTTCCTGGAGGTGGCGGCCGCGCCGCTGCGGTTAATCGCTGCCAAGAACGAGAAGAGCCGCAGCGAGCTGGGCAGGTTCTTGGTCAAGCAGGTAAGAGGAGGAGCGGGAGGGAAAGAGTTGGGTCGCCCCCCCCGCCTGGCGCGTGCCCCATGGCCCTGCGCGAAGACGCAAGGGACCGGGGAGCGGCGTCTTGTCACTCTGGCCCGCTCCCCAAGGCTGGTCAGGGGCGAGGCGTCCGCGCCCGTCTGAGGAGCCTGGAAGGAGCCTTTTGTTTTTCTGTGGGAGAGTCTTCCCTTCTCTCCACCGATTTATTTCCTTGGAGCATCCTGGCTATGTGCGCCAAACGTAACCTTTAGAGAAAAACGTGGTTTTGGGGGGTTTTTTGTAATTGAGGTTGCGTGTTTGCCCTTTTGACGTTTGTATTACTTAAGCGTGCCGGGTCCAGCCACCTCTGTTAGCTTGGCTGGATGGATGTCTCCTTTCTGCCTTGTTCTGACTTTCTTGCCCACTGACAAGTATTGATTGTATTCCTGCTGGGAGTAAGACACAGTTGTGGCACTTTGCGGATACAGATGAACTCGTTATGGTCTCTGACCCCCAGGTATTTCGTGTCTATTTTTGGAGACACTCATAAACACGGACTACAACTGATGGGCCGAGCGAGATGGTGAGGGCATAATTCGTAAGCCATAGGGATTATGAATTACTTTTCTGGAAAATGGGTGTTCTGGCCTGTTAAGAGCCTTCTCTCGTTGACCACCCGCTATCTGAGTTGAGGATCCTTATCACGCATTTTTTCACCTGGCGTTTTAACTTTCTATTTTATGTTTCCCCACCACACCTGTGAGCTTGAGAGTAGGGGGGAAAAAATTTTTTTTTTTTCTAACTCCGGTATTTGGAACATATATATCCTATTGCTAAGGAAGAAACAGCAGTTTTTCAGGTCTGGAGAGGCCGGGAGCTAACAGGAGAGGCATGTCTGATGACAAATTGAACGTGTATAGCAAAGGGGAGGGAGTAGTGGAAGATATGCCTGGGGTTATCTGGCCTGTGATTTCCCCCAAGGAAGGGATCATTAACATTAACGGAGAGGTCTGGAAAGAAAACTGAGTTTTGATGGGCTGGACTGATGAAAAAATCAATTTATATGAGCTGAGCTTGTGGTGACAGGCTCCTGAACTATGTATTATGGCTAGAAGTATTTTTCTGTAAGTGGGCTTGCATTTGGAGCAGAGGTTCTGAAGCTGGGGATCATGGACCACTGACAGTAGGAGGTTTATTTATGGTTCTTCACAGTAATTGGATAGAAAATTAGTGCTTATGTATTGGGAGTAAAATGAGGAAATGATTCATAGCGTTTTTAAAAAAAGAATCTGAAATTTTGAAGTGTGGGAACCACTCAGGTAGATTCTGGGACTGTATATAGTAATGTTGAGGGACTTGAAAGCTACTAGAAAGTTCAGTTGAATTAAGATTCCGGCCACCTGTGCTTTCCATGTGTCTCTCCTCTGTCTCAGATTCTATCCAATCTGGGAGATGTCTTTCAGGTTTGCTCCTTTCTATTTTCAGTAATGATTTCAAGCCTTTCACTCAGAGAAGAGTTGATTGTGTTGTCATCCTATTTTTCTCCTATTTGGGGAAACAGTGATTTTTAATGGAGAGCAAAGACTTTTTTTTCCCACCACTGAACCTCGTGATTTTAGTTCCCCTGCCAGAGATTGAACCTGGGCCCTGGACAGTGAAAGCATGGAGTCCTAACCACTAGACCACCAGGGAACTCCCAGCAAAGATTTTGAAACCTTACTTCTCATGGAGTTTGGGATCTGAAGTAAAATTTTAGAATGTGCTTCCTTTGTTCTTCTTAGCTGGTGACACCCCCGTCTCTGTCCAGTCCCTTGTTACAGAAAACTGAGTGTCCTCAACTCTTCTCACTCCTTGTCCGTCACATACAGCCAAGTCCTCCTGATTTTCCTTCCTTGGTATTGAATCTGTGCTTTCTCTTCATCCTTACTACTGCTAACATCCTACAGTTCTGACTCTTAATTCCAGCACGGGGGTTTTCTTTCTAGCACTATCAAGCAATTCTCAGACACCAGCTTGTGTCCTACAATTTAACTCAGTTCTGATGCTGTTTACCTGTGGAAAGTGTCAGTTCCTTCAGAGTAAAGGCTTAGCCCTAAAAGACTTCTCCCGCCCTCACCTGCTCTTCTGACCAGCTGGCCTATAAATTGGGGGTTCCAAGAAATTCTTTCTTGGGTTTGATTAATTTGCTAGAGCAGCTCACAAAACTTGGAGAAATATTTCACTTTTTAGGACAGCCATCCCTGAAGCTCTCCGAACCACATTCTTTGGTGTTTTTATGAAAGCCTCCTTCACAGGCACCATTGACTAAATCTCTGGCCATTGGTGATTCAGCTCTTAATCTCTAGCCCCTCTGCCCTCCTCGGAGGTCAAGGCATGGGGATGAAAGTTCTAATCCTCTAATCACGTGATTGGCTCCCAGCTTAGCCGCTTTCCAAAATTCACTGTGTTACTGTAGCATATTTCTCTCACCACAGGAAATTCCCAGAGTTTTAGGTACTTGGACAGATGTGGAGTTTTGAAGACTAAGTATGTTTTTCTTTTTTCTTTTACTGTAAATCACAGAATCACATCTTGTGTCCTTGATCGCTGTCTATGTTGAGGAAGAGCAGAGTGCTTGAGAGCATGTATGGGTAGTGGGACTGAAGGATGGGAGCAGATCAGATTCTTTTTTTGGTTTTGTGTTTTGGCAATATATGTGGCATGCAGGATCTTAGTTCCCCTACCAGGGATTGAACCCACTCACTCCCTTGGCAGTGAAAGCACAGACTCTTGACCACTGGACCATCAGGGAAGTCCTTCTCTTCTCTTTCCTTATTATTGTTGTTTACTCACTAAGTTGTGTCCGACCCTTTTGCGACCCCCATGGATGGTCATAGCCCACCAGACTCCTTTGTCCATGGGATTTCCCAAGCAAGAATACTGGAGTGTGTTACCATTGTTTTTGGGGCCTTCCGCAAGTTGCTCAGCTCTCCTAAGCCTCAGTTTCTTGTTTTGCATTACGTGTGATAGTTGCTCAATAGTTACAGAGTAGTTAAAAGCAGAGATTCTGGAGCCTGGGATGCGATTCCTGGTTCTACTCTCAGCTTTATGACCTTATCCCTTTTTTTTATTTTTCAGTTTCCTTATCTGTAACATGGGGATAATTTACCTACCTCACGGGTTGCTATGAGAGTTAGGTGCCTAGGGCGAGTGTTGTCTATAAAAGTGGCTGCTGCTGCTATCGCTGTTATAAGGTTGTGGAACCTAGACGATGCGTTCGAGGGGCTTCCCACAGTGCCTGACCACAGAGAGCAATCGGTACATGTGAGCTAGAATTGGGGCTTTTTAAAGACAGCTTTGAGGTGTAGCTTATATGCCGTATACTTCATCCATTCACGTGTGCAGGTCAGTGGCTTCCGCTCTGTTCACAGGGGTGTGCGGCTGTCACCGCAGTCCGTTTTTGAACATTTCTGTTACTTCAAAAAGAAGCCCCTCTTCCTTTTAGCTGTTATCTCCCACCCTATTCTGGCCACTTAATATAAGTCATCATTAATAAGACAAATCTGAATCTATCACTATTCTGTCTAAAAGCTCTCCATTATCTCCAGAATCAAAATCTAAACTTTCTAAGATAGCATATGATTTTTTTTTAATTAAAAAAAAAACAACTTTATTTTCTGTTAACCTTATTTCCATTTTCTTTTTTGAAGTGTTTTTTTCTCCCCCCGCCTGGTGACTCTCAGCTCGGGGAATTTTACTCTCTGGGGCAAGTCTAGAGACGTTTTAAAAATTTTCACAACCTGTGATGGTGATATTGGCATGTAGAGCGTAGAGGCCAGGGATGCTGCTAAACATCTTTTTAATACACAGGGTAGCCTTCATAGCAAGGAAAGTATCCAGCCCTAAATGTCAGTATTAAAAATTAAGATATTAAAAATTAAGAAAGAAACCTAAATGTGCATGGATCTAATAATAAAATACAGTGGAAATGAATGAAATAGGAAATGGATAAACTGTATAGGAAACCATTGAAACCAGAAGTTGATTCTTTGCAAAGGTTGACCAAGAATAAAAGTGAAAAATCCAAATTATTAGGAATGGAAGAAGGCCACCATTACAGATTTTAAAAAGAATAGAAAGATAAGTGACTAATATGAAAAATGTTATGCCAATATATTAGGCAGTTTAGATGATAAGGGCGTTGGAGGAATGCCAATTAACAAAGCTCATTCAGGAAACAGAAAAACAAAGTATGGATAGAACAGAACTACCTCAAGCTGATAAAGAGGGTCCACAGAAACCATCATTAATACAGGAACAACCCTATTTAAAAACGGGTAAAAGATTTGAACAAATTACATCACAGAAGACAGATGAGTGGCTGTTAGACACTTTATACTGTACACCACTCCACCTCCACTAGAATGGCCAAAATTAGGACTGATAGCACTGTGTATTTGTGAATTTATATAGCAGCTGAAGCACTGAGGCGTTGCTGGTGGGGATGTGAAATGGTACAAATACTTTGGAAAACAACTTCTGTTAAACATTGAGTGTCTGACCCTTTGTGACCCCGTGGACTGTAGCCCACCAGGCTCCTCTGATCACGAAGTTCTCCAGGCAACAATAGTGGAGTGGGTAGCCTTTCCCTTCTCCAGGAGATCTTCCCAACCCAGGGATTGAATCCAGGTCTCCTGCATTGCAGACAGATTCTTTACCATTTGAGCCACCAGGGAAGCCCAAGAAATTTCTTCAAATTTTTTTAAAATTAAAAATCAAAATTTAGACAATTCCCTGGTGTTTCAGTGATTAGGACTCTGTGTTTTCACTGCTGAGGGCCAAGGTTCAATCCCTGATTGGATACTAAGATCCTTCTTGCCACGTGGCATGGCCAAAAAATAAAAGTCTTGGAAATATGTCCGTAAATGTTTTGTACGTGAATGTTCGTGATGGCTTTATCGAGGATAGGTGGAAACAGTGCAAATATCTATCAACATGCGAATGGATAAACACGTTGTGGTACATTCGTACAGTAAAATACTAGTAAGAAATAAAATGGAATAAGTTACTAATACTACATACAAGAACAGCTTTGGAACTTTGGAAAAAGTTACAGTATTTTTGAATATGGTATTTAGGTTGTGTTCCAGCTGTACTCCTATAGATAACCATTTAGAATCAAACACTTTAGGTAAATTCATAGCATTGGGCTTGGTGGGTCAGAGGGTACGCCCCTCAGGTAATTTAAACCCACTGTCACATTGCCTGGCAAGGGTTGTGCAGAACTGCTTATGCTCTAGCAATATGAGACATTTTTCATACTTTTCAGTTTTCCTTTTTATGTTCCTGGACATTTTGGTCCCAAACACTAGAACTTTGTGGTTTATTTCATCTTGTATATCAAAGTGTGCCTGTCTGCTTTAGACCTGTCTTGTTTATTAATTAAAGTCTGATGTCTTCATGGGGATATATCTTCATTCATTTCCAGGAATTGATTTCTAATATCTGTTCTTTCCTCAAGAGAGCTGGCAGTTTTGCATACGAACTGTACTTTTTCCTCATCTAACTACTGTTTTCCTTCTGGACAAAGGAGTTGGGGGAAGCACTGGCTTCCCTGGAAACTGTTATGACTCTGTAACAGATTCTTTTTCAAGGAAGCTGAAGCTGTCTAGCATTTTACATGGACTCCTGATGTCGGTCCTTTTACCTCAAACCCCAGTGGGCTGAAACTTATTTGTTACAGCCTTTACGTTTGATTGGGGCTTTCCTTGTGTGGCTCAGCTGGTAAAGAGTCCACCTGCAATGTGGGAGACCTGGGTTCAATCCCTGGGTTGAGAAGATCTCCTGGAGAAGAGAAAGGCTGCCCACTCCAGTATTCTGGCCTGGAAAATTCCATGGACTGTACAGTCCATGGGATGGCAAAGAGTCAGACACAAATGAGCGACTTTCATTTTCAGTTTATATTTGATTCACTAGTCCTATTGCAAAGAAACCCCACTGTGTTTTGCAAAATAAACTCAGTTATGAAGTCTGGAAATCGAATATAAGCTAGGACTCTGTTCTGCAGCAGACACTCATGAATCTGTTTTGCCTTTCTCAGGTGTGGACACCTCAGGATCGCCAGTGTGTCTTGAACACCTTAGCGCAGTTACTTCTGGATAAGGACTGCGCTGCGCTGATCGGCCGCCAGCTGCGCCCTCTGCTTTTGGACTTGCTGGAGAGGAATGCTGAGGCCGTTAAAGCCGGAGGCCAGGTCAGCCATGATTTACACGAACGGCTGTGCGTGTCTATGAGCAGGCTCGTTGGCAGCCATCCTGACGTCCTCCCGTGAGTAACGGCTGTGTTCTTCACGTTTCTCCTTGAGGTGGCAGACCCCGCACTCTGCCGGAAGTAGGGAGGGGTCTGAGTTGAGATGAAGCGAAGAGGGGAAATACAGAAAGGGGAGAAAGGAGTGTTTTATAAAAATAGTCACAGAAGAAGCCATCTATCCAGCTCAGTTCAGTGACCATTTACTAGGTTTGAAGTCTTGGCCATCACGATAGGCCTGGAGAATATGAGAGGACATCTCCCCTACCCTCACGGATTCTGTCATCTGGCAAGAAAGGCATGTAAGGTAGATTTAAATGAGTTTTAGCTGAGACTCTTAGAGCATCCACTTCAGATGTGTGAGATTCTCGCTGGAGCAGCTGTAGGGGGTGGCTTACAAGATCTCTCGTGTCTCTTCCCACTTTCTAGAAATCTCTTCACATCCAAAGTGTGATAAGAAGTTGTGTTGGAACTGGATTCTGATGTATTTCTCATTTCACCTCCTGTCTGTCCAGCTGGGGCTGGTTCACCCTTCCTTAGGCAATCTGGTGGTCTCTTGTTCCCATGGGGTCATCCCAGTGAGCCAGACTTAGTGTGGACGCCCAGTGGGCAGAGCGTCCCGCAGCCCAGAGCTCCTCGTTCAAGCCGTCTTCCTGCCTCAGCTTCCAACTAGCTGGTTCTATAGACACGTGCCACTGCTCCTGGTTTTCTCAAATTGATAGGTTTGTGTGGAATAGTCAGAAGAGGCAGCTACGTGAGTGTGAGTGGAAGTCGCTCAGTTGTGTCTGACTCTTTGCAACTCCATGGATAGTCCTTGGGATTCTCCAGGCCAGAATACTGGAGTGGTAGTCATTCCCTTCTCCAGGGGATCTTCCTAACCCAGGGATCGAACCCAGGTGTCGACGTTGCGGGCAGGTTCTGTACCAGCTGAGCCACCAGGGAAGCCCGAATCAGCCATATCCGTGCATATATCCATTCTCTTCCGGACGCCATCCCCATGTAGATCATTGCAGAGTATCAGAGACTGTCCTGTGCCCTACAGTAGGTTTGTATTGTCTGTTTTATATATAGTACTGTGTATACGTCAGTATCAGTCTCCCAGTTTATCCCGCTCAACCTCCTCACGCCCTTGGTAATCGTAAGTTTGTTCTCTGTATCTGTGACTCAAATTCTGTTTTGTAAATAGGTTCGTTAGTACCATTTTTTTTTTTTAGATTCTACATAGAAGCGATATCATGTGACATTGTTTTTCTCATATCTGACTTCACTCAGTGGAGCATTTCTTATTAGTCATCATCAACATAATAAGTACACTTTGGCTTTCCTGCAAGTATGATCTCTAGTCTGATCCTTTGATGAGGGGATAAGAAATGAAGACTTGAGGGAACCGTAATTTGTGTGAGCTTTTCTAAAAGAGGAGGAAAAAAAATGGGCCTAGTTGTTTGAGGGAACTAAAGCATCCACAGCAGAATTAAAGGTCACCATCATGCGTAGTGTCAGGAACCTGTTCTCTGGGCTGGTTGAGGATCCAGATTGTGGCCTCACTGGCTGCTTCCATCACTTAGGTGTACTTGCCTGTGGAACTGTTTCACAAGATGTGCTGACTTCTCTGCTCACCCTGTAGGACTGACCTGTGCGTAATTGAACTCCCCCTTCTCTTGAGCCTTAGTGGTAGAGTGCTTTCAGATTGTGTTTGAGAATCACTAAAATGATAAAGTAGCTACATCTGGTTTCCCATCAGCTTCAGTTTTATGTTCTTATTAAGTGAAGGTGAGGCACCACTACTGTTTCTTCTTTTCCCTTTGCCAAGGCAATAGGTTTTATTTATGCTCCCACCTTGTTCCAAAAATTATGTAACGTGCCCATTAGAGTAACTTAAAGACAAGCAAAAAAAGAAAAACAAAAGCACCATGTGTGAGTGTGTGTGAGTGATGAGTCAGGCGGCACATACCGTGAACTATAGGTCGTGATGTGGAATGGGATTTTGATTTTTAGTTTTAAAAAATGTAGCTGATCAGTTTCACCTGTGCTCTAAATTTCTTCTGGAGGAAATTACCAAACGTATTAGGATTATACCTAATATATCTAGATAGGATGCAGTCCTTCATTCAGTAGATGAATACAGGAGTCTTCCCTTTGCGCTCTGGGATGGTGGCAGTGAGAGTCACACGTTATGGGTTTCTGTCCTTGTGAACAACAGGATGTGTGAGCCAAATACTTACGGGGAGCAAGAAGTCGTTAAATTAAGAAAAATGAGTGTGTTATCCTCTTGGAAATAGCATTTCCTACTGCCAAACTTTGGAGGAAGAATAAGGAGGGAAGAATGAAGACTTGAGAGATGGGATGGGGATGAAAATCTGTGAGAGAGACTCTGGAGAGGAGGAACCCCGTCAGGCTTCCTCTTACTGTGATGACATTCATTTTCCAGTTCACACCTCTTTCTGAGGCCAGGGTGCCTACCTATGTGGAGTTTCCATCAGGTATCTCAGTAGTAACAAGGTCTTTCTTTTTATTCCCTTGCTTATGCATTAGTGGCCCCTGCTCCCCCTCAGCTTTATTGAGATATAATTGACATAAAACATTTCTGTGTACGTTTAAGGTGCACGGTGTGGAGATTTGAGGTGCACATTGCAGGACGTTGACTACAGTGACAGTTAATACAGCCGTTGCCTCACGTCATTACCGTTCTGTTGTTCTTCATAACTTTGTCATCTTCAGTCCTCAGTGCCTCTTTTACTCTTTGGCAGATTCTTTGTCAGGACTCTGAGAACACTCTTGGTCTGTTGATGCTTTCTCTATTCTGATACACTAGTTTTGGTTTCAGAGTTCTAATTTTAAAAAAATCATCCAGTCCTGTTCCTGACTTGGTTCCTGTGTTCCCAGATTTCTTCAGCTGTAACTTTGTAAGTGGTTTCAGATGGTTAAGGTGCTACATTATTGTTGTTCAGTCACCTGGTGTTTGACTCTTTTGCGACCCCAGGCTCCTCTGTCCATAGGATTTTCCCGGATAGACTACTGGAGCGGGTTACCATTTCCTTCTCCAGAAGATCTTCCCGACTCAGAGATCAAACCTGTGTATCCTGCGTTGACAGGCGTACTCTTTACCGCTGAGCCACCAGGGAAGCCCCCAGTGTACGCATTGTGTGTTGATGTTTTTTCCCCTTGAGTGTTCTCTCAGGAGGGTAACCTGATTTTTAAGTTCTGATTGTACCTTACTCTTATATTTTGCATCTTTTAGTTCTTTGCTTTTTGTTTTAGTTTGCTCTCCCCCTTTCTTATTTCTCTCCATTCCCTGGTTCTTGCAAATCCTTTTAACACGTAGTCCTTTCAGCCATGGCTTGCAAATCTTGTGAAAGCTGTCTTTCATTAGTGAAGAACAACCACCCCTAAATAACTTGCCCTAAATCCCCTTACTAGAAAGTGGCAGAGCTGGAATTCAGTCTTAGGTTTAGCTGCCTCCAAAGCCCACGCTCTTTTTTCCTACTTTGGTGCTGCCCACTCGTCCTCATTCATGTATTTGTTGACTGATTTATACAGAACTTGATCTGAACAGCATGTTAGAGCTAATGATTATATTTATATTCCCAGAAGGAAAAGAATACAGCATTCCTCCTTTATCTGTGGTTTCCTTATCAGTGGTTTCGTTTCCCATGGTTTCAGTTGCCTGAAGTCAACCATATCCAAAAAAATTAAGTGAAAAGTTGCAGAGACAGTTTATAAGTTGTAACCTGCCTGCGGTTCTGAGTAGTGTGATGGAATCTTGTCGTGTCCTGTCTGGAGCGTGAATCCTCTCTTTCTCTGGCACATCCGTGCCCTATTTGCCGCCCACCCACCTGTCACTTAGGAACTGCCTGGGCCATGGTGTTGAAGTGCTTGTGTTCAGGTGACCTTTATTTCACTTAGTAATGGCCCCAAAGCAGGAGAGTAGTGATGCTGACAACTTGGATAGCCTGTGGCTGATTTATAAATTAAACGTTAACCTAAGTATGTATGTATGGGAAAAAACAGCGTGTGCGGAGTTCAGTACCACCCGCGCTTACAGGCATCCCCCGGGGTCTTGGATCACGGCCCCCGTGGACAGGGGGCCGACTGCAGTCACCCAGGTTGCTTTGGGTTGCACTCGGTTACTTTCGTGGCTTCAGTTTCTCATTTGCTGTCAGCTCGTCCTGGACATGCGGCTCCACATCCGTGCTCTGTCTTTGATTGGAAGGAGCAGTGGTGGGTGGGCCCAGCAAGGGTCTTCTGTGAACAGTAGCAGGGACAGTGCTGTGGGAGGGCCTGCTTCGTGTGTACACGACTGTGCGTGCGGACAGTCAGGCTGAAATCAGGCTTGCGTGGACCTGAAGGAGGACCAGAAGTAGTCTTGCTTTTATACACCTCTGCTTCAAAACTGCGTTCAGGAGTGCTGGAAAGTAACACATACTTAATTTTAGATTTCCTTTCTCCCTCTGAGAACTCTGGTAGCATTCTTCTGAGAAAGAGAGTATCATCTTTTGATTACAGAAGCACCATATTCAAGTAACACTCAGTATAAAATTGTAAAAAGCAAAAGGTCCTCTCCACCCTGAAATTCTACTCTTCAGAGGTAATTTGGTAGTATTAATTTGGTATTTTTTCTCCCAAATCCCTTTTCTTTTTCTTATTCTTACATGCATCTGAGAGTGTGCACGTCGATTTTTATGTGCATATATTTTAAAAAATTGCTCTATTGAGATGTAGTTTATATACCACAGAAGTGTGCAATTCACTGGGTTTTTGTATATTTGCAGATAGGTGCAACCATTACCACAGCAAATTTTAGAACATCTGTGCACATATTTTTAAAATACAATTTTAATAAAATTAAAAAACATTTGGTTACATACTAATTCTAATAAAAATACATACTATAATTTTTAACCTGCATCTTGTTTTTAAATTTAGTCACATATGGCCATCTTTGCCTCAGTAAATGAAACTGTTTAAAAAGTTGTGTTGTATTTTATCACTTCTTATCCCTTTGTTGGGCAATTAGGTTGTTTTCTGAATTTTTGATGTATAATAAGACATTGAACATCCTTGAGCATGAAAATTTTGTGGATCTGCTGTGGGAGTTAGGAGTGTGGATTTTGGAACTGAATGGTGGTATTCTGGTAATAATGTATGTTTATATAGGCTTTAGGATGTTAAAGTAAGTAGATAAGCACTATCTTTTTGATCTTTGTACTGTGACCTATTCAGGCGCTGTTAGTTCCATTTCAGGTCTTCAGAGGGGTTAGCTGAGTGAACTAAGTTGTTCTAAATGTCAGGGCCTGGACTGGACTCCAGGTCTTCCCTCTAGATGCGTGAAGGAGTGTGACAAGTTGCCCAAGTAAGTGACTCATCCAAGGTTAGATATTTAACAGGAATGGTGTTCCTTGTTGCATTTTAGACCTTACGACTTTTAGTCTTATCCTTGGAAAGAGACCATTCTCCATATTCTCGAATATTCTCTAGGGAAGAATCTGATTTTGTTATTCTCTGGCTAAGTGTGCTTTATTGGTCCATCCATCATTGGTTAGGTCAGAATTTTAGAGCACTCTCTAAAAATGATGGGTCTCTAGAGAGGAGGGGTACTGTAGTCTACTAAGATCAGCAGGGCATGTCAGCCAGGCCTCTTTTCGCGTGCTTCCGACGGACCACAGTCTTCCTCCACTTGCCGCACAGGCTTATGGCCCTCGCCGGGCCACTCTGCTCATTTCCCCGTATCCTCAGAGGCCTCGTGGGTCAGGCTGATGACTTGGTTGCTGCTTATCTGCCTACATGTTTGTTGCTGTCTGTCGGTTCCACATGTGCTGCCAACACCAGCCCACCTCTCCCCCCGCCCCGACACCTGCCGCGTCTCCCTTCCAAGCCACAACTGAATCTTTATTTTCTGGCCACACTGCGTGGGCTGCAGGATCTCAGTTCCCTGACCAGTAATGAGACCCATGCCCCCTGCAGTGGAAGCGCAGAGTCCAATCGGCAGGAAATTCCCTCACAGTATTCCTTATAATCTGTTTTGTTTTTGTGGCATCCGTAATGTCCCTCTTTCAAACAATTTCTGATTGTTGGTTTTTTTTGTTTGTGAGATCTTAGTTCCCCAACCAGGGATGGGACCCGTGCCCCCTGCATTGGGAGTGTGGAGTCTTAACCACTGGCCCTCCAGAGAAGTCTGCTGATTGTTGTTTTTTGAAGCTTTTATTTTTTTCTTAGCCACAGAGTTTATCACTTTTCTTGACCTGTTCATAAACCAGTTCTTAGTTTTGTTGATTATTTTTCCCTGTTGCTTTTCTAGTTTCTGTCTCTGCTGTTAATCTTTATTATTTCCTTTCTTTTGTTAGCTTTGTGTTTATTCTTTTTTTTTTTTTGGTTCTTTGAGGTCTAAAGTTAGGTTGTTATCTTGAGGTCTTTTTAAGTATACAAGTTTGTAGCTATAAACTTCGCCCTCAGCATTGCTTGTGTTGTATCCCATAGGTTTTGGTGTGTTATATTTTTCTTTTCATTTGTTTTCCTTGCAACTTCTCATTTGACCCATCAGTCATTTAAGAGTCTTGTTTAATTTCTACGTATTTAGGTTCTCTTTCTGCTGTCACTTTCTAGTTTCATTCCTTTGTAATCTGTACAATTATACAGAAGGTACTGTGTGTCATTTCAGCACTGTAAAGTCTTTTGAGAGTTGTTTTGTGTCCTTGCATGTGCTGTATTCTGGAGGATGTTCCGTGTGCAAGTGAGAAGAATATATATTCTTCTGTTGTTGGGTAGAGTATTCTGTACATACCTGCTAGATGCCTTTGCTCTGTAGTGTTGTTCAAGTTCTCTGTTTCCTTATTGATCTTTTTTCTCATTATTCCATATATTTAAAGCCTGTTTGACTGATATCAATATAGTCATTCTTGCTCCCTTTGGATTACCGTTTGCACAGATATTTTTTTTTTCATCTCCTCACTTTCAGCCTATGTGTAGCCTTGGATCCAAAGTGGGTTTCTCGTACATAGCATATTGTCTGATGGGTTTTTTTTTTTTTAAATCCATTCAATCTGTGTCTTTTGATTAGGAGTAAATCAGTTACATTAAAAGTAATTACTTATAGAGAAGGACTTACGTTGCCGTTTTATTTTCTGTATGTCTTGTAGCTTTTGGTCCCTCTTTTCCAGTCTTAACTACCTTTGCGTCTCATGAAGATCTCCTCTTCATCTTTTAAGATGCAGCCAAAGCGTCTCTTCTCGGCTTTCTCGGGCTCAGCTCAGTCCCTGTTCCTTGTGCTTCACTTTGTCTCTGCGACTCCCTTCCTTCCTAGATAGCAGCTTCCTCACGGGAGGCATCTTCTTGGTTTTGTACCTCCAGGACTTAACGCGGTGTCTGAAACAGTGTCTGACTCATAGTGAGACGTCAATAAATACTTGTTGAAAATGTGTGTATTTTCAGTAGTAAACACTTGTGATAAGTTCTTGTGGTTTTTGTTTCCTGTTAGTCAGATATCTCATGCTGCAATTCTGGTTCCTGAACTCAAGCGGAATACAATCTTAGGACTAAGTGGCTTTAAGCATTCATCTCTTTTGGCTTGTAAACTCTTGAGAGTTACCGTTACACTCTGTTGTTTTATTCCATTAAAAATGTATATATATGTGTGTGTATATATATATATAAAAATATAATATTCTTACCAACCAATGAAAACTCTTTTTCTTTCTGAAGGTTTGCCCTGAGGTATTTCAAGGACACATCTCCAGTCTTTCAGAGGCTCTTCCTAGAGACTTCAGATGCAAACCCAGTCCGGTACGGGCGCAGGCGGATGAAGCTTCGGGACCTCATGGAGGCAGCTCACAGGTTTCTGCAGCAGGAGCAGTCTGTATTCCGGGACCTCTGGGACTGGAGCGTGTGTGTCCCGCTCCTCAGGAGCCACGACACCCTGGTCCGCTGGTGCGTAGCTGGTGGCCTGTTCCTGTCCTTCTAGTGTGGGGACAGTTGCAGGACCCTGGAGTTGTGTGCGTGAGGAGGAAAAGGAAACCATTGAAAATACGTTGTTTTTGTTCTGCTGCCTTTGGGGTTCTTACTCCCTTTCATGTGTCATTTCAGAGGGAAATCAGATGATGTGAGTGGGATCCCATTGTTCTTATGTTCCATCAAGTGAATTCACTGTGCCCTATTTGTGATTTCTGCCCTTCCCTGTGTTAAATTCCATAAGATTTCCTTTTTGGGTGTTCAGCTGGCTAGTAAATTTTCTTTAATTCTTTAGACTCCACTGCAGATCCTGAGTTTATATACTTTGGTTTTCTCCAGGTACACGGCCAATTGTCTTGCTTTGGTCACCTGTATGAATGAGGAACACAAGTTATCGTTCCTGAAGAAGATTTTTAATAGTGAAGAACTGATCCATTTCAGGTTAAGGTAAGCAAGAGCATTCCTAGAGATGTCAGCGTGGCTTTTCTGGGCATTAGAGCCGTTGACGAGCTCCTCATCCCCTCAGGTTACTTGAGGAGGCCCAGCTGCAGGACTTGGAGAAGGCCTTGGTGTTGGCCAACCCAGACGCACCCCTTTGGCGGAAGGACAAGGAGCTGCAGTACCCCACAGGACACCTTGTGTCGGCAGACCTCTGCTCCAGGGTCACCGCTGTCTGCGGGGTGCTGTTGCCTGGGCAGCCGCCCGCCGCCGAAGAGCAGGTACGTTGGCATCAGTGGTAGGTGTGCCGTCTTCCATCTGAACACCGCGTGTGTATTTTCCCATGGCTGGGCTTTGTGATTTATGTGTGAGCAAAATTGAGTTTGCCCAATTACTGTCCACTTAGAGAAGTATTCCAGGAGAGTAGAATTCACCCAGGACCCTCCTCTATGATAGTCCTGTTGTCCCTGTTTAGTGTGGAATTAGAAATCGTAATGATGCCTGTGCGTCAGGCTCTTAACTTGGGCAGAACTCCTCCATATATGACTTGTTTACTTGCTTTAGCAGCTATTTGAAGTTGGGTGGCACACACCGTGATGCCATATCTATATAAAACTAAGGCAGAATGGGGCTTCTTAGGTGGCGCTAGTGGTAAAGAACCCACCTGCCAATGCATGAGACTCAAGATATGTGGGTTCAATCCTTGGGCGGGGAAAATTCCCTGGCGGATTATATGGCAACCCACTTCAGTTTTCTTGCTTGGAGAACTCCCATGGACAAAGGAACCTGGTGGGCTACGGTCCATAGGGTGGCAAAGAGTCAGACGCCAGTGAAGCTTCTTAGCACAAGGCAGAGTGACTTGCCCAGGGCCCTTGGGCTGCCCTCTGGCAGAGATGGGGCTCGGCCCGGGTATTACTGCCAGCAGCCTCTTCTTGTCAGAGCATTCTCTGCCTGTGGTGTGGGAGGCCTGCATCTGCAGTGAACTTGTCCCCGCCCTAGTAAATGACCTTTCCAAGAAAGTGGCTCCATGCTACACGTTGGAAAGGCCCCTCTGTTTCCCCAGCAGTCTGTAGTCAGTTCGTCAGATATACCTAGTTTTCTCCCTGGAACAAGTCCTGGGTCATTCCGTGATCATCAGTTTGTATCTGGGAAGTACAATGAAAAGGATTAGTATAAAATAGATAGAAAAAAGTGCACATCTTGAGTGTACAGCTGCATGATAATTCATAAGCTAGATATATCTGTTGCCAGCACTAAGACAGCAGTATTTGCGAAGCCCCTGGTATTTCCCTGTGGTCAGGAAGACTTCCCCACCCCTCTTTAACCACTCTCCTAATATAGACAGATCCTAAGTAGACAGAGGATGAGATGGTTGGATGGCATCACTGACTCAATGGACAGGAGTTTGAGCAAGCTCCAGGAGATGGTGAAGGACAGGGAAGCGTGGTGTGCTGCAGGCCATGGGGCCGCAGAATCAGGCCGTGACTTAGTGAGTAAACAACAAACAACAACAACATAGGTTAGGTTTGGAGCGTTGGCACTTTAACACTGGGAAGGAGTCAGCTTGGGGTGGGCCTGCTGGTGGATGGCAGCGGCAGAGCGCCCGGGCAGAAGTGCGGCTGGAGCGGCGGCCCGGCCCGCTAGTCGCCGAGAGTCACAGCTCCGCAAAAAGTTCAGCAGCTTCCAGCGCCAAATCTCACTTTGTCCTTACACATCTTTAGGGGAGAAGCTCTGTTTGAGGAGTTACCATTCCTTAAAAGGTCATAATTCCAAGAGATGCTTTCTTCTGTGTCAGTAGGTGGATGATGATTAAATTTTTTGAATTTAATTTAATTTAAATTTTTTGTGGTAAAATGAATGTAACGTTTGCCATCTTTTAACATTTTTAAATGTACACCTCAGTAGTGTTGAGTGTTTTTACACTGTTGCACAAACAAGCTCCAGAACTTTTCATCTTGTAAAACTAATATTGGACATCTTCCTAGTGGGGCATAACTTACAGAGATATTCCCCATCCCATCCCCTAGAGCCAATAAAAATAAAAACAACTTTTCAAGGAAAAAAAAAACCAAAACTAATATTACCGATTAAACATATTGGGTGCATTATGATTATGATTATTATTTTACTTTTTGTTATGGAAGATGTTAAACATATTTCAAAGTAGAAATAGTAGTATAATGAATTCACATGTAGTTATTCAGCTTCACTAATTATAAATTCACGGTCAGTTATATTGCATTTATATTTCTGAAGACTCCTCACACTATATTATTTTGAAGCAATTCCCAGATACCACGTTATTTCTTAATTAAATATTAATTAAAGTATTATAATTTATTGTAATGTACTATATATAATATATAGTTATTATTGTAATATAAAAATGTCCTTAATTAAATAGGCGTGCCTTGCTTCATTGCGCTCATGGATATTGCGTGGTGTTTTGTTTGTATTGTTTTTACAGACTGAAGAATGTGGCATCTCAGCCTTAAGCGAGTCTGTTGGTCCCGTTTTCCCAACAGCATTTGCTCACTTAATGTTTCTCTGTCACATTTTGGTAATTCTTGAAATATTTAAAACTGTTTAATTACTGTTATATTTGTTATGGTGATCTGTGACTGATGATCTTTGCTACTGTTGCAAAGATTTCAATTCAGTGAAGTCTCAGATGATGGTTAGCATTCTGAGCAATAAAATGTCTTTTAAATGAAGGTATGTACATTGTTTTTTAGCCATAAAACTGTTGCATGCTTAATGGACCAGAGTATAGTGTGAATATAACTTTTATATGCACTGGGAAATTGAAGGTTTTGTGTGATTTGCTTTATTATGATATTTGTTTTATTGCTGTGGTTTGGAATTCAACCTGCAAAATCTTTGAGGTATGCCTGTAGTTTAGTGTGTGTGTGTACTTCTGTTATGCAAACTATATAGTGGATATGTAGCACTGGGAACTCTATTCAGTATTCTGCTTAACCATAATGGAAAAGAGTATAAAAGAATGTATATATGTGTAGTTGAATCACTTTGCTGTATAGCAGAACTTAACACAACATTGATAATCAACTATACTTCAATAAAATTTAAAAAAAAATTAAATCCCTGGTATTGTTTATTGTACCTGGAAAGAAATCGAGTGGTTTTGTAGCACATCCTATTAGTGTCTTTCCTTCCATGATTGTCTCAGAAGTGTATTCTGTGCATTCTTAATTTTAGACGTGAAATCTTAGAATATGATAAGAGGAAAAAAAACAAAAATCCAGTCATGACAAATGAGATTTGCTCCCATTCACTATGCATCAGCTTTTTTGGTTTCTTAAAGTTTGGGAGAGATTTTCTAAGATTTGTTAGTAAGTTCCCACCCCTCTCCCTAGGATGGGAGACAGGAAAGAGAAAAAGCTGGATCCTTACTTTGGCTACAGACTTCTTGCTGTAGATCCTGTACTACTAATTTATTGGCAGAGGTTTATGTAAAAGTCAGTCATTGTAGAAATTATCCTGTGCCCTCTGGTGGAGAGACTCTTCTTGATGTGCCTTTTGTTTCTTGCTTGTCTCCTTAGGCGAGTGGCAGGAGCTCTTCTCGCGAACAGGAGCTGACCTTCAGGTCTTACGTGCTGGTCGACTCAGCGTGCAGAAATCTTCAGAGCCTGGCTATGGCGGTGGCTTCTCAGAACGCTGTGTTGTTAGAAGGGCCAATTGGATGTGGCAAAACTTCCTTAGTTGAACATTTAGCTGCAATGACAGGTAGAAGGAAGCCCCCTCAACTTCTCAAAGTCCAACTTGGAGATCAGACCGACAGTAAGGTAACTAAGAAATGGCAGATTTTGGTGGGTGAACATACTTTGAATGTTTGCTTTAAAATGTTATTTTTGCTAAGAAACTGTAATTAACTGGTATTCCTCGTAACAGAGGGGATCATGCTGTAAAACCTCAGGTGTGCATTATAACACTGTAGGAGTGTGATGGAGCTCACCTCAATGTGGCACGGTACCTCAGGGGTGTGGTCTCAGTAAGGACTTCACCTTCTTTCTGCAGATGCTGCTGGGAATGTATCGCTGCACGGATGTCCCAGGGGAGTTTGTGTGGCAGCCTGGGACCTTGACACAGGCCGCCACCAAGGGACACTGGGTCCTTCTGGAGGATATTGACTACGCCCCCTTGGACGTGGTACGTCATCCCCACAGTAACGCGCTAATTTCTTGTCTTCAGATTGTGTTAATAGTGATTCTGGGGCATTATTTAAACAACACAGGTTATTTCATCAGAGACGGTATGTTGATTATCCACCTAATCTATTTGAGTTCTTGGATTACTAGGCTGATCTCTTGTTTGATAGAAAATCAGTAAAATTCTGCTTGTCCTGTTCCCTTTAATAGTCGAATGTGTGATCAGTTTCGCAGTATTTTTTTTTCCTCCTTTAGTTGAAAATGTGATCAGTATCACAGCCTTTCTAAGAACAGGCTCGGTGGGAAACATCTCATGCCTGTTACAGGTACACCGAGGACTTTGAAGCCCACTCCCCAGCCGTGGCATCTGTAGAGCAGTGAGCTGAGGACTCAGGAAGGAAGAGATGATGTCATAAGCGCCTGCTTGTCTTTGTTCCATTAAGGAAAATAAACTGGCTGTGTATTTCTGACTTTTTAAAAAGATCACTTTTCTATGTGTGTGAAATTTAGCTATGGAGGCAGTCCATGTTTCTTCCGTATTCTGTGAACTATGACATCCTCCCCTCCCCCCACCCCCACCACCCAATTCCCACCCTAAAATGTATTGCAAAATGAAGAAAATCTTTCTGTGGGCAGATTTTCCCAAGATTGGTTTTAGTTTTCTTTAATGTGAACCCTAAAGCCACCTCTGTGTGGACTTGAGCCTCTTGGATTGGAGAAAGAGGGGAGAGAAGGAGAGGTGGGAAGGTCTTTGGGTTTAGGGAGATAGGAAGGGGAAAGAGTGGCCATAAATGTGTGTGTCTTACAACACATGCGTATTTTAGAGCCTGAGGTAAAGATGTAATGGGGTTATTGGCCTAGTGTTACCACTATGTTCTAAGATTTTAATGCTAAGTTTTATAGGGCTGGAACTTCGTTTTCTTGATAAGCCCAGAGCCAGGGATGACTCCTACCAAGGAGACTTTAAAATGAAGCTGAATTATAAATTACAAGGCCAACTTAAAAGTATTTGTTGAGTCTTGGCCCTTTCTACTGCTCTCTTTCCTGGACAAATTTTTTAGACCTCAGGATACCTGAGAAGTCATTGGGATTATGAATCATAGAATTTGAGCTGAAGAAGTTAGATGAACATGAGGGATTTTCCACTCAGGTCATAACGAAGCTTAGACGTCTGTTCCTGTCCTGTAGCTAAGTACATTCTTTGATGGCCACGTCCAAATTCAAGACCGAACTGTTGCTTTCTGTCTTGTTCTTACTTGTCATTACTTGGGTCGTGTCTAGTACATCAGAAAATTCTTTGAGTTCCATTTTGTGTTCCATTCCCCTTTTGTTACTACATTTGATTTCAGAGGGTATGTTTGTTCAGTTGATTATGTTTTTAAAAAACTTATAGTAAAGTTGTGTTTACTCAAAAATATGCCTTCCCCTTTATTATTTTGTTATTTCCAGAACTCAGCTAATTGTGAACCCATTACTATTTCAAGGGAGCTTTTATAGATGTCATTCAGGATTGTTGCTTTTTGTTTCAAGTTTCATTGTTACCTTGGAGTTGCCCCTCTATTATTTGCCCTTTCTACTCCTAGCCATGAACTAATGAAGCTTAATAAAATTATGTTGATATTTTAGAACCCTCTTTCTTGGCTCTTTGTTCTGCCTACTTTGTTTTTCAAAACTTCGTCCTTAAACTCCCATCCCCTACATCCATATGTCTAGTCCATACTTTTCTCAGAAAATCTCTACTTAGATTCCTTAGTGGGTGCAGGTTTAGGATGTTCAAAATGAACCTTGTCTGCCGGTTTCCCAGAACAACCTTTCCTGCCACGGAAGAGCCAAGCCAGAACTTTGCTGTCCGCTTCCTCTCGTCTCCCGCTCACTGAGACCGCTGCTGCTTAGTACTTTTTCCTTCTCTCTTCCTCTGTTCCCTCCTGGCCTGCTGCCTTAGGACGGGGCTGCTTGCTTTGTCTCTAATCTGATTTGCCATCTTGCCTGTGTTACCTGACTGGTATGTTTTTTCACTTCTTTCCGTCCAGGCTGGCTTTCTTTCAGTTTATCTTCCTTATTGTTGTACAGTTCATTTTCTTCTTTTTTTTTTTAGTCCATTTTCTAAAATGTAAAATAAAAGTTTTTTTCTCCTGAATAAAATCCTCTCAACCACTCTCATGAAAAAGTTCAAACTTCTCAGCACAGAAGAGCTTTTATTCTCTTGTCTCTGAAGCCTGGTATTTTTTCACAACTTCACGTGCACATTCTGCCCTAACCATCACAGAATCTTCTCATGCCACACGCTGAGGCACGTGTGTTTTTATTCATTTTAATATTTTTGCCTAGAGTGATCGTGCCATTCCTCTCCCACCAAACTGGACTAGTTCCTATTCAACTTTAAGACTCGGTGAATGGCATTCCCTCCGGGGTGGCTTCACTGCCTTGCTTCTGATCCACTCCACGCTCACCGACAGCCCGTCTCCACGTGGCGAGTTGTTCATCGCTTGGGGTCACAGCGGTCAGGCTGTGTGGTCGTTTGCCAGCTGCCTGCCATTAGACGCCAGGCCGCGACGCCTCAGTCGCGTCTGGAGTTCTCGTGTCTTGCTTGATTCTGGTCCATAGTAGGCACCCAGTGGATGCTGGACGAGTGAGTTGCTCTGCCAGAGTGTAGCTCACTCCAGTATTCCCACCTGCTTTGACCCCAGTTTATGCTCTGAGAAGTAGGGTTTCCTTAAGTATGGGTTTGTCATTTGGTTAGAGGGCTGGTTTTGTGGTTTTTTTGCTACTTCTGTCTCTGTAGCTTTGTCCCTGGATTTTTGTGATTTAGGTTTCTGTGCTGATCCCTCTCTTGGAGAATGGAGAGCTCTTGATTCCTGGCCGAGGTGACTGTGTGAAGGCGGCTCCTGGATTTCAGTTCTTTGCAACCAGGAGGTATGTCCTATTAACCCTTTTGTTTCCACAATGCAGCCTCTTGCTCACGAGTCCACATGCTAGAGTGCTGAGTACACAAGTCCAGGAATAGAGTTCTCTGGGCCTTTCAACAAGGTTAGTTGGAACAGATCCAGCCTTCTCATTCCTGACTGTTTTTCATGGAGGTAATTAATTTAGAAAATAGAGGTTTTGTTTTTTTCACTTAGAAATAAGTAACCAGTCTTAAAAAACTTGTTTCCATGTCTTCAAACACGAGCAGAAAGGACAGTTGTCAGGTAGCCTGGGTCTGAGCCCTGACACCGACCCTTGGCGCCTGTGTGTGCCTTGCTGGGCTGATTCTGGGGGGCCAGTGATGCTGCCTCACAGCTTGGAGTAAGTTGTAGAGTTTCGGTGAAATGGCTTGCGCTAAAGACCTGTCACGTGGTGAGTGCCCAGCCATGATGCTGGCGCTGATGCTAATGAAGCCATGCAGACGTCAAGCGGTTTAAATAAATAAATGAAGATGAGCATCAAGGGAATAAAACCTAAAGAGACTTATGTATATGTCCCTATCTACATTTTAAAATAAGGCAGCAGCTTATTTCCTACTGCCTGACTACCTGAACAGTTTCTCCAGGATCTTAAAATGCCCAAGAGGGAACCTGATGCTACACCGTGTTTAGTGATTATGTTAGTGCTCACTGTACCTCTGTGAACATTCACTCCCAGGTGGAATGCAGAGCTGATCTAACCGTCCTCGAGGAGCACCTTGCTAGACCCTGTTAGTTTTAATAGAACCTGTTTTCCTTCACAGTGATAGTGAAGTTCTTTCCTGGAAAGTCCTGAGACATCATACAAGGATGTCACACCAACTGCAGTTCGTTTCTGGGTTTTGCCATTTGTAGTCATAGTTGAGTGAGCAAGAGACATTTTTCTTTCTCTTCCTTATGGTTCTTCTTTGCGGTTAGAGGAAAACAAGATCACTGCTCCCTCAGGGCAGTTGTTATGAGGATTAAATTAATGACTAAAGTGTAAGCCTGTGGCTTGCCCAGAATATGTGTTCAATGAATATTCCTTCCCTTTTGGGTATTTTAAATAGTTTTAGGTACTGTAGCTTTTGGTGAATAAGCAGTGAACTTATTTTTAGTGCTGTGGGTCTTGTTTTCTTTCTCCTGAAGTTATTACATTTTAATGAAAACGTGTTTTTGAGATCAAAATGCCTAATAGGACTCTTTGCAGTAATTTGAAAATAATTTGGTTAAAGCCCTATTACTCTCCCCAGGAAAACAGTCAAAACTGAGTCAGTGGCAGCGTTTCATTGTCATCCTCCCTGTAAGCCTAGCATGATAGTGTCTTGACACCAGAAGAAATTGTGAGTTTTATTCAGATGTGATGCAGTATATAGCAAGGGGTAACCAGGGACATCATTCAAGATTAAAATTTAGCAATTTTGTGTGACTCTGCCTTTCATTTTGTAATACAGACTCTTGAGCTGTGGAGGAAATTGGTATCGACCGCTAAATAGTCATGCTACTCTGCTAGACAAATACTGGACCAGAATTCACCTGGATAATATGGATAAGGCAGAACTGAATGAGGTATGTGATCATTTGAAAGTATCAGTGCTTCTCTTTACTTTTCATTTATATTAGAAGTTCAGTGTTGTGTTCGTTCCTACTGTACAAAGAAGTGAGTCAGCTCTGTTGTTTAGTTGTAAGTCGGGTTCAGCTTTTTGCAGCCCCGTGGACTGTAGCCACTGGTCTCTTCTAGGTCCATGGGATTTCCCAGGCAAGAGTCATGGATTGGGTTGCTGTTTTCTTTTTCAAGGGATCTTCCCAACCCAGGGATCAAACCCATGTGGCAGGCAGATTCTTTACCACTGAACCGCCAGAGAACTCTTATTTTAAAAAGTTTCAGACTTACATGTAGAGAGGAGAAATAGCCCAGTGAGTCACGAAAAGACTCACCGCTCTAAATTTAACAGTTAATGTGCTAACATTTTACTATTTTAACATCATCTAGTACTTTTTATTTGCTAATATATTTGAAAGCAAACCTCACAGCATTTCACCCTTAAATACTTTCATGCATCTCTAAGGACATTTCCATATGTAACCACAATATCGTTATTATAACCAATGAAATGAATAGCACTTAATTCTCAGATCACATTAGAATTTCCCCTGTTGTCCTCAAAGGATCTTTTTATTTTTACTAAGTTGATTGTAACCAGTATCTTTCGCACTTAACAACTCCATGTGCATTTTCATCTGGACCTTATGGAAACTGAGATGACTTAATTTAAAGGCTTTATACATCGGTTCACTTTGTAGCATCACTGGTTCTCTGGGATCCCTACGTGGTGTGCCTCACTCACACTGCCAGCCTCTCTCCTCTGCATCTACCTTCTCGCTTGGGCAGCTTTCTGTCTCCCAGCAGAAAGCTTTGGACAGTAGCAAATAAAGTATTGTCAGTGAACATTCAGGCATGGCAGGGTCACTTGCCTCTTTCTTGGTGTAAATTTTTACGTAAATAAGTGGCACCAGACAACCGTTCCAAATATTTTATCTGTTAATAGCACTGAAGTGTTTATTAACAGAGGGGTTCTCAGAGGGCGCCGGTTACTGGATCGCCCTTCATGTGATCTCTCAGAACCCTGGCCTTGCTGGTGTGGTCTCTGCGTCTCCACGGCCCTGTGAGTTTCGGCCGCACTGGTTCTCGGCCGTGCGCTGTGTGTCTGTGCGGCCTTCTCCCCCTCTCTGGCTGCGCACAGCTGGGAGCTCCTCCAGTAACTCGCTCAGCTTTGGTGTCCCCGGCATCCGTCCCGTGCCTCACAATTCGTGTGTTTGTGGTATTGCTCTGACATAATACCCCTCTTTTTTTTTTTTTTTGCTGTTGTAGTACTTTAAATGTTTTGTTTTCAGACATTTAAATATTGATAAGCATATCATGTCAGATTGGTTTATCATGTGATATTCTGTTTACATTTTGACATTTATGGTAACAAAAGATTTTTTTGTCTTGAGGTAGAAAATGACTAATTGGTTGGAACATATAAATCACTATTCAAAAAAAAAAATCACTATTCAGAACTTTTTTCCCAAATAACCAAGCCCTGCTAAAGTGTTAAACCTGTTTTTTTTTTTAAGTAAAAATAGCTTTTCTCCCCCACCATGATCATAAGTATACATGTTCATATGATGGAATTACTCCTCAGCATTAAAATAGAATAAACTACTGATACATACAATAATGTTTGGGTGAATTTCAAAAACATGATGCTGAGTGAGAGAATCCAAACCATGTGCTCCATCCTGTGTGATTGCATGTCCATGAGAAATGTGAAAGCAGAACTGTGCTGAGTGGAGTCAGGTTCAGGACTCCAGGGACGGGGTGGTGGGGAAGGCTGTGATCGCCAAAGGGGCGCAGGGGAGCTTTTTGTTCTGTGGGCGACGGAAGTATGTGTTTTGTTCATGGTAGCCGCAGTGCACAAACATGGTCAGTTTTGAAAGTGTTCCTTCTATACACAGTGCATGTTTATTCTCTCTTTGAAAGATCCACATGTGTAGCAAATAAAATGAATTTGTTGATTTTATTATTCACTTCTATCTTAATTTTTAATACATTTGAAATATTAAAATTTTGTAAAATCTTGCAATTTAGAAAAAAGGTAAGAAATTAAAATTTATGAGATCTAAGACTTAAGGTGACACTATTAAAAGATTTTGGTTCTTTATCTTTGTAAATATGTGGACTTTACCTCTTTAATATATATAAAATATGTTGATATTTCATATATTAATGTAAATTGGAATCATGGTATACTTCTTAAGCTAATTTAAATATAAGCTAATAATATTTCTAATACATATGTGATATTTTTCTTCTCAAGTAGACTTAACAAATCCATATCATTAATATTGTAATATTGCCACCAAGTATTAATACTGCACAAAATTCTTAATAGTCGTTGAAGTGAATTGGACTAGATCTTTTGCTTTCTAAATTCTACTGTCTGATAAAAACTTTTTATCAGGACTTAACATTAGCTCCTTTTGCTATGTTTTGCTTTTAAAAAAAACTTTTGTTTCCTTTCCCACTGAACTGTTTCATTTCTGCTTTTGGCTGAGAAATGACTTAATGACTAGAATTGTCTTTAAAACAACTGGAGTACATAGTACTTGAAATGCATGGGCTTTGGATGCCCATGTTGTTTGAGACGTCTTTCCCATCAAGCTTCTGTACCCAAAGCTGTGTGATAGGTCATGAGATTGCTAGATAACAGTTCTGGGCAGGTAGAAGTCATAGTCTTTGGGGGGTTGGAGGTAATCGGTGAAGGTGAAAGTTCTTACACTTGCTCAAGATGACAGATCTCCTACAGAAATTCATTTTTGGTGTGCTTTTAAAAATCACTTTGCTGCTAATTTTTTTTTTTCTTTTTTGCTTTTTTCCTCCTCTGTCAGGTTCTTCAAAATAGATATCCCAGCTTATCAGCAGCAACCGATCACCTGCTTGATATTTACATCCAGCTTACTGGAGAGAAGCCTCACTGTCTGAGTGAAAGTTCTGTTGGAGGGGAACAGGCACCAGAGGAGGCTCCAGAAGCAAGACGAGAAAACAAGAGACTAAGCCTTGAGGGAAGAGAATTGTCCCTCAGGTACTGGGCTAGACACTTCTGGGTTGGTGTTTTAAAAATTGCTTCTCTCAGAAGTTCTTAGCCGCTCAAACTGAATGGTTACAAGAAGTCTGATTTTGAAATTAGACGTTCTAAGTCTCTAATCTCTTTGAGATCTATAGTTACTGAATGGGAAGGCTTATGAAGATAATATGTTACCTTTAAAAAATAACTTTTCTTCTTACAGTTTTATTGAGCTATAACTAACAGCTCTGTATAAGTTTATGGCATATAGGATAATGATTACGTGCATATGAAATGATTACTACAACAAGTTGAGTGAACCTCCATCATCTCACAGATATTAAGTTAAATAGTAAAAAAATTATTTTTCTTGTGATAATGTAACAACTTTTCATATATAACATACAGCAGTGTTACTTATACTTATCATGCTATACATTGCATCCCTAGAAATTATAATTGGAAGTTAACAAATAACTTTAAAAGTTGGCAATAGTGGAAAAAGTTGGAAAACTGCTGACATAGTTTTTTCAGTGGATGTCCTTTTGTGACAAATGGGGTCGTAAATAAGATTTTTGGGTTTTGCTGTATATAGTAAATTCTGTTCCTTTGAGCTACATTTGCAGTAGTTGACTTGCTCTTTGAGAAGTGAGAATTGGGAATGGGCAGCTCCCCTTAAGTTTGCTCTGAGAGTTAATTGATCCTGTCTTTTGCTACCTTGTCTGGTATGGATGGGGGAGAAAGGAGTTATAGGTTGCTTCCTGGTAGAGGTAAGGAAAGTGTCCACTCATACTTTTTCCTGACCTGATACTGTTTATATTCAGTTGCCAGAAAAAGGGAGAGTCCTTGTGGTCAGACGTTCCCAGATCTAAGTAAACTCTGATACCTTTGATGTCTTTGACCTGTGGTTTTTTTATTTCTTACCTTTTTTTTTGGTTTAAAGGGATCTACTTAATTGGTGTAATAGGATTGCCCACAGCTTTGACAGTCTGTCTTCATCAGCATCGTTAAATATTTTTCAAGAGGTAAGACAGTCTTCCTGCTTGTTTTCTCTGTGCTCTGCAAGGCTGCTTATTTCCACTGTTATTTTCTGTCTCTTGACTTATTATCAGAAAGTTTTTCTATGGTGTAGGTACTGTGTATACCCTTAGCTAGTTAAAACTGAACTTAAGTTGTCTTAGAGCTAAGTGAGCATGATAAATGTTTTGTGACTTTTGAAATGGGTCACCCCTAATTTCAAATAAGTCTAGTTTGAAATAGAGTAAAACAGATGCTAAAATTAAAGCTTAAATGAAAGGGAAAAATCTCCCAGGTGGTAATACTATTGTAAAACAAAAAGAGTTTCTAAGATGTTTAGTATTAATTTCTGTGTATAATTTCTTAGTCTATTTGACAGATTTGTGTTTGTCTGATGCCACCACTTGCCCCAGCAGGGCCTTTTTAACTTTAGTCCAGAGAAATGTATGTGGGTTATAAAGTCTGTTCTTGTATGCTGGGCTGGGGGGAAAGTGTATTGTGCAAGAGGGAAGCGCTGTTGAATTACAGCTCTGCCATCTTCAATAAGAGCAGAGAGAGATTTATTTCCACCTGGTTAAGAATAAAAGTGGTACCGCCCGAAGATCTTTGGGCTCTTAAAACATTGACCCGTTTTGACTATAAAGTGTTACCGTGTCTGTCAGCTAGGATTGAGGAAAGGATAGTGACCTGTTTTGGTGAGCAGTATCTCTGGTGAAGTTACTTTAAGTAGGAAGAACCCTAATTCAGAGCACACACTTAATCAAGCCAGACCCTGAAGTGGTATGTGCCAGTCCTTTAATCTCCTTCTGTCCAGTGAAATTTCCCTCCCGTCCTCCTACATTTCTCATCTTCCTACAGACAATCTTGTTTTGTACTTTTAAAATAAAACTGGCGTGGGGAGGATCTTCTTTAGTCTCTATTTCAGAATGTTACAGTGTGTGTGTGTGATAGCCCATAAAATTCACTCTTTTAAGGTGTACAATTCAGTGTATTTTAGTATATTTACAGAATTATGCAACATCACCACTAAGTAATTCTAGAACGTTTTCATCACCTCCAAAAGAAACCCTATAACCATCGACCATCATGCCTATTTTCCTTCTCTCTGCAGCCGCTGACAATCACTAACCTACCTCCTGTCTACAGATTTGTTTATTCTGGACATTTCATATAAATGAAATCATACATTAGGTGACCCTTTTATCTTCTTTCACTCAGCATATTCTCTTGGTTAATCCATGATGCAGCATGAGTCAGTACTCATTCTCTTTATGGCTGAATCACATTTCATTGTATTGATAGACCACATTTTGTTTATTCACTCATACGTTAATGGATATTTGGGTTGTTTTCACCTGTTGTGAATAATGCAGCTGTGCACATTTGTGTACAATATTTTATTAATGTGGGCTTCCCTGGTGGGCTCAGTGGTCAAGAATCTGCTGCCAGGCAGGAGACGCAGGTGCGATCCCTGGGGCGGGAAGATCCCCTGGAGAAGGAAGTGGCAGTCCACTCCAGAATTTTTGCCTGGGAAAGCCCATGGACAGAGGAGCCTGCTGGCCTGTAGTCCATGGGGTCACAAAAGAATTGGACACTACTTAGCGACTAAACAGCAACAACATTTTATTAGTATAGAAGTAAAAATGAGAAAATACGGGAAAACAGAATGGTAAAAAACATTCTCCCATTCAGAGATTCCCCTGTACTATTAGGACCTTGGTGTATCTCCTTGTACATCGTGGTCTATGCGTGTGGAATTAAGAACTCTTTTCCTGTATTAGAGCCACGCCCCCCAGCCCCTCATAAAACCCCACACGACCTTGTTGAAGAGATCAGGCCAGGTGTTGTACAGAACCTTCCCCCTTGGCTTTATCTGGTTGCTTCTTTGCTGTTTTGACACCAGCTGGTGTCCTGCGATTCAGTCCGGTCCTGATACTGACTACCTGGGGTTAGTGTAGACCACACAGGTTCACGGACCCAGTCCTCCACAAGACCATCCCACTCTAGACTCCAGCCGCAAGTATTGGAAGCCCACCCGCGCTTAGGACCAATCGGCTGTAAATTCAGGGGTTCCCACAAACTTCTCAGGTACAGTGATTGTCTCATAGAATTCTTTGGAAGCTCTGTACTTACTGTATAGGTTACAGTTTTATTGTTAAAAATTACTCAGGAACAGTCAAATGAAAGCGTCACAAAGGGCCCGATTTCAGGGGTCTGAACACAGGCACACCTGTGGAGGCGGGGCGTGGCGCCCTCATCATGCGTCGTGCTGTCCACCCGCCCTCCACCCTCTCCCGGTGTTGGGGGCGGGAGTGGCGGTGCTCCTGTTCGTGCTTGGTCTTTCTGGCCTGGCCACTTCCTCTGATAAACTAAGTAAGGGCTCATCTGGAGTTACCTTGCTTAGCGTAATAAACGCAGTAGGGCCCAGGAGGACTCTAGTGAATAACAGAAGACACTCCTCCCTGGTGATTCAGAAGTTTTGAAAGGCTATGTAGGAATTAGGGGCAAACACCAGATAAATCCTTATTACAGCAGAAGACATGTGTCTTGGCTTCTCAGTAGCGGCTAAGTACTGGGTTAGGTTAATGACAGTATTCCTTTATTGCACACCAAGAATTTCCCTTTACAGCTCAAAAGTAATCTTTTGGTGTTATCTCCGCTATCTGAGAATCATTTTCCCCTACACAATCATATACCTACCCAGGGATTAATGCTAATTGCTATTTTTGCCTGAATTTTGCACACTCAGGGCTGCGTGTGTGTTTTCCTAATTAACCAATATTTTGATAACAAAGCCTTAATGTTTTTGGTGTCCTGTCTCTGTTGTGGTAACATTTTTAAGTCTAGGGTTGGTACCTTATTTGTACTCTCCCTTTAGTCCTTCTGGCAGAAATGTTCCTGCTAGATTTTATATTCCTTCCTTTTGTGGCCTGGACAGCAGTGCTCTGTCATTAATGTATTATTTAAAAAGTCAGTTGCTATCTGCCTTGGTTACTTTAATAGGCCCTGGACTGTTTCACCGCGATGCTTTCTAAGCAGACAAGCAAACTGAAAATGGCAGAAGTCATTGGAAGCAAACTGAACATTTCCAAGAAAAAGGTATGTAGTGTTATTTCTGCTTCCCTCTTGAAAGGAACTTGCGATATTTAGCTTACTTGCTGGTCTCTGGCCCTTACCTAGAAAAGCTTTTGCAAAGTTGGTAGTTTCATTGCTGCCTCTCATGGACATAAAACTCACTGTCTCTTGGATAAGTAGTTCTCACTGTGGTCCACACGCTTAAAGTCAGCTGCCTTGCGTTCTTTCTCACACGCATGCCTTACTTTCCAGTGTTTAAGGAGCCTGTTATTCTGTAGGTTGTAGATTCAGGACTGGAACTTTGTCTTGGCAAATATTTTAATAAGCCTTCGCATTTCCAAAGCTTCAGTTCAGTTTGGTCGCCTAGTGGTGTCTGACTCTTTGTGACCCCACGGACTGCAGCACGCCAGGCTTCCCTGTCCATTAACAACTCCTGGAGCTTGATCAAACTCATGTCCATCGAGTCAGTGATGCCATCCAATCATCTCATTCTCTGTTGTCCCCTTCTCCTCCCACCTTCAATCTTTCCAGCGTCAGGGTCTTTTCCAATGAGTCAGTTCTTTGCATCAGGTGGTCAAAGTTTTGAAGTTTCAGCATCAGCCTCAGTCCTTCCAATGAATATTCAGGACTGATTACCTTTAGGATGGACTGGTTGGATCTCCTTGCTGTTAATGGGACTCTCAAGAATCTTCTCCAACACCACAGTTCAAAAGCATCATTTCTTTGGGGTTCAGCTTTCTTTATAGTCCAACTCTCACATCCATACATGACTACTGGAAAAACCATAGCCTTGACTAGATGGACCTTTATTGGCAGAGTAATGTCTCTGCTTTTTAATATGCTGTCTAGATTGATAATAGCTTTTCTGCCAAGGAGCAAGTGTTGTTTAATTTCATGGCTGCAGTCACCATCTGCAGTGATTTTAGAGCCCAAAAAAAATAAAGTCTCTCACTCTTTCCGTTGTTTCCTATCTATTTGCCATGAAGTGATGGAACCAGATGCCATGATCTTAGTTTTCTGAATGTTGAGTTTAAAGCCAACTTTTTCACTCTCCTCTTTCACTTTCATCAAGAAGCTCTTTAGTTCTTCTTCACTTTCTGCATAAGGGTGGTGTCATCTGCATATCTGAGGTTATTGATATTTCTCCCGCAGTCTTTATTCCAGCTTGTGCTTCATCCAGCCCAGCATTTCACATGATGTACTCTGCATGTACGTTAAATAAGCAGGGTGACAATATGTAGCCTTGACGTACTGCTTTCCCGATTTGGAGTAAGTTTGTTGTTTCATGTCCAGTTCTAACTGTTGCTTCCTGACCTGCATACAGATTTCTCAGGAGGCAGGTCAGGTGGTCTGGTATTCCCACCTCTTTAAGAATTTTTCATAGTTTGTTGTGAAGAAAACATAGCTGAAGAAAAATTACTTTGATTTTTTTTTTAGAACTATCTTTTAGGAGTGCAGCTTTTTCTTGACTGTGTTCACTTTATGTAGGTAGATAGAAGCTTATTTGAATGAATAAATTGTACTGTTAGGGAACATTCATAATCAGTGTTTTTAAAAATGGAAACTTGGAAAATATTATAAAATAAATGCTAACTTGCCTATCTAGGAAGCCAAAAATGCTTCTTAGTAGAGGGGGCACAGTAAGCCTCATGATTTAAGTGTTTGAAGAGTATGCAGAATTTTGCTCAGGTGAATCTTTTCCCCTCCCATAGGTGGAATTCTTCTGTCAACTTTACAAACCAGAGATTGTGATCAACGAGCTCGATGTGCAAGTGGGTCGAGTGCGGCTTCTACGAAAACAAAGCGAGGCTGTCCACATACAGAGGTAATCAGGGCTCCAGGCGGAGCTGAGCACTGTGAGGTCATTGGGAACTTGGTGGAAGGAGCATTTGGTCCTGACCCTTTTCTCTGAGTAAAACACGTGTCTGAACTATGATCTCTCCAGTGTGCTAGACAGTAAGGAGTAGTACCTTCCCAAAATGTGTCCTGTGAAACTGGATATTAGGAGGTGGAGGGAGGTGATGAGGGTCGTTAGAGATTTGGGACTAGCAAAGGTGTATCTTTGATTTTATTCATTGTAACGTATTTATTTAGTGAAGTAAGCATCACTTGGAAGGCAGGCTTGGTCCTAACATTAGCCTGTTAATGCTTTGAAGGCTGGAATTTTATAAGTTTCTGAGATCTAGTTACCATTTACTAAATACTTGCTGTATCCCTAACATTGTGCTAAGTGCTCTTTCGCATGTTTTTGCATGTGAGTGTAGTAATCCTGTGAATTAATGCGTGTGTTAGTGCCCTAGGACTCTCCTCACAAATTACCGTAAACTTGATTCATGTATGCACGCATGCTAAGTCGCTTTAGTCATGTTTGACTCTTTTCAACCCCATGGACTAGCCCGCCAGGCTCCTCTATCCATGGGGTTCTCCAGGCAAGAATACTGGAGTAGGTTGCCATTTCCTTCTCCAGGAAATCTTCCAACCCAGGGACCGAACCTGGGTCTCTGTGTATCCTGTTCTGACACGTGGATTCTATACCACTAGTGCCATAAACTTGATGGTTTGCTCATAAACTTGATGGTTTGCCGTAAACATTTCTTCTCCGTCCCGGAGGCTGGAAGGCTGAAATCCAGGTGCTGGCAGGGCCACGTTCCCTCTGAAGGCTCCTGCCTCGCCCTGGCTTCGACGGCCTGCCCTGGTCCTTGTGGTTCCTGCCTTGTAGCTGCCTCAGCTCAGTCTCTGACCCCACTGTCTTATGGGCGTCTTCCCTGTGTGTCTTTTTTTGTTTCTAAATTTCTCTTTCTGTATGAGAACACGGCCCGTTGGATTTAAGACCAGCCCTTAAGTCCAACACAGTATGATTTTAATCTTCTTATTCCTGTAAAGACCTTTTTCCCAAAGAAGGTCACATTCACAGGTACTGGGTAGACATGAACTTGTGGGGGACTTACTGGAACTAGTAAGTGTTGTTGTCCAGATTGAACAGGTTAGGAAACCAAGGCTGGAGGTTAAGTAATTTGCCCAAGATGACATAGGTAGTACGGATATTTTATCTTGTTGGTGTTTTGAATTTCCAGAGCCTAGTGAAGTGCTAGGTATATAAATGCTCCATGTTTATAGAATGAATTCTGCAACTCTTATGTTGTAAGCCATCCCATACAATGTGAAGACAGTCCCTTCTTGAGTTGTCTTGTTTGTCGAGTCTGATTCCTCAGAACAACACTAAGAGAAGCTTGCAGCTTGTCTCTCCTACTGCTCACGTACCTTCCCCTCCCCAGGGAGAAGCTCACCTTCGCTGCTACGAGGCCGTCCTCTGTTCTTATTGAGCAGCTCGCGGTGTGTGTTAGCAAAGGGGAGCCTGTGCTGCTGGTGGGAGAGACTGGAACAGGCAAAACCTCCACAGTCCAGTACTTGGCTCACATCACAGGTAACTCCGGGAGGGGATGCACTCTGCCCGAGACAGCAGACGTTTCACTTCATACTGACTGCCTTTTAAAAACTAGAGCCCAAAGGGTACTGGAGCTTAAAAAGTGCCACAGCTCTATTTCCCCTGGAGATAAGCACTGGCATCTTTTTCTTTGGAGACAATGTAATCTCTCCCCCTGGAAATAACTGCTATTGACATGTGGGTATTAATTTTTTTCGGTTCTAGTCTGTGGCCTGCACATACATAGCGCTTTGGTTTTGTTTTGAAACAAATGGGATCCTTCTCTGAGTTGTGTTTAGTTAAGCACATTGGTCACCTTTAAAAACAGAACTGCCTCATTCCTGTTCTGATGTCTATATTAATATTTCACACTGGGTATTTATTTAGTTCTAATTCATAGACATTGATTTACTGAAGGATTTTTTTTTGTTGTTTTCAGTTACCTGATGCTAGAGCAGTGAATCTTTCATTCTCTCTGGGTTAGGTTAAAATTTTGAACAGTCAAGATTCCTGAAAATAAAATGAGGGGTCAGAAGAAGTGCACATTAAAAGATTTGCCCATGCCCATGTCTGCACATCGTTGAGGATCACAGAGGGTATTGTCAGTCATTATATTTTCAGAATAACTCTTCATACCCTTTTTTTCTTAAAGGCCACCGTTTGAGAGTTGTCAATATGAATCAGCAAAGTGACACTGCAGATTTGCTGGGAGGGTAAGGATGGTTTTAAACCATTTTCTTGTTATTTTGTGTTCATTGCTTGAGGTAGGGAACACTTCTTTCCTATCAAGCTCAGTACTAACCTTGGAAAAATGTTCAATGACTTGCCCCCCATGCCTACCCCAGCAGGATATTTATTAGTGTTTATTAAGGGCCTCTTGGGTATGTAGATGTTTCTCTTCATTTTAAAGAATTCTTGAGATTCTTGCTCTCAGAGATCCTGCTGAGGGTGTGAGGTGGGGGCTGGAATATAAAAGTGAGTATGCAGTCAACTGTGGATCACAACAAACTGTAAAATTTTTAAAGAGATGGGAATACCAGACCACCTGACCTGCTCCTGAGAAACCTGTATGCAGATCAGGAAGCAACAGTTAGAACTGGACATGGAACAACAGACTGGTTCCAAATAGGAAAAGGAGTACATCAAGGCTGTATATTGTCACCCTGGTTATTTAACTTATATGCAGAGTACATCATGAGAAACGCTGGGCTGGAGGAAGCACAAGCTGGAATCAAGACTGCCGGGAGAAATATCAATAACCTCAGATATGCAGATGACACCACCCTTATGGCAGAAAGTGAAGAGGAACTAAAGAGCCTTTTGAGAAAGTGAAAGAGGAGAGTGAAAAAGTTGGCTTAAAACTCAGCATTCAGAAAGCTAAGATCATGGCATACGGTCCCATCACTTCATGGCAGATAGATGGTAAACAACGAAAACAGTGACAGACTTTATTTTGGGGCTCTAAAATCACCGCAGATGGTGACTGCAGCCATGAAATTAAAAAATGCTTGTTCCTTGGAAGAAAAGTTATGACCAACCTATACAGCATATCAATAAGCAGAGATTGATAAACAGAGATTGTCTAGTCAAAGTTGTGGTTTTTCCAGTAGACATGTGTGAATATGAGAGTTGGGCTATAAGAAAGCTGAGCACCAAAGAATTGATGCTTTTGAACTATGGTGTTGGAGAAGACTCTTGACAGTCCCTTGAACAGCAAGGAGAGCCAGCCAATCCATCCTAAAGGAAATCAGTCCTGAATATTCAGGAAGGACTGAGGCTGATGCTGAAACTCCCAACACTTTGGCCACCTGATGCAAAGAACTGACTCATTTGAAAACACCCTGATGCTGGGAAAGATTGAAGGCGGGAGGAGAAGGGGACGATAGAGAATGAGTTGGTTGGATGGCATCACTGACTTGATGGACATGAGTTTGAGCAAGCTCCAGGAGTTGGTGATGGACAAGGGAAAGCCTGGTGTGCTGCAGTCCATGGGGTTGCAAATTAGTCAGACACGACTGAGCAACTAAACTGAACTGAATGCCATTAAGTAATATTTATCTGAAGAGTATGTTCTTGAGTTATGCCACTGTCAAGCGAGACTCTCCTGCAGTTTGATTATCTCTAAAAGGTTAAGTAGCTTCCACTTGGTTAAATGGAACTTCACTCTGGTCAATTAAATGCCCTTCTTCCTTTTGATGTTTTTGAATATGTTGGTTTTTGAACAATTTTAATCTGTGCTGAAGGCTGTAAAACTGGATAGATGCTATTGGCATACCTTATGTTGGATGATGCTAGGATCTGTCCCATTAATTCTAAACAGTTGCTTGCACAAATCCTTAAAAGCAAAGAACAATAGAACTTGTTTTTCTTTTTTCTCTTTATAGTGTCTATGAGAAGCTCTTTTTTTTTTTTTTACGAGAAGCTCTTTATTTACTTTTTTTTTTTTTAAGGCACTTTATACTGTGGCATTATTTTTACTTTTGCTCTTTCCAGTCTCATATCCCTGCCTGCTCTGGGTGGAGTGCTGGTGTGGAATCCTGCTTCCTTCTGTGCTTCTCATTTTCTTTCCCTCCCGACCCTTAAATTCTGCTCTACACACACCTTGGCAGTGTATTTTAAATCTCTGTCCTGTCTTAAAATCTGTCAGCTGAGACTTGGCCTCTCTCACTGCAGTTCTTCTTTCACTGTTTCCCCTCAGTGGTCCTTTCCACTTTGCTTTTATATCACTTCTGTTCAGTTAACTGACCGTCTCCCCTTTCCCTCGCTGTGGCACTTGCAGTGTGTTCTTAGTAATAAATGGAATCTGTTATTTAACTAGTATGTCTATGGTTGTTTAGTTGCTCAGTCGTGTCCAACTCTTAGCAACCCCCTGGACTGTCAACTTCCAGGCTCCTCTGTCCATGCAGTTTTCCAGGCAAGAATACTGGAGTGGGTTGCCATTTCCTTCTCCAAGTATGTCTGTACTACTGTCTATTTCTACTCTCTATTCTGTAATGCCCTACAGTTAAGTATAGCTAACACAGATGGCATTGTTCTTGCACTAATTGAACACAGGCTGTATCAGTCTCTTTTAAGAATTTGTAGTGTTATATCAGCCATTGCAAATAGTGTTTTCTCCTTTGATTCCTTTTTTTTAAATGCAAGTAGTTTTAATTGTAGGGAGTACATTGTGACCTGATGCAATTGATAATACGAAAGGTTGAAATCACAGTGTGGTAACTGGAATTTTATTTTTGGTGCTAACTTGATAGTAGGTTAGCGTCAGTAATCGAAAGAAAACTTAGGTACAGTTCAGTTTTTGTATGGCCGGAAGTATGCCTTGTTTCTGCCCTTTTGTGTTACTGGCAAGTGGTGTGTACATCACATCTTTTAATCTGTATCTTAGATGTGTGAGGGACTGCTTAAGAATCTTTGTGTATAAAATTCAAACAACAATAATGATTTTATTAATTAAAAGGAAAACAGAGCAGTGGGTAGGGAGAAGAGGTACAGAAAGCTTCATAGTTCTATTTTGGGAATGTGTGGTTAGTTTTATCTAACTGAAACTGGTCTTATATTTTGTATTAATAATTAGTTTATTAAACATTTTGGATTTATCAAATACTATGGTGAAAGATAAAAGAAATTTATAGTCTTAATTAGTCTGACTTGCAAATCTGGATCCTTTTGATTGATTTTTTGAGAAGTTATAATTAAGGATAAATACATTTTGTAAGAATAAGGCCTTCAAGGCCATCAGGCACTTGAGCTGCATTCCTGCAGATTGCCTTGTGAATTTTGTTTGCATATGTACCCACTTATTTTTTTGATTGACGTTAGTGTGGTATATCTTTCCCCTCACTTTTAGCTCATTTTTGTCATTCTATTTCAAGTAGATTCTGGTAAATAGCACATAGACCTACAGATTACCTGGGAGAAGAGACATAAACCAAATTCCAACAGCACTGGGTTGGAGGGAGCTTATGGGACTCTGTAGAAAAGAGTGGATGATACAGAGGACGTAGATGAAGCAGATAAAACCATTCCAGAAAACGAAAGCCTACGCTAAATGGCAAATCACAGAACACGGGTTCACAGTGTGGAGATGGAGCTGGGAGGGCAGCCTCTGGAGTAGACGGATATAGAGACGCGGAGGGGTCCTTGGAGACGGCACCAATGCTGGAAAGCAAAAATGAGAGGGGAATTAAAGATCTCACAGAAGCAGAGATAAGATGGCCACCCTGCGTTCTCCTCTAAGCCCCTCGAGGAACCATCACCCATTAGGGAGACTGGTCAGGAGACACCAGGGCACAGTGCCTGTTCTCAGACTCAGAGCCCTGACCCCAAATGAGGGGAGGTGTCCACCTTTTCAGTTGCTCATCACGTGCTTCCATGTGTGGGCATTTTGGAGAGTCATTTTCTTTTGTTCTAGTCATTTTCAAGTGAACTCTTGTTTGTAGTCTCCATGTATCATGTGTGTAATAGGTAGACCCTGAGTGACGGTCCATGAGGGCCAGGTGGTCCAGACCTCCTCCTCTTGGCCTTCAGGTTGCCCCTGAGGCGACCTTTCCAAAGATACCTTGGAAACTCTAGCCTGTAACAGTTCATCCTTTATCAGTTCACCCTGGTTGACAAGTCGGTTTCCATTGAGTGTTTTTATTTTTATTTTCAGCAAGCTGTATATATATATGTTCATTTTCTCCATCATTTGAAGCATTTATTGACTTAACCAGCCAATATGCCTTCAGTTTTAAATGAACAAGCTTTTTTCTTAAGGAGCTCAGACTAATTTGAAATATAAAGCCATTTCTTTCATGAATTCAGTTCACTGAGCTAGTTACTAGTAGTAACTAGTAGTAATTGTAACAGGTTGCTCTTCAGTGGCATTCCTGTGCCAGGCACTGTTGAGGTTTTACCTGTGTTCACTCACTTAGCCGTCCTAACAACCTGCTCATTATTCCCGTTTACACACACGGGACCTGAGGCTCACAAGGACTCAGTGCCTTGTTCAAAGTAATGACTAGTCTGTGACTTGAACCCAGCAGTCTGCCTGAGCATCTACCTTCTTAATCATCACTCTGCTGCCTCAGTTAGCTTTGAATCCCATTTATTCCCTCATCTTTAAGACTAATTTATTGCTTAATTTCTTAACATTCCGCTGTTGACATTCTGGCTCATCGTCCTCTGCCTAGTCCAGAGTTTAGGGCTTTCCTCTTTGCTTCTCCTCCTGCCTCTCTTTGGTAGATGGCCGTGATTCTGTGATAGTGTGATCAGATTATATCACTCTCTTCCTTACTGACTTCAGTCCATGCGGAATGCATTACAAACCCTTCCTCACCTCTCATGGGCCCTTCTCTCTCTCCTTCCTTCAGCCCTGCTGCCTGGCCAGCCACACTCCCCTCCGTGTTTCTGGTTGCTCTGCGACCTCGCCTGCCACCCAGCGGTGTTTACTTAGCCAAACCCTTTCCTGTTTGATTGCCTTCGAATTCCCATTAACACAGCCTCCTCTGACTGTCACAGCTAAAGTACTAAAATTCTTCTTTGACCCCTCTGCTTTCATTTCATCTCCTGGCATACCAGCTTCCCCTTGATATTCTATACTAGTAGGTGTCTTCCTCCGCTGTCTTTTTGGTTGGATTGCAGCTCCTGAGGGGCAAGAGTGGGATGAATGGAGTAAAGGAGTGTTTTACTGATTAACGGGTCAGCGCTTACTGGGAAGCGGAGTTGAGTCTGTGAAGTTCTGCTTTTCTTTGAAATCAGACTCTTCCCTGTAGATGCTCAGTGTCAGGGCACTGGGTTCCGGTGTCTCATTGCTCCTCCTCACAGGCCAGAGAGTAAATAGTATCCACGATTCTCCAATTGTACTTGCCTGTTTTGAAACACTTTGATACTGTTTCGGTTCTCAAATTATATTTCTTGGAAATAAAATTGACATTATCATCCTTGAATTGTAGTATTTGGTATCCTAGCTGCAGAAAATTGTATGCTTGATCTTGTCTAACTTCCAGAATGATTAGTGCTGCTTGGGCAACTTATCTTAAGTCTAGCCAGAGCAGTGTTTCTTGACTCTTAACCTCTCCCCACCCCCAGTAGTAAATTAAATTTTAATTTAAATGAATTCCCTAATTCCCCAACCAGAAAAATAAAATGCTAAGAAATAAAAAAGAATCTTAATACTCAGAAATAAATAGTTGAGCCTTGGAGGGTCACAAACCATTGCAACGTCTTAAAAAAACTTTTTTTTTACTGTCCCCCTCCCCCAATTTTAATCTCTTTGGGAGCAGTCTCTTCCTCCACCCCACCATTGACAAGGCATGATGTTAAAGTAAGTACAAGATGCTTAAGTAAATCAATTTCAGATGTTATATTTTTTCCTAAAATATCTCAAAAACATTTTGGTCACTCTTAATAAAATATGGTTTATCATTAAATATACATGATGATTATTTAAATGTGTTAGTAAAATAAATGACATGCCTCTCACTACCCAGTTTGGAATTTCAGATTTTTTCATAATTTGGTTATCTAATACTAGTGTTTACCGTAGACCCTTCAAACACATGGAGTGGAAAAAATAGATCATAATCTAAAACTTTAACATAGATTTTTAAGTATTTTGCTATTGTTTCTGATTTTGATGAGAAGAAATCTTACACCTATTCCTGTTTTCTTAGGTATGCTTCCCAGTTTCTCTTAGCTTCAGAAGTTTGTGAATCACATACCTACCTTTTGTTTTCAGTTACAAGCCAGTGGACCATAAGCTTATTTGGCTGCCTTTACGGGAGGCATTTGAAGAACTCTTTGCTCAGACGTTTTCGAAGAAGCAGAACTTTACGTTCTTGGGACACATTCAGACGTGTTATAGGCAGAAACGGTGGCAAGATCTCCTGAAGCTGATGCAGCACGTGCACAAGTCAGCTGTCGGCAAGGATGGGACGGAGAGGGAGACGGGTAGGTGGCAGCCCAGGCCGCTAGTGGGGGGCCCTGGCTGGAGTCTGAGAGCCCAGTGAGAAGAGTGGGGCGCAGTGATGCAGAGCGAGCTAGGGATGGCAGGGACTTAGGGCGAACGTGACTGACTCTGAAGCATCGCTGCGCCTGGGACTCAGCAAGATTTCGATAGAAGTCTGTGGTTGCCGGTGTTGATGGACAGGCACCACTTAGTGATCAGTAGGTTACGTATGCTTAGAAGAGGTTATTCCAGAAAACTGCATTCCACAGTGAATGGGCTTTTGGTGGCTTAGTTATCCTCTCTACTTTCTCATCTATAAAATGGGAATAGTGAGAATAGTGAGTTATCTAATGCATATGCATATAAATGAACTGGCTAGTATAGTGGCTGCATATGGTTGGAATTCTGTAAGCATTTGGACTTAATTTTTTACACTTCTAAGATGTGATTTTTGTGTGTGTTTTGTTAATTATGTGGTTTTTTTAAGTTATATACATTATGACTCAAAATGTATTTTTAATTCTTGTCTTTATTCTTCTCTAGGGTCACTACTAAAAGAGAAGTGGGAAGCATTTGGTCTGAGACTCAACCATGCCCAACAACAGATGAAAATGACTGAGAATGCCCTATTGTTTGCATTTGTAGAGGTATTTTGCTTTGATTGTTGAGGTTAAGGGAATGTTGATTTGATGCAAAATGCAAGTTAAAGAGGCTGCTGTTCTGTCTTCTCTTCATGTTGACATTTTAGGGCTTGTTGTTTAGAATAGTAAACACTTAAAGAATTCTTTGCGGGGGGGGGGGTTAAATGTCTTTTTATAGACGTGATAAAGTCTTTTTTATATAATTTAAGATTTTAATTAACTTTGGCGCTGCTGGACCTTCCCTGCTGCCTGGGCTTTCCTCGGGTTGCAGTGGTGGGGGCTCCTCTCCAGGTGTGGCCCCGGGCTCCTCGCTCTGGCGGCCCCCCTTGCTGTGGCCGCCCCCTTGCCGCGGGGCACGGGCCCCGGGCTCCAGAGCCCAGGCTCAGCACTTATGGTGCCAGGGCTTAGTTGCTCTGTGGCCTGTGGGGTCTCCCCAGGTCAGGGGTCAAACCCACGTCTCCTGCATCGGCAGGCGGACTCTTCTCCACGGAGCCCCCAGGGAAGCCCAAAACTGTAGTGTTCGTGAGCACTGTCATTATTATTTTGTAAGATGCAGTTGAGGATAATTAGTGAATCTTTTATTGTTTTGTAGCTGTGTTTGTATTTGTGGGTGGGAGGTGGGTTTGGATCCATTCATGTGGGGCTACATTTTTTATTCCAATGCGTTAGTAGTTGTACTGTTTTCTGTCCTGTGACCTTGCAGGATCAGTGTACTTGAATACTTGTGAGTTAAGTTTTTTTATATTTTTATTAAAGAAAATCATGGGAGTCTTCAGACTTCACCCTAAGGGTGATGCAGGAATCTTACTTGAGATGATGTCTTAATGAGGAGAGGTCCCTCAACCATGTATCTGTTGTTGTGGAGAATTTAGCCATCAGCACTTCATCTTATTATAATTGTTTCTAAAATAACCAAAGAAATTATCAAGTGCTATCAAAAATAGGGTTTATACCTATTTCATGACTCGGCATCACACTGAAGTTTTGTACATTTGGTCGTTTTTTGTTTTTTTTTATAGAAGATTCTGTGTTAGGATCACCATGAAAGCAAAAGTATAAAGCATTTACATAACACCAGAACAGTTCGGGTTCTGGTATGTCAGTTGAACAGATTATAAGGTTTATTTTCAGTGGTTTTGAAAATAGAACTTCAAGAGATAAAGTCAGGAGGAGAGATGCATTTTGACATTCTTCAGAAACGGTGAAGGCTCTGTATTACAGCTACTGCACACTCAGTCATTTATCTTTTCTTGGTGTAGGTACTTACAACCTCACCCTGTGTTTATTTTGATTGCTTTTAGTAGCCATTTGGGTGCTTTTAAACATCTGAATACATTGTAAGTTTTTATTTACCTCACCACCCATATAATGCAGTGGTCTAGTTTATTGCATCTCACTCTTAGGCTCAGAGATATTTCTTTGACCTTTTTGGACATTTGAAGAAAGTTAGCTTGACCTCAGCTCGGCAGCCAGTTGGCGCCACGGCATCAAGGCATGAGCTCGTCAGGCAGGAGCAGCTCGTCCTGCCTCCGTCCGCTCTAACCCTGCTCTCAGAAGTGCTGTGCTGAGTGTGTCTGTACCCAGATCCTTGACATTTGATTTCATCTTCTAGGGTGCTTTAGCTCAGGCCGTGAAGAGGGGAGAGTGGATTTTGTTGGATGAGATTAACCTGGCTGCTCCAGAAACTTTAGAATGTCTGAGTGGTTTACTTGAAGGCTCCTCTGGCTCCCTGGTGTTACTGGATCGAGGAGACACAGGTAGGTCTTTATCCTCCTGGGACTGGGCTTGCCGCGAGGCCTTTTGACCTCTTTAAAGTAGTATTCTTTCAGTTAGGCAGATTGCAAGGGCTTCTCAGTGTGATTTATTTATTCTGTAGATAGTAATTTTATGCAGAGTCTTACTGTTAGGTGTTAAAGGGAATGTAAAAAATAAAATAATTTGTCAAAGCATTTGGATAGTGGGTAATAAAGCATGCTCACTCAGTGACAAAATACACACTGGTGAATAGGTGATGAAACATAAATGGCCTGGACAGCCACGCCATAAGAGATGGTGGAACGGCAGCTTAAACTTAGGTTGTACGCACAGATCTGGAAACTGGTCCCAGTGGGGTTTCACCAAAGGCAGAGACGCTTGAGCGGCCAGTAGTGCCCTTGCTGAGCCTCGAGGCAGAGTGACGCACCTGGGGCTCGGTGGGGTTGGTCTTACCCCATCACTTACAAGTTGTTGAGAAGTTATAGTTGTCTTTTAACAGAACCACTGGTTCGTCACCCCGACTTCCGTTTATTTGCTTGTATGAATCCAGCAACTGATGTAGGCAAAAGAAATCTCCCACCAGGAATAAGAAACAGGTAAGGGGACATGGCCTGGTACCTGTAGACAGTTTTAAAGTTAAGTTCTCTTGATTTATTGATTGGTAGTAGTAACATAATCAACCCTCATAACAATGCTGGAAATTTCTTGACTGCTGATAGAGGAATCTTCTTACTTGTCATATTTTTCTTTCTATAGGTGGTAGGAATACAGAAAACTCCAGAACAATAGGGATTTTTTTCCTTTGGGTTGTTAATTTGACATTTAATGTTAGTTAATCCATTTGATGACTCATGGATATTGCTGAAAACAAAAATCTTTCCTTCTTCAAATAGCCCTTTGGCTATTAGAAAACCTTCATATAAGGAAATAACAGTATCTCATGTAACAACATAAGTGCATCTTAGGGTGAGTCCTTTTGGATGAAGCTAACGATTTGTAAAAGGACATTAAATTTCAGTTTTCATCATTAAACACTGAGTAACAGGGACAAGATTTTGATGTATGTAGCATTGGGAAAAGATAAATGAGCTTGTTTGTTGTTGGTAACCTGTTGAATCTGAGTTTTAAAATAGTGTTAAAACTTTATTAAATCTTTCCCACATTATAAAATAATAAAATAGTAATAATATAATAAAAGCTTGGGCAAATTTTATCAACCATGAGTTGTATTTTCCTTTGCTACAACTATTAATTTCTGATGTTGAGGGGACTTTGTTGTTGTTGTATGTACGCCTTGTTACATGTAGTTGTGACCAAGAATGCATGCTGAGATTAGGAATAAGGATGCGTGTTCAGTAACTCAGCCGTGTCCAGCTCCTTTGCAACCCCAGGGACTGCAGCCCACCAGGTTCCTCTGCCCATGGAATCTCCCAGGCAAGGATACTAGAGTAGGGTTGCCATTTCCTACCCCAGGGGACCTTCCCAACACAGGGGTCAAACTTGCGTCTCCTGTGTCTCCTGCATTGGCAGGCAGGTTCTTTATCACTGTGCCTCCTGGGAAGCCCGAGAATAAGGAAGAATAAGCCTTATTTTTGTAACTGTTTTTGCAAGGGCTGTGTGATTTTTGTCTCACAGTAGTAGTAGTTGTAGTGTGGATTTTTGGTAACAGTTATGTTATTTTCTATTTTGTTATGATCAGTCTGTATCTCAAGTTGAAAGGCTTTCATAATTCATATTACAAGTGGGTAAAATGAGTTGACATAACTATTGTGTTGTGTTTTTGTTTTGTTAATATAGATGTATTAACTTCCTCAATATGGCAATAATGGAATAATTGTCTTACAGGTTCACAGAACTTTATGTAGAAGAATTAGAAAGTAAAGAAGACTTACAGATTCTTATTGTGGATTATCTGAAAGGCTTGAGTGTGAATAAGAACACAGTGCAAGGAATCATAACGTGAGTTCTCTCTGGTTTCTCTTTATAAACTTTTCCTCTGAACAGAAAAATATGTGCCTCATGCATATAAATTTTCTTCTTTTGCTTCTAACAAGAGAAGACTGATGGAAGGATTATTTAGACTTTATTTTTAAAGTTGGACACAATGGACTCCCTTGGATTTTCCTAAGGAAGCTACTGAGTTGGCCGAAATGTTCATTTGGGTTTTTCTGTAAGATGGTAGAGAAAAACTCAAACAAACTTTTTGGCCAGTGTAGTACATACAGAGCTTATAAATCACTGCCTATGAAAATACGTAACCAATAATACTCTCCCAGTTAATTCTGTATTCACAGCTGAGAGTTTGAGTCCTTGGAGGATTCAAATTCTTCGAGGAGATAGAAACAGTATTTTGATCTGTCTTGTTGAAATCCTTTGTGCAGTTTGCATATTAGCCATAGAAGGGGAGAAAGCTTGATATAATTGATTGGGTCTGGTTTGGAATTAGTAGGGCTTAGCTGAATGATCTATAGCGTGGTGATATGGCTTGGTGCTTTTAATTTGAGTCTCTTTCCTCTTTTCCGTATGCCATTTGGAAAGGGTACAGTCTGTGTATCAGACACCCTGGATTCTAGTGCTGGCTCTGTCTGACTAATTCTGTCATCTGGGGCATGTCACTTAATTTTCCCTGTGTCCCTAAACTGAAAGATACATAAAGGTTTTGAAGTCAGATCATGTTAGTGTTTTACTTTGCTTTTCATGCTTTGCTCCTTTTTTTAAAAAAATATAGTTATTGAGTCGCTTAGGTGCTAGGAGTACAGCTGTAAATAAAACAGAATCTTTGTTCATTTCATGGAGCTTTAATACTGCAGGTGAAGATAACAAAGAGAGATGTATTATTTTTGGTTGTGATAAGCGAAGAAAAATAACACATAAAATGTCAGTTAAAAAATAAGACGTGGAGCCCTGTTTTAAATAGGTTAGTCAAGGAGACATTTGTCACAGGGCTTTGGAGTGGTTTGTCACACCGCAGTTTAAAATCCGAGCACTTTTGTTGGCCGGGATAGTGCAGATACTCAGAGAGCTGGGGTGAAGCGGTGCGGCCCTTACACATGCTGATAGTGCAGGAGGTGCCTGCTCCGTACATAGAAACTCACCCTGGAGTGCAGATTCTTTCTGCAAGAGAAAGGATAGCTAGCTAGATTGGCAAGAGGCAAGCCAGATGCCATTTGGGCAAGAACCTGAGTTTTATCTCTGACACACACTTGGTTATGATTGATTTTGTGGTATCTCCTTATGAATTTTCATGAATTTTTGAGTTTTGCATTTGATGTTTCCATCTGAAATTTCTTCCATTTTGCCATCTTCTGAACTTCTGAAGTATGTGGTAATGAAAATAGAAATGGTCCCCGATCATCAGGCATTTTACGACTTTGTCACTGTTGGTTGTAGCTGTGTCTGTAGACTTTAAAAAACACCATGACTTTTTTTTCTGTGTGCTTGGCCATCATCACTGGAATTTATACAGGGATTTCACTTGACTCTCATATTAATGTCAACTCTGGAACCCTGTGTTAGGATTCAAGAGATTCTTGCTAAGTACCTCTGAAATCTCCCTGTCTTTTTCTTAATAGTCAGAGATTTCTCACCTCTCTCCTCGTTCCATCCTGAAGGAAATTGATCCATCTTCATTTTACTATTTTTGATGGCAAGTTTTATGTAAGCTTGGCCACCTAATCTATAAAAATGACTTTTGGCCCTTCTGTAGAAGAAACAGGAACAAGAGCAAAATAGTAACACTTATTGGTTACTGAAATAAATCTGAACTGCATCCTCTTTGTAGCTTCTACACAGCTGTGCGGAAAGAGTCTGGAACAAAACTGGTGGACGGGACCGGCCACAGACCTCACTACAGCCTTCGGACTCTGTGTAGGGCCCTGCGCTTTGCAGCTTCCAATCCATGTGGCAGCATCCAGCGCTCGCTCTATGAGGTCTGTGCACGGTCTGTGTGGGGGGAGCGGGGGGTGGGCATGCCCTGGGAAGGGGGTCGGGGGATGCAGGTGCCCAGTCTGTGTGTGCTTCCGTCGGACGAGCCCAGAATGTTTCATCCTGGAATCCTTACCTACCGTTCGCCTTTTTCTACCGTTGCAACATGTTTTAGAAGTTGTTCTGCGCACCACCACCACCCGAGAGGTTGAATTGTGTTCTTGGAATAAGTTGGTCTCTTATTACAGAAGGATAACTGCTGTTGTGTGTATTTGTGTTTTCTTCTAGGGCTTTTGTTTGGGTTTCTTAACACAACTTGACAGGGCATCACACCCAATCGTTCAGAAGCTCATTTGTCAACACATTGTCTCTGGCAACGTAAAAAGTCTGCTGAAGCAGGTGGGTTCTTGTTTCATCTTTTTCTAAAATTTTATTTACTTGGCTTCGCGGTGTCTCTGTCGCTCTGTGCAGGCTTCCTCTCGCCGCGGTGGGCAGGGGCTGCTCTTGGTTGCAGCGCACAGACTCTCCTTGCAGGGGCTCCTCTTGTTCCGAGCACAGGCTCCAGGCGCGTGGGCCCGAGAGCACGGACCCAGGGGTCGTGGTGTGGGGACTTCCAGGACCGGGGATTGAACCCGTGTCTCCTGCCTTGGCAGGTGGATTCTTAGACACTGTACCACTGGGAAAGTCCTCTTTTCTGATTTTTGATGTAACATAAATGACAGGTAGAAATAGCAGATTGTTAGCTGTTTGGGTTTTTTTTTTTTTTTTTTTTTTTTAGTTGGAGGCTAATTACTTCACAACATTTCATTTTTTTTTTTTATTAACAAAACTTGTTTGTAATTATAAAAGCAGTTTATCCCACAAACACTAGATAGTATCTTAGACTCTAAGATAGTACCTTAGGTGGTGAGAAGTCATGGTAATCTTACTCTTTGGAGATTTAAGCCCTACAGATTGTCCTTTCCTTCTAAATCATATATATGTGTGTATATATAATTTGTTAAATAGTTTTTATATATCAAACTCTGCTATCTGTGTGTGTGTAGCTTCAGCAAGGTGAGTTCTAACACAGGCGCACCCCACTGTATTGCGTTTGCTCTGACGTATCTCTCCGACGTTGCAGTGTTTACGGATTGAAGGTTTGTGGGACCCTGTGTTGTCAGTTGGTGGCGAGCACTTTTTAGCAATAGAGCATTCTTAAATTTGGGCATTTACATTTTTTAGACGCATTATCGCATGCTTACTAGATTGTGGTACAGCGTAAACATAACTTTCATATGCACTGAGAAACCAAAATTTTGTGTGACTGTCTTTATTGCAATATTGACTTTACTGCCATGGTCTGGAATTCAACCTGGAAAATCTTTAGGGTATGCCTGTATATATCTACTATATAAAAGGAGACCATCTCATAAGAATGTTCTGTAGTTTCCTTCTTAGTCTCACTATATCCTAGATGTATTTTTAATGTTTGTACCAGAAATCACTGTAAGTGACATGCTTTCTGATTGTCACTTAGCGTTTCATCAGAAGCTTACACCATAATTCATTGGCACACCTCCCTTTTGATCAGTGGTTGGACGTGTTTTCCCCCCCTTTCCTTTTCGTTTTTCTGTTACACACGAGTACCATTTCAGTTCGACAGAGGGAATCACAGGATGCGTGGGACTGAAGGAGGCTGATAGAAACTGGCTCACCACTGTCTTGTTCACATGTCAGTTGCTCTCTCTTTAGGAAGAAAGGGCCATTGGGACTTGGGGGGACTTGGATTCAATGTTTTTTCCTTTTGAAAAATTATGCAAGTAACATATGAATATATACTTTGGTTAAACTGTGAAAACATTGAGAAAAGACTCAAGCTTGCTTTGGTTATCTCAATACAATCCCCCTGCACTTATTTTTTGTATGTGTTCCTCATAGTTACACATGATGGAGGCTTAACAGTTCTTTTTTCTTGCGGCTCTTCTGCCCAACTGAGGAGTCCTTAAAAGCAGTGCCTACAATTATGGCTTCAAGTCAGGAGGCTTAAAGAGCACTTTCTGTAGCTATATATGTGACCACTACTTTGCCATTCTCACAGATCAGAAATGGTTGTGTATAAATCAGCTTAACTTGCACCACATCTTTAAAAGATTATGCCTTTACTACAGTATTATTCTTAACAAGTTAGTTTCTCTGGGGGGTTGCTTTTATTTTTAATGTCTTCCAGGGGATCCAGAATTTAGTGGTATAACCCCATCCCCGCCCCCCGCACTGCAGTACAACTCTGGCCTTGTTTGGGGAATGTGGTTTACATGAAACACATATTTTTGACGAAAATGGTTGATTAGAGTGAGAATTTTCATAGATGAGAGAAGAGAACTGAGTCATAAACTATCTGAGAAATTATTTTGATTTAAGTGCCCCCCAAATCTACCTACCCCCATGTGAGTTTTAAGACCAGTACATGCACCATTTTGTTCTCATTCCTCAAAGTAATTTTATTTTCGTGTTCATCTGTGGATTTTAATGTTGAGGGCATCCAGAACAAGGCAGCATGCTTGGCGACAGTTCTCTTCCCACTCGCCACCCCTCTCTGTGTAGCTGTGTGGGGCTGGGGTTTATTCCTCTGACCCTTGTGTCTTTCAGCCTATTCCAGAACCGAAGGGAGGCAGGCTCATCCAGGTGGAAGGGTACTGGATTTCGGTGGGAGACAAGGAGCCTGCGATAGACGAGACGTACATCCTCACGCCCTCCGTCAAGCGGAACCTGAGGGACATAGTCCGCGTGGTCTCTGCAGGGTGTGTGGGCCTTCCTCTCACTGCTCTGGTGTCTGCCCGGCACAGGCAGTGCTCAGGGTCTAGTCTTGCTTCCTTAACTTTCAGAGAGCTTTCCTGTTACTCATTCGCTGAGTGAGTGAGTACCTTCTAAAGTCAGTCCTGCCGCTTTTCACCTGGCGCAAAGCACCATTTCCAGTTGTACCATTTGGTGGGAGCAGTACCTGTGCAGATAATTTTCGCGATTATTAAGATTGCCTTTTAGTATTTTGCTGATGGATACTCATCACCTATTGTTTGTTAATGAGTAGTAGCTAGTCCCACTCACTGTTTCTTACTAGTGCAAGAGGGGCTGGGATTACTTTCTTAGTAGTTTCTCAGTAACTATTTTTATATAGAAACTGCTCAGGGCTTAAGAAATATTCCATTCATAGTGCATAGATGTATAATAACGTTCTCTTAGGATATTAAATGTTATAGTCTTTTTTTTTTTTTTTAAATGCTACATGATTTAATTCTGGTTTCTGTCTTTTCTAAATTGCTTTACTGGTTGATCTTTTTAAAGAACCTATCCAGTGCTGATTCAGGGAGAGACATCAGTGGGTAAAACAAGCCTGATCCGGTGGCTGGCCGCAGCTTCTGGTAACCATTGCGTGCGTATTAACAACCACGAGCACACGGATATTCAGGAGTATATTGGCTGTTACACATCTGACTCCTCAGGGAAGCTTGTGTTTAAAGAAGGTAGGATTATTATTCTGTTCCATGGATTTCCTCAAGTAGTCTTTAGCCTTTTCAGCTGAGGCACATGGATGCCCCAACGGCTGGTTTTTCTTCCTGCCGGGGCCCTGTGACAGATCAGTGGTGATGGCTAGGGCTGATGCTTCCTTTGGGCAACACTCATCTTGTCAGCTGCAGACAGGACTAGGGCCTGGTTTTGAAGAGAGTAAGTTTCCTTGATATTTAACACCACAGATTGTTTTGAGACATGACTAGCTGCGGAGAGTAATTTGCTTTGAAATTTAGCAATAATCTAAGATTCGTTGACTGGTATGTAACACGTTGGACCAATTTATGCACTGATTCTCATAATTTGTTTCCCCTAAGGTGTTCTTATTGATGCTATGAGGAAGGGCTATTGGATTATTTTAGATGAGTTAAATTTGGCCCCCACCGACGTGTTAGAGGCGCTGAACAGACTGCTGGACGACAACCGCGAGTTGCTCGTGACGGAAACACAGGAGGTCGTGAGAGCGCACCCTCGCTTCACGCTCTTTGCTACCCAGAACCCCCCGGGGCTCTACGGGGGCAGGAAGGTGAGCAGCTTGCCGCGTCACTCCTGTTGGCCACCACGGCATCTGAGTCTCCTTGGTGAGGCTGTGTTTTTACCTCTGCTGAAGGACTTTTCTTTTTATGGTGAATGACAGCGCCTCCATTCTGGGAATTAGATGCAAAGGCCCTCTTTATCATGTTGTTCTCTGCACGCTTCCCAGGTGCTTTCCAGAGCCTTCAGGAATCGGTTTGTGGAATTGCACTTTGATGAACTGCCTAGTTCTGAGCTGGAGACAATCTTGCACAAGCGGTGTGGCTTGCCCCCGTCCTACTGCAGCAAGTTGGTTAAGGTCATGCTGGACCTTCAGGTATTCCTCCCCTCATCCTTAGTGACAACTGGACTGTGCTGATCAGATTTGGTGGCAGAATCTGAGGCCTCCTGGGGTAGAAACAGCAGTCCATTTTATTATTACTTTTTATTATTTTTAAATTATTTTTTCTCGGAGTAAGGATCATATCTTTAACATGCATTCCATTAATATTCATTTTTTTGTTTTGTTTTATAATTCGGCAATTTAATAACATGTTAAAATTTTTCTGATAATTATGTGTAATGACCTTCCCTACTTGTGGATAATTTTGAAGCATTTACTAAGGTTGGAATTTGGCATTGACATAGTACAGTTTTTCTTTTTTAAATGGATATAGTAATCCTTGTATGGACCTAACTAAAGAGATCCATCCTTGTTGTGTTACTTTTCTTGTGAACTCTACAAAACTACAGGTTTTCTTTCTTCCTTTTTTTTTTTTTTAAAGAATATCCCATTTATTTTATGGGGTTAAAAGTGGTTTTTGTCAGAATTATACATTTTTGAATCACTCCCTAAAAGGCCAATAATTGCCACTCTCACTGCTGTGTTCTGCACTATGGGATTACTTCTCCTGCATGTTTGCACTATTTATATTACTTTTTTGTAATCTTTTCCTATGTGATTAATCTTCCTATGGGAGCCTAAATTTGTTAGGACTTCTGTACTTTGTGCTTGCCATCACCCTTTTTCAATTGTTTTGGTGCTTTCACAGTCCTATCGCAGAGGTTCTTCAGTGTTTGCTGGAAAGCAAGGCTTCATCACCCTCCGTGATCTGTTTCGATGGGCTGAGCGGTACAGACTGGCCGAGCAGACGCAGGAGGAGTATGACTGGCTACAGCACTTAGCCAACGATGGTACGCTCTCAGCACGTGCTCTCCGACTGAACTTAGGGTAGATCACAAGCCATGCTGTTAAATCTTGCTCAGGTTGTGCTGTATACACATTGTACTGAGCATTGCAGGAACAGCCTTTGTCCCTGAGTCTAGACTGCTGCTGTTGGCATCCTGTTTCTGCAAGGCCTCTTTTCCGTTAGGTTTTGGTTGCTAAGGTTTTCTCACTCATCCCTTCACGTAGCCACCTGTGGGAGTCAGGATGTGGACATAATGCCATTCGGAGTTTAGGCAGGGGGTTGGTGTTTCTTTGCACTATTTACCTGCAGTGTGGTGACCATGGAGAATACTGCTTATGCCTTAGAAACTTGCAGAAAACTGAAAGGTTAGATGATACCAGAGTTCTAAGAGAAGGCAGTCATGTCATCTGAGACTCAGATTTGGTCATTTTGGTATAATCAGTTGGAAGAATTTGTATGCTTCTCTCCATGAAAGCCTTTCATAATCTTATGACTTGAGAGGTCTTGGTGAGTCATTAATAGGGTGACTAACAAGCATGGGGAAGAAATGAAACTAACCCATGAGAGTTGCATTTGCTCTTAACTGGTAAAGAAGAGAGGGAGGAACACTTTTTTTTTTCCCATCGAGGTATAACAAAATGTAACAGTAAAATGGGGGAGGTGCTATATTATTTCATGTAAAGCTCAGTATATTTTTACATATGTGGATACCCATATGTAGATCACCACCTCAGCTAAGATTTAGGATATTTCGATTAATATTTCCTCGGAAGATTCCTTCGTGGCTCTTGCCAGTCTTAACTCCTGGAGGTAAGCTCTCCTCTGACATCTGTCACCAGTGATGGATTCTGCCTGAGCTTCCACTTCGTCTAAACAGGATCATGCAGTGTGTGCTCTTGTGTCTGGTGGATTTTCACTCAGACTAATGTGAGATTCAGCCACGCTGTTTTGTGTATCAGGACTCCATTCCTTTTAAATTATGACTGTGTTGTAACCCATTGTGTGGAGATATCATGTGTTTATCCATTCTCTTGTTGAGGGACACGGGGATCATTTCTGCTTGTTAGCTGTTAGAGACGAAGCTGCTCTCAGCATTCCCGAATGTCTGTCAGAGCCGCGAGTTCATCTGTGTTAGATTCACCTAGAGGTCATGTTGATGGAGTGAACAGTTAGTTGCAGTAGGGTCTCTCTGTTTTTCAAAGTAGGTCTTCAGGTTTCCTCTTCACAGCAGCTAGTGCTCCATAGTCTCAGCGCTCCTTGGTGTTAACACTCGACGGTTCCTTTTTTTTTTTTTCCCCCCAAGGTTTTATGCTTCTGGCAGGCCGAGTCAGGAAGCAGGAGGAGGTGGTTGTGATTCAAGAAGTCCTTGAGAAACATTTCAAGAAAAAATTATGTCCTCAGTTGCTCTTCTCCAAAGAAAATGTCCTCAAATTGCTGAGTGAGTAGGCCATCATGTCCCAAGGGAAATGAATCTGAGTTGTACTCGGATTAGAACCTACATGTGTGCTCTGCCTCTGACAGGTAAACTGTCTACTCCGACATCCGCCTGGGAGTCTCAGTTCAGCCACATCGTGTGGACCGAGGGCATGCGGCGACTGGCGATGCTGGTGGGAAGGGCCTTGGAATTCGGTGAACCGGTGCTGCTGGTTGGAGACACGGGGTAAGGTCGGGAGAAAGGGCTCCATCCCATAGCTCGTGCAGCACTTGCCCTTCTGGATGAGAGGCGGCAGGGTGCTGGTGTTTGGGGGAAGGCCCTCTGAGGCGAGGCAGAGGCCCCGTGTGGACCAGCAGTCTCTGTGGCTTTGGTCAGGCTCTCCCCAGGGCTCCTCTCTCTTGCTGCTTGGGGTGTTTGTGGAGGCATGTTTGAAATTCACGCTCCTTGCTGATCTGGTGTGTGTGTCTCGCAGGTGTGGGAAAACGACTGTCTGCCAGGTGTTCGCAGCCTTGGCAGATCAGAGATTATACTCGGTCAGCTGCCACCTACACACGGAGACCTCGGACTTCCTGGGGGGGCTGCGGCCGGCGAGGCAGAAGCCAGATGGCAAGGTGTGTCCAGGGCGAGTGATGACGCGTTTGTTCATCTAAAGAACTGAAGTTGGCTCTGTGCAGGAGTCACATGTGGGCTTTTGCTCATGGCGGGGTGTTTGAGTCCAGATTTGATATGTGTCTTATCTTCATATTTTCACTGGTCTAATGGGGGCTCCATGAGCACCCTGTACACAAGTCCTTTTCTTTGCTCCTTGCCCTGTGTTTTCTGCAGAAGGACCCTTTCACTAGTGGACATGTGCTGGCTACGTGTGTGTTGTCTTGTGGAGCTACCTACTCTAAGTTAACCCGCTTTTCCAAATTGTAGGAGGAAGTTGACACATCAAGACTCTTTGAGTGGCATGATGGGCCTTTGGTTCTGGCCATGAAGGAGGACGGCTTTTTCCTCTTAGATGAGATCTCGCTGGCTGATGACTCTGTCCTGGAAAGACTCAACAGGTACACGCGTGTGAGAGGTTTGCCCTGTGTTCGATGCTTCTGCTGGTCTGGGTTTTACAGATGCTAATCCTGTACACAGTGATGCTCTTCATCGGTCTGCTGAAAATGTTTGAAAACGACGGTGAGCAGTTGCTCCTTTAGGCTTTAGTGCTCAGTTTCTCCTTTAACAGACCTGGTTCTTCCGTTTAGCTGTTAATCAGAAAGATGGGACAATGGGGTGCTAGGGCTAAAACACACGAGCCCAAGTTAGAATCCTTTTTTAAGGCAAATTATTACATGGCCATTGATTTTTCCCTCAAAGAAATAGAATCAAAATCCTAGGTGTTATTGCTGTCAGGCCTCTCAGCACCCCAGGACAGGACCCTTACCCCCCACTCAGACCTGGCTGGCTGCACAGCCCGCAGCCTCATGTTGGTGTCGGATATGAGAGCCTGTGCTTTAAGAAATCAGGCCTCCCTGGAAACTTAAGCAAAGGCTGGACTGCTGATTTTCCAGAACAGAAAGGAAACTCATGCATCAGAAAAGGTGACAAATGAACATTCCCAAAGAATACAGCTGCACAAGTACCAAAATCTGATCAGATAAAGCAGTTTAAGGATTTTTTTAAAGCCTTCAGCAAACTCACAGAAACCTGCTTTTTGGACCATGAAAGACTTTAGGCAGGACAAGAAAAGTAAAACCTGAAGTGAACCCACCTGTTTGGAACATGGCTTCCAGAAAGTTTTTAAATGACAAGAGAAATATGCGTGAGGTTTCAGGAACGTCCTGTCCGGTAGAATGAAGCCCTGGCAACGGAGGCAGGGCATCCTGGCCCCCGCGTGGAGGCCTGAGGGACGGACGGTGACCGAGGGCCAGCCGCGTCGCGCTGGGAGTGAGGCTGCCTCACCTGACGGATCCCCTGAGAGCAGCAGCCACCGTGGGGACCCACCGTCCGTCGTGGCTCCTTGGCAGATACAAAGCACCAGTGAAACAGAACCGCTGCAGACCAGGAATTATCACAACAGAAGGTCTTGTTGTGCAGTGAAAATAGTAGGATGCAGCATTCATTGAGACCTTAAGACTCAGCAGATTGATCACATGTTTAGAAAAATAAAGCATTGTTTATTTAAAGTACATGTTCAATCATGAGACAGAAAAAAAATGTTTTACTAAAAGTAAGATACATGGACAAAGCAGAGTAACTAGACGAAAAGACCGCAGATCACTGCGGCTCTTGATGATTAACTGTTTTTCTTGATTGAGATATAATGTACATATCATGACATGTACATGTTTTAAATGTATAATTCAATAAGTTTTAGTAAATTTACTGAGTTTCGCCACCACCACAATCCAGTTTACACTTCCATCATCCCAGTGGGACCCTGACTTTGCATTTACAGTTTATATTTGGTGCTCCCTCATGCTCCAGGAAGAAAGAAATGGCAACCCACTCCAGTGTCCTTGCCTGGAGAATCCCAGGGACGAGAGAGCTTGGTGGGCTGCCGTCTATGGGGTCGCACAGAGTGGGACACGACTGAAGCGACTTAGCAGCGGCAGCAGCATGCTCCAGGAAACTGCTAATCTGCTTCCTGTCTGTATAGATTTGTCTTTCCAAGACCTTTCACATAAGTCATCTCTCCTGTCCCTTTGCATCAGTGTTCGGAGGTCCGCCCATGGGTGTAGCCTGCATCGTTAGTGTGCTCCTTTTTCTTCCTGATAGTGCTTCACTCTGCTGATAATACTGGATTTTTTTCTTCACTCACCTTTTTGTGGTATTTGGGTTGTTTTCCTCCACTTATGAATAATGCTGCCATGAATATTTGCATACAAGTCACCATTTTTAAAGCAAATGTCTTAATAGGGCTTAAAGTAGAAAAAGGAATTCTTTTTCTTTTGATCAGAACTATTGTTCCATGACACAGGAGTTAGGATAACTAGTAAAAACATTTGACGTTTGTGTAGGAAACCATTAACTGAAGTGAAAGCTCACCGGAGAAGATGGTTTTATTTTCCTTTTTAAGAACACTGTCACCACAAAAGAGAGTACGGAAGCCTTTTCTAATCTTCCAGTCTCCAATTTTTCTTCCAGTGTCCTTGAAGTGGAAAAGACTCTGTTATTAGCTGAAAAAGGCAACCTTGAGGACAAGGATAATGAGGTAGAGCTGTTGACAGCTGGGAAGAAATTCCGTATCTTGGCAACCATGAACCCTGGGGGCGACTTTGGAAAAAAAGAGGTAAAACTGTTGTTAAAACATCATTTTTTTCTGCCTTTTGACCTCAGCTCACTGGCACCCTAAATATAGTATGTAAAAATTCATCTAGAATTTTATGTTGCGTAGAAACTGAATAAAAAACAAAAATCCAGAAAGATATTTCAGAGTCATTATAAAGGTTGAAAAGTAACTCTGACAGATAAAACATTTTCTTACTTGACGTTTCCCTTTTTGTATGTGCGTGAAATTTCATTGTTTCAATCACTTTGCCTGGCTTTCTACAGTGTGTTATTGTAACAGATTCTCATGGGAGCTGTCTGTGGAAGTTATTATGCTAGTTTTATGGATGAGAAGAGTTGAAACTGAATTTTATTCTCATGTTCTGCTTCTCGAGTCTACTCTGCTAAACCCGGGGGTGGTGATATGAGGGATTAAAGTGACGCGGAAGCAGTGGCAGCCGGGATCCCGTCCTGGCTTTGCAGGTGGAGCGCATCAGTTGTCTCGGGGGTTGTGTGGGTCGCCCTCAAACTTGGTAAGGGAGAGAGTCAGGGCGGTGTCTTCTGTTAAGAAAGTGCTGTGAGGGTCCAGTTAGCATGGAGCACCCCGGACCCCATGGCCCTCAGGCTCGTGAAGCCTTTCTGTGAGAAGTCTGCATTGTGTTTGGGACCCTGGTCTGTTCAGGTTAGGGAGGGACAACTACTGATTTTTCTCAGTAGTATGAGAAAAAAGATGATCGCCGTGCTTCAAGAAAAATACTGAGGAGAAGAAATAAAATACATCACAGTTTCAAACAAAGTATGAAAATAGGCTTCTTGGCAAGTGGAAATAACACAGAAAGATCTGATTTCCAGGTTGTGTGTGTTAACTTGCCTGGCAGGTTTGCTTGAGTTTTTTTGGACAGAGATTGCCAACTTTTACCATTGGAGAAGGAAATGGCAACCCACTCCAGTACTCTTGCCTGGAAAATTCCATGGATGGAGGAGCCTGGTAGGCTATAGTTCATGGGGTCGCAAAGAGTTGGACACAACTGAGCGACCTCACTTTCTTTCTTCCTATAGTTCCTTTTGGAGAAGGAAATGGCAGCCCACTCCAGTGTTCTTGCCTGGAGAATCCCATGGACGGGGGGGCCTGGTGGGCTACAGTCTATGGGGTTGCAGGGTCGGACATGATTAAGCAACCCACACACACACCCCGAAGGGAAAGCTGCCTTTTGGCTTGCATGCCTTGCGTCAGGCAGAGTTGGGATCTGGAAGCTGGGGCCTGGCGGAGCCAGTCTGGTGCTGAGCGGCACGTGCTCCTGCTATGCCTGGCTGGGTAGACGGAAGTATGGTGTTGACCCAGTTGTCCAGTAAAAGGAAATCATTGGTGCACTGTTGCGAGCGGGGGTTACCTGACCTTGGGGAAGGTAAGAGAATCCAGACTGAGGCAAAGGCTCTTGAGACTGGAGGACTGAACTGTTCCTTGTCATATAGGCAGTAAAGATTCGCCTCTTTACCTTTTCACTCCCTTTGAGCCATATCCAAGTTTTCTCCCTCTACTTCAGACAGCTCTCCCCCATGGGAAGATAGCATTTACTTTTTCTAAGCCTCCGGTTAAGGTAGCTGAAGGGAAAATAAAGGGAAGGGCCTCTGCTTTGGGACAGGGGTTGGGATTTGGGAGTCATCTACTGGGGCTGGAATCTTCCTTGGAGCACGGACTCCATGAGACCTTGAAGTTCTTTCTCTACCATGGTTTTAAAGAAGGTGATGGGAATATGAGTGTGGGGAGTGTGGTGGTGATTAATGAGATGACATGTGTTAGGAGCCAGGACAAATAGGTGTTCAATAAATTATAGATGGTAAAAGAGGTAAGAAAAGAAGCTCCAGGTACTTGACAGATTCGCAGCCAATATTCAAAAGATTTGTTTTCCTCGCAGATATTCACATTAGAATTTGTGTTCTTTGTAGCTGTCTCCTGCCTTAAGAAACCGCTTTACGGAAATATGGTGCCCTCAAAGCACAAGGCGTGAAGATTTAATTCAGATCATCAGCCGTAATCTTCGTCCAGGATTATCTCTGGGTAGAACAGATCACAAAGGTGAGAGTGTTCGGGTGTGGGGGGTGGTAGTGGGCAGAGAAGTTGTGTTGGAGCGAGGGGAGTAGGACATCAGTGGTATGTGTATATGGTATGTTCTAAGGAGAATTGGGAACGAAGAGATCTAAGGAAAATACTAGCCTGGTACCTCCCACTAAAGTATCGCTCCTTCACCAGGGTTACTGAAGTTTAGCTTTCTGATGGTTTTGCCTGTTGGCCATCTTTATAATGAGATTTGTTATTATAAAATATATAATATTCACCAAAGATAAGGGAAATACAGGGTTTTTTACTTGGCTGTGCCGTGTGGCTTGTGGTCCTAGTTCCCCAACCGGGGATCAATTGCTGAACCACCATGTCATTCCCAGGAAAATGTGGTTTAAATTTTAGTGATTACCACCTTTAGAAAATGTTTATAGAATTTTCAGTTGTGTTTCTTCAGTAGTTGTCAACTAACTTGTTATTTCACTTTAAAATTTCTTTTTATTATGAAAATTCTGAAACATAAGGAAAATAGAGAAGTATTTTAAAAGCTACCATATACTTATAATCTAGGTTTAACGATTCTTAGAATATTCAGTGAGTGCCAAAACATCTTTTTTTTCCCTCTCTCTCTCTTAATTGAGCCTTGATTGCCTTGATGTATCCATATTCTTGGCATCAAACAGACTAAATTTAGGACCTAGATCTGGTCTGAGCCTTAATACAAGCCCTAACTAATCCAAGTAGTGTCTGGATCACATTTTTCTCTTTCTTAAAGAATGTGAAAGGATATCCGCTTCTTTGAGACTGAGGTTTGTGAGTACTTCATTTCTTGGAGCAGTTTTCAGGGCACCTTCTTAAAGACTTTAATCCTCAAGTTTTCTTTCTGGTTTTTTGTTTGTTTTGGGGTAAGGGGAGAATGCTGTTCATTGAACACTATGGAAATGTGATTAAAGCTGTGGACCTCGTTTTCTTAGAAAAAGACTGTCTGTGGGCCCCAGGTTGCAAATCCCTGTTCTGGAGTCTTCCTAAATAGCAAACCTCTATGCTTTCTTGTGTCTTAGGGGCTGACATAGCTGAGGTGATGCTGGATTTCATTGACTGGCTGACTCACCAGGAGTTTGGTCGAAGATGTGTGGTCAGTATCAGAGATATCCTGTCCTGGGTCAACTTCATGAACACGATGGGGGAGGAAGCTGCTTTGAAAAGACAGGAGACCATCTCCACAGTGACGTCTTTTGTCCATGCCGCGTGCCTAGTGTACATAGATGGAATCGGCTCAGGTATATTGGCTGGTGAGAACAAGGGGTTAGGGTAGAGGGGCCCATGAGATGGAGCAGGCCCAGGCCTCTGAGCCAGGGGCTGTGTACAGACTTAATGTTAACATTTCCAAGACACACGGTGATTCTCCTTTTACTCTTTTTGAGAGGCGATTGTTATAAAAGAGTGGAGAAAACTTTTCACTGCTTACAGACCAGGGATTTAGTAAGCACGAAATAGTGACTCTGATAGAAGACTGCTGGTAATGCGCTTGAAGAATTTAGCGTGGCGCTTCTTAACACAGTCATTTAGAGTCGATCGGCTGGAATCCTGTGGTTTTAAGTTTACTGCAATTTATTAAATGTAATATTTAAGTTTTTTTTCAGCCATGAAAATTAGAAATACAAGCCCACATGACTGAAAGTAGTACCACACTGGTGGTGGTTTTCTGCAGGCTGATTTATCGTGGCGTTACTGGAGTGCTTGCTGAATAAGCCGCTGTTGAATTGACAATCTGGCGGTTGGGGGAGCGGGGAGTCGCCCTTCTGACGGCTGCTTACAGTGGCTGTTGCAGCTCACCTAGAGCTCCTGCTGCGCGGTTGGAAAGCTTGGTACCCGGATGTCATTTGATGGACTGATCCTCTTTCTTCTAGGGGTAACTTCCTCTGGGTTTGGTACAGCTCTCTTGGCTCGCAGAGAATGTCTGAAATTCCTAATCCAGAGACTTTCCAAGATAGGCCGACTTACAGAAAGTCAGAAAAACGAATTGAAGATTTACGACAGACTCCAAGCCAAAGAATTCACTGCGATAGATAACCTTTGGGGAATTCATCCGTTTTTTATACCAAGGGGTAAGAATGATCTTAAATAAATGATTCTCTTGTGGTTCCTAGATAGTTGACTTTTATTGTGACTTTCACTTTTAGTGTATCATACTCATGATTACTTTGGAACTAGATAACTGAGTTAGAATCTAACTTGGTGTAATCATCATTGTGTGAGTGGTTAAAATATATATAACTGGCATGCAGAAATAGGAGATAATAGTCTTTGATATATGAATAAATTGTCCCATAAAATGCACTTATTCTTGTGTTAGTGCTCAAAATAAGACCTTTCCTAAAGTGGTGATTCAGCCCGTAATGTTTCAACCATAGAACCTTATCGCCTTTTACAGAGACAGCTTTGTGTACCCTTGAGGGCAGGTATCATGTCACTCACCTTCCTGTCCCTGGCATCTGTATGTAGCCTAATAGTCACAGACATTCAGAAAATGAGAGATGGATGAGTAAATGAGTGGTTAAGTGGGAAATGCAAGTGGATTTAAGTTTTAATCCTTGCTCTTATTAGGTTGCCTCTGTCAAATATTTAAATGAAGTAGTTATATTAGATATCTTTCCAGGGTACTCATGACTTTTTGGATTATTGCTTCTCTAGAAGAGTCGTTTATTTCTTGTTCCTCCTTCCTTTCTGTGTTAATAATTGTTGGGCTCCAGGAACACACAGAATTGCGGGGGTTCAGTGATGGACTAAACCAGCCCAGCTTCCTGGCTGAATGGAACATTGCCCCTTTCCCTCTCCCTCATCAGTGGTACTATCTTCATCTCTGCTGTGGCCCCTGTGATGTAACCATTAGATCCCCTCCCAAAGCCATCATGGTGGTATTCAGTTCTCTCTTGTAGGAGCTGAGTGCTTGTGGCCTGGGTGCAAGGTCTTGGATAGTCTTTGCTTCTGCTTTCATAGCTGAGAAGATAAATGTTTGTCTAGCTTCATTCCAAACTGATGTACCAGTCTGAAACTTCTTCCAGAAGACATAGCGTATAAATATTAAGCCCTATAAGACTGGTATTAGTCCTGCACTTCAGCTCCAAGATGCATCCTGAATTATGGTGGCTTAAAACCTTGAATGAAATTGTTTATTTGGAACCATCTGGCCTGTTTGCCTAGCTTCTGCTTGAGTTTTAGGAAAATACAAGTACAGGGTAGATTGTACACGCACACGAAGTAGTGATTCCAGGTATAGGTTGTGGAAGGAAATAAGCAAAGATGCATGCTTGCAGTTCTGACCTGTGTATGCACAGAAGTGTGGTCATCACAGATGAAAAGAATATGCTGCTGGTTGATGTTGGAAAGCACTTTATGAACCCAGAAGCGTGGGAGTGTATTGAAATAAGGTTAAGCATTTTCACCACATATGGTCCTTCATTGACTGACAGTCTCCTTGCTGGATTTTTCTAATCTCCAGTTGATACTTACGTATGATTTGGTGTGATGTCCAGCTTATAAGTGACTTTTCTCCTCTTTAGGCCCTGTCTTGCATAGGAACAGTATCGCCGACTATACGCTCAGTGCGGGCACCACAGCCATGAATGCCCAGAGGCTTTTAAGAGCTACAAAACTGAACAAACCCATCCTGCTGGAGGGCTCCCCCGGTGTGGGCAAGACAAGCTTGGTGGGGGCCTTAGCCAGGGCTTCAGGCAACACGCTCGTCCGAATCAACTTGTCAGAGCAGACGGTAAGCTTCATCATGCTACAGCTGACGGGGATAAGTGTAGGGAGTAATGTCTTTATCCATTATGGTGTTTCCTAGTCAGAAATAATTATGATGTTATCAGAGCCCCAAATATTTCATGGTGATGAAGATTGCAGCAGCGTGATCTAGAGACCTGATTCTCCCTCGTGTTCATTATTAGATGACACCTGTAGTGTTAGTCTCTCTAGATGCTTTACTTTCTTTTGAGGTAGAATCACCCACTTCGGTGTTTACTGTAATATAACCTGTTTGTCTTGGTCCTTTCTAAAGAAGTTAATTACAGATGAAATGACCTTTAAACAATCTTATGAAACTAGGGGACAGAGATGACAAATTAGAATCTTCTGGGATGGGGTCTGGGAGCAGGGCCTGGGCATTGTTTTGGTGTTTTTTAAGCTCACCAGTTTGTTTTCAAGAACAGCGAAAGTTGAAAACTGTTACCCAGGACTCTAGCTGATAGATTCTTAGAGTACTGTGATGAGAAGTTGCTCCTAGGCTCCTGGTTGTGAAATTGATTAGTTCTCTTTGGAGTATAAGAATAAGAAGTGGCATGAGGCCTAAGTATCATTTTAGATTTGGGGTCTTGGGATCTAGTTAATTTTTAATATAATATTCGCTTTTCCTCACTTCTTTTTCTTCTCATAGGACATCACAGACCTGTTTGGAGCTGATCTGCCTGTTGAGGGTGGCAAGGGAGGAGAGTTTGCCTGGCGTGACGGCCCCTTGCTGGCAGCCCTGAAGGCAGGCCATTGGGTTGTGTTGGATGAGGTGAGAGGACAGCCCATCAGGCCACCAGATAGGTTGAGACGTGTGAGGAGCGGGGCAGAGTTTGCGTAACTTGAGGGTTTTTTGCACCAGATCATGTTGTTGGCTAGGTACAGACAAATTATCCAGTGAAAAGACTCCTCTGTGGTTTCTTTTACGAGTGAGGAAAGTCAGTGTCAGAAAGGCGCACAGAAGCCCTTCTGCATCTCCCCTACGAACTCTCCTACTTCTGTGAACTAGCCTTCAGTAAGGCAGTGCCTCTTTACCAGTTTTATTCTCTAGTCTGTGGTAGGCTTGTTGAGCCCCTATTTATTTTCAGAAATAACACAGTTTAGAAAAAGTGCCAACCAATTCACTTCAGCCGAAAGGTGGGGGAAGGTTATAGTAGGACGAGCCACACAGATCTGGTGAGAAAGCAGTCAGTGTAATACGTGCAGGTCGGGGGTAGATTAGTGGCCAGAAGACAGAGCACATCATGACACATGGTAAGTGCTGGGTCTCTGTAAGTGACAGGCAGCTAGAGAGATAATGGAGATGTGATGCACACAATAAAAATTTAAGATTGTGGCCCAAAGAACTGAGTCAGTTTGGTGTGTTCAGGAAAGGGCAAGCAAGTATGGTGCAGGTTAAATGATAAGTAAGTGATGAAAGTGCCACAGATCACGTCTGACACCGGCCCCGACAGGTCCCCTAGATTCAAACCCCGTTGAGTCTGCAGTGACAGGACTGCCATGGGGTTCCTTTTCCGCTGAGCTGCTTCCTGCTCGTCTTGAGAAGAGATTAAAGAGAGGGACAGATTTTGTTCGTCTCCCCATCTTTCCCCCCTACCCCCCACCACCCCCGCCAATTTTTTGGTGAAAGATATGTGATGGGATAATCATTAACCAGGGGAAAAAAAAAAAAAGAATGCCTAGTTTCAAAGCTTGAGACTGTGGCCAGAATCGTGTTTTGTGGAAATGCGTGTAGGGACTGCCAGTCACCTGGACTTGGCGTCGTTACGTAGGAGCGGCTTTTAGAATCTGACCCGCGAGGGGGGAGCGGAGCGAGTGCTTTGAGGCTTGTGTAAAGGCGGCCCTTGAAGTTCTCATGTAATCTGGTTTTTGGACCATTTGCATTTTACTGATTCACATTTCACAGTTGAGGTTTTCCATGTTGTCTAAAAACCACCAGTACTTCACATCCCTGAGTGCTAGCTCAGCGTCTAAAGATGCTGAGTTTAGCTCCTTTTAGCTCTTCTCATTTCTGGGACACACACAGATCCTCATACTTGTTATTGACAAAACTGTTGGCATCATTAGATCCACATTATGTGCTTTGTATCATGACTTTGAAAACCATTTGGAGATTTTATTCAGATTTACTTGATTGAGAAAGGATGTTTGCTTATTTATGTAAAGAGCTAGCTAGCTTCTTTAAAAAAAAATCCCAGATATTTAAGCATGAGATATCTTTGTACTGGTAAGCTGTAATTTATAAAGCAGGCCAGTATAGGAGCAGGTAACAGATACAGCCTAGTTTTTGAGGCTAATTTAACTGCTTTTAAAGAATTTAGTCTGACTGTTCAAGTTACTTAAAAATTATTGCTATTTTATACACCCCAAATTTCTCTAACATATAGATGAAATATTAATAGTAGACTGAATACATGTCATTTCAGCTTAACAAACACAGTGTTACCAATGTTGTTTGAACTCTGTCCCCATCCCTGTTGAAGATAAGACTACTTCTCATGTGTGTTATTCCTGTGTTTTTTCTTATAGCTGAATAGCATATAAAATAAGTATGCACTTTTTTCTCCAAATAGCTGAACCTGGCTTCTCAGTCAGTCTTGGAAGGACTCAATGCTTGTTTTGACCACCGAGGAGAAATCTATGTTCCTGAGTTAGGAATGAGCTTTCAAGTGCAGCATGAGAAGACCAAGATTTTTGGCTGCCAGAACCCTTTCAGACAAGGAGGCGGGAGGAAGGGCTTGCCCAGGTCTTTCCTGAATAGATTCACTCAGGTAAGATGTACTCTTGCCCCAAAACCAAAGGTGGGCCCAGGGGTGATAGTAGCCATGAGGGTGCCCACTCGGAGGATGAGACAGGCTCGGTGTAGTAGTCCACTTCTCAATTTCATGTCTGGATGTGATGGCTGATAATGTGACTGATTCCTGTCACTTTTCTCTCCTGGTGTGAATCCTTTATCTTAGGTTTAAGAGGACCTGGTATGTTATCAGTTGGAGGAAAGTAAGATCACCACCATCTTGAGGATTCTATTACTGTGCTCAAGGATTAAGGCCAATCTTTTTAAGTGTCTGTTAGAACATTAAAAAATTATTTTATAATGAAAGTAGTGCATTAATCTCAGAAAAGTACAAGAAACTACCATGAAGAATAAAAAATCCAGTATTCTCCATACCAGAGTCAACCCCCGTGAATAGTTGTATCTTTTTTTATTGCCACAGCGGTGTGTGTGTGTGTACACATACACTTACTTCTTTTAACATCTTTTTTCAAAGTAGTGGCTTGGAAGTGCCTCTAGATGTTAGCTTTCTTTAATGTTCCTTTCTTGGTAATTAAGACTTTACTAAGTATCTTTTAAGAAGTTTGTATGAAAAATTTCAAAACTGTTGAGAAGTTGATCAAACTTAAAAATAAATACTTGTATACTTACCATCCAGATATTTGAGAGAATTTTACATAATCAGAGATTAAAATTACAAATATTTTTAAAATATTAATTGCAGGTATCTTTCTCTAAACCATTAGAATGAAGGTAACAAGAAAACCTTCTGCTCTGTATTTGAAAGATTTTATATGATTCCATATCCTGAGAATGCAACAAAAGAAATTTCTGTAACTGAAATATATATATACATATATATATTTCTAAGGCATTGTTCCTTTGGTATTAAATAAAAACATTACGTAAGTCATGGCAGTCGTGTTTGGTAAAGAGAAGTGATGGCGTTTTTTTGGTGTTATCTTTGGGTTTTCTAGGTCTTTGTGGATCCGCTCACAGTGATAGACATGGAGTTCATTGCCAGTGCTCTGTTTCCAGCCATTGACAAAAATATTGTTAAAAAAATGGTTGCTTTCAACAACCAAGTAAGTACTTATGTGCATTAATTGTTCTTTATTTTTCTCACTGACTTGAATCATCATTTTCTCAATATGGAATACTATCTCATTACCAGTCTCTGCAACTGAGATAAATCACATAGGACTCTAAAAGTTTCTAGTGGAAGACAAGCTACTCATTTGAGAGTTACAGTAATTCAGGCCTGTTGCATGTATCGTTTTTATAATGCTTACAGGGTATTCCTGGCATTGAGAAGTCTGAGTTGGGAGGAGACGTCTGAGTCCAGCCTGTTAATCTGTTTCGGATTATGTGTGCACTTGTACTATGTTAATAGTACTTAATGCAGTCCTGAGCGGTGGGACGTGTTTCCCAGTAAGAGTGTTGTCTTTTCAGATCGATCATGAAGTGACCGTTGAGAAGAAATGGGGGCAAATAGGAGGACCCTGGGAATTCAACCTCCGGGACCTTTTCCGCTGGTGTCAGTTGATGCTAGTTGACCAGTCCCCCGGGTGTTACGATCCTGGTCAGCATGTGTTTTTGGTCTATGGTGAGAGAATGAGAACCAAGGAAGATAAAGAAAAGGTGAGTTTAATGCTTGCTCTTTGTATTTCTTTGATTTCTCCCTGAGGGAGAGAAAGGCTATGCTTCATCAACCAGACTCAGTAATGCTGCTTGGAAATTTAGAAATTAAGGGCAGAAACAAAAACTTAATCTCTCTCAGAGTCTCATAGTGTAGTTTACTTTAGAGGACACAGTTTGCTTACCTATCTACATTGCCAGGATCGCTTACCTTCTTAAACAGTATCACCCTGCAATAATAAAGGCTTGGTCTTCATCACCTTGGTTCCAGGCACAAAGATGAGAAACAGGAGGAGAGAGGTGATAACAAGTAGAAGAGGAGGGTTTTCTACCTTTAAATAAATGTCAAATTGCAAGATAATTAATCTAGAAAGTATAAATAGATAAAAGGGAGGATATTCCGTATCTAAATGAAAGTAAAAAATACCCCTTCATAAGTAGAAAATAACACCAGAATTCCTCGCTTAGTAAACTGTAATCATGGATGCATTTTGCTTTGTGGTATTTAAAATGCAGTTCATGGAAAATTTCACACCAGCTGCAGTTGGGAGATGCTGTCATGACCTCTCACAGGCAAGGATCCAAGGCTTAGTCACGGAGTCTCCGTGTTCTGCGTGGCAGAGCCAGCTCTCCAGCCCAGACCTTTCCACTTTGCTTGCTGTTTCTTCTACTGTATCACAGTTGCTTACAAACAAAGTAGTTTACAAATTCATGTGAGTTAGAAACAGAAATGTGAAGATGTGGCCTTCAGACACTTTGATTGTGCTGCTGAGAGCACAGATCCTTGTTTATGTGGTATCCAGAATCCAGCCCAGCATCAACTACTCATGTGTTACATGCGAGTGGCTTTGAGTCTTTATACTAGGACAAAATATTCAGTTCATTTTTTTTTAATTAATAAAACTTTATATAATTCACCTGTCATCAGTTGGTATTTTCATTTCTTTATCAACTTGGTCTAGCATGTTAACTGTGGCCAGACTGGCCAGGGTTGGGTAATTGACGTTGGTCAGGTGCTGAGTTACTGTCGAGTGTGGGAGGGTTCCACCACTCCTTCAGTTCCGTTTTAGTTGGCCAGATGTTTTCTGAGAGGAAAAGAAAAGTTGAGAAAAATAATGGTAGAAGGAGAAAGGTTGCAAAAGTAATTTGTAATTTTAACTCCGGTATAGCGTCAGAGAGAGGAGGTGGTATGCTTTAGAGTGAAATGTAAGGTCAAAAATCGCCAGACCCAGGAGGGAGCGTTTTCTTCTGTGCTGCTTTTGGGCTCTTGGCGTTTGACACTCATCATGTCTTTGTCCTGATTGTTTTAGTTTCCACTCCAGTGTACGTTGATTAGTATATTGCTACTCCATTTGAATGCACTACTTGTCTAAGTATTTTGGGTGGCAGGAATCTTTGCTGCTGCTGTGGGCTAAATTAGTGATTTTATACATCCTCATCTTCCCCCCACCCCAGCTCCTCTTAGATTTTTGAAAGAAATGCGAGAAAGAATACTATTAGCAAAAAGTTTTTAACAGTATTGCTGCTAAGGAAGGGACAAGTAAATGTCAATACAGAAATAATGCTTTCCTGCATAAATATTTAGAAGGATAACAGTGCTTTTCCAGTCAGACAGGCTTAGATTTAAATTCAGGGACCATCCATGAGCAAATCACATAACTTGTGTGAATATCATAGCCATATCCATAAAATGGAAATAGAAATATTTTGTGAGGGTATTTGGATCAGAAATAATCTACTAAAGCACCTAATATAATGTTTGGCACATGGCAGGTATCAGGAAATGATGGTCCTTGTTCTTCATAAAGTTCATGCTTCTCTCTTCTACCTTCTTTAGGTGGTATCTTGAACGATGAAAGCAAATTAATTTTTTATCTTGAGATCTGCCGTAGTTTCCATGGCTCTGTTTTAATTTATGGTATATTCTCTCTGGAATCTCATAATTTGAGATTATTGCTCTTTTCTTGAGCTTCCATTTGTTTTCCTTCTGAAGAATTAAATAAATGCAATCCTTTTTAATAGGAAAATTCAAAAGGGTAATAACTCATAATATGGTGATTTTCATATTGCTGTTCATATTTACTAGTGTTCATTCTAGAAGGTTTGGCCGAGAGTTTGATATAATGATTTGCATTTTGATTTTATCATCCTCTTCCTCTAGGTCATCACTGTGTTCAAGGACGTGTTTAATTCAAACTCCAGCCCTTACACGGGAACCAGGCTGTTGCACGTCACGCCCTGTGACGTCCAGGTGAGGCAAGGAGGCGGGTGCTCTTCCCCAGTCGTCTCTGGCTCCGGCCTCCTCCCCAGGCACACCTGTGACATCTCTCGGGGCCGGTGCTCCGGCTCCCTCCCCAGGCATCCCCAGTCCTCCCTGGCCCCGGCCCCCTCCCCAGGCGTCCCCAGTCCTCCCTGGCCCCGGCCCCCTCCCCAGGCACACCTGTGACACCTTGCGGGCCGTCTCTTCCAGCTCGGCTACTCAGTCCTTTCCCGTGGCAGCTACGTCCCTCCACCGCCCTGCCGGCCCCTGTCGCTCCTGCACCAGTCTTTACAGTCACTGGAGTCGGTCATGAAGTGTGTACAGATGAGCTGGATGGTCATCCTCGTGGGGCCAGCCTCAGTGGGCAAGACCAGCTTGGTTCAGCTCCTGGCACACCTTACTGGTCACACTTTGAAGATCATGGCCGTGAACAGTGCAATGGACACTACGGAGCTTCTGGGTGGATTTGAGCAGGTAACTGATCCGCCCCTGTATTTTTAGGCAGGGCAGTACACGGTGCGGTCTTCTGTGTTGGGGTTGCTACAGTAGCAGTGGCCGTTGGCTCTGCTGGGTTCACGTGCTCTGGAAATTGCAGGTTGATCTTACCCGGCCGTGGAGGCAGCTCCTTGAGAAGGTGGAGGGCACAGTCAGGGCCCTGGTAAGAGACAGCCTACTTGTCAGTGCCGACGATGCAGAAGTAGTGCTGCGAGCCTGGAGTCATTTCCTTCTGACGTATAAGCCCAAGTGTCTTGGGGAAGGTGGTAAAGGTGTCACGATGGAGATTGTCAACAAGCTGGAAGCGGTGTTACTGCTTATGCAGAGACTGAACAACAAAATCAACTCCTACTCCAAGGCAGGTATGTCTCTGGGTGTGTGTATCAGTCACTTGGCATTACCATAGAATGTCCACCCACAGGTATTACGTTGTACATGCAATGCCCGTGACTTTTAAAATGAATTTGATGATTAGATTATTAACAATCAAGGTTTGGAAATAGAAAGTTTCCTAGAAAGTAAAGTGAAGCTGATGTAAACTATTCAGAATTGGTGTTCCTAAGCAAAGGAAAAAACTGGATTACTGAGTTTGACTTATTTTGTGAGTAATCAGTCACAGTGACTTGCATGTAAGTCTGGTTTTGTTTTTTGTTGGCCTGTTTTTTAAACTTATCAATAATTTCTCAAAAAATTGAGTATTTTTAAACTGAAGAATAGAAGTCTAAATTAATAGCTTGGATGTGTTTATTCATTTTTATAGAAGGTGGAAGAAGTTCCTCAGTTGATCTGGAAGCCTTCAGCTCTCATCTTGTAGTGCAGCTTTTTGGCTGATGGGGGAGGATTGATTAAGAGTTGAAGCCTGTCGCTAAGATTGCCAACCTTTATTTCCAAAACCTGCTCATTATTCCTAAGGAATCCTTAGTTATTCCCTAGGAATAGTGGATTCCCTAGGGATGAAGAAATGACCCCCCTCTTCTAACTGTGTCAACATTGTATCCATGATCTGGGTCAAATCGTTTACTTTCTTAGTTAAGACAGTGGTTTCATTACTGATTTGATCTGTCATGTTCCTGTTCAAACTCACCATTTGAATTTGAAATTCTTTACTCATTCATTCAAATTAATTATTAGATATATTTAATGAAATCATATATCACTATTTTATAGCTTCCCTGGTAGCCCAGTCAGTAAGAATCTGCCTGCAGTGCAGGAGACCAGGGTTCAGTCTCTAGACTGGAGAAGGAAAGGACAGCCCACGCCGGTGTTCCTCCCTGCAAAATCTCATGGACAGAGGAGCCTGACAGGATACAGTCTACAGGGTCGCAAGGGTCGGATACGACTCAGTGACTAAACCCACCCCCATATCACTTTATATTTTTTAACTGTTAGGGATTGTAAACTCACCATTGAATTCCTATCAAGTGTTGGACGCTATATAAAATATATTTACTTTTAACCCTCACAACACCACATTAGAAGGACAGGTAACTCCATGTTAGACATGGGGAAATGAATGCTCAGAGAGGTTAGCCTGCCCAGTGTCTTCTTGTTATGATGCGTTTGGACTCGGTTTTGGTTCCAAGCCTCTCTGACTTCAAAACCTGAAATCTGGTGTGTATATGTATCTTTCGTAAGTCAGTTAAAATGTAAATATCTAGGGTAAGTTCTCACAGCCCATTCTCAATACTGCTTTTTATTGAGGATTTATTTTCATAGTAATTTCTTAGGGATATCAATAGAGTCTAAAAGGCTGGCTGTAAAACTTGTTTATTTTTGACTGAAAATAGCTTCTTTTTTAAACTATTTATATTTTAATGTTTCTGTGATAAACATGTATGACTTTTAAAATATATTCTAGGTGTTTCATATTTTACCTTAAAATCTTTATATGTATTGAATATTTTATAATAGCTCTATTAACATCAGAATGCAGCACTTAGTGACTTTAAAAAGCCAGAAAATATGTCTAGCCGTGTCTGTTAGATTCTGGACACTTATTCAAGTTGCTGAGTGCTGTGTTTTGGTGTTCTGAGGGTTTCTTTGAGTGGCGGGTAAGGCTGTTCAGTTGCTTTTGGATCATTTTTCTCTTTTCAGGCTTGCTATTAAGCTGTTTAAGATCAGGGCCAGAGTATCCTTTACATGCTAAGTCACTGTCAACTCTTTGTGCTAAGAAGAGTCAACTTAGCTAAGTCGTGTCCGACTCTCTGCGACCCCATGGACTGTAGCCCACCAGGCTCCTCTGTCCATGGGATTTTCCAGGCAAGAATACTGGAGTGGGTCGCCATTTCCTTCCCCAGGGTAGCTTCCCGACCCAGGGATCGAACCTGCAGGTGTGTTCTGTATCACTGGCGCCACCTAGCAAGTCCCTAAACTCAGCCTGTGTGTGGTGCTAAGTCAGATTCACCCCCTGCTGAGGCACGGCCCCGTGTAATCTCTCCTGAAGGGCCTGTGTGTTCTGTGGGGTCTCTTCGCTTTGATTGGTGGGAACTGGAGTGTTATTCAGCCCTGTGTGAACTCTGGGAGTTGTTCAGTTCACAGCTCCCCAGTAATATTTCTTTCCTTGGAATTTTTTACACATGGAATTTCAGCCTTCCTTTGCACATGGAGATTATTATTGAGCCAAAGGCCCAGGGACCTCTTTCTGGATTTCTGGAGCCCATTCTTTGAATAACTTCTGCTTTTTGAGCTTGAGCATGCTCCCTCTCATTCAGGCTGCCTCCATCTCCCTGAATCTCAGTTTGTGTCCTCACGTCAGTGAGATCTCGGGATCTGCTTGAGTCTCCTCTTCCTGCTTTGCAATCTAGAAATTCTTTTCAGGCCGAAAGCCCGTCAGTCCCAGGGCCTCCTTCCCTTTGGGGTCCCAGCTTCATGCTGTCTGTTTTCTGTGTCTGAAAGCAGTTGTGATTCATATAGTTTACCTGGTTTCTTAAGACTGCGAGCTTAAGTCTAAACCTTGTTAATCCTTCATGGCTAGAAGCAGAAATACATTATCTTGTCATACGAAAAAGTGTTAGAATCAATTTCTAATAAGGAAGACCAGTTGAAAAATTTCCAGGAAAGGGCTATATAAACTGTAGAGTTTATAAATAAATAAATACTAGTTGTTACTATATATGATGTGGTCATTATAAAGGAAGCCTGGTGTGATAACATTAATTACATTGTGCAAACTTATAGCACTTTCATATGGTATAAATGCAATAATAAGCAGGATGCTTTATCTTTCTGCCATTTGAGAAATTAAGACAGGTAAATATTATTTACCTCTCCATCACCTTTGAGTCAACTCTTATCTAGCCATTCATTCAGAAAGCCCTTAAGAGGTATTTTCTATCCCAAACCTAATTTTCTTACTTGTTCAAACAAAAACAAAAATCCTTTTGTTCACCTTTTTATGAAACTTTAAAGAACTGAGCCATACATTTCCAGCCTTCTTTTAATAAGCTCTTAGTTTTTTATTATGTTTGTTTTTGATTGCCCTGGTTTGAAATTAAGTTCTGTGACTGTGACATTTCAGAGTTTGCCAAACTCGTGGAGGAGTTCCGAAGCTTTGGGGTGAAGCTTATGCAGTCAGCCAGTGGCCGCAGCCATGGCACGTTCGAATGGGTTGACAGCATGTTGGTTCAGGCCCTGAAGTCTGGAGATTGGCTTTTGATGGACAACGTTAACTTCTGCAAGTAAGGACCTTCTGTTCAATCCTGAGTGGGTCTGACTGAAGCTTGGGATATGCTTGTCAAAATAGAACCCCAGGTGGAGGCTCTACGTTTTTAATCCACTGTTTCCTTAACTGTAAGCACGTCCTCTGCTCTATTCTGCAGACTTCCCCTTGTGGTGGACATGGTAGTTGCTCATTAGCTGCAAGATTTTCGTTCTAGCAGATAGTTTTGAGCTGAACTGAAGGCTAACAAAATTGGATTATTTTTTTCCAACCAAAACTTGCTTTGAGTTACACGTTTTCGTTTAACCTCAGAAAGCTTCCTCTTCAGGGTCATTCTGCAGTACATCTGTTTATACTGGAGGATCTGATGAACAGCAGATGTTTAGTAACTGCGTTCCGAGTGTACCACTTGGTTCTAAAGTCAGGAGAAGGACGAGCATGAATCTACTGTGCCTACACAGTGAGCGCAGTACGGGTCAGATGCCGGGCTTCTCTGCGTTCTGAACATTTTCAGAATGTCCTCAATTAAAATCCAGTTACATTTATGACTCGCTAGGCTGTGTGCCTTCAGGGAGTGAAAAGGGGTATTGATCAGCTGCTACTGCTGCTGAGTCACTTCAGTCGTGTCCGGCTCTGTGCAACTCCATAGACGGCAGCCCACCAGGCTCCCCCGTCCCTAGGATTCTCCAGGCACGAACACTGGAGTGGGTTGCCATTTCCTTCTGCGGTATTGATCAGCTAAGAGATCTTCATTCTGTCCAGGAGTGGGGGGTGGGTCAGGAGGAGCAGGAGGCCAGAGCCAGGGCAGTGGTCAGCATGGCACCCGGGCCTGTCCACCGTTTGGGTTCTCTCTCTGCAGCCCATCGGTGCTGGATCGTTTGAATGCTCTGTTGGAACCTGGAGGTGTCCTCACTGTCAGCGAGAGAGGAATGATCGATGGATCCACTCCCACCGTAACACCACATCCCAATTTCAGGTATTCCTGCTCAAAGTCTCAACCTGGATATCAGAGGTGGCCATTCATTAGGGCCTCCTTACATATTGTGTTTGTACACTCAGTCAGCAGGAAGATGAGGTCCCTGCCTAGGGTTGGTGGTGAAGGGTGGAAGCAGGGAGACCCATTAAAAGCCTTTTGCAGTAGTTCATGCAAAAAATGATGGCTTACACTCGGGCAGTCAGATCAGTGGGACTTGCTGACGGGCTTGTGGGTTAAGAAAAGGAGGAAGCAGTGATAGCACTTAAGGCTCTGGCTTGAGTAGTGAGGTGAGTGGAGAGCTGTTCATTGAGCAAGAGGACGACTGGCCAAGGAGCAGGTTTGGCCTGAGGAGGGTCAGCAGGAACCCGCTGTGCTGGGGTGAGGGTGAGCCATCAGGCGGCTCGATGCAGAAGCTGGTGGACACCGACTATTACGCAGCTAAGTGTTTCTGGAGAACACACGCCTCTTTTTTGTTTTCTCTGTAGATGAGTTAGAATGATGAATCAGCACTGGCTGATTTGGGGAATATCTGAGCGTGAGACTTTTACAGCCCTCAGTACTCAAGGTGGACACACAGTCCGCAGTTCCTTAGGAGGAGGAGCTGCCTTGCTGTATTGATGCGCTCGGAGCTGGAGGGTAGAAGGCAGACGCAGACAGCACCTGTGAGCTGGGCCGTCGCTGTCCAGCTCCTGAGGATGCGCCACACAAGCTTTGCCCTTGCCAGGTGCTGCGGAGCCACACTGTTGGTTGCGCTGAGATTTTGACGTCTTTTTCCCCCTCTTTGAATTGCTTGTTCTACTAGACTTTTTCTCTCAATGGATCCTGTTCATGGAGAAATATCCCGAGCTATGAGGAATCGTGGACTTGAAATCTACATTTCAGGAGACGGGGACGGAAGCATCCCAGATGACCTAGATCTGAAAGTCCTACTGCACAGCCTTGGGTTGGTGGGGGACAGCGTGTGTGACACCCTTTTGGCTTTGCACACAGAGACCCGAAGTGCTATTGTAGGTAAGGTGCTTGACTTCCAGGCCTCTGCAGGGTTTTATTCCTCTGGAAATCCATGTCATTCCACTTGACTGCTCGTCTGGGAGTTCTTGCATTTAGTATACATAGAGATGGAAATGACCTAGAAAGCCTGTTACTAACATAGATGTACTGGCTACTCTCCTCCTGCCCCTGCCCACCAAGAGGTTGGTTCAGCTGGGCTGAGTGAGCCACAGGAGGCAGCATTTCAGGAAGCTTCCCGGGGAATTCTGAGGCGTGCGGTCAGAGGCCCACACTCGGAAGAATATTACTTTCAGCACTGAGATTGGGGAAGGTTGTCCTGAAAATCCTTCATAGCTATCATTGAATCTCTTGAAGGTTGAATAAAGAGGGAACTTGGAATTGTTTAAAACAGACAAGTATTACTTCTTCTAAATGTCCGAAGGTACAAGAAAGGGCAGTAATAATAACAATGAAAAATAATGAAATGTTATTTGTTGAGTAAACCACTCTGTGTTAGGTGCAGTGTTGGCTGCTTATTTAATCCTCACATTAGTTCTGCAAGGTACGTTTCCATCTTACGGATGAGAGAGGCTGAGTGACTTGGGAAAGCCACGCAGCTGACAGTGACAGCTGAGTTGGGTTTCAGAGCCCACGGGGCTTTCTGCTGCCACGCTCATTTTGTCCCCTCCAGGGTATCAGCTTGAGGCCGAGGGTGTATGTGGCCAGGCTCTGTCATGTCTAAGTCATCTGCTCACTTCCCCACAAGGCGCTGCTCCCGGAGGGGGAGTTGGGGAGGCAGGCTTGCCGGGAACGAATGTGAGTGAATGTTCTCGCAGGTCCACTGAGTGCCGTTGAGCCCCCTGGAGTCCACTTGGAAGGCTTTCTGAGATAAGGGCCCGGGTGGAAGCGTGATGTGAAGATGAGATGTGTCTGCCTTCTCTGGAGATTCTGCAGGATCTGTTGCTCACGGATGGCACTGTCTTCTTCTTTACAGCCTCTCCAGCATCCTCAGTGTCGAACCTCCTTCAGACAGCCGCACTCATCGTGCAGTATCTGCAGCGAGGCCTGAGCTTAGGCAGCGCGTTTTCTAAAGCGTGCTGGGAAGCATATGTCCGCTCCCAGGCTTCCCCAGCAAACCAGCAGGTACCGTGAGGTGTCTGACACAGCCGTCTGCAGGGCAGCACTACAGGTGGCGGGAGGGTGCTCTGCCGGCAGCAACGTTGACGGCCTTAGAGAGCTCGCCTGCAGTCACGCTGGAACAGAGATCTGGTATCCAGGCACTTTTTTGGAAAATAGCATAAATGTGATTAAATATGCCTTGAAACTTGCCTCTCAGCAGAAAAAGTGGAATTTTGTCATGTTGGGTATTGAGGAGTGTGTCCTGACTGCTGACCTAGAAGACTGCCGTTACTCCACTAGTCTTCGATAAGAGCCCTGTGTCTTGGGGACCGTACACCTTGTGTTTCTGTCTCCCACCAGCTTGCGCAGGCTCTCCTAGAGAAACATGTTTCTTCGCTGCAAGCACAGGAAGCCTGGGGCAGCTCCCTTCTCGCCTTGGGGCTGTGGCCAGATTCTCTGCCCTCGGCGCTCTTCACCACAGAAGATTCTCACCTCTCTAAAGTCCGAGGCGACGGGCAGATCTTGGCATATTGTCTCAACAGGCTGAGCATGAAAACAAGCAACTGGGCAAGGTTAGCGGAGCCTTGAGCTTGTGTCTCTCTCTCGACTTTTCCTCCTTCCCTTCCTTCCTGCTTTCCTCCTTCCCTCTCTTTCTCCCTCTCTTTTTTTAGATGGTCGTGGTCACTACCGAATATATTTGACCAGAATGTTACGTGATCACTTTCCACATAGTTTCATTGTTTGTTGTGATATTGCTCCCTATTTATTATTTATTGTAGGTACATGTTTTGATTTTCCCTCTTTGGAGGGAACTTATATATTCCCTGTTAACTCTTTGATGGATTAATTATAAAGTTATTTGTCTTGGTTCTTTGAAATATGAAATGAAGATTTAACCTAATACTAACTTTGTCTATTGTAATGAATTTCAGGATTCAGCCTCTTACTTTGCCAGACTTAGAGAAAATTATGCAGTCCTCCCACCCGGAGAACTTAAAGTTCACTTCAGTTGAAGTGGATACTTACTGGATTGATGAACCAGATACTCTAGCTGTGGCTGTTAAATTGCTCATAGAAAGAGCAACCAATCAAGACTGGATGCTCAGAGTTAAATGGCTTTATCATTTAGCCAAGAATATGCCACAGGGGCTTGGTGAGTAAAGAAGCTTGATTTGTGTAATGAGGGAATTTATGTATGCACACCCTGCTTTCATAACTCAGCAGTTGCTTTTTCTCTTCAATTACACAGTTAAAATTACATCTGGGGAAGCTCCTAGCAGGATGTTTATGACTTAGCATTATTGTTTATTTAACTGTTAAAACATTAAGGTACACGTCTACCCTAGTTGTTGCCCGAGAGAAACTTTTCCCCATGTAAACCTCAGCATTTCAGGATCTGTCCAATCTTCTATCAAATCCAGAAGGAAAATGTACTGTTATGTTACTTTTAACTTTCTGAACATCCTGGGTTTTTTTTTCCCCTGTACTTACTCTGTTGCACATGCATTCCTTCTGGAAAAGGGTTGCTTTTGGTAAATTTACTTCCCATAAAAGTACATAAGATTCTAATCTTACTTTTGTTCCAGTGGTCTAAATGATCATTCTTAATTTCTTTGTACATTTTTCATTCCAAGTAGCTTTAAAGGTTTTAACGTACCAGAATTTGTGGGTATAACTTGTTGACTAAAGTAATTGAGTTTATATGAGGGTTTCTACTTTAGGAGAATTTATAGATAAGCCAGTGTATGTGTATATTATTGGGTGGGACATGTGATGTCTAAATATGTGTAGAAGGAAATTGGATACGTATTCTCATCTGCTTTGTCCTGTGTGATGGCTGCTAGACACGGGTAGCTCCTGAAACATAACCTGCGACGTGGCCACTGTGGCAGCCGCAGAACAGAAAGCTTGAGGGGACGGCTCTGCTTCAGGTGATAACTGACGTCTGCTGCTCCTTCCTCCACAGAGTCCACGCAGATCCGTCTGGAAGCCGGTGCTGCAGCTCTCAGGAACTTTTACTCAAACTCTCTCTCGTCCGGGGTCAGTGATGTCATCAAAATATTGCAGCCAAATGCAACAGGTACTGCACCTGCCTTGACCTGTAGCTCCCAGCGCTCTTGTCCGTTGAGTTCATGGGGAAAAGGTCTGTCAGAGCTCCCCCTTGTAACAGGTTTAAAAAGAAGACTCAGAGTATCCAGATGCTTATTCTGCTGCTGCTTTTCAAAGCTGTGTATTGATTCTTCAGTTTCTGAAAAAGGATGATGACACCCAATGCGGTGGGAGGAACACGGGAGCTGGGAGTCTGGGCTCCGGTCCCAGCCTGGCCACAAACCGGCTTGTTGATTCTGGGTCCCTCATTCGTGCTCAGCTGCCTTTGTTTCAAAAATATGGGAATCAAATTCATTCTTCTGGGGCCCCTTCAACTTGTAATAGTCTGTGATGTGTTAGTACTGTTAAAAGAAAGGGTTTCAAACTGTGATCTCTTTTGAGATGAAGGTAAAATAGTACACATTCAGTGTCTTAAACAGAAAACCTTAATGATGAAGTTATAAAGTCTTACATTCAAAGTTATGAAACAAAACCACAATGATAAAAGAAATAGCCATCCAAGCTATCTAATTAAATGAGGTATTCAGAATTTCTCAATTTTCATCTGACATTGATCAAAACATGCTATTACCCAATTTGGTTTAGAAAAAAAGTGTGCATAATGCTTTTGTGCTAAGCCTGATGTTTATATAATTATAATTTTATGTGTACATATGACTGCCTCGTGTACACTAAAGGTAATGGGGTAGATGGTTGGGCAGAAGTCAAATGACAGAGAAAACTGATGTCAGGCTCATATTGTGGCTGAACTGAATTATGACTTTCCATTCATGAAAGAACTTTGGTCTTTGAGAACATAGTTCTAGAGTAGAGTGGTCGATTCCCTTCGAGGCAGCCTTTGCCTGCCCACTGATTGGCTCATCTTCCTTTTTCCTTTTCATCTGAGTCGCTCTGGCTCATGTAGCCTTGCTACATTTGGGCATACGGGTCCCCCCGCTGGACCTTGCTGTTCACAGTAGGCATTGGTTAGTCTCCTGTGTTCTGGATGCCTTTGGAGTATGAGGTACTCCACTGAGCCACCCAGCCACCCTCAAACTAACATTCCCATCGTTTTCTCATACCTCCTGCCCCTGGGATCCCCACCTCCGACCAGGTCAGTCTGATGGCTGCTGCTGTGCAGAGGGAGCTTGATACCAAGCTTGAGCCAAAGGTGCAGAGGCGGCAGCAGCGAACCCTGGGATTATAAGGAAGTGGGTTTGAAGCAAAATAATCTTGAGTTGTTTTTCTTGTTAAAGGCAAATTACTGAGGTGTGTTCATTCATTTTCTGCCATGGGAGTTAGTTTTCTTGTGGTTAATGGCAGAAGATTGGGTGATTGAGTCCATGAATTCTTCTCCAGCCGTTAGTGGGACCTGAGCAGCTGAATGCGTTGGTTTTGGAACTGTCACGGATTGAACCATTTCCGTCTCTCTTCCCCAGCAAGGCTCTATGCGATCAGAGTAAAACAGTGAGATTTGCCAGACAGGGAGTCTAACTCCAGAATTCTGCCTTTTCTTTTGTTCCTTAAACCAGATGAATCTGTGATCCCTCTGGATCCCCGATGGAACATGCAGGCTGTGGACATCATCCGAAATGCGATGGACTTTGACCCACAGACAGACCAACCTGAACAGCTCTTTGCCCTTTTAGAGTCTGTTGCAAACAAGTAGGTGAAGCCTACTGTTGTGGGCACTGTTTGCCTCACTGTACCCTGTGACTTCACAAATTGTTATTTAATGGCTAAGTTATGCCTGACTCTTTTGTGACCCCGTGGACTGTAGCCCGCCAGGCTCCTCTGTCCATGTAATTTTCCTGGGCAAGAATACTGGAGTGGGTTGCAATTTCTTTTTCCAGGGGATCTTCCCAACTCAGGGATCGAACCCATATCGCCTAAGGTATAGTTTATGTGTATTTAATTTTCTGAATCTGAGGAGTGCTGAGCGTCTGACGTGATTGCCTTCGTTACCACCTCTCCTTCAAGCTCTGTGCACAGCGAAAAGTCATTCTGACCCTGATGTCCTAGTGCCTTTGAATTGGCAGATTCTTAATAATTTAACAGGGTGCTTATTAATATATACACTGGGAAGTATCAGTAGTGGGATTTGTTTTATGGTTAATCTTTTATCACAGGATAGCTCTGTTTCCACTGTTTTCTGTGTGATTCCCAATAGCTCCCTGCATTTTCACAAGTTCTTTCCTCAGCCGTCTGTCCCATCAAAGGGTGAGGTCTACGTACATAGTCACATATAGTATAAATTTACATAATTGTTTTTTAAGTCATCCCTCACTGTTTAATGTAATGACCAGTAATACTTTTTAATTGTCCATCAGTGTAAGAGATTTAGAGAAATAATTTTGAAACTGAGGTACAACATGCATTACAGAAAAGTGCCGCTAATGATGAGTACATGTCGTTTTGATGAATTTTCACAAAGTGAACTCACTCGTGTGATTGATACGCAGTAACACCTCAGAGGACCCCTTGTCCCTTCCCCCAGCAGCTCCCTCATCCTCCTGCCCGGGTAACTTCTAACATGGCAGATTAATTGTATGATGGCTGGTTTGGGGTTTTTTTGGGTGGGGGGTTGCTGCACCCAGAGGCTTTTGAAGTCTTAGTTCCCTGATCAGGGACTGAACCTGGGCCATGGCAGTGAAAGCACCGGGTCCCAGCCACCGAGCTGCCAGGGCTTCCCCGTGATGGCCAGTGTCGAGAGTCCACAGTGCGGTTCGTCAGATCGTGGCAGAGCAGCGCAGTGGGCCGGCAGCTTCCCTCGCCCTGTCTTCCTCCCCGCCAGCCTGGTTGTCATCTCTGTTACTGCCCGTCTCTCTCATCCAGAATTTGCAGAGGCCTGAGGGGAATGACAGACTGAGGGAAATTGATGTTCGTTCACAGGGCTCGTAGGATTCAGCAGGTAGAGGCTGTGATAAGTATTATGAACTGATCACTGTTTGTTAATTGTGGAATCTCATTTCAGGACCATCATATATTTCGACCGGGAAAAACGGATTTTTACTGAAGCAAATTTGGTTTCTGTTGGTGGCAAAAAGTTAAGAAACAGTGTTTTGAGAATGTCCTTTGAATTCCATAAAGGTAAGGAGGTTGCTTTTACCTCCTTCAGTTTCGCATCTGGCTGCGTGATGTTCCTGACGGCGAGAGGTTCCTCAGGTGCTGCCGTGCTGCTGATTCCCTTTGACTTGGCGGCCTGATTTTGACATCTTCCTTTACTCAGTATTTTTGACTAAGTGCTTTTTTACATGTCCTCAATCTCATTTATTTATTTATTGTTTTGACCACCATGAGGTGGGTCTTATGAGTGAGGAAAGGGAGGCACAGAGATGCTCTGGGTCACATCTCTAGCAAGTAGCAGAGCCAGAGCATGAGACCTGGTCTCTCGGCTCAAAAGTATGAACTCATAAGCATTTGGTTATGGGTTCTTTGCTTCCTCTTTCCCTTTTTTTTTTTTTTAATTGAAAAGATATTGGTATTTCTTGGAAAATATTCAAACTGTAGAAGCATAAAAACAAAGCTTACTCTTGCAGGAGCTACTGTTAATAGTAGAGATTCGTTTATATCTTCTCATATCTTCCTGTTATCTATCCATCTGGTCATATATGTAATATCTTAGAATTTGTTTTGTATTTAAACAAATGCTTTTTTTTTAATTGAGATATGAACATCTCTATGTATACACGCCTAACTTGCTAACTTAATAATAGTAGGCAAAGATTTGCTTTCAACTTTGACCTTGACCTTTGTGCTGAGGATAATATTAAGTTCTAGACTGCTGTTAACTTTGAAAATGTCCACAGAATTAAAACTGATCACATGTTCTTATTTATACCAACTCTAAGATCCAGAGAGCTATCACAGCCTGCCCCATGAAATTGTGGTCAATCTTGCTGCTTTCTTTGAACTTTGTGATGCGTTAATCCTGCTGTGGGTACAGTCCTCTCAAGGCACGGTGTCTGATGCCAGTGTTAACGAGGTGAGGAGATGCACCTGTTTTTCTTTTAAGTGACATATTTCTTGGCACAAAGATTTTTAGGGGAACAACTAACTTCAGTGTAGTCATATGTCCAAAATTATTTGAGAAATTGTTCTTGTGAATTTTAAATAGATACACATATTTTAAAGCTGTATAAGGGTGTAATTGAGATAATAAGTTGCATATGTTTAAAGTGTACAGATTTATACATTTTGACCTGTGTATGCATTGACGCCATTACCACAGTCATGACAGTGAACCCATCCATCACCCTCAAACCTTTCATCTTCTGTTTTCTCTTCCTTTTTTCTGCCCTCCACCTCCAGCAGATATCCATTGATCTGCTTTTTGTTACTACAGCATTTTATATTGCTTTTATATTTCTATTTCTGGCATTTTATATTGTTTTTATCTGTCCACTTTCATTTAAAATCATTTTGAGATACATCCATATTGTTTTGTGTCTCAATTCATTCCTTTTTATTGCCAAGTAATAGTCTGTTGAATGTATACATACTATAACTTATTTGTCCATCCATTTGTTGCTAAAAATCAGAATTTTAACTGTTATGTTTTAGTTCACTTAAGCCTTCTTAGACATGATTCTCACATGTGGACTAAACTGGGATTGAATCCAGATTATTCTAGTAATTGTGATAAATTAGAATTGTAGGTGTTAAACTTTTTAGTCTCAAGACCCGCCCCCGCCCCCGCCATCCCCATATCGCAAAGAACTTTTGCATATGTGGTTACATGTATATTTACCATATTAGGAAATAAATCTGAGAAATGTAAAAAATTATGTGTTAGTCTGTTTAAAAACACAGTAACAAATTCATGTTAACATGAATAACATTTTTAATGAAAAACCAACCATTTTCCAAAACAAAAATTAAGAGTGGAACAGTGTTACATTTCTGCAAATCTCTTCATGTCTGGCTTAACAGAAGGAAAGCCAGTTTCTCACACCTGCCCCTGATTTGCTGTCTTATGGTATGTTGTATGGGTTGAAGTTTGTGAAGAGAAGCTGACCTCTATTTCATGTTGTTAAGAGCTGGGAAAGTGAAGGCTAGTTTAACAAACATTCCCACATAATTGTGAATGTCCTTTGATCCTATACCACAGCTTGACAAGTGATAGTTTTGTAAAGGTCACTTATAACGTGGAATTTGAAAAAACAGCGATCTTGTCATGTGTTAAAATCCATTGACCGGCATGCACTTTGGATGGACTTTATCCTTGCATGTTACGCTTGTGTATATTTGCAGCTCGTGCATTGGTAATTTGTAAAGTATTGTTAAGTGAGTTATCAGATCTTCCAAATGTTGGCACATTTCATTTTACAATATAAATTAAGAAGTCATACTCTTGAAAAATTACCTCAGGACTTCATCAGAAAATCTTTAAGTATTGGGAATTTGTCAAGCTCTTAGTTTTTCAGAGTTCTGAGCTTCACTTAAAAGTTTTGAGTTTTATTTTCAGCAGTCTTGTTTCTCTTGAACTGACAGATTCTTTCATTTTCCACACGCTGTTTGCCAGACACCCAAGTCATGGCTTGTCTGCCACCCCAGCCCCTGCCCTTTTTTTGGTACCATCAGTGCAGATGTCACCATAGTAAAGAGGGCAAATAATATGACATTATTATGAAAATAGCTTTTACACCATAAAACCTGAAAGATTATCACTAATCTGGAGACTGCTTTGCCATAAAAATACACAATTAGAAGAACAGCAATGTTGGAAACTAAGAGTACCTGATTTTTCATTACAACACTACATTAATGAAAACAGTAGTTATCGTCATAAGGATAGACATAGACTAATGAAATAAAAGAGAATTTAGAAGCAGACACTCAAAATTAATATATGGTGAATTAATTTAATGAGGGAAACAGTTCTTTAACAAACGATGATGAAAAAACTAGATATCCATGTAATAAATATGAGCCTTTACTCCTGCCTTATGTCAGAAAAGTTAACATCAAAATAGATCATAGACCTATGTCTAAAAGCTAAAGTTAATGAACCTCTAAAAGAAAACAGAAAATATTCACAGCCTGAGGATAGGCAGAGATTTCAGGGCATTCTTCATAAAAGAAAAAATTGATGAATTCAGTTTTGTCAAAATTAAAAATGGTTGTTAATAGACAGCTTTAAGAGAATGAAAACACTAGGTGACACTGTTTATAAATTGTAAATAAATTGTTTAAACCAAAGTAATAGCCCAGTTTTAAAAAGGAGCAAGAGAATTTGAAGAGATGTTTCTCAGAAGATAATGAATGCCCCCTGAGAACTTGGAAATTTTTCTGTATCGTTAGTTATCCAGGAGATGTAAATTGAAACCACAGTGCAGGTCCACTCACCAGCAGGGCTAAGGTTAACAACTGAAACCTGCCTCTACTGCTGGTTGGGGTTCAAGAGCGCAGCTTCTTTGTAAAGCAGGTTGTGATTTCTTGTAACATGGGGTGCACACTTACCACATGACCCAGTGACTCTGTTTTCCCCAATAGCTCTGAACTTCCAGTGATAGGACGAAAGATCTTTGCCTTCTCTGACTGCCTCAATACCCCTAAAAAATTTTCCAGTCAGATGCTAGATCTTTAACATGTGTGTGTTGCGAATTGATTCACGATTGAAGTCTGTGTTTTGTGTCCTTTACTGTGAGATGTCTGTGAGCAGTCTTGATTTGCTTTGTTTTCAGATCTTGGGTTCTGTGCGGTGGCGGGACCGGTTTTGGACTATGGCCGACACAGTAAAAGTAGATGCCTCGGGCCTGGCCTTGCTTGCCCTTCATTGGCACTGGGTTTTAAAACATTTGGTCTGTCGGATCCCCCAACTCCTGATGAACCATGAAGACAAGTAAGACTCATTTTTAGAGAAACAAAGTCAGTATCTACAGGATTGATGTTTGGAAACGAAATGTGTTTCTTCCTACTTGACTTTGGTCTGTTCCCTCCTTGACTTGTCGGTGAATGTAAACCTAGTGTAAAGTATATGCAGTGTCCCTTAATATCCAGCACTCCCCCCTTTCCTCACCTCCCTTCTGCCCTTTTATCTCCTCTGCTAAAGATACTACAAAGAGGTTCAGACCATTTCAGAACATATTCAGAATTGCTTGGAGAGCCCAACTGGTGGATTCGCAGGTGTAAAGAAGTTGCAGAAGTTCCTGGGACGACCCTTTCCTTTTAAGGTACAATTTGGAAGCATGTAGTAAACACAAAGGTTTGACCTCTTCTGAAGCTTTCTTGGAACATGGGCACTGCCATTCAACTAGACTCAGCCCTGCCTGCAAATTTTTGAATGTTCAGTGAGCACTATTTACTGATTTGTCAAGTGTTATTGTTTTGCTTAGTCTTGAGACTTTTAAGATTGAGTAGACTTTTAACTTTGTTACTGTAAAATATCCTTAGAGCAACAGGAGTAAACCAACTCTGTTTGTAGCAGCATTGAGGAAATATTTAAAAACTTTCAGACATGGACAGGCTTCTAAGAAGAACCACTTTTCTCCTCTGTAATAGGCTCTCCTGGGTTTTATTGTTTCAGGACGAGCTGGTCATAGAGTGTTTTTCACAACTGAAGGTCTTTAACAAAGCTCTTACCATCAGAGAGTGGATGCCTGCTCTTGGGCAGAGTGGATGGCAGGAAGACATTAGTCGGCTCCAAATGGTTGCGTCTGAAGGGACATTAAAGAAAAGTCTCCTCCGGGCCTGGGGGTTGGTCCTCCGAGCTAATATTCTGGAAGATGTCGACTCAGGTGTGTGGCTAGCTGACAGTGGTTCTAAGCATGTTCTCTGCAGCTAATAAGTTGTTTTTTTTTCTTTTTCTTTGTCAGTAAGTTTAAAAAATTTCTCCCTTAGATATTCTTCTCCTTCTTTGCCCTCCCATATACTATAGTGACCACTAAATAAGTGTCAGGCATAAGGCTAAACTTTACCTACATTATTTAGTTCTGTCATTGGAATTGTGCAGGTATTAATAGCGTTATTTAGCACATGAGAAACTCGAACTCAGGTGAAGCTGAACTCAAGTTAAGCTCATAGTCACATAACTGGCTGTTGGGAATCTGAGCCTGACCACTGACTGCTGTGTATCTTTTTGACAGATGTATTGAAGAATCTTGTGAATGCTCAGTGTTTAGAACTAAAAGCCAAAGGAATTTCACTTGGTTTTCTGGAGAAAAAGCAGAGTGAAGCTTCCTTTCTGTCGCAGCCAGACTTTAGCTCCTTAATCCAGCTCACCAGGAGTGTTCAGCTGTGGCCTGTGATGGAATACCTGGCCATGCTTTGGCAGTACAAAGTCACAGCTGATTTTATGACACAGGCTTGTCTGAGAAGGTGAGCCATCCTTCAGGTTTTTCCCTTTGGGGCAGCTTATTTTCATGGAAGTTTATTCTGTGTATCCTACGTTTAAAACAAAGCACAGCCTTGTCTTGAGGGGGAGTAGTTGCTGAAGCAGAGGGAGGTCATTTGCCACTTTGGAAAGCCAAAAATTCTTGATTCTTTGCCTATTTTGTGTGTGTTCCATATCCCCTTCCATAGCAGTTTTCTAGCAGTTCATGGAAAGCCCACAGCTTACTCTCTCCCCCTCTCTCTTTCTTGAGCAGGTCAAGCAAACACCAGCAGCCTCAGATAGATGAGGAGATAAGCCATCACATCACATTTTGTCTTAAGTACACACCAGTTGCTCCTCAAGAGCTTCGAGACCTTTGGTCCTTAGCGCACCATCAAAAGGTAAAAATCAAAGTCAAAATCAAAAAGCCGCCTTTGCGCTGTGAACTGATTAGATTTTCTGTGGCACACTGGTTGCAGAACATTGCAGAATAATCTCAAAAATTGCATGTTGTAAAACTAATCTTTTCTGAATTAAGTTTCAAAGAGGAGAACTTTGAATGTTTTTTGCAGTGATATTTTAGGCATTTTCGTGCTCTTATCACAGTTTCATTCCATTTGGTTCCCAGTTAAATGAGGTTAAAATATTTGCTAATGTTTATTTTATTTGCTCAAAAATGTATAGTCAGTGTTTTTTACTCTTCCATAGAGAATAACTTGTTGAATATGAATAGTGTTGAATTGTAGTTACTATTACTTCATTAGTACAGCCTTAAATTTTTTTTGATAATGTTTTATTCATTGATTTTGATACATAATTATGTGATTATTTTTACTACATTTTCACATGTAGTCTTACAGAGTCAGATCTCATGTTTGTTTCATCAAAGTATAAATAGGTTAAATAATGTGACTAAGATGTCTGGGGTGGCAGAAAATCAGAAACATTAGGATTAATAATCTTTAAATCCATGTTCTGGATGATATTTATTACAAGACGGAGACCTTATAACTGGATTTATAGAATCTTTCTCGAATATTCTCTTACCTGATTAATCCTTTATCTCTAGATGACTGCTGAAGAAAGGATCTCTTTGTGGTCCGAGTTATTCAGTTCCACGTTTACGTCTTTCTGGAGTAGCACTGTGACCACACATCCAGAGTACTGGCTGACGTGGAACCCTCTGCCTGGTGAAGAGCAGGAGACACCCAGATCTCTTCTGGACCCCACATTGAAGGTTTGTTGGCAGAAAATTATAAAAATGTTTGACGGTAGAAAAAATTCCTCTCGTGTGTAATCAAAAGCAAGGCTGCTTCCTTGGTTCACATAGTATGTCGTGACAATTTGCACCTGTCGTCCAGCTTACTCTTTTTAAGGTGTTCCACTCTGCTGCTGCGCTGCAAAGCATGTATCACCTTCTCATCGATAAGCAGAGATTTCTTGCCTTCTCCTCCCGCTTCCTGTAGCAAGCACCCCTGCATCAGCTACCCTTGTACAAGCCTTTGTCTACTTGTCTGCTGTTTCCATGGGTTGTGATGAGGCTTGGGGTTTAACCCTTGGCCAAAGTGTCTGCACATTTAAAGAGATTTATGTATGTTATCAGAACATCTAGGGAAGTAGGTTTGTTTTTCACTCTTCCTGCTAGGAGACAGTGAAGAGGGGAGACATGAAGTCAGGATCACTTCTCATATCCTGTGTTTCCGTATCTTTGCCCCACTTGGTGTCATTAATACTTTGAATTATTACCAGTCGTTCACTTTAGAACTTGTTTTAATTTGTATTCCTTTGATTTTTATTGAGATAGAGCATCTTTACATACGTATATTGTTTGTTTTTATTTCTTTCTCTGAATTTTCCAGTCATGTTTATTGCCCATTTTGTTTAAAAAGGGTCATTAAACGTCATTTTATTAATGAAGATCTCATTATATATTATGCATATTAAACCTTCACCTAACATGGTTGGAAATATATTTCTAGTATCTCGCAGGTTTGAAGGAAATTTATTTCTATTGTCTCGCAGGTTTGAGGATGTTTTCTTATATCACACACGTTTTATAGTTTTCAAATACACCAGCCACTTTCTACTTTGTGGGTTTGACATGCTTCTAAATAAGTCTTTCTTCACCACTCATAGAGTGAAAAACCATTTGTTCATTTTCATGTTTATGTCAGTCTCATCAGAATATCTTCTTTTGTGAGGTAGGGATGTGAATTTTTTAATCTTCTGCAAACAAATATATCCAAAAGCAGTATTAACAACACCAGTTTCACCTAGTTCATTCTTTCCATCTGATTTGAAATGCCACTTCTGACACAGTACTTTATTCTCACAAGTTTTCATGGATGTAGGACTCAGTTCTGTTCCATTCCTATATCAAAATTGATTCCTTTACTATAAGGCGTCTCAAAGCCTTTAGTGTTAAACCTCACGGCTCACCAAGAGCTGCACACAGCCGAGGTTTGCTTTCCTGTGGGTCTCACCCCTCACCTGTGGTCATGGATACTGCTCCTGTGTCCCAGGTAACAGTCCAGGAAGCATCTCGCCCCTCACCTGTTGTCATGGACACTGCTCCTGTGTCCCGGGTAACAGTCCAGGAAGCAGAGGCTTCCCCTGCCTCCAGGTCTCACCGTCCTGCAGTGTGCCCCCAGCCCTGCTGCAGAAATGGTCTTCCTGATGCCCAGGTGGGAGGGGTTTTCTCCTGCTTGACAAAAGCAACCCCTGCTCTTCGTTCGTAGAGAATGGAGTCCTTCGGGGCCCACTGCACCCGACCCCACTCTGCCAGGCTGGTCCTGTCTGAGGATGGTGGTTACCTGTCCCTGACAACCTGAGGCGCCCCAGTGCTGCTCATTGAAACCCTGTTAGTTAATTTCTAAAAGTTAACCTGACTCCTCTCCCTCCCTCAGGGTCCCAGCGGTCTCAGTAGAGCCGTGTTCTCCAAGTGCTGCTTTGAGATCGTGACCAGCAGCTGCAGAGCAGGTCCCTGGGATGTGAGCGGCCTGCCCGTCCTGTCGTCCTCGCACGTCACCCTGGGGGCGTGGGTCGAGAGGCGCCAGCAGCTCCGGGACGTCAGCGCGGTGCTCTGGACCAACATGGCTGTGCCGGTGGTGGCGGAGTTCAGGTACCCCCTCTCCTGGGTGGACGGGACGGCTGCCGTCTTCGCTCCAGGGTGTGTCGTGGGACCTCGGTCAGAGCTTGCCTGGGTAGTGGCTCTTCCCGGTGGGTGGAGGACAGGTGTTTCGGCTGGAGGAGCAGGTTTTCAGCCCATCACAGAGACCGCTGTGAGCCGGCCTCTGCCTGCTGTCAGCGTCCTGTCACCACGAGGGCCGTGCCTCGAAAACCGTATCAGACCGAGAACAGAAATTCATCTCCAGGTGTAGCCTGGAGAGCAGCGTAGGCCGCCTCGCTGTTTTCTGGAAGAACGAACGCTAGCGTCAGAGAGGAACGCTGCTGACTGCAGCGCAGACCCAGTGAGTGCTCCCCTGTCCCCGCAGACGCACGGATTCCCGGCTCCAGGCCCTGGTGCTGTGCCGGCATCTGGCCGGCCTGGCGGAGCTGCTGCCCGCGCCCCGGCAGCAAGAGCACGTGCACGCCTGCCAGCAGCTGCTGCTCGGGGATGGCCAGGCCTTCCAGCACGTGGGCGAGACTCTGGGGGAGCTGGCCAGGCGGGAGGCGCTGCCCAAGGACCTGCTGGGCCTCCTGCTTGCCGCCCTGCGCCACTCGTTCGGGGAGCTGGAGGGCAAGCGCGACCTGCCCGAGCCGGCCCGCCGTGGCAGCCTGTGGGTGAGCCTGGGCCTGCTCCAGATCCAGACCTGGCTACCCCAGGCGCGCTTCGACCCCGCCGTGAAGAGGCAGTACAAGCTCAAGTACGCCGAGGAAGAGGTACGGCGGGAGGGCTGGCGTGCGGGCCGCGGCCTGGCCGGCAATCGCTCCTCCTCCGCCCCCCTGGGTGCTCGCAGCACGGGCTGCCCTGTGGCGTTCCAGGGGCGTGTTCCCCAGGCTGCGTCGTCCTGTCCGTGGGTTCCTCTGAGTAGGGTCAGGCACCACGAGGGGTTCTGTAACCGCCGTGCTGGTTACAGGCCACCGATAGACAGGCTGTCCTAAGCGCTCATGGTCCCTCACCGTCTGGACCCCTCTACCTAGATTAAGTTTTGGATACTTGGATTTGAGTGACTCCTTTAGACAGGGCACAGTATTCCTCAGGGCCATCCCAGGTGGAGCGGTGGTAAAGGATCTGCCTGCCGATGCAGGAGACGTGGGAAACGTGGGTTCAATCCCTGAATTGGGAAGATCCCCTGGAGAAGGGCGTGGCAACCCACTCCAGTATCCTTGCCTGGAGAATCCCATGGACAGAAGAGCCTGGCGGCCTACAGTCCACGGGGTCATAAGAAAGTCTGACACGAGTTGGTGACTAGGCAACAACAATGAGTGGACCTTAGGTTTTGAACTGTTGGTGTTTGTTATCCAAAACTCAGGAATTAGGTAGATTCAGATAATGTGACGTGCTTCTTGCTGTTTGAACGCCCAACCAAACTCAGGAACTGCTTATGTTAAATAGTGATATATTAGACCTGTATTTGGAGGAAGGAAAATTAAATTGGTTGGGGTGGAGGCCAAGCTGCTGTAGCAGAGACTCAGCAGTTCACTGGCATCAGTGAGACAGTTCCTTTTCACCTGAGAGCTCTGAGGTGAGTGGTCCAGTTTAGTGAAGTAGAACCCACCCCACAGCCGTTGGGTCCTTCAGGAGCCCCGGTTCCTTCCATCCAGGAAGCGACCCTCCCGCAGGGCTGCGTGTCTCAGGCCTGGTCCTCGCTGGGCGCGGCAAGCCAGTCTCTCCTTTTGTGCTAGTTACACCAGCTGCAGTGTGAGTGGAAGACCCGGAACCTCTCACTCCAGCTGCAGACCGGAAGAGACCTGGAAGAGGACGGCATCCTCAGTCATTCTCACCCTCACATCAGGTGACACTGTGCAGTGATGATTATTGCAACTTGGGATTATCAGCTGGAATCTTCTTTTCAAAAAGACATTTTGCAGTGTAATTACAGTGTTAAGCTGAACTTATGATCTACATCTGTGAGCTCTGTTAGCAAGTAGATCCCAAAGCCACAGTTATAGTCAGGAAAAGTATGCTCTGTGCAAGGAGCGGGAGGACCCGCATGGAGCCGGGAGGGTTGGACGCAGAGCTTCCTCTTGGTGTGGAAGGAGTCGGGTGCCACGCCCGACACCCGGGCACCTGGTACCTGAGGAGGTACTGCTTAGTGGTTCTGAGTTCCATCAGCTTGAGAGCTCGGGTAGACCGCTCAGTGCCTCACACTGCAGTGCCCTCTCTGTAACAGCGGGATAAGATAGTGCCTCCCTCAGTGGGATGTGCGTCCAAAGTGCTTGACGACACGGGTCACACGCGGTAAATGCTGCAGGTGTGTAGTCCATTCTCACTGTAGTTGTCAGTATATCATCATTTTAGGCCTCAGAAACTGAAATGCCTGCCTTCTATTTCCCAAGAGCTCAGTCTAGATTTGTTGTTTTGCCTCTGATGGAATTTGCCTGTGGTGTTGGTTTGCCTTTAGGTTGCTTCGCCAGAGAATTGATCAGCTGGAGAACTTAGTCCGCAGCCTGTCCAAGAAGCAGGCCTGCCGGCCCCCGCTGCCTACGTACGAGGCCCTGGTGCAGGAGGTCCACCACTACGTCAGCAGCGTCGCCCAGGCGCCCGCCGCCCAGGATCTGCTCACGCGGCTCCTGCAGGCCCTGCGCTCGGATGGGCCTCGGGCCGCCCAGGTGGCCCAGAACCTCCTGAAGGAGGAGGCCTCCTGGCAGCACTCGCAGCACCAGTTCCGGAGGCGGCTGGCCGAGGAGTTTGCCCTGTACCCGGACGCCACGGCCCCGCTGCAGGCCTCCATCTTGCAGCTGCAGCACGGCATGCGGCTGGTGGCGGGCGAGGTCCACGCCTCGCTCCAGGCTGGCCTGGCTGGCGCAGACGGGCTGCGGGCCCTGGCCACGTCCCTGCTGGCTTTCCCGTCGGTGGGCCCTGCCTTCCCTACCTACTACGCCCACGCAGACGCTCTGTGCTCTGTGAAGTCAGAGGAGGTGCTGCGTGGCCTCAGCAAGCTGACGCTCAAGCGCTCGGGAGGACGGGAGCTGGAGGAGAAGGGCCAGAGCCCCTGCCCAAGCCGAGAGCAGCTGCTGCTGAACGCGCTCCTCTACCTGCGCTCCCACGCGCTCTGCAAGGGAGAGCTGGACCAGCGGGCCCTGCAGCTCTTCAGACACGCCTGTCAGGTGGGCCCACCTCCAGCCGGGCGCCGGGGACGCGAGCAGGGCGCCCGACATAGATGGGATCGTGTGGTTAGGGAGTGGGGATCGAGTAGCTGTTTCTTGCTTTTTCACATTTAATTGTCAGGTTTAGGGGTCTCTGTTAGTTTTTGAGAGATCAAAAAAAGTTACTAGTGACGTCAGTCCTTTGTTCCTGATGCACATTGCAGATGGTCTCTCCTCGTTTGTTGGTGTTGACTTTGTTTATGATGGGTTTTGCCATGTAACGGTATCAACTTCTATTAACATTAAGAAAATAACTTCTGCTTTCCTCGCTTACCAACAAAAGCAGTTTGTTCTCACTGTAGACAGTTAAAAGAATAAGTATAAGCTAAATTGTTAGATTCTGCCACTTAAAGCCATGTGAACCATATGAACTGTTAACACATTGGTATATCCCTATCACTAAATATTTACATTTGTATGTAAAGTCTTTTTGCTATTTTAGAAGAGAAAAAAACCCAAACCAGTGCCATTCTAAGAAAGTCTTAAAGCTAGATCTTTGGGTAAAATTTCGAGAAAGCAGAATTGCAGAGACAAAGGTTAACTGCTGGCTTAGGCTTCTGATACAAACTGTCTTCCTGAATGGAGGAGGCTCATGTCCTCAGTCCTCCTCAGTACTGGGTGGTTTCTTGATAGTTTTTGCCAATTAGAGAACTTTAGAGGTAGTAGGGAATTTAGGAAATGTCTGGTATGGCCCAGTTTTACCTGATTGGTTCCCCAGGAACAACCAGTCCCCCGTCTATTTTCTCTTTGCCGAACCCATGGGCCATCCATCTCCCTGAGGTGCTGGCCAAGTGAGTCTGCATCACATGCCCACTTTGCTGACCCCTGACACAGAGCGCCACCCAGGCCTGACAGCAGGTCCCCAGTCCTGCAGATTTTCACACCTGCAAAATCGTAACAATACAGCAAGGAAGAATGTAGGAAAACCAGTTTGCTACAGATACATAGTTTGAAAACAAAGCCCATTTACTCTCTGCTACATGGAATAGTTTCTTGGACATGGTCATTTGTTTGTTTTTGAACCCTGGTGTTTTGTTTTCATGAGAAATGAGAAATAGATAGCAAATCCTGCCTTTGTTCACTAAGTGCCTGAGCAAAGGCAAATAAGCTTCTGCTGGAATGTGTGATTTGTCAGGAAATCATCAATGAGTGGGACGAGCAGGAACGCATAGCCCAGGAGAAGGCCGCGCAGGAGAGCAGCCTGTACAGATACCGGGGCAGGACCCCCCGGACAGCGCTGGGCGAGGAGGAGGAAGAGGAGCGCGCCTTCAGGAGCCAGTTCCCGCCGCACGAGCAGGTAGGTAGTGTGCTCCCCTGGGCCACACCCCTCACCTCTGATTGGCTGGGTGGTTTTTTCCCCCCTTCCGGTTTTATTGAGATATAATTAACACACAGCACTGTTTGAATTTAAGGTGCTCAGCATAATGATCTGACTTCTATCTGTCATGCACCGATTACCACAATATAGTGAACACCCATCACTCATATAGATAAAAAATAAAACTTTTTTCCTTGTGATGAGAACTCTTGGGATTCACTCTATAACTGACTGCAACACTTTGTTAGGTGCTGTTACATTCCCTTTGAACGGTTTTGTAATTTTTAAAATAACTTCTTAATGCACATAATGAATGCTACTTCATCTTGATCATTCACACTCCATCCCTCCCCATTCCTTTCAGTCTGATTAGAACTGGATTTTTATTTGCACAAGTTCACTTGCTGTAATGTTATTTACAGGACTTCGCAGATATTTTGGCAGAACCCACACTAGAGGAGAAGGGGCCTTCAGGTGGGCAGGAAGAGGCAGCCCCCGCCGGCCTGTCGCAGAGCTCCATGCAGGCTGTGACGCGCGTCCACCAGCAGCTGTGCCTCGGCTTCGCCCGGTCCCTCTGGTACCAGCAGAGTCCACCGCCCCACGGGGCAGAGCACTACCTCAGCCTGTTTCTGTCCTGCTACCAGACGGGGGCCTCTCTCGTGACACACTTCTACCCCCTGATGGGTATGGTGGTTTGCTTCTCTTTAGCTCTTGGGAAATCAGAATGAGTCATGTGATTGCTGCTTCTGGAACAGTTAAAACTGCTACCTCCCTGTTTTTGCTAAGTTCGAAATGATGGCGTTTCCCTTAACTTAAGGGACTTAAAGCTAATTCTAAAATCGATTTAAAATTCTGCCATAACCATGGTTTCTCATCCTTTGAATACTTTGGGTTAAAGGGATTAAGAAAGTAAGGATACGCTATTAGTTTTAATGGTCTTGTTTCTCCACATTATTTCTAATTTCCCTCTAACAGCTTTGGTGCTTTTCTAATGAAATCATGTATTTCTGGGAGTAGCCCAGGAACTCAGAAATTAATTTCACAGGGTATGGTTTGATGCAGTTTCCTACATGACCTCATGATTTGTTCCATGCAGGTAGGAAGGAAGCTTTCATTCTGCCTCTATTTCTCATGAAAACAAAACACCATGGTTTAAGTAGGAAGGAAGCTTTCATTTCTGCCGAGAAGAGCCCCCAAAACTGGGAATTTGAATCCTTCAAACTGCACCCTCTTTGATTATGTGGAGGCAGCATCTGTGTATCCTGAAACTTGGCAGGTTTTGGTGACCACTTAGTATCAGAGTCACAGTCTCCTGGGCTTGTGTTGCTTTGGGGGGAATGGCGTTGCCATGTCTGCTGCATTCAGTCTCTGTCATTCATTATTTCTGAGCATGTTTCTAACATCTTTGTAACTTAACACCAACCTTCCTGTGATCTTGTTAATGACTTCACAGGAGTTGAGCTGAATGACCAGCTCTTGGGCAGCCAGCTCTTGGCCTGCACCCTATCCCATAACACTCTCTTTGGGGAAGCGACCTCAGACCTGATGGTGAAGCCTGACGGGCCCTACGACTTCTACCATCACCCCAACATCCCAGAAGCTCGGCAGTGCCAGCCCGTGCTTCAGGGCTTCTCGGAGGCGGTTCACCGGCTGCTGCAGGATTGGCCAGAGCACCCGGCGCTTGAGCAGGTGGGGCGGCGGTGGGGAGGCGGCTTCTCACTGTCCCAGGTGCATCGACTTGCACACTGGTGACACGGAGGTTTTACAGAACGCGGTTCGAGGAGGCACTGTTTCCTGTAGGAAGAATATACATGTTTGTAATGCTGCTTGTGAATGGTGTTTGAGATTCCACTTACTTTATCTGTTGCTCAGGGTTTGCCATCCACATATGAAATGCTGCTGCATTGCTCTTTATTCAGACACTTCCTTCTGTAAACAAGGGTCTGGCTTTTTCAAGCTTGGTAGTTTTAACTCAGATCCTTGCTCTGTGATCTTCAGCTAATTCTGTAATAACTTATAAGAGAGTAATAAGAGCAATTACCTTATCAAACTGAGCCTCCCTTCCAGAGTAATACAGCAGAGAAAGTGTTTATCTTGGGCGGGATCCACAGCCCTGGAGTTTTACCCAGAGCATTCATGGGTGCTTGTGAAGCAGGGCCGGTCTTCAGTACCCTGTGACTGTGGGCGATTGATAGTCCCATGAGCATGCCCAGATCTTTTTCTCTCCCCCCTGCAGCTGCTGGTTGTAATGGACCGAATCTGTAGTTTCCCACTTTCCAGCCCCATCTCAAAGTTCCTGAATGGCTTAGAGATCCTTCTGGCAAAGGCACAGGTAAGAGGATTCTCTCTCTAGTCCTCAGTTTGTCATCAACCGAAGATTCTCTTATTGTTCAAGTTTGGCTTCAGACTGGCTGCATCTTCACCCCCTCAGTCCTCTCATAGCCTCTGAAGTGGCTGGTGCTCCCCTGCTTTTCAGATTAGGGCTCTGGACTTTAAGGGGGGTCACGTGACTGACAATACAGAGATTCAGACTCGGGTCTGCAAACCCTGTGCTGTTTGCTCAGCTGGAGGTTAGTCAGGCCGCCAGGAAGATCTCCGAGCTGGATAAGCAGGGTGGTTACGTGCTGGTGCGTGCAGGCATGCTAAGTTGCTTCAGTCATGTCCGACTCTTTGTGACCCTAGGCTTGAAGTCCACCGGGCCCCTCTGTCCGTGGAATTTCCCAGGCAAGACTCCTGGAGTGGGTTGCCAAGATCCTCCAAGGGATCTTCCTGACCCAGGGATCAAACCCATGTCTCTTATGTCTCCTGCATTGGCAGACGCGTTCTTTACCACTAGCGCCACCTGGTACATCAGTATAGAAGTTGTTTAAGGTCCCAGTGGTCTTTGCTTAAGAAAAGTCAAGGATGTACCTGAGGGAGGAGGTGATCAGGGGGCTGAATAACGGCTGTAGTGAATTTCTTCTGTGTCTCGTCAGGATTGGGAGGAGAATGCAAGTCGAGCCCTGTCCCTGAGGAAACATCTTGATTTGGTCAGTCAGTTGATCATCCGTTGGCGTAAACTGGAACTGAAGTGAGTGATTCATTTGCCACTCCCCCTCCTGATTACATGGTAGGGACAGGGACTTTGGATGGGCTGTTTCTTGAGAGTTGGGGTCATGTGTCAGCTGGAGACCAGAGAGCAGCATGCATTCTGAGGCAGCAGAGCGGCAGCTTTTCCGTCTTCATGTAGGAGGAGAGAACTGTGGATGTTTAGCTCCCGTCTTCGAGGTTTCACGTATTTGAATGGGTTTCCTTACATGCCTCCTTGGCCTCTCCTCCCACATTGCAGCTGCTGGTCCATGAGTTTGGATAATACCCTGAAGCGCCACACTGAGAAATCCACGAGGCACTGGTTCTCCATCTACCAGATGCTGGAGAAGCACATGCAGGAGCAGACAGAGGAGCAAGAAGGTAACGCCTGGCCGCGAATTCCCGCTTATGTGGAGGGTCCGGGCTAAGCCTGACGTGCTGCAGCATCTGGGGTTTACCGCTCCCCTGTCCCCCCACTGCTTCCACACAGGACATATTGTGTGACTGCCGTATTCCCGAGAGGCCAGCCGAAAAAGCTGTGTAGTTCTTTTCTTACTGAGAACAATGATGACAGTCAGAGAGGCTTAAGTGACTTATCCAGAGTCTAGAGAGCCAGTTGTAAGATAAGACTTCCTTATTCTCTGGGTCCATGGGACAAGTCAGGGGGAGTTTCTGTCTTGGTAGGTGGCAGTTACAGTGCTTGAGTTAAGAGGGTTTCATCTCATGCTTAGAACGAGGGCCTCATAGTCCAGTTCCCCCGTTTGCCACGAGTGCGTGTCACACACACTGGGAGTGCAGCTGCCCTTTGTAAACCAGCTTGAAATTGAGCTGTGGTCCTGCTCCAACTCACGTTAGCTGGTGTCCCGCGGGGACCTCATAGTAGGGTGTGTGTATTAGGACGCTGCGTGAAGAGTGCAGACACGCGTGTGTTTTCCTCTTTGAATCTCTAAAGATGACAAACAGATGACCCTGATGTTGCTGGTGAGCACTTTACAAGCGTTTATTGAAGGATCCTCACTGGGCGAGTTCCACATACGGCTTCAGATGTTACTGGTTTTCCATTGTCATGTCTTGCTGATGCCACAAGTCGAAGGAAAAGGTGAGGATATACATATGTGTGTATCAAATTTTTTTTCTTTAATTTTACCGTATGCTGTTAAAATGATTAGGCTCTGAATTCGTGAGACAGGTGTCTTGATGCATACCAGGTTTTAAATAAATCATTTTCAGTTGTCTTTTACTGTAATGTGATTCAGGTGAGATAAAGAGAAAAACACAGAAATCAAGTGCAGACTGGTTATAACTGAATCCCTGGCTGGTGAACTGTGGCAGCGGCAAGGCAACAGATGCAGACCCTGGGAGCTGGTGTGTTGAGGCAGCACGTCTGTCTGTCTAGACGGCGCATATGTCCCACTCAGCTTCTGCTTGATCCAGGCTATAATTAGGTTCTTTGATCTCAGGAGAGCACTGCCACATATCAAGCAACTGCACAGAAAACTTCTGTCAGTTACCGTCCCTGACCACAGCAGTTTAGAGAAGAGTGTCACTGTAAGGTATAGATTTACGTGGATGAGTAGTCAAGGTGAGCTCTTAATATGCCATCTTTTAAAACGGGCTTAGTTTCTGCTGACTGCACAGTCAGATTCTGAGAAAGAGTTGGAAATTGTGAGTTTGGTAGAACATCTCAGTATGCCTCTTTTAAGAACAAAAGTGCGATGGAAGAAAATATCCACTGCAGACTGAAATGAAGGAAACAGGGGTAGTGTTGGCAGCCTGCACCTCTGGGAACCGCTAAGCCCGGCTCCCCCGTGAGCTGTTACATAATCTCTGGGTGCTCTGCTGTGAGGTCGTGGCCCAGAGAGTCACGAGGGAGGATCACCTCTAAGTGTGCAGCCCCGAGGGAGAAGCCAGCAGCACGCGTGGTTTTCATTTCCTTTTCCTTTTTTCCAGATGCACTTTGCAGTGTTCTGTGGAACCTGTACCATTATTACAAGCAATTCTTTGACCGGGTCCAGGCCAAAATTGTGGAACTTCGATCCCCCCTAGAAAAGGAGCTTCAGGTAAGATGAACAGCAGTCATAATCACTCTTGGGAGAACAAAAGCAGCAAATTCTTTTCCAGTTCTGTTTTTTAATCCAGTGAAACGGGGGCTCTGAGGAATGGAGGGGAGCATCGCAGCAGCAGGTTCTGCGTTTTGTGGCATGGGCTCCATGGCCGCTCTGGCCACGTGTGCGAGGGTTCCGTGGAGCGGCTGCCATCAGAGGCGCCTAAGAGGACTGTTAGGGCCCACGCCCCAGCTGCAGCTGGACGGCAGCTCCCTCTTCAGCTCAGAGGAGCGCCACCTGGTGTCGGGCTGTGGGCTGCGGGGGTACGGGGCCGGGGGGGGGGTGGGCAATGAGAATCCTGTTTGATACTCGCAGCTGTTGTGGACCCAACACCGGTTTATGCTGGAGTACACAGCGACATACCGATCGTAGCAGCAATTTTTCCATCCCTGTGAGATAAACACAAGTCCCTTTATTTGACTTGTTTTACTTGTTCACTGACACGCCGTCCTGTGTCAGGGATGAAGAGTGCTCTGGTCATCACACGGGTGATCTAGAAAGAGGCAGAATGACACCAGCTTTGTAAAGCCCATCCTTGAGCTTCATTTTTCTTACAGGAATTCGTTAAGATATCCAAGTGGAATGATGTCAGCTTCTGGTCTATTAAGCAATCTGTGGAAAAGACACACAGGTAATCCATCTTTTAAAACGGGGAGTGGCCAGAACTCAGAATTTCTGAATGGTAGACAGCATGACTGCATTGTTACAGAGGCCTGACTTGTGCTGCCTTAAACTTGGTAAAAACACTGGACTGTTCTGCTGTCTGCACAGCACCACCCTCCCACCCAACGCAGTCTCACTGCGGGAGGAGCTGATGTGTCTGGAGGCAGAGCAGACTGCGTGCTGCTGAAGGTCCAGTCCTCTGCCACCTGCTCGCCTTCAGCCAAGGGATCCCGCCGTTCCTGGCTTCAGTTGAGATCAGAATACCTGCCATGCTTTTTCCTTTAAAAAAAAACAAAAGATTATGAGTTTCTAAGACACTCGTTGTATACCAAAAGTACAAGTTCTTAAGTTGCCTGTGTATGCATTATGTCATTTACATATTTCCTCACTTTCCCATTTTTACTTTTTCCTGCCCTTATCTCCCATTACCTGGGGGCCAGAACCCTCTTTAAATTCATGAAGAAATTTGAAGCTATCCTGAGCGAACCCTGCCGATCATCCCTGGTGGAAGGTGACGAGGAGGAGCAGCCGGACCCTTTGCCAAGGCCGACAGGTGCCGCCGCGAGTGAGGAGTCCCCCATTCAGAGTCTGAACAGGGCGCTGAAGGAGACCCTGTTAGCCCGGCCAGCAGCCACACAGGTATTAGCTCACGGGATGGTGTTTACTTCTTCCTGAGCTGGTTGGATGCGGTCTGTGCTTTCTGTGGGAGACCTGCCCTGAGAGTTAGGTGAGGGAATGCCTTTGAAATCTTCCTCTTTGGGCTAGTGGTGTGGTGTTCGTCTTTCTGACCCTGCTGCCTAGTAAGGCAAAAAGCGGTAATCTTCGTGCTGGAAGCTTAATGTGGGCCTGTGTACAAAACCATTGTACTTAACTGTGAACAGTTCACTTACCCGCAAGGGAAGATTTAGGGCATCAGCTTAGGAACAGGACATGGAAGCTGCCTTTGGGACCTCACGTGATGAGGCTGCTGCACACACCAGGAGTGACGGTGTGTGGTGACTGCTGCTTTGAAGCGGTTGCTGATGACCATGGTGTGGAAATGTGTGAACTTCCATCACGGCCAGTTTCAAGCACCAAGACTTAAGAACTGGCTTACGAAATTCCTGAAAATGGAAACAGTTATCAAGACCTTGAGTGAGCAGGTCTGTTGCAGGAGGGTGTCCCTGCTGCAGAGTCACCGGGTGAGGGGAGCAATGGCTCTTGCCGTCATGTTGTGCTTTCCACGCTGGGTTAGAGAGTTAGCAGTGCAGTTCTTCAAGCTGTGTTAAATATGTTAATAGTTCAGAAAGCTTAGTAGAAAGTGAGCCTCCAGCTGTGATATGGCTGCACACATATGATATGACTGCCAAATTTATTTTCTTTTGATTGTATTCATCACCTCACCGCTCATAATGCTAATCAAATTTTTTGTTATCGATGAAAGCACAAGAATTTCAGGGATTCCTCAGGGAAAAAAGGAGTGAAACTGTGCCCTCAACAGACGAACCCTTTTCCCTTTGCCTAGTTTCCCTTCATCTGCTGCCTTCCCTAGTATCTGGATCCTGGTATTAGAAGTGTCAGGAATTAGAGGGTGATGAGAGATGGCGGCTGAAGTAGGCCTTGGCGGTCAGGTTCACGCTGCCCGTGTCTGAGAAGCGCGATGTGGCGCATGATCTCAGAGGGAGCAGCTAGGCTGCCCAGTCCCGCCTTCAGGAGCAGGAGCGCGGACGGCAGCTCTGGGGGCTTCCCTGAGGGGCCTCGCACCCCAGCCACACACTTCTAAGCTCCTGAGGCACATGCTGTCTTTCTTTTGGTGATGTTTTATTTGTTCTGTGAGACTTCAGAGACGGGGCAGGGGGAACTTCCTGCTGCTGAGCCCATGTGTGGAGGGCACGACGTTTAATTCCGCACCCGTGTCGGGGTGGACCGTGACTGTTATCCTCTGTCTCACAGGCCACTGTTCCAGAGCCGTGTCAGGGCGCCCCGCTCCCCTCGGAAGGGGCCCTTCTGCGTCGCTTGCCGAAACTCCTGAAACGCATGAGGAAGATGTGCCTGACGCTCATCGAGGGAAGCCCTCTGCCCCGCCTTGTGGAGGGCCTCGACCAGTTCACCGGTGGGTGCATGCGCAGACCGAGGGGGCTTTCCTTCTGAGGTGGCCCCGGTGGCCCAGGAAAGCTGGAGTTCATTACCTGTGTCCTAGTAGCGTAGAGCAGGTGATTGAACAAGCAAGTGGGTCACAAGCCAGCCAAAACCCGGACGCCGTCCGCGGAGACCGGAGATGGTCACCGTGGTTTCCGTCTTGTCCTCCTCGTGCAGACCGGGCGGTGTAGCCGTTCGCTACAGCAGCCCTGCCCATGTCAGCTCTTCCCGGTCAGGGCCAGGAGTGAAGGGTTTCTCAGAGTCTGGACGCTGTCCCTACCTCTCAGAATGTTGTCTCTCTCGAGTTAAAGGAGAAGGAAAGTTCATCCACAGTCCCTTTCTTTTTCCTTTCACTTCAAAGAGGCACAGCGTCTCATCTCCCTGGTTGTTCTTGCTCTGCAGTGTATCAGCAATGGCTGGGAAAGGGGATCCAGAACTTAATAGACTGTTTGGGCCATTGGCAGCCTTTCACCACTTTCTCCACCTCCACCCAGCCCCAACAAGTGTGGGGTCACAGTGAAGCTGGTCCTTCTCCAGTAAGGCTGCAGTCTGACATCAGAAAAATATTTAAAAAGAAAAAAAACTCATTAGCAGGACTTTCCTGGCAGTCCAGTGGTTAAGACTCTGTGCTCCCAATGCAGGGGACCCAGATTTGATCCCTGGTCAGGGAACTGGATCCCACATGCTGCAATTAAGACCTGGCACAGCCAAGTAAATAAAGTAAAAACCAGCTTGTTAGAGTAATAGCCTAATAACCAATTTTCAAGATAAGCTGCCTGCCTGCGCCCAGTGATGGGGGTGCGTGGCCTGCAGACCCCAGGCGTGCCCTTTGGGAGACGCACGGCGACCTCTGCTGGTGCTGTGCTGAGCGTGTGGGGGTGCAGGCTCTCCGCTGGAGGCTGGACCGCCTGCCTTTGTCTGCTTGGCTGCCTTGGCAACGTACAGCTGACCTGTGAATAGCGCGGGCGCTGGGGGCATCGCCCCTTAGAGCTGGGAAACCCAAGTGTCACTTAGAGTCGGGCATCTGTGTCCAGGTGCCACATCCACGAATTCATTCACTCGGGCGCGTGTAAGCCCTGAGGTATTTACTCTTGGGGAAAAAAAAACCTCCCATGTAAGTAAGTGGACCCATACCGTTCAAACCCACGTTGTTCAAGGGGCAGCTGTGCCACGTCTTGGGTGGTTTAAACAATAGAAATTTGTTTTCTCACAGTTTCGGAGACTGAAAGTCCAAGATGAGAGTGTCAGCAGGGCTGGTTTTTTCCGAGGCTCTCTCCTTGGCTTGTAGCTGCCTTTTCTGTGTCCCTGTTTATTAAGGTTGCCAGCTAGATTAGATTAGAGCCCACCCACAAGGCCTCCTTTTATCTTCATGGGCTCTTTAAAGGCCCCATCTCTAAATCCAGTCATATTCTGAGGTCCTAGGAGATGAGGACTTCGGCGTGGACTTGGCAGGACATGCAGTCCACTTATGACACTTCCTGTGGCAGATTGGCAGCGCCTAAGGCAGCCCAGTGCTGGAGAAAGAATCTGGGCATTGGAGTCAGTTCAGCCAGGGTTCAAGTCCTGGCTTCAGGTCCGCTCTGTAGCTGAATGGCCTTTGGAAAATGAGTAGACTTTCTGAGCCTCTTAGAGTGGCTACAAAGAAGGTCTGGAGGTCCTGGCTTCAGGTCCGCTCTGTAGCTGAATGGCCTTTGGAAAGTGACTAGACTTGCTGAGCCTCTCAGAGTGGAGCGGACAGGTTAGAAGGACGTTTTCGAAGTGCACGGTACAGCATAGAAGCTCAGTTCATGTCGCAGTCACGGGAAATTTATTCAAGTGTTTAAAGTTCCTAGTGTAAATCATGGCACATGATCCAGGTTCAGTAAGTGTTTTTTGCCTGACTGATTATAAAACCCCTGGATAAAAAGATTAGCTCCTTTTATTTGGGCTGTTTGTTGTCAAGATAGATTGTTTCTGATTCTTCTCTTGTCATGCGTGTCCTCAGCTGTTACTGAGAATTTACCAGTGCTGAGGACTGTTAGATATAAAGATGAATGACACTTGGTGTTTGTTCCCAAAACGTCCTTGGTCTTGGGTAATCTGAGTCTATTAAGGATTCCTGGGGATTTCCGTGTTTCCCCCTTGTCTTCCCTGCAGGCGAAGTCATCTCCTTTGTGAGTGAGCTTCAGAGCTTAAAGGTGGACCCCTCCGCAGAGAAGGAGAAGCAGCGGTCGGAGGCCAAGCACATTCTCAGGCAGAAGCAGCGAGCTTTAGCAGATCTCTTCAAACACCTGACAAGAGCTGGTACAGTTTTCACTGGAAACTCAGTGGAGTACACTCATCTGCTTTTAGGAAGAAAAATAACACGGTTGATTTGGGGAAACTTTGTAGACAACGTTGAGATAGTGCGAAACATAAGGTGGAAGGCAAGGTTTTGAAATGCCATTCTGGGAGTTCTACTTACACATACGAAAATCCTATGATGACCATTTGTGACTCTCAAATAGTCTCACGGTTTTGCAGTGAGGTTTCCCGGAAACCATGTGTTTTATTTTCATGAGCACATACCCTTCCAGTGTTGCATAGAGAGCGGCGCTTCTCGACGTAACTCGGGTATGAACTACCGGGGGAATCTTGCTGAAGTGCAGAAGCGGATTCTGTTTTGCTCAGTGTGGGGCAGGGCCTGAGAGTCCTGGGCAGTGCTGTTCCCAGGACACGACTTTGATTAGCGGTGGCATTGCTAATCCATTCTCTTCAGAGTTTCTTTATTTAAAAACATGCTGTTTATTTCCTAGGTTTGTCGTATCGCAAAGGTCTTTCCTGGGCCCGTACAAAAAACCCTCAAGAAATGCTCCATCTTCGCCCGTTGGATCTCCAGAGCGCATTGTCTATAGTCAGCAGCACTCAGGAGGCTGATTCTAGGTTGGTGTTTTTAATTATAAATGGAGCGAGTCCGCTGAGCCCCCACGGCCTCATCTGCCAGAGTGGGGGCAGCAGTGCTTCTGCCCTAGAGTCGCCGTAAGGATAACGTTTAGAAGAGTACCGGCTCGGGACTGGCAGGTGGTGAACCTAGCAAGTGTTAATTTTCTTTTCTAAAAAACTTCCCTCTCCTTCTGCCCTTTTAAAAGGTAAGGAGCGAATGTAAAACACTGGACTCTGGGCTCTGTTGGGAGTCTGGTGGGGTGAGGAAGACAAGGGACCACTTTGAGCATTTAAAGCAAGTGTTAGTAACTGTTGATTTTCTTCTTTTCGTTTCTCTTTCCTCCTCATGTTCATCTCTGCCATTGTTTTTTTGGCCCTTTGATTTTTTCCTGAGGCCTGCTCACTTGGCTTGAATGTACAGGTGAAAATCTGTAGGAGAATGGTCACCTTCTTAAGCGTGCCGTGTACACAGACCTCTTCTAAGGCCTCATGTTATTGTCACATCCTTTGTGTAAAGGACTGATGAGTACTTAATTCAGTGGGTCCTCACAGAAGTAAATCTGATCAGACTCGTGGCTTCTGGTTGTGGCTGAATGGACCAGTCTCTGACTCCTCAGGATCTGGGGTGGAGATAGTGGTTTTAATTAATTACATCATGTTGATTTCTCCTCCAGGTTGCTTACAGAAATCTCGTCTTCGTGGGAGAGCTGCCAGAAGTACTTCTATCGTTCTCTTGCACGGCACGTCAGGCTTAGTGCGGTCCTGGCGGCTCCTGCCAAGGTAGGATGATGGAGCCTTGGGATTGCAGGACCTGGGGACTCCTGTCCATCCAGGACAGCATCCTCAGACCTGGTCACATGATCACAGCCCATCACTGGAGGTGACTGAGTTCTTTGCAGTCATCAACCTGAGAATGTGATGTAGTCAATGTAATTTTGTGCTTAACCAGAAAGTATTTGGTAACAAGTTCCATTACTCACTGTTTGCTAGCAGGTCCAAATCCTTAAGAAAAATTATGGAAGAGAAACTTCAAATTGAGAGTGCCACCCTCAGATTTTTCTCCCCCCTTGTAAATTGAGAAAAGATCACCGATACCCAGTTTTGGTGTTAAACTAGTTCCTGCTCACGGAACGTCCATGGTCTGTGGAAGCATCCCAGAGGTGGACGGATGTGTGGCCTCTAGAGGGCAGAGCACCCAGCTTGCCCCCACGGGGCTCCTCTAGGAGCGCGGATCGGAGGCGTCTTCACCACGCGGCCCGTCAGCATGCTCTCCTCTCTCCCTGCAGGAGGTGGGCGCGGGCCACGTGGAGCGGTGTGGCGGGTTCTCGGCGCATCTGATGAAGGTGCTCATCCGACAGCGACGGTCCCTGACGGCGCTGACGGAGCAGTGGATCCTCCTCAGGTGTTGCTGACTGGCTGCGTTTCTGGGAATGAATAGGGGAGAATTTTGTGCGGCTCACAGTTGCTGCATGAGCTGCTCCCAGTTGTGATGTGAGGTCTGAGGCCTGAAGAGGCAGATGGGGTTGCCTTGGCTCGGCCCCTTACTTTTGATGGTAACACTTCTGCCCCCTGGTGTTGGCAGCACCTCTGGGGGATGAGTTGAAGGCTGAGTCAGACGGGAAAAGTGGTCACAGCTGAACCACACCTGGGTCTGGAGTGAGGGAGTCCGTGGTTGGCAGTCCATGCAGAGAGGGACAGGGTTGCATCATGGCGTCGGGGCATCCCAGCCTCTGGGCACAGGTCAGATGTGATTTGACTTCAGTTCGTTAGGCTTTTTGGATCACCGAGTTGCAGTTTGCTGAACTGTACCCAGATGCTACCCAACGGAAACAGATATTTAAAAAGATGAGGATGGCTAGGAAGCCTGTCATCACCTGCTGAGTGGATCCTTGGCTGAGAGATCATATTCTAGACTGTAGTCACTTCAGCTATTTTATCTCTGCTCACAAGAGTTTATATAGCAAAGTATACTACATTTACTAGATTTTTTATTTTAGAAAATAGTGGCTGCGGTCACTGCGGGGCTGTGACTGCGGGGTATGAGAGGCCTGTCGGGGCAGACGATAAGCAGTGAGTTCCCCTTCTTCTGCTACTCTGAAACCTTTAAACACCAAAGGCTGTGTTTACGTACTTTGGCAGGCATGTGATCAGACCTTTTACTCCTCTGGGGGAGCCTCTCTTCTTGATTGTGTGGAAGAGCCCTTACTTCACCCAGAAATCGGTGCATTCACTGCTAACACAGGCTCGCAGACGCAGTCGAAGGTGCCATGTGTTTTTCCCCTGGGCTTGTTTCTCTGCGCAGGAACCTCCTGAGTTGTGTGCAGGAGATGGACGGCAGGCTGACGGGGCCGCCCGTCTACCCCGTGGCCTTCCCGCCCCAGGACGCGGTGCAGCAGTGGACGGAGAGGCTGCAGCACGCGGCGATGCAGGCCCAAGTCCTGCTGGAGCAGCTCTCCTGGCTCCTCCAGTGCTGCCCAGCTGCCGGCCCCGGCCCCGGCCCCGGCCCCGGCCCGGAGGACCCGGCGCGCCGCGAGGGGCGGCTCCCCGGAGCAGCGCCCGACCCGACCCCGTCAGACCTGAGCTTCCCGTCCCCAGCTCCAGAAACGCAGCTGCCCGCTGGCTGCCTCATGCGGAGACCGGACCCGCGTTGGCAGCAGTCCGCTGCGAGGTTAATGGAGATGCTGAAGACCGTTAAAGCCGTGAAAGCTGACGTCGACAGAGTCAGGCGGCAGTCTTGCGAGGCGCTCTTTCATTCTTGGTGAGTGCGCGGTGCCTGCTCTGCCTCCGCGTGGGCGCGTGGTCACGGTTTAGTGAGGGAACGAGAGGGGCGTGCTCCGCCCTCAGCTTTCCAGTGAGCTGCGTAGTGCTCTGTGGCGCGTGTCCAGCTGTAAGTCGCTAGGTGCCCTGAGTGTTAGTGGTTGGGGGGAGGGAAGGGAGGGTGTGGATGGGTGGTAGCGCCTTGCTTTCAACATTGTGGCATTTTTGTTGTTGCAGGAAAGATTTTGAAGTTTGCTCTTCTGGGCTGAGTTGCCTGTCCCAGGTGTCAGCTCATTTGCAAGGCCTAGAGTCCTTGTTCATTCTTCCAGGGGTTGAGGGTGAGCAAACAGGCCCACAGATGGCTTTAGTTGAGAGCATGGAATATGTAAGAAGAGAGATCAATAAAGCCGCAGATGACTTCACTACCTGGAAGACACACCTGCTCACCCCAGGCAACCAAGAAGGTGAGGACCGCTTGTCAGTGAGGGAGTAAAAGCCCAGTGTAGGAGCGCTGTCTTGTAGATTTAAGTCCACATGGTCCTGGACAAACGTCGTTTTGTTCTAGACGTATCTGTTCAGGGTTCTAAGGCTAAGAAGTGTGGTTGGAGCCCATAGCTCTTTTCTTTATGTGTATATATATGTATAAAATGTTTTCATCTTTGGTTGTGTCGGGTCTTCGATCCGCACAGGCTTCTCTCTGGTTGCAGTGAGTGGGTGCTACTCTTCGTTGCTTCGTGTGGGCTTCTTATTGTGGTGACTTCTCTTGATGGGAGCACACGTCCAGGGCAGGCGGACTTCAGTAGTTGGGTCTAGGCTCTAGAGCACAGGCTCAATAGTTGTGGAGCACAGACTTAGTTGCTCCACAGCATGTGGGATCTCCCTGGACCAGGGATCGAACCCATGTCTCCTGCATTGGCAGGCAGACTCTTCAGCACTGAGCCACCCGCGAAGCCCAAGCACATAGCTCTTAACTTCTGTTTGAGCACCTTGCCTCTGGGTTGCCGTCACATTACTTACTTTATAGCACTCGGGTAGGGAGACAGCACAGGCTCACTGGCTGTTCCAGAAAGTTCTCTTTTAGGCTGGAAATCCTGTTTGGATTCAGCTGGTGTTTATACACTCCGTCTTAACTGTTTTCATATTTTTGGCATTCTTTCAGCAAAGTTGTTTTAATACAAGGAGATAACCTTGTAGGTTTATCTACGCCAGGGATGTATCTTGTTCTTTACACCCAGCACAGCTTGACAGTGACTCAGCCTTAGCAAGTGCTTAGCTGGCAGCTGTTTGTTAAAATGACAAATGAGGATTGTTAGTCATTTCCAGAGGCACTGAAACCAATGATTGAGTTTTAAAAATTTGTTCTGCACCATGTTGTTTTACTAGGAAACCAAATGCTGGATGAAGGGTTTGTAGAGGATTTTTCAGAGCAAATGGAAACCGCCATCCGGGCCATCCTTTGTGCCATTCAGAACTTAGCAGAAAGAAACAGTCAAAAAACAGAGAACACTGACCAGGCAAGGCCCCAAGAAGAAGATGGTATGTCTAGAATCAGGAAAATACTAGTTTCTTACTTGATTTTTTTATTTGATGATTATTTTAAATATCTAAGGACAAATGTTGGAATAATTATTGGATGAATGAGAGGAGGAGAGTTTATTCTGTTATTCACCATGTTGTTCTTTTCTGTGAATGAAAGAGGCTGCAGGCTTCGAGAACCTGCAGTTAGGACACCTCACAAAACTCCTGGAGGAGGACTTCTGGGCCGACGTGAGCACGTTGCACGTGCAGAGGATCATTTCCACAGTCTCTGAGCTGGTGGAGAGGCTGAAATCATCCGGCGAGGACGGAACAGCAGCCAAGCACACGGTAACCAGCAGATCCTTACAAGCTTCTCACCGTCCATGTGGGCTGAGCAGAAGCCAGTGGGGTTTCACCTCGCTGCACATGCTGGTCCCAAAGCAGGCCTCCTTGGCAGAATCACTAAGAATTTGATCTTTTTGTGCGTGTAGACCTCACTGACAAACTTTGGAAAACTTAGAGCTTACTTGCTAAGGATTACAATTGTAAATGCAAAAATGATGGCAGTCTAGAGTATCTAGGGTTGACGTACCTAGAATTCTTTCATATCCTAATCACATACTCCTGGGTGTCTGATGTTAATGGTAGATGTTACCGCCATAACTAAGGGTCACTGGCCATATCAGGCAACCCCCTTTCCCTTCAGTAAGCCAGGAGAGGATGACATTGTCATCTCCCTAAGTCCAGAGAAACAGCTTACTTTATAAGACTTGTGTGTTATTCTGTTGCATTGATTCCAGTGCGAACTTTGAATCCCAGCAGAATTTGTTTATAAACATACTTTTTTTAAAAGCTAAAGAACCTTGTTAACTAGATATTAACAAGTGACTTAAGTCACTGAGAATTTGAAGTGTAGCGTTGTGAGAGTCTGTGTGGACGAGGAGGAAATCGCAGGGGGCACGTGTGGTGTGCCTGTGTGTGATCACGATGCACCATTAGTGACATGTAGCACACTCAGCTGGCCCCCCCGGGGAGACCTGGTGTGAGCGGGCCTCTCGCCCCGCTCTGCCCCAGCTCTTCACCCAGTCCTGCCGCCTGCTGGCGCGCCTGGTGCCCGTGCTGTCCAGGTACTCCGACCTCGTCCTCTTCTTCCTGACCGTGTCTTTGGCGACTCACCGCAGCACTGCGAAGCTGCTCTCTGTGCTTGCCCAGATCTTCACGGAGCTTGCCCAGAAGGTAAGGACTGTTTCCATGGAATATTCCATACCCGTCAGTGTTTGGTTTGATGGGCTTTTATTCTGAACCTTCACAAATAGCAGGAGGTGATTTGCCCTCCCTGCAAATTTCTTATGGCTTTGTTTATTCCTCTTTTACTAAGCTTGTTTGTACTAAAGTCTCTACTTTAGTTTCTACTAAAATCAGGTCCCTCATGGGGGGAGTTCCCTAGACTAGAGAGTCCGTCTAAAGGCTGTTGCTTTCTGTTCATACCCTTCTCCTCTTTGTCTCCAATTTGAAGTCTTCTGATAACTCTGAGCTAGACCTGTAGGATAAATGAATCCTTAATTCTATTATCCCTGCTGGCTCAGAGGGTAAAGAGTCTGCCTGCAATGTGGGAGATCTGAGTTCGATCTCTGGGTCAGGAAGATCCCCTGGAGAAGAAAATGGCAACCCACTCCAGTATTCTTGTCTGGAAAATCCCATGGACAGAGAAGCCTGGTGGGCTACAGTCCATAGGGTTGCAAAGAGTCAGACACAACTGAGCAACTTCACTTTAACGCTATTAAGTTGTAAGTCATCTATACTTATTCATGAAATGGTAATGGGGATCTTAAGGTTAAGAGAGGTGGGCATCTTTAATAGGGAAGGCATTCCTTCATTCAGCCATGATCCCAGTGCTGTGAAAAGCATTGATATTGTAGAGACTGTAGACCCTACCCTTGGAATTCAGGAGCAGCAGACAGATCTAACAGACTCAACTTGCCATGGTAAGGCCAGTCACAGGGGCATCTGGTTCTGAGACTCACAGTGAGTGAGTCTCGTAGCCTCAGTTTCCTCGTTTGTAAAATGAGACTTGGATTTTTGTGAGTACCACCTTCAACTAAGTATATAGTTTTTTGTTCAGTTTTTTTCTTTTAATGTCCCTAGTATTTTCAGATCTTTCGGGTAAGATGCACTTGATGAAGATAGGAATTTCCAAACTGAAGGTGAGGTTTAGGCTTCCTGTAAACAGGCAAAAGTTCTTAGTTCTGAGTATCTAAAATACAACAAAGGGTTAAAAAAAATGGGGAGGCAAGCCCTTGTCTCTAGAGGATAAGTGTGTGCCTTTATTGAGTAATGGAACGAGTCTCAGATTTGCCCCCTCTATCTGATGGGCACTGAGACAGTCTTACATCCCGTCACTTCTGGAGGGAGCACTTGCCTGCAGAGGCAGGGACAGGACGGTATGTTGAGGGTGCCCCGAGACTTGGGTCAGCTGTGATTGTCCACTTGCACCATTGCTGTGGTCTGACAGGTTCTAGAATGACTGTGGCCTGTCAGACCTGTGTGTGGTTACGGATGGGGTTGTGGGGGTAGAAGTGGTTCTGATAAAAGCAGGGTGCTGTGAGCTTAGCATCTGTCTCAGCTGCAGCAGTAAAGTGCCCTGCGGAAGGACGTCTGAATCTCCCTCCTTTTATGACTTACTCTGCATGCATCTAAACATATTTCTTTAAAATAGTGTGAGAAAGTCTTAGGTGCTCAGTCTTGTCTGACCCTGTGTGATCCCATGGACTGTAGCCCACCAGGCTCCTCTCTCCACAGGATTCTCCAGGCAAGAATACTGGAGTACGTAGCTTTTATTTCCCTCACTATTCTAACCAAAATGTATTTTCCAGTCACCTTTCTAAGAATACATATCCTGAAAGTGAGTTTGCCTTTCCCTTAATTTTTAAGTGTCTGTACTGTATTCCTGTTCTCGCTCAGGCGTGCTGAGGGAGCTTGAAAACAGATGAGATGCAGTGCTAAGATAATGGATCTAGGTTGTGATTAAAGCGCTTAACCCATAGGAGGCTGTTTCTGTGTAACTCAGCCACAGTGTGTGTGGGTCTTGGATCTTGGTCTTGTTGTCAGCTTATTTGTAGTACATTCTCATCCTCAGATTGACAAATATCGTGATAGCTTATACTTTTCTCTGGTAGAATTTCTGATTGAGAGCCATTATTTTCTTCTGTTTCTTTTTTTAGTCAATTTCAGCCCACACACTAGTTTTTGATACTTATTTTTAGGCTGCCTTCTGACATGAAATACAGTTTTGTTAACTCTTCACAAGTGTTGCTCTATCTCCAGACCCCATGCCATAAGGGTTGCCAGGCGCCTTGGCAGCAGACAGCCCGGGCTGAGGTGACAGGCAGATCCCCGGATGGGGAAGATCCCCTGGAGGAGGGCATAGCAACCTACTCCAGTATTCTTGCCTGGAGAGTCCCATGGACAGAGGAGCCTGGCGGGCTGTGGTCCTTAGGATTGCAGAGTAAGACATGACTGAAGCAACTTCGCCACACACGCATGCACGCACGCACCGGGACTTGATTTGAGGAGCATCACACAAAATGTTCCCTAATGAAAGAAAGTGAATTCTCTCACTCACAACATCTGCTTTCAATTGCTCTACCTCACGGGCACTTGTCTTCCCTCTTTCCTCGCTGGCTTACTGATTTGGGAAGTAGATAAAGAAGGACAAAAGCCTTCTGGGATCTAGACACTGAAAGGGTTTACTCTCCCTCCCCACCCCTGGTGATTTGCTCCTTAAATACCATCCGAGTATATATCTCATTCAAATTTTTCTATTGGCCGAATGATAGATTACTACATACCAGAGGCTTCCACAGTCAAAACCTCGTATATTAAATCTGATGTCAAGCTTTGAAACTGCCTAATAACTTATCACCAAGGAAGAAAAGAATGTCAAAAAGTCTCCTGTCCTTCCATCAGATGTGAAATACTGAGCTAGAAAAGAATTTATCATTTATGTAGGGTATTTTTTCCTGCAGCAGGACTGGGAATCACTTCTTTATTGCATTTGTACCTAACGTTCACTCTGTTTTCAAGGGATTTTGCCTGCCCAAAGAGTTTATGGAAGATTCAGCAGGAGAGGGGGCGACTGAGTTCCATGACTACGAGGGAGGAGGCATTGGAGAAGGCGAGGGCATGAAGGATGTGAGTGATCAGATAGAAAATGAAGAACAGGTATGTTTTCATGGCCATGAAATATGTAAATTGGATGCAGAAGCATACGCTCCTTTTCCAGTATTTAAATTACACATATAAATGTTTTTCCTACTAGGTTCATGGTTTTCAGACTGATTTAGGTACCTTAAGAAAACCAGAGTTTAGGGAGTGGCTGTAAATTAAAAGCTTGAAGGCAATAGGAAGGATACTTTGTAGCTCGGTCATTGGTTGTACCTACAATTGGGGAAGGAAATAGTTTAAAAATGTTTTATTTTAAATGGGAATATTTTTGCTGATTTTCTAGAGAACACTGTTGCTAGTGGTTCATGTAAGGACAAAAAGTTTGGCTATTTTAAGTAATGATTACATTAAACAACAGTGCCAGTGTTTGTTATTAATAGGTTTTATTGTTGTATGTCTTTGACATGTTCAAATTTTAAATATCTGTATCTTTTTTAGTTGAAATCAATAATGCTTTTGAAATATTTAGATGCTTTGGACTAAGGTTCTTGTTTTACTTTATAAAATTCCAATCTGATTTGGATTTTTTTTTAAAACATACTTTTAGTCATTTAGTCATTAGATTAATCAACTGTGACTTGAAGATAGAAGAGAGAGTGGAATTTCGTTTTATCACCTCTATTCTAAATTTAAAGCAGTCCATAAATTTCTGTTTAAGATGTGGTCATACCTATTAAAAACAGAGGAACAAACCGATCCAGATTTCCTCTCTTCCTTTGAAGGGAAAATTGGAAAGATATAAAAAACCAAAAGAGTAATGCTCGCATTTATGTGGTAGAGCCCTGATGTACAGAGTGTGTGTGTGTGTGTGTCCGTGTGTGTGTGTGTATGTATTGGCCTTTCTGCATTTGTCAAATTTAACTTAATTAGCACCCAGTACTTTGTTAATGAGGAAAAAAAATAAAGTAAAAGAAACCTAATGGAAAAGTACAAATCCATTGGAGAAAAACATTATTAAGTGGGATAAAAAACTTTCCGAAGAATTCGGCAGTATCCAATAGCTTTTAAACGCTTTGTGTTCTTTGATCTAGGAGTTCCATGTTTTCTCACAGAAATCTCATAAGGCCCCAAGATAAATATGTGTATGAGGGAGTGTGTTTATACAAAAATGTTTACCACAGCATTATTTACACTGGTGAAAATTGTGAAAGCATCCGTATATTCATCAGGAAGGAATTATTTTTAAATGATACTGTTTATGCAGAGCAATACTATAGTTAAACATAATGAGATAAGTTTTTAAGTATCAACATGGAAATATATCTAGGACATATTTTTTAACTTAGAAAAAACAGATTGCACAGCAGTTTGTAAAGAATGATCCCTTTCTTGTTTAAAAAAATGCTCGGAGGCAGGTATTGATATATACTGTATATATTATATTTCTAAGTGTCTGTTGGTGTACTTATAGATAAAAAGATGTGCCAGAACATCACCAGTAGTAATTTCTTTGGGAATTTTGGAGGATGGGGGTGCCAGGGAAACATACTCTTTCTGTTTGGCTTAGAAATTTTTATATGAGATTGTATTACTTTTGTATCTTAAAAAAGGACTTTTAAAATTCAACCATAATGGAAGAGATAACAATCTGAGTCTTTTGCCCAAGATATAATATAGAATGTGTAGGAATATGTAGTTTAAGGAAGAGTGAAGAAAATTGCGTTTACTGGGGGAGGGATAACTTAGGAGTTTGGGATTAGCAGATACACACTACTATATGTAAAACAGATGAGCAGCAAGGGCCTACTGTATAACACGGGTACTGTATTCAGTATCGTGTGATAACTTAGAAAATGATCTGAAGAAGTGGGAGTATCTGAATCACTTTGCTGTACATCTGAAACTAACATAACATTGTAAAGCAACTGTACTTCAAATAAAAAGATAAAAAGGAAAGTAGAGGAGGGGGAAATTACATTTACAGTTAGGTAATGTCTATGAGAGATCAAAGTGACAAGATAGATATTAAATTTATGTGCAGTATAGTAAGCGAATTTTTTTTTATCCTACATAAAGAATACATAGACTTTTTAAATATGTCTGGAATAAAAAAAATTCACATGAAGGAAACCTCAATAAAAGTCTATATTCTCTAACAATGAATGCAAAAAACTAGAAATTAGTTAACAGAAGTATTAAAGCAAGTCACAAATCATGTGTATTTTCTCTATTGGTTCTTTTTTCTCTCCCCAGAGAAAATTTTATACCACTGACCTTGGCATTTATATATTTGTATTCTATTTAGAGCTGAATAAACATTAGTAACATTATGTTCATTTATGTTTCTATAATGCTTTTTTATTTAGGCAGAAGATACATTTCAGAAGGGTCAAGAAAAGGATAAAGAAGATCCTGACTCAAAATCAGACATTAAGGGCGAGGATAATGCCATTGAGATGTCAGAAGACTTTGATGGGAAAATGCATGATGGGGAGCTGGAAGAACAAGGTTTGAGATTATCTGCCACTTCGCTCTTGCTTATGAAAAGTGGATATTTTCTCCAGGAAGCCACATGTTCCCAATAAGTAGCCTCGCATATGCTCTTGGAGCAAGTTGGTTCCTCTGCGTGACTGCGGGGGAGGCATCAGCGTCTGCTGGGCGTATGCCAGCGTGTCAGGCGTCTCCAGCTCCTTGCGGAGGTTCCACTCCGAGTAAACTGAGGCACTGGCCCTGATGTTCCGGCTGCTCCGTGTGCAGATGAGTGACCCGCGGTGTCCTCTAGGGAGAGCCGCAAGATGCACCCTCACTGAGCCTGGCTCTCAGCCCAAGTTGGATTGTTCTAGAGAGGCTTTTTTTTAAATGTATATGCGTTTTTTTCTAATTGCAAAATCAGTAGACATTTGTTGTAGGTGATTTGGAATAAAAATGCAGAAACCAAATCAATACCATTGTACCTGTCACCCAAATCACTTAATTTTGGGGTGTTTCCATTTATTGCATATATATTCACATACACACACACAGAGACCATAAATAGTTCTATAGTTTGCTTTTTTCATTTAACTTACGAGTATTACATGTCATTGAAAATTATTTGATAATGATTTCTTACAGCACATTATCATCTGTCATGTTATTACCATAATTCAACTGTTGACCTAAATCTCTATCCAAAGCTTAATTTGAAATACAGTGTGTTATTTTAAGTGAATACCTTACAGAAATGATAGCTAACCTCAGAGTAGAAGAAGGTATGCATGCCTAAGTAAGTATAATGGTATAAACTTTGTCAAAGCAGACCTTGATCAAATACAAAGGAAAGAAAAGTCTGGTTATTTGAGCAAGGAAAGAAAATTCTGGTTAATTGATCGAGACACATGATTTGAGATGTTAGATAGAATCATTGGCATAGAATAGGTTGGAGATGGGGAGGAACCTTGGAGATATTGTAGACCACCCTTGATTATTTCCCAGGTAAGAAACCAAAATCCAGTGAGGTTGCTGGGTCGCATAATGAACTCTGCCAGCACCAGAATGAGCCATGCTGACAGCCGTTCTACCACCCTGCTTACAGTCCTTCACCACCCCACATCCCAGACCTCGTCTTCTCCAGTCTGTAGACACAGTAGGAGTGCTTCAGGACATCTAAAAGCATCTGCCTGGAGGGTGTTCTGCAGAATTAGGCAGCACATCCCAGGCAGGATCCTGGCCAGGTCCCTGCCTCTCCCACACACCCAGGAACAGATTAGTCTGGGGATCTGCCCTGAGCTCCGTGCCTTCCCTTTCAGAAGAGGATGATGAAAAATCAGACAGTGAGACCGGAGACCTCGACAAACAGATGGGCGACCTGAATGGCGAGGAAGCTGACAAACTAGACGAGAGGCTTTGGGGTGATGATGACGATGAAGAAGATGAGGAGGAAGACAGTAAGACTGAAGAAACAGGACCAGGGATGGACGAGGTAAGTAGAAGATTCCCCCATCACTGTGTCCCCACGACAAGAGGGGGCAGTCATCCTACCCACTGCCACTCCCTGTCGGTCATGGCTTTCTTTCTGTCTTGGTTTTTCTTCTGTGTCCATTTTTCTGTTTTTTCCTGCGATCTAGATTTATTGTATCCAGGGCTCAAGGAGTAGCCTGACCTGAGGCATCCCTTGTGTTATGGAGGAGGGAGGTATAGATTCGGTATCTGATTCTGCCAGTGGTCACTGCCCTTCCCCAGCCCTGAGCTTGGGGCCCCCAGGGCTGGGTGTGATACACCCCTCCCTGCCCTGCTCTTCACACTGCTGTCTCGGCTGCCGCCTGGGCTGTCCTGCCTGCCCCCTGCAGGGTGATGGGTACGCCGTCTGCTGGATGGCTCCATGGGATTGGCCCTGCACATGTCTGGGAGCTGCGTTAGACAGTAAGGTGAACGCAGTGTTTTAGGTTGAGAGTGATGATGATGTGTTTTTTCTTCCTCTGATATTTAGGAAGATTCTGAACTTGTTGCTAAAGATGACAACCTAGATGCTGGCAAGTCAAACAGAGAGAAAAGCCAGCAAGATAAGGAGGAGGAAAAGGAAGAAGCAGAAGCTGATGATGATGGACGAGGCCAAGAAAAAATTAATGAACAAATAGATGAGGTGATGAGGATTCAAAACCCACCTGCTCTTCTCACTCAAGGCCAGGGCCAGTGCAACGCACAGCTCCCAGGGTGTCTCAGGACGTATTTTTTCCTACTTATCATTTGTTTTCCCACCGCCTCATAAAGGAATGTGTCATAGAGCCTCTTAACTGAACATAAAATATCTAACCACTGGTTACCGATGAGATGAGCTTTGTGCTGTTGGGACTCATGTTGTAGTTTAGAAACTAAAACCCACAGTCCTTTTGTATATTTTTTCCATAAACTTCCACATCCTGTTTGAGATTAGGTAACACAGCACCTCCTGTCCGTGGAGAAGGTGCACAAACAGTGAAACTTGACATTCCAGCGTGAAAATTGTAAGCATCCTGGTAAAATCCCAGTGTGTGCTGGTGATTTGAGAGCAGAGACGCTGTCTTCTCTCAGCATAAGGACAGGTGGCCCTTGAGCAGTGTGGGCACTGGGGTTACTGACCGCCTGCGGGGCTGGAAACCCGTGTGTAACTTTATGGCCGGCCCTCTGCGTCCATGGGCTCTGCAGCCTCGGGTCCGCAGCAGCCACACGTCTGCGTGGTGTCATAGCACATGTTCACTGAAAAAGACCCACAGAAGCGGTCTGCGTCTGTGGGCCTGCACCACTCAAACCTGGGCTGTTCAGGAGTCAGCTGTGTTCAGAGCTCATCACGTGTGAGTGTTGTTCTAAAGTTTACTTTTATTTTCCCTGATCTCTCTGTTGCCCAAAGAGGGAATATGATGAGAACGAGGTAGACCCTTACCATGGCAACGAGGAGAAGCTGCCCGAACCTGAGGCCTTGGACCTCCCGGACGACTTGAACTTAGACAGTGAAGACAAGGAGGGTGATGGGGACAGTGACCGTGAAGATGGAGAAGGTGTGTCTTAAAGCATAAAGGGCCTGTTGAAAGTCCCTGACAGTGAGCAGTAACTGGCTGCTTCCCAGGCCAGTGTCATGGCCAGCTCGTTACCATGTCTGATGAGTGTAGTTCCGGCTTGGTAAGGTCATGCTTGTTTTGGTTGCGTTTCTCCTCTGAGGGGCCTGACGCTGGAACCCAGCAGGCCTGTCTCTGTAGCCGCCTGTTCTGTGCCGCTCCGCCTGTCCGAGCGGCGCCGTCAGCACGGCTCTGCCTCCCTCCAGGGGCACGTGGGCCCCTCTCACGGCATGATACAAACACTCTGCAGGCCAGGTAGCGCCAGGCCTCTTGTAGAGCCCGCTTAGGAGCTTTCCTGTGAAAGTTTTGTTTCATTAATTATTTTTGACTATACCACGCAGCTTGCTGGATCTTAGTTCCCTGGCCAGGAATTGAACCTGGGCAGCTGCAGTGAAAGCGCCAAGTCCTAACCACTGGACTGCCAGGGAATGGCCTCCTAGGACAGTTATTGATTGTTGTGCTTATATTGTGTGTTTAGGCTGAAATATGAAATCATGATGGGAAGTGAAATTGAATAATCCCACGAGAACTCACTTGGCACAACAGTAAGCCAGTGCTTCTGTCACCCACTGCTCCCTCTGAGTGTGACTCCCTCAGGGAGTGCTCTCTGGAGTCGGGAGGGGGTGTAGGTGATGCTGCTGTGACAGAGGCCCCGTCACCGTGGGCAACCGGACAGGAAGGTCGCAGCAGCCTCACTCCGCTTCCCAGTGAGGCCGTTACGTATTTAGAAAGCTATTAAAAACACACCTTATTAGAACAAAAGGAGCAAATTACAAAAGAGTAAATGAGGGGTACTGTTTATGTGAACATCTGCTAAAAGATACAGTACTATATATTGTTTATGGATGCATCAAATGTATGAAAACACAGAAATCATTAATGGTAACCTCAGGTTATGAGCTCTGAGGAAGTAGGAAGAGCAGAGACATCAGAACCCTGACAGTTGTGTCCAGAACTATTTTATTCCTTAAATAGAAGTGACAGATTTGATACACTTGTGGCAAAATATTAACGTCTCTTAAGTCTGGGAGGTGAGTATATGGCTCTCATAAAGGTAAAATGCGTTTTTCACATTTAAGGTTTGATAACCTGTGCTCAGGACATTCCTCGCCCAGCGAGTCTCTAGTTCTCCTTTTTAAGTGTAGTATAAGTTGTTGCTTTTAAGGCGTTTTCATTACTTTATAATACTGGAAGCTTATTTCAACCTTAAATTCAGCAGTCAAGCAACCATAAAATTAAAGTTCACTGAGAACCTAGTAAGCTGTTTTGCCCGAGAAAAATACCCAGGTGCATTTTAAGCTACTATGTATATAAACTAAGAAGCAGTTACTGTGGAAAAGTTATCTTTGTACAGTTCTTTCCATTTACAGGCTATGGTCCCTGTGTTACACAATACATCCTTGGGCCTATCTTACATCACCAGTCTGTACCTCACACCTCCTGCTCCTATGTTACCCCCCGCCCCCGCCACAATGATAACCACTAGTTTTTTCTGAGTCCGAGGAAACAATTATTTTAAAGAATTATTTACTAACGAAGTAATTGATTTCTTATCCAAATTACAGAAAAGCTCTTTTAAACAAAACTGTTTCAAATAGGATTGTTCCTATTTGAATATATGTTGTGTATGGTAAGGAATGAATGATGTCCATCAGTTATTCCTAATGATAATTGAAAATTAGACTAGCATTTCCTGTCTGTTCTGAAGTATTCCTATTGTGGTGGTGGCTTTTTGGATTTTTAGTGGATATCCAAAGTTGTATACAATATATAAGTATAGTGAAGAGCAGATGTAGCTGAATTCTTCTGTGAAGGGTGGGTCAGATAATAAACAGATCAGTGTTTGCCAGTCATAAGCTGCAACAGAGTCGCACATCCTCAGTTCCGCTCTTGTAGCGTGAAGTCAGCCATAGGTAATACAAAGCGGATGGAGTAGACACATGGGTGAACAATTGGATGCAGTGGTGTTCCAGTGTAACTACTCGCAGAAATATGTAGATGCCCAGATTTGGCCCATGGACCATAGTTTGCCAACTTCTAGTTTGAGAGTAATAAAAAGATGCTTGTATAACTATATCTCATCTTAAGAAATCATATAGTTTAGTTTTTAAATTCTGCGTTCTTTTGTCTCATCTGTCCAGAAGAGAATCCTTTGGAAATTAAAGAACAACCAAAGGATACTGAAGAAGTAGGTCGTGAAGCTGAGGACATAAAGGAAGAGACTGAGCCTGATCAGGATGAAGGTCAGGGTCAGCCCCAGCCTGAGGGAGGCCACGGTGAAGATGACACGGGGGAGGAAGGAGAGGAAGAGATGGATACCGGCGCTGACGACGGGGACCAGGCTGCTGCCGAGCACTCTGAAGAGGACGCAGAGGAGGAGCCACTGTCCTCGGAGGACAAGGACAAAGATACCAGTGAGGAAAGCGCCGAAAAGGACGTACCTGTTGACCAAGGCCTCCAGCCTCAGGTATCACGGCGGATCTGCCTTGTCCTCTATGAAGAGCAATAATGATGAGAAAAGAATTCCATCTTCTCGCCACACTCTGTCTTAGGATACTTTACCACGAGCAGGCGATAGCGCCAAGCAGTTTTCTGTTTGTGGCTGATCCCCTCCCTGCAGGCTCCTCTTGGTGAGGAGAGGGGCCCTCACTTCACCTTCTTCCCTCAGAGCGTTGAATGCTTTTTGATTTCCCTGCAGATGCAGGAAAAAGAAGAGGAGAACTCTGACATGGAGGAGCCGGTGCCAGAGCCCACGGACAGGAAGGAGCACCAGTCCCGCGGGCAGACGGGCTTGGAGAGCGTGCAGAGCGAGCAGGCCGTGGAGCTGGCCGGGGCCGCGCCCGAGAAGGAGCAGGGCCGGGAGGTGAGGCCTGCTCGCCGCCGGCGCCTCGTGGAGGGCCTCTTCTCCCTGTGTGAAAGCCTGTTCGTTCAGCAGCAGGGGTTTCTGTGTAATGTTTTTTTGTTCTTGACATCTAAAACGCCAGCTCCCATTCTTTAAGAAAATGGTCGTACACCTATATTTATATGGAACAAACCCCAGAATATTTTTACACACTGTATTTAAGTGATGTGCTTAATGAGAAAAAATTACGAGAGTGTCGTTCTCTGTGGGAGAATCACGTTCAAATTCTGTTTTCGAAGCTCCTAAGCGAAGAAGGGTTGACTTGAGATTTCATGCAGTGATATGGGCCTAACAGTGCATCCTTTGTCCTTAGTGTTCACCACGCTGCCAAACGTTTTAATTTAAAAAGCAAAACACTTCTTAATTCCTTGATGTGGGGTGATGTGTCTTTTGTGGCATAGTTGGGGCATTGGTAGTCTGGGGGGAGCCCTGGAAGTCAGGGGCCTGCCGCTCAGTGCTGTCTCTGGCCCACTCCCTTGGCCTCTCTGACCCCCATTTTCTCAGCAGTAATTACAACTGTTTATACCCCTCTTATCCTTCCAACCCATTTACTCAGCACCCGTTCATGAGGTGCTGAGCATTTCATTACTCTGGTAGATCTTCACAGTGGCCCTATTAAATAAATATTATTGTTCTTACTATGTTCTCCATTTTGCATCTGAGTTAAATAAGCCCCCGTAAAGTTAAATGACCGTCTCAAGGGTACCCAGCTGGTTGATGACGAAGCCTCGTTTCTGATCGAGGTCTGTCCTGCTTTCAGAGTAAGCCGTTACCTCCTGTAGACAACAGCCCCCCGAGAGGGTAACAGACAGGTCTCGGTGCTTCTGTTCCTGCCCACAGGCCAGGCGTTAGTGACGGGGGAGTTCCAGAGCAGACAGGCAGAGGTGGTCAGTCATCCCCTGGGCTCCCAAAGGGAATGGTTCCAAGACCCCCACGGATACCCAGGTCCACGGCCGCTCGAGTCCCTCATGTGAAGTGGTGTGGTGCAGTGGGCCGCCCGTGTCCGTGGACTCAGAGGGCCGACCGCACGTGACTGAGGGCAGTTGTACGCAGTGCGGTCTGTAACCGGGTGCTGGCTCCGCTTCCTGCCCTCACTCTCTGTGGCTTGGATCTCACAGGAACACGGCAGCGGGGCTGCGGATGCAAACCAGGCAGAAGGGCACGAGTCGAGCTTCATGGCGCGGATGGCCTCCCAGAAACACACCAGGAAGAACACACAGGTCTCTGGCACTCTTCAGCTAAACTTGGGTGAAGGCTCTGTGTAGATGATGCTCCAGATAAACTGGCTGAAAAAGAAATTCCAGCCTTGCTGCCCCAGCACGATGGTGGCCTTGGCAAGCACAGCAGGACCGCCGGGCTTGCTGCCTTTTTCTTGGCGGGGACAGACCTGATCCCCTGATCCCGCGACGCGCTTGTTCTGGAGCCTGGGAGCAGGTGGTGTTGCCAGGCTACTAACCAGAAGTACTGTTCCCTGCCCTTTCTCTCCTGTGTTTGGTTTCTTTAATTCTGTTCAATTCTGTTCTGTCCTGTCCTAATCCTGTTTGTTTAGCTGCATCGCACAGCCTGTGGGACCTCAGTTCCCTGACCAGGGATTAAACCTGGGCCCCAGCAAGGAAAGTGCTGAGTTCCGGCTGCACCGCTGGCAGATTCCCTATTTTCTGTTTTAAATAAAAGATTTTTAAAATGGGGTGCTATTTATGCATGTGACACAAAACCAGTCTATAGGAACCAGTCCCCTGAAAGCTTGCGTTTTATCCCTGTGCTCAAGCCACCGAGGGCCTGTCCTCAGAGCATACTGGTGCTGCCAGGCTTGCCTTCTAGGAGATTAACTGCACATGTAGCACATGTGTGGATGTGTGTGTGCACCTGTGTGTGAGTGTCTCTTCGCCTCTTTGCCTTTATTTCAGATATAAAAGTGTATCATAGAGATTGCTCTGTATGTGTATTTAGAGATCTTCTATCAACAGCTGCATTAAATTCCACTCTTGTATGGCTGTACCTAATTTATTTAATCAGCCCCCTGAGGATAAACGTTATTTTTACTCTTTCTGTATTACAAAGTCCTGATGAATTTCCTCGTATTTCCCACAGAGTTTTAAGAGGAAACCTGGGCAGGCCGACAACGAACGCTCCCTGGGTGATCACAGTGAGCGTGTGCATAAGAGGCTGAGGACCATGGACACCGAGAGCCATGCCGAGCAGGGCCCGGCCCAGCCCCAGGCGCAGGCGGAGGACGCGGAAGCGTTTGAGCACATCAAACAGGCCAGCGAGCCCTACGACGCACAGACCTACGGTACGGAGCTGGGGGCCCTCCTTGCTCATCGAGCTCTGAGCGCTTATGCTGACCGTGTGTCCACCAGGTGTTGTTACAAAGTCATCTTAGGAGGGAGGGGAAGGACTTTTCAAACGAGTTTCCATCTAGTAAGAACTGTGCGGATATACAATTTGGTTTTGAAATAAAGATATCTGTAGCCAAGTGCAGGATTTCAGTGCTCAGGGTTCTGGGTCTAGTGTAAGCCTTTTAAATATTATTGGTGACGGTTGGCTATCCAAACCCAGCACTGGTCTCAGGGATCTGAGAGCAGACGTTTCTTCACTCTCTGCAGAGGTTCAGAGCGTGACTGACAAAGAAAAAAAGATCTCAGTATGAGATATCATTCAGTCTCCCCTTTGAGCTCTCTGGGTGACTTTTCACTGTTTCGTTCCTCATACGGAAGCTGGTGTTGATTATTATCAATGACACAGAAAAGACTGCTCTCCTGTGGATTACTTCTCTTCCTGTCCCCACCTTTAAGAAAAATGAAGCAGAACCGATGACGACTGCCATACGTGGGGCTTCTATGTTGTGCCTAGCACTGTTCTGAGCTTTGCAGCCTGATCATGGAGTTCCTCTGGTAATCTTTACGAGCTAGGATATCTGCATTTGATAGATCAGCATCCTGAGGCCAATGAGGTCTAAGAACTTGTCCAGGGTCACGATGCTGGGATACCCACGCTGTCTTTCTGTGCCTCCCACCCTCTGCTGTTATACTTCATCACTAGTTTCTCCCCCACGACTTGGCCCTGAGGATGATCCCTGAGCTGCTCTGAGTCACGTGTTCGGCATGTTTATTCTGGTCCAGTCTCTGATCATAGCCATAAAAACCCAGCAGCTGAACATCCTATTCTATGGTCACAGCTGTGGTTACACTATATCCTTACAGTTTCTGGGGCAAACAGGGAAGTAAGACACTCGGGTCAACAGCTCACAAGTCAAGTCCTGTGTCCAGTGTCCAGGCCACGTAACTAGTCAGTGGTAGAATCTCTGACCAAAGGCACACCCACTCTCAATGACTGTTCTGCAAAGAGCTCCGCTTTTTACATGTACGCTTTGTTGGCAGATGTGGCCAGCACGGAGCAGCAGCAGTCTGCAAAGGACTCCAGCAAGGCTCATGAAGAGGAGGAGGTGGAGGACACCTCCATGGACCCGGAGGAGCAGGAGGAGCTCAGAGCGCTGGACGCAGAGCCGCTGAGGCCAGAGGAGGTCAAGTCGGGGAGCACAGCCCAGCCCGGTGAGCGAGTCTGTGGCGGACACCCCCTTCCCACCTGAGCTCCGTGACTGTCTACTGTCGTCTCGCCTGTCCTGTTCTTTTTACGTCCTAACCCGTGACTTAGACACTCATTTGCCCATAGTAACCCCCCTGTACACGCTTCCTTTGGGAGCAGAAAGGTGGGGGAGTGGTGTTACAGGTCACCGACATTCACAGGGAAGCCTAAGCTCCAGACAGAACCCTGGCAGTCTTCTTTAAATACGTAGAAGAAAACAGAAGAGTGCACATGCTTCAGTTACGACCAGAAGAGATGGGCTTGATTACTAGAGAAACAGTATTTTTAATTATAAAATACACAATGTTAGCATAAAATGAAATAAATGTTTAAAGAAATAGGGTAAATGCATGTGAGAAAGAAACACTAACTTCTTACATTTTATAACTGTTCCATTTCATAACCGACCCCAAGTGCTATTAAATGGCAGTTCATTTTTTTTTTAATGTATTCAACACACATGGAAAAAGAACATCAGCAATGAAATAAATGCAAATTCAAAGTAACATGCTAAATTCAATAGCTGCTGCTTCTGCTTGCTGCTTCTCAGGGGCATTAGAATTGCAGACGGCCATTATGGGACAGTAAAGACATAGCTCTCTGATTAGATCGTCATTGATTCAGATCCAGACTTTGTCTTACGTACTTTATAGGTGGAGGCAAATTATTTGTCTTTGACACTTCCTGTCTTTGAGGTGTCTTTGACAGCTTCCTCATCTATAAGATAGAACTATGATTTTAATTTTTATTTTGTCAGTGTTCTGCATGCACACAGTTTAATGGATCACACAGTTCTACAAGGCTTGTCAGCGTAAAACCGTCTCTCCTACCTTCCCCTCCCCAGAACACAGCAGGGTCAGGAGAGAGGGGAGTTTCGGGAGTGTGAACTGGCAGTGACTGTCTCAGAGAGAGAACACAGGGAGCTGAGATGTTAACGTGCTGGGAGGTGGGGGAGTGACGTCTGAGCGACTGTAGGATTGACGTGTGACTGAAGGCTCAGTCTTAATGCCGATGTTATGGTAAGTAAAACTCGGTCCTTGTGTGAGAACAGGCTCTGAAGAGATGGAGATGGAGGCCCAAACTGTTAAAACAGAGGAAGACCAAGACCCCAGGACAGACGCGTCCCACAGGGAGACAGAGAATGAGAAGCCAGAGAGAAGCCGAGATTCCACCATTCACACAGCTCATCAGTTTCTTGTGGACACGATTTTCCAGGTCCTAAAACTATAACAGATCACCACTTTAATAAGTTGACAGGATGGAGTTATAAGCTGCTTTTAATTCTTTAGAACTTGATAAGCGTCTGGTTGCTTGGGGGCTTCATATCGTATCGGTGTTTCAGGGAGCACTGTTGGTGTGACACACTTCTGAATGTGTCAGGTAGCACTGAGGGGTGTGAGCAGCTCTCTAAGCAGGACAGCCAGTCCCAGGGTCGCTGGGGGAGGTCTGTGTCCTTACCTGGCCACGGTGGGGGGCGTTCACCAGCCTTGTGTTGGGAGCCTGCAGGTCAGTTAAGTTTATGTTTATCCATCTTACCCTCAAAAAAATGGGAAGGAGAAGAATAGCTGTCTGGCATCTTTTGTGCCATTAAATTTGCTCCGGCTTTTCCTCTCAGTGGGAGTTCATACTGCAGGGAAGAAGGCACCCAAGGATAATGAATTAGTGACTCCAATCTGGGTCTCCTCTCTCTGTGACTTTTCCCTCTTAGCCCTTCTTAAAAGACGTCAATGAGCTAAGACAGGAGCTGGAGAGACAGCTGGAAACTTGGCAGCCACATGAACCTGGAAACCCAGAGGAGGTGAGTCACTGGTCTTCCTACTAAATACCTGGACTTTCCTACGACACAGCACACTTAGTAGGTTCTCAACTCCACTTAGCTTGGTGAAAGCGACTGAGTATATGGAGAATGTAATTTTAAAGCCTGCTTTGACACTGGATGTGCAGCTTAATTAAAACAGAAAAGCCAGCGTCTCATATTTTAGCTTCCATCGCTCACTCTGTAATGGGGGTAACAGAGGTGACAGTGGTTGGGATGTGGGACAAAGTCTGGATACCGCGTCACCCTCTGAATAGACCACCCGGAGAGCTGCCAGCTGATGCAAAGTGGGAGTGTAGGTTAACCCAAAGTTTCCTCTTTAGTGAGCTCGCATCCTGAGTTTATTGTGTGTATGTACACACACATACACCTCTCCTCGTCATTCTCGTCACATGTATGTGATGACTGCTGTGCCTTAATTGGCCTAAAAAAAAAAACAGGAGCTTTGTACCCGGGGAGGAAGCACGCTGCTAAGTGTGTTACTTGAGAGATTTGCCCTTGTACTTCTGCTTTTGAAACAAGACCCTGAGAGCCCGTGATTTAAGTGGCTGGATCTCCTGACACCAAAATTAGCCATCACAGCTCCCTCTCCATGTGAAGGGTACGCAGTATGTACCCCGCGCAGGAGATGTGAGTGAGGCACTGACTGGCCATGAATTCCAGTCTTTCACTGCCTTACGGTTTCGCTCTTTCTCTTTGGGACTGTGAGTTAATGGCTTTGGTGGCAGAGGAGACATGTTAAAACAAGTGACTCGGCTCGCCGAGAGAAGTACATTGTTTTCCTCTGCTTTGCTTCAAGCCTCGTCTCGCTGTGATGACCTAGCCTGGCTCTGACGTTCTAAAGGCACCTTGCATGTTGTCTGTCGTCACAGGAGAGGGCCGCCGCGGAGATGTGGCAGAGTTACCTGGTCTTAACTGCGCCTCTGTCACAACAGCTGTGTGAGCAGCTTCGTCTCATCCTGGAGCCGACCCAGGCCGCCAAGCTGAAGTGAGTCTCCTCCACTGGAGGCTCTCGCGGCGCCCGGGAAGATGCCTGAGCTCGGCACCTGCCAGCCACGGTGCTGGGGTCTGGGCGGCCACTTCCGCCGCACGGGCGCCCATGTGGCCTCCTCACCGTGTGGCCATGCTGCTGTCTCTGCAGAGAAGCTTCTGGGGCTGGCTAACGGCGGGTGGGGAGGCTGGCTGACCTTGGGCGTGTGCACCACTCCCACTGTCCATGTTAGGTCACTCTCTCGCTGCACGCATCACTCACCTACATCTTCCCAAAGTGGTGTCCACAATCAAGTTTTAGAACAGAAAAGGGAATCCAAGACTTAACATTCAATGCAGACATTATTTTTTTCCTTTTTAAAGTGTTTTACATATTCTAAATGTAAAAAAAAAAAAAACCTAATCATTATTGCCACATACATATCTGGTTTTTTTTTTTTCTGGCTGCTGATCAAGAAGATCCCAGCAGTCTCAGCCGACAGTAATGCTTGATTGTGCCGGGACACTGGTTATTTGGTGTAACTGGCTGTCGGGTACTGTTACTGTGCTTTTAGCTCTAATCTTTGTTCTATTTGGTTAAATTAAACAGAGGGGACTATCGAACTGGGAAGCGACTGAACATGCGGAAGGTCATTCCCTACATTGCCAGCCAGTTTCGGAAAGACAAGATTTGGCTTCGAAGAACCAAGCCCAGTAAACGGCAGTACCAAATCTGTCTGGCTGTCGACGACTCTTCCAGCATGGTGGACAACCACACCAAACAGGTAAGGGGTAGCAGCGCAGTGGCGGTTTGATGGGCCACCCGGATGCATCTGTATTGAATGTGGTCTGGACAGAAAGCACTCTGGAATACCAGTTAGTTCTGAGAATGTGATACCATATTTGAGAAGACCTAAACGTTGAAGAGTTTGAAAGCAATTTCAGGATGTCCCACAGACTATGGTCTCCTAGATTGTAGATCTTTTAGACTGTTGGACTTCTTAGCCTTGGTGTGCAACTGTCTAGCTTCCGGGTAGGTCAGTCTGACAGTGTTTATTTTCCACAAAACATGATGCACTGTGCTCTTAGACCATGCACAATTTAGTACCTGACACCTCTGATTCTTCTAAGAAAATGTCTTCAGCATACATTTCTTTAAGTCTGTGCAGAGTCAGTGTTCTGTCGGTAGTAACAGGGCTGAGGAGCCTGGGTCGAGCTCCTCACATCCCCACCCCCCGTCACGGACATGGAGAGTGGTGGGGCTTCTGCAGTGAGAGCCAGCACAAGCCAGTGAGTGACCTAAAGTCTACATACACTTTGCTGGGAAAAAAGCATACATCTAAACCTGGGTTCAGGTCTCACCTCCCCACTTAGTACATGACTTTGGGCAGGTAATTTCACTTCTTATAACAATACTTAACTCAAACTCATCGTTGCTATGAAGACTAAATGAAATAACATATAAAGCACTCAGTTCAGTGCCAGGTACTTGATGTATGTTCAGTAGATGTTAGTTGCTATAAATATCATGTTCTTTTCAATTGAATTTAAATTCGAAAACTATACTGTCATGTATGCATAGAGTAGAATAAATTGGCTAATAAAATCTCTTATCCATGAGAGATTGTGTAGTCAAAAAAGCAGGGGGAAACCACAGTTTATGGCCAGGTTTCTGGAGATCCCTTTTACTGGGTGATGCTAAAGCAGACTTCCCACTGCTTTAGCGGATACTGGGTTTGGCGCCGGTGGCATCAGCCAGGGCCTGAGACTGCCAAGGCCTCTGAGCTGGGGAGCGGCCATATTGATGGTGCTCCCAGGGGCCATGCCGAAAAACAGCGTCTCCTGTGGCGCTCGCGGCATAAAGCGTTGAAAGGCACTGGTGTCAAGGATACCCTGGTGCCTTCAGCCCTCCGCTTCCTGTTTCACAGCTTGCCTTTGAGTCTTTGGCCGTGATTGGAAATGCTCTGACCCTTCTGGAAGTCGGTCAGATTGCGGTATGCAGGTAAAGCTGCCTTTTAATCCCTTTGGGAAAGCCAACCTTTTTTGGCTTGACAAAAAGTAACTCCCATTGTATTTGGTTTTTCTCCTCCAAGTTTCGGAGAGTCTGTAAAGCTATTACATCCATTCCACGAACAGTTCAGTGATTCCTCAGGGTCCCAGATTCTGCGGCTCTGCAAATTCCAGCAAAAGAAAACCAAGATTGCTCAGGTAAGTTGATGACATCGCATGTCTTCTGAAGTTATTTTCTGGCATGAAAGTGGGAGTCACTCAGTCATGTCCAACTCTTTGCAACCCCATGGGGCTATACAGTCCATGGAATTCTCTAGGCCAGAATACTGGAGTGGGTAGCCTTTCCTTTCTCCAGGGAATCTTCCCAACCCAGGGATCGAACCTAGGTCTCCTGCATTGCTGGCAGTTTCTTTACCCACTGAGCCACAAAGGAAGCCCCCTTTTTTCTGGTACAGGAAAAACATAATTCTTAGGACTCTCTCCTCCCTAATTTGAAAAATTTACAATAGAGAACAGTCCTAAACCTCAGACTGTGTACCACTGGAACAGACCCTCCTTTGGCATCCATTGTTAAATACAGTGTGACCTCTTTCTCTGTTATTCAGAGATCATTTTACTCTGTTTGCATCATTGATTTTTTGGCTCCCTACTTTTTTGAGCAGTTTGGAGCATTTTAGGAAAATGAACCACCTCCCAGTACGCTTATCAAGTGGGTCAAGGCCAATTTCTCTCCACCATTTAGCCTAGGGAAGTGATGTGAAATAAAGCTAGTGACTTGCTCAGGGTGGCATGGGTTCAGAACAGTATGGGATAGTAATTCTCTCCTGATTCCTATCTTCATTTAACTTCCTTCCTTATGGACATGTTGTGAGGGTTTTTTTGCCCCCTTTTTTTTTTTTTTTGCCCTTTTTTGCTCAGTTATTTTGCTTTCTTCAAAGACAGTTCTTTGGTTCATTTGGGGGAGTTACTGGCTTCCTGTCCCCCAGAGTAAGTGTTTTTCCGCCCCTTGTTGGGTTTTCTAGTAGAACATGAGTGGGGTATATGCCAGGGACACAGGTCTAGGCTTGAAATGCCAGCACCCAAGGTAAATGCCAAGTGCAAGCCTTCTCAGTCCTTTGCGGGCGACTGGAAGGGACAGTTTGGTTCCTACAGATTTGAGACAGTCACCTAAGTGCCAGATATAATTTCAGCCTCTGTGACAATGGGAAGAGTTAAATAGTTTCTAATTGTCTGGTTCTGGTTCTGGTTTAGTTTCTCGAGTCTGTAGCCAGCATGTTTGCAGCCGCTCAGCAGCTCTCACGAAGCACCAGCCCAGGTGAGCTGTGTGTTGGTCTTGTTAACACGCTTCCGTTCCTGTGTGATTTGCAAATTGCCTGTCTCACTTCAGTGTACCCATCACCACATTTTCAAGTGTATGCTCTATAGGAAAAGACATGAACAGGGGATGATGGGAGGTATTAAACATTCATGAAATTTTTTATTTGGTAGATTTGAGTTCACTTAAGAAAGGAGCAAGGAAAAAAAAGGAGCAAGGTGTGTGGAATTAAATGGAAAGAGTATTCTGTAATATCTTAGTAACAAAGGAAAGCAGAGGAGGATGTAATTCAGAAACCAGCTAATCCATCCGTGATTGACTGGGGCTTTCGCAGCCACCAGTTCTAGCCCTTTCCTAAATCCTCCATTCTCACTGTACCTGTTGAAGCAGGTCATTCATGCCTCTCAACACTTGCTAATTTTCACTGAAAATATAATGTGCTAACAAATTTTAAACATTTTTATTCACTCTTCATTTTAGTGGTCTAGTCTATTTAAGTTTTGTTTAAATGAGTCAATTTCAAGAAGAAAAAAAACCCCACAGAATTTAGGTACAGGAAATTGACAGAAATCTGAAAGACACAGTTCCACGTTTCTGATTTGGGTACTTTCTTCTAATGGTCTGGTCAGGACTGCTCTTTTTATACTTTCTGTCTATAAACATGTGTTTTCATTCTCACACGTTGTTCTGCAACAAAGTGGATCTAAATGTGACATACCCCCAAAGCACTGTTGGGAAACTGTTCTGTTGACGGAAGTGTTGGCACAGCTTTGTCGCTGCCTCACACATCCAAAGTTGGTAGATCTGATTGGAGACCCTCTTTGTGCCAGAATTCATCAGCTTCAGAACTGTTGGGTTTCACTAGTCCAGAGAAAGCCTGCCTCCCTTGTCTCACCGTGGTAGTTCCCGAGTGGTTTGAGTTCCCCTCCTGCTCTGTGTTCCTTCCAGAAGCCGCCCAGCTCCTCCTTGTGGTCTCTGACGGGCGCGGCCTTTTCCTCGAGGGCAAAGACAGGGTCCTAGCAGCAGTTCAGGCCGCCCAGAGCGCTAACATCTTTGTTATTTTCGTTGTGTTGGACAATCCCAGTTCACGGGTGAGTAACTACTAAAAGCCACTTTTCTGGAGATAAAGTGAGAATTCCCTCCAAACTGTTCTATCTGAAAAATGGCCTGCGTCTCACCATCACACCGAGAACTCCTCTAACACTCAGAGCATCCTGAAGGGCGCTGTTTGAGGCATCTTATAGTTAAGTTCTCATATAATTGCGCAGTGACTCAGTGATGTAGGCATGGTTATTCCCACGCTACAGCCAAGGACAGACACGGAGAGGTTGTAGGTAACGACTCGGAAGCCATGCATCCCAGAGACCACCCTCCGAACCACTCACTGAGCTGACTGTGCTCTGGGGGGTCGTCTCCGTCTGCACAGCGTCGCCACAGGCGCTGCAGCCTTTGGGACGGGCCTCGTCCGCTGGAAACATAGCCAGCCCTTTCTAGGCACTTGTATCTCAGCAGTGCCCTCCTCAGAGGAGCAGGCATCAGTGGCTACATGAAAGGTATCCACAGGCGGGTCTGTTCCAGGGGAAGTCCCATCTCTCCAGGTCCCATTAAGGCCTAAATATTGAGTTGAAGACTTAACGTGAATTATTCCAAGTAGAGAAGAGGAAACACCATCACAGGGCGATTAGGTTTGCTCGTCTACCCCCTTCCCTCCCTTTTGGTGTCCGTTCTCCTGGAAGAGCTACTTTAATATGCAGGAACCTATTGTCTGTAAAAGAGAACATGAAAGAGCTGATTTAATTTTTCTCTTCAAAATGTCTTCTGTTGCCAGGATTCTATCTTGGACATCAAGGTACCGATATTTAAAGGGCCTGGAGAAATGCCTGAAATCCGATCGTACATGGAAGAGTTCCCATTCCCGTTTTACATAATTCTCCGCGACGTGAACGCACTTCCCGAGACGCTCAGTGATGCGCTGAGGCAGTGGTTTGAGCTGGTGACGGCCTCTGACCACCCGTAGAGCAGGAGGACCACAGTCCCGAGTGAGACTTGTAACTGCACCCAGAATGTCACACTGCTTGCCAGGAGCTCCCTTCTGGAGAACTGTTTCTGCACTCCTAGCTCGAAAATGGTATTTTATCTTAGGCCCGATTTATAAACATTCACAACAAAAAATGATTGCAACCTAAGTTTCGATTTCAGGGCCTAAAGAACACGCTTCGTGTTCCCTGCGGTGCCGGGGCCCCGGTTCTTACACCCGGGGCAGTGAGGCCACAGCAGCAGGCGTCTCACACCGGGGCGGCCCGGGCCCAGCTGCCTGCCTCCCCTCACAGGGACCCTGGACGCCACCTTGAGGAGATGCTGCCAGGAACACGGACTGTGCCAGGCCTCTGGACAAAGGCCTAAATAAAGGGAGTGTCCCTTCTGACTCTGCACTGTGGCTTAGCCTTGCTAAGTCCGCAGTGTGTACCCAAAAGCCGTCAGATGGCTAAGACAGCTCCAGTTTATTTTTAGAGAGTCAGTGTATTTTCTTATCATGCTTCTTGTGAAAGGAACTACCTTCTCTCCAAGGGTAGGAACCTCATGCTGTGTGTGTTCTCATAAAGCAACCAGACATCATGGGAGCCCAGATCCTCAGAGAATGACCCTTGGGTCGCGTATGAAGGAAGGGGCTTTTCCCGGTCCTCCTTCACCTTTGCTGCTTCGGGAGACTATGCAATGATAGAAAGATGATTTTCCCTTTGTTTATTCCATCCTCTCAATGCCACAGTTCCTGTTGTCGTAGTAATTTATTTCTTTAGTTCATTTTTTCTTAACAGTTAAGAGGAAGAACCATTCCTCACACTGCTTTCAAGCTGAACTGAGCCAGGCTCATCCTGGAAAAGAAGTGCTGTGTCAGAAGAACTGAGCAGCCAAACCTCTTTCCCCAGTCAGAAATCCACCAGCGGTTTTTCGGCAGTTTTTTATTTACTTGGCCAAAAAGCAGTGCTTGAGTACTTGAAACTGTGCTGTGTCCCATTTAAGCCCTGCCTGTCCAAGTGGCCTTTTGCAGGCGACACGCCAGGATGTCATCGCCCATCTCCGTGTGTGTTACAGTTACACTGTGAAGCTTGCCTCCCTTCTGAGGTGGTCCTCAAAGACACAGACTGCTTCTTGTTGTTGAACCAAGTGTCCTAAAGCATGTACCTGAGGTTATACCACTTTTTTATTCTAAAAAGCTATGCAGCTTGTATTCTGAAAAGTATTAAAAAGTATATGACAGTTGATGTCACTTATGACCATTCTTCATGGAATATGACAAGAGTGTAAAAGGTGCACGGGGGGGTCCCGACTGCTGGATCAGGCGGCGGTCACTAGTGTACGCTGTGTTCTGACCCTGCAGCTCCAGGGCTGACCTCAGACAGCCCCAGCGTCTGTTTCTTGTGTTCATGCCTGTGGTGGGTGAGCCTCAGCACGCTGGCCTCAGGTCAGAAGGAGGGCGGCATGGTGGACACACACATGGCTTGTAAGGGTACTACTCCAAGATGAGTTCTGAGAGGAAGAGATGTGTCCCTGGCCAAAGGCTTCTGTGGGGCAAGAAGTTTAATCTTCCTGCAGGGAGCTAAGAACCAACATTATGGCTGACGCAGTCCATCATGTCTACCTTTAACTGACAGGACCAGCGAGGCTGCAGCTTCCCAGCTGGTATACCAACATGAGTGATGGCCTTGGCCCTAGGACAGCTAGCAAGGTGGCACAGAAGAGTTTCAGTGAGCAGGTTACCAAGGCGTGCCATTCCAGTTTGTGTGGTGATGGGGAAAGGTTGGGAAGCACAGCAGCGGACGCAGGAACTGGGGGCTTGGTCAGGAAGCGTGACATGCCTGAGTCACAGAAGCAGCTGCCGTGGATGCCTGCTCACTCACCCTCGCACGTGGAGCTCAGCCCTTCCGTCCGCCTCACCTTCCGCTCCCATCTCCATCCAAACCCCAGTCTTGTCAGGTCTCACTTCCAGACACTGATCTGATTCTGCCCCTTCCCTTTTGCTTTCCTCTGTACTGGACTGCAGCTGGGGCTCTCTCAAAATGTAGCTCAAACGACTAACCACTGTGCCAGCTTCACTCCCTCATACGGCATCCTTGGAGATCTTTCTGAACTCCTGTGAAGAAGGTACTGTTTGTTGTTTCTTGGCCTAGCTCCCTTGTCCCTTCTCTCCCAGCATCCCCACCACACTATTTGATCTGCTCACGGCAAACCACAGAAGCCCTAGAATCTGCCAGTGTTCGTGTGTTCTCTGCCTGGAATTCTCTAACCCACTTTGCCTTTCTGAAGAACACTGAGCTCAGATAAGCCCTGGAAGAAGAATGCGCTCCCATGGCGGGAGCCTTGACAGCATCTCTAATACTACCTTAGACGTACGTCTTCCTACCCTAAGAGGATTCTGAGAACAGAGGGCATGTATGACTCACAACAGCATCACCAGTGTCTGGCTTAAGGGGATGTTTCTGGATGAAAAGAAGAAATAGTATAAAAATGTCTGTTCTCACGTTACTTTATAGATTAAGATTCTAAGATGATTTAAAGGAAAGTGACAAAACATTTGTAAAGGTCATACAGAAGGTTAACAGACACTTCCAAGATACTACAGGATAGTATTACTGCTTCATGAAAACAACAAAAACGTGGATGAGATCGCTGTAAGGGTTATTCAGACCCTAAAAGAATTACCAAGACCATCACAAAGCCCAGGAAGACAAATGGATGGTTAATAGTGCTGAAATTATAGTCTACAACTGGAAAAGAACTTATATCCCCAATATGCTATAAAACAAAATTCCAGGTGGAGTAACTATTTTAAACATGAACAATGAAAATTTTTTAAGAATTAAAGGGAGAAGGTGAAATTGAAAAGAATCAAAATAATAGAAAATACAGTGTGTAGTGACTTAAAGTTATATAAAAAAGATCAAAATTTTTGAAATATGGCAAACTGCATATAAAATTAGAATAAAAGTCTAGGTAGTCATAAAGGGACCAAAGTCATAACAATCCACAAAATAAGTGTAACTGAAAGTGACAAGGGATATTTCACTAATAGTTAAAAGGGAAAAAAAATGAATTGCTAATTAGTAGACAAGTTTTCAGGCTTTGCCTGCATGCAGGAGACTCCGGTTTGATCCCTGGGTCAAGATGATCCTCTGGAGCAAATGGCAACCCACCCCAGTAATCTTGCCGGGGAAATAACATGGACGGAGGAGCCTGGTGGCCTACAGTCCATGGGATTGAAAAAGGGTGGGTTATGGCATCAACATTATTCACACAATGCCTGGTAGTAGCCATTAGGGTGCTTACATGCGCTAGTTTCTGTTCTCAGGGCACTACATACAATACCACAGTAACAACTCTGGTAGATGCTATCATTTCACTTTAGAGATGAGAAAACAGGCGGGTGCACACACTGAAGTACACAACTAGGGCTAGGATTCCAAGCCAGCAAATCAAGTAGAGATGCTCGGAACCAGCCGGTAACTACTGAACATTTAAGGCCGTACTTTAATTCGGAAGTAGGAGGGATTCACTAACCTCTTACAGGTAACACACGCCAAGAGCCTACAGAGTGTACTGAGCAGAGAATAAAAACAAATATAGAGAAATAAAAGCTTAAGGTGTAGGGATATTCGTTTCCTCATTACCAGCGATACAAAGTTCTCAAAACTGCAACGGGACAACCACTTAAAACCTTGTAACTATGACGATCATGAAGACTACAGCGCCAGGAAAAATGCAACAGAACAGAGCAGGACAAAAACGAGAAGAGCAGAACACAAACTTTGAGAAATTAACAATTTTAGTAATTTTAGCTGTATACACTAAATCTCAAAAGGAATACACACTTTTCTCCCTTCACCATCAAAACCCTTAACTTTCATTTCCTAGAAGAAACTCGTGTGAAGAACTGTGCTAAATGCCTCACCACAATTTCATTCTCACAACAATCTAGCACGCAGGAACCGTTACCCCATTTCTCTGAAGAGAAAACAGGCTAAGACAAAGCGAAACTGCCTCGGGCTTTCCGTTCCGACCAATAGAGCGCCAGGTTCTTCAGGGGGCGCACACGCTGCAGGCCGTCTCCCAGGAAACCGACTTCGCCCCGCCCCGTCACCCCCACTTCCGCTCCTGCGCGCCGGGGCTTCGGGGAACCGCGCTGTCAGGACGACATGGCCACCTCCCGCCTGCCCCCAGCGACGCTAACGCTCAAGCAGGTACCAGCTGTTCTCGCGGGCCTCTTAGGGCAGCTCTTCTGGGTCCGAGCTCGATTCTCTACCTCTCCCTCCACCCGTCCTATAGAGCGGGACTGAGGGACGACTGGGGAGGAAGCCCCTACGCGCGCCGCCCTCTGATTGGCTCGGGCTGGGGGGCGGGGCTTCGCGCCGGCGGACGGAAGGCGCCGCGGGGCGGGGCTGCTCTCCGGTAGCGGCGGCGAGAGGCTGGCAGAGGTCTGCCTCCCTAGCCCGGCTACCTCATTGCCTGCTGACGCTCTATAAAGACTCCTCTGTCGCTTGTACCCTTTAAGGGTTCCTGTATTTGACAAATGAGTAAACAGTCTAAGTAAATTTCTTGCCGTTTTCTTAGGGGGAAAAATGGTTTTCTTTCCTCTTTTTAAAATTGAGGACCAAAAAAAAAGAAAAAAAAAATTGAGAACCGAAGAGAAAAGAACCCACTGAACTCACGATTGTGCAGCTGTAATTGCGGTTTCTCCTCTCCTGTGCAGTTCATAAGAAGGCAACAGGTTCTCCTCCTCTACAGAAGGATTTTGCAGGCCATTCGGCAAGTTCCAAATGATTCTGATCGCAAATACCTGAAGGACTGGGCAAGAGAAGAATTCAAAAGAAACAAAAGTGCCACGGAAGAGGTGAGACCAAGATCACTAGTGAGGGAAGACCCTGACCCTTCTGTACTGATTAGTGAGGTTTTTTTGTTTTTTGTAAGTTTATACGCTATCTTGGAGTATCTACTGAAATACTGCCAGGCTCCTCTGTCCATGGGATTCGCCAGGCAAGAATACTGGAGTAGGTTGCCATGCCCTCCCTCCTCCAGGGATCTTCCCAACCCAGGGGTCAAACTCTCATCACTTAGGTCTCCTGCATTGGCAGGCGGGTTCTTCACCACTAGTGCCACCTGGGATGCTTGATTAGTGAGCTCTTATAAAAATTTAGTAGCTGTCTTGGAATATGTCACTGAAATGATATACCTTGATCATTGTTCTCAATGTCACTGGTTTTTCACTTAACTGGTATTTTAAATTTTACAGTGTTCTGTCTACACTGTACAGTGGCATCACCCAACTTTTCTGTTAAACCAAATATCTGCATGCACACACACAAAAAGATGATAAATATTACAGCATGGTGGTTTGGGAAGTATGTTTGGGATATATGAAAGCATGTCAGACCATTGTACACCCCTGATTGTTAATTCTGGGCTTTCCTAAAGTACAGCGGTTCCAGTTCTCAGTATTAATTCTTAATTTTAACAGATGAAGTGGTAAAGCTGTACCTTGTTCTACCAATCAAAACTGACCATATTTCACTTTCTTCTACAGGATTCAATCCGGATGATGATTACTCAAGGCAATATGCAGCTCAAAGAGTTAGAAAAAACACTTGCTTTAGCCAGATCTTAACTATAGCATTGTTCTGAAAGGTTTTCAAAGTCTCCATATGTTTAGTTGAGCTTAGGCTCAATCATGGGCAGCCCAAAGCCAAGTGAAACTGTTTATATGTAGAACCCTTGAGCAAAATATCAGAACATGGAGCATAGCATATGAGAGAGAGCCAAGAAAACTGCATCAGAGCAATTGTCTTAGCACGGAAAAACACACCCGATATTTTGAAAATGTTTTTGGATGTGTCAGCAGTATTTTGTAAGAAGCAAAAATCAGTACAACAGATAGCACATAAAAAGATGTTCAACACCATTAATCAGTCATCAGGGAAATGCAAATCAAAACCACCAAGAGATGCTATTCACATCTACTAGGATGACTGTAATTAAAAAGGGAGGTAACTGCAAATGTTTGTGAGGATGGAGAAACTGGAACCCTTATACATGGCTGGTGGGACTATAAAATTGTGCAGCCACTTTGGAAACAGACTGTCCAGTTGCCCAAAGGGTAAAACAGCATTATTCATAAGAGCCACAAAGTGGACAATCCAAATGCCTATCAACTGATTAAGGACTAAGTAAAATGTGGTATACCCATACAATAAAATATTATTTAGCAAACGAAAAGGAATGAAGTACTGATCCGTGCTACACCTGAATGAACCTTGAAAACATTAAGAGGCCAGTCACAAAAGATTACATATTGTCTGATTCCATTTATATGAATGGACAACTCAATATACTAAAATCTATTGAATTGTACATTTTACATGTATGCAAATTATCTCTCAATAAAGCCATTTCCCCCACCCTGATTTTTTTTGTGTGTAAGTCAGTAAAGCTGTTTTAAAAACCTGTTGAGGTGTAGGGCTGGAGGTGTACTGACCTCAGGAGACAGTCTGGAGCTTCCTTGGAAAGTCTTTCCGTGTTACCCTCAGGGTTGTTGAGGCATGTCGTTCAGATGTTACCATATCTGATACTCAGAGGACTCTCTGAAGAGATCACCACAAGGAATCTAGAACTTTGTTGGAAAGAGGAGAAAGAGAAACTTAATGAACCTTCCAAAAAGAAGAGGCAGTTTCTGGACAAAACAAATACAGTTACCTTTACAGCCATGTGGAAAGTAAATAAATCATTAAGGAAGCTCCTCAGTGCATTAGATTCTGCCCCGGTAACAGGGAAAAACAGTCTGAAGAATACACTGGATATAAAGTTGACTTCAGGACCCTTGAAAGAAACCAAATGTTTAACAGTTAATTCAGTGAAAGTGAAAGCTCACCAAAGAGGCTGGGATTGGCAGTTCATCTACGGAACAGATCTAAAAAGTTAACCCAAGGGTCTGAGCAGCACCTTAAAGGTGTGGAACTTCTGCAGGATGATAAATCTGTATAAACCTGTGGTGGTGTGTCAGTAACCTGCATCCCAAGGCCCACCTTTGCCTCCCACAGCTTCAGAGGCCACAAGACAAAATAATCTGAATACTCTTCCACAGGGGAATGTGGACATTTTCAATGCTTGCATGAGCCAGTTTTTATCTAGATGTACTTTAGGCCAGCCATCTGATGAACAAAAGGAAAAGCATTTGTGAACGGTTTCTGAACAAAGAACAAACTTAGAAATATTTATCCTTTTCTCTGTGTGGCATGATTGACATACATATGGAAATACAGGCTGTCTCTAGTTCATCTAAAATCTTGAAGCTAAAAACCATCCTTTATGAGGTGTGGCAGTCAGTGACTTTGATGTTCATCCTAGCAGTGGTGTATGTCGAAGATGTGAGAGCATTTGTGGTTTGTATTTGCAAGAATCAAAATACCACAGACTCCCCCAAGAAAACCTAACTTGGTTTAAAGTGGATAAAACACACAAAAAGTTGAATTTGCATCTTTCCAAAGCTAAGATCATTCTCAGGGATAAGCTTTTCCCTTCATCTCGAATGAACAGTTTGATTTTATGTGTTCACTTACAGCTTTATCTCCTCTGAATTTTAAGTCAAGTCTGTTGTTTAGCCTAAAGGAAGATTTATTTAGCAATTTCCTCTCACACATCGAACCTTGGTCTTGAACTAAGAAACTGGCCAAAAGAGAACTGCTGGTGAAACATCTGATTCATCATCTTTATCACTATTTTGGATGAGGCAAATTAACTCTCTGGGTGTTCCCTGTAAACTAGCTGTCATTCAGTCACTAAGTCACGTCCGACTCTTTTTTAGCTCCATGGACTGCATCACGTCGGGCTCCTCTGTCCTCCACTGTTTGCTGGAGTTTGCGCAAGTACCTGCCCATTGAGTCGGCAATACTATACTACTGTTGACTGTTTGTTCCCAAAGTTTAAGGTTTAAACATCCGATTTATGTATATCAACTACAATAAGGGCTTCCCTCATAGCTCAGTCGGTAAAGAATCTGCCTGCAATGCAGGAGACCCGGCTTCGTTTCCTGGGTTGGGAAGATCCTGTGGAGAAAGAAATGGCAATCCACTCCAGTATTATTGCCTGGAAAATCCCATGAACAGAGGAGGCTGGTGGGCTACAGTCCATGGGTTTGCAAGAGTTAGCCACGACTTAGCGACTAAGCCACCACCACCACTACAGTAAATCAGTCTTTTTATATTAGAAGTTTTTTAAATACAAAAGCTTTCTAGCACGTGAAAAGTGGCTAAGGCTGTTATTTATATTTCTGACTGCCCCCATTCCAGTTGCTGTCAGTCCGAACTGCACGGCACAGGCCTTGCTGCAGATGTGTCTGCCCGGACGGGTGACTTTCCAGTGTTCGAGGAAGGCAAGACGTCCTATTTCCTGGAATTTGTATTAACTGCAGTCCCGCCTCTCCTCCACCCAGGAGAAGCTGAGTGGCGGAGAGCCAAACTTAAATAACTCAATTATCTTTTATAGAAAAGTAAGGAAAATTCAAGTAAAACAACCAAAAGGAAGCAACTTACATCTATATTGAAAAAAAAAATAAGGATTATGTAGAGTAAGACCCGAACAGGATCAAAAGGAAGCTGTCCTTCTGTGCCAAACTGGGAATCACCTCAGGCTGTTTCCTTCCTTGAATCAGACTTTGAGAAATACCTTAAGGATTAAATGAAATTTACTTCTTCTGTTTGCTGAGAAGAGTAAATCACTTTTACCCAGTCCATTTTGTTTAAAAAAGCGCTTTGCTGAACAGTGTCTTGCTTCTGTGTGTCTCATGGATTTAAGTCAGTGTGTTCCCATTTAGTCACATTTGGCTAAGTGGTAGACAAAAAGAATATTTCTCCTTAAATAAAATGACGGCTAAAAAAATATTCTTCATAAATTTCTCATTGGTAAGACATATTCTAAAAGTCCATTTGGTTTTTTTTTTTAAACTGATTTGTCCTTTAAGTCTTAATTGGTTGGCTTTTATATCATAGGAAATACATTTAGCTTTTAGAAACAGTTAGTAAAAAAAAAAAAAAAAAACATAGCCTGCACACAATGAGTTTTTGTCCCCTTCTCCTTTGTTCAGTATTTTCCAAAAGGTCAACAGTTTAAAGAAAGCATTTTGTTTAAGCTTGCACTGAAAAATCTTTTCATGTTACAGCAGGCTTAAAAATGTTTTTATGTTTTCATGCAGTACACCTGATCTCTCCTTTAAAAGCAAGTGTATTTAGTCTAAGTTACATTCTTATAAAAACAAGGTGAAGGGTGGTTAGGTGAAAGCACTCCTTCAGGAACCATAAAATTTGGTCAACCACACAAATGAAACTGCAGGCTGAACAAAGTATTCTCACTTTCATTCTTTAAATACAGGATATTTAAATACAGGATATGTTCCATAATGTTGAGAACCGTATTTAATGCTTGGAAGAGAAATAAGTTCAAGGTGATAAAAATATTAAATAGAATATAACATACCTCTCAAGCTTCAACTTTTGACTGAATCAACTCTTGACTGAAAAGAAGAAGGTATAAACATGAAACACCCCTTCCTTGATTTTGGGCTCCCAAAGTCTAAAGTAAAATTAGAATACTCAATTGATCACAGATATTTACTACACTCAATGCAATAATGCACTAACAATTGAAAAAAATACTGCAATATTGTACATCTTCTCTGTATTTTACATTATCTTCCCCACAGCTATTGAAAATTCCAGCCTCAGGTTGAAACACAACCTACACAACTGGCCATAAGTTGTTAATAGTTCTGCTTCTTAGGAAAAGCACTATTGTGGCATTTGCTCATTTTAGCCAATAGCACAAGGGAAAAAAGAAAAAACACGCATGGGAGCCTTAGTTGAGTTTTTGACAATGCTAAGGAACAAAAGCAGACCAGACACAGTCGTTGAAAACACTCCTGGATTTGTCTGGAGATGCTGTGATCTCTTTGAGTTAGAAGCTGGCTGACCCTGTTCTGTTTCCTGGCCGCCACTGGTTTTCCTTCCATGGGAAACAAGATCCACATAACCTGCCATACTAGGTGCACTTGGCCTTTCTCGTGTCTCCCTAGTCTCTTCCCTGACTCTGATGGAATTTTCCAGTTCACAGTAAGCTGCCTGCTTCTGATGGGCAGGAGTTACACAATCAAAATACCACCAAAGCATTAAACTGTTTTCAGCATTTCTCAACAGGGATACCCCACGAGGTAACAGATCTCTTAATGGGTGAGAATAACTTCTACTTGGAACACAACTTCCTGATCGTCTCGGGATTTCCGTATCTGGCAGCTCTCAATACACTGATGTATACTGAGGAAGGATTCTGAAGAGGTTTGGTGATACCTTGTTGGGAACAGATTTAGAAAACGCGAGGTACCACGTAGCCCTACAACCCCGTGATGCTGCGCTGGGAACAAACAGGGAAATGGAGAGAGCAAAGCGCCCCTACAGTTTGCAACCCAATGAGAATCCCTGGGGAGAAGTCGTCTCCCCACCAAGGAGAAACAAGATGAGCTCACAGACCTAATGATAAACTTGAGAGAACAGCAAACTAATTCCTCGTCCGGGCTTCAGAACGATGACATACATCTACATTTATTAGGAACGCCTAGATCCATTGATTGTATTTAAAAGAACAAACCCAAAACAACCCAGCTTGAGGGGCAGAAGACGCAGGGATTAAATGCATACTTTGTTTCTCTGGGTGTTCCCATGTCAAGAAGTCACATTTTTCTCTTTGGCTCAATGAGCAAAACTTTATTCAAAATTACAGACAACAGTACTTGGTTCCTGTGTTTATAGAAATAGAATCGAAGTTTCTATGCATATATGGGATTTTGAGGAGATGAACATAATGCCACAGTCCAAAGGACAAGAAGCTTGAAAGATAATTGAAAGTTTCAATATACTGTTACTTTTCAACTTTGTACACCCCACAGAGCAGAGTGAAAATCTAGGGCTCCATGGTGCTGGAGAATCTAAGTCAATTTATTGAATTATTTACCTTGACATAGTCGCTACAAAGCAGTGGGAAGCTTTTGAGGTTCCTCAATGACAGAACTCAATTCAAAATGAAATACTGTCTTTATAAAATGTAGACCAATAAACTCAAATTCAGAAAGGTACTCTAAGATAATCTGGCTGGGAATTAGATTATAAAAATTTCAGGTAATTGTTATGGGAATGTTTTTTCCATTAATCCACTTGAAAATCACTATGATTGATTGTAGTATTTCTATATTTTGGCTGAAAGATACAAACACCATGATCAAATGATCTGAACCTCTCTCATTTGAGTTCACTATTAACAAACATTTTCAGCGCTATTATGCCAATTAACTCATTATTTAAATACACTCTGACTCTTCAAAACATTTTAAGATATACTGGATCTTGTGACATCGTGAAAATCCTTCTCCTCAAAATTTGTTTGATGAGTTTTCCCCTGGTTAAAATGTCAGTATCTTGAGAACTATGAACTTGAGGGAGGCTGTCTGGATCTTGACATTCCTCAGCATGTCTATTACAGCTCTTCAGAAAGACTCTGTCGAGGCACAGCAGCTGTGTTGCTATGAATGACCGCTTGATTCCAGTTCACAGGGATGAATATTTTTTCTTGCTTTTCAATTACATTATTTCATATCAGGAATATTAGGATTTAGGCTTACACATCATTCAGTTTCTTAGCATGGCTAATTAATTTGAGCTTTTGAACTTCAGATGAACTTGGGCTGAGGTTTTAAGTCTATAATGAAACCTGAAACCAAGCACGCTTCCCCTGGTTTCAGTCTAATTGTTGAAGTCTTCATAACTTCAGGGCGTAGGAAACGTGTGTCTGGCACATTTTAGAAACTAGTGTTTTGATTTTTTTTTAAAGGCAAGTTCTGCTATGTGCACAATAACCGACACCTTGGACATAGCTCTTCTGCAGCTGCAGGACAGGAAATCCTCAAGGATCCTTTCTCAGGCCATTTGTTCTTTAATTTGTTCAGTCGCTCGGTCGTGTCCGACTCTTCGCAACTCCAGGGACTGCAGTCACCAGGCTCCCGTCTTTCACTGTGGGCCCTAGTTTTCCTTCTGTACCTTAGTCCTTAGTTTAGCAAGTTCCTCCTCTAAACTTCTAATGTGTTCCTCCAGCGTGGCCTTGTCTTGCTGGGCTTTCTGACTGGCTTGGCTTCGTGCTTCTTCAATCTTCCTCTCATACCACTTTTCCATCTGGGTGGAAACAGCCTCAAAGAAATACTGGGTGAGCTCCAGCGCCTGGGAGGCGTCTCGACCGTGAGGGGCGGTCTGCTCGCCGCCAGCTGCTGGAGGCGGCGGCTGCCCGCCGGCAGTGCTGGCTGCTGGCTGCTGGCCTCGGTGCCTCGTCTGCCCGCTTTTCCCAGACTTCTTGGTCTGGGTGCCTCTGTCAACACAAGGCCCAGCCTGTGGATCGCCTCTGGCTGCCTCTTTCAAGGGGAGCGAGGCTGTCTGGACCTTGACGTTCCTCAGTCGGGAGCCCGTACAGTCCGAGGAAGACAGCTCCTGCTGCTGGAGTCTGTGGGTGGCGGTGGAGCTGAGGGCCTTGTCCTTGGGCCTGACCACCTGGGGGGAACTGTCCGAGGCGGCTACTGGGCCTGCAGTCACCACTGACTGATCCACACCTGGTTTTGGAAGGAAAACAAAAGTCAGAGTGAAGCTAGTTCATACAGGCACCTGGGCCGGCATTTGAGAGTCTTGGGAATCCTGTAACCGCCAGCCTCTCCATCACCACCCACCTGTGCAGCTTCTCCCGTCCTTTCCTCCCGCTTCTCCCTGGATTATGATGTTGGCTTGTCGGGGCTTTCAGGGGTACTGTGTGAGACCCACTCATGGCATCTAAGCCAAAATGTTGCTGGCCTTTCCTTTAGCCTGTCTCAATCTACACGACTTCCCAAGTGGCTGAGTGGTAAACAATCTGCCTGCCAATGCAGGAGATATCAGTTCGATCTTGGGTCAGGAAGATCCCGCTAAAGAAGGAAAAGGCAACCCAGTCCGGTATTCTCGTCTGGGAAATCCCGTGGACAGAGGAGCCTGGTGGGTTACAGTCCATGGGGTCATAGAGAGTCTAAGCGACTAAGCGACTAAACAACAACCATCTACATGAGAGGGCTCTGGGTACCACTTCCTGAAAGTTAAGGATGCTACATCTCACTGTATGTCCTAAGGCTGAGCTGGGCACTTACTGATGAGTAAGCACCCCCATTCTAATTTCTGGGCCTTTTCCACACCAGAGCCCCAGATACAAGTTTTTTGACCCAGTTTGGAGAGGTGGTCCCAATGCCCCTACCCAGAGCTCTATGACAAGTTCCATAACTAGTCCCAGCATGAAAAACTTGCCCAGGATTTTCCCCACCATTAAGGCACAAAGGTACGGAAATGGTCCATGATAATAGAAACACACAACACATCAAAATCCCCTATGAAGGTCTAATTACTAAGGCTGTGCATGTCCTCAGATGATCATCGTTGAGTACAACCACTGAGCGAACATAATGGTGAACAAAAAATAATGGTGCTCCGCTAAAAGCATCTCTCATCCAGCACCTGGGGCAACTTCGATATACGATCTGTGGTTTAGCGAGGCTGTACAGATGTAAAGAGATGTGGGCTCAATATGGGTCGGGAAGATCCCCTGGAGGAGGGCACGCCAACCCACTCCAGTATTCTTGCCTGGAGAATCCCCGGACAGAGAAGCCTGGCGGGCTACAGTTCACAGGGTCGAAAAGAGTCGAACATGACCAAAGCGACGGAGCACCCGTGCAGAGCTGGCCAAGGGTGGACGAGGAAGGCAGAGAGGGGCACGGGGCGAGCGCCCTGCCCAACAGACAGGTCCCCTCCTCACCCCAGTCTTTGCTGCCCACTTTCACACTATCAGTACTGCACTGCTATCGCTGATCAGAGATTCTTCTGTTCCTTCATTCAACAAATTTTTGAGCACGTAAATAAGAGTACTTTATTATTAAAGAGCAACAGCGTGGTCCTGGCCCCTACAGAGATCATGCTACAGGCTGGTGCTTCATGCAGCCCTATCACACAGGCTGTCTTCAGATGCAAGAAGAGAACTCAACCTGGGGGTTTCGTCACCTGTGGGTGGAGGGGCTCTCTCTGCATGCTGGTTACCTGTGGAGGACTCACAAGTGGATGGCGTGGACTTAGTCCTGGAGGCCCTAGAATCTCCAGAAAGCTTCAGCTCCAGATTCTGAATCTTTAACATGCACCAGGTTTTTAATTCATCCACCAAGGACATCTAAAAAATAATCCCACAAGTTAGTACACAAATCATCAGGAGACTGTGATACACAGCTTATGAACTAAAGCCTCAAGAATGAGCTTTTCAATTATGATAGGCTATTACCTGGACAAGGCCCAAAGCTGTGGGCTGCCTCCCTTCCACAGGCTGCCCCCAAAGCCTGGGATTCACCTAGCACCCAAGCCGATAGCTACCTATCATCTTCATTAAGTGACTTAGAGGCATCTTAAAAGCAAACACCGAGGTGGTGCAGTGGTAAAGAATCTGCCTGCCAGTGAAGGAGACACAAGAGACTCGGGTTCCATCCAAGGGTCGGGAAGGTCCCCTGGAGGAGGAAAAGGCAACCGGCGCCAGGACTCTTGCCTGAGGATCCCGTGGCCAGAGGAGCCTGGCGGGCTCGTCCGTGGGGTTGCAGAGTCAGCCGTGAGTGAGCACCCAGCACCTGCAGCGCTTCTGGCCGCGCAGGGGCACAGGCTCACGCTCACAGGAGCTCGTTTCGCGTCTGCCGTCCCGGGTGGCCCGCGCGCTCGGGTAGGAACCGCGCTCTGTGCCCGGCGGAAGCGCAGCGCACAGCAGCGACCCTGGCGGAGTCCGCCTCCTCCCCAGCACCTCCTACGAACTGCCTGGCCTGCGCCTCCTACCTGCTCGGTCAGCCACAAACAGGAGCCGGGCTCCAGGCTCTCCCCTACCTTCAGGCTATAAAACTGACACGCTCTGTGACGCGAGCACGTTCCGAGGACCTGGGCGCTCTCAGCGGCAGGTCTGCGCCCCGGCCGGGGGCGGAGTGCGGACGGACGCGGAGGCCGCGCTCACCTGCCGTCTCTCCCCCTCGCGCTTCTCCGAGTCCCAGTGCTGCTGCAGGCGGCTCAGGCACTCCGTCCTCTCCGCCGAGAGTCGCTCCACCATCAGCTTGTCCAGAACCCGCATCTAGGATTCAGGGGGCGAAGGGGACGTGGTGACTGAGATGACCTAAGGATGCGCCCTGATGCCTTCACTCCTGAGACGAGTAGGGGGCCAGACAGAAGGCCAGCACATCCCACTCCTCGCCCTGCTCTTTCCGTGAGGCCCTCATGGACCTCTACGCTTTCAGAATTCCTGAGTATGTTTCTGTGTAAGCCAATGCTGATTTCTTTCTCTCATTTAAAATCCTGAGTGGGTCCAGAGAATATAAATACACAGTAAATATACAATTTGAGCCAATATATTCCTTGTCAGTAAAAGAAAATTTGTATGGGCCTTTGAAAATTATTTCCAAGACTATTGTTACAAGGAAAAACTCTTTCTTTCTTTTTTTTTTTTTTTTTAGGAAAAACTATTTCAAGGAGTATGGAGCTATCCCAGTTCCTCTTTTTAAAAAAAAATTTTTTTTTAAATTTACTTATTTTTAATTGAAGGATACTTGCTTTACAATATTGTGTTGGTCTCTACCAGACATCAGCGTGGATCAGCCAAGGTTTACCCACGTCCCCTCACACCTCCCTTCCCATCCCACACCCCTAGGTCCGACTCCCTTTTTTTTTAAATTTTTTTTATTCATTTATTTGGCTGCACCAGGTCTTAGTTGCAGCATGTGGCATCTAGTTCCCTGACCAGGGATCGAACCTGGGCGCCCTGCATTGGGAGCTCAGAGTCTTAACCACTGGGCCAGCAGCAAAGTCCCCCGACTCCCCTTTTAAAAATGTTTTTTAACCCCCCTTCCCCTTTTTAAAGGTGAGTGGCTGCCCGAGAATAAAGGAAAGCCGCTGAATAGTCAGCGCTTTCCTCCAGCATTCCCAGTGAACAGACGCTTCACTGAAAGTTCTCACAGCACCTGTGAAGAAGGGGGTGGACGGAGTTCAAAGGGATCACGTCAGGGAGTGACAGCTTATGGTGAACAATGTCAGATTCGTGATTTCCGAAGAAGATTTAGCTTCGGGACCAGGGACCAGGCTTGATTGCTCAAGAGCTTTTGTATAGCAGAGTTTTACTAAAGTATGAAGAGAGACAGAGAAAGCTTCTGACGCAGACACCAGGAGGGGACGGAGAGCGCCCCCCTCGCCAGTGTGAGCAAGGGAGTTATTTACAATAAAGCAAAAGAATGTCTCAAGTTTGTGAAAACTTTACCAGACCCACTCCCACAATTTACATTTTAGGATAACAGGATTAGAACTTAAACAATAGAAAAGATCCTACCAGACCCACTCCCATAATACACATTCTAAAATATCAGGACCAGTCGGAAGGTTTTCAGGAAGGAGAAACTGTCCTCAAGCAGGATACATTGTTGTTATATAATCCCTGGTACAGAGTTTAAACTGAGTTGTGTAATCATCAGTTTCAGGATAAAAAGAAAAAAAAAAGTTTTATGTGACTAAGACTAAGGCATGTAGAGGGGAAAAAAGATGTTTGTCCTTTCCTCTTCCTTGGGAATTCCAGGCCCCTATCTCCTCCTCGAGAGCCCCAGGCCCCTTTCTCCTTCTCGGGGACCCCAGACTTCTTATCAACCTGCCCAGGAACGGACTCTCTCAGGAGGAGCGAGTGACGGTCCCCTTGCAGTCACGTGCCCTTCTCTGCTCCTCCAGTCCCTAAGCTGCGGGGCCCCGACGCCCGCTGCCTGCGGGGCCCCGACGCCCGCTGCCTGCGGACTCTGACGCCCGCTGCCTGCGGGCCCCCGACGCCCGCTGCCTGCGGACTCTGACGCCCGCTGCCTGCGGGCCCCCGACGCCCGCTGCCTGCGGACTCTGACGCCCGCTGCCTGCGGGGCCCCGACGCCCGCTGCCTGCGGGGCCCCGACGCCCGCTGCCTGCGGGGCCCTGACACCCTCTGCCTGTGGGCTCTGATACTCAGCAGGACAAACTCCCAAGTGCATGACAAGCTCCGCAGAAGAGAAAGGAGCCGCTGTGAGTGGAAGCCAGCATGGAGGGCTTGGCAGCGGGCGCCTCTCCTGCCGGGGACATACTGACATTCCACGCTCAGATGTTCGTAAATAAAAGAGGAGCAGCAGCTCTGGAGATGTGGTGAGCTCCTTCTGCTTGGGCTCCTCATCCTGCACAGCCTCCTGGGACCAGCTCTCCTCCTGTTTCCTAGTACCAGCCTGCTCTCCCATCTCCTGCCCCCTGCCTAGACCGGACAGTACCCAGGCTGACACACAGCTGTGTTCCTGGGGCATAGCTGACGGTCCAGGCAGGTGCTCCTGACTCATGCTGCGCTAGAGTCAGTCCCCTGAGACCCAGAATGAGGACTAAGGTTCTACACCCCAGTCTGTCACCCTCTTTGAGCCAAACAGAGGTCCGTGAGACATCTCAGCATTCACCTAATGCATTCCCCTCTGTGCTTGGGCTAGCTAAAGTCAGGTTTTATTTACAAAACAGTTTAACTAATCTATTATGGCCCAGATAGTTTTAAAATGGGCTTTTTATGAAATGCAAATAACCCACAAACCTTAAAAATAATTTCACCAATAGACAGGGACATACAAATTAAAGTCAAATGTCCTTAGTTAATTTGGAAAAAACTTTAAAAAAAAAAATTCAATGATAGCAAAGCTTTGAAACAGAAACTCAGATCCTGCTTGTAGGATATAAATTGGTACAACCTTTCAATTAAGTGGCTTGCCAACACTTATCAAGAGCCTTAAACATATTCTTAACTTTAGGTCCCATTATCCTAATTCTAAGCATATAACCTCAGAAGCAATCAAGTTTCTGTACATAAATGTTCACAGCATTTATTGAGTAGAGTGAAAAATTATAAGCAACTGTCGTGTCTAACAAAAGGTATGGTTAAATAAATTATGTGGTATTGATGTGCTGGAATATTATGAAGCCAAGGACGTGGGGAAGTGCTCAAGAAACAAAATTAAGCAGAACGGCTTCCCTCGTGGCTCAGCCTCCTGCCAATGCCAGAGACACAGGTGTGATCCCTGGTCCAGGAGGACTGCACGTGCCGTGGGGCAACTAGGGCTGCAAGCTGTAACCACTGAGCCCACGCCCACAGCAAGGGACGGCATGACAGTGGGAAGCCAAGCCCTGCAACCAGACAAAACCCGCAGCAGCCGCGAAGGCCCAGCACAGTCAAACCTAAATAAAACTTTATTAAAAAATAAAGTGAAGTGAAAAAAGTAAAGCAAAATTCTATTTCCACGCATAGAAATTGTACACCACCATTAAAAAGCACACGCTAGCTCCTTTTACTAACTTAAAAAGTAAACTGAAAATAAAAAACGCACAGTATGGTTCCATTTCTTGTTTAAAAGTGAAAATTAGTAAGGTTATATCTATAAAAGAAAAAAACCTACAGGAAAAATACATAGTAATGGGAGGGTTTCTGGGCAGGGTCACTGCAATAATAGCTCTGCATGTGAGGTGTTTTCCCCAAATAACATGTGTTACTTTGTAAGCTTTTAAAAGTTTTTTTATATTTAAAAACCTATATCCATCACATATCTACTAATTACAAAGGGAAAACATACCTTTACAGTGGAGAGAGACAGTGATTACCAGCTTAGCCAAGCAATCGAACTTAGCGTCAGTAATAACGAGACATCCTGACGTGTCTCTTCTGACGTGATGTAATTTGAAGCTTACACAATTAACTATGAAATATTCTTGCCAAAAATATTTAACCTAAACCTAAATAAGCATCTAGAGTAATGATTCTCAAACTTGTTTCTACCAGCATCACCTGGAGATTCTTTTAAAATACAGGTCGCTAAGACTCTGCCCCTGGAGTTTTATTTACAGTTAAATTCAGGAGATTTGGGCGGAGGCCCAAGAATTTGCATATTTTCCCCCTCAAGTCCCCAGATGATACTGATGCTGCTGGTTTGTGGACAACGCATCGAGGATTACTGCTCTAGACCCAACTTTCACTTTACAGACAGAGGGATAGACGGACAAGTGAAAAAAGCCACGAAGAAACTGTCAGACAAATCCAGACTATAAAACATTCTATTAAACAAATGGCTTGGACTCTGTTAAAAAGTTGTTATGAGAAGAAACAAGAGCCACAAGAAGAAACCAGGGGCTGTTTTAGATGAAAAGAGACCCAGCATATAGTATACAAGCACAAAGGATTCACTGGACCCTAGGTTGGGATTGAAAACAAAAACCTGCTACAAAACACACCTATTTTAGGAGAACTGAGAAAATCTGAATATGGACTGCACATCACACAATCAGTGTTACTCTTCTCAGATGTGAAGACGGCATCGTGTAAGGAAGGATGAGATCCCCATTCTTAGTCAATGTGCTCTGGAGTACTTAAAGATTAGGGTCAGCAAACGGGTCAGCAAACGAACCAGAAGTGTGTGCGAAAGACACACCGCAAACGTGGGAACACAGTGCCCGCTGGCTGAGCCGAGGCGGAGGCCGCACAGACGTTCAGGAAGCTGTGCTTGCAACCTTTCTCCCTGTGTGACTGCTTTCAAAATAAAGTTGGAAAAACAAAAAAAGCTGCACGTGATTGTATTACTTTAGTGTACAAGGGGCAAGGGGAGTAAGGCACACAGACATAAAAGGACTGGAGGAAATAAACCCAAATATGAACGGTGCTTTTTCATCATAGTAGGTTCACAGGTGATTTATTTTCCTTTCCTAGTTTTCATGTGTTTTAAAAATGCTCCATAATGGTATATGTTATTTTATAATCAGAAGCAATTAAAACATGCTCTTAAAAATTTTTAAGTCAGTGGCTTTCAAGAAGGCACATAAAGTGATCACAAAGGGCAGAAGACCTAAATAGACATTTCTGCAAAGACATGCAGGTAGCCAGGAGGCATGTGAAAAGATGGTCAACACAACTAAATATTAGAGAAATGCAGATCAAAACCACAGTGAGGTATCACTTCACACCCATCAGAATGGCCTGCATCAAAAATCTATAAACAATAAACGCTGGAGAGGGTGTGGAGAAAAGGGAGCCCTCCTATACTGCTGATGGGAATGTGAACTGAAGTATCCACTATGGAGAATAGCATAGAGGTTCTTTACAAAACTAAAAGTAGACCTGTCATCAGTTCAGGTCAGTCGCTCAGTCGTGTCCAACTCTTTGCAACCCCACGGACTGCAGCACGCCAGGCCTCCCTGTCCATTGCCAACTCCTGGAGTTTACTCAAACTCATGTCCATTGAGTCGGTGATGCCATCCAGCCATCTCATCCTCTGTCGTCCCCTTCTCCTCCTGCCCCCAATCCCTCCCAGCATCAGGGTCTTTTCCAATGACTCAGTTCTTTGCATCAGGTGGCCAAAGTGTTGGAGTGTCAGCTTCAGCATCAGTCCTCCCAGTGAACACCCAGGACTGATTTCCTTTAGGATGGACTGGTTGGATTTCCTTGCAGTCCAAGGGACTCTCAAGAGTCTTCTCCAACACCACAGTTCAAAAGCATCAATTCTTTGGCGCTCAGCTTTCTTTATAGTCCAACTCTCACGTCCATACATGACCATTAGAAAAACCATAGCTTTGACTAGATGGACCTTTGTTGGCAAAGTAACGTCTCTGTTTTTTAATATGCTGTCTAAGTTGGTTGTAACTTTTCTCCCAAGGAGCAAGTGTCTTTTAATTTCATGGCTGCAGCCACCATCTGCAGTGATTTGGAGCCCAAAAAGATAAAGTCTGTCACTGTTTCAACTGTTTCCCCATCTATTTCCCATGACGTGATGGGACCAGATGCCATGATCTTAGTTTTCTGTATGTTGAGTTTTAAGCCAACTTTTTCACTCTCCTCTTTCACTTTCACCAAGAGGCTTTTTAGTTCTTTGCTTTCTGCTATAAGGGTGGTGTCATCTGCATATCTGAGGTTACTGATATTTCTCCCAGCAATCTTGAAAAATTGCCAGGAGATCTACCATATGACCCAGCAATCCCACTCCTGGGCATATACCTGAAGAAAACCATAATTCCAAAAGATACATGAACCACAATGTTCACTGCATCACTTTACAACAGCCAGGACATGGAAGCAACCTAAATGTCCATCAACAGAGGAACGGATAAAGAAGATGTGGTGTATACATACAATGGAATATTACTCAACCATCAAAAAGAATGAAATTGTGCCATTTGCACAGATGTGGATGGACCTAGAGACTGTCATGGAAAATGAGTCAGAAAAAGAAAAATATTCTCTATTTTAATGCATATATATGGAATCTAGAAAAACAGTACAGAGGAACCTGTTTGCAGGGCAGGGATAGACACACAAACAGAGAACATATGGATTCCAAGGGAGGAACAGAAGGTAGGATGAATTGAGATTGGCATTTACAAGTATATACACTCCTGTGTATGGAGGAGGAAATGGCAACCCACTCCAATATTCCTGCCTGGACAGTCCCACGGACAGAAGAGCCTGGTGGGCTACAATCCATGGGGTCGCAAGAATCAGACACAACTGAGCAACTAAACCTACCTACCTACACTGCTACATATAAAACAGATAACTAGTGAGTGTAGTGCGGGGGACTCTAACTCAATGCTGTGGGGACCTAAATGGCAGGGAAATCCAAAAAAGAGGGGACACGTGTGTATGTAAGGCTGAGTCACTGCGCTGTACGCAGAAACCAACTCAATACTGTAAAGCAACTATACTCCAATAAAACTTTTTTTTAAAAAAAAAGAAAGAAATCACAATGGCTTTAAAGAAATCACAGGCCTCTCCTCTGACAGCCTGCCCGACATGCTCAGGGTAGAGTTTGCAGGACAGAAAGGCGTGCTGAGGTCTCTGATTTCACTTTCCGCCAGAACACGGCGTCACGAGAAGGGCAACCACTTACTTGGTGCTGGGTCTTATTCTCCATGTGCCCCAGCTTCACGTTCATCTTATCCTGAACCGACACCAGCTCTGCTTTGATCTCCTCCACAGTTGCTTCCAGCTGATTCTCCAGCTTGTTGATCAGGGGTTCACACCGACAGCCATTTATTGGCGCCTAGGAGGAGGAAAGCCAGAAAGGACTCATCAGTTCAGCTCGTTTACTCCTTGGTACCCGTCCTGCGTTGGTCAGGTCACCTGGGGGACACATGTGATGGCAGACACTCACCCCTGGGGAAGCTCTGGACTGTCGCACAAGCCAAGCCTATAGGGCTGGCAAACGCTAAGAAGATTCAGAGAGGGGAACGTACAGTCCCCATCCTCAGATGCCTTTGTGTGTGTGTGTGTGTGTGCGCGCGCGCGCGTACTCCACACAGCTTGCAAGATCTTAGTTCCCAGATAAGGGATCAAACCCAGGCCCCTGGCAGTGAAAGCAAGAAGTCCCACCCACTGGGCTGCCAAGGAATGCCTTCAAGCTGCTTTTATCCTTTCCCTGGTCTCAAAATTATCTGGTCTCCTAAGGATGGTGCTGGAGAAAACTCTTGAGAGTCCCTTGGACTGCAAGGAGATCAAACTAGTCAATCCTAAAGGAAATGAACCCTGAATACTCATTGGAAGGACTGATGCTGAAGCTGAAGCTCCAATACTTTGGCCACCTGATGCGAAGAGTCGATGCATTGGAAAAGATCCTGATGCTGGGAAAGACTGAAGGCAAAGAAGAGTGTAACAGAGGATGAGATGGTTGGATGGCATCACCGATTCAATGGACATGAATTTGGGCAAGTTCCCAGAGACAGTCAGGGGCAGGGAGGCCAGGTGTGCTGCCGTCCATCAGGTCACAGAGTCGGACATGAGTTAGCGACTAAACAAGGTTGGTGCAGAAAGCCTTGCACCATCCCTTGGCTCGCCAGGCCTAAGCAGCAGGAGGGTGGTGTACTATTTAGGTGGGGAGGGCCAGCTGGCTTATCATCAAAGCTCCTGCCTTCTGTAGTCACTGCCTACAGTGGATATCAGCCTCCAGCAACAGGCTTACAGACTCCTTGCCTGCAGCCCTCGGGCCTGTCGGTACCTGCATCACTTTGCCGTCCTTGCCCCGGTACAGCGTGTAGAGCTGGTAGGCTCTGAACTCATGCGGCGGGGGCGGGGACGAGCAGCGATGCCTGGGCCTCTTTTTAGGGTGACTGTGAGCGTGCACGTTCTTCTGCTGGCCGGGCTGCTGGTCTGCTGGAGGGGTGGGGTCAGAAAACGCTGACACCTGCGGGAGAGGGGGAGACCGCCGCTGTGAGCACGCGACACCTGCCAGCCTGACGCCCAGCCAGCGGCTCCCCCCGCCCACCTCGCTCTCTGGCGGCGTCCTGCTCTAGGGACCACGTGCCAAGGGAGCTGTCACACGCCAACCTGGGGTCTGCAGCTGGCCAGGGCCAATTTCTGCACTCTGGCTCCGAGGCAGCAAGCCAGCCGAGTGAAGTGCCTTTTAACTGCTGGCCATGACGCTATCCCAGGGCCCTCCGCCAGCCCACCTCCCAGCCCTCTCGGCGGCTCTCACGTGCCTCCTGACCTTGGGTCTTGACTTTCTCTGTCTGCTGTCCTTTGCTCTGGGCTCCGGGGAGGCGGACAGGACATCTTCTCTGGCCTCTTCTTTCCTGGGTGCAGCCTGTTCACTGCTATGGGTGTCTCCTGCCGAGACACTTCCCTACAGAGGGGGGAAAAAACCCAGACACCTCCTCTACTGGACCCCTCAGCCTTATTCCATCATGGCATAACATTTCCCAGACTCCATCCACTTAAAGGACCCCTGGGAATCGTTAAAAAACAACAAATTTCAGACACAGGGAACACTGCTTGTGATTCTAACTGAACATCTGAGCTTTTCCTGGGGAGTTGAATATTTGTCTTTTTATTTATGTGCCAAACTAGATATCGCCTTGGGTCTCATTCTAAGTGTTAGAACTTCAGGAAGCTAGCACACATGAAACACTTGAGCATTAGAGGGTTTTTTTTTTATCTTTTACATTTCAACAAAAAGAAAACCCCACTCATTCTTTGAACTTGGACCCTCACAATTCATAGAGGAGAATGAGAACCGTTTGAAATGAAGGGGGGTAAAAAATCACCATCTCTAGTCCTTTTGAGAACGTTTACAAGTTAACATGTAGAATGCATACACAGGAACGTAATGAAAGTTACAATGCCTTAACCCTGGAAATTGATAAGATTCTCAAATGGACAGAAAAACAAGTACTTGGTATAAAATTTTATGTCCCCAAAATTGTCTCTAAATCCTAGTCTCCGTCCCCCTGGGGGAGCTGAAAGGCATGGTTCATTCCAGAGCTGCCATGTACAGTTGCGCAAGCTGTTCACTGCACAAAGGCACGAAGCCGAGGGCATGGGTGAGGCAGAGGGGGCTGAACTCCAGCTCCGGCTCTTCTCACCATAAGTGCCCTGTGCTAGGCTGATGTCCGGGCGGCATCTCCTTCTAATTTGCACTAGGAGCCTTGTGGGCTAGCACTGCCTGGGTTTATTCCCTGAGAGGAAACAGAGGCAGCAAGCTACGCCAGTGGTCCTCCAACTTTAGTCCAGATTCAAATCACCTGGAGAGCTTGTTCAACCACAGATTGCTGGGCCCCACCCCAGAGTTTCTGAGACAGTGGGTCTGGGGTGAGGCCCCCAAATTTGCATTTCTAACAAGGTTCCAGGTGACAAGTGGACCCACATTTTGCAGATTTCACTGCTCTACATGATGGAGGGTGTGCTGTCAGAGGCCGTGCTGTCCCCGTGGAAGTGACGGGGCCACAGATGCTCAGGGCTCGCAAATACACGGGGTGTTGGAAAAGACCAGTGGAATGCGAGCCCACAGCCTGAAATCTGGGGAGAGTGGAAGACAAGAGGCCAGAAGGAAAGACAGGCTCTGAAGGACCCAGCAGGAAGGAGAGACCGAGGCGGGCCCAGCGGAGGCAGGGAGAGTTTCCCACCCGCGGGCAGGCGGGAGGGCCGCCCCACACCTTGCCTTGGGCCACCTCATCTCTCGGCACAGACTGAGCTCTCCTCTCTTCCTTGAGCCTCTCTCTCTTTTTCCTCAGGCTTCGCCCACGACTGAAGCGCAAGACCTGAAGGAGGCAAGAGGCATCGTTACAAACCACTGGTGTGCGCAGACCTGCCGAGAGCCTCCAGCCGAGCCGGGGAGACCACCTGCTATGTCCCGTGCACCCTGTGCTGGGCACTCAGGGTCCCAGAGGTGCAAGGACATCATTCCTGACCTTCAGGAGCTGACGTCTACAATGACACTAACAGGCACGTAGTCTGGGCCAGGGCCACCATGTAGGTGTGAGCAGGTTGCACACTGCTCAACTCCAGGGAGCACCACTCAGAGTCCAGGGCAGGAACGGAGTCCCCTGGGGTTGTGCGGCACGGCAGCTCGATGCCAGGCACAGTCTGTCTTGGGATACAGGGCCTGATCTAGCCCACCAGACGTCCTTCTTGGCCGAACCGTATCCAGGTCGTATTCAGATAGAACTTTTGTTCAAATATAACTGAGATGCACCTGTGAGCCACAGGACCACCCGCGGGGCTGGAGTCTCTTCCCCCAGAAGCAGCCTTTGGTCGGCCCCTTCGAGTGCAGAGACATGGAAGGGACACAGGCAAGGACATGCGGGGCCCTGCAGACTGAAGCCCAGCAGCAAGCTGGAGATCTTCAGGCAAGTGATCTGACCCCTCTGCGCTCCGGCCTCTCAAACATGAGAACAGGGAGCTGCTGGTATTAACCAAGACAAAGCAGGCAGCAGGCCCACCTGGTCCATCGGTCACGGTCAGGGGTCTCCCACCTGCCTGGCGGCCTTAGAGTCGCCGAGTTGGCAGAAAGGCTTCTAAGCGAACACAGAACACAGATCTTTGAGCTGGTGGGAACCTCCAGTCTCTGGCCCAGCCCCACACCCTTCTCCTGCAGACTCCCTACTCCTAGTTCCAGGGTTCACTCCCTTTAAAAAAACCAAAGGAGGTCCAGAAGTCGGAAGCACTTTCAAGGTCACACTCTTTCTGCAATAAAACAGTATTTTATCGTCTTATAGATAGACAAGTGTTCTCTGAAATTCAGCCTAGTGATTTTCATCTCAAGGTCAGACTTTCTTCTTGTGTTCATTAAATTCAAATGATACATTATAGGACAAAAAAAAAAAAACACAAAAAACCAAACAACACCATCAACAGGCAGTGGGTACCACCTGAATGGAAAATATATGCCTGCAGCTGAACAGAATTTTTAAATTATATTCTCATCCCCTGAAAGCCAGCAGGTCTAAAAGTGTCCAGGGACCCCTGTGTCCATGAGATTAAGATTATTTTCATAATATTACAACATTGGCATTTTTCACACTCATTCTCTCATGAGTGTACTGTGGTGTTTGCCAGAAGCTACGTAAGTGATATTACAATAGATTGCATGCAGAAATAAAAGATGGCAGAATTCTGATCTAAGTAAGACAATAAGAAAATGTGCGAAAAACGTTCAACAATTCTACTCTCAATTTTTGTTTTGAAAAGTATTCTTTTGCAAAATGATGCTGTTTATGTTATTACAAAATGGATTTACTTTCAAATGATTAAAGTATTTAATATTTCTCAACTTTATTTTCAATTGGCAACTACTGATAGATATAAACTCACATACATAGAGTTCATTATGGGCCTCCATAACGTTGAAGAAAAGTTAAACGGTCTTTAGATAGAAAAGGTCTGAGAACCAGAGTCCTAAGCCAAATGTAGACTCAGTAGAAAGCCGAGTCAGATGAAAAGAAGAAACTAGTGCCCGCTGCTCATCTGCTTTACGGATACTTAACAGCACACAGCTCCAGAATCAGCCTAAAAGTCACTTTCCGAAGCATCTGTGAACCACATCCACCAAAAAGGAGAAGTAACATTCAGTTCACAAAACACTAAATAATCAGAAAAATTCCCTGCACTGACCACATTATTGGCCAGTGACAACTCTGCGTGGCTCACAGCCTTTCTCAGAGAACTGTGCATCCACCCAGATCATCAGTCTCCTCCACGTCACAGAAACCAGGGAATATTAACCCCGAGGTCTCGGAAGGAAACACCCTCATAGTACTGCCGGGAACCATCAAAATCCATGATCAACTAAGGTGCCGGGACAAGGGGATTTCTCATTTCAGGTAAGACAAACACCGAGGCCATTTCTGTAACTACAGATCAACAGAACAGTATGCATGCAATTTTATGCATATTCCAAAGCTTTTACTTTGCATTGAAAAATAAGGGTTAGTACATACAATTATGTAAAAAAAAAAAGAAAAGAAGAAACTAAATATTCTATTTATTTGCTATTCAGTATGGGTGTGGAGACTTCCCTGATGGGTGTGGAAAATCTTGCTTAAGCCTTTTTTAAAAAAATATTTATTTATTTGGCTGCTGGGTCTTAGTTGTGACATGTGGGATCTAGTTTCCTGACCAGGGACCAAACCCAGGCCCCCTGAAATGAGAGTGTGGGATCTTAGCCACTGGATCACCAGGGGAGTCCCAAGCCATTTTTTTAAATGGTAAAGGCTAAAGGAGAACCCACACAGGAAAATACGTCACAAGTGAGTTTTATCCCTGGGAATCTAGATCCCTGGGCTCTAGAAGATAAATGACAGGCAGGTTAAAGGCACCTCAGTCCTTGTGTGCCAGGGGAATCCTCCACCCCACAAGACTTGACGGTCTTCATATGGCTGAGCACAGGGCTGGCTGTCCATCAAACTGCCAGACTCTGAAACGCCAGGTAACTGCGATGGATTCTGACACTTATACAACACCCTGTCCTTTTTGACCCAGGAGAGGCGAGCATTTTTCTATCAGGATTCTGGAGGTGATTCTGCTGAGAATCTGTGGATCTCCAGAGCCCACTGAAAAGGACTTACTCCATGGACAAGAGGGTGATCGATTCTGCAAGAGATAAAATCTTAACTACTTCCAGAAACTGCTAGTTACATCAGGCATGTTTTTAACAGAGATGGAATCAAGGCCACCCAGAACCCGAGGCCGCCTGGGCCTGGGCAGCACCTGGGGTCCAGGCTGTCCCTTTGGCTCCCTGAGACGGTGCCTTCTTGCAGCATTAGCCAGAATAACGTGGAAAAACAATCACTGTTTGCCGTAAAGGAACAGAGTAGCTCCAATTGGGAAATAACCAAAATGTCTAACATTAAGGAAATGGTTTAATACTGGTCAGCAACCAGAAAAGAATATTATGCTTCCCTTATGATAAATAATTGTGAAGACTGCAGAACAGTTTCCTATCATAGATACGATAAAGGGGAGAATACAAAGGGGGATATACATAGTAGGCACAGCTATATAAACATTATGTATCTGTGGATGGTACTATAAACAAAGCTATTTCAGGGTGCTGAAATCATAAATAGCTTATAGATTATCATGATTAAATTTCTGACTTCGATTGTTTCAACCTCAAATATCAGTCATCTGTTAAAATTGAATGATGGCCAATATACCATCATGCAATATTTAATTAAAAGGAGTACAACTGTACTGTACTCAACTGCCTCTAGTGGACATATAGGGCTGCCCAGACAGATGCCCATTCCCACCTTTCTCTGGGAAATACCTCCTGTAACCACGTGGTCAAACATCTCCCTAAAGCACCTCTGTCCCACTTGTTCTGGGCATCTGCCCCAAGCTCCCAATCACGATCTTCTCTGATGATGTTTTATTGTTTTCATTTTTTGGCTGCGCTGCACACCCTATGGGGCCTTCCTTCCCCTACCAAGGATCAAACCCACGTGCCCTGCATTGGAAGCACAGAGTCTTAACCACTGGAACACCAGGGAAGTCTCTCCTACAACGTTTTAAACTGGTACTTTTCCCTAGCTGGGAAATTTCGATCCAGGAAACTGGCTGTGACAATGATCCAGCCATGGAGAGGAAACGATGCCCGTGTATGAGAACAGCCTGCTGGGCGGAGGTCTCTGGTTCCAGTTTCCCGGAGGCTCACGCGGATTCCTACGTTTCCCACTCCCTGCTCAGGAAACCCATCAGTCCCTTACATAATGTGGTTTGATCTGGCTTCAGTAGATCGCGACCCAAGGAATCCCAACAACTCTGAAGCCCCCGCATAATCAACACAAGGGAAAACGCAGCAGATCCTACCTGGGGCGCTTTGGTGAGGAGGAGAGCCACTTCCGGATTATTGTGGTAGCGGGCAGTCTCCAGCGGAGTCCGGCCTGCCTACGGAGAGGCACAGGGAGGGCCGGTGAGAACGGGACTCCAGCCGGGACAGGCGCGCGCAGCCCGGCCAGGACACGCGCAGGCCAGCCGGGACACGCCCGTGCAGCCCAGCCGGGACACGCGCAGCCCAGCCGGGACACGCGCAGGCCAGCCGGGAGAGGCGCGCGCAGGCCAGCCGGGACAGGCGCAGCCCAGCCGGGACACGCGCAGCCCAGCCGGGGACACTCACACGCGGCCCAGCCGGGACAGCGCTCCCGGGGGCTGGCAACCCCACAGCGGGGCACACGAGCACCCATACATGACCAGTGAAACACAACTGCGCGTGTGACACAGCCCTGCTCCTGAGCCTCACCCATTTAACAGGGGAGCCCAGTCACAGCTTCAGAAGGCGGTGGTGGTTAGTCTCTAAGTCGTGTCTGACTTTTTTTCGACCCTGGCCAGACTCCTCTGTCCATGGGATTCTCCAGGCAAGTATACTGGAGTGGGATGCCCTTCCATCCTCCAGGGGATCTTCCCAACCCAGGGACCCAACCCGCATCTCCTGCATCGGCAGGTGGAAAGTCAGACACGCTCAGTGACTAAACCACCACCAGTCACACCCGAGGGAAGTGCTGACGCTGTGACCAGTGAGTGACTGGGAGACCAAGGTCAGGGCGCTGCTCAGCCAGGAAGGCTTCCTGGAAAAGAGAAGAGGGAGGTTTAAAAAACAAAACAAAACAGACAAGGCGAAGATGGAACATCTCAGCTGAGGAAACAGAATCATAAAACTCTAGCCAGGTGATACACTTTCCCTGGAGAACAATGGAGAAGACACCTGCAGGGCAGATCAGGGTCTGGCCACAGAGACTCAAGAACCGGATTGTGAAAAGCAAGAAGCTGTGGCCGTGACAGAGGCTCGAGGGAGATTCAGCCCCAAACCAGGAGCTGATGGCAGCGGGATTCAGAGGAAGGAACGGTGCCCAGTCAAGGCACTAGAGCTGGGAGCCCTGCGGAGGGCGGCTAGATAGGGAAGCCTTTCACCAGCTTCCACACCCCAACGCCCCAGGCGACTGTTCTGCCCCCAGGGGCCCCCTGCCCCCCACCAGCCCGAGGCTGTGCAGTTTCAGGAGCGCACACACCACGGGCCAACCTGGAGAAAGAGAGGGTGTCTGAGCTGGGGCCTGCTATACGATCAGACAGACAGACAGACAGACAAGGGACTGGAAGGTGAGGGGAGAGGCGGACAGGGAAGGAGGAAAATATTGAGAGGAGGAACAGAAGATGATGTTGGAGAGAAATGAACTGGAGCTTTGAGGAAGACTGACCTGGTGGCCATTTTTCTGAGGGCCACATCTGTTTAGAAGGCCTGGAAGTCACTTCCAGTATCATCTACTTGGCTGTTTACTTAGACACCCCTGACCCTTTTCATGTCGGGACGTGCTCACTGAATTGTCTGAAGAGGGGCCCTCGGAGTTTGTAACATTACGGGGCTGTTGAGAGCAGGGGTCCCCTCGAGCCCACCCCCTCTGGCCCCAGGGGTCGCGGGGTGGGCACGCTGCAGCTCTTCCAGAGCGAGGCTGGGCGAGGCTGTGTGCTCTGAGTTCACAGGAGGGGAGGCGGCCACAGCACAAGCTGACCCCGCAAGGGATGGGCACGGCTTTAGAAACCGTGGCTGCAACTCCACTTACATTATTGACGATGGTCCCATCTGCTCCGGCTTCCAGCAAGATTTTAACCACCTTCTTGTGATTTAGGGCAGCGGCAATATGAAGTGCTGTGTCTCCAGCCTGGAACCCGTCAGAAGAAAGCCCGCTGAGCCCCGCGGGGTCGTGGCCCACAGCCCTCCAGCTTTCTCCCATGGCCTGGTGGTGGCTTTTCAAAGTTAAACTAAAGTTTGCCTTAGACTGACAAGTGGCCCTTGGCTAAAGTATTATGTGGTTCTTTTTATTATCTCTTTAAAATATTTCTTTTAACTTATACTTTATTTTTTAAATTATTTTATTGAAGTATAATTGATTTATAATGTATTAATTTCTACTATATAGCAATGTAATTCAGTTATCTATATTTTTATGTCCTTTTCCATTATGGTTTATCACAGGATATTGAATATAGTTCCCTGTGCTATAGAGTAGGATCCTGTTGTTTAAATGTGGTTCTTTTTTAAAAGAGATCTTGGGAACTGAATGAACTACGCACAAATACCACATTCCTTTCTGAGTGGGATGCCAGAAATCACAGGGCAGGGCTAAGTGCAGGGAGGCCAAGCAATGCTGGGCCAAGGATGTTGGGAACGGTAGGCCCAGACCTTACACAGAGGCAGGATCTCAGCCCTGTTTTTTAAATATTTCTTTTAACTCATACTTTTTAACATTTTTACTTTAAAAGGTAGCTCTGGACCCTGTCTGTCTGCCCTGGCAGAGGATGGGCAGAGAACCCCTTGGTTTCTGAGCTAGAACAAGCAGGAGCTTCTAAGGTAGCTACTTCTACAAGCCCCAGAGTAATAGCCCAGCCCTGCAGCCACTCTTAGGGATGTGAAAGGGCCACTGGGATCATCCTACAGGCCAGGGAGTTTTCTGTTTCGGTGGAGTCACTGACGATAGCGTTCATTTAACACCAGCTGTTTTCAATTCCTTACCAAATTTAGCCAATAATTTATTTTTGACAAAAAGCGTTTCAGACAATCAGAGGAGGATATGAACAGATGCAGCTTGGTGGGCCAATTCCAAATGCAAATGTTGGTTTTAATTCCCAAACCGGATGACATAAATAAGTCAGACGCATACAGAAGTGAAATCACTCATTCATTCATTCCTGGCAGGTGATCAAGTATGAAAATCCAGCCATCTTCAGGCCTCCTTCCCTGGTGAGCAGACAGGGAAAGTGTTCATTTCATTCCTGAGTCACCTAGCTGTATGTTAGGGGACATTCTGGAGCTGTGGTTTCCAGTCTCTGCTGCTCACTGGAATCAGCTGGGAAGCTTTAATAAACTCCTGACGCCGGAGCCCCACCCAGGCATTGACTTAATTGGTCTGGAGCATGGATAGGGCATGATGAGTTTTCAAAGCTCCCAGGTGATTGAAACGTGCCCCCCAGGTTGAGAAGCACTGGTTGGTGAGGTCTGTGTTGGGGTAATCTGACAAGCTAGGATCCACGGGGAAACTGTAGAATGACAGACTTTAGCTATTAGGTCAGTGGTTCTCAATCCTGTCTGCACACTCAGGCATGGGATTTTCCAGGCAAGAATACTGGAGTGGGCTGCCATTTCCTTCTCCAGGGCAACTTCCCGACCCAGGGATTGAACCCTGGTTTCCTATATTGCAGGAAGTCTCCTGAACTGCAGACAGATTCTTTACTGACTGAGTCACCAAGGAAGCCCACACTTAGACCAGGAGCATTCAAAAAATACTGTTTCCTGGACCTCACCCCCAGATGTTCTGGTCATCTACATTAGGGGTGGGATTCAGGAATGGCATATTTAAATTCCCTTTTGATTCCAATATGCAGCCAGGATCAGTAATCATTATAGGGTATTTTAAATCTGAATCGTGATCTAATTTTTTTAACTTCAGATTTATGCACCCAAACTCAGAAAAGCCAAACCATGCATCCGTTAGGTATAGGTTTCAATAAATAACAAGACAACTTTTAAAAATCCAAATGACTAAAAAAAAAAAAAAATCCAAATGACTATTGAAGAGTCACATTAACACAGGACGCTGTAATAACCACAGCTTTATCTCAAAACCCCACCACACGGTGTAGATAGTGACCACGCCCCGAACTTCACAGAAACAAGAAACTCCATCAGCTCAGCTCACATGAAGGGGGCGGTGGGAGGAACAGAACTCGGGAATCACGACACTGAACGCCCGTGCTTACTCACCAAGCCACTCTTCCTTGCAGGTTTCATTCCTAAAAATCACACTAACGACAAAACCCACCCCCAGGATTTCCAAAAAGGTTCACGACACAAATGTGGTGACACGCCCTGGAACTCCAGAGCAACCAGGGCCACGGGAAGCCTGCGCTTCCTTCAGAGGCCAGCACTGGCCAGCCCCGCATCGGGAGAAGGCGCCGCCTCCCAGCACCCTGTCCCCACCGGCGCTCACGCACCTGCCAGCCAGCCGTGGGGAGGACACGTGCACTGACCTGGTTCTTTTCATGGACAGAACAGAAAGCACTGAGGAGGAGCTTAATGATGGACAAGTGGTTGTAGCGTGCTGCGACGTGCAAACAGGTGTCGCCTGCCTGCGGACGGAGACCACACTCTAAGCACGGTCTGGGCGGTTACAAAACAAAACAGCAAATCAAAAGAAAACTATCCTTTACAAGCTAGCAGACAAGCATGTGTTCCTCACAGGGTAAATGGCCTGAATGACGAGCATCTCCTTTATCACAGGTGCTCACTCCACGACTGGCAGCCCTCCCCTGCGTGCAGCTCTCTTTCCCACCACGCAGACTCTGTCTCCGGTTTCAGGTCCTGGAGGCCTGCTGCCCAAGAGACCTTCGCAAAACTGAGAGAGGCTCTGCCTAGCAGGCACTTACTAAGACTCCACTGACCCCCGCCTCTCCTACAACCCAAAGGCTCTGGATGACATTGCCTAAGACTGATAGTTTCGCTTTGGAAATGAGACTTTCCCCATCACAGATCCATCGTGGCTGAATGGACTAGGAAAGTGGGATGAGTTGCTGGATTTTAAGATTACGTGCTCTAAAAAATTCAAGTGCATCCCATTCTAGCAGTACCCCAGGATCCCATGGGGAGCAATGCAGTCTAGGGAGTTGACGAGGAAGCAATCACTGGGCATAAAAAAGGACATTCAGAAACGCTCAGGAGCAGGGTCTTCCTTGGTGGGCCCAGGCCAAACTGCTCCCAGAGAGAAAACGAGAGAACTGGAGACGATGTCGTGACGTTTTGCGGAGCTCCCCTGACTTCCCACTTGAGCTCTAGTTCTGTCTAGAGATGGTGACGCTTGAGCACAACCTTCTCCTCTGGACTAAGGAGGAACCAAGCTCAAAGCTGAAGCTCAGAGCGTTCTCAGGACCGCTTTAGATAAGCCTGCCCCAGTCAGGGAGCCCCAGCTAAAAGCCCTTTTTTCCCTTTGGCCACGGTGCACAGCCTGTAGGACTTGCTTCCCTAGCCAGGGATCAAATCCGTGCCCCTTGCAGTGGAAGCACAGAGTCCTAACCACTGGACCACCAGGGAAGTTGCCCGGCCAAAGTCACTTTTGAGAGAAGCCTCAGATTCTTTTGCCACATGGCATCAGCTTCGTGAAGGAAATGCAGTGTCCGTGGAGGGAAGGGGGATGCCCGTGGGACCTTTCAGGTCAGGAGCCTCCAAGAACTACCGGTCATCAGCTCATCCCAGGGATGCCTCAGGGACAGATTTGTAGATGCTGGGCATGGAGCATCAGACAGCCTCCCCAGTACAGCCTCAGCCGGTATTTACTAAGAGTGCAACACTGTGTGGGCGGAGGCTTCCTGAAAACAATTACTCATTCTTAGACCCACTTGCTAGACACCTGCTGTACAAAATGATAAAACCCACTGAGAGGCTGAGGAGCAAGGGGCAAGCGGGGGAGAAAAATCAGTGTTTCCGAGTGTTGATTCCTCTTCCCATTCCCCTAATGCAGGGGTCCCCAACCTCTGGGCCACGGACCGGTACCTCTTGTCAGATCAGCGGTGGCATTGAAGTGCACAATAAACGTAATGCACTTGAATCATCCCCAAACCATCCCCCAACCCTGCCCCCATCCATGAAAAAATCGTCTTCCATGAAACCCGTCCCATGAGCCAAAAAGATTGGGGACTGCTGCAAAAGGATCCTTTAGGAATTAGCAACAAATGAATACTTTCTTGATAGTCCCTAAACCCCTTTTATTAACAAATTTTCATTTTCTACACGTGAATATTCTAGTATGCTTTCATACTAGAGGCAATGGAAGAGAGTGCAAGAGATGCTACTTTTGTTCACCCACGTTATTTTTGAGGTCGGCGCGGGAGCCGCCCAGCAGAAGGACTCGGGCGCTCTGGGCATGGCTGTTCTGGCAGGCCAGGTGCAGAGCCGTGTTCCCCGCCTGGGAGAGAGGTGAACAGAGGGGGCACATGTTAGCAACACCTCCTGCAGGCCGGGCACGCTTGCAGGGGGCCAAGACTCACAGGAAAGTCACTGTCCACGCTCTCCGCGTTCTGCTCGGTGGACCCAGCTGGGGTGCTTCAGAGGCGAACACGTAACTGGGAATCCACACCAGCAGAGGAGTCACGTGGGTCATAAAACCTCGGTTCCGAACCCTGGCTCTGCCGCTTACTGCTTGCAAGCTACTGGGGAATGCTCTTAATAAGCGCCACCGTGGATTCCTCACCTGTAAAGTGGAGCATGACCCCCGTGTGCTGGGACAGTGAGGGTTGATGCGGAGGGCTGAGGAGACCGTCTTCTTCACGGCAGAGCGCTGGGCACGTGCGCAAGGCTGTTCCTCTTAGTTGTAAGAGAAACACGGGACAGCTGTGGACGGCCTACCAACGGCGGTAAACAGGCCGATTCCAGCAGGCTACAGGAACAGATTTAACTTGCAAGCCTCTTCCAAATCTTGGGTTTTTCTTGAAACATCAAAATTTAAGCTATGGGCAAGGTCCCCCACACGACACGCAATACAACTGCATCTGTCACTTCCCATAGAGATAGAGACCCTCTTGCTTTTGGGAGTTTACCTTCAAGGTCAAATGGCAAACAAAGGTCAGGATCACATACACAACAATCTTGCAGAAAGACTGCATTGACAAGAAGAGAACTTTCTGAAACTAGGGGAATGAGGCCTGCAAGGCTGCTGATAACCCCTAGGAGAGTGACAAGAAAAGCAGGCAACGTGATTCGGTGCGAGGATTTGGGAGATTAAACACATAAGCTCCGTGTTTGTTCTGCTGAGCGTAAAAGCTGGGTCAGGCCTGCAGTTCTGGGCTCAGAGCTGTCAGCCTGTTTATGGCTTTTCCCTGGCCCGGTTCACTCCTCTTTGGATCCTACACGGCACTGTCTGCCCAGACTCAAGGATGGTTTATATTCCTTACCTTTGAAAAGAAGAATGGGTTCTTAAAAACAGAGGAAAGCTGTGAGCTACAGGGCCACTTACCATCCTTCTCATGACCTTAGCTCTAACCAACCTGGGCAGGGTCTTTCTTTCCTCGCTGCTACCTCCAAGAACATGGTGAGTTCTGAGCCTGAGAGTTGAGTGAGTTTGTTGGTTATCAAGCCTCAGGTGCAGGTTGGACTCAGCTGGGGGACCCTTCCAACAGACCAGTGCACGGATGCAACGCAATGTCCCCGGCCCGGGGGTGGGGCCCGGCTGTTCATGTGTAGGTGCTGAAAGGTCTGCATTCTGGGATGCATCCCTTCCCTAACTCCAGGCAAAACCAGGACAGCTGGTCATCCCAGGCCTGCTCATCATGTGGGTTTGGTTTTCTCCCGTCTTCTCTCCCCTGTTTTTTTTTTTTAAACTTTCCGGGAGAGTTTAAAGTGCAGCCAGATAGAGGCACTGCCAGCTTAGTCCTCCAAAACAAAGGGTCTGCGCACATTTTAAACACTCCGTTCCCTGGCAGGGCTCAGGGCTCAGGTTAGTGAATTCTCAGTACACATAGAGAAGGTTTTCCCAAAGCTGTTGGCTTCCTAGGAGTCACTTAAATATATGTTGAAAAAATATATATGTTAAATATATGTTGAAAAGAAATCTGATGGCTGTACAACAAAATTTACTTTGTCAATAAGAAAATATCGATCATGCTGAAAAGCATTTGGAGGAAGAAAATGAAAAAACATGGGCTAGAATACAGATTATGGTATATCCACACAGTGGAACATTACTCAGTGATCAAAAGGAATGCACTAATCATACATGTAATAACATGGAAAGCTCTCCAAACCAATGTGTAAAATGAAAGGAGACACAAAAGGCTGCAATGTCAAACCTGAAATTTAAAAATCTGACCTGCTGTATACCTAGCGGGCATGTTTCCCACCCTGAGTAATGAGGACTGATTTCTAGACAGGGGCTGCGGTACTTGGCTGAGAAGGGACGTTTCTTATGCGATGGAATATTATCCAACCTTTAAAAAGAAAGAAATCCTGTCACTTGCAACAATATGGATGAACCTAGGGGGTGATACACCAAGTGAAATAAGTTAGACAGAAAGACAAATACTCTGTCATCTCACTTCAATGTGGAGTCTGGAAAAAAAAAAAAAAGATGGACTTGTAGAAAGAGAGAGTAGAAAAGTGGCTGCCGGAAGCTGGAGTGGGAGGCGGAGGGGGACAGAGAGAGGGTGGTAAAAGGGCATAAACTCCCAGCTCTAAGATGAACAAGGTCTTCGAATCTAACGTGTAACATGGGGCCTACAGCTGTTAACACTGTCTTGTATAATTGAAATTTGCTAGTTGTCAAATGCTCTCTCACACATACACAAAAAGGTAAATAAATGGGGGTGATCAACGTGTTCATTAACCCTTGGGAGCTATCAAATCAGGATATTGTAGACTTTAGATATCTTATAATTTTATTTGTGGGGAAAAAGAAAACAAGAGAAGGACCTTCTAGAGGCTTCCTCGAGGCTGAGGCTGGTGAGCATGGACGTCTCTCTCCTGGGATGACACCTCCTCTGTGCTGCTCTATCTAGAGAGAAAACTCGTGACTCCCTACACAATTTGGGGGGCCCTTCAGGGGACAGATGGCAGGGTGGTGAAGTGGATCCAGCTGGGATAGTTCACAGCCCTAATTGTGCCACACGAATCACATGTCTCATAAGACTCAGGTGAGGCCTCCCCATCTGTTAACTGGGAACCACCTACTTCAAGTTGGTATAAACTTACCAACTCCTGTGCCAGGCCATGTCCCACCTGGGAGAAATGGAGGGCCACCAGTCCTTTAGGCAGCGAGCTGGGCTTTTACTGGAGATGCAAGCTGCTTCCTTAAAGCCCTCGGCCCGTGAGGGCACCACGAGGAAACATTTCACCAGTCAGCACAGCCCAGAGCCGTGTGCGGTCCTTGGAGCCAGAGAAACCCGGCCGCCCGATGGGCAGGTCCCCACCCTGAGGGTCAGTGGGCAGAAAAGAAACCGGTGTACCCCTAAAGGAGGGGGCAAGGGAAGAGATGACGGGCCTACCCTGCAAGCCCAGGAAGCACAGCCAGAGTTGCCCAGAGAGGCTGAGGCTGCTCTGGGGAGGCGTAAGACAGCGACAGGTGAGGAGCTTTCTGGAAAGTCCCCGAGGAAAGGAGGAGCAGATGAGAAGGGGGGGACAGATCAGTCAGTCTGTTGTGAGGCTTTGGGGCGGATCCAGGGATATGGCAGGGAGGGAAGAGGAGGGTGACAGAGGACAGCAAGGCAGAGGAGATGCTGTGGTCCTTTTCTGTCCCCGCAGGACGGGGCTGGCTCCCGTGACCACACTCTCATGGACCCACGGGAAAGCAGGGAGGTCCGCCGCCCTCACGGAAGTGCTCCAAGAGCTCCAAGCTTTCGATTGCACCAGGTTCCAAGGCCCCAAACCCTAGTTCTGCTCGGCAGGAGGAGGCTCCCTCCAGGAAGGCGGACTGGGCCGCCCTCACTGTGACCAAGGCGGTCTCACACCTGCCGGACCTCACCTTGTTCTTGGCAAGCACGTTGGCTCCAGCTTTAACAAGCAGCTTGGCCGACTGGCTGAAACCGTGCCAGGATGCCTCGTGCAGGGCCGTGTTCCCGTCCTGGGGGGCACACAGGGGAGAGAGCCCCGTCACCCAAGCCTGATCCACCTGCTCCCCGTCAGCACAGCACAGGTTGCTTTAAGGCCCACCCAGGGGCCTCTCTTGGCTGGGGTTTCTCACCTAAACCACAGAACCCAGGGAGTGATCTGAGCGGCCAGTTTCCTCACTCTTCCAGAATGGTACCTAACAAGTACCACTCCACACGCGCTCCAGCTCTCTGATGCATGGTGGATGACTTAAGGCATTAGGGCTTAAGCCTCTCTGGGAACTGGGGTGGTGAGAAAGGCCCCCACGCACCACTCCTGCTGAACAGAAGCTGCGTTGGGAGGCGTGGCGTCCCTCCCCCACCTACCTACCTGCCCCAGGGGCTGCCCCGCTCCACTCCTGGCCCCACAGAAAACCCTGCAAAGATCAGGCAGATGGAAAGTCCATCTTCAGAAGCTCCAGGGGCCCACGGGCGGACAAGTGGGTTCCACAGCTCTTTTTTCTTTCTCCATATCTGATTTCTCGAAGTTTAATCCAGAAGCCTCAGGGCCCCAAACAAATGAGCAGGCACTGAGGACAGTGATTTGTAAATACGGTAAAAAAAAAAAAAAAAAAAAAAAGTGATTTGTAAATATGGTAAACAGGTGTCCTCCATAGGTGACTTTTAAATAAAAATCGACCAATTCCACAGATCTTGTGTTTGCTTAACTTACTCTTAAAAAAAGAAACATCAAGTGCAATGAATTGAGTGCGGTGTGACCTTGGAGGTAGGGTGAGGGAAAGGGAAGCACAGAGAAGAGGTAGAAATGCCCTCCCAGCTGTTTCAGGCCACTATTTTTTTTTTTTTTTTTAAAGGAAACAGTTTGGGGGCTTCCACTCAGACTCTCTGGATGTGGAACCCCCCTCCAGGCCTCCACAGCTCATTACTTCCGGACTTTTTTCTTCTCTGTTTCTATATCTCTGGTTGTTCACTGCTGCCGCAGAAAAGAGGGAAGGGCTTTTTTAAACGTTCAGTTTGCTGGGAGACCAGATACTCTTTCAGCGGGACTCCGGGCTGATTTCCTCATGTTGACTCATGAGCGGTAAGACAGGAATGACAACGTCTCGGGCAGCAGGAGATCCCCAGAGTGGGTTCTCAAGCTGACGCACCCCTGCCCTGCTCACCTTGTCCTGTCGGTCCAGGGCACAGCCCTCCTGGATGAGCGCCGCGATGACCTCGGTGTTCCCCACCACCGTAGCCCGGTGCAAGGCGGTCTGGTCCCCCTGCAGCGGGGGGGAAGGCGGGGACGGCGGTCAGCACGCTCCAGCCCCCCACCACTTGCTGCCCGGCTTCACCGCTCAGGAAGTAAGGAATCGTCCTCAGTCACCGAGGGCCAGCTGGGCTCCGTGATCCAGTCAACAGACGGTGCGTGCCGGGAAGAATGACGATGTTCACAAACTCAGCGGTAACCTTGAGCCAACCGCAGAGCAACCCTGGGCCCCAGAGCTGACCTCTGGATGAGCGTCAGGCTCTTACCCGCCACCCCAGGGGACGGCGACGGGACTGTCACAACTGCGATGAGCGGGTCTGAAAGCCAGACCGTGGGCTGTGCGAGGTAATCAGCAATGCCTGGAATCTTTACTCTCTGCTGAGTCCTCTCACCCCCCAGGGTCAGAGTCCTCTGAATGCCTCCTCTGGCATTCAGCAGCACTCAGGCCCAAGGGTGGGTGGACTCCTTGGCTGACTGGCCCTGGCCTCGAGCAAACAATGCAGGCGATCCGTCAGGACACCTGAGGATGCACTCGGGGACTCGGGCTGTCACTGCACATCTCTAAGACTCTTGCAACATCCCATGACAGCATCCTCACTGTTAGGCTTGCATCTGACCCCTTTCTCTGTGATCGGATTCCCGGGATGGCCGGCCTCCTCTTTCTCTGTCAGGGTGCCAAAGGGAAGTTGACTCCCCCTAATCACAGTTGAGAGAAGGACTAACATCCTAGAGGTAAGACAGTGAAGTCTGTAGCGAGATAGTTCTGAAGTCTCCGAGAATACAAGTTATCTCTGACAGGCACTCAGGAAATCAAGTCCAGCCTGGGGTGTAAGCTTGAACAGGGAAATGGGAGAACGGTGTGGAAAATTCCTGGTGGGATGGAAGGGGAGTGGGGCAAGGGAGTCAGGAGATGTGCACTGTGTGAGCCTTGGGGGACACCTGTCACCTCTCTGGACTTCAAGTTCTTCCTCTGTGAAAGGAGGCAAGGTCCCTCACTTCCCTTCTTGGGGTCTGCGATCTGGGTGGCAAGAGTTTTGCATAAACAATTTTCTGGTGGAACCTAGGAGGGGCAAAGGACATGCTCCGGGGTACTCCTGCTCCTCAGCCCAAGAGAGGAGAGACCGACCAGAACACAGAGCACCTGGAGGCTTTTTACAGAGGGCTGCACTGCTACCTATAAATAGCCTTCATCAAGTCCTGGTTCTACTTACATCCCTGGGATCTGTAACAAATGACAATGCACTTTAAAAGCACTTAATCCGAAAAAACGTTCTGGAGAGAGACCGCGGTGATGTTTGCATAACAATGCGAATGTACTTAATGCCAAAGAACTGTGCCCTTAAAAATGGCTAAAATGGTCAATTTGATGTATAGTTCATCACAAATAAAAAGCACTTAATCCTACTTAAAAACCAAATTCACATTCTGAAAACTTAAAAAAAAAAACTCCCTTTAAAAATTCATGAGGGGAAATATTTATTTTCCTCTTTAAACTTTTTAATTCTTTCCAATTTTTTACATATATAATTTCTAGCATCAAAAAAATGCTATTTATTAAATGTCTAAGCTGTGCTGATATCCCAGGAACAGGATGGGACTGTCCATGTCTCAGAAGCTTTTCTCTTCATTCCGTAGAATTTAGGAGATTTCTTCCTGGTTGGGTCAGGGTAGAGGTAATCATTACCATGATTCCATCCACTGTCCGTGCCTTCTGTCAACCCTCCCCTCGGTATCCTATGCTGTGAGTCCCACTACAAAGTAGGTTTAGCCTTGCTTTTCTTCTCACTCACCTTCCCAAGACCGCTTAACTCAAAGAGCACCCTGTGTATGTGCCGGGTCATCAAAAGAACACGGCCCCTGGATCAGTGGTCACAGGAGGTGGGCGAAGCCATTAGACGTCCTCTTCAAACAACTTAGAAAGTGCTTCCAGATGAGGTGTGCTTAAGGCCCAAACGGATAACCATGAAAAACCGCCCAGTCTCAATTTTTTTTTTAATTAATTAATCTGGGGGGCAGGGCTGAGTCTCTGCTGCTGCGAGGGCTGCTCTCTGGCCGTGGCGTGCAGGCTTCAGTAGCTGCAACTCCCAGGCCGCAGGGCGCAGGCTAAGGGTAGTGGCGCCCGGGCTTAGGGGCTCCACGGCGCGTGGGAGCTTCCTGGACCAGGGATCGAATCTGTGTCTCCTGTACCAGCAGTGGCTTTACCACTGAGCCACCGGAGAGCCCCCGTCTCCATTTCTGAAAACTTCTGTAAGAATCTTCAAGACTGCCTGTTTCCCTATCAGCGTCATGATGGGTTTTCCCAAAATGGACCTCAAGCGTCATATGTTGTTACTGACCTGATGAGAAAGGAGGTGCCCTGCTCTCAGCAACAAAGGTGAGGCTCAGCCCCCTTCTTCAGAGTAAACACGGACTTGGTCAGATTTCTAGCTGTTACAGGCCTTTAACCATTCCCACACACTGCGGGCATGCTAACCTGCACCCCTTGGCCCAATTAGACCCTCTTACGTAACCAAACGTAGCCATTTTGTTGTGCATAAAGCATGGGTCGTGCTGGCGGCCTGGCTCCAGATCAAATGTTTTACTGTGCTTCAGGGGCTGCTGCTAAATCATGAGCTGAGGCAACTTTGGAGCCAGAACACCACCGTGATTTATTACTTGCTTTTAGCGTGAATCTCCTGTACTTGCTTCTGTGGGGATAACTTCGTGAACTCCTAACTCAACGTAGGAAGCTAAATCCCAATTCTAGTTCGGCCGTTAAAAGTAGATTTCCGGATGGATGAACGGGACCCAGGAGGCCTGATGGCCAGGAGAGGCTGTGGTGGGAGCCCCGTGGTCCCCATGCCCCTGGCACAGATGTGTCCAGCGGGTCCCTCCTCCCGGCCCTGCCCGTCTCCAGGACACGGCCTCCCCTCCTCTTCACACTCCTCGGCCAGAGATGCGCTCAGAGCCAGGCTCCTTGCCATGTATGTCGGATGGACAGGACTGTGAAGGCCAGAGCCAGCCACTCCCCACCCTGCATGGCCCTCAAGAGGGACTGTGAGGTCTGCTCACACAAGGTGCGGTGGTTCTGGGTTTCTCTAGCACATAAAAACCAGCCACCCTGAAGTCACCAAGGTGAGCATCGCGGGCTGAGAGACATGAATACACAAGCCAAGGGCCACCTCGGGCTGTCTCAGACCCACTCTTCCCCAGAACATGACATAAATGAACACCTAAGACCCTTCACTGAAACAGGGTCAATGACCTGCGAATCAACTCTTCCTCCTATAAAACCAAAACTTCTTTGGAAATAAAAATATTATTCCAAAAGTATACTTTCTACACAACAGAAAGAAACTCACAGACCTAGAGAATGAACTTGTAGTTGCCAGTGGGGGCAGGATGGGAGGAAGGGACAGTTAGGGAGTTGTTAATTGGCTATACCTCAGTACAAAATAAAAAGTTAAAAAATAAATTAAAAGGAAGTAAGTATAGTTTTCAAATACTGAAACAAAATGTTTCATACTGTTTCTATACATGTTTCAAACTGTTTCATGTTTCTATACATACTTATTAACAGACCTAAGCAGAAACTTTATTTCTCTATGATTTAAAGATCAACCGTGAAATTCTGAAATTTTGGAGAAAAAAAAAAGCTGGGAGAAGTTTGGCACCTTCAACAGCATTTACTCATTATCTATTCAGTGAATATTTACTGACTCTACTACACTCCAAGCACTGTGGCATCTAATTCTCTCATTTTATTGATTAAAAAACCAAGGTCCAGTGCGGTTCAGCACGCAGCTTAGAATAACCAGCTAATTCGGGGTAGCACAGTTGGGACCGGGGCCTCCCAGGCGGCACTAGTGTTGAAGAACCCATCTGCCAATGCAGGAGACGTAAGAGATGCAGGTTCAATCCCTGGGTTGGGAAGGACCCCTGGAGAAGGGAATGGCAACCCACTCCAGTATACTTGCTTGAAGAATCCCATGGACAGAGGAGCCTGGCGGGCTACAGTCCAGGGGGTCACAGTCGGACATGACTGAGGAGACTTAGCACAAATGCACCCACAGTTGGGGCAGAATTCAAATTGTCAAGGCTTTTTGCACTTGCCCCGTAACCCGTGAAGTCACTTAACCTTAAACAGGTCTGTAAAACGATGAGGTGCTTCTGGGGGAGGGGGCTGCCTGTCTATGGCATTGTCAAGCTGAGCGCTTTAGCCCAATGCCTTGGCGAGTATGGCACCTGAGAAGTATTTGTTGAATGATGAACTGCAAAGAGGCAGAAGACAGACGCTGAAGCCGGAACGTGAAGACCCAGCAAACTTGTAGTTTGGCCCTTTGATCTGGAATGTGCACATCATGTTCCAGAGTGACTGCAAAGGGGCTTGCCTGCAAAGTGCATGAACTACCAGCTCTCCATTGTTCTGGGACATCAGTGCTTCTTACTTACAAATTTTAAAAGGTTTGCAACCCCTGCGGTCTAAAACTTGGTTCTGAAATACGTGTTCTCGCCTACATGGTGGAAAAGAGTGAGCACAGTGTAGGCAGATTTCCAAAGCCAAGCTCATGGGAGAAACCCCAGTCATGCAAGGGTGGCCCCTGCCCCTCTTCAGGAGGAATCCCTCCCAGGTGGCATAGGCAGCCTTATTGCAAGGAAGCTCAAGACAGGGTAGGTGCACAAAACAATTGCTGACCTCTTTTTCTCTCTCTGATCTTCTGGGGTTCTTCCTAGCCTGTCTTCTCTGGTTTTTCTGACTTTTCTCTTCCTTTGTGCCTTTGCCCGTGGCCACGGGGTCCTGGACTATTTCTGAGGTGGGGGCTGTGTGACTGCTCATCGACCAATCAGAGATGGCGTTAGTGCTCCAATGAGCGTTGGCAGGGTTGGCAGGAAGCAAGAGGGAACTTGCTCCTGGAGTTGCATATTCTAAAGAACTGGTTTCCACAGGTTCAAATTCATAATAATCCCACTCCAGGGCACTGGAGGTCATTCTTCCACTAATCCTCAGTCTTTACCATGATACAAAGCACAGTATCTGTGGAACATGAAGTTAGGAGTAAATTCTTCATAACATTCACATTCTCTATTGCTACCCATCACCCAAGACAGGTAACGTCTGAAATTTTTTTCCCCAATACTTAATCTCCCAGCTTCTTTATTTTTTTAATTATTTTTTGCTCACGCCTCACGGCTTGCAGGATCTTAGTTCCCTGATCAGAGACTGAACCTGGGCCAGGGCAGTGAAATCACGGGACCACCGGGGCATTCCCGTCCCCAGCTTCTTTAAAGACCATCCATTAGGAGTGTTCTTCCTCGAGTTCCTGCGTGGGCTTCAGGGCTAATCAACAAGCAGAGTAAATATACAGAAGACACACAAGAACCATATTCCGACAAATGCATCACTTCAGAACTAGTGAGTCAAGGAACCTCCACGTCCAGCTGTTTTTATGCTGTTTTGTTGTTGCGTGTGTGCTTTTGTTTCAAACCATCTGAGAGAAGCAGCATATGCATTGTCTACGGCAAGGGAAAGGTGCAAAATATATTAATGATTTCAATAAATAAAGAGTACCCCTCTAACGGGAGAGCTGGCTTTCCTTCTGCTGACATGTACCCCTTTGGCTACCCTGTGAGAACTCCCGAACAGTTTAACTTCCTATCTCGCCTGATAGGAGCAGCAGTAGTTCTGGAAAGTCTGCCTGGCTCCTGCTGCAGGAGGACACGTGATACGTGGAGCTCGGGACCTGAGGCAGGAGTGGGGGGTCGCGCTGGGTGAGCACCCTGGTATTACTGCAGCCTTGCCACCAAGGCAGCAAGGGCTTTAATTACGCAGAGAAGAGCGGATGCTGCCCAACATATTGGCACCAACGATTGAGAGCCCTGCCTTTCCTGTGGTCAGAATCTCTCTCCTCTCCCTGTATTTTTGCTCCTGTCATGTAAGGATAAGATATAATCAGGTACGTTATGATGGCTACAGTGCTGGGAAAGAAAAAAGTGTACTGTGACCCGGGGTAGAAATCAACAGCTTAAAGCTAGATCAGCATCTTTTGAAAATAACATCCTTGATGACTCAACAGGTTCCAAATATAACCAGAAATTTCTGAATGACACCGGCAGCCTTCTGCCCCTGGATGTGACACATTTGGTTATTGCTTTGTGAAGGCTGTCCTTCTCAACTTGTGTGTTTGCCAAGTTTTCGGACACTACACAGGAACCCAAAGAAGGATAGAAGCATGTTGGTGACCCACACTCCAGCCCAACAGAGGGTCTGAACTGTGATAACATTCTGTAAGCACAGTGATTAAAGGTGAATCTGAAGGGGTTTATGAGCACAAAGTCTCCAAGAGCCTGTGTTCCTCACAGAAGTTCTTACCTCTTCGAGTCCTACTGTACAAATCACAGTTACAAGCTTTCCAAAGAGTTTCCAATCAGATTATCATTAGGACATTTTCCTAATAGCCCACTGGAGGGCAATTTACATAATCTTTTTCACATCCCCTTCTTAGAGAATCTAGCCTGCCCAAAAACCCAGCAGGGCTACCCCCTGCACTACATGACTCCTTGCCAGCCAGTGTTGATTTACTCAGGAATGGATTCCTGAACCCAAAAGAGCCAAGCAAAATCTCTTCCTAGATAATCTGACTGAAGAAACTCAGGGAGTGACTCTCAATCATGGCAGAGCACCAGAGTGAATCTTTCTGGAGGCGTCGTTTTTCTCAGATTACATGAGATCAATGTCCTGTTTTTTTTTCTTTCAATAGGTCCTTTTAAACTAAATGGACATTAAGAGAAATCAAGGCAAGAAAAGATGAAAATTTAAGTTTTTAAGCTTCATCTTTCTCTCCAGTGGTAAATTTGATCAATGACACATTTCCAGGAAGACTTGCCCAAACCTGTGTGTGTGCGTGCGTGTGTATATGTAGTGTGCCCCTTCATACCGAGACAAGGAAACAGACAAAACACCCTTCAAGGCCCTGCACTTGAATAATACTAGATAGGAAATAATAATACTCGATAGGAACTATGATGGGAAAACCAAACCACACTTGCTACTGAGAATGGGTCCCAGAGCAGGGCTTCAAGAGGAAGTCCTTCCCACCAAGGTGGAGCTAAAAAGTGCTGTCCCTCCCCCACCTCACAGCTAGTTACACGTTGTGGGATTCTGTGCAGACAAGCCCGGCTGACAGCCATCCCCCGACAGAATGATGGCTTCTACTCACATCATCCTGGACATCGAGGTCACAGCCAGCCTTCAGCAAGATCTGGACCACAGAGAGGTGGCCCTTATTGGCAGCAAGATGCAGGGGCGTCCGGCCATGCTGTTAATGCAGAGCAAACACTGATTTCAGAACGAGACGTCACAAGAGCGAGGTCTGCACAGCGGTGTTCCTCCCCCGCCTTCAGTTTTGCAAGCGATGCTTAGATTTACTCAGAGTTCAAGTTTGTCTCGGGTAACCTTGGCTATTGGCATTGTGAGCTATGAACAAAATATATTCAAAATGTGAAGATTTCCCTTAGTGCATAATTTCCACTCCTATTCATCCAACAGGCAAGTAGAAAGGTGAGGGCTTTCACATCTTCTCTGCTTTCCCCACTGGTGTGACTGTCAGGGATGGTGACGTGGCCACAGTGTATCTGATGGGGTAAGAGACAGCAGAGCCGCAGTGTCAAGCCACTTAGCCCCAGAGATGTCTGGCTAGTAATTCCTCAAAACTGAAACTGCTGGACAAACCATTAGAACAGATTCTCTCCTTTGTAAAACAAATTTTAAAATTTTTAAATTACAAAGTACTTCAACCATTCGAAAATATGAATAATATTTCAAAATGCACATACCCACCATTAACTTTAAGAGAAAACCAAAGAAACCAGACCCGGGCTCGATCCCTGGGTTGGGAAGATCCCTTGGAAAAGGAAATGGCAACCCACTTCTGTATTCTTGCCGGGGAAATTCTATGGACAGAGGAGCCTGGTGGGCTGCAGTCCATGGGGTGGCAAAGAGTCAGATGCAACTGAGCGACTAACACCTTCACTTCCACCAAACACTTTAGGAAAAAAATAAAGAAGCCACAGCTGTTCCTTGTGAACCCCTGCCATATCTCATTTCCCCTCAACCCCTAGGTAACCAACCAATTTGGAATCCATCACTCCCTTGCCTGTGATTATACATTACTACATGTTTGTAAGGGTACACAATAGATAAAAATTGTTTTGCTTGTCTTCAAACCTTACATAAATGGTATTAAACTAAACAATGTCATTTAGCAATTTTGAGGGTCTGACATTCTATCTTTTGTTTTAAAAAACACTGTCACACTGTTCACTCATTCTGTCCCTGGTGAGCTCCAGGCTGCTCCCAGGGGGTGACAGAGCACGCGTGTCACCGGAGTGGGGGGCTTCCCAGCCCTGCTGGTGGGTCACAGGGATGACTGTCCCCTGCCAGGGGCTCCTGAGCTATGACACAGCCTCACGCCCAGAGCAGCGCTCTTCAGAGTAAGTCAATCCCCATCCGAAAAACTGACCTTGCCACGCTCCGAATTCTCCAACTTCCGAAGGAGACATTCTGCTCCCTTGGCTTTCTCCCTCAAGTTCACTGGGAAGAAATGTTTCCAAACAGCATTTAACCACAGACCCCACCTATACAGAAATGCTCCTGGAGGAATAAGGGTTTCATATGGCCTGAGTCCTTTTTTGCATCTCAATAAAGCTTCCCAAAGTCCTTTATTGATATTCTAGCAAGATAAACACATATGTGTTCCCGATCAAGGGCCAGTTTGCCATGGGTAACTAGCCTTGCAGGAAAACAGATAGTAGACAATAAAGGATTTTAATTCCAACCTGTGAAATGCAATCAAAGCATTAGAATGATTCTGGAAAGAAAGAGGTCAGAGCTCACATTAAAATTAGAATTCTTAATTAAGAAAAAACTTTCTCCCAAGAAAACAGGCTATAAAAAGCCTTCATAAAAAGGCAGCATCGGCGATGAGATGGAGGTGTGACCTTCCTCAGCTGGCGATGGTGTTCTGTGCAGGATGGTTAACCTTGATTCATCCGACGAAGTGTCCACAGCCGATCAGATTGAAGCCAAATAGCCTGGTTCCCCTCGCTGGCCTGGACCCAGGCTCCTCCTACCACGTGTCCTTGTCCAGGACATCCGATCAGTGACCTTCACAACGTTTCTGGGGCATTCTGAACAAAGGGAAGCCCATCACGATTATAAGGAGAAAGACGTGTGCGGTGAGGAAGGCTGACAAGATGGCAGAATACAGTGTTTCTGAGCATCTGAGAAGCGCAGACCGTGGCCAGAGGGGCTGCCCTGAGAGAGGCTGGGAAGGAGGCTACAGGCCCGAGGGGTCCATGGGAGGCAGGTCAGGGGAGCCCCGAGGAACATCCTCATCAGCAACCAGGGGTCACTGCGTGGGCGCTGAGGCCCAAGGAGGCAAGAGGGTTTGTCCACGTGGACACGAATAATCCGAAGGCCAGAGAAGGAAACAGGGGTGTGCTTTAAAACCAGATCACGTTTGGAGGGTGCTTGAGCAACTATAAGGTGTTAACAGAATGGCCTGGACTAGAGGCACCTTCCTCATCCAAGGTCAGCAGCGTGCCCTCTCCGAAGAAAGGACAGGCCAGAGGCACTGGAGCCCAACGAGCAGGGTTCAAATCCCACCTCTGACCAGTAACACCTGATCGACTCTGTGCTGGACACTCTCCTAAGTAAGCCTGGTTACTCATCTGAAATAGGAACAGGCTCCACCAACCACTGAGACGGGATAAGGCAGGCAGCACCCAGCACCCATCACGGGTTTCCTTCCCTCTGTCTCAGCCCTCACCCCTGAAGACCCCCGACTGCTGCCCCTCCTCCTCAACACCCCCACTCCTTAGCCTTCGTGAGACCTTGGGAACGGCACAGACACGGGTAAGGAGCTGGATCTCGGGTGCCCTAGGTAACCAAGTGGGCCCTCGCTGGAGGGTTGAGCTTCCCACCAGCTAGATCTCATCTGCGGTTATTTCTGAAATCCAGTCTCCATGTCTCTGGGGAAGGACCTTCTTTACTGGGAACACCCTTCTCCTGTTCTCCAAGAAGAAATGGCCCCAGTGGCCTTCTCCACGCCCATAGCACCTCAGCTCCGCCCAGGAAACCACCAATCCTGTTCTGACTGAACTTCCAACCAGGCCGTGACCTCCCCGTGGGCGGAACGGCACCTCAGTGAGAAGCCCGTGCATGGCAACCAGCGAGCAGCCCCTGCTGAGCACAACGAGAGAACGCCTGCGAGCCAGTGAAGAAAAAATAAAATAAAAACAAATAACGACTTCACGAAAAACCTGGAAAATAAAAGCAAATCATTTGCGATTCTCCCACCCCACACAATGATTTCTCACTTTTATCCTTACTTTTTCACTGCATCTTCTCTATTGGTGCTTTTGCAGTTAACATTCACAGGTCACATGAAACTAGCTTGTTTGTGCGTTAATATTATGCCTTAAACCAGTGGTCTTCAAACTTCATAGGGCAGCAGAGGCTTGTTAAAGACAGCTGTCTGGGCCCCGTTAAAGGGTTTCTGATTTTGTAGGTCTGGGGTGGGGGCTGACAATTTGTATTTCTAACAAGCTCCTATAACTAAAGAGCCTCTTGATGAGGTTGAAAGAGAGTGAAAAAGCTGGCTTAAAACTCAGCATTCAAAAAAGGAAGATCATGGCATCCGGTCCCATCACTTCATGGCAAATAGATGGGGAAACAGTGGAAACAGTGGCAGATTTTATTGTCTTGGGTTCCAAAATCACTGTGGATGATGACTGCAGCCATGAAATTAAAAGACACTTGCTCCTTGGAAGAAAAGCTATGGCCAGCCTAGACAGCATATTAAAAAGCAGACATGACTTGGCCGACAAAGGTCCATCTAGTCAAAGCTATGGTTTTTCCAGCAGTCATGTATGGATGTTAGAATTGGACCATAAAGAAGGCTGAAAGTGAAAAAGTGAAAGTGTTTGTCGCTCAGTCCAATCTCTTTTGCAACCCCAAGGACTGTAGCCTGCCAGGCTCCTCTGTCCACGGGATTCTCCAGGCAAAAATAACTGGAGTGGGTTGCCATTCCCTTCTCCAGGGGATCTTCCTGACCCGGGGATTGAACCTGGGTCTCCTGCACTGCAGGCAGATTCTTTACCATCTGAGCCACCAAAAGAAAACCCTGAATATTCACTGGAAGAACTGACGCTGAAGCTGAAGCTCCAATACTTTGGCTACCTGATACAAAGAGCCGACTCACTGGAAAAGACCCTGATGCTGGGAAAGATTGAGGGCAGGAGGAGAAGTGGTCAACAGAGGAAAAGATGGTTGGATGGCATCACCAAATCAATGGGCATGAGTTTGAGCAAACTGAGTGAAAGACAGGGAAGCCGTCCATGGGGTCACAAAGAGTCAGACACAACTCAGTAACTGAACCACAAACAGGAAGCTCCCAGGAGAAGCGATGCTGCGAGTATTAGGACCACATTTTTTGAGCTATAACATAAACGATGGGTTTTCAACCCTGTTGCACCATAGAGTCACCTGAAAATATTTTTAAAATCTCAGAATTTACCCCCAGATTCCATCAAGCCAGGGTGGGGTCTCAGCGTAGGTGTTTTCGAAGTTCCAAGTGAGAAATGCGCACCTGGAGGATATACATCCCTCCTTGGAGGCTTTGGTGTGCAGGTTCCCCAGCCTGCCCCGGGGTCAGGGCCGGCCATCCGAGACCAGCGGGGCGGGGGGTGCAGGACCCTGCAGGCTGCACGTCTCCCTGATCCGACCAGGGAAGGGCAGGGGCTTAGAGCCACTCACTCTCGGGGAAGTGAACAGCAAAGGGCCTCGAGACGTTGCCAGGCAACAACCACAGAAGACGTGGCCTCACCGTCAACAACTCGGGCCGGGTGCTGCTTTGTTCTGGCAGGCTGAGCCCCGTGGGTCCCGATTTCCAGCAGAACTGCTGCAGAGGAGCATGAGTGACTCCGATCCAGCAGGTGGCCCATAAATTACACTCCAGGTGATCGTAAAGAGCGCTCTGAACGAAGAGTCTCTGCTGCCCATTTGAAGAGCCCAGCTCCCAGCTGGAGGTGGGAGAGCTGTTTTACAGCGAGTGGGGAGCCGCTGGGCACAGGGGCTCAGACTGGAGCTTCGTGAGGCCCTCGAGGGGCGGGGTGGGAGGGAGGCCCAGGCGGGAGGGGCTGCATGTGCACGCGCGGCTGCTTCACGTCACTGTGCAGCGGAGACCAACACAACGCGTGCGCTGAGTAGCTTCAGGCGTGTCTGACGTTTTCAACCCCATGGTTCCTCGGTCCATGGGATTCTCCAGGCCAGAACACTGGAGTGGATTGCCACGCCCTCCTCAGGGGAACTTCCACACCCAGGGATCAAACCCATGTCTCTCATGTCTTTCTGCATTGGCAGCTTACCTGGAAAGCATTAACTAACACAACATTGCTCAAACTCATCTCCATCGAGTCAGTGATGACATCCAGCCATCTCATCCTCTGTGGTCCCCTTCTCCTCCTGCCCCCAATCCCTCCCAGCATCACGGTCTTTTCCAATGAGTCAGCTCTTCGCATGAGGTGGCCAAAGTATTGGAGTTTCAGGTTCAGCATCAGTCCTTAGCCATTCTCAAAACACCGTCTTTGTTGAATGATGCACTTTTGCTCAAGGTCACAACAGACACACGTGGCAAAGGGAGGCTAAAGCAATTGAGGCTCATGAGCTCGAAGAAATAAAACAACTGAACCATCTTAACCGGGGACTGTTAGAAGGAGGGCCGTTGCAGAGACGTCACCCACATGGGAGGGAACAGTTTGACAAGAAGCATTTAAGTATAACCTAAATCAGTGTAATAATGTCAAAGTGACAACACTTCCTTTCTTCGGATCCCGAGAAATATAATAGGTCAGAGTCATGCAGTCTTTTTTGAGGCAAATAAAGTCTGTCTGTATTACATAAAGCTTTAAGGAAGGAATAGAAAATAGGAAAGAGAGAGATGGGAAGCAAGAAAGTGGTAACGTTACTGAAGTAAGATTGGCACATATTTTAGAAACAATGTAATATTCAGGTTGAAAAGAGTCTCTGAGAGTTTAATTTGGATGAAGGTAGTAAGGCTTGTGGATAGTCAGGGATTTTTCAAGAGCTAAAATGTTACTTGTGGCAGAACAAACAGCTGGAATCCTGGCCATTTGGCCCGGCCGTTTAGGTTATTTTTTTTATTGGATTGTTTTTTAACTGCTTGGGTTTTTCTGTCCTCCCCCCACCCCTGGATGCACTGCACAGCATGTGGGATGTTAGTTCTCTGACCAGGGATTGAACCTGAGCCCCTTCATTGGAAGCACATAGCCTTAACCACTGGAATACCAGGGAAGTCCCTCATTGAGGTTTTAAATTATAGAAGATCCCCACCAACTTTCTTAGGTGACCCCAGGGTCCCCTTATCATAAACAGTATTTCCAGAGCTCCAACTGTTTGGAGTGACGTAGATTTGGGTCCAAAACTTCAAAGTCCTTCTCAGGCCTGTGATTCAATAAAAATACAGTTACAAAGACATTCAGGGAGAAAATGGACAAAGAAAAAGTGCCATGGACAAAAAGAAAGTGAGAGGATAAATCTTTACATTTAAAAGCGTACAGTTTAAAAAGCCTTCAGAACTTTCTTTCCATTTTGGAAATGTGTTTCATCTACCTGTCTACATGGATGAGTGACACATCGCATTTTAATCAGACTGTAGGTGACAAGATGCAGCAAGGTAATAAAGTCCTTGATGACAAAACTGGGGATCCAACATAACGTCAGACTGAAAGGACAGGCTTATTTTAAGAAGACAAAATGTAGCAGGGGACGGAGCTAAGATTCCTGCCCCAGGGATCAACAGTCCAATCGCACACAGGCAGGGATACGGTCCTCTGAAAGAACAGTCCTTCCTTTAATTTCTTCATTAGTTTTTAGAATAACTGTTTATCTGGTTGCACTGGGTCTCAGTTGCAGCACACAGAATTTTTACTTGCGGCATGCAGGATTGAACCAGGGACCCCTGCACTGGGAAAGCGGAGTCCTAGCCACTGGACCACTGAGGAAGTAGCTACAGTCGTTCCTTTTAAAACCGTCAGTCTCCTGTGCCAAAAAGCTTCATAGAGCTTCTCCGAGTCTTACTTTGGGGATGGACTAATAATCATAAATCATTGGGAGAGATGATTTAAAATGTGTATGATCAGGAATCAGTTATTCAAATAAAATGGCTTAATTAATAAGAGAATTCTTTTTGAGGTGATGCACAAACTGCCAGGCTTGGGCTCATCTCTAGAAAGGTCCCACCAGCAGAAGGACCAAAACAATTCAGGCGACTCAACGGGCTCTTAGAATCCCATCGATTTCTACCGTACATCAGTTTCCTAAGTTGGAAGGTTTCATTAAGGCCTCCATGCGCCTCACTGGCCGCTCCTTAGATGACATTTTCAGTGGGTTGGCACACGGACAGAGGGAAGCATGTCAGTCTAGTGCCTGAAGATCTATGGCTGGGAGATGAGAACTGTCCTCTCTTATTTCCCGGTTCTTATTGGAATCGACGCCTTTTCGGCAACTGTTAATATAATCATGTGTTTGTTTTCCTTTTAATCTATTGCTGTAATGAATTAAGGAACCATCCTTGCATTCCTGGATCAAACTCCACTTGGTCACACTGTGCCATTCTGATACGCGCTGTATTCTACTAAGTAAGACTATTAAGGATTTTTGCTTCTAATTCATAATTGAAATTGCTGTACAGTTCTTGTATCATTTCTCTCACTCCTGTTCATATTTACCTGGTTTTGGTATTAAGGTTGCACTGGTTTCCTAACATAAAGTCCAGCTTTCCATTTTGAGCTATGCTTTACAATACTTTAAATAACATTGGAACTGTTTTTTTTGTTGCTGTTGTCAAAGTCTAGAACAAGGCTGTGAAACCATCTGACCCTAGCACTTGTCAAAGGTTTAATTACATTTCTAATCTTTTCTATGGTAATTCAACCTTTTATGTTTTCTGCTGCTTCTTGAGTGAATTTTCTAAAAATTATTATGGTAAAATATACGTAATAAAATTTACCATTTAAACCAGTTTTTTAGTTTTTAACTCAGCGGCATTACATATACTTACAATGTTGTACAACCATCACCATTATTCAATTCTGTAACTTTTAATTATCCCAAACAGAAACTCCGTATGCATTAAACAATAACTCCCCTCTCCCGAAGACTGCTAACCTCTATCCTACTTTTCTTTTTTCTTTTTTGGGCCGAACAGCAAACTGGTGGGATTTTAGTTCCCCAAAAACTCGGGCCCTTGGCAGTGAAAGAACAGAGTCCTAACAACTGGACAACCAGGGAATTCCCTCTCTACCCTACTTCTCAATTCCGCTAAATCAACTATTCAAGGTGCCTTACATAAGTGGAGTTTTACAGTATTTGTCCTTTTGTGTTTCTTATTTCATTTTGTTGTTCTTCAGCCACTCAGTTGTGTCTGCCTCTTTGCAACCCCTTTGGACTGCATCACACCAGGCTTCCCTGTCCTTCACCATCTCCCAAAGTTTACTCCAAGTTACATCCATTGAGTCGTTGACGTCATTCAACCATTTCATCTTCTGTCGTCCCCTTCTCCTCCTGCCTTCAATCTTTCCCAGCATCAGGGTCTTTTCCAAATGAGTCAGCTCTTTGCATCAGGTGGCCAAAGTATTGGAGCTTCAGCATCAGTTCTTCCAGTAAATATTCAGGGTTGATTTCCCTTAGGATTGACTGGTTTGATCTCCTTGCTGTCCAAGGGATTCTCAAGAGTCTTCTCCAACACCACAGTTATAAGGCATCAATTCTTCGCCATTCAGCCTTTTTATTCACCTATCACATCCGTACATGACTACTGGAAAAACCATAGCTTTGACTAGATGGACCTTTATCAGCAAAGTAATGTCTCTGCTTTTTAATACACTGTCTAGATTTCTTATTGCTTTTCTTCCAAAGAGCAAGCGTCTTTTAATTTCATGGCTGCAGTCATCATCCACAGTGATTTTGGAGCCCAAGAAAATAAAGTCTGTCACTGTTGCATTGTTTCCCCATCTATTCGCCATGAAGTGATGGGACTGGATACCATGATCTTAGTTTCTGAATGTTGAGTTTTAAGCCAGCTTTTTCACTCTCCTCTTTCACCTTCATCAAGAGGCTCTTTAGTTCCTCTTCACTTTCTGCCATAAGGGTGGTGTCATCTGCATATCTGAGGTTATTGATATTTCTCCCAGCAATCTTGATTCCAGCTTGTGCTTCATCCAGCCCAGCATGTCCCATGAAGTACTCTGCATATAGGTTAAACAAGCCAAGTGACAATTTATAGCCTTGACATACTCCTTTCCCAATTTTGAACCAGTCTGTTGTTCCATGTCCAGTTCTAACTGTGGCTTCTTGACCTGCATATAGTTTTCTCAGGAGGAGGTAAGGTGGTCTGGTATTCCCATCTCTTGAAGAATTTTCCAGTTTGTTGTAATCCACAAAGCCAAAGGCTTTAGCACAGTCAATGAAGCAGAAACAGATGTTTTTTTGTGGAATTCTCTAGCTTTTTTAATGATCCAATGGATGTTGGCCATTTGGTTTCTGGTTTCTCTGCCTTTTCTAAATTCAGATTGTACATCTGGAAGCTCTCGGTTCACATACTGTTGAAGACTAGCTTGTGGGATTTTGAGCATTACTTTTGCTAGCATGCACTGTGCTGTACTTGGTTGCTAAGTAATGTCTGACTCTTCATGACCCCATGAACTGTAGCCTTCCAGGCTCCTCTGTCCATGGAGATTCTCCAGGCAAGAATACTGGAGTGGGTTGCCATGCCCTCCTCTAGGGGATCTTCCCAACCAGGGGATCGAACCCAGGTATCCTGCATTGCAGGCAGATTCTTTACAGTGTGACCCACCACAAAAGCCCAAGAATACTGGAGTGCGTAGCCTATCCCTTCTCCACGGGATCTTCCTGACGCAGGAATCGAACCAGGATCTCCTGCATCACAGGTGGATTCTTTACCAATTGAGCTAAAAGGGAAGCCCGGCTAGCATGTGAAATGAGTGCAATTGTGCGGTAGTCTGAACATTCTTTGGCACTGCCGTTCTTTGGGATTCGAATGAAAACTGACCTTTTGCAGTCGTGTGGCCACTGCTGAGTTTTCCAAATTTGCTGGTATATTGAGTGCAGCACTTTAACAACATCATCTTTTAGGATTTGAAACCGCTCAATTGGAATTCCATCACCTCTACTAGCTTTGTTCATAGTGGTGCTTCCTAAGGTCCACTTGACTTCACACTCGACGATGTCAGGCTCTAGGTAAGTGATCACACCATCGTGGTTATCCAGGTCATTAAGTTCTTTTTTGCATAGTTCTTCTGTGTATTCTTGCCACCTCTTCTTAACATCTTCTGCTTCTGTTAGGTCTATACTGTTTCTGTCCTTTATTGTACCCATCTTTTCATGAAATGTTCCCTTAGTATCTCTAATTTTCTTGAGGAAATCTCTAGTCTTTCCCATTCTATTATTTTCCTCTATTTCTTTGCATTGTTCACTTAAAAAGGCTTTCTTATGTCTCCTTGATATTCTCTGCAACTCTGCATTTAGACGGGTATCTTTCCTTTTCTCCTTTGCCTTTCACTTCACTTACTTCACTTAGCATAACGTTTTCAAGGTTCATTCATGTCGTAACATGTATCAGAAATTCATTCCTTTTAAACGTTGAATAATATCCCACAGCAAAAAAGTCAGTAAGCCAGGAATAGGACTCTCACCAGGAACCAAACCTGCCAGCACCTTTATCTTGGAATTTCCAACTGTAAGAACTGTGAAAAATAAATTTTTGGTGTTTAAGCCACTCAGTCTATCGTATCACGTTATAGCTGACTAAGACACCTATTGACAGGTAGGATTACATTGACTGATGTAGAATCAGCCTTGCGTACTTGGAATAAATTTCATTTGCTCATGGTGCATAATTCTTTATACATTGCTCTATTTGATGGAAACGCCAGCTGAAAGAAGACCAGGCACAGTTGCCTCCTCCTCACCCATCTTGGTTTATACCCTTGGTTTATAACAACTTAAACATGCAACAGCCAACTTTCATTGGAAACAAACCAAGAGGCCTGCTGAGAAGGAGTTTTCAGTCTCTAGACAAGTTACTGGCTTCATCTATTTTCTGAAACTGAAGTCATTACAGCTTAAAGAGTAAGAAAAGAGAAAGAAGACAACTGATAGAGGATCCACCAACAGACCATCTGCACTGGCATCTGAGCAAAGGCGCAAGTAGGCAACTCAACAGCTTCGAAAGCCCCTTTCCTCTCCGGCTTCCTCATTTTGCAACAATCCCAGAGCGTGGATTAGGTGATGATGCTTCGGAAGTCATACAACAGGCTGATTCCTGGCCTGGAATCAGTGGGTCAGTGATCCTCCAACGCATTTTGTTCAGGAAAAGATACAGGGGGGATTTATAAATGCTAACAGCCGACTGGGCCGTGACACTGCAAATCTCTCTTCCAGGTGATGAGGATCTATCAAACACACGACTTTAGGAGCATTACCAGCTCATTAATCTAGGCTGTGCAGCTTGAAGCCTCCATTTTTGTGCAGACAGACCCAGGGCTGGGGGATGCAGACAATCTGCTGCATGAACACCCCGGTGTGGAGTGGGTCTCTGGGCCACTGCACCCACCAAGTCGGCCCAGAGCTGGGAAAGTGGCCTGAGCTTTGCGGAAGCTAACACACTGCAGACACAGCCAGAGGACAGCGCCCCTCCCAGGACGTCCCCAGAGGCTGAGAGCAGCCAAGAGAATCGGCGCCCACCCTGAGCTGCCTTCCAAAGCAGCCTCCACTGCCTCTCCTGGGACGCCCGAGTCTGTGCTGCATGTCTACCCCTGAGTCTCGAGGCTTGTTCCTCTCAATTACGGCTGTCTCCTCTCAGGCCCAGGCAGGGACTTCAGTGTGACCCACGACACCAGTTCTCACCGTGTCCTCTCCTTCCTGCGAAGAGCATCTCCGGGGGACACCCCGTACCTTTGCGACAAACACGAGTCCCCAGGCTGCCGGCCTAATTAACACCTGCCCCATCAGAAGTTCACCCTCACCCGGACTTTCCTGGTGCTGACCCGGTAACTTGCCAGGCGTGTCTCCCAGGCAAGCCCTACCACTCACAGCATGCGCTTGCCTCCCTACACACTGTACCTCCTGCAGGTAAACTTGTTTCCAGCCTGTGTTACGGCATTGAGAATACCACTGTTTTGTGGGGTTCACAAAGAGTGCGGTGGATCCCAGGCGTCTGCCACTGGCCCGCCCACAGCTCCGTACAGAGCGCTGCCCCACCACTCATGAGGGGCTCCCCTCCCGAGCCTGGGGAGGAAGGCCTGGAGCAGTGAGCGACTCGTTCACCGGGGCTCTGGAACACACCCAGCCACGCCCCATATCAACTCAATCAGAAACCAGGCGTCCGGATTTTTCAGAGGTCTCCAGCTGATCACACGTGTGGTCAATCCTGGGAACTGCTGACCTACCGATGAGAACTGCTGACCTACCGATGAGAGCTCCTCTGCCCCTGGGGACCCCAGTGAAGAAACAGTAATCATGGTCAAAACAATTACCATCCCCTGAGCTTGTCCGACATCCTTGTTACACTGTACAAGTGCTCTGCATGGGTCACCTTGATCGATCTGCACCACACAGCCCCGAGGCAGGGGTGAGGCTGATGTTACAGACAAGAAACCACGGTTCCAGGCGGCTACTGATTACTTGGCCAGGGTCACAGAGATGGTGAATGTCATTCACTGCCTCTACTCTTGGTAAGGAAAAATTGAGAGATTTTTAAACAATTGACAAAATCACAGAGACAAGAGTGTGGAGCTGCGGTTGCAAGAGACCAGGGCAAGGGGGTAACGGGGAGGACGTGTTTAACGGGTCCCAAGCTTCCATCTGGGAAGACGAATTTTGGAGATGGATGGGGCTGATAGTTGCACAAAAAAGTGAACGGATTTAATTCCACTGAATTAAACACTTACACATAGTTAGAGTCGTAAATTTTGTGTTATGCATATTTTGCTATAATTTTGAAATGAAAATATTTTAAGCAAAATTAAAATATAAAATGAGTGAAAAAAGATGACTAGATGTCCTGTCTCAGGCACAACGCTATCCCAGGTCATCTCCTGGTTATCTTCCTTATCTTTGAGCTGTTTCACAACTTTGCAAGTCTTAGAATCCTGAGGGTGACGCTAATAAGTCACGTCTAGCAGATTCAGTGTATCCCAGCCAATTTTATATCTAATAAGCAAATTTATTTCCGCTTTCCTGAGACCTGCATATTTGTAATTCTTTGCATTCTCTTCTGAACCAGTTGCAACATCTTACTGGTTCTCTCACTAACGGATTAGTTAAATAAAATCTGAACATGTGTTCATTTTATAACAGTTGCTCAGAATTACTACCACATGTCAAGTTTCCCTGATTTCTAACAATAAACTACAAAGGCCTGAGTTTTCCCAGTTGAGATTTTCCTCCCACAGGGCGATGCTTCTAGCTATTGTAAAACAAAAAGCACATTTTCTGTTTGCCCTGACCCGTAAGTGTACACCCGCAGGGCCTTCACAGAGCGTGTGGATCCAAGAGAAGGACTGGGCTACATCGGCCGCGCAGGCTCCGCCCCGCTAGGGAGGTGAGATCACACTGCCTCCTGGGCGTGAGAGGCAGAGTCTCAGGCCGCCTGGGGAGGGAACCCTGGATGCCGGCTGTGAGCGGAGGCTGAGGAAGGGGAGAAGCTTTGGGGACTCCAACCACTGGTCTCCCACCAGCCACCCCTCGCGTTTCTCCCTGACTCCCGGGAGGCTGTCATTAGACACAACCCAGAGCAGGTGGAAATGAGAAAATTCTATAAACCCCAAGCCAAAGGGGAGAGGTTCAAAGGCCAGACAGAGCCGCTGCAGAAAGCTCCTGGCGAGAATGCAATAGAGCCAGGATAAACCCAGAAGAAAGGCCAGGAGGAGGGTGGGGGGGCCGGCATAGCGCTGGCCACGGCGCACTCGGAGGGCAGTGCTTGCGGGCGCCGGCAGAGTGGACGCCAGCACAAGCTCCATGCAGAGCAGTTCTGCTCCGGCTGGGAAACGACAAGGGCAGGCACGCCCTCGCCCCGTTGGTGCCGCTTGGAGAAAGCCGTCCACAGACAGAGCCACGCTGGTCAAGAGGACCTCAGGACGAGGCCAGTCACTGCAGAGTAATTTCCAAGAACAGAGGATTCACATAATTTACATGCCCGTGGACAGGGGACAGGTGAAGCCAATTACAGTTCACTGAAGAAGGCAACGGGAGGGACTTCCCTGGAGGGCCGGTGGCTAAGACTCTGGGCTCCCAATGCAGAGTGCCCAGGTGTGATCCCTGGTCAGGGAACTAGATCCCGCAGGCCACAACTAAAAGACCCCGCACAGTGCAATGAAGATCAAATATACTGCGTGCCACCACTAAGACCCAGCACAGCCAAATAATAAACTAATATTTAAAAAAAAGGAAAAAGGGCAGGAGGATATATAGAGTATCCTACCATTTGTCCAGAAACAACTCATGGAGATACACATAGAGATACATCCATCTACACATATACACATGAGATATCTCAGGGGAAAAATGTCAGAAACAGACATCACAGGTTGCCTTCAGAACAGGAGACCCTGAGGGGCTGGGAGACAGTGTGGGAGAAAGACTTCTCAACATTCACACCTTCTGTTTGAGAGCCACATGGGTGTTCAAAATATTTAATTTTTTAGGGACTTCCCTGCAAGTTCAGTAGCTAAGACTTCGATCTTCTACAGCAGCGGGTCAGGGTTCAATCCCTGGTCAGGGAACTAAGACCCCACAGGATGCGCAGCTCAGCCAAAAAACTAAACAATTAAAAAAATTTCTCTATCTTTTAAAACAAGTATATGGGGTCTTCTGGAAGAAGCCTGTGACAGACAACACAGTCTCTCAAGTGGACACTTTCACCTAACCAAGGGCCTTGAAAGCGTCTGCTTCTCCCATTGCCTGCCTCTTGGGGACTGGCAGCTTTTAGGAAAGGACCACAGACCAACAGGCCCTCATTCCAGTAAGTCCAATATTAAACACACTCCCACGGACTCAAAACCAAAGCAAATGAACAAACAGCAAAAAAGATCCTTGGTTTTCACTGTTTCGATTGCGTTTCTTGAGGCTGTGAAGGTTTACCATCCATCAGTTCGAGCCTTTTTTTGGGATAGGCTGCCAGAACGTATCTATCAGCCCTGCATGTCTTAATTTCTACACACACGATCAAGTGTCATGCTTGGGAAAGTTACTAAACTTAGACCCTTTGCAGCTCTCTTTTTAAAAGTTTAAAGTTTATATTTATTGGAGGATAGCTGTTCACTAGTAATGGAGCCCTGATGTGAAACCTCCCCAGGAGCCACAAACCTATGAACGTGCTGAGGCCCGGAACAGGCTGCCCAAAGTATGCTCAATGCACACTGATTATTTTGAATTAAAGCTACTTGAGAAATGGCCGGTGGGGGAAAATATCGTTAAAAGACACGCTAGCCCCCGCTCTTTCCCTCTGCAAGCCAGAAATAAATCTACATGAAGGAATCCTCCCTATAAACCAGGAGGACAAAAAGCATCCTCACCAACAGAGCTACAGAATTCTAGGCTAAGGAAGCTTTAGGAAAAGCAAGCTTCTTCACGAGTCTGCTACTCCAAGCACAAGCCTCTTTGTTTTGCTAAACCTTCACAGATGATTGTTTCTTTGTCTCAACACGACACATAAACAAACTGCTCTGGTCCCCTTGGGGCAGGTGGGTCGGGGTGGCCAATTTCTACAACACTCTGTGTGTGTGAATTAAGTGATTTTTCTTTCTGTTACTGTGTCTTGTGTCAATTTAATTATTAGACCAAACCAAAAAATTTAGGGGGGAGGGTGTGGGGAAATTTCCCCCCTCCAACAAATGATATTAAATCCCTTTATGTTTATTTCCTTACATAATAATGATTATATTTACAACAGCTATTTTTTTTAATCAAGGCATAATTAACATTCAATAAAATTCATCCTTTTTAGGTATTCAGTTTGATGTGTTTCGATCAATGTATAGAATCATACAAAATCACTGCTGCTGCTGCTAAGTCGCTTCAGTCGTGTCCGACTCTGTGCAACCCCACAGGCGGCAGCCCACCAGGCTCCCCCGTCCCTGGGATTCTCCAGGCAAGAACACTGGAGTGGGTTGCCATTTCCTTCTCCAATGCATAAAAGTGAAAAGTGAAAGTGAAGTCGCTCAGTCGTGTCTGACTCTTAGCGACCCCATAGACCACAGCCTACCAGGCTCCTCCGTCCATGGGATTTTCAAGGCAAGAGTACTGGAGTGGGGTGCCATTGCCTTCTCCAACAAAATCACTAGTGTAAGCAAAATAGAGAATTTCATTTCCTTCCCAAAATTCCACTCGCTTTTTTTTTTTCTTCCAGTCGTCCCTTTCCACCATCCCTGGTCCCTAGCAATCACTCATCTATTTTCTGTTCCCACAATTTTGATTCTTCAGGGAGAAATAGCAATAACCTCACATATGTAGATGACACCATCCTTATGGCAGAAAAGTGAAGAGGAACTAAAGAGCCTCTTGATAAAAGTGAAAGAGAAGAGTGAAAAAGCTGGCTTAAAACTCAACATTCAAAAAATGAAGATCATGGCATCTAGTTCCATCACTTCATGGCAAATAGATGGGAAAACAATGGAAACAGTGATAGACTTTTATTTTCTTGGGCTCCAAAATCACTACAGATGGTGACTGCAGCCATGAAATTAAAAGATGCTTGCTGCTTGGAAGAAAAGCTATGACCAACCTAGACAGCATATTAAAAAGCAGAGACATTACTTTACTGACAAAGGTCTATCTAGTCAAAGCTATAGTTTTTCCAGTAGTCATGTACAGATGTGAGAGTTGGACCATAAAGAAAGATGAGCACCAAAGAATTGATGCTTTTGAACTGTGGTGTTGGAGAAGACTCTTGAGAGTCCCTTGGACTGCAAGGAGATCCAACCAGTCCATCCTAAAGAAAATCAGCCCTGAATGTTCACTGGAAGGACTGATGCTGAAGCTGAAGCTCCAATACTTTGTCCACCTGATGCAAAGAGCCAACTCACTGAAAAAGACCCTGATGCTGGGAAAGATTGAAGGCAAGAGGAGAAGGGGATGACAGAGGATGAGATAGTTGGATGGCATCACAAACTCCATGGACATGCATTTGAACAAGCTCTGGGAGTTGGTGATGGACAGGGAAGCCTGGTGTGCTGCAGTCCATGGGGTCGCAAAGAGTTGGACACGACTAAGTGACTGAACTGAACTGAACTGAAAAAGTCAATGGTTAGATAGCATGTTAGATAAAGATGGTAAAGTCAATGGTTAGATAGCATGTTAGACAGAATTAGATAGACAGCATCACCAACTCAATAGACATGAGTTTGAGCAAACTCTGGGAGATAGTGAAGGACAGGGGAGCCTGGCATGTTGCAGTCCATGGGGTCACAAGAGCTGGACATGACTTAGCGACTGAACAACAACAAGAGAGTTGTACAAAGGGAGTCACAGCGCACACGTGGCCTTTTGTGTCTGGCTTCAAACGCATTTGGCTTTGAGATTCATTCATCCTCTTTCCTCTGCTGGTAGCTCAGTCCTTCCTGTTGCTGAATAGCATTCCCCAACATGTTCATCAATTCAGCAGGTTGGATGGGGAGAGGTCTACTTTAAGGAACTGGCTCTTGCCAATTGTAGAGACCTGGCAAGTCCTTACTGCATGCAGACAGGCAAGACGGAAGCAGAGTTCTCTCTTCATTCGATGCTGGACACTGCGCTCCCAGCTGTCGTCCCATTTAATCCTCACAGCAACCCCGCAAGGTGGGGGTTAGCCTCACTTTTCAGATGAGGACACTGACCAGCCTGCGTCCTCTGCTCAGGACTCTCCGCCTGCTGCTCAGACCCTGACTCTCAGACCATAAGATGCTGGTTGTTGCCTCATCAGCACCACCTCATAACAGCGACCACATTCAACTCGTGCCACATGCCAAGTGCTGTTGTAAGTCCCTTGCGTATATCGATTCAGTTAGTGTGGAAACAACTGCATGAGGTAGCCAGTATTACTTCACCCTCATTTTAGCAGTGACGATGTGAATCACAAAGGGATCAAGATCACAGAGCTAGTAAATATGCTCGCATTTGAACCCAGGCGAGTCTGGCTTCTAGGTCCATGTTCATACCCTCTGCACTACATTTCCTTGGCCAGGAATTTCTGAAGTTGCTTAAAAACCCTGGCAATGGAGTAAGTGTGGTCCTGGGGGTGGGGAGAGAGGAGTCCCATTGGCAAAAGTCCCTCCCACACGATGGCCTCTCTACCTGTGAGCCCTGATGGGGACAAGCAGCTGGGGGGGAGGGGGTGGTCCCTGGGCTGGTGCTGAAGGAACAGCTCAGGTGCTGTCCCAAGTGCGGGCCTCAGAGCCAGGCCGGCTGGTTCCCGCCCAGGTTGGCTGGTTTCTCTGCTCAGTCCGACCCTTTGCAACCCCATGGACTATAGCCCACCAGGCTCCTCTGTCCATGGAATTCTCCAGGCAGGACTACTGGAGTGGGTTGCCATGCCCTCCTCCAGGGGATCTTCCCAACCTGGGATTGAACACTGGTCTCCTGCATTGCAGGCAGATTCCTTACGTCTGAGCCACCAGGGAAGTAATTTAATTGCTCGAGTAGCTTCCTGCTCAATCCCCCCCTTTCCTTATAAGTATTGCACAGATAAGAGTGCAGGCTTTCTGAGCTGTGAGAATTTCAGTGAGGTGCTAAATATACAGCACTGGTCCAGTGCGGGCACAGGCATTCAACACCATTTTTAAACTTGATTTCATGTTTCACAAATTACTGAAGTGTTAGATGCTTGTTTTAATAAGCAGAACAATACAGTGGAAACGTCTTTAGCAGCGAAGCTAATCCTCTTGTCCGCCAGGGAACCAGCATCAACAGTGTCTTGTGTTCCCCCACAGTTCTCCTCCATGCTCACACAAACACAAGCACGTTTGCAGAGAGCAGTGGATTTGTGTTTCAACCAAAATGCATCAGACTATACCTATCACTTACTACTTCGATACTTGCCTTTTTCATTTATCAGTGGATGTAACTGGTCAATATAAAGGCAACTCTTTCCTAAGTTCTTTGTGCACAAACATATATGCAAATGTAACATTTAATATAAATTAGATATACATGATATTGTGGCGTTTGCATTAGGGTCTTTAGTTCATTTTTTTCCCCTTGCTCCCTCACTTTCTTCCTTACCCTCCATATTGTGCCCCCCATATTGCCACCTGCTGTTTTCTGCCCATCCACTCTGCAGTGAACCCTGGGGAGGTGGGGCCGGGAGGGAGAGCAGCACAACTAGACAGTGGCCGCACTCACCGCAACCAGAAAAAGCCCAAGCAAAGCAGGGAAGACCCAGCACAGCCAAAAATAAATAAAAATTAAAAAACCCTGGAACACGGGGATGTTTGCACAACTCTGCAAATACATTAAAAATTATTAAATTTCACACTTAAATGGGTAAATTTTTTGGCATGCAAGTTATACTTCAATAAAGCTGCTTTTTAAAGAGCAAAAGAAATCTGTTCAAAAAAAGAGAACTTGCAGGGACTTTACTGGTGGTTCAGTGGCTAAGCCTCTGAGCTCCCGGTTTAGGGGTCTGGGTTTCATCCCTGGTCAGGGAACGTGACCCCATGTGCCACAACTAAAGATCCCAAATGCCACAACTAAGACCTGGCACAGCCAAATAAACAAAAAAACCTTTTTAATTTTTAAAAAAGAAATTGCAGACTATGTGTTAAGAGCTTTAATAAGTTACTATTAAAATAATTCTGAAAAGTTGGTATTTTTATACCCATTTTACAGATAAGAAAATTGAGGCTCGAAGGAGGTAAGCAACTTGCACAATTAGCAAACATAGCAAAGTTAAAATGTGTGCACATGTGCCCTAACTACAGAGTTCTTGCACTTTCTCCCAGGTGTGACTGCCTGGGGCCTGAAGAGCTGTGGGGAGACCATGCTGGGGCCTGAGTGAAGGTTCACCCTGGATTCCACACAACCTGTCACCACCTAGGTCAGAGTGCTGCTAGGCCAATGGGAGACCTTTCAGCAGCCAAAGATTTTCTCTCTGTAGAGACCAAGGTTGTGACTGTGACTTATAATAAGAAATATATATTTGCTCTTAGTCTCCATTCTCGGCGTGTAGCTCCTTACAGCTCCTTGAAATTTCCTGAGTGATGAGAGCAACGGGAGCATCTTTTGTTCTTATAGTTGGTCTTCTGTCAGTTCCTGAAATAGCTCCAGAGCCATAAATGTGAAAGGAGTGTGCTATCATAATAAATCCCTTTCAACCACACCTGAATTTATCTTAACACGGTAACTTATGAAAAACCCTGGGCTTCCCAGGTGGTGGGGTGGTGAAGAATCAGCCTGCCAATGCAGGAGACGGAGCTTTGATCCCTGAGTGGGGAAGATCCTCTGCAGTAGGAAATGGCAAACCCACTCCAGTATTTTGCTTGGAAAATCCCAGGGACAGAGGAGCCTGGTGACTGCAGTCCACAGGGTCGCAGAGAGTCAGACACGACTGAGCGCTGAGCGATGGGAAGCCCTAAGGATGGGCTGCCAGAGGAACCAACAGTCACTGGAGGTTGGAACGTTCAGTTGCACTTTCCTGACCTCCAGAGATCAAATTGCCAACATCCGCTGGACCATCGAAAAAGGAAGAGAGTTCCAGAAAAACATCTACTTCTGCTTTATTGACTACACCAAAGCCTTTGACTGTGTGGACCACAACAAACTGCAGAAAATTCTTCAAGAGATGGGAATACCAGATCACCTTACCTGCCTTCTGAGAAATCTGTATGCGGGTCAAGACGCAAAAGTTAGAACTGGACATAAACAACCGACTGGTCCCAAATCGGGAAAGGAGTACGTCAAGGCTGTATATTGTCACCCTGCTTATTTAACTTATTATTTAACTTACATCATGTGAAATGCCGGGCTGGATGAAACACAAGCTGGAATCAAGATTTCTGGGAGAAATATCAATAACCTCAGATACGCAGATGATACCACCCTTATGGCAGAAAGCGAAGAAGAACTAAAGAGCTTCTTGATGAAAGTGAAAGAGAAGAGTGAAAAGGCTGGCTTAAAGCTTAACATTCAGAAAACTAACATCATGGCATCTGGTCCCATCACTTCATGGCAAATAGATGGGGAAACAATGGAAAAAGTGACAGACTTTTATTTTCTTGGGCTCCAAAATCACTGCAGATGGTGACTGCAGCCATAAAATTAAAAGACGCTTGCTCCTTGGAAGAAAAGCTATGACTAACCTAGTTAGCATATTAAAAAGCAGAGACATTACTTTGCCAACAAAGGTCTGTCTAGTCAAAGCTACGGTTTTTCCAATAGTCATGTATGGAGGTGAGAGCTGGACTATAAAGAAAGCTGAGCGCCGAAGAATTGATGCTTTTGAACTGTGGTGCTGGAGAAGACTCTTGAGAGTAAGGAGATCCAACCAGTCCATCCTAAAGGAGATCAGTCCTGGGTGTTCACTGGAAGGACTGATGCTGAAGCTGAAACTCCAATGCTTTGGCCACCTCATGCGAAGAGCTGACTCATTGGAAAAGACCCTGATGCTGGGAAAGATTGAAGGTGGGAGAAGAAGGGGACGACAGAGGATAAGATGGTTGGATGGCATCACAGACTCCATATGGACATGAATTTGAACAAGCTCCAGGAGTTGGTGATGGACAGGGAAGCCTGGCATGCTGCAGTCCATGGGGTCGCAAAGAGTCGGACATGACTGAGCGACTGAACTGACCTCCAGGAAGGCGAAAGAGGCTGGCGGTGGTCAATCACCAATGCCAGTGATTTAGTCAACGTCCATGTAATGAAGCCTCCATAAACACCCAAAGGGCAGAGGTCAGGGATTGCCTGGGCTGGTGGACGCAGAGCTGCTGAGAGGATGGGGCGCTTATAGGGGCAGGAAGCCCAGCGCCCTCTCCCCACACCTTGCCCTCTGCAGCTCTTCCATCCCTGTTCCTGGGTTGCACCTTTTTATGATAAACTGGGAGTCTAGTAAGTAAAATGTTTTCCTGATGTCTGTGAGCTGCTTTAGTAAATTAATTCGACCCAAGGAGGGTCATGGAAGCCTCTGATTTCTAGCCAGTCACTCAGAAACGCAGAAGACAACCTGGCCTTGCAGCCGGTGTCAGGGGCTGGTATGAGGGGCGGGGTGTCTCGTGGGACTGAGCCCTCAGCCCATGAGATCTGACGCTGTCTTCAGAGAGACGCCCTCAGAGCTGAGTCACCTGCCTGGTGGTGCTGGAGAAAGCACAGGTTTGAAGCAGGAAATACGGGGAATGCCTGTGAGTAACTGAAAATGCCAGCTGGCTGATCTTTGCCACAGGAGGTCAGAGGTGAACAGACATGACTGTTTGAAAAACAAAACTCTGCCTCTCCCCAGAGCTCTCTCTGGGTGGTCTGGAGTGGGGGGTGGGGCTTTGGAGCCATGATGGGGTCCGAGTTGCGGTTCTGCCAATCAGCAGGTGGGGGCCCCTGGGCCTTGAAGTTACTACAATCCTTCTGTGCCTCAGTTTCCTCAACCCTAAAGTGGGGGTGCAAAGAGAACCTCTTCTAAAAGGCTCTATACAGCAGTCAGAGCAATACTAAGTTTTGCCATCGGTGTTATGTCGTCCATGGATTTGCACCTGTCTAGGCAGAGTCGGCCTGACCTCAGTTTTGCTAAAAAAGCCGCCCCTGGGCCTGTGTGTCATCTGTTGGTGAGGGATCAGGAGTGCCCTCCAAAGCTTGCTACACATCTAACTGCCCTGAGTGAAAGCAGTCCAAAGAGGCTGAGGGTCACCTGGTCCAAGCCCATCATTGTTCAGACGGGAGCAACAAGGTTCCGCAGGCTGGAGTGGCTGACCCGCCCACAAACCTCCCCACGAGGCTTAATGTGGTTCCCACGTAAACACTACACACAGTTTTTGTGCCCCAGCTTCTCTTGTCTATTTGGCTAAAGAAGTGGGAAAAGGCCACTCTGTGATTCCGTGCTGTGTATGCCTACTGTCATATCTGACTCTGCGACCCCACGGACTGCTGTGGTTTTAAAGAGGGTCAAAGGCTAATTACAAGTGACTCCATTTGAAAGACAGCAATGAAAGTATTTTTAATCCTTCTTCCTTCTCCCCAAACCTCCATCACTGGGCGAGGTGGGGGGCGGGGGAGCCAGTTCTTTGAAGACTGTGAACCAAACACAACAGTTTTACGGACCATGGTTAAGACGTGGGCTTTCCCCCAGGGAATGGCTGAGTGTTTACTCTCTCGTTACCTTGGTAACCGCTACCTTGGCGCCCTTGTTGATGAGCTGAACCACATTCTCCGTCTGGCCTTTGTACGCAGCTATGAGCAGGCGTTCTGAAAGCGCGGCGACCGCATCCTGCTGGCTCATGAATTAGGAGAGAAAGACGTTCTTGGGGAAGTGGTGGACAAGTCCCTTCGGCTCAACACGGCATCACGGGCCCAGGCAGGCACCCTCAGGTAAAGAAGCTCTGACCATGGGAAGAAGACTTCGTCACTATGCCATCTTCGGGACCTGGGGGTTACAGAACAAAGCTGCCATCAGCGCCAGTCAGCACCCAGGACAGGCCGCATCTCTCCGCCCTGGTTTTAGGGACTCTGTTGATTGCTCGCTGCTGGGGAGGGGAACTGGGGGAGACGGGACACTCAGGAAGCACCCCCTGCAGAGCAAACCCTGAACTTGCAAGTGGAAGGCAAAGAGGGTGTTGAACCAGCCCACCCCACCCCACCCCTCACCTCCCACCCCCCACCCCTCACCCCCCACCCCTCACCCCTCACGCCCCACACCCCACCACTAGGGCTGGAACTGCAAGGTCTGCCCTGCAGATAACAGAGGGGCTCAGAGACCCGATGAAATCCCCTGAATGGAGCCTGGTTTCCAGGCTCCCCCTCGGCAGGTAACTACGCTGAGGTGACCACAAAGGGCCCTCTGGACTGTGCTCTGTGGCTTCACCAAGGCCAACATGCCCATTCCCCTGGCTGGCTGGGGGCCCATGGACCACAGCCCACAGAGACCCTGAGAACAGGACTATATCCATGGACTCTCTCCCAGCATTTCCTGCCATTCTCTATCTTCATCCTTTTCTCACTCTTCAGAGGGCATGTTCCTGAGTTCTGGAACCATTGGAGAGCTGGAAGCAGGCCCGGGCCATCCCCTGGCCAATAACTGCTGCAATAAACGGATGCTACAGTTACTATTGGGGCTTCCCAGGGGGCGCTAGTGGTAAAGAACCTGTTTGCCAATGCAGGAGACAGAGGAGATTCAGGTTCAATCCCTGGGCTGGGACGATCCCCTGGCGGACAGCATGGCAACCCACTCCAGTGTTCTTGCCTGGAGAATCCCATGGACAGACAAGCCTGGTGGGCTACAGTCCATGGGGTCGCAGAGAGTCGGACACGACTGAAGTGACTTAGCATGCACAGTTACTCTAGGGAGGGGCTGTGCCAACACAAACCGCCCACAGGTTTGTGCACTCACAGCACTGATCTGGGGGTAGTACTCGCGGTAAACTGAAACCCATCTTTCCACCAAATGCCAAATGAACAGAAGTTTAAAGACTGACTCCTCCTGGGAGCCCTGGGCCACTATCAGAGCAGACCAAAACCACTGGTGTTACGCCAAAGGTGAAGGTATGGGGGCCAAAGGAATGCTTAAGACTCTGTGACCCATTCCTACCAGAACAGCAGAAAGTATGGGCCTCCTTCTGCCTTCAAATGTACTTCTCAAAAACACCAACATGGGCTATGGAAAGAAACTGTAGCGTAAGGCCCTGCCACACATTCTAATTTTGAAGACCCAGAAGGTACAGACGTTCTTTACAGTGGTTTCCAGGCAAACCCCACGCTCCTCTCAATCTCTGGAGTAAGGAATTGGCTTGATTCTCCTCCACCTTGACATCTAGGTGGGCCATGTCACCAACCACTCCAGGTGGCTGGGAGAACAACAGGACCGTGGGGACCAAAGACAGTATTTTATTATGTGAAATCATCGGTCAAGTGTGAATCGTACAACTTCAGAAAGGTTATTCTCATCCCTGCTCAGCTTGTGTTCTGCTAAGTCTCTCCAGTCGTGTCCAGCTCTTTACGACCCCATGGACTCTAGCCTGCCAGGCTCCTCTGTTCGTGGGGATTCTCCAGGCAAGAATACTGGAGTGAGCTGCCATGCCCTCCTCCAGGGGATCTTCCTAATCCAGGGATCGAACCTGAATCTCTTATATCTCCTGCATTGGCAAGCAGGTTCTTTACCACTAGCACCACATGGGAAGCCCCTGCTCAGCTTGCAAATGACCAAATTTCCATCATCCATCTGTTGTCTAAAGTGTGGGTAAAGAATAGCAAGGAAAAGGAGTTCCCTTGCGGTCTAATAGTCAGGACTCTATGCTTTCACTTTCAAGGGCTGATCTGGGAACTAAGATCCCACAAGCCACGAAGCAAGGCGCAAAAGAAAAAAAAAAAATGTAAAGAGGCAGAAGGAAGCCTCACAAACCCATGCTGTTCTGATCACCAGGCTCATCAGAAGCACAACAAACCTCGAGAAGGTACAAGCAGGAGACCCCTTCCCTCAGCCAGGGTCAGAAATCGCTGGGAGGAACCTGAAATCTTTGTTGAATGAATAAGCCAATGAAAGAATGAAGTTGAGATGAAAAACAGAAATGGAGCTGGAAAAGCCTTTGGAAGTTCCCCGGGTGGCCCTGAAAGACTGAAGTTTGGGCTTCATGTTTCCCAGAATGCCGCCCTGTCTGGGAGTGCTTTTAGTGGCTTTTTTCAACCCAGGATACTGCACGCTCTCTCTCTTTATTCAGGTAAAGCGTGTTACCTTCACACCAATTACATGGAGCTTCTGATCTGTCTGCCCCAACCCTGCGGAAGCACTCCAGGGCCCAGTGACATGAAAATGCAGAAAATTAGCCCTGGCTTCCTAAATGCCCTTTTGCTCCCACAGCCACATTCTTCTTCATTGACTCACTTGTTATTTCTGTGCACACGACCTACAAGGCCACCCCCACCTTCCCAAACCTGTCCTGTGACGAGCATTTGAGAAGAGTACAGTTCCCAGTTCATACAAGTATTATCATCATGGCTACAACGTCACCATTCACTCCACAGCTAATAACTCCTGTGGACAGAGATCTCCTCGCAGGCCATCAGCTGAGGTTACGAGCTGCAGGCCAGCAGTGCCGTCCTGTCTCCCCAGCAACGGAAGCACGGGTCAGCGGGCCTGTCTCTGCTAACGGCCTCTCCCCTTCTCCCTCTGTCCCATGCAATAAATTCTGCCTCGCAGACAGAGACAAAAGCTGAGGGACCCTGACTGCCATGGCTGCAAGCTACTGAGACAGCCCGTGATCACCTTTGGTAAACAGCGCTTTACAAATCCAGCACACGCTACTATTCCTTTTTCTTTTTAAGACGGAGAGACACTACATTTCTGAGAAAATGTTGGCCAAGTAGAAATGCCATTTATTAAAAACAAAAATTTCAATGGCAGCTACTTAAGAATGAAATGCCCCCACCCCTACCCACCCCCTCCACCAGAGCCAACGCACAGCCTGCCTGAGGCTGAGGGTGCCTCTAGGACAGGTGTCTCGTGGGATTTTGGATCCCCCCCCGCCCCACCACCACGAGAGGGGCACAGAAAACTGCAAAAGCAGGAACAGAATTCCAGGTTCCTGGTTTCTACCGTGCGCTCAGCACAGTCCCTGTATCCCACAGGGACGCACCCACATACCTTGGGGATCTCAAGTTCACACTCAATTTAAATCCAGCAATCGCCTCACTGAAAGGACCTCCAGCATTCACCTGCATTTTCATCGACACCAGCAGAGGGGGGCGGAGGGAGGGATCAAAGTGGCTGAGTCTTCCTTTGTGACTTCCACCCTGGGCTCATCTTCCTCTCCACCTCTCTCATGATCATTGCCCGACATCTTCGGTATCCGGACCTCTCTTCCAGAACAATGATCCCCAAGCTTCTGCAGTGAGGGGATACTCTCCTTTCCTCTGATACCTCTGAACTGATAAATCAGGCCAGGCGGAAGGGACTGGGCTGGCAAGAGGGGTAAGGAGGATGCTGGGCCCCCAGTAGTGAGTAGGAAGGGCAGAGGGATAGAGAGGGATGATGAGCAGTCTGCAAATCAAAGAGTTGCTGCCTACCTGTTGGGTACCCAGGCTGCAGAGCCCCATTCCCTCATTAAACGTGAGCTTTCGCTCCCAAATAGACCAGCTATTATCCAAGACACTTCCCACTGCTGGCGGTGAGGAATTTCTGCCCCAGGTCTATCAATCACATCCCTCTTTGTCACTTTCACAGCGTTTTTCACAGGAGAAAAACCTTAAATGCAAACAAGCTGCCAGTTCTTTAAGCAGAAAGGAAATAAATGCACGGTCATAAATATGCAATGAGCATCATGAATTGGGAAAGGAATTTAGCTTCCTAAGATTTCTCTCCTTCCTCCCGGCCCACTGCCCCATTTTCTATTGCTTTCCAATTCGTCAGTGCTTTTGTCTCTCATCAAATGCCAGGGGGCCACAGAGCTGCTTGGTCTGTGATGTGATCCGTTTTCTTTTTATAGCAAAAGGTCTATGGGGTTTTCTTGAAGATTTATAACAAGGTCCCCTGGTACCGATATCTCAAAGTCACTGCATTCAGTCTCCTAACAAGGCAAGAATATTTTAGAAGAAACCTGCACACAACAGTCCCAGCCAGGCATTACGCACAGCCCACCCAGAGATGGTCCACAGGCACTCTGGTTAGGGAGCACCATCAGTTAAGATAAGTCTCTTTGCTCCTACTGGTCCAAACCCTGTGTTGAGGAGAGATTGTACTCACATCTGGGGGGGTCTGTCCTCCCCGTTCTACATCGTGTTCTGTTGCTGGAAAAAATCACGGTCAGTTCTTTCCTGGAGATCATTAGCTTCCTAGCAGTGTCACGCCCAAGGTCCGCAGTGATTTACGTTACAGTGCTCGCTGACTTTTCCCCTTGAGCTTCCTCAGCCAACACCGACCAGATCACATCGAAAAGCATACTAGGACATCCATCCAGCACGCAGTGTTTCGTGGTTTTTCTAGTCTGCCCGGCACAGCTACTGAAAGTCCTGGGTCTTCAGATTTTGTGGATTGCTCCCTCCTGCCAGCAGAGGACCTGTAACACTGCTCTGATCAAAGAGTCAGGGAATAATTCACAGATGGGCGGAATGCTTGTCAATGATGTTCAGACGACAGAGAAACGAAGTCTGCATTCTTTCAGCAGCATTCAGAGATGAATGCACAGGTTGTGAAGGAGGGAGGATGCAAGAATAGTTGAAATCTGTAAGGAATTGCCTTTAGGACAGCAGTTAGGGAAATGTTCGCTTTGTGGGAACGGCAGAGACCCAGAGACTCTCCCAACCCAGCCCTGTAGGCAGAGGGTTCCAACACAGGGACTGCAGCAGCATAGGAGACTAGGGGCTGGCTGAGAAACTGTTCCCGGTGTTTGTGAACTGATAGTTTGTCTCAGAAATCCTCCTCTGATCAGAGTCTCTGCAGGAAAAGGGGACGGGAGAAGACAGGGAGCTCTTTCAAGGGCTGTCAGTGGCCCTCTACATCGTAGGTACGTCTTCCAGACCACTTGTTGAAGCAGCAGAAAACCAACTTCCCAACTTGAGTAATCACGGAAAGGAAGAGGGGTTTGAGTTTGACTTGTGCTAATATTACTAATTTTTTTTCCCCTTCATTTCTAAAGCCAGAATTGTTGGTACTGGAGATGGGAAAATGACTGTCAGCATGAACCCTCCGAACACCCTTTCTGCCCAAAGCCCTGCCCCCCACTTCCCCGAGGGCAGCAGCTCCTATGGGCAGGGGGCCGATTCTGCTCTGGCCAGCATTCGGCTTATACCAAGGGCAGGAGAATAGCTAGCAACCATGGCTGGTGTGCTGCAGCGAGAATGAATTCCCTGGGGAGACCAAATGCTGGTAGAATGACATTCCTATTTTTAATGCAAGACCTTCATACTAGTTTAGCCAAAAGTGACCACTGCTGGGTTACTGCAACCGCTACTGGAGGACCAATGAGCTTAGAACACAGATGCATGAGACTCGCTGCCTGCTTTGAAGAAACCCATCATCAGGCCCTGATCAGCCTTGATCATGGCCCAAAAGGCCGGAGGCCAGCTGAGAGCCGTAACTGAACGTGACAGAAGTATAAAGTGAGGAGCGGTTCATCTGCTCAGAGGTCCTGGGACACTTCCTTCTGAGAAGACCGACTCCAGAGTCAGGGGCGCTCAGTACAGCTCTGCTGACGAGGACAGGACAACACGGGCTGCTCACACGCGCTGTCTGCAGAAGGCAGGGGCGGAGATGCACAGCCTGAGCAAGCCCATCACGGCTGAGGACCAGTTATGCTGATTTCCTGAGAACAGCTCACGTACAGTAACTATTCTCTTCTGAATCTGACATTTACTGGATTTTTCAAAGCATCACCTCCGCAGGAGGCATAGAGAGGTTGTTGCAGTGAAAGTTGAGTGACATCTGGATACTATTCAGGAAACCTATGACATACCCCACCATCAAGAAAAGCTGCTGGCAAATGTCAAAATACTACCGGCGGTACCAGGATACAGCGCTGAATGAAGATGTGACTGACAGGAGGCTTGTGATGTAGAAACCTCCCCTTTTTACACAGGGCAACGATAATTACTTTTTGGTTGTCTGGTGCTGCTGGATAACCAGAGCTGCCAAGTTGGGGCTGGGCACTCACATCACAAAGCAAACGCCCCACAATCCAGATGCAGCGTCATCCACTTGCAAGCCTTCTGCTGCTCCATCTCCCCTGTGACGAGATGATCAGGCGCTTCTCTGTTCTCCTACAGTTTCCTGTGAGCCCTGCTATGGGCTGAATTGTGTTACCCCCAAATTCATGTACCAAAGCCCTAACCCTTAGTGTGACTGTGTTTGGAAATGGAGCCATCAGGAGGTAATTAAGGTCAAACGGGACTTCCCAGGTGGCTCAGTGGTAAAGAATCCTCCTGCCAATGCAGGAGACGCGGGAGACGCAGGAGACCTGGGTTCAATCCCTGGGTCAGGAAAGACTCCCCTGGAGAAGGAAACGGCAACCCGCTCCAGTGTTCTTGCCTGGAAAATCCCATGGGCAGAGGAGCCTGGTGGGCTACAGTCCATGGGGGTCGCAAAGAGTCAGACGACTTAGCAGCTGAGCACAGGCGTAAGCAAGGTAACATGAGGTTCTCAGGGTAGGGCCCGGATCTGATAGGATTAGTGTCCTCATAAGGAGAGACACCAAAGCGTCTCTATGCTCACTCTCTCCCCTGCCTCTCTCTCTTCACACCTGCACCCCTGCCTCCAAGCCATGCTCATAGGAAACGCCATGTAAGGACAGCAAAAAACAGCAGTCATCTGCAAGCCAGGAAGATCCTTATAAGAACCAAACTCTGCTGGACTTTGATCAGGGGCTTCCAGCTTTCAGAATTATGAAGAAATAAATTCTTGCCATTGAAGCCACCCAGTCTACAGTACCTTGTAATGGCAGCCCTACTGACTAAGACCTGAGCTCCCCTCACCCTGTAATTTGCTGGCATGCGCTCAAGGTTGGTCTTCCTTTTTACACTGAACTCCTTGAAGGCAGAAACCCTATTTTGTTTATCTTGTATCTCCAGTGTCTGGCATAGTTCCCAGAACATAGCCTTTAATGTCTGTTCAATAGATGCTAGAAAAGCTAATAATCAATTGCTTTTTCTAAGCATTAATTGGTCTTCAGGAGTCTGTGGATCCCACAAGAAACAGAGGAGGTGCCAACTAAGTCAACTAGTTTTTTGTTTTGTTTTTTGGGGGAGTTGACTTTTTCCTTTTTCCTTTCCCCAAAGATTAAGCAGGCTATAGCTGCAAAACCTCCAAGAGATAACAAATGGGGGGTGGATTCGTTCTTCCCTCTCTGTTCCTCCTCAAAACAGAGGGCAGCAGCTCCTGGGACCCTAAGAATTACCCATCCCCAGTGACAGAGGTGTGTGTCAGCACCGGGCAGCACCATAGCCACCCCCAGAATTTTCTTCTCGCTGTCCTCAACCTCTGTTGGGTAAAACCACAAATGCTAAAGGTGACCCTGCACAATCAATACCAAATGACAATAAAACCAGCCTCAGAGAGCAGTCCACCTGCCATGCATCCATACGTCAGCTCTTACCCACGCCAACTTGCTTTGATCTGGCTTCTCTCTACCCCCAGTTTTCTTGCTAAACCATCCCTGATGCTGTGGTTGTTGATTCTGTGGTGTATGAAGCATTTATTGAAGAGACAGTCACGAAGAACTACGGAAACCCAGCAAGAGAGCATTCTTGCTTGGTGTGCTGGGGTGAACGGAGGTCAGGAACGTGCTCACAGAGAAGGTCATGGTTGAGCTGGGTCTCAACCATGGATTTTGTTAGGGAGAGAAGTGGGGGAGGGCATGGGCAGAGGAAACAGCAAGAGTGAAGGCAGAGTCATCTGAAAGTGTAGGAAAGAGGAGCAAAGAGACTTGCTTCAGGACTTCCCCAGTGGTCCAGTGGCTAAGATTCCACGCTCCCAGTGCAGGGGGCCTGGCTTCAATCCCTGGTCAAGGAACTAGATCACCCATGCTGCAGACATCAAAGACTGAAGACCCCACCTGCTGCAGCTAAGACCTGGCGCAGCCAAACTACAAAATAAAAATACACATATATAAAAAGAGAGGCGCTGCAGCTGGAGCTTACAACACACAGGCAAAGACCACAGATGACATTGCAAAGTCAGGCTGTGGAAAAATTTTCACATCATGCCAAAGACACTGGACTGTAACTTGCATGTGTGATGGGAACCCTAGATGTCGGGAAGAAGAGAGACTGGTCAGATCTGTGTACAGCTTGGAATTCAAACACACAGAATTGGATTAGTCATAATTACGGGTTCATGCTACACTTTCAAGACTGTATGTATACAGCTTTCTCTTCTACTTTGCTTTTTTATTTCTTTTGCATTTCCTTCTTTCTTTCAATTTTAGTTAATACACTTTACTTTTTAGAGCAGTTTTAGGTTTATAGAGAAACAGAACAGAAAGCATAAAGAGGTTCCTTCCAGCTCTTAACCCGCACTCTGGCCCTTGAACTCCCCGTAGTTTCCCCTGTTATTAACGTCCTGTATCAGTGTGGTACATTTGTTATAACTGATGAGTCAGTATTGACTCCTTAACGAAAGCCCGTGGTTTGTTTAGCGTTCACCCTGGGCTGTACGGGTCCTCGGGTCTGCACAGATGTGTAATGACACACACCCACCGTGACAGTATCTCACACAACAGCGTCGCTGGATTAGCGCTCCACCATTCACCCCTCGCTCCCCCTCAACCCCTGACAGCCACTGATCCTTCTACTGTCTCTAAAGTGTTGCTTTTTCCAGAATGTCGTATAGCTGGAATCATACAATAGGTCACCTTTCCAGGCTGGCTCTTTTCACTTAGTGACGTGCATTTAAGGTTCCTCCCTGTCTTTTCATGGCTTGATAACTCTTTTTTTTTTTTAAACTGCTGAATAGTATTCCATTGTATGGATGTACCAGAGTTTATCTATTCACCTACTAAAAGACATCTTGGTTGCTTTCAAGTTTTCACAATGAGGGATAAAGCTGCTATAAACATCCAAGGGCAAATAAGCCACAGGGATGTAACACACAACATAAGGAGCACCATCGACGATACTGTGACAGTTTTGTACGGGGACAGACGGTTACCAGATTTATTGTGCTGACCATTTCACAAGATATGTAAATGTCAAATCACTGTGTCGTTCACCCAAAACTAACACAATACTGATACATATGTCAACTATATTTCAATTTAAAAACTCTACATGCGTATTTTTGTGTGTACCTAAGTCTTCCTCTCATTTGGGTAAATACCAAGGAAGACAACCGCCGAATCAGACGGTGGGACAGCGCGCAGGTGTGTCAGAAGCTGATGCGCTGCATGCTAAGTCGCTTTAGTCACGCCCGACTCTGCGTGATCCTATGGACTGGAGCCCTCCAGGCTCCTCTGTCCATGGGATTCTCCAGGCAAGAACACGTGCTTTCCTCCAGGGGATCTTCTCAACCCAGAGACCAAACCTGCGTGTCTTAAGTCTCCTGTATTTGCAGGCAGGTTCTTCACCACTAGCGCCACCTGGGAAGCCCAGAAACTGCTGTAGGGCCTTCCGAAGGGGCTGCGATAATCTGCATTGTAACAGCTGGTTTTACATTGACTAGCTGCCAAGCGAAGGGTAACCCTCAGTTCTCACGTTACACGATTTCTCTGTTGCATAGACACTGCTACCGTCTCTCCTTCATCACGCTTCCTCCTCCACGAGCGTCCGTGACCCACCCCCTCCTCGGGCCCCTGCCATCCGCGGACTTCTTCTTCCAAAGCTCTTGTTTCACGGGCCCCCTGAGTGCTGCAGGTCCTGAGATTCTATCCCGCATTGTCTTCTCTGCTCATTTTCCTCTCTAGAAGATCTCAGTACCGACATAGCCCCCACCCCTGCTGCCCACACGCTCCTCTGCTGCCTAGAAACGGATTGCTCCAAATCTTCTTTAGTCTCAATCACTCTCTAAAGCTCCCTTTTTTTAAACACCCAGCCATTTAACAGACATCTTACTCAGATGCTCCCCATCAACATGCCAACAGCCAGATCACCATTCTTCTGTCCAAACCCACTCCTTCCCCTGTGGTCCCTTTTCATTGAGGGGCCCCGTCTTCCATCTGTCGGCCTGTTTCCCTCATCTGGAACCACCCCCCCTTTCCTCTTACACTTCTCCCCCCACCCCCACATCCAACAATTTACCAAATCCTCCTGGTTTGAGACAGTAAGACAGATTTAAAATGCAAATTCTGGGGACTTCTCTGGTGGTCCAGTGGTTAGGACTCCGCCTTGCAATGCAGGGGAGGTGGGTTCGATCCCGTCTCAGGGAACTAAGATCCCACACGCCGCAGGGCAGCTAAGCCCAGGTACTGAAACTAGAGAGAAGTCTGCAGGCTGCAACGAAAGATCCCACATACCACAACAAAGATGCTGCAACTAAAATCTGACACATCCATTAACAAACAAACAACAAACATTAAAAAAATAAAATAAAACGCAAGGTCTGAAGTTGGATTTCCTGGGCTCAAATCCCAGTTCTGCCACTTAAAATGGGCAGATTACCTACTTGATTCTAAGCCCGCTTCCTTGTGTATAAAGCAGAGAGAATAATAATCCCTAACTGCTTGGGTTGTTGCAAAGGTTGAATGAGATAATACATAGGCTATCCCAGCCTGGCACGTACAAGGTGCTCGGTAAATATTAAACACGGCTGGATGGTTACCACTTAACTGCTGCTGACTTGTTCCTTCATCTCCAGCTGCACTGTCACGGCCATCATTTCTCACCCGAACTGTCAGGGTAGTCTCCAACTGGATGCTGAAGGTGCTTCCTGAAATTCTTCTAAACTGAGAAGCTGGGATGAAAGAGGTGATATAAGCTTTTGCTTGCCTAACAGAATCTGCCTCTGTAGATGGGTTTTTGCCTGGGAACTGGTTAGAAGCCAAAGCCAGACTAACGTTCAGGATTCAAAGAGTGAGTATACATCGGCCTGAAGTGTATCTTGGATAAAAGATAACTCTGTAGAGGTCAGCCCAACCTGACCAGAGAGTTGGCAGGATTACTTAAGCTTGACTCTCAGGAAAGAGCCACTGAGGCAACAGTGGTTAAATTCTCTCTCCTCTTAGTGGCCACCGAGCCAACTTCAGGTAAGCTCCCTTCTGATGCATTAGTTTCGGAAGAAAGGGAGTCAGCCTTCTCCTCCAGCTGTTTCAAGGTGGCAAAGTCGGAGCACAGACAGCTAAGCTGCAACATGGCAGGAGCCATGGACACCGTGCCTATTGCCAGGCAGGGGTCTGCTGGGTGGTGGGGTCTGCTGGGTGATGGGGTCTGCTGGGTGGTGGGGTCTGCTGGGTGACGGGGTCTGCTGGGTGACGGGGTCTGCTGGGTGATGGCGTCTGCTGAGTGGTGGGGTCTGCTGGGTGGTGGGATCTGCTGGGTGATGGGGTCTGCTGGGTGATGGGGTCTGTTGGGTGATGGGGGTTGCTGGGCAGGGGTCTGCTGGGTGATGGGGTTTGCTGGGTGGTGGGGTCTGCTGGATGATGGGGGTTGCTGGGTGGTGGGGGTTGCTGGGTGGTGGGGTCTGCTGGGTGATGGGGTCTGCTGGGTGGTGGGGGTTGCTGGGTGTTGGGGGTTGCTGGGTGGTGGGGGTCTGCTGGGTGGTTAGGGTCTGGGCCTTTGGTGCCAATTATTTTGCCTTGTCTGCGGACCTCTCCTCTTGACAAAGGTAGTTTTGTATGAACAAACCATCCGGGGGCTTGGAGTTTGTAGGGCTAAAGTTTGCAGGTGGAAGCTGTTCTGCCACGTTGGTCTCCCGGCCTCAATTCCCTCCCCCGCCTCAGTGTATGTGATCACTGGTGTCAGAATGCGCTCTGCACGGCACAAATGTGTGTTTTCCCTCTGCTACAATCCTCAGCGACTCACATCCCCCAACACAAAGTTCAGGGATGCACAAACCCACGCGCGGCCTGGTCTCAGCCTGTCTGCACCACCTCTTCTGACCCATCCACCCACCCATCCTGTACCTTCGCTTGGCCACAAGGGTGCTCAGGTCACCTTGAAAGCACCATCCTGTTCTTTCTGCTTAGAATGACCTTTAGATCTTTCCCAAACTCCTCCTTATCCTTCAAACCTGATTCCAGGTGTCCTTCTCAGAAGCTTTCGCCTTGATTTCAGACTTCAAGCTTCCAGAACGTGGGAGAATAAATTCTGTTGTCGGAAGCCAGTTAGCTTGTGGTAATTTGTTACAGTGGCCGCAGGAAACGAGTACAGATGCCTTATACATAACGGATGTTTAGTGACTCTTTGCCAATGGCCTGTCTGGGTCAATCAACATCACAGGCTGTGCTTCTTTTTCTAAAGTCACTCACACACATCCACACCTTCCTGGCCAAAAGCCAGGACTCCGTTATGTCACTTCAGCATGTGTAAGTGACACTGTAGCCAAGGGGCCCCTCACCGCTGTCTGAGGGACAGTGAGCTTCCAGGGGCTGAGTGTTCTCCTGATGACACATTCCTATAGAACGCCCTCCACCCGCCCTTTCAGGAAGCAGACGCCGGGATGCCGGGAGGCAATGGCTCTCACACGAGAATGGAGAACCGTCCTCACTGGGGTCGCTCCGGCCAGCAGCCGACTCAGGCTGCATCCTTGCAGCCTCCCTACAGGAGACACGGAGAGAAAGCCACGTCGGGCTGTTGGTTTCTAATTTTGCACACAAAAAAACAAAACACGAAGCTGTTCTGCTAGCTAGGAATGAAGTGTCCAAATGTGACCCCACAAACACAACCCCAAATAAGGCAAAGGGAAGTCTGGGATTAACGGGAGTGTCATCTACGCAGCAGTAAACACCAACTGTGATTTACCACTGTAATGTGTAATTCCAGCGGATTTCTTCTGCTATATTCCTTGGAGGACATACGCCTTCTCTCAAGTCCGTGACCCTTCAGGGAGAGCTACCATTTAAACTCCACCATCCACTCACAGAGTGATCTTCTCTATCAATGTCCGCTGAGTGAACCTCCAGAAATGGTTGCTTTTATCTTGGCTAAACCTGGTTTTCATCGCAGGGGTCCTGGTTTAGGCAATGACACTGCCAATGAAGTATTTCATTTAAAAAAAAAAATTTATTTGACTGAGCTGGGTCTTACTTGCGGCAGGTGGGATCTAGTTCCCTGACCAGGGATCAAACTCAGGTCTCCTGCAGTGGGAGCATGGAGTCTTAGCCACTGGACAGCCAGAGAAGACCCTCAATGAAGAACTTCTGACCATATCGTCCATCTGATCCTAGAAACTCCAGATGCCATGACGCATGCCACCCTCCCCCACGCCTATCACCTTTAACCCACACAGCTTTCCCCAATAACTTTCTATCTTTACTTACTTTTTCAATGAAGGATAGTTGATTTACAACATAGAGTGAGTTTTGGGTGCACAGTACCGTGATTCAGTTATATACACACACACAACACAAGATATTGAATATATATACACACACACACACACAAAAGAAATACTGAGTATAGTTCCCTGTGCTATACAGTAGATCCTTGTTGGTTTTCTTCTTTATATTTATAAATGTCCAAAACTCTTCTTAAAAGGTGCAGCTCTCAGCAGCATGTCATGGTTAGATGTGATTTGACGGTAACAGGCCCATCACCACTGGTCTGAAAAGCCCGGTGCCGCACACACACCACGGCCTGCAGAAACTCCACACCTGGCCCCCTCATCTCAATTTCCTTCTGATTCCTCCTGCTGGGGGCAGGACCAGGAAGAAGCAAGAGGAGAAGAGGGTCTATGGAAAGCCTCCACCCACAGAGCCAACTACATGACTCTGGGCAAGTTACAGAACTTCCTTGGGCCTCACGTCCTCGACTGTAAGACAGGGGGAAAATGGTAGCTGCCGACCTCACGGGCTTCCCAGGTGGCTCAGAGGTAAAGAAAATGCCTGCGATGCAGGAGACGCAGGTTGGATGCCTGGGTTGAGAAAATCCCCTGGAGGAGGAAATGGCAACCCACTCTAGTATTTTTGCCTGACAAATCCCATGGACAGAAGAGCCTGGCGGGCTACTGTCCACGGGGTTGCAAAAGAGTCGACACAACTTAGCAACTCCACACAACGACCACGGCGTGCTGTCGGCGTGGATGGCAAGCACTTAGCACAGTACTCACACAGAGTGAGCACTCAGGCAGGCGGCCTGTGTGCGTGTATGAAGCCTACGGGAGGATAAACTTGCTAATTAGATGTGAGTCCTTCCTGCATCTCTCACACCTTCACCTTTCCTTAAGAGCTCCCGGGGGCTGCCCCAGGGAGGTCCCGTGGCCTTGCTCAGCACACGGCATGATGCAGCATTTGGCTCGGGCACAGAGCTTTGCTGGGAGCTCTCTGCAGACCAGGGGAATCAGGACTTTAGGTGGAGCGGCAGCCTGGGAGGCTCTGCAGCTCCCCCCCGTCCTCGCGTCCTCACACACATGCATATGCACAGCCCACGGCTCAAGAAGACACATTCCACTGGGGACTCCGACCCCCAGGAAGGCGAGGACCACTGAGGAAGAGGCGGGCTACCCAGGAGGGCCCCGCTGGAAGTCAGCTTCCCCCACGCCAGCCTCTCCCCCAGCCTGGTTATTTCAGGTTATTTCCCAGCTGAGAATTTCTCTCAAATTGGTGATTTTTCATATTGTAAGTTTTAGCCACAAATGAACCATGAACAAGTCCGCTCCACGCAAGTCTGTCACCCGTAATTACAGCCCATGATAAACATACCACATTGTCATCATCATCAGTCATGGTGCATTATTTGAAATTAAAATTGTGTCTCCTCTTTACGGGGAGAAGAGGTTCCAACGGTGAAGGCAGCGGGAACGACAGTGACCTTGACTTGCTTATTATATGCCAAGAACTGGCCCCAGAGATATTCATTTCCAAGAGTTTAAAACAATCTTAAAATAGTTCTGTCTCGCGGGATTTTCTCATTAGTATTGTCAGGTTATTTCCATAATGGAACTATGTTTAAGGAGTCGAGCTTCAGCAGTCGTCAGGAGATGGGTGACCCAAGGAACGACACCCTGTGAACCCCTCTGTGCCAGGGTCTGGGTGAAGCCTGGGCCCTCCGCCTTCTCACGGCCTCTAAGAGCGCAAGGCCGGGCTCTCTCTTCAGCAAAGCCTGAGTCTGGCCTCACAATGCTTGGCAGTGGAGCTTCCACTCGCAGGCTTGGCTCTTCCTTGCTTTCAGGGGCCTGGGACCCAGTCCCTGGACAGAATCCACAGACTCTCTCTGGAGTCACAGTTCCTGTCCTAACAGCCCTTCTACAGGGCTTCTCCCAAAACCTGGGCGAGGCGAGTACTGTGCAGTCTCCAACTTCAGGCAGATGGCCTCTCGATGATCATTCACATCCAGCGTCAAAACAAGGTGCATGGCGCGGGGAAGGCAATAGAGGGGAAAAGAAGGGTAACGGTGGGGAGGTGGGAGGGAGGAACAGAGGAGCAGGGACAACGTGAGGAGACAGGGAGCACCCCGGAGAGGATGCAGCCACGGACGGGGACGTGGGGCGCCGCCCGATCCCGCCCCGCTCCCACTCCTTCCCCGGCTAGGAGCCACCCACCCGGCCCAGTCTCTGCTCGTCAGAATCTGTGGAATGAATGCAGGGATTCCTTCTGATTGGAGGTACTTATCACACTTCCATAGTCTGTATCATGTTTAACAATGCTTTATTTTTTGGCGTTCCACGTGGCATTTGGGATTGAACCAGGAATTGAACCCATGCCCCATACATTGGAAGTGAGGCATCTTAACCACTGAACCGCCAGGGAAGTCCCTACAACATTTTATTTTAGAATGAAAACTAGAGGTGGAGAAACCCTGATAACAACTATGTATATGAATCTATTCATATGTAATCACACACACACACATTACACTTTATGTATATGAATCTATTCACATGTAATCATATACACACACATTACACTTTATGTATATGAATCTATTCACATGTAATCACACACACACACATTACACTTTATGGGCTTCCAGGTGGCACCGGTGGTAAAGACCCTGCCTGCCAACGCAGGAGATGTAAGAGATGTGGGTTCGATCCTTGGGTGGGAAGATCTCCTGGAGGAGAGCATGGCAACCCACTCCAGTATTCTTGCCTGGAGAATCCTCTGGACAGAGGAGCCTGGATGGCTACCATCCGAAGGGTCACAAAGAGCTGGACCGGACTGAAGCGACTGAGCACGCATGCACGCATGTATTACATTCTATATTTTTAAATGTATAATTTACCAAAAAAGTGTACAAATCTTAGGTGTACAGCATGTTGAACTTTCAAAAACAGAACAGACGTAGTTTGTGCGAGACTCCGGAGCTGACCGGGAGGCTCTGCAGGACCTTGATCAGCTGAGCAGCCGGGGCACGGCCCGCATCCCGCCGCCCGAGTCCCAGCGACGCCTGAGCCAGCCAGGGGAGCGAGCGCCGAGCCCTCGTGCTGCAGCCTCTCCTCAGGGCCAGGAGCCGGGAAGCCGAGAACCCCCCAGGCCCGAACCCAGCCTCTTCCCGTCACCCGAGTCATCACGACCCACTTCAACAAGCGCCGTTCCTACGGGCTCGAGGCCGAGGTCAAGAGCAGGACTGCTTCCCAGTGTAACCATCGGGCAGAAGAAGACCTTCGCTATTGGCCGGAAGAGGTGACAGGCATGAGCACTGGCTGGACGTAAAAGATGGCATAATCCTCTGTGAACTCATGAACAAGCTACAGCCAGACTCGGGGAAGGTCAATGAGCCCTCATTAAACTGGCCTCATTTGGAGAGTACTGCGACTTGATTAAAGCTATCAAGCTTACAGCATGAAGCCACGTGACATATCTCAAGCAGATGACCTTCCAGAGAAAGGAAACAGCACCCAGGTTCAGACGCTGCTCATGGCCCTAGAAAGCCTGACCAAAACAAAAGGATTCCATACAACCATCGACGTTGGAGCTAAGTATGCAGAAAAACAAGATGTTTTGATGAAGGAAAATTAAAAGCTGGCCAAAGTGTAACCGGTTTGTAGATAGGAGACAACACATGCGCCAGGCGAGTAGGGAAGACAGCCTATGGAACGAGGAGGCATCTTTGTGATCCCCAAGTGCAAACCGGCAAACCTTCGGATCAGACCATAATTAGTCTGCAAACGGGCACCAACAAAGGAGCCAGGCAGGCAGGAATGTTAGCACTGGGTACCCAAAGCGACATCTAGACGCTAACATTACAACCCATGGGCAACTCCACAATCTTTCTACAGGTAGGTACCGACAAAGTTGCTTCCCAGAAAGGAATGAGCGTGTACGGACCTGGGCGGCAAGAGTACGTGCTGCTCCCACAGAACCTGTCATTCGCAACGGAAGCCAAGGAGCAGGAACCGGTGAGTCGGAAATCAGTGACGGTGATTATTGGGCAGGACACCCGGATGAATATTCATAGTGAGCATCGAGATGACTACCCCAGAGATCACCAGTGTGGTGACCAAGGCACTGGTGATTAGATTCACACAGGAGCTCTGTGTTTAGACTGTTGCTTTTATTCAGCGAGAAACAAGCTAGCCTTGAGTAATTTTTATCTTGCCTTCGGAAAACACTATCATGTTCATTGTACCTAACGGAAACATTGCCTTACATGCATTCCTTTTTCTGCCTCTTCCCTTAGTTGCCTTTTAGTATTGTGACGGTTAAATTCTACAGCATAACCAATAACTCACATATGAAGTAAAAAGGAATAATGTGAAAGGGGAGTACTCCTGTACAGTCAATTCTTTTATTAAACATCTATGCATTTTTACAGTCCTCTGCTTAAACTGGTATTTCCAAACAGTAGGAAGCTTTTCTCTTTACACTTCAGTATCTGATTTCTACAGGGAAGACTAAACTCATGCCTTAGCTAACTGTGTAGGCTAAGTTGTATGTGCGTGCTCAGTCATGTCTGACTCTGCAACCTCATGGACTGCAGCCCACCAGGCTCCTCTATCCATGGGATTTTCCAGGCAAGAGTACTGGAGTGGGTTCCCATTTCCTTCTCCACGGGATCTTCCTGACCCAGGGATTGAACTCACGTCTCCTGTGTCTCCTGCACTGGTAGGTGGGTTCTTTCCCACTGAGCCACTAACTAACTCGTCTTTGCCAACTAAATTTAAGATGCAGGATTTTAGAAATTTACATATCAATGATTCTACAGTATTGTTTACTAATTTTTAAATAAAGTCCTGATCAGTGTTGGGGGCGGGGGTGGAAAAAACAGAACAGACCTGTGTGAATAGCAGCTTAGTCAAGAAAATAAATTAGCAAAGCCTCCCAGAGCCCTACTCATGCTGCTTCTGACCACTGACCACCCCCCACCAAGGGTAACCACTGTCCTGAATTTTAATGTGAAGCTTAGTCCTGCCTATTTTTGAACCTCATATTCTGCGCACGTATTCTTTCTTGCCTGGCTTCTTCCACTCTACGCTTGTGAGCTTCTTCCACATTGCTGCTTGTAGTTACACTCCTTTCATTCCCGCTGACATATACTACATTCCACCGTGTGAATGAATATCCCACCGTTCACGTATCCATTCTTCTATGACGAGCTTTTGCCTAGTCCTGTGTTCTGTGTATTGAGAACAGCGCTGCTATAAACATTCTTACACTCATCCCTTCAGGAGACTCCACACACACACGTTTACCTAGAGTGAAATCACTGGGTCCTACATACACAAACGTATGTTCCACTGTAACAGATGTTTCTATGCATCTTTCCCAAATGTACCATCTTGGTCTATGTGAGTCTCAGAAGCAGGACTGCTGGGCGCTGGGTTTCTCTCACCACTGAGAAGCAGTCCATGCCATCAACAAGTCATGCAAAAAGAATAAGCCTGTAACTCTCATTCGTTTTTGCTATTTTTTTAATAAGTATGTTGAGAAAGAACAATCACTGCCGAAGTATCATTAACTGAAAAATGGCCAGCAGAGGAGGCTGACCCCACACAGGGCAGCCCTCCTGTTCAGGCCAACAGCAGCCTCGCCCCGTCCACAGAGCAACAAACCACCCACCCACCGCGTGCTCGCGTGCCAAGTCGCTTCAGTCACATCTTGACTCTTTTACGACCCCATGGACTGTGGCCCACCAGGCTCCTCTGTCCATGGGATTTTCCCAAGCAAGAATACTGGAGTGGGTTGCCATGCCCTCCTCCAGGGGATCCTCCCAACCCAGGGACTGAGTCCATGTCTCACATCTCCTGCATTGGCGGGCAGTTTCTTTCCCACTAGTGCCACCTGGGAAGCCCATCCATCCACTGGGCCCACAGCAAGTACCCAAATGATGGAAGACAGAGGACCCTGAGAAGGGCATCTCATTTAGTTCCTGACTTGCTTTTCCCAAGTTAGACTTAAAAAGCACGTGAATGTATTCCAGTGACGGGAGATGAAAGGGAAATGGAAACAAGACGATCATTACCATGTAAACCAGGTGCTCTCCAGACACACGCTGAGACTCAGCGGTTCACAGACTGCTTTCCACTGGACAAGGTCGTCACAACAGTGACAGAGCTCCACGGGACAAGCCCCCTCAGAGAGCCTGCCTCTCCACCTTATGAAGCCCTCCGAACACTGCCTCAGACACTGCTGCGTTTTATTCCATATGCTGAGAAGACAAGTTTTCAAGTAAAAGCCCAGTGAGGTCATACAGGGGCCACCTGAGCAGTATTCATCACCAAAGGTGGGAACAACTCAAATGTCAATCAGCTGGTGAATGGACAAACCCAATGTGGTATATAACCATACAATGAAACGATGTTCAGGCATAAAGAGGAATGAACCACGGACATCTGATATAACATAGATGGACTTTGAAAACATTAAGCTAAGTCAATGGAAAAAAAAATGTTAGTCATTCAGTTGTGTCCAACTCTCTGCAACCCCGTGGACTGTAGCCCACCAGGATCCTCTGTCCATGGCATTTTCCAGGCAACAACACTGAAGTGGGCAACAATTCCCTTCTTCAGGGGGTCTTCCTGACCCAGTGACTGAACCCAGGGTCTCCTGCATTGCACGCAGATGCTTTACCATCTGAGCCAGCAGGGCCAGACACCAGACGTCACATGTGGTACGCTAGTCTTTATACCAAACGTCCAGGACGGGCAAATCCACAGAGACAGGGAATAGACTGCTGGCTGCCAGAGGAGGTGGGAGAGAGAAGCCAGGGGAGTGGCTTGTTAGTGAGTCTGGGGTTTCCTTTTGAGGTGATGAAATTAGATACTGGTGATGGTTATACACCCTTCTGAATATAATAAAAACCACTAAATTGTATGCTTTAAAAGAGTGAATTTTATGATATGTGAATTGTAACAATTCTAAAGAACATCAACTTACGACTCAATAACTTGACTGAGTTACTGAAATCAGACGTGGATTTGACTTTCATCTGCTGAATACATGATGCTGGGACAGATCATCTAATAAGCCCTCCAAGCCTCAGTCTCCTCCACTGTAAAATGGAGGTAATAAAACAATGATCTCAGATGGCACTTGTGAGACTCAAACTTAGATGTGGAATCTAAAAATTACAACAAAACAGTGAATGTAACAAAAACAAGCCAACTCACAGAGAACAAACTAGTGGTTTCCAGTGGGGCGAGGGGCGGGGCAGGACAGAGGTAAGAGGTTAAGAGCAATAAACTGCTATGTATTAAATAGATACGATATTAAATAAACTGTATTAAATAGATAAGCAACGAGGATATATTCTACGGCACAGGGAACAGAGCCAATATTTTACAATAACTATAAATGGAGTACAACCTTTAAAAATGATAAATCACTACATTGCACACCTGTAACAGATAATATTGTACATCAACTACACATCAATTAAAAAATAGCATAACCTTCAGAAAACAAGGTGATAAAAGTTTGGTACAGTGATGACACATAGAAAATGAACAATAGGACCTTCTCTGACATAAACTGCAGCAATATCTCTTTGGATCTGTCTCCTACAGTAATGGAAACAAAAACAAACAAATGAGATCTAATTAAGCTTAAAAGCTTTTGCACAGCAAAAGGAAACCATAAACAAAATGAAAAGACAACTTACAAAATGGGAGAAAATATTTGCAAATGATGCAACTGACAAGGGATTAAGCTCCAAGATACAGAAACAGCTCATATAGTTCAATATGAAAAAAAAACAAACACCCCAATCAAAAATGGCAGAAGACCTAAGTAGACATTTCTCCAAAGAAGAATGCAGATGGCCAAAAGGCACGTGAAAAGATGGTCAACATGGCTAATTATTAGAGAGATTCAAATCAAAACTACAATGAGGTATCACCTCATACCAGTCAGAACGTGTGTGTGTGAGTGTATTAGTTGCTCAGTTGTGTCCGACTCTTTGCGACCCCATGGACTGTAGCCCGCCAGGCTCCTCGGTCCATGGGATTCTCCAGGCCAGAACACTGGAGTGGGCTGCCATTCCCTTCTCCAGGGGATCGTCCCAACCCAGTGATGGAACCCAGGTCTCCTGCATTGCAGGTGCATTCTTTACCATCTGAGCCAGCAGGGAAGCCCCACCAGTCAGAATGGTCATCATCAAAAAGTCTACAAATAATAAATGGTGGAGAGGGTGCAGAGAAAAGGGAGCCCTTCTACACTGCTGGGGGGAAGGCAAACTGGTGTAGCCAGGATGGAGAACAGTAGAGAGGTTCTTCAAGAAACTGAAAACAGAGCTTCCATACGATCCTGCAATTCCACTCCAGGCATATAGGAGAAAACCATAATTCAAAAAGATATACGTACCCTAATATTCACTGAAGCATTATTCACAATAGCCAAGACACGAAAGTAACCTAAATGTTCATCGATGGGTGAATACATAATGAAGATGTGTGGTACATATATACACAATGGAATATTACTCAGTCATTTAAAAAAAAGCCAAAATAATGCCACTTCCAGCAACATGCATGGACCTATAGATTGTCATATTGAGTGAAGTAAGACAGAAAAAAACAAGTATCATATGATATCACTTAAATGCAGAATCTTTAAAAAAAATGATACAAATCAATTTATTTGCAAATCAGAAACAGACTCACAGACAGAAAACAAATGGTTTTCCCTATGGTTACCAAAAGGGAAAGGTGGGGAGGATAAATTAGGAGTCTGGGATTAACATATACCACTGTGCTGGGCTTAGTCGCTCAGTCGTGTCTGACTCTCTGCAACCCCATGGACTGTAGCCCACCAGGCTCTTTTGTCCACTGGGATTCTCCAGGCAAGAGTATTGGAGTGGGTTGCCATGCCCTCCTCCAGGGGATCTTTCTGACCCAGGGATCGAATCCAGGTCACCTGCATTGCAGGTGGATTCTTTACCGTCTGAGCCGTGAGGGAAGCCCAAGAATACTGGAGCGGGTTGCCAAGCCCTCCTCCAGGGGGTCTTCCCAACCCAGGAATCAAACCGGGGTCTCCTCCACTGCAGGCGGATCCTTTAGGAGCTGAGCTACCAAGGAAGCCCCAACATATACACACTGCTGTATATGAAACAGAAAATCAACACGGATCTACTGGGAGCACACAGAACTATACTCAATATTCTGTGATAACCTATAAAGGGAAAAAAAATCTGAAAAAGAATATGTATGTGTGTGTGTATTTGTATATAACTGAATCAGGGTGCTGAACATCTGAACTAGCACAAGACTGTATATCAACTTCATGTCAATAAACACACAAACAAAAGAAAAAAGAAAATGCCCAATAAACTAGCGTTGATGCTAAAGTGACAGAAATAGCAGAAACTAGCTCTTCACAAACATACTTTCGACATTCCTGGGATACACTCATCAGTGACATCTCTCAGACCCCTCTATCCACTAAAGGGTATGATTTTCTATATATTACATAAGGAGTTAAACTGGTGAGGCTGCTGTTCAGTCAAAAGGGGGAAATCCTGCCATAAAGGAAGAAACATCAATGAGCAGAGAACCGGGATGGGAAGAGCTCTCTCCAGGGTCCACGAGGCTGAGCTGTCTAACAAGGGGCTACCGCTGGGAGTGCTTGCTGGCTGAGGACCAGCTGGACAAATCGCCCCCTCCTCCTCCCATTCCCCCAAGAAACCATGCTGAATGCCTTCCCACCCTCCCCCTTCTTCCTCAGGTAAAGGCAAGGATGTTACCACCAGGGATGCGGACCCCAAAAAAGGCAGATCCCATCACCACACCTCTCAAAGTGCTGGGCAAGCTGCTCCTCTTGGAGGTGGCAGAAGCAAGTGTGATAATGACGGTTTCTACTGTCCAACAGACAACTCCCGCCAGATCATCAACTGTCCCCCATGCCTGCCTCACCTTGTTACCGAAACACATTCTATGCAATCCCCCAAAGAACAAGTTGTAATAGGATCTTTTTAGTTATCACTCTCAGCAATGCCAGGAGTACTCCAAAATCAGAAGTTTCCTTAAAAGTAATATTTCAGGATGGTAGTTTCAAATTTATCCCGTAATTACCAAGGGCTGAAGAAAGATTGCCTAGAGCGGGTGCTCTTCTCCATGGTCCTGGGGCCATCCTGGTGAATGCCAGTCACAGTGAGAAGATCCTATAACAAGAGCTTAAGAATAAGACAGTAGATTGACTTTTTTTTTCTTTTTTTTTTTTCCCTAAATGTAGCTTATTGCAATTTTTAAAAATCATCACATTGCTTTCAACTTTTTAAAAAATGATGTTTTAGAACATCTTTGGTTTGTTGTACTGCTCCTTTCTCAGAAATTATCTACATATGTATAAAAAATTCTGACTGGTATATTCTAAATTTTCAGGGTTTTGTTGGGTATCAACAGAGCTGTTAAGAATCAGCTGGTTGCAACTCTACTCCAGTGAAAAAAATCAGCTGGTTAACATTTTAGAGTCAGATAAATTTAGATCCATCCCTTACTGGTTATTTTACTGGAGAGAAGCTACTTAACTTCTCTGAGTATCAGCTACTTCTTCTGTAAACAGGATATATTACCAACTTGATAAAATTTTTTGAAAATTAAATAAGATCATGTATAAAAACACTATTTTAGAGAAATGAGATAAGGCATATATCTATAATGCATGGGGGCAACCCACTCCAATATTTTTGCCTAGGAAATTTCATGGACAGAGGAGCCTCGCGGGCTACAGTCGATGGGGTCTTGAAAGACTTGGACGCAACTGAGGACTCAATAACAATAATCTAGAATGCATACAGATGCCAGCTTTCAATAACCACTATTATTATTGCAACTAGATGACTAAACAACCGTGTTTGACTCTAGTTCAATACTGCTTTCTTCAAGACTTAATCCATCTTTGGGGGTTGGAGACACCTGAAGATACCTGGCCTTCTGTGACTGCTGTGAATCTATCTGTCACACAGGAAGTTCTGGGTTTAAATGAAGTATTTGTCTGGCCTCACCTCGTCAATAAAGTCCTGTGGAAAAGGAAAACGCTTGTTCCAGACACATTTTGTGCACTACTTCACAATTCTCTCACCTCTGCCTTATGAGCTTCAAGCAGAACTACCAACCAGGAGAATTACACAGTACCCATCCAGGATGGAGTTTCCTGGCACCCAAGGGTGGGACTCCTGGAGGCGTGGGGAGTTTACCCGTATGCAGCGGCCCTGAGATTCGCCACAGGACACTAGTGCACAAGCCCCACAGCCCTGAACTTCCAACGCCCCTGAATTTTCTGACCGCAAAGCAGCTCCTTCTTTCGGGAGGAGAGCTGCCCCTTCTTGCCTGGAGACCTGCAAAGAGCTCACCTAGTCAGCTGCCTCGTAAGGTGATGCTCCCCTTCCTCAAAATCCTTCCACCCCTGCTCATAATTAGGGCCAGGGCTCAGCACAGCCTGCAGGGAAATTTCCTATCGAGAGTTCCTGCTCTTGCAAGAAACAGCTTTGTACTAAAGGACTTTCAGGTTTCACTGTTCTGTACAGATGGGATGGAGAACGTGTGGGTGAGGAGGGGATGATGCGGTGAGTGTCAGGCTGGACTGAAGAGACCTTATCAACCAAGAAACACTCTCCTGTAACTGGTGGCTTAGTATCCTGGCACAGACACCTGAAGATGGTCCTCAAATGTTGGGATGGTTCCTGGAAGCCTAGGCGCAAGGATGGCCTACTGTGAATTAAATGGAGATTCTGGGACTGCCTTGGCATGATATTGAGAGATGAGGTGAAGGTTTGAAGCTTGAAGGGTTAAGATTGGACTTATCACGAGAAAAGAAAGAGCCCACTATCCGACCATGGGGACTTCCCAGGAGGCACTGGTGGCAAAGAACCCAGCTGCCAATGCAGGAAACATAAGAGACGTGGGTTCAATCCCTGAGTCAGGAAGATCCCCTGGAGGAAGGCATGGAATCCACTCCAGTGTTCTTGCCTGAGGGCTCCAGTCCATAGGGTCGCAAAGAGTTGGACACGACTGAAGTGAGTTAGCACACGGCACGCACAGCTGACCACGATTCTAGAGAAACCCAGAGGCTGCTCCCTTCTCTAAAGGGTAAGCGCGCCGGTGAGATGTCCCGTGGTCTGGTCTCCGCTGGCTGGAGTTGACATGGGCGATGCTCCCTGGTACTGGGCTCTTTCGGAGGACGACAGGATTCCAAAAGAACAGAGGCCAAGGGGTGACAACTAAGCATCAGAGGCGAGACGAATGTAAACGCCATAATCAAAAGCAAGGTCCGAGTGACAAATGGGGTGCTTTGCTCGTTAGGAACCCGTGGCCGTGATGGATCAGCTGTAGGCAAGATGGGTGGACTGACTGGAGGTGTTATTTGACTTGTAAATAAAAAAAATCAACAGTGAGCTGGAGGGACTTCCCTGGTGGCCCAGGGGCTCAGACACCATGCTCTCAACGCAGGGGGCCTAGGTCCAATCCCCGATCATGGAACGAGATCCCACTAAAGATCCTGCACGCCACAACCATGACCTGGCACGGACAAATAAACAAAATTTAAAAAGAAAAAGTAAACAGAAACAAACGACAACAAAATTAAAAAGTGAGAGGGAGTGAGCTGGAGAACAGAAGACTGACATCAGCTGCTATAATCCACAGGTTCACAGGCCACTGGAAGAGAAGAGGCTAGGTCTCTCTGGAGAGGAACCGGGCCAGAGAGTTCATAAGATAAAGAATTCACGGGTCCTGCTACAAACATCTGTAACTGCTCATGAGGATCTTTGGCACTGGGGAAGGTAGATGCCAAATCTCTTGTGTTGGACTGGGTCTGAGTTGACCCCGAACCCGTGGGACCTAAAAGCTAGTTCTCCAGTTGGAGTGGAGGCTTATGCAGTCCCAGTGACTCATCTGTTTCCCAGGGAGTCGAGCAGGTCCACACAAGCATCTGTGGGTATTTCCCCAGCCTCCAGCTGTAAAGTGCATAGAGATAAACTCAGACACTAACAGAACCCTCACAACAGCTCCCTAAGAAGACCCAGGACACCATCTCTAGAAAAGGAATTTCTACAGATGCTGTTTTTCTTACATCTGTAAAACAAAATAGTACTCTGTCCCTGACATCATAGTTGGCAGTCTAAAAAGGTAAATTAAAAAGTAGTATATTTGCCTTTAGAAGATGGTATGAAGGAACATTTATGGGCTTCCCAGGTGGTGTTATTGGTAAAAGAATCTGCCTGTCAATGCAGGAGATGTAAGAGATGAAGGTCTGATCCTTGGGTGGGAAGATCCCCTGAGGAAGGCATGGCAACCCACTCCAGTATTCTTGCCTGGAGAATTCCATGGACAGAGGAGCCTGGCGGGCTAAAGTCCATGAGGTCGCAAAGAGTCAGACATGACTGAGCAACTTAGCAAGCACACACATGAAGGAACATTCATACTACAACAGCTTTTTGTCATGTCTGACATTCCTTGCATTTCCATGGTATTTAGTGACCTAAATTCTGCCTGACATCAGGCAAGCTGAATATAAATAAATACCACAAAAACCCAAGAACAAATAGACATTTGGCAACTTGAAATTGAGTAGTTAAAAGTTACTCATTTGGGCAAATGAAATCCCTACTCTCCCCACAGAGTTACCTTCTTCTTAATGACCGGAAATAGAACTTTGTAGGACAAATAGAAAGGGGGAAAAAAAAAATGACACCGGTTTCTGAAATTGAAATGAACAGGCTATAATTAGGAGTACCTTCAGCTAATTTCTGCCTTAAGAAGAATATGTTATGAAGTGATTTAACACTGAATTACTTATACTGATTATCTTAAATAATTTCAGGTGTCACAGTTCATCCAAACAGTGATACAGAAAAATTCTTACAGCTAAGGAGTAATATTCTACTTAGTCTTCCTTTATTTGCCTTCACAGTGCTTTGCAAAGAGTAGATACTCATTATGTAGTTAGTGAGAGCCATTTGTCTATGACAAAAGACCACTATAAAAGCAGTCCTTTGCAGACCAAAGTCTAACTATGGGTACACCATTCATTTTGTTTAGTCATCCTAACACTTAGAATCTAAATGGAACATGAATTTTGGTTGAAGAAATATCACTGGCTGTTAAATCTGAAAAATACCAGGGTCCTGGAGTGAGAATATAAAGTGGTATCCTCACAAGTACATGGCTTTACATTCTGCAATGGAGCTTTTCAAAAGCTTTGCAGATTGGTGTTATTCACTATACCTGTGTCTCCCCAAATTAATGTATTGAAGCCTAATCCCCCATGGGATGGAACTGGGAAGCTGCTTTGGGAGGCAGTTAGGTTTAGATGAGATCATGAGGACGGGGCCCCATAATGGGATTAGTGCCCTTCTAAGAAGAGGAGACCAGAGTCCCCTCTCTCCCTGCCATCTGAGGATGCAGCAAAGAGGTGGCTGTCCACAAGCGAGGAAGAGGGTCCTTGCCAAAACCAGAATCACCCAGCATCTTGACCTTGGACTTCCTGGCCTCCAGCACTGTGAGAAAGAAATGTTTGCTACTTAAGCCGCCCAGTCTACGGTTTTCATTATAGCAGCCTGAACTAAGATAGTTGTCCTCACATCTACTTTAGAAATTATTTTAAATTTAACCATACAAGTAATACATGTGTAATTTCTCATTGTACATTAAAATTCAAATATGATAGTGAAAGAAAAATTCCCCTTGGATTTCACCTTCTCTTCATCCCAATTTCCTTCCTGTAGGAAAGTATATTCCCAGTTTGATGACACCCCTTTCAAATTATTTCTGTGGGCATGTATACACACACACACACGCGCGCGCATTCACAAACACATATTCTCTCAACGGTATACAGTTGTGTGTGTGTGTGCATTTTAATATAATTATATTAATTCTTTGCAACTTGATTTTTTTTTTTTAAAACTGCTGTAATAGGATTCTGTGGAATACTGGTTTATTTAGACATTCCTTTATTGATAATCATTTAGGTTGTTTACAATTCTTTTTTTAATTTTTGTCACAAATAATGTAGCAATGAACAAATATCTCTTTACATCCATCACACACATTTTCAGATGGGACAAAGGAAATAAAGGTACCCATCTTGCCCAGCTTTGCAGTATGGACTAGAGAAAAACAGAGAAAGCTCACCGGCCTCTGGCTTGCTTTCCAAGGTTCTCCCTACATAACATAAGGTCATTCATTTTGCTTAATCAATTCTGATGCCATTAAATATATATATATATATATACTGAAATATATTTTTTTAACTTTATAAATATAATACACTTATGAAAGTGAAAGTGTTAGTCGTTCAGTCGTGTCTGACTCTTTGTGACCCCAGGACCGTAGCCCACCAGGCGCCTCTGTCCATGGGATTCTCCAGGCAAGAGTACTGGAGTGGGTAACCATTTCCTCCTCCATGGGATCTTTCCGACCCACATTTTGATTCCAGGTCTCCTACACTGTAGGCAGATTCTTTACTGTCTGAGCCACTGGGAAGCCCTACAATACAATTACATGTGTGTGTCTGTATAAATGCACATACATTCAAGTTAGCCTTTGCGACAACTCCTACCGGATCAGCTACATTCTTTTAAAAATTCCCAGACGTGTCTTTCTCTGCACATCAGGGCCACAGAGAGGACCATCTGGCAGCCTTTACCAAGAGGGCATTCCACTGCTCTGAGACCAGGAGCAGAATCCCTGAGATTCTGAGACACCTTCCTCCAAGGAGCACCTCCATTTCCGGAGATGTAGCTTTTAAGCTGCTTTACAGAGACACAGCAGAGCAAACACCAAAGGGCAGAAGCAGCCCCATCTGGATGCCAGGTGGGATCCAGCAGAGATGATGGAAGGAATGATGAGAGAGATAACAGTGCCGGACCTTTTAACCCTGGACCACGCCTCGTGATAAGGTCTTCACTTAAGGCCACTTAAGGCCTTCCCTTAAGCACGGGGGTTGGCCCTGTGAGTACTCACCGTCCATAGGTGAGGAAATAAACCAGAGAGAGGTCAGGCCCCTTAACCGGGATGGCACAGCTAGCCAGAGGTCGGGTCAGGATGTGACCTGCTTGCCAAACTCCAGGGCAACCGTTCTCCACTGCTGGGTGCTGCCTAACTAGCTTCACGATGGCATCCACTGAGACTTCCCTGGTGGTCCAGTGGTTAAGAATCCGCCTTGCAATGCAGGGGACTCGGGTTCAATCCCTGGTGGCGGAACTAATCTTCCCCACGCGGCAGAGCAGCTGAGCCTGAGTGCCACAGTGAAGAATCCTGCCACTAAGACCCAATGCAGCCAAATAAATAGATAAATATTAAAAAAAAAAAAGAGAGAGAGAGAAGAAGAAGGCATCATCTTTTCACATTAGGCCAAATATATGACATTCCTTCAGAATACATGCATTTTTTAACTTAAATTTGGTCTCCGCACAGAACAAGGTCCTAAATCATACTGGTCACTGCTGCCAGGGGTTCTCTGTAGAGCATCCTGCTGAAGGGTCCTGGGTACGCTATGACCTGGCACAGGGGAGGAACGCAGCCAGACACCATATGTATGTCACGTTCTGTATTTATCAGTGACACCAAAAGCACAAGCTCAGATGTTTGCACGGATCTTTCCGTGCGTGTATGTGTGTGTTTTTAACTTGTGTCTGTTTTAATCTTATTGCCCCAGCTATCAAAACACAGCAGCTGGGGAAACATGCAAACAGTGTACAGTAGTAGAGCTTTTCAAGCCAAATATTTATTTCCTAGAAGGGCTAATTCTTAGAAAGGTTACCTTATTTATACCACAAGCATTTGAGATTTACTACTTACACTTAATGAAAGCCAAAGGTTTAGAGGGTACATGACTCCCTTTCTCCTAAATCAAGATGCCTTTCAACATAGTGGAGACATTCAAGTATTACTACTTACATGATAACACAGTTAATCATAAGAAGTTTTAAATATACATTCAGTTTTAATGAACTTGATTGAGGCAGCGATTGGGGAACCTTACTCTTGTTTAAAACTTGCAATACCTTCTTCTCTTTTCCCTAAAGAAGCTCTGTGCTCTATTTAGCTGAAAGAGGAATCCAAAGAGAGTCCCGCTGAAAGTTTGCCAGGTTCTCAGAAAGGTATTCTTTTCCACCTTCCAGCTGGATGACACCACTTTGCAATGGTGCTGCTAGCAGGGACGGGAGTGGGGACCCTTCCTCAGGCAGCAGGTCCCTATGTCTACAACGTTTTGGGTGGTTCAGAATGGACTAGCTACCCCCTCCCCCAGTGCACACACTTCATCACATGACTGAGTTCTGTTTTCTACAACAGTCAACACCATGTGAAATCATTTTCATTGATTTACTTACTTGCATATTATCTGTCCCCAGTCACCCCCATCCCACGGGAGCTCCAAGAGGGCTGGGGCTTCTCCCATGCTCTGGGTCTCTCCCATGTTCATCACTTTATCCCCACGCATGCCACAGTCCCTGGGCACAGTAACGCTTACAGATATTTGCTGAATGAATGAATGAGTTGTCTGTGAGATGTCTAGTCAAGAAAGTAAAAATAAGGGACTAACCTGGCAGTCCGGTGGTTAAGACTCCATGCTTCCACTGCAGGGGGCATAGGTTCGATCCCTGGTTGGGGAACTAAGATCTTGCATGTCACTTGGAATGACCCAAAAAAAAAAGGATCTAAAGATTCTGTTAAACAAATTCCTATTCATCAAAAAAGTGCTTTACAAACTCACTGGTTAGGAAAAAGACTGGGCCAAAATCTTCATTTCTCCTCACTCACTGCTCTGGAGGGATACACAAATCTTTCAAGTTCAGAAAAGGACTTCTCCATAAAACAGATTTTCAATGGACTGTTTTTCCCTTTCGGCAAAGGCAACAGTCACAGAGTAATTACAGCCTTGACACCTCACAGGATCATAAATTAACTGAAAAGCTTTGTACCTCCCCCGACTTATCTCTCCTTTGACTGTCAGCAGGAACCCGTTAGGGAAGCAACACGATACCAACTCAGTGGTTGGGGACAAATGCTTCAGGTCAGCCATAAACGTGTCTGATTGTCTTTGAAAATTAAGCTCTTCTATAGCCGAGCCATACGCGGTTGCATCATTAATATCACAACTTGACACAAGAACAAAAAAAGACAGGCCCCATCCTCCAGGGCGTTCAGTCTCCTAGGACATCAGTCTGTAATTTAACATAACGAAATCGACGTGTAGCTAACAATCCCCCTGTATCCTGGGGGAGTAAATGTATTTTCAAGTCATCTTGAGAAGACACAGGGACTCAAAGAATGCATGCCTTAATATATGCTGGATTTCAGAAAACCAAACCGTACCGCTCACTGGCATGAGGTATACGTGACGTCCCAGGACCCACCTTGCCCAGGTCACTCGGAGTATCTGGCGAACCCCACAATCCCACTAGGTGTACAGACGTGGCGGATGGGGAGAGAGAGCTGCTTCGGGGAGAGTATGGTGATCACCAAGAGCAGCTCTTCTCCACCCACACGCATTCACGGTGGTTGCTGGCGAGGGGGTTCTTTAATACAGTGTGATAATAATAATACAGTGTTTAATACAGTGTAAACTATTAGTACTTTCATTCATTCATTCACTGGATGACCTTTGGAAAGGTGGTAAAGGTCAGGCATATTAACAGCAAACCAGAAACGCTTCCTGCCTCCGTGGAACTTAAAGTCTCGTGGGAAAGGTTGGCACTGAGCTAGTGATTCTAAGTGTGATATTAAAGGGAAATTTAGTGTACTCCAGCAATATATAGAGCTGAGGGAATGAACCCAGCCTGGGAGACCAGCGAAGGCTCCCTTACGGAAGTGGAATTCCAGATGCAAAAGCGCTCTAGGTGGAAGATGCAGCTTGCCCAAAGCCCCTGAGTCTAGAATTAGAACATCAGATAAGCTGTGGGCAGATGACAAAAAGCAAAGAGAAGTGTGATGGTGAATTTTATGTGTCAACTTGCTGCACCACGGGGTGCACAGATATTCAGTCAAACATTCAGGATGTTTCTGTAAGGCTGTTTGGGGATGAAATTAGCATTTAGTCAGGCGATTTGAGTATAGCAGGTTGCCCTCCATAATGTGGGTGGACTTCATCTAGTTGAAGGTCTGGCTAGAACAAAAAGAGAGAGACTTCTCCAGCAGATAGCTTTCAGACTGGAACTGAAACATCAGGTCTCTTGGGTCTCCAGCCTGCTGGCCCAGTCTACAGATTTTGAATTTACGAGCCTCCATAATCACAAGAGCAAAATCCTTATAATAAATCTCTTCACACACACACACATCCCATTGGTCTGTCTCTCTGAAGAACCCTGACTAAAACGGGGAATAAGGAGGGATGACGTGGTGTTGTGGGTGGAGGCCACTCAAAGGTCCAGTGATCCCAGTGATCCAGTCACAGGATGAGAAGGCAAGGAAGGCGTATGGGGCGATGGTGAGCCCTGGGAAGGCATTTAAGAGCAGTCCCACGGCCAGATCAGCGACACTGAAATGGTCTGCACGGTGCAGCGTGAAGAGCAGGGGGATGGGGCAACGGTCGGGCCCAGGGTTACCAACAGGACTACTGCTGCTGCAGCATCAGATGCAGAGGCCTGGGCTGGGGTAAGGATGGGGAGACGCTGAAATAGAAGGATCTGAGTTTTCATCCATGTGACTGGATAATAATGTCTTTTCTCTTAGAAAAGTGAGATAAAGCATCCTGTAATTCTCCTTCAAGGAAAGTACTTGCTAGTACAGTGGATTCACTGCTTCTTCCAATTGGAACATATTTATTTGCCTATATCTTCCATTCTATTGATTCCTCTACCTAACAGTGACATAACCGTGAAAACAGAAGCCAAGAGAAAGAACAGATCACAGTGCTGGCTGAATCCCCAGACAGGAGCACACCTCTCCATCCAGCGGGCGGGCGGGGGTGCACGGCCACAGACTCACTGAGCCAGCTCCTGTCTCCGCAGACAAGCGCTCTGGGTCACAGAGCAAGAGACCAGGCCTCCCTCGCTTACGACGCCTAAAACAGACTGAGGTTAACAAAGCCGCCTATGAATGCCCATGATGGCATTTTTAGATCTGTGTGGTGCAAATAATCTCAACCATCTTTTTAACCCCTGACGTCCAAATGCAGAGGATGAACAAATAGATTTGTTCCTCAAAGCACCCTCTGTGCTTTTTAAATGGTCTTCCATCGCACAGTATGAGGAGTGAAGGGACCAGGGGAGCTCCGTGGGGCTGCTGGTGGAACCTCTCCACCCGGCATAAGGTTTGACTTTCAGCATCAGGTTATACATGTCTCTTGGGAACATTTTCAAAGCAAGTCCTCCTGACCGCGTTTCCTGCATCCTTTATTTATGACTCCAACCTGGGCCCTTCCTGCTGGGCTGGCCTGGCCCCAAGCCGGAGTGCTGTAAGTGGAAGGCCTGATGCAGTCTGGGCACTGCGCCAAGTGAGGACCACTGATGCTCCATCTCTCTGAGTAGGAACTAGGCTCCTTAACTCCCTGCTGCCACTGAAGGGTTTGACTACTCACTTAATGTCACCCCAGAATCAGGTCACACAAAAAGGGATTCCGAACAGTCCCCCCTGCCCACATATTGAGACAGTTTACAGGACTCACTCTGCCCAATTCAGGAAACGGTAAACGGACTGTAAAATCCCTGCCGGCTGAACCACCGAGAGCGGGCCAGCCCCCAGCCCCTATCTCCGGCTGCAGCCACTCTGCAGGGCCCGGCAGAGGACGTCAGGGCTCCGTTCCCTGAGGGTTCACAGCTGGAAGGGTGCGGGGCCAGGCGGAGCGGAGGGAACGGGAGGCTCCGAACTCCCGCTTCAGTGTAAGAACGTTCACCCCTCTAGGCCTTCCAGAAGTCAGCACCAGGGCACTGGGAAAATGCAGGATGGATCGGACCACTCAAAGATCATTCAAAACCAATGGTAACCAGGCTTGCCTCGGCAGCCCATATACTAACAAAACCTACGGTAACCAATTAGGAGTTGGGCATTAGCAGATACACACTGCTACGTATAAAATAGATAAACAAAAAAAACAAACAAACAAAAAAAAAACACACACACACAAAAAAAAAATAAAATAAAATAGATAAACAATAAGGACCTACTGTATACCACAGGGAACTGTATTCAATATCTTGCAATAACCTACAACGGAAAGTAAACTGAAAAAGAATACACATACATATGTGTGTGTATGTGTGTGTATTTGAGTCACTTTGCTATATACCAGAAACTAACACAACACTGTAAACTACACTTAAATTTTTAAAATATCTAAGGTAACAAGGCCGTGCACACATGTGTGTGCACACACACACACACAATTAGTACCTCAGAAGCAAACCAGCAGCCTATGGCAGCAAGAGGTGACTGCAGAAATATTAAAGGTACACAAAGACCTGACGGGACGGAGATGCTGGTTTTCCAGGGCCAGACCAGAGAGGCGGATGCACAGCCTGCTGCCAGCTGGGAGCCCTCAAGGCCAGGGGTCCGCGTCTCCAGGCATGGAGCTCTGGGCGCGGGCACCCATTTTTAATTTTCTTAGAGCAGAAAGAGCTCCTTCCTGTGGATGAGAAGTTCAGCTGAAGGCATTTCCCTTTCCTGCTGGTTGGAGAATTACAAAGGTTATCATTCTAACCTGCTACTCTGGCTCTCCTTCCATAGGGTGAGGAGCATATGAACTGATGTTACTCACTTTTAAATTGCACATGAGCTCATTTCATTACAGAAACGTGCTGTGTAGCCAAGCAGACGGCACCATCATTAGACACTAGATGTAAGAGTAAGTAGCATTAGAACCAGGATCTGATATTAGACACCAGCCCAGCCCAAGAGACTGATTCACGCAGTAAACTCCTCAAGGGTAGTGCCTTCAATGTAGTTATGGCAACAAGCTCAGCACCGAACACGGTCGCATCCTAAGTGGTTGTTGAATGAATAAAGGATACAGCGGGGAAAATCGCACAGAGAGCTGTGGGCCTGGAGGCTTGGGCATGCCCCAGACCTCGTGACATCAAACCTTCCACAGCGTCACTTCTGGTAAAAGGGAGAACTCCAGATCCAGAAGGGAGTGGAGGCTCTTCTCTGGGCAGGAGAGGAATGCGCTATCAGGATGGTAAATATAAAAAAAGAACAGTCCCCTTGTGGCCACAGAGCACCGCGTCTCAGCTCTTCAGTTCAGTGCTTGGCTTTGTCACTTTTTATGCCCACCCAAGTGTGTGTGTGTGTGTGTGTGTGTGTGTGCATGCTCAGTCGCTCCATCACGTCCAACTCTCTACAATCCTACAGATTGTAGCCCACCAGGCACCTCTGTCCATGGAATTTTACAGGCAGGAATCCTGGAGTGGGTTGCCAAGCCCTCCTCCAGGGGATCTTCCCGACCCAGGGGCCAAGCCTGTATCTCTTCCATCTCCTGCACTGGGAGGGAGGTTCTTTTACCACCAGCACCAGCTGGGAAGTCCATACCCTAAGTATGTGCATCCCTGAAAGACCCTGAAGTCCTCCAACCCAGGCCGCTGGTGGATACTGCTGACCCAGGAAGCTAGAATTCCTTCTATAGATTTGGCAGAGACAAAAAAAAAAACATCTGACAAAGCGAGAGTGACAAACCGAACAGGGATGACAAACCACTCCTGGTCTGGAAGGATATCAGCGTGTTTAATGACCTGTTAAGAAGGGTCATCTCACACACACTGTTTCAAGGAGACACCCCCAAATTATCTCATTTCCCTTTTTAATTGAGACAGATTTGATACATAGCACTGTGCTATTTTCAGTATCTCACGTCTTGCTTTCCCCTTCGGCAGAGGTGCCGTCTCCAGCTCACTCTGCAGGAAGCTGTTTGGCAGCTGGTTCTGTCTCTGACTTCCCTCTGACCATCCAGAGATGCAGCTGAGTGCCATCCGCGCCTCCCCTGCCCCGGGGACAGCCGCGAGAAACCCTGAACGGTGGCTGCCTGCCCTACACCAGGGCTCCGGGGACTGCAGCTTCTACCAAGCATCTCCCAGGGACGCTTCCCCCATGGCTGCACACAGACTCTTTCAAGCCAGGAATTAGCAAGATTCAGGACCAAGGAAATCAACTCTGAATACTCACTGGAAGCACTAACGTTGAAGCTCAAGCTCCAATACTTTGGCCACCTGCTATGAAAAGCTGACTCACTGGAAAAGACCCTGATGCTGGGAAAGACTGAGGGCAGGAGGAGGAGGAGAAGCGGGTAACAGGGGATGAGATTTGGATGGCATCACCGACTCGATGAATATGAGTCTGAGCAAACTCCGGGAGATAGTGAAGGACAGGGAACACTGACATGCTGCAATCCACGGGGTCAGAGAGAGTCAGACACGACTGAGCGGCTAAACAAAGCAACAAAGACTATAGCAGGCTCGGGAAAAAAGGCCCTCAGTTTATCTGTAAACACCGATAGGGGATGCTTTCTGGAGAAATGTTCACACTCACACCAAGGCATTTTGACTGCCAACACAGTCCAAAGAACTTACACGGGAAGTTAGAAAGGATATTATTAAAAGTATAGATTAGGGAATTCCCTGGAGGTCCAATGGTTAGAACTCTGTGCTTTTACTGCCAAGGGCCTGGGTTCAATCCTGGGTCTGGGAACCAAGACGCCACAAGCTGTGGGACGTGCCTGAAAAATAAGTATGTTAAGTTTTTTTTAAGTGTAGGTTATAAAACAATGTATACCTAATATATAAATTTTGCCTTTACAATTAATTGTAATACGTATATACATATACAATATGTAATTGTATTACAATACATTGTAAATGCCTGGAAGAGAGGTTGGAAGGGTTTATACTGAAGAAATAAACTTGCTCCTTGGGAGATGGGATTAGGTGATTTTCTTTTTCATGCTTGTACATTTTCTCAAGATTTTCTGCAGAAAAACACGTAAGGGCTTCTCCAGTGGCTCGGTGGTAAAGAATCTGTCAATGCAGCAGACACGGGGTCACAGCCCTGGTCTGGGAAGATCCCACACGCCGAGGAGCAACCAAGCCCATGCACACGGCGGCTGGGCCTGTGCTCCAGGGCCCGGGAGACGTGACCGCTGAGGCCTGAGTGCCCGAGAGCCCCCGCTCTGCAACGAGAGGCTGCCGCGAGGAGAAGCCTGCGCCCCACGGCTGCAGGGTGGCTCCCACTGACCTCACCTGGAGAAAAGGCCACGCGGCAAGGAGAACCAGCACAGCCAGATATAAATCAGAAAAATATCTAAGTAAGAGGAAAGAAACACATTATATTTTCAAAGGGAACTAGATCTGGTCCATCCAATTCTCTCCAGCCCCACCGCAACCACCCAGGCCCAGGCCCCGGCATCTCCTGCCAGTCACCTGGATCCGTACCAGAGCCTGTCAAGCAGGCTTGTTTCACCTTCTCTGGGTTCTTCTCACTGAGGCCGGAGAGCTCTTTTAAAAACCAGAAGTCGGATTGTGTCATTTCTATTCTTAAGGCCTTCCGCAGCAACCTGGCTGCCCTTAGGATTCAACTCTTAGCGGACGCACTGGCCCCTGGAGCCCAGCCTCACCTCCGGGGGCTTGTCACGCTCGCCAGGGCTGCCGTGAGGATGCGCGCTTCCCCCACCTGGAGCTCTTCCTCCCTGCTTCACTGGGCTACTCTCCACCCATCTCTGAAGCCCGAGTCTGGGTGCCGCTTTCCCAGGGAGACCCGCCCTGACCCGCACGTCCAGGGAAATCCGCGGTGGGTTTCTCTTCACGACTCTGAGGAGACTTGCATTACTCGCTTAACTTCTGCCTCCCGGGATGGACTGTGAGCCCCAGGATGGCAAGGACCACTAGAGCCCCATCCAGGCACATAGTAGATGCTCAAAAAGTGCTGAATCTGGGGGAGTCCACAGCAGTGCAGTGGTTAGGACCCTGTGTTCTCACTGCCAAGGGCCGGGGTTTCATTCCCATTCAGGGAACTAAGACCCCTCATGCCGCATGACGCAGCCCCCCACCAAAAAACTGAATCTGAATACTTTACTTTTTCAAAAATGAAGTTCTGAAAACCAGAGCAACGTTAAATAAAATCTCTGTATTTCTCAGCAGGCTGTAACTGTGATACTTAAGAAATCACATCTAAAAGAAGAGAATGTGGGAGGACAAACTTTTATTTTTGCCAATTTTTCTTGGAGCTACATACCTACTGTTCTCTCCTAAGACAAAACAAACAGCAACACTATCATAATCAAAGCTAATATAACTGGCCGCCTTTAAAAAACATGCACCATTCTTGTTCACATGAAACATGAAGAGCTGGGTTTGCTCACCCCTTCCACTCTGCAGCCTAGAATTTGAAGTCCAGGGGAAAACTTTTTGGCTGCACCTCGAGGCATCTGGGTCAGTTCTCTGACCAGGGATTGAACCCAGGCTCTCAAGGACCGAGTCCTAACCACCAACCTGCGAGGGACTATCCCAAGGCAACACTTCTTAGCTCATCCGGCCATCTGGTCCCACGTGGCTCAGAAAAACCACTAATAATCCAGGAAACAGTGAACTGTCGGCAGAAGGTCATTCTCATATGGCCTTGGACCCCTACCTGTCTCATCCTGCATAGCTGTGATAACTGCTGTGATACTTTTTTGAGTCTTTGCTCTTTGTTGTAACGCTGACAGATTTGCAGCCAGACATACACAGCACACTCCCGCTCACACATCCGTGCCGGTCACTGCCTGACGTTTACACGGGCTATGCCACGGACTGGACAGGCGGGCTATGCACCTGATGAGACAGGTGGAAGCTGAGGGACTTTCAGGAAAATGAGGAGAGGTACCACATTTTCTCTTACTCTCATAGCTGAGTTCATTTGCCCAAGCTGTTTTCCAACCTTCTAACTAAGAAAGTCAGTGACCCACACACAAAGTATCAATGATCCAAAGAACCATGTCTGTTTGGTGGGAGAATTCTCCAGGCAAGAATACTGGAGTGGGTTGCCATGCCCGTCTCCAGGCGATCTTCCCAACCCAGGGGTGGAACCCAGGTCTCCCACATTGCAGGCAGATTCTTCACCGTCTGAGCCAGCGGGGAAGCCTATTACTAAGGCAGTCCTTGAAATACTGGGCACACCAGAGATCCCATCAGTCAGGATGGACTCAGGGCAAACAGCCGCCACACCTCAGCTGCTTTCACACCCCAGCTCTCTCCACCTAGGGCTGGCTGGGACTCTGTCTCCTCTCTGACTTGCCCAGGCTCACAGAGAAACCACCAGCCTCCAGGGCACAGAGAAAGACAGATCTGGAGGATCGTACGATAGTGACAACACGCTCTAGCTCAGAAGTGACACAACACACTTTTCACAGCTCAGTGGCCACAAGCAGTCATGTGGCCCCAGAGACACAGGAGGTGGGACGCCCAAGCCCATCACATGCCTAGAAAACAGGAAGCTTTGAAGACTGAGTCAACAGCACTGACGTCTGCACGGGGAATCAGGGCCGAGTGGGGTTAACAGCACGGGTGGTACGGCCAGCTCATCTTGGAGAGGTCACCGTGATCTCTTCAGGCCTCAGTTTTCTCATCCAGAAAATGGGGAGAGTAATCACATTTACCAGCTTCCCTGGTGGCTCAGCGGTAGAAAATCAGCCAGCAATGCAGGAGACGTGGGTTCGATTCCTCAGTCCCCTGGAGAAGGAAATAGCAACCCATTCCAGTATTCTTGACTGGGAAATCCCACGGACAGAGGAGCCCGGCGGGCTACAGTTCATGGGGTCGCAAGAGTTGGACACAACTTAACGACTCAACAATAGCAACAACAATCATATTTACCTCCTAGGACGGTTAGAAGATTAAATAAGAATTTCCATGTGGAAGGAATTTAGAACCCGGCAAATAAGTACTATACATAAGCACCACATAAATACTATACAACTTGCAACTATTATTTCAGGAAAACAATTCTTAAGGCAATGCCTTTATTTTGGGGGGTCACATACTTCATGAACGCGCACTGTGGGAAGTACCAGCGCAGAAGCCCACACACACAACAGTGGGTACAAAATGAACAGCGGCCTTTATGAGCGGAGAACCAGGAACCCCAGGACCTACTTGGCTAGGCTTCAGATCAGCTGGCCCATTCCTTGGCTTCCAGGTTTCTTTCTTATCTTTAAAAGACAGGCTGTACGGGGTGATTGTCAACATTCTCCAGCACTAAAGACTTGGAATTCTTTGATTCATGGGTCACTGACTTGGCCTGATACGGTATTTTTCATTGTTTGTAGTCTTTATTCTTTGACCATAAGGAGGATCCTCCCATTTGAATCAAGAGGACACTGATATGTTCTCTACCTGGTTCGGGAAAGCCAATCTCTCCAGCCCAGCCGCTCTGGAAGAGCTCCCACTGCAGCCCACCGCTCACCAGGAAGCTGCCAGGAGAGGGGCAGGTCCTGGGCGCGTGTCTAAGAAAGAGGCTCACCTCCCAGGAAAGCAGAGGGGGGTCGGCAGTCACTCAGAGGGCAGCTGACCTCCCCCAGGGATGGGGGGGGGGCTCTCCTTCCACCGCTGGGTGAGAACCCCAAAATCCTCAACAAACCGCCCCCCACAGCACTCAGGAGGCACCCGCCTCATCTTTGCCTCCCCACCAGTATCCTGGGTGGGGGCTTCACCTGTGATAGAGGAGCAGTAGCTATCATCCTCCTAGTTTAAGGGAGCCAAGCATTCCCAGAGATGTTTCTGTTATCCAGTCTGGCCCTGTTCTGGGGTCAGGAACAGGAATACACATTTAAAAATTAGGGGGGCTTCCCTGGTGGTCCAGTGGTTACGACTCTGTGATCCCAATGCAGGGGGCCCGGGTTCCATCCCTGGTCAAGGAACTCGATCCCATGCTGCAGCTAAGAACTGGCACAGCCAAAGAAATAATTTTTTAAAAAATTTAGGAAGATGTGCTTCTGGGGGGGAAAAAAAAAAAGCTTTCAATAGAAAGAAGCTTTAAAGAGCAGAGAACCATCCACAATACTTCAACCTCAAAGGGATACACTGAGTGTGTGAATTAAAAATGTCTGTGTACCTAGGAAAAGAAGTTTTTGGGTGCTCCTATAGTCAAATATTAATGACCACGTCCAGAGATTTCAGCCTGGGGAGCTGAGGCCCCTCCTGTTAGGAGCCATTAAAGCTGCCTTCCCCAGTGTAATCCAGCCCACGGAACCCCTCCTGCCCCGCTGGACGCGTCTGGGAGCAGGGTCTCATCCTGCTCCCCACTGCACCTGAAGTTCTCGCTCGGCACTGGTGTTACCATCAGCCCTGGCTGGAATGCCACACCAGGCGAGTCTCACCTTCAGGGCAAAGCTGTCCCTGATCCTCCCGCCCCACTCCATCATTTCTGAGTTACTTACTGTCAGCAGCACCCATTTTTTTTAAACAAGGGAAGACACTAAATATTTAATTTGTATAAAACTTCCATATAAAATGTTTTCACATTTTTAATGACAAGCTTAGGTGTGCATTTGTGTTTATATTTTTTTTTTTTTAAACTGCACTGCATGGCTTGTGGGATCTTAGTTCCCTGACTGGGGATTGAACTTGTACCCTCAGCAATGAGAGAGTGGAGTCCTAACGATTGGACCATCAGGGAATTCCCTGTGGGTGTAACTTTTTATATTAGGTTATATAGTTCTGATTATTACATACAATTGTTTTTTAATTGAAGCATAGTTGATTTATAATGTATTAATTACTGCTGGATAGCAAAGTAATTCAGTTATACATACATACATATATACATTCTTTTTATATTCTTTTCCGTTAGGGTTTATTACAGGATATTGAACATAGTTCCCTGTGCTATACAGTAGGACCTCACTGTTTACCCATTCTCTATATAAAAGCTTACGTCTGCTGACCAAATCTCCCACTTGATCCCTCCCCTAACCCCCTGCCCCAGGCAACCACCAGTCTGAACAGCACCCATGTGAAACTGCCCTGTGACACCTTTGAAGGTTCAAGCCATCAGCGATGTGAGTGAGCCTCTTGGAAGTGAGCTGTCCAGCACGGGTCACGTTGCAGATGACCGTAACCCCTGACCAATGTCCAGACGGCAGCTTCTTAGGGAAGCTCAAGCCAGAACAACTCAGGGAAGCCATTCCCCAACTTCTGACTCATGAGGACTAAGCGAGATAATGAGTGCTTATTGTTTTAAATAAGCTCCAGGAATTCCCTGGTGACCCAGTGGTTAAGGCTCTGTGCTTCCACTTCAGGGGGCATAGGTTCAATCCCCGGTCAGGGAACTAAGTCCCACAAGCCATGAGGACTGGCCAAAAAGAGCCCTAGGCTTGGGGTAATTTGCGATGCAGCAATAACTACCTGAGTGTAGATGGTAAAGCGGCTGTACTGTAGGGAATAAAGCAATTTTAATAAAATATTGACGGTGGGATTTAGGTGGTGGCTATACAGATGTTCACTGTAAAATTCTTTCAGCTTTGCTGAACACGGGACAATTTTCATAATCAAATGTTGGAGGGGAAAGTGCCGGCCGCACAGGAAAGAAACGGCGGCTGATCAGTCCACGGCGCAGCTGCAGAATGTTTCCTGAGCCGGCAGAAGACAATGATTTAAAAGGGTTGCCAAGGAACACAGTGTACTTTGGAAACAGATATCTTTAAAATGTTATTAATTTTATATTTTTAATATTATTGACTCTTACTTTTTGACCTTGTGGCATGTGGGATCCCACTTTCACAACAGGGGACTGAAGCCGCTCCCCACAGCGGCACAGAGTCTTAACCACTGGACCACCAGGGAAGCCCCCTCTATATTTAGCTATCTGTTTGGGTGTATAAAGTAGCATTAGATATATATGTGGCATTTTACTGATTTTTTTTACCCCAACCTCCAATTTTCAGAGAGACATCGATCTTCCAATTTCTGTTCTATCATCCAAGGCACTCTTCAGGAGCCCCGTGACTGATGCACGCATGTGCAGTCACGTCAGTCGCGTCTGACTCTCGCGACCCCATGGACTGTGGCCCACCAGGCTCCTCTGTCCGCGAGATTTTTCTGGCAAGAATACTGGGGTGTGTTGGGATCTTCCCGACCCAGGGATCGAACCCACGTCTCCTGCGTCTCCTGCATTGCAGGCGGATTCTTTACTGCTGGGGAAGCCCCCATGACTGCTCAGACTTACTATTACAGCAGAAGTAACCTATCCTTCAGATGAGGTCACCAGCAGCCATCTATCCTATCTGGGCTCTGGTTTATGTTCACTCTGTCTGATTTAGCTCCCAAACTAATTAGGCCAGCTTAATTCTCTGCTGATCTGTCAGGCAATGGTTAGAGAAATTTGATTAACTTTTACAAAATGGACTTGACAGAAAGCTGCAAGAAATGGCTATTTCTGGGCTCCAGAGCACTCCGACTGGTCAGTTTGTGTTTTTGTTCATCTTTACTTGGACCTGACACTCACTCCTGCATATTTTTATAGTGAAAACAGCCTGCTAAAAGTGTTCATACCAAATGTTGATCATGTCATTTTAGATAAACAGTGTGACTAGCCTAGTCTTTTTAAACAATGACATGAACCATAAAAGCATTTTGTGATAAACAGAAATCCAGGCTCGGTACTTTCTCCAAATTTAAATAAACCGAAATCTGATTGTCAGGTCTACTTGTTTGTTTTACAGACATCAGAGGGTCACCGCAATGTAACTGATGATATGAGCCCCTCCGTTACAAAGCGCACGGCACTGTACTAAAGATAAGCTGGGAAAATACTGACAGTTGCATTTGGTGTTTAACGTAGAGTTTTATGTTGCGGGTGGCATGTCCTCAACACGGGCCAAGCTAACACAGCCGGAAGGAGGGGCCTGCCATCCCCACTGCAGGCAAGCGGATGTCACCGGAGACGGGGAGGCGGCGTGTTTGACCTCACCTCATCCTCCTCCTGGCTGGAGGGCAGAGAACGAAAACTACACTTTGCAGACCCCACACCTGCAGTTAGTTTGGGCTGCGATCCAGCTGGAGGCACCTGTGCAAAACAAGGAGGCCAAGTAGAGGCCTGCCCTGCCCAGCCGTGGTTGGCAGGCAAGGTGGGGAGATGGGAGGGTCTCTGCAGCCGCATTCCAGACCCATCCTCCGTGGTGGTGGCAGGCCCCTCCCCATTCAGGCTGCCTGCTCCCCGGAACCCAGGCCGGGAGCGGGTTCCTGAACCCGCAGTCCCAGTTAACATCTTCTGAGCTGGCAGTCTGCTGCTGGGCCAGTTCTTCAAACTTCTGGGAATCACCCTGGGCGCAGGCGAGGGCTCCTCGGGGCTCTGCCCCTTCCAGCAAGTCCGTGACCACTTAATTCCCATCTCTTCCTGCATGAAGTCCTTAGGGTGGTTTCCGTTTCCTGCACTAAATGCTTACTTATTCATAACGGAAATCCTGTATCTTTTGACATGATTAAAAAATGGGAAGGCAGTTATCCCTCTTCCGTTTACTTTCCAAAGCTCAATCTTTCAACTTCAGGACGGGTGACAAGTGCTGAAATTGCACGTCAGGCGCACGGGTGAAGGGCAGCCTGAGAACCAGAGTCCTGGAGGAGGGTCAGGCCCACTGCCTGCAGGGGGTGGAGGATGCCCAGGAAAACCCAACGAAAAGGCCAAACTCAAGTAGACGTGACAGGTCGGTCAGCCATCACACCGCCTGTGAACACACGGGAGGTGGACACCAGGGGCTTCACCGTCCAAGCTCACGCCATGTCAGGTATGACAGCAGCATTCTTTCCCGTGTGATTTAATCGAGCACTTCCCCTGGTTTCAACGACTTAGATCTGCAGGGAAAGGCAGGGGGCATTCTATCCGGTTTAAAGCCAGCAATTCTGAGTTCCAGTCCCAGCACTGCTACAGCTGACCAGATGGACAGACCCCTGACCTTTGTTGTGTGTCTGTCAGGACTGTCCTGCAAGACAGGAAGCGACAATAGCAGCTGCCTTTCCCAAGGACCCACTGCCTGCAGCAGCAGCTGTGTGCATCTCGTTTAGCCCTGCAACGGCTCCATAAGGCAGATGTTATTCAGTACATCCACAATCTGACCACGTCCCCTCATTCCCCGACCACATCCTGGTCCAGGCCTCCATCCTGTCTCACCTGTGGGCTGCACAGCCTCTCGCCTGGTCTTCCTGTTTGAGCCCTTCCCCTCCCCGCAACTATCCCTCATCACGACTGCGGAGGTAAGGAAACCTTAAATCAGATCGTGTTACTCTTCTACATTTTCAAGCCCTCTACCCCCATCCCCAAACATGGCTTCCCACATGGCCCAGAAGCCCAGGTCTGGACCACGTCTACAGAGCCCCCCAGGACTACAGCCCCTCCTCTTTCCTCTCCGATCACAACCATAGTCCCCTGGTTCATTCTACTCCAGCCACGCTGGCCCCCCTGCTGCTCTCTCAACTCACCGGGTACCCCGCCACAGGACCTCTGCACGGCTGTCCCTCTATGCAGAAAGTACATGGCCCTCCCCCTCGACCCCTACAGGTGTTGGCACAAATGTTACCTTATCGGGGATGCCTTCTCTGACAACCTTATTTAAGACTGCAGCCTTAGCACCTAGCATTATTTATTTATTTCGTTTACTGTGTTTCACCGTCCTCTAGCTCTACAAGGGCAGGAACGGTTTTGAATTGAACAAATAGATGAAGACTCTAAGGGACTGGTTAGCTTGTCCCTGTCCGCAGAGGTAGTGACGAGCTGTGCTAGGGGCCAACTTCAGGTTCCATCTGACCCAGGAGTCCACACTCCATGCAGGGCCCCTAGAACCCCCCTTCCACATTCCAGAGTGCTGTCAGAGACGCAGCAGGCTTAAGATAAACACTTGCACGGATACAAGTCTCCTGACTTTCTGTCCTCTCCTCCACCCTGGGCCTGCCCACACTGCTTCCTAAGCAGGCAGACAGCATGACGTAGAGGCAGAGGGAACCCGTCTCCCTGTCCTCCTTCCAGTCCTGCCTTAAGAGCCCCAGCAGCTAAAAAGCATCAGCCCAACCAGTGTTCTAACGCAAGAAGCTGGGCATCACCTGACAGGCGCCGTTATTGTTGTTCTTTAATCGTTCAGTCGTGTCTGACTCTTTGCAACCCCATGGACTATAGCCCACCAGGCTCCTCTGTCCATGGGATTTCTCAGGCCGGAATACTGGAGTGGGGTACCATTTCCTTCTCCGGGGGATCTTCCCGACCCAGGGATTGAACCCAGGTCTCCTGTACCAGCAGGAAGATTCTTTACCACTGAGTCTCCTGGGAGGCCCAACAGGCACGGTAGTTGTAGCCTGGTTTGCAACCTCGGCAAGAGGGCTTCGGCAGGGGACTCCAGATTCTAGTTGCAAGGGCTGCATGGGTCCAAGCCAGGCCCGCTGGTGCCTGCGGGCTATCAGCAGGAGGCTGGGGAGGGGGCGAGGGAGGGGCTACAGCCTGGGCTGGAATGAACTCGGGGCAGCGGCAGCAAAGGATGGGCACGGTCCCGGGAGAACCAGCCCAGCTGCACGCCCCTCTGTGCTGAATGGAATAACGCTTTGAGGAGGAGACCGTTAGCTAGAGATTGGCAGGCTTTCTAGTCATACCACATATTGAGATCTCTGTGTTTTTAATTAAGTGAATTAAAATAAATAACAGGATAGAAGAGTCCTGCCACACTGTAAGGCCTACATTTCTGTAGTTATTGTCATAATGGGATTTAATTGCTCTATTTTCTCGACAAGAGCCAAAAGCTCCGAGAGGGTCCTGTCAGGTGAGGAACATGAGGATCGAATCTGCATATGCTTTAATAGCTGTTCTTTCAAAATATTTATTCATTGCCCAGACAGTTCCAAAAAACAAGACTAGGCTGCCAGCCTGGTAGCCAGGGATAAGGGCTTATATCCTTCCATATCTCTGTTGAGATGCTGAAATGGTTATTCTGCCTGAGATAATTATAGTTAGATTATTCCTATTATGGTTATGTTAATTATTGGAATATTATTTTATTTAAAATGACTATATACACGAAAACAAAAATAAAAATTTAAGTAAATAGGCAGTGTAAATCCCAGATATGACTGCTATCGGAATGACTCTCATTACTGCAGTGAGGAAACGCGGCAGACCTCATGAGCAAACGTTACTAACATCCAATAACCAGTGAGGAAATAGAATTTTCAAAAATTTAAGGCAAGTGTAATTTAACGTTAACGAGAATGCAGGGACCAAGTAATGGTGCTAACTGTGTGTGTACGGCGGCAGCCAGCTAGAACTTTCAGCCGGAAACCAACGAAGGCGAACACCTGAGAATCTATTCTGCAAACCAGACCCACTAAATTCAAGGAGAGAAATGGGCAGGTCAGGATGGGCTGGGGCGTAAGGCTACCTGCAGTTCAAGTCTACGCTCCATGTGGGTTCTGTTTTTTTTTTTTTTAATTTTTTAATTGAAGGATAACTGCTTTACAGAATTTTGTTGTTTTCTGTCTGTTTTCTTTACTTTGAAGAGCTGTCTCAAAGTACAGACTCAGCACCACGATGCCCTTTCAATGAAAAGGAATGAATAAGAAGAACCTGCGTTACAGCACTCAGCATCAGGCAACACACAAACGCCCGTTCACTCCAGTGTGAGAAGCCTCTTTTTCAAGGATTTCCCAGACAATGTCACGACTGAAACCCCTCCTCAAGTCACTGAAATAGTTCGCTCTGATGCAAGGATGCTGCAGGATACACGGTTGACAGAAAGTTACAGACAAGGGTGTCAGGCCGAGCTCTGAATAAGATGGGCGTTCGCAAGGCTGGGAGTCCAAGAAATGTTTCCAGAGGATGTCTAAGCTGAAGGAGTTCTAAGGTATCGACCCTAAGGCCTGGTGTGCATGCTCTATTTGCCAAGAAGGCCCTTCCCCTTCGAATGCCAATATTAATCAAGCCTCAAGGACTCCAGGAAGGGCAGACCCAAGAAGTGCTTTGCTGAAAGTTTTCATCTGTTTCTATAAGCACGTGTTCCTTAAACAGTGTGTGTGCGCGCATGTGTGCTAAGTCGTCATGTCCAACTCTTTGTGTCCCTTTGAACTGATCCTGCCAAGCTCCTCTGTCCATGGAATTTTCCAAGCAAGAATAATAGAGTGGGTTGCCGTGCCATCCTCCAGGGTATCTTCCCAACCCAGGGATCAAACCCGCATCTCCTGCATTGCAGGCGGATTCTTTACCACTGAGCCACCAGGGAAGCGCCTTCTTAAAGGGTGAAACACTGAAAATAGGAATCACGCTGGTGCTTCCCTAAGAGATCACGACTGGACAAGTCCACGCCTTGATGCTGCAGGGAGCATTTATGTGCTATGTAAAAAGCAGCATTCTGGGACTTCTCCGGTGGTCCAGTGGGTAAGACTGCTTTTCCAGTGCAAGGAGTGTGGCTTCAATGCCTGGGTGGGGAAGTTTTGCATGCTGCATGGTGCGGGGAAAAAAAAAATAGACGCACTGTAATCACAACGGGTTCTGCAATTAGGATGTGGAAAAATCAACTCCCAAGAAATGGCCCCATGCGCAAGCCTCATCTTGAGGCACATTCCCAGCAAAGTCTTTCAGATACAGTAAAAGCTGTGCTTTTCTGTGCTGGAAAAAAATATGAGTAAGCTGGGCCCAGCCCTGACTTTCCTAAGTGAGTCCCTATTATCTTTATTACTTACTCAACCCATTGCCCTGGCCTGAAATCAATTCCCTTGGACCTAATAAATCAAAATACAGCAAGAATCAACAGAAACTTAAACTGCGACCCACGCTCCTGTTACATGACCTTGTCTATGATTAATGCCCAAAGCCATTAAAAGCATCACTGTTCTAATGAGAATATAAAGCCGTTCACCATTCCCAAAGTGCTCTCCCAGGCCACAGCCCCTTTCATCCCCACCCGGGACCTGGGCGATCGCTGCTCTGCCACCACCGCTACTACCCGTGAGGATGCTTGGAAGAAGACGTACCTGGTTCCAGAGCCAGGACTCTTCCACTCCCAGCTACTTTTCATCTTTGATGCTTTTTTTCCCAAAAGTACCACATGATACTATTAACAGTCGGACTGCCTGGAAGACAAATGCACGGAAACTAAGGAAGTCCAGGCCCAGCTGCTCAGAGACTTCTCAGAGTGTGGTTCTGCGGGGCGTTAGGGGTTTCAGGGGGCACTTCAGGCTTCTCCCCTTGCTCCCTAGCTTGCAGGGCCATCAATCCCACACTTGGAAAGCAGCCGTGATGCTGGAGGCTTGAGGCATCAAGGAGGGCGCTGTAACAGAGGTGAAAGGGAAGCCAGGCTGCGCTGAAGAGAGGTTTGGGTGGGAAGGGGACTTCCTCCAGGTTGCTCCGGTCAGTGCAGATCCAGAGTCCTGGGCTGGCTCTAATCGTCCTGACTGGGACTGCTCAGGGAAGTTGGTGACATCAGTGTTTCTTACCAGGCATTTCTGGCATTTTGAACAGGAACATTTGTGCCGTGGGACTGCCCCACGCCAGCCAGGCTGCTAGTACCCTGGCCTCTCGCTGCTAAATACCAGTGGCACCCCACAAATACTGAGGCCTCCACCGCCTGACTGAGAACCGCTGGACCAGGTCGTATCTAGGACTTTCCTGGCTTAAAATTTCCCAGGTCCAGAGTGGCCTTAGGTGTGAGAGAGCTCTGTGGTGGCAAAAAAGCTACAAATACATCAATATCACCGAAGAAGAATGCATTCAGCTGCAAATAACAACAACAAAACAGTAATAATAATAACCTGACTAACGAGGCTTTGTGACATAGGGGCTTATTTTCACCCCATATGATGAAGCCCTGAAGAAGGCAGTCCAAGATGGGCAACAGTTCAGTAATACACTCAGGGACCCAAGCTCCCTTTGTGTTTATACTTTGCCAAGCTCAGTGTGATGGCTTTAATCCTCACATCGGCTCATGATGCCAAAAGGGCTGCTCTGCCTCCAGGTGTCACATCTAGGTGTCGGGTAGAAAGAAGCCAAAAGCATCAAAGGTTTTTTCCACTTCACATATGTATTTTTATCCAGCAGAATTGGCCCTATCTCATCGGCATCACACCCACTCCAGTGTTCTCGCCTGGAGAACCCCAGGGATGGGGGAGCCTGGTGGGCTTCCGTCTATGGGGTCACACAGAGTCGGATACGACTGAAGCGACTTAGCAGCAGTAGCAGCAGCATCGGCATCACATGGCCACCCCTAGCTAGAAAATGGTTAGGAAAGTTAAACGTTCAAATTTCCAGTCTCCATCGCAGAGGAAGGCAAGGGAGAAGGTGGTTGGGAATTTGCTTCAGGCTGGCCTGCCTCCAGGGGCTGCCACAGGCATCCTTATCTAATTGTGTGCACATTCCACAAACAGGCAAGCCTTTATTTTCTATTCAGTAATTCTGTAAACGAATGTCTATGCAGGAGCAAAGCACTGTAGGCGTTTACCTCTCCTCGACTATTCCAGTTTAAATAAAACTCCAGCTCATCCACAGCCAACCGGGCCCCTCATCCACATAATTATGACCAAAGAGTATTTTCACCTCGGTCACCGTCTCCGATGAGCAAATTTGAAATTATCTGCTTTTACCTTTCTGCATAACAGGTTTCAACAGAAGACTTCTTCTTATTCTCCGTAACACATTTCTCTTTCTCTCTCTCTCTCTTTTTTCCCCCCTGGATAAATCCCCAGAGAATCATGCTGAGTGAAAGACGCCAGTGTAACCAAAACGTCATCTATTGCATGATTCCACCTGGACAGCATTCTTGAAATGACAAAATTACAGGCACGGGGAACAGATCGGTCCTGCTAGGTTTTAAGGAGAGGGTGAAGTCTTGTACTTTGTATCAACGTCAATATTCTTTGCTGTGATACCGTGGAATGGTTCTGTCCCAGGTGTTACCACTGGCAAACTTGGGTAAAGTGTGCTTGGGGTTCCCCTGTATTACTTCTTTTTTGAAAAATTGAACTATAGTTGGTTTACAATGTTGTGTGAGTTTCAGGTGTACGCATATACATATATTCTTTTTCAGCTTTATTTCCTTTGCAAGATACTGAATATAGTTCAATATATAATAGGTCCCTGTGATTATCTGTTTTATATATAGTAGTGTGCATGTGTTAATCCCACACTTAAAAATCTGTTATCCTTACAGACTGATGTCTGAATTAAGTATTGTAATTATATACTGCAGAGCTGGTAGGCACACAGGATTTATCCATCACATGGTAGATGGCCACATGTAGCGCCGTGAACATAGCAGAAGTGTTATATTTTAGCTAAACTACAAATTTAGCTCTTTTATCTTCTCCTTTACCCAAGTGCCCACATTTTTCTACAGTAATTAGTTTCTTAACTATAGAAAAGCAAGAGATAAATACAAATGCATATATTAAACTATTTACAAAGTAACGGCACATTTAGGATGGCTTCAAAACAATCCAAGCGTGTGGGAGAGAAAGGCAAAGAAGGGGGGCAGTAGATGAAACAAGACTGACTCTTAAATCCCTAATTATTGAATATGGGAGTTAGGTACACGTGGGTAACCTATACCAGTCTCTCTAACTTTGAAATTGCCACACTAGAAAATAGGTTTTTTAAAAACAATAGAAAATTGTTTTTTTTAAACAGCTCGAGAACAAATACTAATACATGCTCCAGGGATGAACCTTAACAACAAAAACAACAAAAAAATGCTGAATGAGGGGCGTCCCCGGCATCCAGGGGTGAAGGCTCTGCTCTTCCAACGCAGGCTCCACCCTGGTCAGAGAATTCGGCTCCCACATGGCATGGGGCGTGCCCGAGAAAAGCAAAGAAGAGCTGAATCAAAGTAGCCAAACACAAAAATGCACACTACACGATTTTATATGGAATTTTTAGAAAAGGCAAATACACAGAGACAGAAGGAAGACCAACGGTTGCCCGTGGCTAGGGGTGGGTGCGAGGACTGGACTGCATGTGGGCACAAACCAACTACGAGGAGTGAGGAAAGTGTTCTCACCGCACTGTAGTGACGGCCACGCAGCACGTGGGTAAGTGTGATGGTGTGCAAGTCACACCTCACTAAACCTGTCCTAAAAATAACTCCAAAGACAGGGACAGCAAGAGGGAAGTGCGACCACCGTCACATGCCAGGACTATGCTTGGGAAGGTGAGGCTTACAGAAGCGGTAAAAAAAAAAAAAAAAAGACAATTTTGACAAAAGGACTTTCCAAGGATTTCAGAGGTTCTGATCTAACGTCACAGAAAAGCAGCATCTAGTGACACATACCATTTCTTGTAGCCTTCCTACAAAGCTAAAAATGAGAAATAGGAAAAGAAAAATAGCAAACAGTCTTTGCTTGGTGCAGCTGAATCATCGAGTTCAGCGTTTCTGCAGAGCAGGAACTTATCAGACAAGGAGGAGGTGACTCAAACCCTCTGTTTAGAAAGTCACAAAGTAGGAAACGGGAAAAACAAAGTATGCCGAATAAAAGACAAGCAAAAAATAAATGTGGTCTAAAGGCTGTAATTCAGTTTTAAATGTCCTAAATTATCAGCTTGTGCCAGCAACAATTTTTGTTTGTTTGTTGGAATTTTTCATTTGTTTTAACATTCAGGAGAATTTTTTTTTTTTTTATTAGCTGGAGGCTAATTACTTCACAACATTTCAGTGGGTTTTGTCATACATTGATATGAATCAGCCATAGATTTACACATATTCCCCATCCCGATCCCCCCTCCCACCTCCCTCTCCACCCGATTCCTCTGGGTCTTCCCAGTGCACCAGGCCCGAGCACTTGTCTCATGCATCCCACCTGGGCTGGTGATCTGTTTCACCATAGATAATATACATGCTGTTCTTTCAAAACATCCCACCCTCACCTTCTCCCACAGAATTCAAAAGTCTGTTCTGTACTTCTGTGTCTCTTTTTCTGTTTTGCAAATAGGGTTATCATTACCATCTTTCTAAATTCCATATATATGCGTTAGTATGCTGTAATGTTCTTTATCTTTCTGGCTTACTTCACTCTGTATAATGGGCTCCAGTTTCATCCATCTCATTAGAACTGATTCAAATGAATTATTTTTAACGGCTGAGTAATATTCCATGCACAAAGACAGAAATATAGATCAATGGAACAGAATAGAAAGCCCAGAGATAAATCCATGAACCTATGGACACCTTATCTTTGACAAAGGAGGCAAGGATATACAATGGAAAAAAGACAACCTCTTCAACAAGTGGTGCTGGGAAAACTGGTCAGCCACTTGTAAAAGAATGAAACCAGAACACTTTCTAACACCACCACAAAAATAAACTCAAAATGGATTAAAGATCTAAATGTAAGACCAGAAACTATAAAACTCCTAGAGGAGAACATAGGCAAAACACTCTCAGACATAAATCACAGCAGGATCCTCTATGACCCACCTCCCAGAATATTGGAAATAAAAGCAAAACTAAACAAATGGGACCTAATGAAACTTAAAAGCTTTTGCACTACAAAGGAAACTATAAGTAAGCTGAAAAGACAGCCCTCAGATGGGGAGAAAATAATAGCAAATGAAGAAACAAAGGATTAATCTCAAAAATATACAAGCAACTCCTAAAGCTCAATTCCAGAAAAATAAATGACCCAATCAAAAAATGGGCCAAAGAACTAAACAGACATTTCTCCAAAGAAGACATACAGATGGCTAACAAACATGATAAGATGCTCAACATCACTCATTATCAGAGAAATGCAAATCAAAACCACAATGAGGTACCATTACACGCCAGTCAGGATGGCTGCTATCCAAAAGTCTACAAGCAATAAATGCTGGAGAGGGTGTGGAGAAAAGGCAACCCTCTTACACTGTTGGTGGGAATGCAAACTAGTACAGCCGCTATGGAGAACAGTGTGGAGATTTCTTAAAAAACTGGAAACAGAACTGCCATATGACCCAGCAATCCCACTTCTGGGCATACACACTGAGGAAACCAGATCTGAAAGAGACACGTGCACCCCAGTGTTCATCACAGCACTGTTTATAATAGCCAGGACATGGAAGCAACCTAGATGCCCATCAGCAGACGAATGGATAAGGAAGCTGTGGGACATATACACCATTCAGGAGAATTTAATCCATTCAAAATTACATCATATTAAACCCACCTAGTAAGGAAAATTAATTTCAAATCTCATTTTCTTTGGTAAAAGAAAGTACTTCTGACAACTTAGAATTTATACCAAAACAGAGTAACTGAAAGTTGCTCAGTCGTGTCTGACTCTGTGACCCCGTGGACTATACAGTCCATGGAATTCTCCAGGCCAGAATACCAGAGTGGGTAGCCACTCCCGTCTCCAGGGGATCTTTCCAACCGAGCAATCAAACAGGGTCTCCTGGATTGCAGGTGGACTCTTTATCAGCTGAGCTACCACGGAAGCCAAAACAGAATAAAAGAAGCTCCAAAGTCCTCCAGAGCAGGGGCATTGTGTTTGGGGTAGAAGCTCTATCTGCTGCAAAGTGAGAAGTAAAATGATTTTAATTTTTCATCAATATTGTCCATCAAACCATAACTGCCAGAATTTATGCTTAGATGTTGGGACAAACCTCTTACTTACAGACCTCATAAATTCTTAAATTCTGAAACTTACTGTTTATTTGTTGTCACTTGAAAAACAAACAGTGGGATTTAAATTTGAAACAGCCCCAGGGCACATTCCTCTAAAGGGAAAGAAGAGGGGAGAGAGACTTCCAGGGCCTGGGTGCAGCCGACCCCTGGTTTCATCTCACATCTCTGCTCACATCTCCAGTGTGCACGCTGACTTCAGTCTGCACACTGCAGGCTTGCTATAAGCGGGATCCTGGCTGTGATTTACTGTGCCCTATGACAGCCTTTAATCACACCAAGAGAATGTTACCTTCTAAGGATGACCCCACACCCCTTCCGACACACAATTCTCTCTGTTATTCATTCAACTATTGTCTTCCCAAATGAAACTCCTAAATTCTCACCAAAAAAACCAACCAAACAAACCGAAAACAACAATAACAAAAACCTCCTTGCTAACAATCCCTCTCTTCAGTGTTCTTGAGACCTTCCAACACCACCAGCGGCAGCACACAAGAGTGACTATCTCACTGCATCTCAGCACCCTTGCGAGCTTAGTCGCTCAGTCGTGTCCAGCTCTTTGCAACCCTGTGGACTGCAGCCCGCCAGGTTCCTCGCTCGGTGGGGATTTTCCAGGAGAGAATACCGGAGTGGGTTGCCCTTTCCTCCTCTAGGGGATCTTCCCGACCCAGGGATTGAACCTGGGCCTCCTGTGTCTCCTGCACGGGCAGGTGGGTTCTTTACCCACTGAGCCACTCGAGAAGCTCTGGAGGACAGTTTCAGAGTTTTCATTTCCAACAGGCCCAGCATGACATGCTGAAGACCTGCGGCAGCCCCCCGTCCGCTCCGGGCTCTGCCCCATCATTAATGGGGGCCGTGCGGGGCCCTGAGTCTGCACACTGGCTGGGGTCGCTGGTCCCAGGTTCAGTCCTGACCCCACGGTCATGAGACTTAACCCGGGCAGGTCAAAACCTTCCTGAGCCTGTTTCTTCCTTCAAAAAACAAAAAATAATGGAGATAATACCTGTAACTTGGAGGCAGGAAAAGGTTAAATGAGATTAAAAAAAAGAAGTGTCCTAGACAAACCGCAGGACTGGGCTGGGTTCAATAAACATGAGCCGATTGCAGTATAATTAGGGTACTGAATTCCTGAAAAGCCCAAGAAGAGAGAGTTTCAGTTTGACAAGAAAAAAACCACTATTGTCTCATCCTGTAGTAGAAAAAGGTGCCTGTGGAAGTCCTGGAAAATACGGTGAAGCAGGGCCTCCCGGTCCCCGGAGCACAAGCGGAGCTATTTAGGGAGTTGTTGAGCGGACATTTATTTACTACCTGTAAATACCTTTAATGATTTATTACCTGTCTCCAGGGCAGGACACAGACTGGCAACCACCTGCCCAGAAAGGAGTCCAACAACAGCGCTGGACGCGGTTCCACCCCGGTCCTACCCAGAGGGATGCGGTCATTGTGAAGACAGAGCCCTCCCCTCCTGCTCTGGAAGAGCTCCCCAGACAGCCTCCCCCCACGGATAGCAGGCTTGAAGTCAGACCCGCTCTGCCCCACCCCCAAGCCACGGACGGGGTTCCTGCCAACGCAGGGCCTTAGAGTGACCGCGGGGCTTCTTATCAGCTGCCAAATGTTTCCAGGCTGGGCCCCAAAGCAGCAATCGGTTTCCTCTTCCCACACAGTGATTTATCTACAATTCTGTCTGATGTCACATGAGTTCCCTAACATCAGCCCTCACGGGCTGGATCCAAACAATAACTTTCAGGGAGAGGCAAAGGGGCCGGGTGGGGCCGGGTTGGCATGGAAGGGGGGGGAGCAGGGGGTCCTGGAGACGGACCCTGCGACACAAGGCAGCGGGCCCACAGGGCAAGGGGCCTGCAGAGGCGAGAGAGGAGAACCCTGCACTTTTCCAATCAGGCAGCTGCAGCGTGACGGTCCCCCAGGGGCACGAGCTCCCTTGCTGAGAATTTGGGTTGGCTTTTATGGTCTTTCTGAGTCTGGAAAACACTGCTTAACAGAACTGTGACAAAGACTCTCCTAATCAAGCTCACAGTGGTCTCCCATCCTTATCCGGCCTGCAAAGCCCAGTTTTAGCAAGAATCCTGCCAAGTCAGCTTAGGACCCTTAATAATTCCCACTTTAATACTTGATCACCCTCAATACCTGATCGAATTCTTCATCCCCTCCCCCATCATTCCCTGGGTGATGCTGGATCACTCTGGCCGGCCTTCAGTAAGAATTCTGTTAGTTTAGCAAGAACTCCTCCTACCCTTGATGTCTCTCCTTAGTAACTTGCCCTCCCCCACTCTTTGGCTATAAAACCCCATCTGTTCCTGTCACCTTTAGAGTGGAGACCAATTCCTCGCCCCCACAGCAATAGTTGACACCTATCACATTCCTGAATAAAGTCTTTCTTACCATTTTAACCTGTGTCACAAGAATCTTTCCTTTAACAAGGTTAGTGAACAGTAGCCCCCCAAAAAGTTACATCCACACCCTAAGACTGGGATCTGCCAGTATGACCTCATGTGGCCAAAGAGTGAATGTTACCTTTTGGGTCCTGAATGCAATCATATGTATCCTTATAAGTGAGAGGCAGAGGGTGTCTGGGGACACAGACAACCACAAGAGGAAACAGTTTTGTGAAGACAGAAGCGAAGAGTGGAGTGGTGTGGCCTCAAGCCAAGAGACAGCTGCACCCCAGCTAGCCGGGAGAGTCAAGAACAGATTCTGCGAGAGCCTCTGGGGGGACGTGCCCCTCCCACACCCGGATTCTGGAGCCCTGGCTTCCCGGGCTGTGAGGGAACACCTTTCTATTGCTCTACTCCTCCCTGTTTGCAAGAATTTGTTGCAACAACCACAGGAAGCTAACACCCGGATCCAAGCAGGCTACTGTAACAAAAAACCACAGGGTGGGCAGCCTCTACAGAGCAGCAGTTTCTCTCAATTCTGGAGGCTGGGAGTCCAGGATCGGGTGCCAGCCAATTTGGTGTTTGGTGAGAGCTGGCTTTCTGTTTCACAGATGGTGCCTTTGCATTGCGTCCTCACATGGAAGGGACTAGGGAGCTCTCTGGGCCTCTTTTATAAGGGAACTAACTCTATTCATGAGGGCCCCATCTCAAACCCTCATCACCTCCCAAAGGCCCCACCTCTGAAGACCATCACACTGGGCGTTTGGTTTCATCACATGAATTTGGGGGCGGGCACAAGCCATAGCAAAGTGGGGAGTGAGCTTTGCAGCCAGCTAAAATACTGAGGAGCAATATATTCAAGGGCTTTTCCAGATGCCTCAGAGGTAAAGAATCCACCTGCAATGCAGGAGATGCTAGAGACACGGGTTCAATCCCTGGGTCGGGAAGATCCCCTGGAGGAGGAAATGGCAGCCCACTCCAGTATTCTTGCCTGGAGAATCCCATGGACAGAGGAGCCTGTCAGGCTACAGTCCCTGGGGTTGCAAAGAGACAGACTTGATTGAGTGACCGAGCTCGCATGCACACGTGCAATACATTCAAACCTAACATTTGACACTTTTATAATAAGCTTGAATTATTTTTGTGATTAAAAACTCATCATTAAAGCCATAAAACATAAGAGTATGTGAAATTTGGCTGATGGGGGAGCAAAGATAGAAGAAGATATCGTGCGGATCAGACAGACAGCTGAGACACAAGACCTTTAGCTGCTATTTCTCAACCAGAAGAAATAAAATTTAAACTGACCCCAAAATGTTCTCACACCTAAATTCTATCTCACTAAAGAAAACAAAAAGGCATCAAAGGGCCGAGTTCCTGAAGAAGGAGCATGAGGCGGGGAGGTCTGTTCTACAGCCTGAACTTCTGCATTCCTGAAATGAGCAAAGACTAGTTTCACAATGAGGAACATGATTTTCTTCATCTATCTGGTTTAAAGATGCTCACTACATATCAGGGATTCCCTGGTGGCTCAGACGGTAAAGAGTCTGCCTGCAATGTGGGAGACCTGAGTTCAATCCCAGGGTTGGGAAGATGCCCTGGAGAAGGAAATGGCAACCCACTCCAGTATTCTTGCCTGGAGGATCCCAAGGACAGAGGAGCCTGGGGTGCTGCAGTCCATGATGTCGCAAAGAGTCAGACACGACTGGGCAACTTCACTTTCACTACACATCACAGGAATGAGCCCAATATTAACTGACAATTTCAAGGAAATAAAATGCCGTAAAAATATAACTTTTTAGGAAAAGGCAGTGAGAAATACAAGAAATACAAGTTCAAGAACAGGACAAGGGGAGTCACTCCAGCGCCGTGGCTGTTGGCATTTTCCACGTGTTCACACAAGAGCGTAGCTGCCACAGGAATAAACAAACCTCACCCTGTATTTTTTGCCGGGTCATCCAATGTTAGGAGCATTACCTGAAAGGCAGCACAAGGAATCACCAGATGAGCCTTTATAAACAAAGCATTGTTCAGACCACCACAAAGGCCAGGAGTCCAATACCGGCTCTGCAGCCCTATCTCCGGTTACTCCTTTTCACAAAATCCCTGCTCTGGCCGGACGGCCCCCCTCTCTCCCCACACAGGGCTTTGCCTCCTGCCCCTGTTCTCTCTCCAGGAACACCCTCCCTTCTGCGGTTCCTGCCTATGTTTGCTAGGGCTGCCACAAGAGACTGCCACAAATTTGGTGACTTAAAACAGCGGTCATTTACTCACTCAAGGGTCTGGAGGCCAGACTCCAAACTCCAGGTGTGGGCAGGCCAGTCCTTCCTCTGGAAGCTCCGGGAAGGATCCCTTCCTCACCTCCTCCAGAGATTAGGCCACGGATGGAGATTCAGGGGCCAGCATTCAACCCACGGCACTGAGCAAGCTGAGCTACCGCCGCTCACTAGAAGCCTTTCTTCTAGAAGACTAGGAGGTCTCGTTTTCTGAAGCTGAGGACGGTTCATCTGTCCTTCTCACAGGTACACCTGCAGCTTCTTCTCACTGTGTTCACTGCTGCTTTTCCAAAGTGCGGCCTCCCGGGGCAGGGGCCCCCCGAGGAAAGGAGGAGGGAACTTCATGTTCCCATCACGGCAGCCACCACGCTGTGTCACAGTAACCCTTTCTGCCTGTCTGTCTGCCGGCGCATCTCGAAGGCAGAGTCCACATCTTCCTCACCTTCATGAGCAGGCAGAGTCCACATCTTCCTCACCTTCGTACCCCCTGCCCCTCCCCAACGTGCCTAAAAACAACAGGTGCTTAATTTGATAAACATATTTGTCAAACAAAAGAAAGGATGTACCTGTATCCTATGAAATGGGTTGTGTATATTGCTACTCATCGGGGGGTACCCATGTGCTGCACAATGCCTGGTGGGAAAGATAAATATTTACCGCATTCCCACCCATTCAGCCCACAGGGTCTGTCAGTAACGCCCACAAGACCGATTTAATGACCAGGGAATGGGTTGATAACCACAGCCTGAAAAACATCGACCCACCAGTGATCACTAAGGCCTTTCTCTACCTCTAAATTCCATCATAACCAACAACTGGAAAAGCAAACTGGCATGCAATCAAATTGTGGTAATCTGACCAAGCAGAAAGCTACATTTAAGTTAAAATGGCTAAATGTGTGCAAGGTGTTTGGAAGGCATTGGACAAAATAAAATGGGAACCTTGGATGGCATACTTAAGTCACGTTGTCTGCAATCTGTTAAACGAAAATGCAAACCCATTGTGTTCAATGGGTTATAGTGTTAAATACGGGCCACGTAATCCTTGAGTGGCAAGTGGTCCTAAGAGCTCTGGTCACTTTTGTAGGGTCCCCTCATCCCTCTTCCGTCATCATCTGGATCAGTTCCCTCATCTCTAAGCCCTGCTGAAGCCACTCCAAGCCACAAGGTCTTCATAAAATTCTCTTAAGAACAGTTAAAAAGCACCACGCTTTCAAACAGCTTTCAAATCTTTAGACACAGAAGCTTCCAGAAGCCTGAAGCCCCTCCATTCTGACCACAGTCCTCGAGGCCCCCCGCCTCCTGCCGCACCATCCCCGCCCCCCAACTCTCAGTGGCTGTCCAAATCCTCACCAAACGTCATCTGATGCAATCTTAAGGCATTCTCTTTCCTTAAGGATATTTTTATGTTGAGCTGGGAAACCAAAAAGCTTGTAAGCGTGAAAAAGGATGAACTTCTAAATGTAAAATTTTAGGCACAAGACAATGAGGAGGCATGTTTAGGGAAACCCTTTCTGCACTCCAAGACAGACCGACAGGGGAACCAGCTCTTTACCTGCTCGGCCTGACAGTGAGCCAGCCTGGCTACAGAGACACCAACCCACGGGCAGCTGGCATCCTTCATAACGAACAACTTCCTTCTGTTCTGTCAAGAGCAGAGACAAAGACGTGATTCAGGCGCACTCAGATTGAATTATTGTCTCTGTTTAAACCTTCCCATTCAGATGGAGCTGTCAGCTGCCGCAGTCAGTCCAGGGAAGGATGAACGCCCTCAGGAGCAAAGTACTAAAGTGCCCAGGCGGCCAGCATGTGGGGCTCCACCTCCACTGCTGGACCAGCCCTGTGGCCCTGAGATCTGACCAGAGGTGATGCCCGGGGCTCGGCACCTAGAGGAAGGCAAAAGGTTTCCTGTGATAAAGGCCCGTGATAAAGTTCTGGAACAGGACTTCCAAACTGCAGGTCCTGCAGACTCATTTGTGGGTCATAGAAGTCAGTTAGTGGGTCATAAGCACCACTTTTAAAAAAATATTGATCAGAGGATAATTGCTATACAATCTTGTGTTGGTTTCTGCCATACATCAACATGAATCAGTCAGAAGTATACATTACTTCCCCTCCCTCCCGAACCTCCCTCCCGATACCCACTCCACCCCACCCCTCTGGGCTGGCACGGAGCCCTGGGTTGAGCTCCCACTGTATACAGCAAACTCCCACTGGCTGGCTGTCTTACATCCGGTAATACACACGTTTCCATGCTACTCTCTCCATTCGGCCCGCCCTGTCCTTCCCACACTGCGTCTGCAAGTCTGCTCTCTACGTCTGCGTCTCCATTGCTGCCCCGTACATAGGTCCATCAGTGCCATCATAAACACCATTTTAAAGAATAAAACAGAACTAGAAATATCAGAGTGTGGTGCATGTATTTTGGGAAACAACTGTCTCCTTGCATGTGTTTAAATGTGTATGTACAACGTAGGTCACTATGTAAAATGTATTTCTTCTAATGGGTCACAGTCAAAAAGTCTGAAAGCCGCTATCTTTGCACAAAAGTAAATCAAGGGTTCCGTTCAAAGAAATGATAAAAATATAACCCACGTTTCTTTTGGGAATGCCAATAATTATCAAAAATACCTTGGGACAGTGTCCGCAAACCGAGTCAACCTTTCTCGAGCATAGCTCTAGGGTCCTAAGATGTATTTTCAGAGACCTGGAACTCTTGATGAGAATTTTCACATTTTGTGCCCCTAATATAACTGCAGGACCCTGTGGGGTCTTCCTGGGACAGACCCCTCCCCCATATCCTCTGCTAGAGCTCCCCTCTGAAGCGCCCAGGTAATGGTATCTGATGCACACATCTTCCTCATAGTTGTGTTGGGTCATATGGTTTAAACGTTCATGTCTGCATTCGTGTTTATCATCTAATACAGGTGGTTGGACTGCTGAGAACAACACAAAAGCAGGCCTCATCTAGCAATGATACGGTCATGCTGGGCAGTGAGGTCTCAACCACCTGACCAGGACGATGGGTGGGAGAACTGAATTATCACGGAGCAACTGGTAAAGACAGGCCTGCTGAACAAGGACCCCGGGCCTCAGCTCTCACTTCCAGGTCTGGGAGCAAACACTGGGGAGCCCATCTCTGTACACACCAACTTAAAACAGTTTTGTCATGGTAAATGTAAAAGTAAATGCAATAACGTGAGTGATTTTCACACTGACATAGAATAAAAGGACCAATCTAATGTGTTACAAGTTATATGGTTAATTTCATGTACATTTCCTATCATGTTGCTGCAGGTTAAATTTTATTTTCTTCCAGTATGTCTAGAAGTTAAATTTGGTTGGAGGGGAAGAGAGCTTGAGGAAGACACTTTCGCATTTCATATTACTTTTTCCTACACATAAACAATTCTGGATCAATGGAGAGAAGAGCGAGCACGGGAAATACCAAGTGGCAGGTGAACGGCCTTGTTTTTTATTTGACTGTGGCATGTTTTATGGAAGTCATTTTGTGGCTAATTCATTTCCTTAATTATACTCGCCCTAGAGCAACATTATATGAGTTTATATTCCCCATTATTGGAAGGGAAAGGTCCCAGAACACACAGGATATTAGAAGGAAGCCAAGCTCAATGTTTTTTTAAATTTAGCCGAGAAAAGCTGGTAGGAGTGAATTCTGAGAGAGGAGGAAAATTCAGCAATACATATCCAAAGCCTCTAACTGTGTTTGCTCTCTAACCCAGAAATTCCACTTTTAGAAACTGATCCAAAAGTAGTAACTCTAGAGGTCAGAAAGGATTTAATTGCAAGAATATCAGGAGAGGGGTCAGTAGAGATGGTTCAGTCACGGAACGCCGCTGATGCTGAGGAGATAATGCTATATAGTAAGTGTTTACTTTATGCAAGGCTCTGTTCTAAGCACTCAACATCTATCTCCTCATTTAATTCTCAAAGCAGACCAGTAGAGGGGGTATGATTATTCTCCCCATTTTACAGAAGACTAGGGGGAGATGCACAGCAGTTAAATAACTTGCCCAGCTGATAAGAGGCAAGGTTGAGGTATGCACCCAGAGTCTGACTCTACAGTCTCTGCCCTGTCCTCTCAATGGATCACTAGAAGTCATGTAAAATGATGTAATATAAATGTGATAGAAGCATAGAAATATCTCATTTTCATGAGATATTGTGACATGAACAAGGAAAGTTACAAAATATCACATACCGTAACCCTAACTTTGTAAAATTGTAAAGACAAGCAGGATATATATCAAAATTAACTACTGGTATTTTTAGGTACTTGAATTTTAAGTTTTTAACAATGCATCACTTAAAAAACACGTTCCAGGTAATCTTACATGTTAGTTAGTAAGACGGCATACATACACAACATCACAGCCAACTTCTGGTGAGGATTAGTCACTCACCCTTCTATTGCTTTCTACACAAAGATAAGCCTGAGAGCTTTCTTGTGGGACTTTGATTTAATAGCACTTGACTGTCAAACAAAAATTTAATCACACTAAAACAAGAATTCATACTCCCGAGGAACCTCTACTCCAGCCCGAGTCCTGCTCGGCGTCATCAGGGCCTCCGGCCTGGCCTGTGACAACAGGGGGATGGACCTGCAGGCAGCACCCGTCCCCACGATGACCCCTCCCCAACAGAGGGGACAGGGCCCAGAAGGAGGGCAGAGGGCTGCAACAGCCGCCCGGGGCCCTGGATGCCAGGCCTGTGGCCACAGTGAACGGTCTTCTTCCCTTTGAGGACAGGAGGGCATGGAAGACAACCCAAAGCCAGCCACAGCACCCAGGCCAGATCTGCACCTGCATTTGGACAGTCTCAGCAGAGCCTAGAGCAGGCAACTCCCCAGCAACGAAGCTCTGAATCCGAGCTGCCACGGCGTGAGCATCCGGACCCAGCACGACTGGATCTGTCCTCACGCCCAACAACACAGCGTTTGACACCAAATGTGAGACACAGGGGGCTTCCCTGGTGGCTCAGCGGTAAAGGATCTGCCTGCAATACAGGAGACATGGGAGACACAGGTTCGATCCCTGGATTGGGCAGATCCCTTGGTGAAGGGAATGGCAACCCATTCCAGTGTTCTTGCCTGGAGAGCTACAGTCCAAGGGATTGCAAACAGTCAGACACAACTGAAGCGACTTAGCACGCACGTACACACATGTGGGGTACAGATGCTAAGTGTAATTGTTAGACTTCATTCTAGACGCTTTCAATACTCTGCCTGTGAACTTGAGAGAAACAGAGCTGAAAGAACCTCAGAGACGACCACTGGGTTCAGTGTTTGTGCCACTGGCATCTGGAGTGGACCAAGCCTTCCGAGGACCAGGCGGCATTTCAGGATTTTAGTGTCCGGGGTCCTCAACCATTAGTGCCTCCACACACTGCCACAATTTGAAATGCTCCCCCTCAACATTCCCGAGGGCCCCTGTAAGGACATTGCCGACCCTGGTCCAGAACCACTGACCTGGTCCACCACTGAGGGCAGGGAAGGCAGTCATTTGCCCAGGCCACCTAAGAAGATAGATGTCTCATAACAGTTCTGTGTTCTTGCCATTGTACCTAATTCTCCTCCTTAGAGCATGCGATCCTTAAAAATTAAGAACAAACTTCACACTTCACCGATAGGATTTATGGCTTCTGGATCTAAGCCTGACTGCCTGAGCTGTTTTTTCAGTCTCATTATGGGTATTCTGGTATGGGAGCATAATTCTATCATCATAATTACTCTAATAGGACCAAGAAGTGTCTGAGCTAACAACCAATATTCAAGGCTATGGGATGCACTGTACGCAGAACTCACACTGCCAAGAATGTCTGTACCAGAGGAAGGGAGAGAGGTCTGGAAACATTTGCATTTTATTGACAAAATGTTTTCCTTAAAGCACCATCTCTTCAGTCAGTCAGGGAACTGAGTCCTACTCGGGATAGCTTTTGCCAAATAATACCTTTTAGTTGGAGGTTTTTTTTTTTTTTTTTGGCCACAGGGCATTCGGGGTCTTAGTTCCCTGACCAAGGATGGATGGAAACCGTGCTCCCTGCAGTGGAAGCCCAGAGTCCTAACCAAGGCACCTCTAGGGAATTCCCTTGAGATTTTTTTAAAAGCAAGATACTCTAACTCAAACTAGCACTCGTTCTGAATATGACATCTCAACTTATATTTTAAATAATTTCTCGCTAGTTCTTAAAGGACTTGTAACAAAAGCAGTCCAAAGCGTGACAATGTTCAGTGGAAAAAATGGACATCAGGGCTCTGAGTGCAGCTGTATTGGGGACTTTCTGAGGACGATAGCCGGGAGACGTCCCTCAGACGGCTCTGAGGAACTGCTCTGAGAGGCAGGGGCAGGTCACAGTATATACGATGAGACAGAGGGGGGACACAATCCAGCACACACCTCCGCAGAAGGCTGCGATTACGTCACAAGGAGCAGACGTCTCCGCTAACAATTTTAGGGCTTTTCCAGGTATGAGCAGATGCACCAAGTTGGGTTCATAACATTTTCTCCTGAAAATATCTAACTGTATGAGGTCCTAGGCTGCTAGCTTTTCCCAGAGCACAGAGTGCCTCGCTCCTGACGGCTGTCCTGAGCTCCTTTCAGGGGGTGTTAACGGTCAGCGCCTGTTGTGGCCGATGACATAATCCCCACAGAGCTAGGTGTCCAGAGACACTCTTTAGTTGGCACATATAACTTTTATAATTCACATGTTAAATTTAGGACACTATAGCTACATAAATTCTTCCACTTTAGTTTTAGAGGGGGGGGGAAGCACAAACTTCAGCAGCTCCATTCTTTAGTAGAGGTTATTCATAAATTATTCATATAATTCATATAAATTCATATAATTTAGTAGAGGTTATTCATATAATTCATATAAATTATTCATATAATTCTTCTAATGGTGTATAACTGCTCCTTCACTTCTCTAACGTGTAAAGCACATAATGACATTCCTTATGAGTCACACGATTTACCATTACTACAAGAAGAAGAAGGGAGGATGAACTGGAAAGGACTTAGAGACAAGGGAGAGAAAGAGGAGGGCTGTGCCCGAGGGGCTATAGACACGTGATGCCAAAAACAATGCTACAGAAATCTCAGGTAAAATTCAGAAAGTACTTGGAAACTAAGATCTACCATCAAATTTTGTATATGCACATGCCTGTGGGCAAATGTGATTTTTCTTAAACCAAATCCAATTAATCATCACTTAGTAGTATTCTTTTTCATTTCAAAAACCTTCATTGAGCCTCTGTTAACCGACATCCAAAGAGACTACTCCCACCGCACGTACCTGGGGAAATTTCCAGGCCACAGGCACCGTCCCATACAGAAGTTTTACAGCAGAGCTGATCTGGGACTTACCTCTGCCGCCAGGACGCCGGGTGCCTCATAGGGCACAGCCTGCAGCCATCCAGGGCTAGGCTTTGTGTGGCTGGAAGGATGGCGCGAGGGTCTGGAAGGATCCGCCTCGGGCCCCTCTGACCATTTACATGTCAATAGTCGAACCAAAGCTCCCCCGACCCGGCCCCTCGGCACTCGGGCCCGGGTTTGGTCCTTCTCTCTCTCCATGGAGCCTGGAAGCCGCTGGCTTGCCAGCGGGCACCTGGCAAACTCGTCCCGAGGGGTTTGTCACCCTCTTCAGAGTCCTGAGCCTAGGTAAATACATCACAGGCTTTTCAGATTATCCGCGGACAACACACTGGGAGAGATGAATGCTTTAGAGAAGACCAACAGAATCAGAATTCCAAAAGAAGTCTGTCTGGCTTGGGGAAAAAAAAAAAAAGAGCTGAAAGGGAAAAAAAAAAAGTTCAGAGAAATAGAGATTTCCATCTTTCACTCAGACTCAAAAAGCAACTGCCCTGGGGTTTCAGCTTACTTATAAGTCAGTATGAGACAATGGAGTGTATGTAGAAACAAGAAACTGAACAACTTCACAGTGTTAGCATTTGTTATAAAAACGCGGCCCTCAGGACGAGGAGGTGGGTGGGGAAGACGAGAGGGTCCACATAGGATTTGCCAGGGGAGAGCGGGTAACCAGGAGGGCAGAAATCCTAGGAATCCTGTCCAGCAAGGAAGAAGTGATTTAGACAGGGCGGGGGCGGGGAACGGCCCTGGGGGACGGGAAGGACACACAGCAGATTTATTCTGGGGGCTCCAGCCAGCAGAACAAAGAGTTGATGGCTTGATGGAGCCAGCATCTGCATATGCTAAGGAGGGCGGTCTAATAGTGAAAAACACTGCCTCTGCCCCCCCACCCCCACCCCACCGAGAGTCTGACCGAAGGCTGCTGTCCTGCAAGACCCCCATCCTAGACCTACCCCATCCCCCCTCTCCGCAAGAGAGGTGATGGCAGAAACTCCTTCCAAGCCAGCTGCCTTCAGGGACTTCTTACTTAGCCTCTGATGTGAGAAGACCCACCCTGTCTCCTGATGGGATCTCAGGATCTTTCAGCTGGAAACAGGATGACTACGAAAACAATATATATGGATTTAAAAAGTGGCATAATCTGTGTAATGTACAAAGACTGACTTATCCTGAGACGGAGCCACTCCTGTGGTGCTCAAAACAGTCCAAGCCTTAGTCATTTCTGAAATTACAAAAGTGCAGATCCGTGACCCATTTATTACGGTCTGAAAATGGCAAGGCTGGCTCCCTGGATCCATTCCCTTACCTTCCTTCTCCTTCCTCTGCCCATTTCTCAAAAAGTTGCTGATATAATCTGGGTCACTTACAGCACTTACATTTACAAAGTGTTTTACGGTCAATTGAATCTTATGAATATTTCATAGGGCAGGATCTCTCTGCTAATTTAGGACTGACAAACAGAGGAAAGGAGGGAGTCCTAGGGAGCGCCTTCAGAAAGCAGGGACTGGGCGACCTCCTTAAGGGGGGGACTGCTTCCCCCTAAAAATCTCCTCCCCAGGAAAGCTTCTCTCTCCATCTGCATTGGGAAAGAATCAAGAGAACGGCTCTGCCCCACATTGCCCCCAGCACTGTTCTGGGTACCACGCAGGTTCAGAAGAGACTTCTTCAAGCCTCCTCTTGTAGTAGACACCCTACCGCCACCACAGCCACCGGGCTTCCCAGGGGACACGACGGCAGAGAATATACCTGCCAATGCAGGAGACGCAAGAGATGTGTACATATTTTTTAAATGCTAGGAAAAAAATTTGGAGAAACATCCTAAAAAATAAAAAAAATTAAAAAAAGAGAGAAATATCCTAAATTGCAGACCATGGTTGTTCATCTTCATGGGATAGAAATATAAGAGATTTATACCTTCCACATATGTGCTTCTGTAGTGTTTAAACTAGGTATGACTTTGTTTTTTACCCCTGACTTCAAGAGTAAAGTGTTTTAAGTAACTAGTGGGGCATTTTTTAAAATTATATCAATGATTATTCAGCATCAATTAATTATGCGGGGCATCCTTTGGGGCAGAGAACACAAAACTAATTAAGGTGAGTCCTTGCTCCTTGATATTCACTATCTAGTTGAGTGAATAAAATATACTCACACTCACTTTTCTTTAAAGAGCAAATTTTATCTTCAATGTTCTCTTTTTTTAAAAAAAATTATTTACTTATTTGGCTGCATCTGGTTTTAGCTGTGTGTGGCATTCAAACTCTTAGTTGGGGCATGTGGAATCTAGTTCCCTGACCAGGGATTGAACCTGGGCCCCCTGCATTGGAAGCAGGGAGTCTTAGCCACGGGACCACCAGGGAAGCCCCTCACCTTTAAAATGAGGAAACAGTACAAAACTTGTCAGCAAACTCTTCTCTCACTGAGAACCCATCACTCCTAATGGTTCCTTCATGCCCACACAGGGCTAGCATGTCACCATGACTGTGAGGTTTTTGTTTACCTACGACAGTAGATACTCGGTCAACATTTAGGGTCTAAGAGAATGCAGAGGACAAGAGTCTTTTTGAAAAAAGCTTGGAATAGAACGGAAGTAGCCCACCTGGAAGGCTGATCTCTTGGGACAATTAGATTTCAGATAAGCAGTGACCTAAGAAAGTTTAAGCAGAGGCCAGTGCACACATCTGCTGCTGAGAAACCAGCGCAGAAATTGTGTGGGCAGGTCTGTGACGGTGCATTGCCCTTTAAGCAGGTCTTTCTCAGGGGGAGCGAAGAATCTAAGGAGGAGGGGGTCTTCCATCCCAAATAACATAAATCTCACTTTTCTTCCTAGGAAAGGTTCAGTCTTCAAAAGAGGGAAGTACTGAATTGTTTAAACACACTCTGGCCTATACAGTCCATGGAATTCTCCAGGCCAGAATACTGGAGTGGGTAGCCTTTCCCTTCTCCAGGGGATCTTCCCAACCTAGGGATCGAACCCAGGTCTCTGCATTGCTGGCAGACTCTTTACCAACTGAGCTATGAGTGAAGCCCCCAAAGGGTATAAAAGATTATAATAAATTAAAATGGATATGTTCATAAATTTTTACTTGATTACCAACGGGAATGTAAATCAGCATTTCTGAAAAATAATTTGACTTCTTTGATACTGTAATTCTATTTCTAGGGTTCTATCACTAAGGAAATACTTCTAATTGTGGGGAAAGGTTTCTGCAAAAAGATGTTCCTGACAGCACTATTTATAATAGCAAAACTGGAAACAGCATCAGGGAGAGTCTTATCCAATAAAAGAGGATGATTCAATAAACCTGGAAACTTCCACTCACTAGAATATTATACTGCCCTAAAAATGATGTTTCAAGTTTCACATTGGGATGTTATGCAATTCAGTAATGCATTGCTGTGAATCTATCCTAAAGAAATAATTGAAAAACACAGGAGAGTAAAAACACCCTAAGGTTCAACAATAGACACGTTACGTAAGCTCCCAGTGGTTCTTCCAAACTCAGCTCAAGTGGCACTTCTCCTGGGAAATCCGCCCTCAGCCCTGGGCCAGCTCTGGGCCCCCATGATGCCCTGAGCACTGCCCACCCCAGCACGGCCCCAGGGTTCAATCCTGTGTGCCAGTCTAAGCGCCTCAAAGCCAGAGAGCTTGACTTTGTTGGTTTAGGACTCCCAACCCAGCATAGTACCTCAGCACCCAAATGTCTGCAGTATGTAAGATTATACACGTAATCAGCGCATTCGCCTTTGAGGGCGGCCATAACCTAATACCACAAACCTGGTGACCTCAACAACAATCACAATTTATTGTCTCACGATTCTGAAGGTCACAAGTCTGAAATGAAAGTGTCAGCAGAGTTGATGCCTTTTGAGGGCTGTGAGGGAAGGATCCACTCCAGGTCTCTCTTCTTGACCTGTGAATGGGTAGCATCTCCATCTGGGTCTGTCTCCAAATTTCCTCTTTTCATAAAGATACCCGTCATGCTGGACTAGGGCCCACACCAATGACTTCCTCAATAGAGACCTTATCTACAAATAAGGTGACAACCTGAGATAAAGGGACTTAGGACTTTCACAGTGCATTTTAGGGGGACACAATTCAACCCATAACAATCAGCAAATGTTTAGATTTATGAGAGTTCACAACAATTTTAAAAAATTATGCCTGTGTTATAATGTTTAATTTAAAAAGGGGTCTATTCATGTATAGAGTAAGAGTTCTTAACTTGGGTTTTACTTTAGAGTTCATGACCCCAAATTAACCACTACTGGTAGTAGATCTCAAATTTTCTTTAAAGGAATAAAATGTGAAGGTAATAAACCAAAATATTAATGGTATATGCCTCAGGGTGATATTATGGATGCCTGGAATTGTTTCTCAATTTTATGTAGTAGTTTCAAATTACTATTATAGTCAGAAAGAAAAAAAAAAAAAGCACCTTCCACTTTTTTTAAAACAAAAAAGTGGTATTTTTAAAGGTTTAAGGACTTCCCTGGCAGTCCAGTGGTTAAGAATCTGCGCTTCCACTGCAGGGGGCATGGGGTCGATCCCTGGTCAGGGAACTAAGATTCCAAACGCTACAGGGTATAGCCAAAAAAACCTGAGTTTAGAAATACGTAAAAATGAATATGTTTTACACAAATAGTATATTTTCAAACTGCAAAATAAAATTAAAAATTAGGGAAGAAAAGGGGAAAATATATAATGCTCACAGAGTTCATTAACAGAAGTTATAGAAAGAGTTTTGGGTATTTCTTCCTAATTTTTTTCCAAATTTTTAAATAATGAATTATATTACTCTCATAACCAGAACAAGCCAATACATCTTAATTAAGAACATGCAGTTTAAGTATTCAGTTGTATATTAAATATTCAATATTAAGAGCTGAACTAGCACATTATGGTACAATGACAAAATTTAGCTTTTAAATGACCATTATGAGCACACAGAAACAGGAAACGGCTTATGAGACAGTTCTGTGGAAAAAAAAAATTGTAACACAGTAATTTATACAAATTATAACCAGTAAAATATATCCATATGCCAACAGTAATTTGCAAAAATGAGTATCTATTCAAAGTAGGATTATGTATTATTTTTAAAGATTCAATATAGTTATATATTTTCACTTTAAGGTATTTATGAAAATGTATTCTAAGTATTCTTAGAAAATGTTCTTTTCTAAGAATATCTGTAAATCTTTTTACACTGTCTGAAATAGCTTCCAGCCATTCCAAGAATCAACGTCTCAACTAGATGACAGGTAAAACTTCGGTCTTGTCCGGCTCCCAACAAACAACCCACAGTATCTGTTACACCTCGGTGGCTGGTTTCACCTTCACTTGTTGGTGGAAGTGCACATGGATACATCCTTTCTAAAGGACAATTTGGCAGTATTTGTTAAACTATTAACCTTTCACTCCCTTTGACCGTGCATTTCCACACATCGAGGAAACAATTCTACATATGTACAAAGTAAAGGTTAACAAGAGTGAACAACTGGTGTACCTAGGGCGGCCCTTTCTTGAAGGGGGCTATGGGAAGTACAGTTTCAGCTAGAAAGCAGTTGAGAGACTTACAATAACCACTAAATGGAAGCTCACGCAGCTCTGAGTCACTGCCCGGTTTACTATTTCCTTTGATGTCTTTATTTCTGGCAACCAACCAGAAACAAGGGTGTTGATTCAACTCTACATGTTCCAATCATATGCATGCCAGTACAGATGCTAAGATACAGACTTAGTTGAAATATGCACGTTTTAGATTGTTTTCTTCTTAGCTCCCAGCTTCACAAACAGAGTTTAAAGTACAGCAACTCTCATCTGAAAACAGTCATAGAACAGGAGCCATATATGCTCTCATTTTTCCTTATTTTTGCTTAAACAGGAAATGTCCAGATCTTAGGTTTGGGCTCCTAGGGTTTGTCTCCTAAATGTGTTTCTGTCCATCTGTTCATATTTACATAATGAGTCTTGAGATTGTTGCCTTCTGACAATTTATAAGTAAGACAAATTTCTCATTTTACATTGACTCCCTCAGTGGTAGACTCAAAGTACAAATATTCTGATCAGATTAAGAATGTAGGTTAAATTTTATCTCTTCAGCGTAGGCTATAAAGGAGGCAGAGTAAAAGCTCAAATAATTGCAAAGCCAAAATAAAATTAATGAATTAGGCTTGTTTCTAGACTATATTCAATTAACAATGTAGTGGGCAATTTTCAGACTAAAAAAGAAGAGAACAAATTTTACAAGTTATTGATACTTATAGTTTGTCAATGAAAGCATCTTTATGAACACTGATCATGTCTATTTGTGGACCACTGCACATTCTGATGGAGAAGGCACTGGCACCCCACTCCGGTACTCTTGCCTGGAAAATCCCATGGACGGAGGAGCCGGGTGGGCTGCAGTCCATGGGGTCGCTAGGAGTCAGACACGACTGAGTGACTTCACTTTCACTTTTCACTTTCATGCATTGGAGAAGGAAATGGCAACCCACTCCAGTGTTCTTGCCTGGAGAATCCCAGGGACGGCGGAGCCTGGTGGGCTGCCGTCTATGGGGTCGCACAGAGTCGGACACGGCTGAAGGGACTTAGCAGCAGCAGCAGCACATTCTGAACATTTTTTTCTCAAGCTAATGACAGCTTTAGAGGTGAGAAGCAAACGATAAAAGGAAGCTGGGTGAGTTGTATAGTATTCCATGGAGGCCACCTGGGGAAGTCTGGCAGATAAGCATTGCCTCCTACATCCCCTCACACAGCATTACAAGTTGTCAATTTTTTTGGTTTTTTTTTTTGGCTGCACTGCTGTGACTTGTGCGATCTTAGTTCCCCGACCAAGGACTGAACCTGGGTCCATGGCAGTGAAAGCCCAAGTCTTAACCATTGGACCTCCAGGGAATTCCCTATAAGATGTCAATTTTTAAGCCTCAAGTCCCACCATTAACTGGATTGACAGTTGCTTAGAAAACAAATTTTTTAAAAAACCATTCGCACTGGTAATGTGAGATGTTACTTTACAAAATAATGTTACTTCTCTTAAAATCAACACTACACCTCAGGGACACAGACATTCTCTGGTGACACGATTAGGCAACTCTAGCAGGAAAAGAATAAAGACAAGATTTTATAAAGAAAGAAAAACCAAGTGACACCTTTGAAGAAAAACAAGTTTGAGTCAGTTCTCTAGACCTGCAGCAGTGATTACATAAACATGGAAAACACAGGCAAGGGAGCAAAAGCTTTCAGCGTGCCTGAATTCAAAACGTGAGATGCCTGGTCAGGAATATAAAAATCGGCAATGTCCGATTTAAAGACTCTCTATTAACCACAAAGGAAGTAGAAGCAAAGTGTGATGACAGGCCAGTGAGCATGGGGGCAAGGGAGAGGTCAGGAAGCAGGCAGTGGCCTCTCTTCCTCTGGGGTTTTTCCTGGCCAGGTGTGAGCCCAGGTACCTGGGAACCTGAATCCTCCTCAGAGAGCCACTACCCAGACATTGCAAGTTGGCCTGAGCCATCAGCAGACGTGGGAGCAGGAGAGTGAGTGATTTTGGCTGTTTTGGGAGATGGGGTGTTGGGGGGCAGGGCGCAAGCAGCATGAAACAGTATGATTCATCCTGCCTTGCAGAGGAAGCCAGTCATAGCCCAGAGACGCCAGGAGATGGGGAGGCTTGGTGAGATGCTGAGACGGTGGCAGCAAAATCGTCCCCTTCTAACCGGGGGCCAGGCGTGTCAACACCTGTCACCCTGAGGTTCTCCTCCTGAATCCCCAGGTGGCGTATCCACACTCCTGGCACAGGCTATCCAGAGAGGGACTGACAGGAAAGCACCCAACAAATTTTTGGCAGCTCCACCATGAAGCAGGACTATTGCCAAAGACAAGCCAAGATCCAAGAGGCACAGTGACCTCCAATGACTAGCTGTTCCCGCTCCTCCAAGGGGTCCTTCACCCAGCAGGCATGCACGACAGATTCACCAACTCTGCGCCAATCACAGTCACCTAGAGTTTGACCGTAGGGGACTAGAACTTGAAGTGATAAACATGTCCATATATAATACATACAGGCATTTATATTCATGTGTTTGGAGATGGAAGGGAGCGAGGAGGGATGGACTGCAAGCAGAGATGGTTACTTCTCATCTAGGAAAAAAACAGGCAGTGGAACCACACAAACTCTTACCTAATCCACCATCTACAGGATCTTGGGCGAATCTCTATGCCTTTACTTAAAAGGAAGGTATTTCAAGAAGCTATTCCAGTAGGCGCTGTGTTCTGTGCAGTAGACTAAGATTATACTAGTTTTACCATGACAAAGCTCCTATAAAAACTAACTGACAAAGAATTAAGATTTATTCTACCTGTCCTATTTTGAACTGTACCAAATAGTAAATGAGTGATCAAAACAGTGAACCAAATAGTAAATGAGATAAAGTTTCTCTTTACAGTTCAGCTAATAAAGAAGAAATAATGCAATCCATATATCTATTTAGCAGTACCCAACGAGTTAAACAGCCACTGAAAACAAAGAGGTCATTACCTATTAGAAAGTATAAAAACAGGGAATTCTCTGGTGATCTGCTGGTTAGGACACCATGCTTCCACTGCAGGGGGCACGGGTTCAATTCCTGTTTGGGGAACTAAGATCCCACAAGCCAGTGCAGTGCAGCCAAAGAAAAAAAGGAAAGAAATTACAAAAATGAAAGTAAAATTATAGATGTGACAATATCTATAATATATGTAAGTATAAAAAATAAATGATAATTTTAAAAAAAAAACATAAAAATACTAGAAGAAACTATGGATTAGTATTTTTACAATTTTCGGAGTACAAAAGGCCTTTTCATATTAATCATAAAAGCCAAAAAATTTTTAATTAATTTATTTTTTATTGAAGGATAATTGCTTTACAGAATTTGGCTGTTTTCTGTCAAACCTCAACATGAATCAGCCATAGGTATACATATCTCCCCTCCCTTTTGAACCTCCCTCCCATCTCCCTCCCATCCCACCCCTCTAGATTGGTACAGAGCCCCTGTTTGAGTTTCCTGAGCCAGACAGCGAATTCCCGTTGGCTGCCTATTTTACACATGGTGATGTGAGTTTCCATGTCACTCTTCCCATACGTCTCCCCCTCTCCTCCCTCTCCCCATGTCCATGAGTCTATTCCCCATGTCTGTTTCTCCACTGCTGCCCTGTAAATAAGTTCTTCAGTGCCATTTTTCTAGATTCTGTATATATGTGTTAGAATATGATATTTATCTTTCTCTGACTCACTTCACTCTGTATAATAGGATCTAGATTCATCCACCTCATTAGAACTTGCTCACAGGTGTTCTTTTTATGGCTGAGTAACATTCCATTGTGTATACATACCACAACTTCTTCATCCATTCATCTGTCGATGGAAATCTCCATTGCTTCCATGTTCTAGCTATTGTAAATAGTGCTGCAATGAACAATGGGATACATGTGTTTTTTCAATTTTGGTTTCCTCAGGGTACATGCCTAGGAGTGGGATTGCTGGGTCATATGGTGGTTTTATTCCTAGTTTTTTAAGGAACCTCCATACCGTCTTCCATAGTGGCTGTATCAATTTACATTCCCACCAACAGTGCAAGAGTGTTCCCTTTCTCCACACCCTCTCCAGTGTTTATTGTTTGTAGACTTTTTGATGAGGGCCATTCTGACCGGTGTGAGACATCTCATTGTAGCTTTGACTTACATTTCTCCAATAATGAGCAACGCTGAGCATCTCTTCATGTGTCCACTAGCCATCTCTATGTCTTCATTGGAGAAATGTCTGTCCAGCTCTTTTTCCCACTTTTTGATTGGGTTGTTTGGTTTTCTGGTATTGAGTTGTATGAGCTGCTTGTATATTTTGGAAATTAATCCTTTGTCAGTTGTTTCATTTGCTATTATTTTCTCCCATTCTGAGGGCTGTCTTTTCACCTTGTTTATAGTTTCCTGTGCTGTGCAAACGATTTTAAGTTCAGTCGGGTCCCACTTGTTTACTTTTGTTTTTATTTCCATTACTCTAGGAGGTGGGTCATAGAGGATCTTGCTTTGGTTTATGTCATCACGTGTTTTCCTCTAAGAATTTTACAGTTTCTGGTCTTTCATTTAGGTCTTTAATCCATTTTGAGTTTATCTTTGTGTATGGTGTTAGGAAGTGTTCTGATTTCATTCTTTTACATGTAGCTGTCCAGTTTTCCCAGCACCATTTATTGAAGAGGCTGTCTTTGCCCCATTGTATATTCTTGCCTCCTTTGCAAAAAGTAAGGTACCCACAGGTGCATGGGTTTATTTCTGGGCTTTCTATCTTGTTCCATTGGTCTATATTTCTGTTTTTGTGCCAGCACCATACTGTCTTGATGACTGTAGCTTTGTAGTATAACCTGAAGTCAGGAAGCTTGATTCCTCCGGCTCCATTCTTCTTTCTTAAAACTGAAAAGTCAAAAATTTTTTAACTGTGACAATATATATTAATGTTGTTCAGTTGCTAGGTTGAATCAGACTCTTTGAGACGCCATGGACTGCAGCACACCAGGCTTCCCTGTCCTTCACTATCTCCTGGAGTTTGCTCAGATTCATGTTCATTGAGTCAGTGATGCTACCTAACCATCTCATTCCCTTCTGCCCCCTTCTCCTCCTGCCCTCAATCCTTCCCAGCATCAAGGTCTTTTCCAATGAGTAGGCTCTTCATATCAGGTGTCCAAACTATTGAACTACCTTCAGCATCAGTCCTTCCAATGAAAATTCAGAGTTGATTTCCTTTAGGATTGACTGGTTTGATGTCCTGGCTGTCCAAGGGACTCTCAAGAGCCTTCTCCAGCCCCACAGTTTGAAATACGGTAACATGCATAAGTTTTGAAAAGTTCTTATCAATGAAGAAGGACAAAACACTCAAACAGTAAAATGGACAGAGAATCTGATTAGGCAATTCCACACACGCACAAAATCAAAAGCTCCATTAAAGATTGGAATTATCTGGACTTAGGACCCTAAGAGTCCAGCATACAGAAGTCAGTCTAATTGAAGGAAAACACAAACACATGCAAACATTAACTTACAAAATAATATTCAATCTTACTCTTGAAAGAAATGCAAAAAAAAAGAGATTTTTAAAGCATAAAGTTGGCAAAGATTAGGATGATTTGGCATTATTCATGTTGGTGAGGGCAGTGGAAAAGCCACTGAAAACTTTACCTTTCTGATGGGCAATAAAATCATCTAGAATACACACACATTTGACCCACCAATTTCACATGCAGGAATTTATCCTAAAGAGATAATGGAGGGACTTCGCTGGTGGTCCAGTGGCTAAGACTCTGCAGTCCCAACTCAGGGGGCCCAAGTTCAATCTCTGGTCAGGAAACTAGATCCCACGTACCGCAACTAAAAGACCCTGCATGCCACAACTGAGGCCTGGTGCAGTCAAATAAATAAATAATGTATTTTTTAAAGGGATAATGGGAAGAGAGGGGTGAGTTTAAGAATAGCTATATAAAGATGTTCACTACTGGGATGGTTAATTTTCTGTCCCAGCTTAATTGGGCTACTGGCACCCAGCTATTTGGTTAAACATTATTCTGGGTGTCATGAGGATGTTTCTGGATATGACTGCCATTTGAATCAGCAGACTGGGTAAAGTAGACGGTCCTCCCTAATGTTTTATCCAATCCCTAGAAGGTCTGATAGAATAAAAGGATGAGCAAGGGAAAACCTACTCTCTCTGCCTGAGGCCTGACTGCCTGCTGGTTCTCAGGCTTTCCACGGGATTTCTTGGGATTTCTCAGCCTCTATAACCACATGAGCCAATTCTTTATAAAAATTTTTCCATGTGTGTCCCCTGGTTCTAATTCTCTGGAGTTGTTCAGTCACTCCGTCGTGTCTGACACTTTGCAACTCTTTGTGAAAATTGCAGCACGCCAGGCTTCCCTGTACTTCATCATCTCCCAGAGTTTGCTCAAATTCATGTCCATTGAGTTGGCGATGTCATCCAACCATTTCATCTTCTGTCATCCCCCTCCGACCTTCAATCTTTCTCAGCATCAGGGTCTCTTCCTATGAGTCGATTCTTCGCATCAGATGCCCAGAGTATTGTAGCTTCAGCTTCAGCATCAGTCGTTCCAATGAATATTCAGGGTTGATTTCCCTTAGGGTTGATTTCCCTTAGGATTGACTGGTTTTCTGGAGAACCCTAACATAACTACAGTATTAGCAATACAAATGAAAAATGAGGAAAGAATGGCTATCCTCATCAAGAGGTGGTAGAGTAAATAATTTTTTATCAATGGAGTACTTGAGAACTGCTTACAGAAATGATGAGGATTAACATGAACTGACGTGGAAAGATGTCCCCAAAATACTGAATTTTTTTAAGGAGCTCACGGGACAGTATGTCCACTGTGATTTCACTGATATAAAGTTGTGTATCACATACAAGAGTATGTGTGTTTATGTGTGAAATGGGACAGGATGCTTAGTAAAAAACAATTTATCTCTGAGTGATGGCATTCTGGATGAGTTTTACCCTCTTCAAATTCTGTATTATTTGTATTTTTCCCCAATGAACTTAATCAGGAAAATCAATAAAGCCAGTCTCTTCCATTAAAAAAAATCATGGCGGCAAGGAGACAGAGATGGCTGAACTGGGAGGGGAATTTGGGTAAAAAGAGAGTTTGCAGTAGTTGTTATTTTACAGTAGGAGAAATGAGAACGGTGACAGGGGAAAGAGCCAGAAGGGGACGAGAGGCTGAGCGCCGCAGACCAAGCAGGTTGAGTGTGTCCAGGGGATGAGCTGGTTCCCACCCTCTGGCAAGGCAGAGAAGAGCCTACAAACGCAAACATGATTCCCGAGGAGTGACACGGGGCTGCCTAAAGCAGAGGAGCGCTGCCCAGGGCAGGGATCTGGGAAGTATTGCAGCAGGAGATGGTGCCACTTCCAAGGTGGGTCAGATGTCTCAGCACAGAGACAGGAGGCTGGAAAAGCAATATCCGCTCAGGGACCGTCAGGCTTGTCAGATCAACAGGGTAGAATCTGGGGGTCAAGCAGCAGCAGGTGATAAGACTAGAAAATTAATGTGGCACTCACAGTAAAGAGGCTTGAAGAGGCTGAGAGGCGGGACCATAATGCTGGGGGTATCCTAGGCAGCGCAGTGACCCCACACCTAGCAATGTCCAGACATATAAATCCAGCCGCCGCTTGTGGGATTTGCAGATTGGAGGAACTTGACCATGGAGGTAGGGAAAACCCAGTGACAAAGTTAACGGGCCAGAGATGTGAGCTAACGCTGTGAATTAAAACGGTGGCAACAGAAGAAGAGAGCGACACGAGAAACGTGGTGGAAGGCGTCCACACACGGTGTGAACCACGCGGCGTCACAAACCACGGGGATCCCAACCAAGACGAGGCTGACCTGACTCTATGAAGCGCTGCCGCTAGCCACTTTGCATCTAGAATTCTACTCAAATATCACACTTTATAAACAGATGCTTTCTCCTCTACTTCGGTAACTTACTTTTGTGCCAGAACTTGGGGGGTGTGGGGTGTGTGTGTGTGTGTGGAGGAATTGAAGGGATGGAGGTGGGGAACGGTGAGCCCAAGGGAGGAAGAACCAAGTAGAAAGACGTCTGTAACACAAATTTTTATGATACACCTTGGAAATTTTCAGAAAGTACTCCTAAAAATTCTAAATACAGGTTAAGTGGCCAGAGAAACATTATAAAATCCTTTGGGTTGGCTAGAAAACGTCATAGCCACTCAGAAAAATGAAAATAAAAATTTTAATTCTAAGCAAACTTCACATTCAACCATCAAAAGAGAATATATTTATCATGCTTAAATAAATAACATCTCAATATTATAAATAGCATTGGTAAGAACATGATTTTTGCTCTGCTGATTTAAACAGATTTTATATATTTCCTCACAGTCTCTTCTCACTTTTAAATAACTAATACAGCACATTTCATTAAACTTTGAAGAAAAAAAAAATCCAGACAGGTAAGATAGGCACCCTCCTCACAATCGATTAGGTAAAATGAGAATTTTTAAACTCCCTGATCAAAACTTCGAAAATCTCCTTAGAGTGAAAGGGTAAACTATTTTAAAAAAACCATCTGTCAATCCTAAAGCCATACACGCATGGCATGAGTCACCCAGGGGTTTCAGAAGGCTTTTCTGCCATCAGCAACGTCTCCTCGGCTGGCTGGTGCGGGCGGGGTGGGGCCTGTGGTGACGGGGGGAGCTTCGGAAGTGAAGAATGTGGAGCAGAGACACACTGCCTTGGGAACTCTATCGGGGCAACAGGAGTTTCCACAGCTGTTCTAAACTCCCAAATGCGTTTGAAGGTACGAGTAAAGTTTCAAACTGTACTCTAAGGGAATCTCCAGGTCCCGCCCAAGCCTCAGAAAGCGACAGGGATGAGTCCTCCTACGTGCTCTCAGAAGTGATACCCGCGGGAGGCCTGAGCAGCGATGCGCTGCCCTACACACAGCGAGCTCTCGCTCACCCATTCATCTTTGGCAACTTCCCATCTTCCTAAGAATCCACCTTTCAAGTCACTCGGTTATTTGTATACTAAGCATTACAACCTCAGCTCCAGAATCACAAAAATCTGTGGGCCTTCCATCTCGCCTTTTGATTGATCCACACAACAACTTCTTTGATAAACAAACGCAAGGCATAAGCACTGTGGCTGACTCTCAGAGTTTAAAATACCAAGACAGCATCTGGGAACAGTTGAGGAATGCATTAAGTGCAACGCTCGCTTCCACAGCACATATAAATAAAACTGGAATGATACAGAGATTAGCATGGCGCCCGCACAAGGATGATGAGCAAATCCTTAAGCAGTCCATATTCTGGGGGGATTAGCAGACACAAGCTACGGTGTATATAAAAGAGATAAACAACAAGGTCCTACTACATAACAAATGGAAGTCTATTGAATATCCTGTAATAAATCATAATGGAAATAAATGTGAAAAGGAATATGTATGTGTGTGTGTGTATATATATATATATCTCCCTCTGAATCATTCGACTGTACACCAGAAACACATAACATTATAAATCAACATTGTACATCAATTGAAGTATGTATACTTCAATTTAAAAAAAAAAGATATCACAGATAAAGCACAAAACAGGATTCACAATACCTAACCAGAATGAATGAAGTAATTTCACTCACAAAGCAAACTCCAAATCAACTCACCAGCAAGTGTCTGGTATATTCAGAAGGAAAAATAAAAAGACTTCTCAATTGTGTTTATAAATAATATACCTTGTATATGGTAATATAAATATCAACTGATCATAGTTTTTCTCTTAGAGACCTCGTGGATGAAGCTTAATTGACTAACCTTAGAGTATCAAATTGATTAATAAAGTTGTTGAAACTTTACCTCTTGGGAGAAGAATATTTTAATAAAGGCAATCAATAGCTTTTTAACATAAAGATCTCTTACAGATGGAAACTTTACAAGAAAGTGAATACTTTCCCCAAAAAAAGAATGGACAAAGAATACAAAGGCACTTCACATACACAGAGAAGAAAAATAAACACAAGAGCTAAAAACATACAAATGTTCAGTTTTCTTCATAATCAAACAATGAAGATATAATTCTTACCTACAAAATTGAACCTAAAATAAAAAATTAAGAGGGAATTAATTCTGGTGGTCCAGTGGTTAGGACTTCAAGCTTCCATTGCCTGGAGCGTGTGTTTGATCCCTGGTCAGGAACTAAGATCCCACATGCCACAGTGCAGCCAAAAAACAAACGTAGAATAATCCCTAATGACAAGAGGACAAGAAAACAAACTCTCACACATCACTAGAGAACATTTCTGGAGGGCAATTTGGCAGTATGTGTCAAAAGCCTTAAAAATAAAAACAAACGCCTTTTGAATCAACAATTTCATTTCTCTTCAAGGAAAATAGTGAGATGAGGGCATTCTCTGGTGGCCTAGTGGTTAGTATTCCAGGCTTTCACTGCCATGGACCCAGATTCAGTCTCTAGCCAGAGAACTGAGGTCCCAAAAGCTGCATGGCACAGCCAAAAAAAAAAAAAAGGACTGAGATTAACATACAAAAAAGTTTACCAAAGCATTTCATGTAAAAGTGACAATCTGGAAGCCACCTAAAGCTTCAGCGTAGTTCTTTTTTAGATATAATGATGTTAAAAAGTATGGGCAAATGCTCATGATATATTATTAAGGGGAGAAGTTACAAATAACATTCAAAGTATGATCTTAATGTTGTTTACAGAAAACATATAAGGGTATGTACCAATGTAGTAATAGTGGTTACCTATAGGTGGAAGGATTGAAGATGTTTATCTCTTTTTCTGCTAATTTTTACACTATCTACTTTTCCTTTTTCTTTCTTTTTTTTCAGCTGTGCAGCTTGGACCTTAGTTCCCCAATCAGGGATTAAACCTGGGCCCTGGGCAGTGAAAGTGTGGAGTCCTAACCACTGGACCACCAGGGAAGTCCCACTATCTACTTTTCCAATGAATATGTATTAGTGCTGCTGGCTAAGTAACTTACCCATAACAGAACAGTAAAGTAGATATTATTATTATCCTCAATTTACATATGAGGAAACTGAGGCACACAGAGGTTACGTCGCTTGTCCAAGGTCACACAGCCAGTATCTCATAAAACCAGGATTTGTCCTATATTGCCCTGGCTCCAGAGTATGATCTCTTAACCACTTTGCAATGACTCACCTTTCAAAAGTAATTTCAAGTAAAATGTCAGATAATCTATAATTACATGCACTACCAATTCTTAAAGAAACAGGATATCTTTGTGGGCCAGAATTTTCAGAGCATATTGGGAGACAGGTGGTGAGGCTGGATGTTCTCTCCTGTCTCACCAGGTCGTCCCCCTGAAACAAAGAGGGACTCTTTGTTTCAGGGTTTCACTCAGATTATCTGAAGAGTCATCTACAGTATTTACTCCTCTATCACCATCCTCCCTGCCCGCAACACACACACACACACACACACACACACACACACAGAGTCATCTACAGTATTTACTCCTCTATCACCATCCTCCCTGCCCGCAACACACACACACACACACACACACACACACACACACACGGAACTGTCATGGTCTGGGAAGGGAGCAGAGTGGTACCAAAGTTTGAGATTTTGAGAATGCTGTGTGTGTGCATGCATGTGTGCGTGTGTGTGTGTGTGCGTGTGTGTGTGCGTGTGTGTGTGTGTAGCCCGCCAGGCTCCTCTGTCCCTGCGATTCTCCAGGCAAGAATACTGGAGTGGGTTGCCATTTCCGTCTCCAGAAGAATCTTCTTCCCAACCCAGGGATCAAACAAGCATCTCTTGCATCTCCTGCACTGGCAGCCAGATTCTTTGCCACTGAGCCACTTGGGAAGCCCCCAGGTCTCCTGGGTCCCCACAAATAACTCCTGGAGGTCTCATGACAGAGCAGGACTCTGCAGTGGGGGCAGGGAGGCCTTCCCAGATACAAAAGCCCTTCTGAATCCCCTGTCTCTCATGGTAGAAAAGCTGTAGTCTCTCAGGCCTCCCTGAGTCACGAAAGAGCAGGATTAAGCACTTAATGATTAAGATAAGAGAGTCACAGAATCTTCAGTTCCTCCCTAAACGACAGAGACAACAGTGTCTGATGCACATTCCTCAGGTGCTTTGCAGACACTATAACCACCACCAGAGGGGAAAAACTAACCGTGGGATGAGCAGGCTGGAGCCGTGACAGACGCTGCTCTGTCTTGACCAGTACTGACTCTGTGGTTGCGCAGTTCCAAGAATGGGCCTCCAGGAAACCGGAACACATCAACCCTAGGGCTGAAAATTAACTGTGCTTACAATGATCACGGTGACGCTGATCAGACTACTGCGCGACCAGTTTCAAGATGAGAGTCGTCGTTGACTTTGCTGTTCTGCATGTATTTGGCACCCTCACTGTCAGTGAGCCCCCCAAAATTCTCCTCTAAAACGTTTTGACCCCTAACTGACAACTGGGAGGTGATGTGGGGGAATGCAAGTCTACCATATCCCCAGGTGCCAGCTTCCTAAATAAAGCCTCTTTTTACACCACCCTTATCTCTCCAACATTGACTCCAGAGCAACAAGCAAGCTGAACCAGAGTTTGGTCCTGGCTCTGGCTAGTAACAGTCTACCTAGACATATTAACTCACAATCCAGAGTAAAGTAAAGTATTTTTCATTTCCTTCATAAACAAAAATGTATACTAATTTTCCCCTAAGGAAGTGACAAAGTTGTTTAGATGGAAGCAATGTCAGTTCTCAGAAAGGTGTTGTTAAAATGCAAAAGACTCGGACTTCCCTGGTGGGCCAGTGGTAAGACACTGTATTTCCACTGCAGAGGGCACAGGTTTGATCCCTCGTTGGGGAATGAAGATCCAAGGGCTGCATTCACAGTCAAAACATGGGAAAAAAATTTTTTTAATTAAAACACAAAAGACGCATGACAAACTACGGTGCGTCACGTGTGAATAGGCAAGATTAGAGGAGTACTTTCTGTGTATCATGTGACATTCCTGCTCTGGCCTCCAAACAAAAGCTTGACAGAGGTAAGTGCTTGTAGATAATATTCTGAGCCATATAGGACACTGAGGTTTCTGTAAGGGTGCACGGATGATCAAGTTGCAAGGGACTAAAGAAAAGTTTTCTGTGTGTCAGAAGAAAAAATATTACTAATCAATACAAAGCAAGCTCCAGCCATCTGTTGTTCTAAAATTAGACACTCGGTCAGGTTACAAAGAAGTGAAGTTCTGCCAATGAAAGTAGGAATTTGGAATACTACATAAAATATCACTAGTGATGAAATTATCTTACTAAAGAACAATGACCGCTTTTTAACTTCAGGGATCAATAATGGTTCTCCTCAGTTACAGTTCATAAAGGAGTATTTTATTCTGCTGTCTCAAAGCTTATTAAAGATGAGCCACTATTACTAGAGGACTGTGATTTTACACCTAACATAAATTAGATTGACCCATATCTCCAGTAGGTAGATACATATTATCAAACATTTGTTTTGCAAAAGTGAACCTAAAAAAGATTGCCTTACCAAGGAATGAGACTAGTTAATATGAGCTCCTTCAATTATAAAGATTTATCCAAAAACAATTTGTATGAAACCCCAAAGACCTCAAATAACAAAAGCAATCCTAAGCAAAAAGAATAAAGCTAGAGGCTTCCCTGGTGGTCCAGTGGTTAAAAATCTGCCTTGCAATGCAAGGGACACCAGTCTGATCCCTGGTAGCGGAAGATGTGACATGCCTCAGGGCAACTAAGCCCTCCCACCCAGAACCCATGCTCTGCAAGAAGAGAAACCCCTGCTCACTGCAACTGGAGAAAGCCCATGTACAGCAGTGAGGACCCAGCGAAGCCAAAATAAATAATAAATAAAAGAAAAACATTTAAAAAGGGCAAGAGATAAAAAGTGTTGGCAAGGATGCAGAGAAAAAGGGACCCCTGTACATTGTTGGTGGGAATGTAAATTGGGACAGTCACTAGGCAAAACTGTACAGAGGTGCCTCAAAAAAATAAAAATATAACTATCATACGATCCAGCAATCCCACTTCTATGCATATACCCGAAAGAAACGAAATCAGTATCTCCAAAAGATATTTGTATTCCCATACTCATTGCAGCATTATTCACCAGAGCCAAGGTATGCAAACAACCTAAGTGTCCATTAATGGATAAATGGTTAAAGGAAATACACACAACACAAAGTGGAATAAATTTCAGCCTTGAAAAAGGGGGAAGTCTTGTTATTTGCAGCAGCATTAAAGAACCTGGAGGGCATTATGCTAAGTGAAATGAGCCAGAAAGAGAAACACAAATACTGCATGATGTCACTTATGCATGGAACCTTAAATTTTTTTTAAATTATAAATAAATAGATAAATAGATATTTAAATAGCTAAACTCCTAGAAGGAGAAGAGGTTGCCAGGAGGTAGAGAGTGACCGCAATAAGGAGAGGTAGGGAAAACGGTACAAACTTTGGGTGAGTTACAAGATGAATAAAGTCTTTGGATCAAATAACGTACATGGTGACTATGGTTGATAACACATATAACTGAAATTCACGGACTTCAACGTTCTCACACACACACAGAAGTTAACATGTAAGCTGATGGATATGGCAATCCTCTCGCAGTGTCTATGTATATCTGATCATCATGGTGTACACTTTGAATATCTTGCCAAAAAAATAAAGTACAATTTTGTCAATTATACCTCAATGGAGCTAAAGAAAAAAAAGAAAAAAGATGGAGGTGGAGGTAGACAAAATGCCTCATAACGTTGATACTGGTTTCTGATTAAAGAAAGCTTACTGAATCACAATATCGTACACCTAAAGCTAATGTAATATTGTAAAACGACTATACTTCAATTAAAAAAAGAAAATAAAAACATAATTTAATCACTTTTTGCATTTCTTGGCGGAAAAAAAAGAAAGCTTATGAAACACCTCCCATATCTCGTCTCCCAACAAAGACCGCACTAACACGAGAGAGACACAATAAGAAGCCACATTAAAGAACAGAACACGCACGTGTGCCAAGTCCCTTCAGTCGGGGCCAGCTCTGTGTGACCCCAGGGGCTGAGGCCCACCAGGCCCCTCTGTCCGAGGGAGCCTCCAGGCAGGAACACTGGAGCGGTGGCCGTGCCCGCCTCGGGGGCCCTTCCCGACCCTGGCACTGAGCCCCTCTCTCCTACCTCTCCTGCACTGCAGGTGGGCGCTCTACCAGGAGCACCCGTGGAAGGCCGGGAACAGAACGTGGAGTGGCCAAAAGCAGAGGAGAGATTCCCACAGGCGTGGAGTCAGAACGCCAGGGGAGAGGCAGGGAGCGCGCTGCCGGGCGGGGGGGAGGAAGCCTGGTGCTGACAGCGGGGGACACCCGCTGGGGTCTGGGACTTAGAACCGCGTGGTCCTGGAGCGGACACAAACACAAACTGGGGGGAACCGCAAGACCACACACAGGTGCATCTGGTCAGCAGCGCCGCGTTCGCTCTCATTCCTGACGACCTCTGTCTCAGCCAGGTCAGCACTAAGACCTGAGCACGTCCACAGACGCTCGGGACCCGTCCGGGCCGAGGTGAGGGCAGGGGGAAGGGGCGCCCGTCCCGGCCAGGCCCGCCCTGGAGCCCTCACCAACGGGCAGGGGGGCAGCACTGGGCTTTCCCTACCAGCCGCCCCCTCCACTCCGCTGTTTCCTGCCCTTACTTCATGTCCAGTTAGACAGTTTTAAGCCAAAATGGCTTACAGAGATGTGTAAGTGAGGACAGTAAAGGCGTGCAGAAGTGCCCGAGGCCCGTGGGGATGGCAAAGGATGCAACTTAAGACCAGCACGTAGTCAGGAGCTGGTGGGCGCGTCTCTTACAATCACAGGGAAGACTGGATGGTGTCCGCAAGTCTGTGACTCCAGGGGGCCTCCTGCCAAGAACGTCTCCAAAGGAACTATGCATCACCACGCTGTTTATGGGGTTCCCTGGTGGCTCAGACGGTACGGAGTCTACCTGCAGTGCGGGAGACCCAGCTTCAATCCCTGGGTTGGGAAGATCCCCGGAGAAGGAAATGGCAACCCACTCCAGAATTCTTGCCTGGAAAATCCCATGAGCGGAGGAGCCTGGTGGGCTACAGTCCATGGGGTCCCAGAGTCGGACACAACTGAGCCACTTCACTTTACACTTTACTTTACCCCGTTTATGCTGATTCATTTAGCCCTGTCATTTCTCAACTGCATGTTGAGCTGACAGGGTGGGTCATGATTACAAAGAGTCAATGCCCCCACTCCAGGTACAGAACACTGTCAAACATCTACTCTTACAAGATGGGATACAAGGAGTTTCCTTCACATTTGCTAATTTTTTATGAAATATTAGACACATATAAAAGATTATGTAATATATTTAATATATATAAGGAATGAATATCATAATAAAACTCAATTCCTAATTTAAAAAACAGGACACAACCAATAACAATATTCTTTATGCTCCACTCCAAGCATATCCCCAAAGTGTAAGCACTATTTGAATATTATGTTTTGGTTTTTTGCCTTTATGATGGTTTTGCCACATAATGTATATAAATTGCCACATAAATGTGTATAAAAAAACAACCTGAATTAGTATCCTCAGAGATTAAAGAAAGTATTATAGAAGAAGCTAAAATGAAAAAAATAAAGAACAAAAGAGATTTCTTGAAAATAAAACTATTATTGACCAAAAAATTTTTTTAATTCAATAGAGGAATGAAAGTAAGGTTTAAAAATCTACCAAGAAATACAAACAAAAGACAGAGGCAGAAATAGAGACAGAAGAATTAAGCAAAAAGAGTCTCAATTCAATAGGTCTTCTCCATATAAGAAGTTTTAAACAAGCAAACAGGTTAAGAAGAAAGGTGAATTATCAAAGAAATGATGGAAGAAAATTTCCCAGAAGTGAAGGGCATGAGTCTCTGTACTGAATGGGACGAGCACTCAGCACAACGAATGGAAAAAACCAACTACATCAAGTGGTTGAAGTTTCAAAATTATCCAGATTCATTAGCTGGGGAAGAAGTGAAGTGACAGTCTCTCAGTTGTGTCCGACTCTTTGCGACCTCATGAACTACACAGTCCATGGGATTCTCCAGGCCAGAACACTGCAGTGGGTAGCCATTCCCTTCTCCAGAGGATCTTCCCAACCCAGGGATCAAACCCAGGTTTCCTGCATTGCAGGCAGATTCTTTACCAGCTGAGTCACCAGGGAAACCCAGATAGAGAAGAAAAGATCATTTTAAAAAGACAGTAAGATCCATTTCTTTCTCTCTTCTCCCACACCCCTCAGGAATGGATTTTATATATAACTTATAACCATTTGCAGATGTGCAAAAGCACGTGTCCAATCAATTACCCTAAAAGCTTCAAGCAAAGCTCAGAAGTAAAGAAGGTGCAATTTATTGCTAATGTTAAGTAGTGGGATTTGGTGAGTTTATAAAGCACTAAAATAAAGTTAGAAGCTACAGTTATAAATAAAAGCTAATCTTGGAAGGGATCAATGTTCTTCACTTTTCTAGTCCTGTTTCCCACAAGTTGAAAGACGTTATGCTTATATTTTGTGAAGGAAGATACTGAAAACTAAAAACTCATCCTGGTGGTCAATACATTGAGTGCCTGTGTACTTTTCTCTGTTTTAAAATATCTCTACAAATAATTAAAAGGTTCAAATAACAAAAGATCAAACGCAAGAGTCTGTTGTAGGAATTGCCCAAAGACTATCTTTTTTTTGTTTTATTCAACAGATCTTACTCTATCTCTAAATCAAAATGCTGCATATGAAACAGGAAAGACAGAACACAGACGTGTGAAGCCCACTCCAATCAGGACTTCAGAGTACTGGTATCTCATAAGCAATTTAGCCATCATAACGAGTCTCTGCGGTTCTATATCCTACAAGTGCCTTTACCGGGCAGTCAGTTCACTCCAGGTCTTTACCTCCTAGCACAGAGACATCTTTGTTACTAAGGCAGACAGACATAAGCCAACAGGGAGCTTGTATTACGTGTCTAGAAAGAACTGTTCATTATTCACCCATCTCTGTCGCAGATAAATTTCAATAACCTTGACTCTGCAAAACAGCCTGATCCCAAGTGAACACAAACACTGCAAACTTCTTTCACTGTATTTTTGAAACTAGCAACAAATCAATTCTAATGAGCCTGTGGAGTGAGGTGGAATACACATATATGAGTTCTTAGTTTTATTTTTATGATATGAATTGTATGAAACTCAGTGTGACAACTACTCAATTTATCAGACAAACTTCCAGGGGTATAAAGATTCAATAGCATCATTTCTAACACTGTACTCACAAGAGTCTGTACTGGAGACTGCGCTCCTTTCTGCAGCTGTGTGAAGTCCCGTCTGAGAGTCAAACTATAGCACCTTAAGGTGCTTAGACTACTATCATATTTTAACAACGTTCCTAATTTTCCTCTTTGAATGAACCCAAAACATCTTTATTTAACAAATACTGAGTTACGAGTGAATATGGGTTATTAAAAAATTTTTAATCCTATATGGTATTTATACAATGGAATTTTACTCAACAATAAAAAAGAATGTAAAGGTTTGTAAAAAGGTTACAAAAAAGGTTGTAACTGTTGCTTCTTGACCTGCATACACGTTTCTCAGGAGACAGGTAAGGTGGCCTGGTACTCCTGTCTCTTTAAGAATTTTCCACAGTCTGTTGTGATCGACACAGTCAAAGGCTTTCGAGTAGCCAATGAAGCAGATGTTTTCTGGGATTCCCTTACTTTCTCTATGATCCAACAAATGTTGGCAATTTGATTTCTGATTCCTCTGCCTTTTCTAAACCCAGCTTGTACATCTGAAGATCTTGGTTCATGTACTGCTGGAAGCCTAGCTTGAAGGATTTTGACCATAACCTTACTAGCATGCAAAATGAGTGCAACTGTATGGTAGTTTAGACATTCTTTGGCACTGCCCCTTTTTCTTTGGGATTGGAATGAAAACTGATCTTTTCCAGTCCTGTGGCCAATGCTGAGTACAGCACTTTAACAGTATTATCTTTAAAGATTTTAAATAGCTCAGCTGGAATTCCATCACTTCCACTAGCTTCGTTCATAGTGATGCTTCCTAAAGCCCACTTGACTTCACACTCCAGGATGTCTGTCTGTAGGTGAGTGACCACACCATCATGGTTATGCGGGTCATTAAGACCTTTTCTGTATCGTTCTCCCGTGTATTCTTTTTTTTTTCTCCCGTGTATTCTTACCACCTCTTCTTAATCTCTTCTGCTTCTATTAGGTCCTCACTGTTTTAGTCATCTATTGAGCCCATCTTTGCATGAAATGTTCCCTTGGTATCTTCTAAATTTCTTGACGAGATCTCTAGTCTTTCCCATTCTGTTGTTTTCCTCTATTTCTTTGCATTGTTCACTTAAGAAGGCTTTCTTATCTCTCCTTGCTCTTCTCTGGAACTCTGCATTCAGTTGGGCATATCTTTTCCTTTCTCCTTTGCCTTTCACTTCTCTTCTTTCCTCAGCTATTTGTAAATTTTAAAGCATTAGTATTAGCTTTACATCTGGACATAAGTTGATTTAATAAAGCCATGAATCTCATACTTCATACCACAAAATCACTTAGGTAACTATATATCGTTCTACAAACAGCACACAATAAAAACTGTAGCACAAATTTATAACCTTTCATAAGTCATTTCATCTCACACCAATTTTATTCTCTCCTATCAACTGATACACTCTCCACACTACTCACCTTCACCCCTGTTCAACTTGCTTCCTCTTTATATAGTCTTCCTGCTTCTTAGCACATGCTCTTCTGTCATTTCTAGTAAAATCTCCTACTTCACATAAAGGTTTATGTGATATCTGAAACTCCCACATTTTAGAGTTTAGGATCCATCCGTTAAGATAAGTATTCAGGGGACTTTCCAAGTGGTCCAGTGGTTAAGACTCCATGCTGCCAATATAGGGGGCCAGGGTTCCCCCTGGTCAGGGATCTAAGATCCCACAGGCCACACACGGTGGCCAAAAGATTAAAAAGTTTAAAAAAAAAATTTTTTTTTAAAGACCAGTATCTCAATGGAATGATCAAGTTGAAGAAAAATCTACTAACAGATGTACTTGGATAATGGTTTTAGGCAAACATAAAGACTGGGAATAAAATGTTATCTTGAAAACTCATAAAAATATTAACTCATTAAGCACAAAGTAGACATTTAGTAATGTTTAACTTTGATGAGATGCCTTGTAAGACATGCAACCATTTGAAAGGTAGAGATTTGCAAACAGGTTTCCCAAAAGGATGACACTTAATATCCATCCAATTTACGGCAGCCAGTCCCCAAGATCCATACCTCCTATGTTCATGCCCTTGTGGAATCCTCTTCAACAATGAATCAAGACTGGATCCATGTGACTCATAGAACATGGTGGAGATGACAATCCACTGCAGCTTCTGTCTAGAGCTCTTGGATTACTCACTCAGGGGGACATCCGCTGCCATGCTATGAGGACATTCAGGCAGCCACACGGCAAGAACTGAGGGCTCCCACCAACATGCCATCCCCAACATGCCAGCCAAGCAAGCAAGCATCTCAAGGTAGACCCTCCTTGCCCCAAATTCTCAGGTGACCACAGCCCCAGCTAAATCTGTCTGCAGTCTTACTGGGAGACCAGAGTCAGAACTTCTCGGCTAAGTCACTCTCTAATTCCTGGCTGACAGACTTTGAGAGACAATAAATAATTATTGCTGTTTTAAGCTGCCAGGTTTTAGGGAGATTTGTTATACAGCCTTAGTAACTAGGATGTAACATAGGCCTAATCTTCAATGCAGTCCTTCATGAGTGATCCTGACTCTTGATGAAAAATGCATGTGATTATGGTTAATGATTTATGTAACCAGCAGTCAAGAAGCCCATGAGATAAGTAGTAAAGATTTTGATAGATAAGCAGTAAAGAAAAGAATATGTGATGGGCTGAATTGTGTTCCCCACAAAATTCATATGAAGCTCTAACTCCCCATACTAGGAAGGTGACTGCAGTTGGAGACACAGTCTTTAACAAGGTAATTAAGTTAAAACAAGGCCATGGAGGCAGGCCCTGATAGGACACCATTAGGTAGGACACCAAGAGGACTGGTGTCCTTATAAGAAGACAGAGAGACACCAGGAGTTCACATGGACAGAAAAAAAATATATATATATATATGTGAAGACACAGCAAGAAGGCAGCCATCTGCAAGCCAAGGAGAGAGGCCTCAGGGGACACCGATCTGCAAACACCTTGATCTGAGACATCCAGCCTCCAGAATTGTGAGAAAATAAATTTCTGTTGTTTAAGCTACTCCATCTCTGGTGCTTTGTTCTGGCAGCCCTGACAAACAAATACAGAGGGGAAACTGAAAGTGTTAGTCGCTCAGCCATGTCTGACTCTTTTGCAATCCCATGGACTATAGCCTGCCAGGCTCCTCTGTTCATGGAATTCTCCAGGCAAGAATACTGGAGTGGGTTGCCATTCCCTTCTCCAGGGATCTTCTGGACCCAGGGATCAAACCTGGGTCTCCCACATTGTGGGCATATTCTTTCCTGTCTGAACCACCAGGGAAGCCCCCCCAGAGGGGAAACCCATGGATTAAAAAGGAAAAAAGACTTAGAGAACATAACAAAAGCATTTTAAGGAACGATACTAAATCATAGTACCTAAAGATGGACACTTGGATAGCAGAGGTCCAAAAAAACACAAGGAATTGATTACTATTAACAAATAATCCAGGCAGCCTACACTTTACACGTGTAGGCTGCCTATACATTCTAACATGTACTGTTTCAGGTCCCACAGATTAAATTATACCAGTCCTCCAACCACACAGTTCCAATATCACTGACCATGGTGTATTAACTTTGAGAAACTGCATGAGGTACCAATTTCACTAACAGCTCTCCAGTCTACAAATCACTATGTAATTAACAGAACTGCATCACAATTAGTGACCAACTGCATCACATCTTTCCAAGTCTGCAGTGATCGGTCACTGGTCACTCGTTACTAAGTTCACACAGACAACAAACCACGTAACGGGGTTATCTTTCTTGTCTCCCAGTGAAAAATCCACCTAACAGCTTCCCCAAACGAACAACTAAAAGAGGGAACGAGCCAACAAAGAAGAAAGTGAGGCCAAGAAATGAAAAGTGGTAACGTCGGAAGTGAAATTTGAATGGAATAGGACGGAGTCACAAAAGAAATGGCTGACCATGGTAAGTTGACACAGGTACCACCTGAAGACTCCAGGTGTGAAGCCAGAGGAACTCAAAGAAGGGCACTGATCAGCATAAATTAGGAAAGTGTGGAGATGAGAGGATGAAGAAATGACATTGCAAAAACGTCACATGAACGGAACTCCTGCAAACACTTCACGACACTGAAAGCGCAACGGATGGAATATTGGAAACTGACCCAGACGTCGACAAGAGCATGAAAGTTAATCAAGGCACAGAAAAGACGCTTGCTGTGGATGCAAACTGGTGTACAGAGGACGGAGAAGCAAGGTCCTGCTTAGAGCACAGGGAACTATGCTCCATTTCCTGTGATCAGCCCTAATGGGAAAGAACATGAAAAAGAATGTACACACGTATGCACGTGTGTATACAGGGCTTCTCGGCAGCTCAGAAAGTAAAGAATCCGCCTGCAATGCAGGAGACCTGGGTTTGATCCCTGGGTCGGGAAGATCCCCTGGAGAAGGGAATGACAACCCACTCTAGTATTCTTGCCTGGAGAATCCCATGGACAAAGGAGCCTGTATATCTTTGCATGTATAACTGAGTTCCTTTGCTGTAGGAGAAATTAACACACAATGTAAATCAACTATACATCAATAAAATCAATTCTGAAAAGTGGCCTGTTCTGTATCATAAGTTACAGGATGGGAAAAGGCAAATCAAACTACTCGTGAGAAGATTTTACAAAGAAAATAAAAGTCTAATATTCAATGTTGCTAATGTTTTAAATTACAGTGTACTAAATTTTGGTATTTTTAAAGTTCCCTATACAATTGTAACAGACAGTATAATAGTTTTTAATATTTTGGCCAAACATTTAAAGATCCTACTAAAATCGAAATTTTCCCCATTGATTATTAAGATAGCCTATGAGGGTTTCCCTGGTGGCTCAGATGGTAAAGAATCTGCCTGCAATGCAGGAAACCCAGGTTTGATCCCTGGGTTAGGAAGCTCCCCTGGAGAAGGAAATGGCAACCGACTCCAGTATTCTTACCTGGAGAATCCCATGGACAGAGGAGCCTGGAGAACTATAGTCCATGGGATTGCAAAGAGTCAGACAGGACTGAGCAAATAACACTAGGGATCAGGGTTTCAGCGTGCTCTATTTTCTTTATAGCACCACAGCTCAGGCAAGGGTGGCCTGTAGTTAATTTGAAGGGAGAGAGGGAGTTATGATTGAGATGCAGCCCAAGGAAGGACTTCTGGGGTGACTGGCAGTTTGATTTCCTGACTAGAGTGGCCGTTATAGAGGTCTTTGGCTTATAATAATTTGTTAAGGTGAAAAATGTTTTTGTGATTCAAACCCACAGGGGCAGGAGACTAGTGAATGAGGACCCATCTGAAGCACTGGGCCACTGGTCACCTTTCTAAAAGAAAAGGAAAGAAAAGCCACAGAAGTAAGAAAGCAACCTGGCAGAAGGCACAAAGGCTTTGGTCAGACGTGAAACTGGAACCTAAGCCTCCTGGCAGCCAGGTCACACTCTTCTCTTTAAAGCCTGCCAGTCTCCCATGAAGCAGACTTCTCCTGAAGGGCATCTGTATTGTCCATTCCCAGGAGAGGTCATTCAGCCAGGTTTGAATGTGGAGGCCTTGGGTTTTAAGATACATTACCTAATGCTAATCAGAAAGAAAAAGACAAATACGTAGGGAGGCGGAAAGTCACTGACCTTAACATTTTTCTTCCTGAAATATTGTTCAGGTAGAGATTAGGCTTTGCAGAGAACAGTGAAACAGCTTGGCCTCCCTAATCCGAGGGCAACAATACACTCAAACTTCAGTCAGTCAGTCAGTTCAGTCGCTCAGTCGTGTCCGACTCTTTGTGACCCCATGGACCGCAGCACGCCAGGCCCCTCTGTCCATCACCAACTCCCAGAGTCCACCCAAACCCATGTCCATTGAGTCGGTGATCCCATCCAACCATCTCATCCTCTATCATCCCCTTCTCCTCCTGCCCTCAATCTTTCCCAACATCAGGGTCTTCTCAAATGAGTCAGCTCTTTGTATTAGGTGGCCAAACTACCGGAGTTTCAGCTTCAACATCAGTCCTTCCAATGAACACCCAGGACTGATCTGCTTTAGGATGGACTGGTTGGATCTCCTTGCAGTCCAGGGCTCAAGAGTCTTCTCCAACACCACAGTTCAAAAGCATCAATTCTTCGGTGCTCAGCTTTCTTCACAGTCCAACTCTCACATCCATACATGACCACTGGAAAAACCATAGCCTTGACTAGACAGACCTTTGTTGGCAAAGTAATGTCTCTGCTTTTTAATATGCTGTCTAGGTTGGTCATAACTTTCCTTCCAAGGAGTGTCTTTTAATTTCATGGCTGCAGTCACCATCTGCAGTGATTTTGGAGCCCAGAAAAATAAAGTCAGCCACTGTTTCCACTGTTTCCCCATCTATTTGCCATGAAGTGATGGGACCAGATGCCATGATCTTAGTTTTCTGAATGTTGAGCTTTAAGCCGACTTTTCACTCTCCTCTTTCACTTTCATCAAGAGGCTCTTTAGTTCTTCTTTTCTTTCTGCCATAAGGGTGGTGTCATCTGCATATCTGATATTTCTCCCGGCAATCTTGACTCCAGCTTGTGCTTCCTCCAGCCCCGCGTTTCTCATGATGCACTCTGCATGTAGGTTAAATCAGCAGGGTGACGGTATACAGCCTGACGGTCTCCTTTTTGCCGTTTATTCTGTGGGGCTGAGACCACGCTGCTGTGGATTTATGGTGTCTGCTTGTTGTTTAGTCACTAAGTCGTGTCTGACTCTTTTGCAGCCCCACGGACCGTAGCCCGCCAGCTCCTTTGTCCGTAGGATTTCTCAGGCAAGAATACTGGAGTGGGTTACCGTTTCCTTCTCTAGGGGGTCTTCGCAACCCAGGGATGGAACCTGTGTCTCCTGCATTGGCAGGCAGGTTCTTTACCAATAAGCCACCAGGGAAGCCCCATGGTATCTTGTTAGGTTACAGTCACTACTTGGTCATTCCTTTCATTTTTTTTTTTAATTAAACAAAATTTTTTTATTTTATATTGGAGTATAGTTGATTAACAATGATGTGTTAGTTACAGGTGTAGAGCACAGTCATTCAGTTATACAAGCATCCATTCTTTTTCATCTTTCCTTTTAGATTGATTACTATAACATAGAATTTTTTCCGTCATTTAGTATATGTGCTGCCGAAGCGAGCACTAGAATTTTTTCCGTCATTTAAATACCCTAACAGCCTCTGACATTTCTTTTTTCATGCAAAATCCATCATGGCTTTTATCGGCTTACTGATTTGGGGAATCTGTTTTCTCTCCACTGTATGCACAACTTTCATTTTGAATAACAAAAAGTATGCCTGATATAACTGAGATACCAACCTACATCCAGTTTAGCTGGCTAGTAAATTCAGAGCAAATACTCCAAGTCTCTTAAGATTTACCTGCTTGCCCTCAAAGTTAATGTCTCTGACATTAAGAGAATTCGAAAGGCAGGGGGAGAGAGAGGCGTAATAAGCAAGCGCACAGACATCCTGGGGCGAAATCTGGTAGAGGATTTCACATTCTATTTTTAGATGCACAAAAGCGTGGTCACTTTTAACACAACCAGTCAGTTATAACCACAGTGTTAGTGTTTATGAGTCATTAAATACCAAGGGAAGAATTTAAATTTGTGAATTTTGGACTTAAAAAGACAGAAATGCACTAAGCATCAAGACAGTTAGCTTTTGGTATATCAGAATAACCAATTTTTAAGACGGAAGCCTTATTTTTTTTTTTTCAAAATGGCCTTTTCTCAAGAGTTTAGTAATAGGAAGGAAAGAAATTCTGGTATGGAGAGATAAATTAAACCTGTTGCGTATTTTGCAGGGAAGAAAAGGAATGATCTAACATTATCATTTTAATAAAAATAGAAGATGGTTATTTTCTTAGCAACCTTTCGAGAATCTTATTCCTCTATGGTATTCCTACGTTCTGGGCAATGCTGGGCTCCCTTAAAGAGGGTATATTTTGAATGATTAGTAATTCTGATCATATAGTAAATATCCCAAGTCTAAGGGAACTCATTATTGAAAGGAATCTTTTGATAATCTTACATAGGATTCTTTAAATCCTTATTAGCATATGTCTTTGAGGTAAGTTTCCCAAGACACCTCCCAACAGGAAGGTATCTAATTAGCTGCAAGTCCCTCGTTGGATGATGAAGTGTTTACTTTTCTTACATTTCAAAGTACAAAATACCCTGGCTTACATCCAATCAGCCATCTAGGATTTATTTCAGCAGGGCAACAAAGACGGAAAATGTTTCAAGGCACCTGACCCTCAGTTTTAAAACTGCTTTGAACAGCAACACAGCTCCACTCATATTAAATATTGATAGTGTGAGATTCTTTGATTCCTCAAGTTTTTATTTTTCTGGTTTTTGTTTTTGGAAGTTTTTTTTTTTTGGGGGGGGGTCCTCACGTTTTTCCATATGGTATAAAAACCCAACAGGTGCCAGGGGATTTTGCTGTTATTCATGACTGGCTTTACAGCTCTTTACTGTACTAAGTTTTTGAACAGCAAATGGAGGAAAACAAAGGCTTCAGTGAGCAAGCCATTCATTAAGTATCAGGTAACCTAGAACAATACTTTCTGGAGATTAAGGAAATTGTAAATAATTAAATAAGCATCCGTTCCTAAAGCGCCTATAAAACACCTGTACTTAGGTTCCTCCTCTCACAGTAACTTCTTCTGCTACTAACTTTCATTTTGATTTTAAAAAGAGACAGCTAGCCCAGGGATTTAATGCTAATTTTAGCTTTAATTTGTTCCCTTTTAGCATCAAGAGGCATATGGCGCTCCAGTGTAAACCAGTCACTTTTTCTGAGCCCCAATGCCAACGTCTCTATCATTATTTCTATTTGGAAGCAAGGCATCAGATGGCTGTATAGGTGCGGTCAGGCAGTGAGTGATTTGATTTCTATGATAAACCCCCGGCCGGGTCTCTGCACGTGTTCAGAATGCTGATGACTAACGCCACTGGGCATTCCCCTCTTGGCTCCAAGCTCTCCTATCTAGCAGGCAAGGCTTCAGTTCTGGGGCGAGTCAAAAAGCATATTTGGAGCTACCAGAGAAACTATTTTTTAGGGACCCAAAGACCAGTTGCCACAAGGGTCTGAGTTACTTAAGGTCCTCCATCAAAATCTGGGGTGCTTGTTACGCATGCATCTCCCTGGATCTGCTGTATCAGGACCCTGAGGAATCAGGACCCTGAGGAATCAGGGTGGGCATCGTTGAACTGTAATAGAGTTCCCAGATGATTCTTACGCATGGTGAGCTGGAAACGGATTGATCTAAAGACTGGAAGACAGATTGGCAGATTGCTAACTAGATCAATTGAGTAACTTACGTGAGATCATTTAAAATCTACTTTAGAGTCTCAATAGGTAGGTTTTATTATCCCCACTAGGATGGTAAACTGTGGGCCAGAGATTAAGTAAATCCTAACTAGGATTCCCTTCTCCAGGGGATCTTCCCAACCCAGGGATCGAACCCAGGTCTCCTGCATTGCAGGCAGATTCTTCACAGTCTGAGCCACCAGGAAAGCCCACAAAAGCAGAGTCACCTCAAACCAAGTTATACTGATTTTTTAAATATTTTATTTTTACTTATTTATTTATTTGGCTGCTTAGGTCTTAGTTGTGGCATGCAGGATCTTCTAGCTATCTTTAGTGGTGACATAGAAAGTCTTAATAGCAGCATGTGGGATCTAGTTCCCCGACCAGCAATGGAACCAGGTCCCCCTGCATTGGGAGTTCAAGGTCTTGGCCACTAGACCACCAGCGAAGTCCCCCAAATTATACTAATTTAAGTCCAGTGAAAGGGTTAGCACACTTTCTGGAAAAGGGTAGTAAATAAATACATTACATGCTGTGGGTCATGTGGTCTCTATGACAATTACCCAACTCTGACCGTGTAGTGTGAAAGCAGCCACAGACAGGATGGAAATCAAGGGGGATGGTTATGTTCTAAAAAATCTTACAAAACAGGGAGTGGGCTAGACTTGGCCCATGGCTATAGTTTGCTGACCTTTGGTCTAGTGCATCCTTAATTCCAACATGGCACCATAAAATATAATTATGTTTTTAAAATTAGGTTGATATTAATTCCTCATTTAAATGCTTTCTTCTCTGCAATCACCCTCTATTTTTTCAGTCTTTTAACTTTATTGAGGCTTTCAATGGCTAAGTCAGAAATCTCTCTCGGTAAATGTCACATTATATTTGAAAATATGTGGGTTATTTTCACATATCTCTTGATATTGATTTCTAACATAATTTCACAGTGCTAAGAGAACAGACTCTGTATGATTTCAATACCTTTAGACCATGAAATTTCTGCACCTTGTTTTATGCCCTGGATATGTTCCAGTGTCTCCTGGTTTATAGCCTATGGGAACTTGAATAGAATTTGTATCCTACTGTTGTGTAAAAATTATATAAATCTTAATTATGTTGAATTAGTTTGTGGTGCTTCTAGGTCTACTATATCCTTCTTCTCTGTCTGTTCATCCTACTAATTTCTGAGAGTTTGATATTAAAACTCCAACTAAAAATCTTTATCTACTTAAAAAATAATTGTAATATATAGTGGAACTATATGTTACGTTGTTCTGTATTTTCCAAGTCTCCCATAAATGTGCTATCATACTTTCATAATTTAATTTTTTTAGCTTTATTTATGTATTTCACTGCACTGGGTCTTAGTTCTGTCATGTGGGATCTAGTTCCCTGACCAGGCATCAAACCCCAGCCCCCTGCATTGGGAGAGTGGAGTCTGAGCCCCCTGGACCACCAGGGAAGTCCCATACTTTCATAATTCAAAAAAGAAAAAAATGCAAAAAAATTAGGACCTAACAGGTGGTAAATATTAATTACTGGCACCTCTTCCTTAAGTAAAACAGCCCAGTCCCAGCTACGAACAGATAAATGAAACATTACTACAGGCAGACCTCAAAGACATTGTGGGTTTGGTTCCAGACCACTCAATAAACTGAACACTGCAATAAAGCAAGTCACAGCAGTCTTCTGGCTTCTTAGTGCACATAAAAGCTATATTTATACTACTCTGTAGTCTGTTTAGTGTGCTATAGCATTACGGCTTAAAAATACACATATGTTAATTTTAAGTATTTTATTTATTTAAAAAGTTTAAAATATTTTATTGCCAAAAAATGCTTATCATCATCTGAGTCTTCAATGAGTCATGATCTTTTTGCAATAGTAACATCAAACACCACTGACCACACATCATAATAATGAGAAAGTCTGAAATATTATAAGAATTACCAACACGTGACGCAGAGACACAAAGCGAGCAAATGCCATTGGGAAAATGGTGCCGATGGACTTGCTCAATACAGGGTTGCCACACACCTTCAATTTGTAAAAAAAAAAAAGCAGTATCGGTGAAGCACAATAAAGCAAAGAGCAATGAAACAAGATGTGCCCATATGCCTGTATAGGTGGTGTAACTACTAAGTTGTGGACCACTTTCTCTATGACTCCAGCTAGGTACTGGCATCTTTCACATGAAATTTTATTAATCCCTCAATATTCTCCATTTCTAGCTGTCAGATGCTGGATATAGTCAAATGGCACCCTCCCAGGCACAAAATAGTTTCAAGTAAATAAATACAGACAAATCTTACAAATTTAGTTTCCATTATATTGTCACACTGCTTATTTGCATCATGCCAAATGCCAGGCTGGATGAATCACAAGCTGGAATCAAGACAGCTGGGAGAAATATCAACAACTTCAGATATGCAGATGATACCACTCTCATAGCAGAAAGCGAAGAGGAACTAAAGAAACTCTTGATGAGGGTGAAAGAGGAGAGTGAAAAAGCTGCTTAAAACTCAACATTCAAAAAACTAAGATCATGGCATCTGGGTCCATCACTTCGTGGTGAATAGAAGGGGGAAAAGTGGGAGCAGGGACAGATTTTATTTTCTGGGGCTCCAAAATCACTTCGGACAGTAACTACAGTCATGAAATTAAAAGACACTTGCTCCTTGGAATGAAAGCTATGACAAACTTAGCATATTAAAAAGCAAAGGCGAAAAAGAAAAGAAAGAAAAAAAAAGGAAAAAAAAGAAAAAAAAAGAAAAAAAAAAAGCAAAGGCATCCCTTTGCTGACAAAGGTCTGTATGATCAAAATTACAGTTTTCCGCTTACTACTACATGGATGGATGGATGTGGGAGTTGGGCCATAAAGAAAGCTGAGTGCTGAAGAATTGATGACTTTCAAATTGTGGTGCTGGAGAAGACTCTTGAGAGTCTCTTGGACTGTAAGGAGATCAAACCAATTAATCCTAAAGAAAATCAACCCTGAATATTCATTGGAAGGACTGATGCTGAAGCTGAAGTTCCAACCCGTTGGCTACCTGATGTGAAGAGCTGACTCACTGGAAAAGACCCTGATGCTGGGAAAGACTGAAGGCAAAAGAGGGTGGCAGAGGATGAGATGAACTCAACCAACTCAATGGAGACGAATTTGAGCAAACTCCAGGGTATAGTGGAGGGCAGAGAAGCCTGGTGTGCAGTCCACGGGGTTCCAGAGTCAGACATAACTTAGTGACTGAACAGAACAACAGAGAGCAAATAAGTAAAAGCTGCACTTAATTTATGACTGCGTCACAGATCACATGGTGAAGACTGCTTTTTTTTTTAAAGAGGAAAATTTTCATACTTGCCTATTGCCAGCAGCTGGAAGTAAATTATTACAAGAACATTCATGAACCCAATGAGACATGCATATTCTTGTTCTTGGCTAATCTTCCTCTGTTCCATCTTTCTCAAATGTGCAATTATCTAGGGAGTTGGATGACTCTGAATAAACAAAATAAAATACACTTCATTCCCTAATAAATGTATGAAACTAAATGGTTTAATCCTATTTCTATTTACTCAAGAATTATGACAAAATTGTTTCCTGTAGGAAGGTCTCACCCACACCTTACACTACAAAGACATAACACTTTATATATAGCTGTTTAGAGTCAGAAATTAATCATATGAAGCAGTTACACTGAACTGACCAGTTAAAAGACTAGCATATTAGTATAAAAGATGGCTACTTATCCATCAAAGAGCTCTGTTCCCCTTTTAAGGTAAATCACTATTGCTCAGAAGCAGCTGTCCACCCAGGCACATATTATTTCCCAGCCTCCATAAACTGAGGTGAGGATTTGAGCCGGTTCTGGCCAATGGAATGTGAGTAGAAGTAATGTTTTTACTTGCTGGTGGAGGGAGTTATTCTGGTATGCCTTTCCCACCCTCTCTTCACCCCTGTAGTGACACTGGAAATCACTTTGTTCAGGACGGTATAACAAGACGGAAGGACCCTTTATCTGCGAATCAGTTGAAGAAGATCTAACCAGGAGAGCTGCCTAACCAGGAATAACCTATTTGGACTTCGGGTGAGATGGAAGTCAACTTTTACTGGCTTAAGTCACTGAGATTTGGAAACATTTGTTACAGCAGTTAGCCTACTCTAACAGAATATACTTGAGTTGAGTAAATGAGTCAAGTCACGATCTATTGAAGGATTTCTAAGATGAATGCAAAGATTAGAGAATCACATGTATAAGAAAAATTGCAAGTTACAGTTTTTCCCATTTGTGCAATCCATTTATATGAGAACCAGTCTGAATGACTGGGGAGTTCTATTTATTAAACAAATTCTGATACCTAACATCTTTTATAACAATACACCATTGCAATAGCTCACCTAAACCACTGGATACTCCACAAGGTAGAATGTACTGTATGATACGTTTATAATACATTTGTAACACAAAGTGTAAACCAGAAAACAATCTGAAAATTAAATTTGCATGCCCCGGGGCAGAATCTACTGAACCTCAGTCATTCAGAACCACTTCCTGAGTTTTCCATAGCTGTGTACCTCAAGCATTATTTTCTTCCTATTTTTCCAGCATCACTGACTCAATGGACATGAGTTCGAGCAAATTCTGGGAGACAGTGAAGGACAGCGAAGCCTGCTGCTGCTGCTGCTGCTAAGTCACTTCAGTCGTGTCCGACTCTGTGTGAACCCATAGACAGCAGCCCACCAGGCTCCTCTGGTGCGCTGCAATTCATGAGGTCACAAAGAGTCGGCCATGACTTAGCAGCTGAACAATAACAATTTCTCCAAAGAGTCTGAGTCCCACTCAGCCCCACTCAGTTACACCCCTGCCCACTGGAGACTTGAAGATGGTTTACTCTGGGGCCACTTGAGGATCCTGGAGTTTGTAGGACACAGGAGAGAATGGCTGGAGGCTCTGAGGGAAAAGAACTGTTTAGGCTTCTCCCAGGTTTGAACAGAAAGCAAGCCTCTGGAGCCTGGTAAGGGGAAAGATACACCAGGAAACCAAAAGGGGCTAAGACACCCAAGTGAAAAGCTTGTTATGGGGTGGGAAGAGCTCCATAAGTTACATTTAAATTATACTTTCTTGTCGTGCTTACTATTTGGGGGTTAGGGAATCATTTGAGAATATAACTAAAGTTATGGAATGTTTCCCCTTTCATATATACAAATGAGCATTAACTACTCACACCTAAATTCTGGAAGCTGTTAGAGCCTTTGCGGTCCATCAGTCCTGAACCTCAGGTTAAGAATCCCTAGTTTGTTGTTGTTTAGTCTCTAAGTCATGTACAACTCTTTGCGACCCTATGGACTCTTAGCCGCCAGGCCCCTCTGTCCATGGAATTCTCCAGGCAAGAATACTGGAATGAGTTGCCATTTCCTTCTCCAGGGAATCTTCCCGACCCGGGGATTGAACCCAGGTCTCCTGTATTGACAAGTAGATACTTTACAGCTGAGCCATCAGGGAAGCCCAGGGATCCCTATTACAGTGGGAGATTTAAAAGCTTCTCCTCAGGTTGATACAGCAATCTACTAATAAATAATGCAGACTCTTCCCTATGCAAGAGAGAACACAGCTATTCCTTCATCTCTTCTCCTATGACTGGGGATAAGGAGGAGGAAGGAAAGAGAGGTGATGTCACTCCCCGGCTTTCCTGGCCATCCTGCACCGTCCCTAACCTCGATGCCTTGGTGCGGTACAGCAGTGGGGCACCATCAATGGGATATTTGTTTCTTTTTTTCTTTTTTAAACTTTATTTTGAGAGAATTCTCTGGTGGTCCAAGGTTAGGACTCTGTGTTTCCACGGCAGCAGGCACCGGTTTGGTCCCTGGTCAGGGAACTAAGATCCCGCATGCTGCGTGGCATAGCCAAAAAAAAAGAAAATAGAAGAGTAACCTTATTTTGAAATAATATTATTTTCTCACATAAGTTGCAAAAAAAAATAGCACATGAACGTCAAAGACATGACGGTAAGTAAAATAAGCCACACACAAAAGAAAAAACACTGTATGTTTCCACTTATATAATGCATCTAGAGGAGTCAAATTGACAGAGAAAGAAAGTAGAACAGTGGTTACCAGGTGTCTGGGGAGATGAGATTGGGGGGTTATTGTTAAGTGGGGACCCAGTTTCAATTCAGGATGATGCAAGTCTCTGGAGACTGACAGTGGTGATGGTTACCCAATAATGAGAATGAAACCGACGCCGCTGAACTGCATATTGAAAATACTATTGAAATGGTGAGTTTTATGTCAGGTACATCACAATAAAAAACAGCACAGAGAGTGCCCATGCACCCTATCTCCCAACAGTAATGACTTACATAGTGAAGCCGCTCGGTCGTGTCTGACTCTTGGCGACTCTGTGGACTGTGAGCCTGCCAAACTCCATCCATGGGATTTTCCAGGCAAGAATACTAGAGTGGGTTGCCATTTCCTTCTGCAACTGTCTTATATAACCAGAGTACAATGATCTAAACAAGGAAATGGGCATTGGTATAATACTATTAACTATAGAACTTACTTGGATTTCACTTTTTCCATGAGCTCAGGGTATATGTGTGTGTGTAGTTCTATGAATTTTATCACATTCACAGATTCATGTAACTATCATCATAGTCAGAGTACAAAACTGTATCAAACCTCCACTTTACAGATTAGGAACCTGAGGCAGTTTGACAGTTAAGTAAACTGTCAAAAATTTTACAACCAAAAAAAAAATTTTTTTACAACCAATAGGTGCCAGAACTAGGCATCTTACCCAGTAAGATCAGCTCTGAAGCGCATGCCTCTTAATAAAAGGTTAACCAAAACTGTAAATATAGGGCATAACTAGGATACTCAAATGCATCCATATATGTGTATTCAAGAAGTCTGCTCTGTGGTACTTGAATATTTTAGACTATATATGGCATAATACAAAATAGTACACAATGAATTTTAGCATTCTACCTAAACTGGGTCAAATCCAGAATTTCATACTGGGATTTACCATTCACTTGGTATTTTCTAGCTAAAAAGTAACTTTAGAGACTGGCATGAGATATGTTATCCTGACAAAGAAAGAAAAAATTTAGCCTTTTGAAAAATCTGAACTGAAATTTTCCAAGTCAAATTGTTCATGATTTGGTTTATTTTTATCCTCAATAATAAATTCAAATCACTACCATTTAACCATGATAAAATAGGCCCATCTCATGTGATTACATTTTTACCTCCTATTAAGCAAATATTTTAGTTACTAGAATATCTAAATAGTTCCACTATGGGAACAAAGTTTTTTTTTTTTAATACATATGATTAACGCTGAATGTTCTTGTGTGATTTTACAGCTTTTTATTAATACTTGATATATTTATTTTTATGATCATAAACTGAGTATATGTTCACTTTAAGAAGTCTAAAATTTCTATAAAGATGCAAAGAGGGGAGAAACCCAATACTTCCCAAATTTGTCACCTGGAGGCAATTTCCTTGTATATCAGATTTCTGTGGGACTTGCCCAGAGTTAGAATAAAATGCTGAACTGAAAACTCTAACTTACAGAAATAAGAGTATAAATTTTCTGACCTTGGAATCAGGTTTTAAAATAGAATGGTATTTTGGATTTATGTTCCCGAGTGTGAATACATGCATCAACAGTCTGAAAGGACTTAACACAGTAAGTGAATGAAGCTCATAATAAAAGGAGGTCATCAGGTTATGGCACGTTAACAACCTCATTACTTCTCTCTGGTCCACAGATCATCAGGTTGACTCAACGGCATCCACCTTCAGAAGTGTGGAAGAAAAAGAGTGTTGATTTTACCCTGTGAATATGAATAATTTCACAGAACCACACATTTTTTAAAGCAATGCTTTGGTCTAGTCCCCTCAGTGCAGAGAAAACCGAGGCTCTCAGAAACTGTCCTGAGCTCCACAGTGAGTGGGCAGCCTGGACCACGCCGTGTTTCCTGATGACCTTCCGTCCTCCCCAAGGCCCCACCCAACTCGACAAGATGATGGAGAGCAGGATTCCTAGAGCTGATGTGGAAAACGGAGAACTAAGTTCTGTTTTCACCTCTTATCTACTTAATATCTGTAAGGAAAACTGACCTTATTCTTTTGTATTTATTCCTTTTAGAAACATTACTCAAAGCATATATCCTTTACCAAAAATCAACTACAACAAAAAAAACCTTGCTGATTCTTCTTTAGTTATTAATATTAGTTTACTTTGGACTACTTTTCCATTTTTGGTTGCTAATTGCTGGTATCTCCATTAAATTCAATTTTTTAAAAAGAATGTTTTTTACTATCATGGACAGAAATATTTCCCATAATCTCTATTCCTGAACTGAAAACAACAAATCACTGATGAAGAAATTAAGTCCATTTAGCTATCAATAAACTCCCAAATTTAAATTAAATCTTTTCATCCTTACATACCCTTTTCCTAATTGTATATGAAGATATTAAGATTTCCCAGATGGTCAACAGTCACAAGAAAAAATGCTAAACATTGCTAATCATCAGGGAAATGCAAATCAAAACCACAATGAGATATCATCTCATGCCTGTCAGAATGGTGATCATCAAAAAGAACACAAATAACAAATGTTGGCAAGGATGTGGAGGAAAGGGAACCCTTGTACACTGTTGGTAGGAATATAAATTGGTACAGTCACTATGGAAAACAGTATGGAGGTTTCCCAAAAAGCTAACAATAGAACTACGATGTGACTCGGCAATTCTACTCCTGGGTATTTACCTGAAAGACACAAAAAAAACTAATTCAAAAAGACACATGTACCCCAATGCTCATAACAGCCTTATTTACAACTGCTGCCAAGATACAGAAGCAACCTAAGTGTCCATCAACAGATGAATGGACAAAGACAATGCGCAACACACACACACACACACACACACACGTACACACACATACACACACGTACACACACAGATACACACATACACACACACACATATACACACATACATACACATACACACACGTACACACACATATACACACGTACACACATACATGCGCAAACACACATGCATACACATATACACACATACACACACATACACACATGCATACACACATACACATACACATATACACAGACACACACATACACATGTATACACACACACAACACACACATATACACATACACACATATACACACATACACACATATACACACACATACACACGCACATATACACACACACACACACATAACGGGATATTACTTGGTCGTAAAAAAGATGGGATTTTGCCATTTGCAGCAACAGGGATGAACATGGAGGGCGTTCTGCTAAGTGAAATAAGTCAGGCAGGGAAAGACAAACACTGTATGATAATCACGTAGATGTGGGATCTAAAAAATACAGCAAACTAGTGACGAAAAGAAACAAAAGAGAAGCAGACTCCCAGACGCAGAGAACAACCAGTGGTCACCAGTGGGGACAGGCGAGTGGGGGAGGGAGGGGCCGGATGGGGGTGGGGACTCAGAGGTACAAACCAGGAGGTAAAACAGAAGCAACAAGAATGCACTGTGCAACATGGGGAAAACAGCCAACATAACCATATAGTGATTATCAGAACTGTCCTGGATTGAGCTTCCCTGGTAGCTCAGTCAGTAAAGAATCTGTCTGCAGTACAGGAGACCCGGGTTGATCCCTGAGTCGGGAAGATCCCCTGGAGAAGGAAATGGCAACCCACTCCAGTACTCTTGCCTGGAGAATCCCATGGACAGAGGAGCCTGGTGGGCTACAGTCCATGGGGTTGCAAGACTTAGACATGACTTAGCAACTACATCACCATCACCATGAATGGATAACAACCTTTTAAAAAAAGTAAAGCATTTCATAAAGCACTTTGTGGCTAATATCAGATTCTAATAGTTAAATTGATGTTCAAGCTTTCTGACTCTCAATTTTATTTTTAATTTTTTTTAATAATTTGATTTATTCTTGGTTGTGAAGGTCTTCGTTCCACCTGTTGCCTTCTCTAGTTGTGGCACATGAGCTTAGCTGCTCCTTGGCTCAGTTTGCTTTTAAGTAAGAGTTGCAGACAAAAGGAAGAAAGCAATTCATTCTAATCCACATTTCAACATCTACAACGCAGTTTTCTACTTTATACCCTAAAACCATAAGACACTGAGTATTATCTATAAAAATCATGAATCACTATGTGGTATACCTGAAACTAATATAACATTGTTAAGTCAGCCATAAACATTTTTTTTAAAAAAGATGTTCAGTATTAAATATAATCCACCTAACCAAGGCAAGATATGAAATTGTTATTTCTTTAAAAAGGGAGCAATACGTTAAAGAGAAATAATGCTGATAATCTATAGATAGGCATGAAATGGAAAAACAGAATAATCAGTTCAGAAGAATCAAATAGCTTCCCACACTCACAAATATACCCAAATTTTATAGAGGGGGAAAAAACCCTCAACATGATAAACCAAAACAAACAGAAAAAAAATTTTAAGGTCAACTTGGAAGTATCACCTACGCTTCTGCACAGGCTTCCCAATGATAAATGACTGAAGAACGCAACAATAATAATCTACAACTATGCTAAGGAAACATCACTATGATGAATGTATTTTTGAGCGTATTCTTCAAAGTTGTTAAAATATCACTCGGTCCTAGCTTAGACTTGGGATCTGGACAAAGGAAGAAGGTTCTGTTTCTTAAAAGGAACTATGACAGCCATCATTATCCAAGTCAGCCTTTCCTTGGAAGACTAACAAATATCTCTTACTGATAGGCATTATCATGGGATGCTCTGCAATTTAATAAAAACCATATCATCTGGGCTTCCGCAGTGGCTCAGTGGTAAAGAATCCGCCAATGCAGGAGACACGGGTTCGAATCTGTAATCCAGGAAGATCCCACCTGCCACAGAGCAACCAATCCGGTGTGCCAGAACTATCGAACCTGTGCTCTAGAGCCCGGGAGCCGCAATACGGGGCCCACATGCTGTAACTAACCACTGAAGCCGAGAGCCCGGGAGCCCGAGCTCAGAAACAGGAAAAGCCGCTGCAGCAGGAAGCTGTGCCCGCGACCAGAGTACCCAGCTTGCCACAAGAAAAACCCCGTGAGCGGCAATGAAGACCGAGCACAGCCAAGAATAAGCAAATACAATGAAAATATACACGTGTCATCTGGAAAGACTATCTGCCTCTCTGTGCTAAAAGTATACGCGGAAATTAAATCCTGCTTGAAACATTTCCCAGCCTATCACCTATGTTCAAACTTCCCAAGACATAAGACAAGCATACCCCCTTTAGAAGTGCACTGATACAGGCTCCGTCCAAACCAGGGCTCATGCTGGTCACTGAAAATGAGTATTCCAGAGACGGTCTAAATAAAATCAAAGATCGTCACAATAGTAAACCAGAGCTTTCTGTTCGAAAAAACAATAAATCATCCTACAATGTAAACTAGTTACTTCATAGCTTATTTGCTAACAGGGATTTCGAGCACCCACTCTTCTTTAATATGGGCAACGACATATACCCATCACTGGACATTGATTTGGTACTCTTTACAATAACAACCAGGCTTCCCAGGTGGCGCTAGTGATAAAGAACTCTCCTTCCAGAGCAGGAGACGTAAGAGACGCCGGTTCGAGCCCTGGATCGGGAAGATCCCCTGGAGGAGGACATGGTAACCCACTCCAGTATTCTTGCATGGAGAATCCCAAGGACAGAGGAGCCTCGTGGTCTACAATCCATAGTGTCGCAAGAGTCAGACACTCCTGAAGCAACTTAGCACTCACATACATAATAACAACCATTAAAACAGTTATTATTTCTCAAGACTCCATTGTATTCCAGGTCTTTAAAAGGTGGCTTTATGTATATTATCTAGTTTAATTCTCTTAAAGAGTCTTATGAGGAAGCCTCTAGCCAACTCTCTTTCATATAGGAGAAAACCAAGATGTAGCCCACTGCACACAGAAGCCTTAGTGTGTGCTAGGTCACTCTTCCGGTTCTCCAGGCAGGAATACTGGATTAGGTCACCATGCCCTCCTCCAGGGGATCTTCCTGACCCAGGGATCGAACCCAAGTCTGTCGGCATCTCCCACAGTGCAGGCAGATTCTTCACCCACTGAGCCACTTGGGAAACCCACACAGAAACTTAACCTGGGGCTTTTTCAGGCTGACACCTTCCTTAGTTAACTGGTCTCTCCTGGGAAGTGGGTTTTATCTTAGACCAACAATTCCTCAACTGTTCACCAAGGCACTGGGAGTGCTGAAGCAAATTCACAGGGACAACTCAGGATTTCTGAAAATTTCAAGGGAAACACAGTGTACTCAACACGCTGGACGTTGAACCTACAGGCTGGTGGAGTTCACAGTTTCCAAATCAGATCCTATCACATTCCTACCAATGACATTGTATCTCTGCAAAGCGTGGGTTTTCAGAAGTTGCTGTGATAAAAAGCGAGTGCTGCAGAAAAATTAATGTGGGACAGGAAATGAGACTGGGATCCAATCAGATCCCAAGTGTGTATGTGTGTGTGTGTGTGTGTGCGCGCGCGTGGGCGTGGGCGCGCACACACACACACACCCCATTTGAAAGTGTGGTTATTTAAGAATGATATAAATTTTTTTCTCTTAGTCTACTGTGTCATTTTTCTTCAAACAGCTTCTATGTTGTTAGGATATAAATACTTATTATGTTATTTCAACCTAACTACTTACTAGCTGCCAAAAACTAGGGGCACTGTGAAAAAAATTACTGAGATCCAAAGGGCACCATGAACTAAGTTTAGGAACCTCTGATTAACCAAGAAGTGACTGAATGTGTGCGATCCATGGAGGAGAGCTGTGAGTCAACCCAAAGAAATAACTTAAAAGTCCCGAACACAAACATCGCAACCAGAAAAAGAAGAATTTAGGTTAAAACCGTTTTTAAAGGTCACTCTCAGTTAGCTTAATCCTTCAAATCCCAATACAATGTCCTCTGGATAATTGGTATTTTTTTTAAAGACTTCTAAAACACATGCGTGCAAATTACTGTTTTTCCAATTCTTAGAGACTCAAGCAAAGCTTTCAAAATTATAGCCTCCAAGCTATGTTTGAAGAGACTGGGCCTCCCCCATACAGACAGAACACACCCGCCGAGCCTTGCCAAGGAAACCAGGGGCAAAGCGTGACGGAGAGACTGCTCACCCCAGCACTTTGATACTTTCAGCTTTTTTGTGGTTTGCATCTTACTCTCAATATCCTTTTCAGTTCTACAGGCTCCAGGTTACTGTGAAAATGGTTATTTAAAAACTTGCCTTCCACAGAGTTTCTCATATCAGATATTAAGTATGCAAAGCAATGCAGAAATAAACACAAAAGCCAGACTAGTGGTTCCTCTGGGAGATAAAAGAGAAGTGGCCTGCCATGGGGAGGAGTGCTCTGGGCTGCAAGTTTGTAAGGATGCTCTGGCTTTTCAGCTGGGTGATGGGTACCTGGGTGTGTCTTCTGTTCTTATTTTTTAATTTGTTCTTCTCCGTTTGTTGCTTTCTGAACCTATGCTATAGTTTGCAGAGGCAGCCCCAGAATTTCAGCACATGCGTGCCCTGGGAGCTGGATGTGTGCCTTATCTCTAAGCAGAGTTGTCTCTAAGCAAACTGTCCGCTTTTACTTGGATTATGTACTTATCTGGAGGGGCTCTGGAGAGGCTGATGGGTCTGAGTGAGATGCGAAGGTTAATTTTTGGTGCCACCACCGAACCAGGAGTTAACAAATTGGCATTTTGTTATCACCTTTGGTTTATATCTCCCAATGTGTCATCAGTCGTTTTCCTGGGTTCTTATTCCTTTCCACCCTTCTTCCTCTCTCCCCTCCTCATTTATGACCTAGAGTGCAGAAAACTCTTCTAATTAGGATCTTTAATTTTTTAAAAAATTCTTCATTTACAATATATTAAGCAGCTGCTAAGGATGATGGAAGATAAACACGTGCAGTCGGCAGGTAGGACACCAGGAGAACCAAGGTTGCTATTGCTATTTTAAGGATGGGACCCCCTCCCCCCAGAGACCATCAGTACTCTGTGGGACCACCATGGACCCAGGAGTATTTGTATTCATTGCCCAAGTTCTTCCCATTAACATTGGCCTAGTAGATGTTACCTAAACGTGAAATGACTATCTTCATCCACAGGCTCACAGAAAGGATGCCCAACGTTCAAGAGCTCTATGCCAAGCTTTCCACTTACATTCAATTTCTACAACAGTACCACCAGGTTATGTACAATACACCCAGTTTGCCTGTAGCTTAAAAAAGTGAATTTTCCAAAGTCACACACCTGACAAGACGCATCCAGACTCAGTCTTATAACCCCAAAGGGAACGTCTTCCACCACCACTTACACCATCTCACCACGCTTTAGGGAAAACATGCTTGACCCGCTTTAGGAAACTGAAGCTCCTCTCTGGTGACAAGGAATAGACGCCAACTCCCCTCCCCCTCCTCAAATCCACCGGAAGCACCCCACTGAAATTTCCAAGGCAAGTGTCGGTGAACTGATGTCTCAATTCAGACCAAACAACGTGCTCGCTTCCTCGCGCTCTGGGACATGCCACTTGCTAACTCTTTACAGAGCTTAATTCCAGCCAGAACGGGGCTCCCCGGGGCAGAACAGCCCCCACGGACCGGCCCTGCGCCCCTCTGCGGTCCTTGAAGGGCTGAGGGAAGGGACCCGGCTGCAGGCGGGTCCCAGCCCAGTCCGGTCATTCCGAAGCCGGCCGCAGGCCCGGGGACGGCGGGGGCCGCTGGCGACCAGAGGAGACCCTCCGTGGACGCCCCAAGACTGCCGGGTCTCCGCGCCCGGAACACCTGGGGACCCCTGTTCCCCTCACACACACCCCCGACCACCACCACCACTTTCTACAAACTCTTTCAGCTCACTGGAGCAAGAGGAAGGGGGCGTGCAAAGGCGAGAAAGTTCTCTGCCCCCTCCCCCAAGTTCTCTCTTCTAGGGAAGCAATTGAAGGAAAGCGACAAGGGAGGTACCCGGGGGAGGACCCCCCCCCCACCTCCGGCGACGGCTTCCCCGGAGGCCGCAGGAAAGGCGGCATCGCGCTGGGTCGGGGACTCTTCCCCAAACAGACCGCGATCCGGGGGAGCCCCCACCCGCGACATCGTCCTCCGGGATCAGAGCCCCCCGCCCCCCACGCACCGGGAGGAGGGGCGCCGGCCCTCGGAGAAGGAGAGGTCTGGGAAGCACCCGGCGAGGTCACCCAGTACCTTTCTCTCCGCGCCGCAGGGTCCGGTGCTGGCCACAGCGGGGGAGGCGAGGGGACTCGGTGGGCACGGGTTCTCGCTGGCTCCGGCGGCCCCTGGGCCTCGGCGCCGCCCAGCGCCGCCGCCTCCTGCCGCCGCTCGCCGGGCTGCGCTCGCCGCTCCGCAGGTTACCTGTGGCCGAGCCGCCTCGCCCGCCGCCCGCTCGGCCCTCCGCCCCGCCCGCCCGCGCGCGCTCGGAGGCTGGGGCCGCAGCGCCCCGCAGCGGCCGGTCCGGGCGCGGCGGCGGCCCGGGGCGAGGCGGGGCCCCGCAGCCCTCCCGCGGGCCTCGCGCTGCAGCCAGCTCCCTGCCCCGCCGCCGCGCCTTCGGCGCCTGCCGAGAGGCCTCCTTATCAGGAGGGAGAGCAGCCAGGGCATGCAATTGGGGGCGGTTTTCCGAGCAGAGGTTGCCGGGTTTGTTAGGAGGGAGAGGGGAATTCAAGAGGAGAAACCATCCTTCAACCTGTGGCCAAGGGTGTATTTCAATGTATTCGTGGTTCACTTAGCTGAGATGTCTCAACGGAAGCTAGACAACAATGATGAAAGATCCAGATTCATTAGAAAGCTGAGGAGAAGAAAGGAAGCCTTTATTCCAAACAGCTTGTCGGTTAGTAGCTCATAGGAAGCATGTCTTAATGAAATAGGAAGCATTGAACGGTCCAGCCTGCTATATTCAAATCACGCTTTACACACTATTAACTCGGTCTGTTTTTGTTTATTTTTCAGTTACTTCTTCCGTGTCTAGAAGAGTTCCCTGAACACAGCGACCGCTTAATAAATTATTGTTCAATGAATGTATGAATGAGTAGGAAGGATCTCATTCAACCTTTTGAAGAAGCGTGACAGGTATCTACTCTCTGAACACAGCGAGGTGGAGAGGGAGGTGAAACCCCAGAATAGAGTTTCCGGCTTACCTGAGCTTAATTTTAACCGGATTTTTTTTTTTTTAATTCCCTCTGAAATAGACCTGGGGAAAAGACACGTGATGATCTTCTACGTTTTCTTCAGCTATATGTCTCCCTCTCTCCTTCAGGGAACATCAATCAGAATGAATCCAAACAGTTCTATGCACACCAGGGAAGAGAGTAAGTGCCTGATTTTCTTCCACTACTTCCGAACTTCCCCAATCCCAAAGTCATAACTAAAATTTTACTGGGCAGGATGTGAAACCTCTCTTCTGAGTGTCCTTTGGCCTTCTTCAGATTTGTCCCCATCCCTGTCCTTCCCCATCACGAGCTATTAGAAGAATATATTTCTTTTCCTTGCCCGTCAGCTCTGAATTTCTCTCCAGGTAGGTCATCAGTGAGGGCTAGGTGATCCCCCAAGGTCAAAGTACCCATTATCTTTCAGTGTGACTGTTTCTTTCTTACACTTTTCCATATTAAAAGCTTTTCCAAGCTAGTCCATTGAATAAACATCCAGAGATACAGCCTGCTCCATTCCTCCAGGAGGCTTTTATGAGATCACTAGAGTGGAGATGAGATGGAGTTTGAAGTTGCATTCGTGGGCAGTCAGAGCGATCACACATTAATCCTGCTGAAAGGAACAGAAGCCAGTCTGTAAGACATCCGACTGCTCCTGGGAGCTGACTGGTCTGCAGTTCTTCCCAGACCTTAATTAATGAGAATTCCTGGCAGAGGGGCCTCATGAGAGCCAAAGCAGACAGTAGTGGGTGAGCTGTTTGGAGATCATGCTTGCTTGTTTCCAAGTGGACACAGAGTCTTTGGGCATCTCATGAAAGGAGAGTCCTAAAGCTCCCTGTGTGTGAGGAAGGCTGGCAGCCTGCAAGTCCATTCTGCCCCTCTGTCCAGCCAACCTCACACATCCACCTCACTACCTTCTCCTCCCACTTCATGAAGAAAAGTTTGGCTCTACCAATGATAGCTTTCACTACTTTGTTAGGATATTGTTGTTGTTCAGTTGCTAAATCGTGTCCCATTCTTTGCAACCTCATGGACTGCTACACGCCAGGCTTCCCTGTTCTCTACTATCTCCTGGAGTTTGCTGTAGTTCCAATCTATTGAGTCAGTGATGCCATCTAACCACCTAATTGGATCCTATTTCCAGCAACGTTTCTTTAACGAGCTGACTGCACTAGCTTTTTTTTGCATCACTAGCTTCAGTTGGTCCTTCAGGCCAGCATTCTGCTTTCCATTCCTCAAACTGCCCTTGCTAAGGCTTCCCACTCAAGAAAATTCATAAATGCCCCTTCTACGATCATACCCTCCTTGTCTTCCAAAGGAAACAGCCATCCATAATTCTGTTAATAATTCTCTTACCACAAATATATGTAGCCCTCAATACTATGCTGTTCAGTTTTGCCTGTTTTTGAACTTTTTCCTAAGTGGAATCATTCTTCACCATTCCGGTTCAGCTTGCTTGATTTTTCACTTAGCATTCTGTTTCTGAGATTCAACTATTCAGTTTCTCTATTATGTGGTATTTCATTGAGAGAATATATCATAGTTTATTTGCCCAGGTTACTTTCAGACAGTGTGTTGGACATTGTCCCAGTTTTTGCTTCTGCACACGGTGTTGCTATGAACATTCCTAAATATTTCTTCTGAGGTATGCGTGCAAGAGTTTTTAAGATACATATTTGGAAGTGGAATTGTTGGGTCTTAAGGTACGAGCATGTTCAAATTTACACACTAGATAATGCCAATGGTGTTCTAAGTCGGTTGTACCAATTTGAATTCCTGCAGTGATGTTTGAAAGTCCCCTGGCTCTACTTCTCTGCCAGTGCTTGTTTTTCCTGTGGGTATGAAATGATTTCTTACTGTGATTTGTATTTCAAATACAAATTTGTAAATCAAATGCTGTGATCTGCATTTCTCCAATTATAGGTATAATTGTTCATCTTTAATGTTTGCTAACTATTCTTGTTTTCTCTTTTGTTAATTTCTCATGTCTTTGGCCCTAATTTATGGGTTTTTAGAAATCCTTCTTGGCTCCAAGGATATAAAAACATTGTCCCATGTTTTCTTCTGAAAGTTGTAAAGTTTTGCCTTTCACATTCCATCTGAAATTCAATTTCTCCTCTCATCCGCAGTGCCAGAGCTATCTTAGAATGGTTTCCAAATATCTATGGGTCAGTTTTAGGTGCTCTGTTTTGTCCCATTTTCCTATCCCTGTGCTGGTGACATACATCCTGAAAACTCTGTGTGTTTTTTAAATTGGAATATAATTGCTTTACAGTATTGTGTTGCTTTCTGCTGTACAATGGAGTGACTCAGCTGTGTGCACACACACATCCCCTCGCTCCGGAGCCTGCCTCGCGCCCCTCTCCATCCCACCCGGCCCGGTCCTCACGGAGGACGGCGCCGAGCTCCTTGTGTGACACAGCGGCGTGCCGCTGTCCGTCCATCTCACACAGGCTGGTGAATGTGTCAGTGCTACTCTCCTAGTTCATCCCACCCGCCCCTTCCCCACCTGTGTCCCATATCTGTTCCTAGGCCTGTGTTTCTATTCCTGCTCTGCAAATAGGTTCATGTGAACCATTTTTCTAGATTTCATATATGTGTGTTAACATACGCTATCTGTTTTTGTGACTTACTTCACTCTGTTAATGACAGACTCTGGGTCTATCCATATCTCTACAAATGACCCAATTTCATTCCTTTCTGTGGCTGAGTAATATTCTATTGTATCTATGTACCACATCTTCTTTATTCATCTTACGTTTGAAAACAGACCCTGAGTTTTGAATTCACAGCAAACAGGTTCCAGCAGCTCAGGCTCCTTTCCATTGCTTCCCACAAAGTATGCCTCTCTGGGTGAAGCAGGCTGAAACTTCAGTTCAGTTCAGTCACTCAGTCGTGTCCGACTCTTTGCAACCCCATGAATCGCAGCACTCCAGGCCTCCCTGTCCATCACCAACTCCCAGAGTTTACTCAAACTCATGTCCATCGAGTCAGTGATGCCATCCATCCATCTCATCCTCTGTCGTCCCCTTCTCCTCCTGCCCCCAATCCCTCCCAGACTCAGGGTCTTTTCCAATGAGTCAACTCTTTGCATGAGGTGGTTAAAGTATTGAAGTTTCAGCTTCAGCATCAGTCCTTCCAATGAACACCCATGACTGACCTCCTTTAGGATGGACTGGTTGGATCTCCTTGCAGTCCAAGGGACTCTTAAGAGTCTTCTCCAACACCACAGTTCAAAAGCATTAATTTTTTGGTGCTCACCTTTTTTCACAGTCCAACTCTCACTTCCATACATGACCACTGGAAAAACCATAGCCTTGACAAGATGGACCTTTGTTGGCAAAGTAATGTCTCTGCTTTTTAATATGCTAGGTTTTTAATATGTCTAGGTTGGTCATCACTTTCCTTCCAAGGAGTAAGCATCTTTTAATTTCATGGCTGCAGTCACCATCTGCAGTGATTTTGGAGCCCCAAAAAATAAAGTCTGACACTGTTTCCACTGTCTCCCCATCTATTTCCCTTGAAGTGATGGGACCAAATGCCATGATCTTAGTTTTCTGAATGTTGAGCTTTAAGCCAACTTTTTCACTCTCCTCTTTCACTTTCATCAAGAGGCTTTTTAGTTCCTCTTCACTTTCTGCCATAAGGGTGGTGTCATCTACATATCTGAGATTATTGATATTTCTCCCGGCAATCTTGATTCCAGCTTGTGCTTCCTCCAGCCCAGCATTTCTCATGATGTACTCTGCATATAAGTTAAATAAGCAGGGTGACAATATACAGCCTTGATGTACTCCTTTTCCTATTTGGAACCAGTCTGTTGTTCCATGTCCAGTTCTAACTGTTGCTTCCTGATCTGCATATAGATTTCTCAAGAGGCAGGTCAGGTGGTCTGGTATTCCCATCTCTTTCAGAATTTTCCACAGTTTATTGTTATCTATACAGTCAAAGGCTTTGGCATAGTCAATAAAGCAGAAATAGATCTTTTTCTGGAACTCTCTTGCTTTTTTGATGATCCAGCAGATATTGGCAATTTCATCTCTGGTTCCTCTGCCTTTTCTAAAACCAGCTTGAACATCTGGACGTTCATGGTTCATATATTGCTGAAGCCTGGCTTGGAGAATTTTGAGCATTACTTTACTAGCTTGTGAGATGAGTGCAATTGTGCGGTAGTTTGAGCATTCTTTGGCATTGCCTATCTTTGGGATTGGAATGAAAATTGGCCTTTTCCAGTCCTGTGACCACTGCTGAGTTTTCCAAATTTGCTGGCATATTGAGTGCAGCACTTTCACAGCATCATCTTTCAGGATTTGAAATAGCTCAACTGGAATTCCATCACCTCCACTAGCTTTGTTCATAGTGATGCTTTCTAAGGCCCACTTGACTTCACATTCCAGGATGTCTGGCTCTAGGTGAGTGATCACACCATCGTGATTATCTGGGCTGTGAAGATCTTTTTTGTACAGTTCTTCTATATTCTTGCCACCTCTTCTTAATATCTTCTGCTTCTTTTGGGTCTATACCATTTCTGTCCTTTATCGAACTCATCTTTGCATGAAATGTTCCCTTGGTATCTCTAATTTCCTTCCGCTGAAACTTCAGTGGAACCTAAATACCCTTTTCTTTGGCTTCCTTCTTTTTCTGATCATTTTCCTTCACATATCTCAAGAAGCTATCTCAACTCATGGGTTACGTAATATGTTCTATACAGACATTAATTCTATTGGCAAGAATCTTGCCATTAACCTGTTTGTTTACAATAATGCCAACAGCATACTAGGTACATTCAGCCTAACTGTTCCAGTTTTGCCACTGAGAACCTTTGTGGGGCATTCCCTTTTTGAACAAGGTTCATTCCTTTGATGTCTACACAACATCACCTTTCTTGTAGATTCGCATGGATGTGGCCAAAGGAATGACTTCCGTCTTCTAAAAGGTATATGAACAAATGCCTTGCCTCTTTCCCTTTGGATTGGTCATTTTGGTCAGTACTGGAAGCTGAAAGGCTGGACAGCTTTTCATGTGCTTATTTGGCACCTCTCCCTCTTTGGTGAAATGTCTATTTTCTAATTGGAATTTTTTTTACTGTTGAGTTTTGAAAATTCTTTACATATTCTAGATGTAAGTCCCATGTCAGATATGTGGTTTAGGAATATTTACTCTACTCATTCTCTTAACAGACTCTTTGCTGAGAAAAAGTTTTTAAATTTGTACTTTTTCTTTTATGAATAGTTCATGCTTTTAGTGTCACAATCCTGTTGTCTTTTTTCCTGTCTTATTATGCAATTAAACAATTACAGTACCCTGTGGAAGAGGGGTGATGGTAGTGGGCATCCTTCTGAGTTTCTGATCTTAAGCTACTGATTATCTGATTTGTCTCCATCACTTACTTTCAGTTATGAAGATAAAGGGACCGTGTTTATCAGTTACAAAGTGCTTGGCTGCAAGAAAGAGCATGCTTGTCTAGAGCAGTTTAAACATGTAAAAACTTACATAATAAAATATCTGGGCCTAGGTTCTTTATTATGCTACTGTACCACCTCATTACTGGCTTTTGTTTTTGGCTTGACATCTAAGCAGGAAAAAGGGACAGCGCTTCCCATTGTGTTTTAATTCGGGAACAACCTCTTCTCAGCTGCCCCTTAAATTTATTTCTCCTTATATGTCATTGATCACAACTGGATCCCAGAAATAAGGGGGTGATTATCATACCCAGAGTAAACAATCATGATTCAGCCTCTGAGCCTGGGCTTCTTTCAGTGGCTGTGTTGATACTCAAGAACACTTAGGGATATCAAACTAAGGACAGAGTGGTCGGGGGATTAAGTCACCCACAGTCTCTGCCTGACATTTGTTTTGACTTTGTATTCCCTGTGCCTGGCCACGTGAAGCACATGGTAGGTGTATTTGGAGGTTTCTGTTGAGCTTTATCTCCTTTCGCTCAGAACGGCCTCCCCACTCATGAAGGTAGGCCTTGCAGCCATTAGCTACAACCTCGGCCCTAACAGGTTGGACCAGTCACTCAGCATATTTGCTGAAACTGGACCACCATCGGGCTACCATATTGCACAGTGTCCCTAGAGATTCTGACCGCCGCGTTAGGCACCGAGAACAAGATGTGAGCCAAGCAGTAGTCCTGAAGTCTCGTGGTAAATACAGTCCTCAGCCAGATGTTAAATGATAGCTGAGGCGCATGCCCTGAAGGAGGAGCAGTATATTGCACTGTGTGAAGTATGACTGGGCCGTCAGGAGTGGACCACTCGCCCAAACTCAATAAGATTTTTTTATATATATGTATAAGGAGATTCTATTAATCATCATGATAAAGATCAACTACCCAGTAGAAAAATGAGTGTGTGACCATGGGTAAATCATGTAATCAATTTCCCAACTTATAAAACTTTGACAGTCAAGTGCCTCTTTTTTCTGTTTGTCTTAATTTATTTTTTATTGAAGGATAATTGCTTTACAGAATTTTGCTGTTTTCTGTCAAACCTCAACATGAATCAGCCACAGGTATACATATGTTCCCCTCCCTTTCGGATCTCCCTCCCCAGCCCACCCCTGTAGGTTGATCCCGAGCCCCTGTTTGAGTTTCCTGCGCCACATAGCAAATTCCCATTGAATTCTGGGCTCGCCTCGCTGCATATAGGACCTTAGTTCCCTGACCAGGGATCAAGCCCATACCCCTGCATTGGAAGGCAGAGTCTTACCCACTAGACTGCCGGGGAAGTCCCCCAACCAGATTTTCTTGCCTAGGAATCAAAGATAATAGTTAAAACTTACATAGTACTCACCTTTAAAGGCAAGGCTGCCCTGGTAGCTCAGACGGTAAAGAATCGGCCTGTAATGCAGGAGACCTAGGTTCGATCCCTGGGTTGGAAAGATCCTCTGGAGGAGGGCATGGCAGCCCACTCCAGTATTCTTGCCTGGAGAAGCCCCATGGACAGAGGAGCCTGGTGGGCTACAGTCCATGGGGTCGCAAAGAGTCAGACACGGTTGAGCGACTAAGCCAATCCTATTGAGGTCTGTAAGATTAACAACAGTTGAGAGGTGAGGAAATCGAGGCACAGAGAGGTTACGTTTCTTGATCCAAGTCACACAGCCGGTTTGTGTTGGAGCCAGGATTTGAACCTGGATAGTCGCGCTCAGAGCCTGAGCCCACTCTCACTGGGCTGGAAGGCGAGACAGCCAACTCCTGCCATCTGGTGGGAGAAGCACAGAAAGCCAGTTTTCGTGCAGAGAGAAAAGTGACAAGGACAGAGAGAAGTAAAGCCCAAGTTCCCTTTCTAACGAAGCTTCATCTCCTGATATATCCTGAGACGCCTTTCCTGGGATCCTCTGAATATGACATAACTTCTGAAATCAGAAATAGGTGTATAACATAGTGATTCAAAATTTTTATAGTTTATACTCCATGTAAAGGTATTATAAAATATTCATTTGCTCTGTTCCCTGTGCTGTATAATATATCCTTGTAACTTATCTATTTGATATGTAGTATTAATAGTTTGTACTTCTTAACCCCCTACTCCATCTTGCCCCTCCCCACTCCTCACCCCAGTAACCGCTACTTTGTTCTCTGTATCTGTGAGTCTGTTTCCGTTTTGTTATATTCATTCATTTGTTTTATTTTTCAGGTTCCACATGTAAGTGATACTATACAGTATTTGTCTTTCGATTGATCCTGTTTGGGACTCTCTAATTCCCAGACTTGGATATCTATTTCTTTTCCCAGGTTAGGAAAGTTTTTTGCTCTTTTTATTCAAATATGTTCTCTCCCTTTTCTCTTTCTCTCTCCTCCTTCTGGGACCCCTATAGTAAGAGTATTAACACACTTGGTGTTGTCCCAGAAGTCTCTTAAACTGTCCTCATTTCTTTTTATCCTTTTTTGTTGTTGTTCAGCTTCAATGATTTCTATTACTCTTCCAGCTCACTGATGTGGTCCTCTGTGTTATCTATACTACTATTGATTCCTTCTAATGTTTGTTTTTTTTCTGGCCTCACCTCATAGCATGTGGGATCTTAGTTCCCCAATCAGGGACTGAACCCAGCCCCGCTGCAGTGGAAGCTGGGCATCTTAACCACTGGACTGCCAGAGAAGTCACCCTTCTAATGTATTTTTCATTTCAGTTATTATATTTTTCATCTCTGGTACTTCTCTTTTATTTTCTAACTCTGTTAAAATCTGACTTCTGGCCCTGCCGCTGCGGAGCCGCGCAGAGGCGGAGGCTCGGGCGCATTCAAGATTCGGCTCCACCCGTAACCCACCGCCATGGCCGAGGAAGGCATTGCTGCTGGAGGTGTAATGGACGTTAATACTGCTCTGCAAGAGGTGCTGAAGACTGCCCTCATCCACGGTGGCTTAGCACGTGAATTCAGGAAGCTGCCAAAGCTTTAGACAAGCGCCAAGCCCATCTGCATGTGCTTGCATCCAACTGGGATGAGCCTAGGAATGTCAAGTCGGTGGAGGCCCTTTGTGCTGAGCATCAGTTCAGTTCAGTTCAGTCCCTCAGTCGTGTCCGACTCTTTGCGACCCTCTTTGCATGCCAGGCCTCCCTGTCCATCACCAATTCCCGGAGTTTACTCAAACTCATGTCCGTCCAGTCGGTGATGCCATCCAGCCATCTCATCCTCTGTCGTCCCCTTCTCCTCCTGCCCCCAATCCCTCCCAGACTCAGGGTCTTTTCCAGTGAGTCAACTCTTTGCATCAGGTGGCCAAAGTACTGGAGTTTCAGCTTCAGCATCCGTCCTTTCAATGAACACCCAGGACTGAGCTCCTTTAGGATGAACTGGTTGGATCTCCTTGCAGTCCAAGGGACTCTCAAGAGTCTTCTCCAACACCACAGTTCAAAAGTATCAATTTTTTGTCACTCAGCTTTCTTCACAGTCCAACTCTCACATCCATACATGACCACTGGAAAAACCATAGCCTTGACAAGATGGACCTTGGTTGGCAAAGTAATGTATCTGCTTTATAACATGCTATCTAGGTTGGTCATAACTATCAAACCAACCTGATTAAGGTTGATGACAACAAGAAACTAGAGGAATGGGTAGGCCTCTGTGAAATTGACAGAGAGAGAAAAACCCCATAAAGTGGTTGGTTGCAGTTGTGTGGTGGTTAAGGACTATGGCAAAGAATCTCAGGCTAAGGATGTCATCGAGGAGCACTTCCAATGCAAGAAATGATGAAATAAAAAACTGAGTTCTTGTTTTTCAAAAAAAAAAAATCTGACTTCTCACTCTGTCCATCCATTCTCCTCCCGAGTTCTTTGATAATCTTTAACATCACTACCTTGAACTCTTTCTCAGGTAGATTGCCTATCTCCACTTCACTTATGTTCTCCTTCTGGGGTTTTAACTTGTTCCTTCATTTGGAACATGTTCCCTATTGCCTTATTCTGCCTAATTTGCTGGTTTTACGTCTACGTACCTTCTAGGCTGGGTTTGTTTCCTGACCTTGGAGAAGTGGCCTTTTTAGGAGATGTCTTATGTGTCCCAGCAGTGCAGTCCCCTCTGGCCACCAGGCGACATGGTCTAGGGATTCCCCCTTTTGTGGTGGGCTGATTACTGGGGGCGGTCTGGTAGGGCATGGCTGGCTTCCAGTCTGCTTGATGGTCAGGCCCTGCCTTATATAGGGTCTGGCTCGTGAGCTGGCTGGAGAACCCCAGTAAGTCTTGGGGCTAATGCAGGCACGCCAATAGCAAAGTTGGATTCTGGGATGGGTGCTTGTGGGGCTAGTATCCCCGAATTTAGCGTTGACCTTCTGGTGGGAGGGACCAGTTCCTGACACGGGTGCTAGCATGTCCCAAAGCTGGTGCTGGCCACTGGTTAAGTATGGCTGAATCCTGGAGTGGCTGGCTAAGGAGTCGGGCATCTCAGAGCTGATATTAGCCTGATGGTGAGTGGGCCCGGAGCCCAGGGCTAGTGCCAGCTCATGGGTGGGTAGCACCAGCTCCCAGGTACTCTGGCTGTGAAGCCCTGGAGGTCGCAAAGCTGGCGTCAGCCCACAGGAGACAGTCCTGGATCCCAGGACCCTGGATCAGGGACCCAAGGTGTCCCAGAGCCAGAGTTGGCCTGCTGTTGGGCAAGGCTAGAGTCTGGAGTCCAGGTGTCCTAGGGCTGGTGTGTCCGCCATGTCCCGAGGAGGCAGGCTGTGGGACTGTGGTCCTAGGCCTTATGTCCACGTGCTGGTGGATGGGGTTGGGGTCTAGGAGATCCCAGGACTGGTTCTCACCTACTGGGGGATGGAGCTGGGCCACAGGGATAGTGCCAGCCCACCAGCGAGCCGATCCAGGTCCTGGAGTCTCCAGCCAGAGGGCTCAGGGGTCCCAGAGCTAGTATTGGACTGCGGGTGGGCTGGCCGGGCCCTGCCATGGCGCGCTGCAGGACGCTGGTGTTCCTGGGTCCTTGTGCGCCCACCAGTGAGTGGAGCCAGGTCTGGGAGTCTCTGGCTGCAGGGCCCTGAGGGTCCCAGGTTGAGCTCCTGTGACTGGTGTGTGGGGCCAGGACCTGGGTCCTCTGTTGGACAGGACCGTGTCCTGGGAAGCTGTGGGTTCAGGGGCTCTTAGGGCAGCCTGACTGCTGGGGGTGGGGACACAGCCCCCAGCTAGTTGCTGGGCCTAACATCCCACTACTGGCGCCTCAGGCTAATGAGGGGGGACGGGTGGAGTTCTGGAGCTAATAAACTAGAGGGAGGATTCCAAAATTTCCTGCCAGCACTAACATCCACATGGTAGAATGAGCGCCCCAGAATGGCTGCAGCCAGTGTCTGTGTTCCCAGAATGAGATCTGGTTTCCTCCTGCCTCTCTGGGAGACTCTCCAAGATTGGCAAGTGGGTCTGACCCTGGCTACTTTCAGATCACTGCTCCTGCCCTGGGTCCCAGAGCAGGTGAGACTCTATGTGTGCCCTTTAAGAGTGGAGTCTGTATTTTCCAGAGCCCTCGGGGTCTCCCAAAAGCAAGCACCACTGGCCTTCAAAACCAAACTTTCTGGGGCCTCATCTTTCCCGTGCAGGACTCTCAGGCTGGGGAGACTGATGAGGGGCCCAGTTCCCTCTGCCCTCGAGGAGAACCTCTGCAGTTATAAACGCTCTCCTGTTTGCGGGTTGCTCACCCGAGGGTACGGTCCCCACTGTACTGCAACTCCACCCCTCCTGCCTGTCTTGTTGTGACTCCTTCTTTGTATCTTATGGAAGGTCTTTTCTGGCAGGTTCTGGTCTTTCTCATCAACAGTGTCTCTGTGAATAGTTGTAATTTTGGTGTGTCCTTGAGAGGAGGAGGCTTTACAAATAGTTGTGAAAAGAAGAGAAGCAAAAAGCAAAGGAGAAAATGAAAGATATACCTATTTGAATGCAGAGTTCCAAAGAATAGCAAGGAGAGATAAGAAAGCCTTCCTCAGTGATAAATGCAAAGAAATAGAGAAAAAAATAGAATGGGAAAGACTAGAGATCTCTTCAAGAAAATTAAAGATACCAAGGGAACATTTCATGCCCCTTGGGCTTTAATAAAGGACAGAAATGGTATGGACCTAACAGCAGCAGAAGATATTAAGAAGAGGTGGCAAGTATACACAGAAGAACTGTACAAAAAAGATCTTCACAACCCAGATAATCACGATGCTGTGATCACTCACACTCACCTAGAGCCAGACATCCTGGAATGTGACGTCAAATGGGCCTTTGGAAGCATCACTACGAACAAAGCTAGTGGAGGTGATAGAATTCCAGTTGAGCTATTTCAAATCCTGAAAGATGATGCTATGAAAGTGCTGCACTCAATATGCCAGCAAATTTGGAAAACTCAGCAGTGGCCACAGGACTGGAAATGGTCAGTTTTCATTCCAATCCCAAAGAAAGGCAATGCCAAGAAATGCTCAAACTACAGCACAATTGCACTCATCTCACATGCTAGTAAAGTAATGCTCAAAATTCTCCAAGCCAGGCTTTAACAATATGTGAACCGTGAACTTCCAGATGTTCAAGCTGGTTTTAGAAAAGGCAGAGGAACCAGAGATCAAATTGCCAACATCTGCTGGATCATCGAAAGAGCAAGAGAGTTCCAGAAAAATATCTATTTCTGCTTTATTGACTGTGCCAAAGCCTTTGACTGTGTGGACCACAATAAACTGTGGAAAATTCTGAAAAAGATGGGAATACCAGACCACCTGACCTGCCTCTTGAGAAACATGTATGCAGGTCAGGAAGCAACAGTTAGAACTGGACATGGAACAACAGACTGGTTCCAAATAGGGAGAGTATGTCAAAGCTGTATATTGTCACCCTGCTTATTTAACTTATATGCAGAGTACATCATGAGAAACGCCGGGATGGAGGAAGCACAAGCTGGAATCAAGATTGCTGGGAGAAATATCAATAACCTCAGATATGTAGATGACACCACCCTTCTGGCAGAAAGCGAAGAAAACCTAAAGAGCCTCTTGATGAAAGTGAAAGAGGAGAGTGAAAAAGTTGGCTTAAAGCTCAACATTCAGAGAACTAAGATCATGGCATCCGGTCCCATTACTTCATGGCAAATAGATGGGGAAACAGTAGAAAGAGTGGCTGACTTTATTTTTTGGGGCTCCAAAATCACTGCAGATGGTGACTGCAGCCATGAAATTAAAAGACGCTTTCTCCTTGGAAGGAAAGTGATGACCAACCTAGACAGCATAGTAAAAAGCAGAGACATTACTTTGTCCACAAAGGTCTGTCTAGTCAAAGCTATGGTTTTTCCAGTAGTCATGTATGGATGTGAGAGTTGGACTATAAATAAACTTGAGCACTGAAGAATTGATGCTTTTGAACTGTGGTGTTGGAGAAGGCTCTTGAGAGTCCCTTGGACTGCAAGGAGATCCAACTAGTCTATCCTAAAGCAGATCAGTCCTGGGTGTTCATTGGAAGGATGTTGAAGCTGAAACTCCAATACTTCAGCCACCTGATGCGAAGAGCTGACTCATTTGAAAAGACCCTGATGCTGGGAAAGATTGAGGGCAGGAGGAGAAGGGGACGACAGAGGATGACATGGTTGGAAGGCATCATCAATTCAATGGACATGGGTTTGGGTAGACTCCGGCAGTTGCTGATGGATAGGGAGGCCTGGCGTGCTGCGGTTCATGAGGTCACAAAGAGCCGGACACGACTGAGCAACTGAACTGAACTGAACTGAGAGGAGGTGAGCTCAGGGTGTTCCTACTCCACCAATCCTGGAGACTCCTTCATTCTTGAGGCTTTTAAATAAGGTGATTTGTCTTGGAGAATTTGCTTGTGTGTATCATTGCAGTTAGGGTAACTGTCCCAACCAAGGCAGGGGTTGTCAAGTCCAAACTGACCTACAAACATGGAGCTGTCAGAACCTCTGTTTGGCTGACTCTACTGTCCAGAGCTTTCTGCCCTCATGTTGTGGCACCATTGATGTCAGAAGCTTGTCCTTAAAAGTCCATATGAATAGAAAGTTAACTTTTTATGGAAGTCGACGTGTAGCCATTCTGTCTCACTAGTTTGGAACTTTTACAAATGTCATCTTTAGTTCATTCATAGCTTGTAGTTGGAAAAATTCATGATTTATACCAAAGACAACATTATAAACATCTAAAAAATGGGCACAATTACAAGATTAAGGTAGCTTTCCCTGTGGCAATATATGGTAACTAGAATGTTAGAAATCAAGGAACTTCATTCACCTCCCATCACTCAATCTTGCTCCTATCTGGGTCTTAACTTTTTTAATAAATGGCATTACCATACATCTAGTTACCCAAATCAAATATCTGGTAGTAATTGTTTCACTGAACATTCATGTTAATTAAGCTTTCAATAAATTCTGATCTATTCTACCTCCAAAATTTATATAAAATCTATCCACTTCTCTCATTTTCCACTTCTCTATTCATTCCATTTATGAACTGCTAAAGTGATCTGTTATTTATGTTTCCATCCTGAAATCTACAATCCATTTTTCCCACATCAGCCAGAATATGTACATCAGTTACTGGCTACTGTGTAACAAACCAACCCATGAGTTAATGGCTTTAAAAAACCAACTGTTCTTTATCAACATTTGCTCATGATTATGTGGGTTGCCTGGCATGGTTCAGCCAGAATAACAAGTCTGTGTTTCACGCAGAGTGAGCTGAACTTGCTCATGTGGCTGCGACTGGGGCTGGAGAATCTAAGAGAGTGTCAGCCACGTGCCTGGCCCCTCAGATGGATGGCTGGCATGCTGGGGCCTCTTTACTCCTGTGCTCCGGCATCTCTCAGGGCCTCTCTGTCATGGGCCTCGCCAGTAAGCTAGCCTAGGCTTCTTTTCAAGGTGGCTCAAGGCACCAAGAAAGTGCAAAAAAGAAGCAACACGGTCTTTTCTGACCCAACCTCAGATGCTGCATTCTGTTGGTTAAGGCAAGTCACAGAGCCTGCCCACACTCAAAAGGAGGGAAAACAGGAGGGCGGAGGGGCGGAGGCACATGTGCAGAGGGTCTGTGGGATGACACGATGGTTGTGGCCATCTTTGGAACAATCAACCAGCGTGGACGTTTAGAAATGTAAGCCATGCGTCTCACCTCCCTTCTGAAAACTCTTCAGTGCTTCAGTGGCACCTGGAATAAAGTCTAAACTCTTTATCCTGGTGGAAAAGACGACCTGTTTCTCAGCCCGCCGCCCTCCTCCGCTCTCATCACATTGACGTCTTGTCCCTCCAATACCAAACACTCTCACTTCTCCTTGGTTTTTCCAACCGTGGAGATACCTTCCAGGGGAACACGCCCCACTCCGACTTTCACTTTGCTCTCTGTCCCTTTTTCATGGTCAACTTAAATGTCAACTTTTTTTTTTTTAATTTATTTTTATTTATTTGGCTCTGCCTGGTCTTATTTGCCACGCATGGTACCTTTGATGTTGCATGTAGGAAATTCTTAGCTGTGGCACGTGGGATCTAGTTCCCTGACCAAAGATCAAACCTGGACTCCCTGCATTGGGAACTCAGAGTCTTAGCCACTGGCCCACCACGGCAGTCACCGTCTTTGAAAAGTCTTCTCTGGTGATCCCATCTAAATCAGGCTGCTTCTTTCATCCCCAGTCACTCTCTGGCCTCTGTTTACCTCTTCAAAGCACAGCCTTAAAAGTATAATTGTCTTTATGTTCATTTAAAAAAATATTTGTAGACTATTAAAAGAGATGAAGTTATCAAGTAGAAATCTCTATAATGGTTCCAAATATGTTTGCACATTAAAGCAGCGTGTTTCTCTCTGTGGAGGGAAGCCAAGAGACTCTGGGCGGGGTGGGAGGAGAGACTAACATTTCACTGGAGATTCTTTTATGCTGTTTGACTCTTCACCATGTGCATGTTCATATCATGTCAAAACACTACTTTAATAAAATATAATTTTATAATACACTTTATAAAATATAATAAAAAATAATGGTTTGCCTCAGTGGAAATGATTTAATGATTTATAACAATTTCATCAGGGAATCAGCTGTCTCAGGGGAACCAGAGACTCTGAGGTGCCCTCTTGAAAAACTTGGCTTTCCTAGATAAGCAGGAGTCCAGCAAGATTCTGTAAATGGCTCTTTCCTTTGTTTGCTTCAAGAGAGAATTAATGGCTTTAAATACGTATTTAAAAGAAAGCCTGAAAGGCTTTCAACATGTAAACCCCGGGAACCAGGCACAATGCCATCAGATGCCTCAGAATGCCCTAAGATGCAGGCTGCATGCTGCATGTAATTGCTCGCCCTATTCAGGACTGCAATTATTCTGCCTAAATTGTACAGGTCTCTTTTAAATAGCTCTTACGTTCCTTGTCACAAGGCATCTAACTGGTAACAGCAAAATAGTTCACTAAAATAAGGGCACAAACTTCTGGCCTTTAAAATTCAAATTTTAAACAAAAGTAACACTTAGATGTTATACTTTAATTCAGCATATAAACCAGATAGGGAACAAAATCATTTGCTATTGGTGTTCCTCATAAAAGGTCTGATGATGGTCAACAATTGTATTATGACAAGTAATTTACTAATGAAGCTTTTCAATTTTTCTTTTTTCCCTTCCCTTCAGCGAATCCTGTAAATTAACGGCCTGAAACGACAGACTCGTTCTTGAGTGTCTGTGTGTGTGTTGCTTCTTTACCTAGAAGACTGGGAGCCCTTTCTCCTTTTCAGTTTCAGGCCGTCATGTAACTGACTTTAGCTTTTTCCTTTGTTAAATAGGAATAAGATCTAGTGACCTGCTGCATTCCAAAATAGTATCACCATCTACTTCATGTGATACCTTGGGAGAATTTTTCTTATCTGTAAATTAAGAACAATAATATTACTTAATGGGAATATTTTGAAGATCATATTATTTTGGAAGAGTGCCTCTTATTCATGGAAAATAATAAATATTAGTTGGAAAATTCTGGCAAAAGACAAAGCTCCTCTTTCACGATGCTATAAAGTTAAAGAGTTATTTAGAAAGGGTTAGCAAAAATGTGTGCTAAGTTGCTTCAGTCATGTCTTACTCTCTGCAACCCCATGGACTGTAGCCCACCAGGGTCCTCTGTCCATGGGATTCTCTGGCCAAGAACACTGGAGTGGGCTGCCGTTTCCTCTTCCAGGGATCATCCCATCCCAGGGATCGAACCCGAGTCTCTTGTGTCTCCTGCATTGGCAGGCACGTTCTTTACCATTGGTGCCACCTGGGAAACCCTAGAAAAAATAGAATAAGCGTTTAATAATCATTTTACTATAATTCCTTCACATCTTCAGGCAGTCCTGAAAGGATAAAGACCTGAGGGTCATCATCTCTTGCATGATGCAGTTGCGCTCAGCCTAGTTGCACTCTTGTAGGGCATGGTTCATATTTTACCTCACTGTGGCATTTCCCAGAGCTCAGATTAAGTAGAAAAATTTGATTTCCACTTCTTCCTGAAGTTTCTCTCAAAAACACGCCAGGTCTGTGCAGAGACTACTGTGTAACTTCCTCCCTTCTTTTCTTTCATTCATTTCATAAACATTCATTAAGTACCCATCCAGTATGTGGCAGCCTGCCATGGTTACATAGAACATGAGTACCTTCAGAGACAAAGCCTCACCTTCCTGGGCTCGCTCTCCCGGGAAGACGCCCGGAGCCCGAGCTCCAGGCCAGAGTGATGGAGGCAGTAGCCTGCTCACCAAGGAGATCCCACCCCGAGTGGCTCAAAGGCTTTCAGTGTTTCGTGTCTTTCATTTAAAAGAAAAATCTTTTGGTGGTGCCGTGCAGCACGTGGGATCTTATTCCCTGACCGGGGATCGAGCCAGCACCCCTCTCTGCGTTGGAAATTCAGAAGCTCAACTTGACCGCCAGGGAAGTCCCAGTGTCTTTCCATTTTTATTTAAATTCTGAAGGAAACCATACATACTTTTACAATTTAAAAACTTCTAAGGTGTTTTTGAACCTATTTCTTTTTTTAATTAATTTTTTTAATTGAAGGATAATTGCTTTTCAGAATTTCGCTGTTTTCTGCCAAATCTCAACATGAGTCAGCCATAGGTATACATATGTCCCCTCCCTTTTGACTCTCCCTCCCGTCTCCCGCCCCGTCCCCCCTCTAGATTGATACAAGCCCCTGTTTGAGTTTGCTGAGCCACACAGCAAATTCCCATTGGCTAGCGATTTTACACATGGTGATGTGAGTTTCCAAGTTACTCTTTCCTCAGCCTGTTCCTTATCTGAAAGCTGACAGTATTGAGATAAGGAAAAAGCAATAAAGATGTTTCCTGTTCTGTTTGCTCCTACTTCGTCAATACTGTACATTTCTGAAGCAACAGGGAATTTGTTTATTTATTTATTATTGGCTGCGCCGGGTCTTTGTTGCTGCACGCAGGCTTTCTCTAGTTTCAGGGGGCAGGGGCTACTCTTCCATTAGGCATGAGGGCTCAGTGGATGAGGCACATGGGTTTAGTTGCTCTGAAGCATGTGGGATCTTCCCGGACCAGGGATCGAACCGGCACCCCCTACATTGGCAGGCAGATTCTTAACCACTGGACCACCAGGGAAATTCCAGGACAGTATTTGAATCTCTTAAACCTTTATATGACTCTTATCTACCTTTGGGTGGAGCATTAACTGAGGATTTGACTTTTGATTTTTTTGACAGATTTTTTTTTCCCCCTCAAGAAAGGTCTAATTCTCAAATGTTCTATTGAGTATAGTGCTCCAATCTACTGCGGATGTTCTGTAAACCCCCCTTGTAGGATTACTCACTTGAAGGAAGGGAGAGGGCCCTCAGGTATCTTGCTCTTTCTTGGTCTCAGGCAAAGAAGGGCTTTTGACTTAGGAATTGTCCTGCCTGAACCCCTGGGTCCCCAGGGCACACACACTCAACAACCAGCCCAAAAGATGTCCTACCTGTCTGGACTGACCTTGGACTGGCTTCTGAACTTGTAGAGCCTTCTGCAGTTTGAATCAGGCCCTGTCAACAGCTCCTCAGGCTGGTGATTTGTTCTGGGATAACCAGAAGTCTTAAACCCACTCTGTAAGAGCCTTCCTCCCAGGTACAGAGGAAGATGTGGATGAAACAGAGTGGATGAAAATAGACTAGGAAAATTGCCCCTAAATAACTTCCTCTGATAAGAGCAGATAGAGCCTGCTTGTGCTGGTACACTTCTCGCCCTCCCCGCACCTCTGGAACCCCTCTCTGCCCTCCCTACCCTACCTCTGTGTCCCGGACTAGGTTCCAGGCTCTCCAGCCCTCTGGGGTCCAGGTGGCTTTGGCCAATGGAAAGCTCTTGGGGGAGACTGGAGAATGGGACGGGAGAGAGGCCAGGGTGCTCCTTCCCACCGCTGTCCCGGTAACACGACGGGGCTCCGGCCGTGGCTGCTTCCTCATCAGCTATAGCTCCTGTTGGTGCCCCTTGTCCAGGGCCCTCCTTTTACACCTACTAGTTCAGGGGTGGGAATCTCTTCTCACTGTTACTAATCCCTGTGTGGATTCCTAAACTCTGTCCACATCCTAGGAAATTGTCCCTTTGAATTCAAAAAGCCTTTTCAATTAAAACATTTGCCTGTGCCATCTATTTTTCTCCCGGGAAGGACTTTGACGGACACAGCCATACATGCTACACTGCCTCCTCCTGGAAAATCCCAGGGCCTTTCCCAATTAGAAGCAGCCACCCGCTGGAAGGTGTAGCCGCATCCACCTACAGTTACTGCCAAATCCAGGACAGGAGTCTTGAGTTGCTAGACTGGGATTTCCTCCAGGGCAGCAACACTGTGCTGAGCCTCCATGGAGGCCCCCGCCCTCCCCGCTGAGCCCAGGTCCCTAGGATGGAGCAGGTTCTCCGGCCGAAGTCCCTGCAGAGGCCGCGCCCTGAGGCCCGCAAAGCCTCCAGCCTCCGCGCTCTTCCTCCTCTTCTCTCCACACCGCCTGCTGAGCTGCTGGCACCTGTGGGATCCGGGTCACCCTGCTGGCCAGCTGGTGTCCTTCTCGCTGGGCTTGACAGAAGGAAGTTCATCCACGTGATTTTTTGCAGTCTCCAGAAGGGGCGGGTACAGTTTGTCCTGCGGTGAAACGCTTGCGGAGGAATGCAGGTTTTAGTCTCACCCCCACACTGCCTCCATTCCTATGCGAGAATTGTCTCCCCTCGCCACTTAACCCCTTCTCTCTTCCCCCTCAAAAAAACCCTTGGAAAATTTTATTTCGGGATTTGGGATTACACCCTATGCAACAATGAGACGGGAGGAGGTGGCTATGAATAGCCTCTTAGTGTATCATACACCTGAGACCTTCCCCCAAACGCTGCAGAGGAATTATTCAGGCCAGTCAGCCACGAGGCATGGTATTTTTACAGAAATGTTTATAGCTGGGTAGGCCTGCTTGGTGACTACAGCAGGTACGTTTTCTCAGCGGGAAGCAGTTTGAACCGCAAATGCGCACTAAAAGGCAATTGCCATGGAGACAGCGCCGCCTCTGCGGTGCATTTCTCCCGAGTTTTCTTCTTGGGGCCCTTCAGCATCCGCGGGGTGTTCCAGGCACGCGGCTCTGAGAGGTGTCTCGGGCGCAGCAGCGTTGGGCGGGGGCAGCCCGCTTGGGACTGGAACCCTCGCCCCGGAGTGAAGCCTGGAGAAGGCCGCCCAAGGTGGGGTGTGTGCGCCGAGGTGGGCGGGGAGAGGCCCCCCGGCTGTGCGGGCCGCCGGCTCCCCCGCCTGTGCGTGGACCACGTGCAGGAGGGGCGCTTGGGGGCCCCGGGCGCGCAGCCGCGGTGGGTGCCTGCGCCGGGGCCCGGGGCCCCGAGCACCCGGCGTGTGTGCGCGCGCTGCTGGGCGGTGGAGGGCCCCGCGCCGCCCTGCTCCCCCTGAGTGTGTGCGCGCGGCCTCGGCCCAGCGCCCCAACGATCGGTGCCCGCACCCGGGAAAGCGCGCTCGCCCCCGTGCGGGGTGTGTGTGTGAGAGTGTGTGTGTGAGTGTGTGACTGTGTGTCAGGTGACTTGGGTCACGCAGCCTCTCTCTCCCTCCTCGGGGGAGGAACTGCCGCGCTCCGGCTGACTCCTCCGCCGGCGGGCGGGAGAGCGGGCGGGGCGGGGCGAGGCGGGGCGGGGCAGGGGGCTCCGGGCGCGCTGGGAGCCGCCGGACCCAGACCTGGACGCCGACCGCCGCGGGGGGACGCGCGGCCCCCGCCTCCGCCCGCGGACCTCGGGACGGAGCCTCAATTTAGAAATAGGTTGCGAGCCGCAGGCCAGGAGCTTTGGCCGACCCCCCGCCCCCCACCAGGGACCTCCGTCGTCCCCGGGACGGCCGGCCGTGGGCGCGATGAGCCAGGTGCTGGGGAAGCCGCAGCCGGAGGAGGAGGAGGACGACGACGAGGAGGAGGATGAGCTGGTGGGGCTAGCGGACTACGGAGACGGGCCCGACTCCTCGGACGCCGAGCCGGACAGCGGGGCGGAGGAAGGAGGTGAGCGTCGGGTCCACGGCTCGGCCCCTCGCCCGGGGGACCTCGGCCGGCACCCCCGCCGGGCCGGGCGCGCGGGCCGCGGACTTGGAGGGGATCCAGGAGAGCGGAGTTTCGGGGTTGGGGTCGGGAGGGGCGCCGGAGGAGCTGTCGCGAGCTGCAAAATGGGGGAGCCCCGGTGCAGGCAGCGGCGGGGGGACCGGGATCGGTGGAGAGGGCAAAGAGGAGGCGTTTTGACTGGAGGAACGCGCGCTCTCGGGCAGTTCGGAGCTTTCCGTAGGGTCTGGGGGTTGGGGAGGGGAGGGACCGCCCGGCGCGCCCGGGACCTCTCCCTGAATGCTGCTGTCGAAGCAAGGGTCAGATGTCGTGGCTAAAAAAGGCAGCCGGCGGCAGCGTGACTGGCAGGTCGTCGGCAGCTGCGGCTGTCAGTCTTGCCCCGTGTCGCCGCGGGAGGGGTCCAGGGGCCGGCGTGGCGGCCCCGGTGGAGCGGCTGAGGATGCGCCCAGGTGATAAGGCAGTCGCCGAGTGGCCGCGGGTATCCGGAGATCCAGGCAAATACGGTTGTTAGGACACCTTATCTCTGCCAGGTGTCACCACCTGGGCATGGCAGCGCCTGCCCTGGAGTGAGCGCGGGGCGGGGGAATACAGGGCCACTTAGAAGCAAACTCTTGTTTCCTTTTCAAAAAGCGGGATTTAGCAATTGGCCAGCCTGTGGGGGCTTCCTGCATTTAATTCCTAAAGCCTAAGGAAGTTGAGAGCCTTTTAGGATTCCAGAAAGATTCATCTTTTTTGTTTCCCTCCAAAGCGAGGAAAAAGTCCTTTATTGTAAGGTCATTTGGAAAGGTCAGTAGAATAAAGCTGGTAAACACAACATCTAGGTGAAATTGTCAGCTTCCTAAAGAAAGCACTTAGAATGTTTACTTTAAAGAAATTGTAGGAGGGATTAAACAGTACTTTCTTGACTTGATTTTGAAGAACCTTTATTGAAAATTCATTGAACTTATTTTAAATTTTCCATGCAAACTAAGCCTTTCTCTGGCGGGTGGGAAGGCAGTTTTCAGTATTTTACTTAGGGTAGGTGCTACTTTCAATGAGTCAGAAAGGGAAGAAAGTTAAGTCTTGAGCCTGATAGATGAGAAAGGAGCTTTCCAAGCCACCCTTTTCAGGGTGCCAGCCCCTAGAGAGGTTTTGTGCTAATTCTTCAGTTGCTTAAACTCTTGTGCGCCCCTGTCTGTCTTCTGCATTTCCCATAATTGGGTGTACAGTCTAGCAGGTGGCCACATTTTTGTAGATAAAGGCTTTCCACGCTTTTGTTGGAGTCTCTAGGGCTACTTTTGGTAATTAAATTGTTCAGTCGCTTCATTATTATTCAAATTGCATTTGTAAGCTCCTCCCCTAGATTCTTTGGAGGCTCTGGAGAGATTCGGAATGGGAATGTATTTGCAAGGTATTTGAAAGGGTAGACACACAATAGGGTGCAATTGTGATCCTCTGAAAAAAAGGAAAAGAAATGAGACTATATTAGGGAAGAAAAACCCTGTAATTTGATATTGTCCTGGGGGCCAGAGACAGGGATCCGGGAAATGCTTGAGGCCTGTTTGTTTTTCCTGCAGTTCTTTTAAAGGGGCACTTTGCATTTTTGATTTGGGGACTTGAAGTGAATTTAACACTTTAGCTGAGGGGAAGGAATTTCCTGAACAAAGGGCTACCCCAGAGCCAGACGTAGGATGCGCCCCACTGCTCCTAACCCAAGGCAAACCCACCTGTAACTGATGCTTATGTATCAGAATCTTCCCTTGTGAGATCTTGGGATCAAACTGGAATCTTGCTCTAAAAGCACTGAGTATATTTGTGTGGTGAGAGGAGCACGCATTCCTGAATGAAGCCTGGCCTCTCTCCACCTGATTCTGCTGTGGCTGTGGTTTGTTCTCTGAAGCTTTCCTCCATTATCTTGGGCTCCTGTTCTTTCCAAGTGTTGCTGGCTTGATTTGGGAGTTTAGGCCTGAATGCAGGATCTCTGTCAGAACATTCGCTTTTTCAGTCAGCAGTTCTAGCAAGGACTGTCCCAGACAACTGTCATGCCAGCTGATACGGTCCCTGGGAGCCGGGATGGGGGTGGAGGCGGGGAGTCCTGACTTCTGCTCCTGTGGTCTTCCTTTCTTGAGGCATCAAGGTGCCACCAGATGGTCATTCTGATTTCTAGTGAGCCTTGGGCCCTGTGTTGCTTTATAACCCTGTGTTATTTGGTATTTGGGGTAAATTTTACATTTACAAACTCAAGTAGTGGAAAGTGGGGGTTGGAGAGGAGGACTTATTTTCTCTGAGAAAAGATGAATATGATGCACTTTGAACCATGAGCAAAGCATTTCTCTAATGAATTCCAAACCTTCCTAATGGACTTGGTTTGGTGCCTGAGCTTCACAGTGACATGGGGCTTTTTCCATGAGGTTCAGAACTTTGCCCTGACGTGTGGGATGCAGGTCTGACCAGCATTGCTATGCAAAAGAATGTGATTGAAGGTGGGTCGTGTGATTTTCATTTGCCCTTGGTCTTACGAGGAATCCCCCATCTTATTTTTAAACCGAGTTGCCTGGTACATTTTACTACATTATGCTAAGTTTAAAAATGTTAGTGCAGCTAAGGTGAGCCTTAAACTAAGCTACTTTGGCTTACACTCCACATTTTATTCATGAATAGCAGGAGTGTTCTTAGGTGTAGCCTGGTGGGCTACAGTCCATGGGGTCACAAAGAGTCGGATGCGACTGAGCGACTTCACTTTCTTTACTTTCTTTCTTTCTTAGGTACTTTAGTTCTGTTAAGGATGGATTTGGCCACTTCTGAACCCTGCCCCCCCGCCCTTTCAGGGTCGTTAATTAGAGATAAGATGAGTCTCACCTTCAACTCCCAGGCTCCAGATAAAACTCCGGAGAGAGGAAGCAATAATTGAACCATTAAAAACAATTGCACCAAAAATAATGGTTACTTTATTTTTTAATTTATTTTTAGACCCATGGACTTTAAGTCTTAAGTAAATTACAGTGCTTTAAAAACTATAATAATAAGGAGAGCAATTAAATGGTCATATTTAATCCGAAAGTGAAATTATTCTTTCCCAAAGTCTCTCCCAATTTTTAAGGAAGATTTGACTAAGCTGACTGCTCACCCGCAGTGCAGCGAAGTGTGGTATTGTTTCCATAGCAGCCTGTGTGCCCTCTCAGGGTCTGAGGAAGTGACAGTTTAGGTGGTTACAGGAGACACAAAAATCCAGAGTCAGCAGGTGATACTTCCCTGATGGGCATAAAAGTAGTGAATCTGGCAGTTCTGCTAATCATTAGTCAGCTTTTTTTTCCTTAAAATAATATTTAAAATTATTAGTGAGTTATTTCTGCTCATTGTTTCTTGAGAGTAAGTAGAATTGTTCTTCTGATCCTCAATCCATGGCTCAGAGATGCCAGGGGACTTTTTTGCAGCCACAAGGCTAGAACTGAGGAGATTTAGGAGAGGGTCGGGTTCATGGAAATAGTAGTCCCTTCTCTTGTCTGTAACGACTTGGGTTGAATACAGCCCTGGGCTAATCTCTTCTGGTTCTGAAAATACAGAGATATATAAGTGTTAGAAGAGATGGAAGCCTCGAATAATTGAAAATGATGTGACCAAGGTCACAGCTTAGGCCCACAGCTTATTCAAATACACATAGTTAGAGAGCATATTTTTATATCAGATGTTTGTGAACATGTCTCAGTGATTCCTGGTGTCATAGAACCTTGGTCCTCTACTTTTACCAGAAATCTCTCCCATTTTAATATTAAAACAGATATGGGGTAGTCTAATGGGGAAAAGATGCAGTAACAGTGAGTTCTGGAGTTCTGGATAAGGGATGTGTCTCAGAGTTCACTCAGCTTTATTCAGTCTCACGGCTCCCCTCCCATAATTTCACTTCCACAGTCACTTCTACTTGCTCATTTTTCTTTCTTCTTCTCTACCTCTTTTATTCATGTATTCCTTAGCTTTTTTTTTTTTTTTTTTTTCTTTAAAGGCAACTCTTGGGACTTCCTGACAGTCCAGAAGTTAAGACTCCATGCTCCCAACGCTGGGGATGTGGGTTTGATCCCTGGTTGGGGAACTAAGATTTGACATGCCACAGGTGCTACAAAAAAAAAAAAATTTTTTTTTTTTTAAGAAATTTTAAAAAATTTAAAAAGGCAGCTTTTCAATTCTCAAAGAAGGCTTTAAGGCTCTCCTGTGACAGTGGCTTTCCCTGGTTCTGCTGTGACATGCAAGACAAACAGGGTTTTTCACTTCTGGCCTAAAGCACCCAGATTGCTGGTGGACTTTCTCCTCCTGAGGACCTCTGGGGAAGACTCCAGCTCTGTTCCTTCATGTGTGACATAAACTTGATCGCTCTCAGAGTGATAGTTTGGGGGGAAAAAGAAAAACTCACAAGAATACTTTTCCTTTCTTGCAGAAGCATGGGTAGGTCAGAACGCAGTAGAGATATTTTGTTTGTTTTTCTATTTTGGCTATGTCACATGGCTTTCGGTATCTTAGCTCCCCCTCCAGGGATTGAACCTGGGCCACGGCAGTAAAAGCAGAGTCCTAACCACTGAAGTGCCAGGCAGGGCATTCCCAGAAATGTTATTTTTTTTTTTTTTCCAGAAATGTTATTGAATACATATGTAAAGGAAGTATTCGTATATGGAATCATGTTTTTTAGTTTCCTGCCAGTGTGATGTGAGAGGATTTGAGAAAGATTTGATCTTCACATATAAATAAAAGTCACCTTCAAAACCTTTTCTGCCTTTGAAAATATGTATTCTGATTGCATTTAGTTTTCCTTACGAAGTCGTCAGTTAATCAGAGAATAAATCTTCATTGTCTTTTGCATATTCTCTTATTAACAATACTATTTGTATATTTAATTCCTACTTGGGTTGGAATTTCTTACTGGACTTCTGGGTCTTGAATGTGTAAATAGTTCCATTGATCAGAAATATAAAGGACTACAGATAATGATGCAAATAGAAACGATCCCGAGGCCTCTTCCTAAAACCATAAGTGTGTATCAGTAGACCCTTAAGCCCTTGTGGACCCCACAGAATACTAATAGCAAACACATTCTGACTTCCTCAAGGGTGAGTGAGCCTCTCACTGGTCACATTCCACAAAAGACCCTCGCGTTACCGAGGCTTGGGCTGGGGGAGAAAGAAAAAAAGACCAGTGGGTGTGGGTGTGTGTGTGTGTGTGTGTGTGTGTGTATGTGTGTACACTCTGACAGAAACTGATAGAGGAGATGAGGCTCGTGGGCTCTGATAGATGTGTGGGCATTACAGAGCTAGCAAGCGGGCAAGCCTGGATTTGAACCCCAGTCTGGCACTAACGGGCTTCCCTGATGTCTCAGGAGTAAAGACTCTGCCTGCAATGCGGGAGACCCAGGTTCCATCTCTGGGTCGGGAAGATGCCCTGGAGAAGGAATGACAACCCACTCCAGTATTCTTTCCGGAGAATCCCAGGCACAGAGGAGCCCGGGCGGCTACAGTCCATGGGGGTCACAAGGAGTCAGACAAGACTGAGCGACTCACTCCACTCCACTGTGGCATTAACACAGTACTTTTTCAACCATTCCATTTGCTACCGCAGTATCCTAATCCTTTCGTTAAATCTTTGCTTTATTTTCCAGTTTTGGGTCTGTTCAAAGGTGTCACCTCTTGGAGAACTTTCCTTAATAATAATAGCTCTTAGTTGTCAGGTCCATCAGAATTTAGGAAATGCGTTTCAGACAATGCCTTGTCCTCCCCAGGAAGTCAGGGTCAACCCTGTCAGAACCTCAGTTCCCATTTTCCTGACTTCTGGTCCCTTCTTTGTTGTGAACATTCCCAGCCCACAGGATCAGCCTGATGTGGCCCCACGCAGCCCAGCTCCGGAGTCCCTGATCCATCTTTCTCCCTTCCATAGGTTTTGACCGGGCTCTGCCACTTCAGGGTTAAGTCATTAGCCTGAAGGTGTTAGAGGCTAACACGGGCCGGTTAGATAACTCCTCCTCATAATGCTACCCCCTGGGTGACTGAGTTTCCCTGGGATCGCCCGTAGTCTAGTTATAAAGCTCCGTCTGCTGTTTGTGAAATCGGATATCATGACCCAGTGGAAGATAGGTAGGTATGTTCAGTGCCCTTGACCACAGTGGATAAGCTTTACTTGGGCATAAAACTCACCTCCTTGATACCTAAGTGCTGGGCAGGACCAAAGTCAGATGTGGAGTTTCTTCTTAAAGTTTCAGTTCACATTCTGCTTACTTTCTTTTCTTTTTAAAAAAATATCTTTGGCTGCACTGCACAGCATGTAAGATCTTAGTTCTGCAACAAGACCCCAGTGGACGCATGGAGTCTTAAGCACTGGACCACCAGGGAAGTCCCATCAATCCCTTTCATTTCATCGTCCCAACCAGTGAATGTCTATTGAGTGTTTATTACGGTAAACACTGAGGGCTTAGTTTTCACGTCTGACAAAGGATGAATGTTACCAGTTTGAGGATTAGAGATGACACTGTGCTTTGTAGGTGGTCTGTAAATGGTAACCCTTGGTGATGAGAGGTTGGAACAGGTTGGTTTGAGCCGTTTCACTGTGAACAAGCCTCAAACCTCTCCAATGTGCTCTCACCCTCAGTCAACAAGATCAGGGGCAAAACGGACCAATAAAGCATAGACCATCTCAGCAACCTGCGTTACCACTTCAGACCTTCTTACACCGTCATAGTTGTATTGCCTTCTGAGGCCCAGTCTGTTCCTCATCTGAGCCATAGGCCAACAGACACCCTGGACTCAACGGCTTCAGATCCCTGTTCAGCCTCGTTGCCTTTACAGCTTGATGAGTGGGCCCTTGTTCACTTGATCTTCCAGATTGGGGACCTGGGATTTCTTTCTCCCTTGTCCCCTGTGTTCAGAGGATCACTGAGTATTATTGAGTGAATTTAAGCTTCTCATGGATCCATTCCTTCTGCCCATTTCCAAATTCGTCTCATTTGTGTTTCTAGAACAACCTCCTTCTTATTGTCAGGGAGGAAAAACTCTTAGGTTCTGAATTGGAGTCCTGCAAATTAAACTGACGAAAGATACGAACAAGAGAAAAATAGGTTTAGTTAAGTACTGATGCATGTGAGTTCACAAAAATTCAACTCAAGGAGGCAGTTAGAATTTGGGACTTATATACCATCTTAAGAGAGGAGGAGGAGAGGTAGAGGGACACTTCTGAGAGAAATAAATGACTTCAAAGGGGACGGGGAAAGGGGTTTGGTGACATTCTCTGGGTGTACCCGACTTCTTTTTGTCTCAGTCTCCAAACAAAGAAGGTGAGAGTTGCTCCTGGGGAGGAGATTTTTGACAATTGAGTTCTTTGGGGGAGGACCTGCTTTGCGCAGAAAAAGGATTTCAAGAACTCCAGTGCCTTTAGCTCAAAACTTTTTTTCAAGCCATAGTGGCTTATTCTAGAATTCTTCGCAGTCCCCACGCTGACCCCCTTAAGTGGGGTGAGTCTCTGGAATGCACTTCCTGATCATGTTGTGTGTGTGTCTTTGTGGCTCACTTGTGTCCGATTCTGCGACTACATGGACTGTAGTCCTCCAGGCTCCTCTGTCCATGGGATTCTCCAGACGAGGATACTGGAGTGGGTTGCCATTTCCTTCTCCAGGGGCTCTTCCCAACCCAAGGATCGAACCCGGGTCTCCTACATTACAGGCAGACTCGTTACTGACTGAGTCGCCAGGGAAGCCCCTGATCCTGTGAGTCTGTCTTTTAAAATCCTTAGTGATTTCCTCATCACTGTGAGAGTAAAATCCAAAGTTCCCTGCATTTCATTCGCAACTTAGCCTGTTAACCTCTCAACTAATTTATTTAATGGTATTTATTGGGCTCACACCACGTGCTACCAGGTTTTTTGCCTATGTATATGTAAGACAGACAATAAACAAGAAACAAGACAAACATATAAAGTAGATAATTTTGTATAGTGAAGTCCTATGAAGAAGACACAGGGATATCAGGAAGTGATGGGACCCGTTGAGGCCAGAGGAGGTGAAATTGCCCCTGGGCTGGGTGGGAGGAGGAGCCCGGGGAGGCCTGGGGAAAGCGGAGCGAGTGGAGGCCCGAAGATGAGGAAGCAGAAGGCCGGTGTGCCTGCCGGACGGGGGAACCGGTAGGGAGGATGAACCGGGCGTGGGATGAGAGGGCAGCCCACCCAGGGCCTTTTAGGGAAAGAAGGCATTCGGATTTTATTCTGAGTTCTATGGGAGGCCTCTGGAGAGTGGACAGGCGTTTCTTGTTCCTTAAGCTCCAGGAAGGCCAGGTTTCTTCCTGCCACGACCTCTCCCTCATACATCTCTTTTACGCCTCCTCGCCTAGAAGACCCAGATGTGATTTCTCCAGGGAGCCTTCTTGCTGAACCCATAACACCTAGATAGCAGTGCCTTGTAGAGCTGACAGTTTTTCTTGTCTGTTTTCCTCTCTAATCACTAAGAAATGAAGCTTTTCTTTGTGTCTGCAGCCCCGGCTCAGCCCTGTCGAACTTGGCAGACGTTCAGGGAACCTTTATGAAACGGGAACAAACTGCCCTCTTGTAAATTTCACCTCACTCGGGCAACTTCCTGCAAACCCCCACCGACACTTTTAAAGAGCCCTTTCTGGGGTCCCAGCTCTAGTCCCAGATTTTTTCTGTAGTTCCTTTCTGATTTTCCTTAAAATACATAAGGAAATACATAATGGCCCTCTCATTGTTGTGTTCAAAGCAGCTCTTCTTCATTCTCTTTAACGGATCACTTTCCTCAGGTGATTCTTATCAAACTTGAGCAAGTGAGTGAAGCTCGGGGAAATGTGATGAGGGGTGGAGGGCAGCCCTCTGCAGGAGACCCACGGGTGTTTCCTTTTATGATGGGACCTCCTGACTACCCGTCCCAGAGTAGAAAGAGATCCTCTGAGGCCCCTTAGGATTTCAGAAGCAGGGATGTTTGAGAGAGTGGGGGAGGATTAGAAGGAAGATTTTTTGCCAGCAGGCTTTTCTTTTTTTGGCTGAGCCATGTAGCATGTAGGATCTTAGTTCCCTGAGCAGGGATCAAACTCGTTCCCCCTACGGTGAAAATGTGGAGTCTTTTAACTACTGGACCACCAGGGTAGTCTCGTCAGCAGGCTTTTCTGATGTAAGAAACCTCCCCTGATCAACAGCAGTGGCATACACAACTTTCTGACCGTGGGTCCACAATAAAAAAAATGCACTTATATTGTGAAACAGCACCCACCTACGTATAAGTAAATGTAAGCGTTTCCCCAGCAGCACTTACTCTGGTCATGCGTAACACACTCTGGTGTTTTCTAGTCGTCTTTTGTCTTCGTTGCACTTTTAGTTGAATGCCAGCTGATTGGTGGCTAAGGCCCTGGACGAGGGCGCTAGTACATACCAGTCCTGTGACCTTGGGCCGGTTCATTGCCCCAGGTTCCTCAGGGGTAGAACAGACTTGTTCTTCCTCGTTGGGTGGGTAAAGTTTGTAGGCATGTCTAGCGAGGTCCCTGGCACGCAGTGTATTATGGTACTTGCCAGTTAAAGACGGGCTTCCAAGGTGGCTCAGTGGGAAAGCGTCCACCTGCCAATGCCAGAGACGTGGGTTTCGTCCCTGGGTCGGGAAGATGCCCTGCAGTATGTGTGCTAAGTCGTGTCCAGCTCTTTGCGACCCCAGGGACGGTAGCCCGCCAGGCTCCTCTGACCATGGCATTTTCCAGGCAAGAATACTTGGACTGGGTTGCCATTTCCTCCTCAGGGGGATCCTCCCGACCCAGGGACTGAACCCGAGTCTCCTGCATTGGCAGGTGGATTCTTTACCACTAGCGCCACCCAGGAAGCCTGCCCTGGAGGAGGAAATGGCAACCCACTCCAGTATTCTTGCCTGGGAAATGCCATGGACAGAGGAGCCTGGCGGGCTACGGTCCCTGGCGTCACAAAGAGCTGGACACGACTTAGCAACTAAACAGCCGTGGTTGACTATGATAAAATGCATCTGCATGGGGGTCAGTGTAGGGGTCTCTACAGAGTTGATGGTGTACTTGCTGATCTGACTCACCGTTTCCCAGCTGTTTGTAGTTGGCGGCACATGCTTGAATTTGGCCAGGAGAAGGAAATGCTTCCAGCTGTGTGTGTGTATTATAACCATGTGTATATTTCACTTCCCAGCCAGTCTGTGTATGTAAACACACATGCACATCCCCTCCCCTTCCCACAATGGTCTCCATCACCTCCACATTCTCCCAGGAGGAGGAGAGCCCGCCTGCAGGGCAGCGCTGTCAGTGATCATGGCACATAGAGTCTTGCAGACCCTGCTGAAGAGAAGTTAAAATCTGCACCTACGTCCAGCAGTGTAAACTGAGAAGAGATGAAGACATCTATAAGCACTGAAATATTTTTGTGGTCATACATAATTTAATGTGATGCACCTGTTTTATATTTTGAGAAGCTTATTCTTCTATTTTAAAAAATTGAAAAAAATAAAAAATTGATACGCAACTGTGCTTTTCTAACAAGAACCATACTATTCTGTTACATTCTGTCTACCTCTCTCTCAGCAATCTCCCATGTCTGCCTTGTCTGGAATTTTAGTTTCCAATGTTTTATTCCAAAATTTAAAATCAATACTTATTTTAAATTAATAGGTTTCAATAAAATTTGTCTTCCATTGCTTATTGCATGTTACTATATTTGAGTGTATTTTCTTTCAGGAGTGTATCCTTGAGTAATTCTTTCAAAGAGATTAAGTAGGCAGTACTTTCAGAGTCCTTCGATGTCTGAAAACGTCTTTTTATTTTTTTTGGCTTGCATGGATCTTGAGCCTTGCAGGATCTTAATTCCCAAATCAGGGATCGAATCCTGGGCCTCCCAGCAGTGGAAACTTGCAGTCTTCATACTGGACTGCCAGGGAATTCCTGGAAAACATCTTTGTTGCACTCCTACATTTTCGACATAGTATGACTGGGTATATAAATCTGGGGTGAAAGATATTTTCCTTCAGTCCTTGATGTATGATACTCTCCATTCATGTTAAAAAGTCTGATGTCTTTATGGTTCCTTTGTAGGTAATAGTTTTCCTCTTTTCATAGTTTTAAGGATTTTATTATTATCCTTGATGTTTTGAAGTTTTACTCTGTTCTTCGTGTGGTGATGGTTTTGTTTAAATTTCTCCTTTTTACTTTGTGGGCATGTTCATTTTAATTGGAAAAGGATTATCTATTTAGTTTAGTATTGCTTTCCCCCATATTCTGTAATTTTTCTTTTTGGAGCTTGTTTGAAGAATAATGGGACTTTAAAATTTTATTCTTGATGTCGCTCTTACCTTTACTTCACACTTTCCCTTGTTCTGTCCCTTTGTGCTATGTTCTGAGAGACTTTGACTTCCCAGTCACTAATGCCGTGTTCATCTGCTTATTCTGCTTTTCAATTCATATATCCTCCCCTCCTGCCAATTATGTTTCTGTTTCTGAGATCCATTAAGACCCTTTTCCATAACTGCTCTTTTTCTGAACTGTCCTTGTTTTGTGAATGCCACATTTCTATCTTTGTCTATATTCTGCCTTTTTCTTAAAATGTTGGTTTCTTTTCTTGATCTTTCACTGGGTTTTATACTTGGTCTTTTATTTTCGTCAGTCATGAAGCTGTTTTTTTTTTAAAGTTGGAATATATTTCACATACCATAACATTTGCCTTTTCAAGTATATAGATCAGTGGTTTTAGTATATTCACAAAGGGATGCAAACATCACTGCTGCTTAATTCCAGAACATTTTCATCACCCCAAGGAAAACACATAACCATTATGGTCACTTCCCGCTTCCCCCACCCTCCAGCCCCTGGCAACCACCACAAAGCACCTTCTGTCTTTATGAATTTGTCTGTTGTGAACTTTTCATATAAACAGAATCAAACAATCTGTATTGACCTTTTATGTCTTCTTTCATTTAGCATAACGTTTTCAACGTTCATCATGTTGTGGCACGAATCAATACTTCATTCCTTTTTCATGGCTGAATAATATTCCATCAGATGGGTGTACCACATTTTTGTTAGCTCATATTTCAGCTGATGGCCATTGGATTGTTCCTACTTTTTGGCTATTATGAGTAGTGGTGCTGTGAACACTCGTACAGATTTTTGCTTGGACACATGTAAGTTCTTTACTTCTAGGAGTAGAATTGCCGGGTCATATGGTGACTAAATGTTTAAGCTTTTGAGGACCTGCCAAACTGTTTTTTCAAAGCACACCATTTCATGTTATCCCCAGCAGCGTATGAGAGTTCCCATTTCCTGACATTCTCACCAACACTTGTTATTGTCAATCTTTTTTAACCCATCCTAGTGGGGTATGATGTGGCATCACATTTTTTTCATATGTATTGCCTTTATGACTAATGATGTTGAGCATCTTTTCATGTGTTATTTAGGCATATGTGTATCTTTGGAGAAATGTCTATTTAAATCTTTTACACATTTTTATTGGATTATCTTTTATTGTTGAATTGTAAGAGTTCTTTATATATTCTGGTTACCAAACCCTTATCATATATATGATTTGCAAATGTTTTCTGCTATTCTGGATTGTCTTCACTTTTTGATGTGTCCTTTGAAGCAACAAGGTTTAAAATTTTGATGAAGTCCAAAATTGTTTCTTTGAGGCATAATTCAAATAAACAAGCATCTCTTTAGCAAACACTGATGATCTGGGCAAAGAAGGACTTTACTCTGAAATGCTAAAATGGATTCTTTCCCTATATAGTCTGTTCCAGGAAACCTCTAGTCTTCCCACTCGAGAGTTCCTGCTTGTGATGGGGAATTGCCCAGGTTTTCTGGCCCTCTGAGATGGTGTGAGAGATGGTGATGCAGCATTTTTCAGGATTTTTCACTTGCTAAAAGCTAGCCTGTTAATGAAGGAGTGATGTAGTTTGCTCTTTCTGTATTTGAAAAGGTAGTATTGTCTGTGGGTCATAAAGCGTGTGTAAGGCGGAAGTGAAACTCCTCTCACTAACCACTGTGACAGCCTCTCACCTTCCTTCTTGTTTTGTGGTTTTCCCAGTTCTGGACTTTAGCGACCCCTTCAGCACGGAGGTAAAGCCGAGGATCCTGCTCATGGGCCTAAGAAGGAGTGGCAAGTCATCCATCCAGAAAGTCGTCTTTCATAAAATGTCTCCCAATGAAACTCTGTTCTTGGAGAGCACGAACAAGATCTGCCGGGAGGACGTTTCCAACAGCTCCTTTGTTAATTTTCAGATATGGGACTTCCCAGGACAGATTGACTTTTTCGACCCCACCTTTGACTATGAGATGATCTTCCGAGGGACAGGAGCGCTGATATTTGTCATAGACTCCCAGGTAAGGCTCCATCTCGGTGTCTGGCGGGACTGCGATGCCCGACCCTTTGCGATCGTTTGGGTTTGGGTTTTAGGGTCAGGAGTAGGCATTTCTCCCAGACTAGCATTTCTCAGTTGTGGCTGTCTGGCTTTGAAAAGGGGAAGAAAAATCTCCCTACACGCAATCCTGACCAACAAGCAGTGTTCGGGAACTGTGTGCTCTTGGCAAGCCTAAAGAGGACGTCCCGGCGGGAGGGGACCACCGTGATGGCCACTGAAAGCAGGTACTCCTGGCAGATATCTCTAAAAGATCACAGGTTCTCTGCAACAAAAATACATGATTAGCTACATTTCAAAGTGTTTACTATTTCCTGTGAAGATAAAGTTCTCTGAGTGTGAACATTTTTCTTCTGAATCAAACTATTGCAGTTCCTACTAGTACCCCGTTAAGGCAGCGTGACTAGCGTGTATTTTAGAGGTAACTAAATGCAAAATGTGAAATTTGAGATACATATATTTTTTTCTACTCAATCTGTGTATTTGTGCTTGACTAAGGATTTAGCATCAGTTCTATTTTTGGTTTCTGTTTGTACTGAAAACCTTGTTCACATAAGGTGGCTATGGGGTGATTTTTGCTCTAGCGTTCACTCAGTTATTTAAATTCCTTCCAAGTTGTATCCCCTAGGTTACCTGATTTTCTATCACACAAAAAAATGTTTTTTGTGGTTTATCAGTAGACAATCCTGATTGTATTTTCATTTTAACTTTGCTGAAAGCAAAGAATTGGGAGCCGCTTGGCTGGAGAAGAACCTTATCACCCAGACTTGAAAGTCACTCACTTTATTAGTGTTCAGACCAGCCTTCTGAATGGTCTCTTTGGTACCCTGGGCCATTCTCCTGTGAAGTGGGGGAAGGGGCTGATGGTGTAAGGGCAGGAGGAGAGGGAAACAGCAGGACTAAAAATGCATCTCAGGCAGGTCAGTCTTAGGAAGGAGCACAGTTAGCAGACTGGGACATTGACATTGATGTTTTTCAAACTATTCCACGTGCAGTTACTCTTAGAAAGTATCCCCAACGGTGGGCCAGCCAGAAGGCCCTCCTGAGGGCTCTCTTTTGCAGCTGTAGGGGATTAAAAGTAACAAGTCCTACAGGAATGCCCTAAGCCAACTCCAAGCTCAGGTCTCAGTGTTTGCCTGAAATTGTAGACCTGCAAATGGACAGGTGGGGCTGAGCCTCTTGCGAGCCCAGTCGTGTTGGGAAGGAAGGGCTGTGAAGACCATCGGTAATAATGGTTCTGAGTCCGTGCTTGCAAAACTATTCTCGGACAAGACTACTCATGCCTGAGAGCATTGTAAACTCACTCATGGATCGAGGTGCCTGTTTAATATAATAATGAAATTTGCAACTCAGCCTTTTAGTTCCAAGTGACTGCACGGTGAACTTGTGGAGCCGTGGGAGCATGGCCGGATGGTTAGAAGTTCTTTTTCTCCTTTGTGTGTGGGGTAGTGGGCTAGGGAGGCTGTCCATTCCAGGATCTGATCCATGGACAGCCGTGCCTCTCTTCCTGTGGGCCCATCCAGAGATGCGTGCCTCTAGCACCTTCATTCGGAGAAGGCGATGGCACCCCACTCCAGTACTCTTGCCTGGAAATTCCCATGGACGGAGGAGCCTGGTAGGCTGCAGTCCATGGGGTCGCGAAGAGTCGGACGCGACCGAGCGACTTCACTTTCACTTTTCACTTTCATGCATTGGAGAAGGAAATGGCAACCCACTGCAGTGTTCCTGCCTGGAGAATCCCAGGGACGGGGGAGCCTGGTGGGCTGCCGTCTATGGGGTCGCACAGAGTCGGACACGGCTGAGCGACTTAGCAGCAGCACCTTCGTTGGGTCCAGGCGCTGCTGGGAGCCACACTTTGCTGGCTGTCCTGCTCACCCTGACCTGTTTCCTGGCCCCTCTGTGGTTTTGGCAGTATCCCCTTCTTCCTGTCTGAGGTTGGCCAGCACCATAAGTCAGGAAGCTTGAAGCCCAAGAGGAGCGGCCGGCGGTGGACAAGCCGCCCGTGGGAGGGGAGGCTCCCGGGCTGTCACGCTCCTCTGTCTCCTCTCGGCCCTTCTCCCCGAGTCTTGCGGCTGCTGCACGGGGTAGCGGCACCAGTGGCCCTGCCGCCGGGTAAGTAGATTCCAGCCCTGACGCGTCACTTCAGGCCGGAGGCTCAGAAAGCACTTCACATCAACACCAGACTGTGTGTACATACAACTTACACTTACGGGATGTGAATTGCCAGTGCAACTCTGTCTCAGGTGTTGATGATACAGCTTTAATGTGATAAAATAGGGACACTTGCCAGTTTTTTTCACTGTTTAGGGTGTTTTTATTGCCTCAGTAATCTTCCCTTTTTTGGTTTGATTGAAATATAGTTGATTTACAATATTATATTAGCTTCAGGTAATATATAGTAAAGAATATATATGTATATATTCTTTTTCAGACTCTTTTCCTTCTAGGTTGTTATAAAATCTTGAGTATAGTTCCTTGTGCTATACGGCAGGTTCTTGTTGGTGATCTGTTTTATATGCAGCAGTGTGTATATGTTGGGCTTCCCAGGTGGCGCCTGCCAATGCAGGAGATGCAAGAGCCATCAGTTCGATCCCTCGGTCGCGAAGATATAGCTTGGAGTAGAAAATGGCAACCCAGTATTCTTGCCTGGGAAGTCCCCTGGACGGAGGATCCTGGGGGGCCCCAGTCCATGGAGTCACAGAGAATCGGACAGGACTGAGCAGACACTAGACAAGCGAGTGTGTATATGTTCATCCCAAATTCCGAATGTATGCCTCTCCCTCCCACACTTGGCAATTTTTATTTTCTATTTTTAGGGTTTTTTTTGCCTGTTTTTTAAATTGCAGCTGTAATTCGGTTTTAATTTAACCTGAGCGTGAAAAGTGGACTTTCAGTGGGGTTGGTAAACGTGTTCTTTGTTTTGTTTCTTGGCTTGCTGGGTTTTGTTTGGGCCACTGGGTTTTGTTCCGGCCACAGGGCAACGAAATGAGTAAGAGTAAGAAACACACCTTTTTAAGTTACACTTCTTAAAAGGTAGGGAAAAGCATTGGTAAAAGTTGTCATTTACTAAAAATAAGGAATATTTAACTTTAACGAAGCAGTTTCCAAGTCTGCCTAATAGACTTTTCTGTTGGAAGCAGACTGTAAAAAATCCCCTTTGTGGGGATCTTTACTTGTTGTGATTGCAAACACGAAACAGAACCGAACTGGAGGAAAGTGTCTCAGCAACTCTTGAAGGTCAGCGCAGGGCTCTAAGCAGGACTGTGTCTGACACCTCCGAGTTTTATTTTTCGCTTGTGAATTCCTCACAACCGCAGGATGGCCAGATACATATATCACCAAGGAGAAAAATGTGTCCTCCCATAATGTGAAATAAGGGAGAGCGAAAGCATCAGGAGTGATGTCCCGTGGACCGCCCGCCCCGGGCCTCCCACAGAATGTCGCCCCCCGGCCCCAGGAGCCGTCGCTCTTTCTTCAGTAATCGTATCGTGTGGCTGTGTTGTGTCCGCACTGCTGCTCGGCCTCTCCTCTGGTTGCAGAGACTGGGGTGGGGGCGGCTCTCTAGCCGTGGTGTGACGGCTTCTCATCTCAGGGGCTTCTCTTGTCGATCACGGGCTCCAGAGCGCAGCCTCAGTGGTTGTGGTGCGCTGGCTTAGTTGCTCTGTGGCCTGTGGGGTCTTCCCAGACCAGGGATGGAACCTGTGTCTCCTACGCTGGCAGGCGGACTCTTTGCCGTTGAGCCCCCAGGGAAGCGCCCCCACCCTGCCCTGGGAGCGACTTCACAGGTGCTTGGGGTCCAAACTAGAGTGTTGGCTTAACTCATGTTGGTGATTGTGGTTGTGACCCGCCCGTAATCCCTAGATCTAATTTTAGAATAGGAGCCAGGCAGTGTGTTTTTCCTTTTTTAAAATTTGTTGTAGAAGATAATAAGCACAATAGGAGGAAAAAAATCACTCACCGTCTCTCTGCTCTAGTAATCAGATATTTTCCTTCTTTGTCATGTCATTTTTTAGCTCTTGTAGATCTGTACCACTTCATCAGTTTGCTGGTAATCAGACCATTTCATGTGCTTGGCAGGGAGGTTAGAGGAATGATTTCTAATCTTTTGAGACCATGATACACTCTTGACCTTGGCTGCTTCTGCTTACAGACACATGCCCTTCACTCCTCTCTTCAGTTAGAGACATAACCAATAACACTTGTTGAAGTGTAACTTCCACACAGTGAATAGCACTCACTTTTTAACCAAATGTTTACTTGGCTGCATTGGGTCTTGGTTGCAGCACGTGGGATCTTATTTCCCTGACCAGGGACTGAACCCACGTCCCCTACAGGGCAAGGCAGATTCTTAACCACTGGACCACCAGGAAAGTCCCAAATTACATTCATTTTAAGTGCACAGTTCAACCACTGTACACCTTCTAACCACCTTCTGACTTAAAGAATGTTTCCACCACGCTGAAAGCTTCCTTTGTGGCCTTTCTCAGATGTACCCCTCTGCCCAGGTTTCAGCCTTGGGCTGATATGATGTGCTTTCTGTCTCTATAGAATAGTTTGCCTTGTCTAGAATTTCTATATGTGGAATTGTACAATCATGACTTTGTTTTTTATCTGAGATATTATAATGTGTTAAGAAAGTGCCCCAAATTATTAAACTAGAATTTCTCCAAAATGCTTAGCCCAGCATCCAATCCCTGGAGGAGGAATTGGCAACCCACTCCAGTATTCTTGCCTGGAGAATCCCATGGACAGAGGAGCCTGGTGGTCTACAGTCCATGGGGTCGCGAGAGTCAGACATGACTAAACCACACCACAGCGTCCAATGTTTATTCTTCATTTTAAACAGCTCTTTAGAATGTGAAGGATGAAAATGACTGTCTGGTCTTTTTCTCCCTTCATAGCTTCCTGTTAGTATCTTAGTATTTTGATTTATCTAAAGACTGGGGATACATTTTTTTTTTAATGGGCAAAGTATTTTAATAGACGCGTGGCCAAACCAGACATAGAGTTAGCAAGTGAGCACTAGTAAAGATGCTCAGAATCACTAGTTACTAGGAAAATGCAAATCAAAACTACCATGAGACACCACCCCATGCCAATGAGAATGGCCAAAATTGAAAAAGACAAAAACAAACCACCCAACTGGTAATACCCAGTGTGAGGAAACGTGGAGAACAGCTGAAGCTTCCACACTGCTGGTCGGAGTGCAGAGTGGGGCAGCTACTGTATTATTTTTAGCTTTTTATTTTATATTGTAGCCGATTAACACTGTTGTGATAGTCCCAGGTGGGCAGCAAAGGGACTCAGCCACACATACACACACATAGGGCTACGTTTTTGTTAATCGGTTTGGGGAATACAAGAATGCCCCAGAACATCCCCTGTTTTATCGGCCTTTCTTCATTTGTCCAGTTTTGGAATCAGGATGAGTGGGTGAAAAGTCCTTTAAATGTTGTTCTGAAGATCCCTTTCCTTTTTGCTATAAAAACAAGTCCTATTGGGGAATTCCCCAGTTGTCCAGTGGTTAGGACTCTGACTTTCCACTGCCAGGGTCACAGGTTTGATCCCTGATTGGGGAACTGGATCCTGTAAGCCGTGAAGCCAGGAAAAAAAAAACACACCAAAAAACCGAGGCATATTCATACCCTTCAGGTTGGCAGTGATGAAGAGATCTGACAACCCTGGGTGCTGGTGAGAGTCTGGAGGAGCAGGGATTCTTCCGTGTTATCTAGCCGAGTTCAAAGTGCTCAGTCCTCTGACCCAACAAGCCTGACTTCAGGGGAAGCCCTAAGAGACAAACAGGCACAGAGATGTGTGTGAGACTGGCCACGTTGTCATCTTCCTGATCTCACACATTCTGAATTCCCATCAACAGGCAAGTAGGTGACAAATTATAGACCATCCACAATGGAATTTTATAGAACTGTTCCTAGGAATCACGCATTCGTTTTGTGCTCCAACAAACGTGAATCTCACTGACACAATGGGCATGGAGAAGGCGAACTGTAATCCACAGGCACGTTGATATTGCTGTAAATTTTTAAATAATGTAAATTAATTCTGTATGTTGTTTGAGGATACATAGGTATGTCTTAATAGTAATGTATAAAGAGGTGGGTGAGGCTAAAGGCAGAAGTCAGGGTACTGGTTACCTCTGGAAAGCGTGGGGTAGAGTGATGGGCTTGGCTGGCAGGATGGGGAGAAACACGGGGCTTTGATGTCTACTGTTTGATTTCTTAGACAGAGAGATGCATACACACAGGCCTTCGTTGTCTTATTGTATGGGTATCATCTGTAGAAGGAGAAAAAAAACAGCATTGTGTTATTTGGGGCAATTCCTGTAGACCCCAGGGGTCAGCAGACTTTTTGAAAAGGGTCAGATGGTCATGATTTGAGGTTTGCAGGCTGTGCTATCTCTGAGGCGTTTCTACAGAGGAGAACCACTCAGCTCTGCCTGGGTGCCCCCATCCACCGTGTGCATATCAAGACGTGCCGTGGCCCTTAAATCCATGCGGTGCGTGTCATACCTCAGTAAGGCTGGGCGTGGGGCGAGGCGGGAGGCTGGAAGGCCGCCCAGAAGCCTTCGGCAGGAAGCCCAGAGAGGCCTCCCTGACCCGCTGCGCTCTGTTCTCAGGACGATTACATGGAGGCCTTGGCCAGGCTCCACCTCACCGTGACCAGGGCCTACAAAGTCAACACCGACATCAACTTCGAGGTGTTTATCCACAAAGTGGATGGCCTGTCAGATGACCACAAAATTGAAACCCAGAGGGACATCCACCAGAGGGCCAATGATGACCTTGCAGATGCCGGGCTAGAAAAAATTCATCTCAGGTGAGAAGAGAAACGCCTCAGGGGTCACTGGGGTCCCACAGTCGTGAGCAGTTGGCGCGGACAGTCACTGACCCGTGTGCCCTGCTTTGTGCTGTAGACATCAGGATGGTATTTGGGAAAAGTGAGCATTGCGTGTGCTAACTCCAATCTTTCAGAAAAGCGTTGGGGTTATAAAATTTTTATTTTTCGACCAAAGATCAAAGCTAAGCCTTCCTCATATGAAAATCACAGAAGAGAAAACCCATACACTGCATCCAGGAAGTTAATCGATGCTGAGGTTTACTATTATAGGTAGTATCTATAATCATAAGGAATCTTCTAAAAAAGCTGAATAGAAATAAGTATTCACAGAGGAAAGCCACTTCTCTATAATTTTTGTGGGGTAGTATGTATGCATCATTCATTTGGCAAAAATTAGAAAAATGAAAAGATTGGATACTTCAGTATCAGTAATGTAGCTGCTATAACGTGAGGGATGTGTATAAAGATGATTAGTGCCGATTCCCTTGGAGAATGTAGGGAAGCTGACATAGGCACATGCGTCTGCATTTTTAAGCCTTCTGGTCCAGCCAGTCGGCAGAGACGAGGCACAGTTCTTGCTTTGGGGGAGATGGACAGAAATGTCTTGTTAAGATAAGTTCTTTTTTTGGCTGCACTGCATGGCTTCTGGGAACTTAGCTCCCCACTCAGGGATTGAACTCTGGCTCTTGGCAGTGAAAGTAGAGTCCTCACCCCTGGACCGCCAGGGAATTCTCATGTTCGTTTTTTACCGAGGTGGTTTTGACTTCTTCAGGGACTAGAATGTGTGTGTAAGAGCTGTAGTGAATACAGAAGGCATGATACTGGTGTTACGACATAGTCTGAACAGCCTATTCCTCAGTCAAAGGTAACAAGTGATGAAGTACTGTTTCATCTTTCAGCTTTTATCTGACAAGCATATATGACCATTCAATATTTGAAGCTTTTAGCAAAGTGGTTCAGAAACTGATTCCACAACTTCCCACCCTGGAGAATTTGCTGAACATCTTTATCTCAGTAAGTAAATAATATCATCCCATTAGAGTCATTCGCGGAATTTAAGAATAACATTTGCACGAGCGCAAACAATCTTATTTCTGCTTTGGTCTGACAGTACTTCAAGGTCTCTGAAATATTACATTTGAAGATTGTGCCTACATACTATTTTAGGTCCGTTAAAATTTAGCTCCCCAAACAGTTCCTATACTTCACTGGTATAGTCGGAATGTTTATTGAAGCTGTAGGCAATCATTCAGTTTTAAAAGAGTCCTGTCAGAGGTAGAGGGCACAAAAGTTGATTTTGGCCGTAAGATACATGGTGTTGAATTTTTAAAAATCTGTTTAGCGCTGTGACTAAATGATATGGTGGCTGGCTGAGTCCTGAAAACTACCAGCTCAAAGTAGAATTACCACAGACCTTTAGTTGTATTCACATTGATTCTCACTGCACAATTTTGAGTTTGTTTGCTTAGACTTTTAAAATCTACTTTTAAATTTAAAGTCAGTAAAATTTGTGTGATAATTTCAGTTTTCATTTCTTAAGTAAATCCATTATAAAGATGTTCATGATAATGAGGTTTAAACTGTAATGAAATGGAACAACCGAAAGTTTTGCTAGTTCGTATTTGAGACTAAGGATGTCATATCATTTTATGTAACCATGTCATGCTCTAAAACCAGCTATCCTTTTAAGGCAGACTCTCCTTTTTGTTTCAGAATTCTGGAATTGAAAAGGCGTTTCTCTTCGATGTGGTCAGTAAGATTTATATTGCAACAGATAGCACCCCTGTGGATATGCAGACCTACGAGCTCTGCTGTGACATGATCGATGTGGTCATTGATATTTCATGTATTTATGGGTAAGTAGAACATCCTGAAAGGCTACCGTCAAGCAAGTTTCTCTTTTGTAACCCTTGAGGTATTTTGAATTTACTTATTTGATCTTAATACTTTTGTTTGAAATGATTGAGATCTATAAATACACCATTTAGTATGTGATAATAATAACAAAAAATTGTTGAGTAAATGCCCGGGCATTATGCTGATAATTTCATTGCCTATATTATACCATTGAATTCTTCAGTATTCCACGAGGTGGAAATTACTACTCCTGTTTTACAGATAGGAAAACAGGTTCAGAGTGGTGAAGTTTCTAACCCCAGCTCACACTATCATTAGGGAACGAAGTTAAGATTTGAGCTCATCTGATTCCTAGTTCCTCTATTGAAAAATCTGTCACGTATCATGATGTCATGTATACTTGAGGGAAAGTATTAGGATCCTTGGATTTCTACATAAATACCTCACATTAACCATAGCTCTGTTACCTTCTTTATAATAGGAAATAATGGCTGGATTTTTTTTTTCCAATATACTTTTGACTGTCTTTTGCTGTGGGTAGCAGAGAACTATGAAACTAAGCAGACATTACCTGCTTAGTATTACGGTCTTAACCTTCTTAGAAAACTGAACTTCTTGTACATATAAAAGAACACAAAATAAGGAATGAGGGAAATTGATTTTGTTACTGGACATAGAAATAATTCCCCATAATAGTAAATTTGCTGAATTCAGGATTTTGTACAGAGTGAGTGTGAACTGTCTTATTAAGGCATTAGGTTGTTGCTGCCTGTTTATATTGGATCTCACAGCCATTGATGGGGTAAAGCGTTTCTTCATCTTTCTCTTTGCTCACTGGCTGTGGCCTGCTTTATGCAGCTTTCTCTGCCAGCTTCTAGGGAGCCTTGGTCTCACCACTTTCTCCTTCCATTCAGTTCAGACTCTTTCTGTTAACTGTTAACATACATGCCCACCCACAGTCCCTTCCCTTATGAAACAGGGAAACCAATCCATACCTCTCAGGACAGTTCAGTTCAGTCACTCAGTCGTGTCCGACTCTTTGCGACCCCATGAATCGCAGCACACCAGGCCTCCCTGTCCATCACAAACTCCCGGAGTTTACCCAAACCCATGCCCATCGAGTCGGTGATGCCATCCATCCATCTCATCCTCTGTCATCCCCTTCTCCTCCTGCCCCCAATCCCTCCCAGCGTCAGAGTCTTTTTCAATGAGTCAACTCTTCACATGAGGTGGCCAAAGTATTGGAGTTTCAACTTTAGCATCAGTCCTTCCAATGAACACCCAGGACTGATCTCCTTTAGGATGGACTGGTTGGATCTCCTTACAGTCCAAGGGACTCTCAAGAGTCTTCTCCAACACCACAGTTCAAAAGCATCAATTTTTCGGCACTCAGCTTTCTTCACAGTCCAACTGTCACATCCATACATGACCACTGGAAAAACCATAGCCTTGACCAGACGGACCTTTGTTGGCAAAGTAATGTCTCTGCTTTTTAACATGCTATCTAGGTTGGTCATCACTTTCCTTCCAAGGAGTAAGCGTCTTTTAATTTCATGGCTGCAGTGATTTCACCATCTGCAGTGATTTTGGAGCCCCCAAAAATAAAGTCTGACACTGTTTCCACTGTCTCCCTGTTTATTTCCCATGAAGTGATGGGACCAGATGCCATGATCTTAGTTTTCTGAATGTTGAGCTTTAAGTCAACTTTTTCACTCTCCTCTTTTACTTTCATCAAGAGGCTCTTTAGTTCCTCTTCACTTTCTGCCATAAGGGTGGTGTCATCTGCATATCTGAGGTTATTGATATTTCTCCCGGCAATCTTGATTCCAGCTTGTGCTTCTTCCAGCCAAGGGTTTCTCATGATGTACTCTGCATATAAGTTAAATAAGCAGGGTGACAATATACAGCCTTGACGTACTCCTTTTCCTGTTTGGAGCCAGTCTGTTGTTCCATGTCCAGTTCTAACTGTTGCTTCCTGACCTGCATACATACCTCTCAGGACTGCAGTGAGGATGAAATATCATTAGGTCTCCCCTGGTGGACCCCAAATGTATCTGCCATTATTATTTTTTAAAGTTAAAGTATTTAAAACTTTTTTTCCCAAAGTTTATTTATTTGGCCGAGCCACATGAGTTGCGGGGTCTTAGTTGCCTGCCCAGGAATTGAACCCAGGCCCCTTGCAGTGGAAGCGTGGAGTCCTAACCACTGAACCACCAGGGAATTCTTTATCATTATTATTATTATTAAACACTGGCTTTAGAAATAGACCTTATTTCCCAAGACTGCTGCCTTGCAATATTCTCTTGTTTTTAAACTGTTAAGTGGATGACCTTGAAATAGTCACGGAGGATGAAAGTTATCCTGATTATAGTTTAGATGATTGTCATAATCAAATAACAATGAACAGCACAATTAATCTGGCAAATACTCAATGATATGCATAATCATTATTTTGCCATATGGTAATTAGACATAAATGGTAAGTTGTTCATGGAAACAATGTTAATCAGTTACTTTTATCCAGCTCAAACACACACCGGGAGGAAGGGGCCGGGCAGGGGAGGGAGCAGGGCTTTACTGGCAGATTGCTTTCCCGTGGTGGAATGCCGTGGGCCTGGGAACCTGCCCTGTTGAGTAAGAACCAGTCTGGGTCCGGGTCACAAATGGGGCATACGTTCTGGGGTTTCTTGAGACCGTTTGCTAGAGTGGCCACGAGCCAGCCCGGGGGCTGCAGAGGGAAGCTGAGGGTGCGTGCCACAGCCCAGGAAGCAGTCCGCCTTGCCATTGGAGATCCTAGAAGCAGCTGACCTGGTCTGCTCCGGAGTCTCAGCTGGGATTTGAAAACACACACAGTTTCAGATAAGGGAAAGGTATATGACATCCTCCTTTGTCTATAAACAAGATACAGAACTGGATATGGCAGTGTCTTCAGAGGGCCCAGTTTTGATCACAAAGGTCATATCAATAATGATAATAGCAGTTAACGTTGTACATTTTATATGCTCTCAGCACTATGCTTAGTGTTATGTACATGTTATTTCATTGCATTAGGAAACTTTGAAGTAATCACTGCTAATATACAATGAAGAAATCGAGGCTCAAAAAAGTGACTCAGTTTGCCCAAATTTATACAGTAAAATGAGAAAGCTGGGATTCAAACCCAAGTAATTTGTGTTTGCAGGCCACACCTTTTCTTAAATATTTATTTATCTTTTTATTTTGAAAAAATTTCAAATCTATAGAAAATATGCAAGAATAGTACAGTGAACTCCGATATACCCTTCTCTGGGATTCACCAGTTTTTATCAGTGAGCCTTATTTGCTCACTCTTTTTCTAATACAGTTGGCCCTATATGTGAGTTCCACATTGACAGATTCAACCAACCAGTGGATTGAAAATATTCAGAAAAATATTCCAGAAAGTTCCAAAAAGCAAAACTTGAATTTGCTGTACGCTGACAGCTATTTCCATAATATTTGCATTGTATTGGGCATTTTATGTCATCTAGAGATGATTAAAAGTATATGGTGAGGAGGAGGAGTGGGACTTCCCTGATGGTCCAGCAGTTAAGACTCTGGGCTTTCACTGCACAGGGATGGGTTCGATTCCTTGTTGAGAAACTAAGATCCCGCATGCCAAAAGGAAGTAAAAAAGGGGGAGGATGTGTGTAGGATGGGCCTCTCCGGGTAGCACTACAGGTAGAGAACCCATCTGCCAGGCAGTTAGACCAAGAGACAGGTTCGATTCCTGGGTCGGGGAGATCCTCTGGAGGAAGGCGTGGCAACCCACTCCAGTTTTCTTGCCCAGAGACTCCCTTGGACAGAGGAGCCTGGTGGGCTACAGTCCATCGGGTTGCAAAGAGTCAGACATGAATGACGCAACTCAGCATGCACACACGCATGTGGGTAGGTTATATGCAGATACATGAGGAGCTTCAGCATCTTTGGATTTGGGTATCTGCTGAGGGGAGTCTTAGAGCCAACCCCAGGCCCTAAGCCTGCTCCGTAGGGATGACTGTACATACACATTTGTTTTTGCTGAACCATTTGGGAGTAAGTTACAGATCATGATCCTTTGACCACAGCTGTTAATGCTTGAACGTCTGTTTCTTGATAACAAGGACATTTTCTTACAGGACCACAGTTTAATATCAAATTAAGTCTATTTAACATGACTTCATGACTCTATTATCTAATATAGAGTCCTTTGTTAAATTTTATCAGTGGTCCCAATTCGTTCTTTTATCGCAGTTTTTTCCCCCAGATGAAGGATCTAGCCCAGCACTTGGCCGCCTCTTCAGGCTGCTTTATTTTGGAAAAGTTCTTCACCCTTCCTTGGTCTTAAGGCTGTGCTTTAGACAGCCTGGTTGTTCTGTCACGAGGAAACAGGGAGCCCTCATGGGCCGCGGAGAGGAGGAGAGCTGGCCTCCATCCGTCACTTGTGTCCTTCAGGTCCATGAAGAGTTCAGCCTCTTGGGTGTCAGTAGGACGCTGACCATCATACAGTGTACGTTCTTGGGATCGGGTGTTTCTGAGAAATTTAGCTGAAAGACACTGTAAGTGTAAACTCCCTATCGTTATGATTATCACTCTTTGTGATAATCCGGTCTTGTTGCTGGGTAACAAATTGTAGTTCTTAATGGTCAAATATGTTTTTGGTTTCTGTTCCCATTTAGCCTCAAAGAAGATGGAGCAGGAACCCCCTATGACAAGGAGTCAACAGCCATTATAAAGCTGAATAATACAACAGTTCTCTATTTGAAAGAGGTGACAAAGTTCCTGGCTCTTGTGTGCTTCGTCAGAGAGGAAAGCTTTGAAAGAAAAGGTAATTTTTTGTGTGTGTGATTTAAATGAAGCATTTCCATTCAGACGGATCCTGCCTTTCCTGCTCGTTGAATGTGGGTGGACAGCAGCCGTGCCCCTGGGGGCTGCCAGACTTCAGTCTCGGGCTCCCCTTGGCTCTTGCCCCCCGCCAGTGGGGTTTGGGGATCCGTGAAGCAGCGTGAGGTGGTAGTGGAACCAGACCCCCTCCCAGGGAGGGGCCTTAGGTTTTCCGGGAGCGAAGCCAGCTGGGGTGTTATTGCCTGGCCGTAGAGTCCCTTACCCGAGGAGGCCCAAGGCCTTGGTCCTCACCTCTAGAAGGCTTTAGGGACGCTGCGACCACTTGTCCTCCCCGTGTAAAGGGTGAGACTCACGCAGTCTTAAAGCTAGACTTTTTTAAACTTCTGTTCAGCCCTTGTCCATTCTTTAGTCCTAAAACACAGGGGTGGCATCGTGATTCCAAAAAAGGGAAGATACTGGTATACTTAATAATGTCACCAAATATTTTTTAGGACCAAATTGAGTTTTATTTTGAAATAAAAGCAATTAACCTCTTAAAGATACTCATATTCCCTGCCCCCCATCTAAACTGGGAAATATCAGCTTACTGATGTAGTTAAGGATTTTTGCTAGTAATTAGGAGATGATGTACCCTAAATGGAGAAGGAAATGGCAGCCCACTCCAGTATTCTTGCCTAGAGAATCCCATGGACAGAGGAGCCTGGCAGGCTGCAGTCCATGGGGTTGCAAGAGTCAGACACGACTTGGTGACTAAACCATTACCCTAAGTTCCCAACAAAGTAGCAATAATAACATTTTCTGAAATAGCCTTTTTTTCTTATAAGTAATACATGTTCATTATTTTAAAATGCTTTGAAAACTTAAAGTATACAGAGCAAAATAAAATCACTGAATTTCACCATCTTAGAGCTGAACCCCGTGTTAAATTTCTGGGGTTTTCTTTCTCCTTTTCTGCCTTCCTGTCACTTTTTTCTTCTGTTATCCCCTCTTTCCTTCCTTTCTTCCAACAAAACTGGTGCCATTTTGTCTATATAATTTTTTATCCTTTTGTTTTCACGTATTTGTACCCTGAAAATTTTCTTAATTCTTTGGAGCATAAAAGCATAATTAAGATTTTTATTACTTTTCTGTTAAAAAGCAGTAGATTCATTTAGAAGATTTAGAAATAATGAGCAAAAAGGAAATAATTATTGGTAAGTTTCTCAGTCACATCACATTAAACTTGTTTGCTTTTTAGGGTGACTAACCATCTCCATTTGCCTGGGACAGGGAGGGGGGTTCCTGAGAAAAGGACCTTCAGGTTTGAAACTTGAAAAGTCCCAGGCAAATGTGATGAATCAATCACCCTAGCTTTATAAAGAGCTTGATGCCTTACATATGCAGGAAGTGGTTCGCTTGGTTTTTGCTGCCTTAATCTCAGTAGTGAGTCCTGTTAGTGTTATGGATAATCGACACTTATTGATTGATTTCTCCTCAAGTTGGTTTCTGTCTGCATTTTCTGGGATCATCTTTGACTGCTCTGGCAGAAAGGGGAGGATGGAAAGCAGAAGTGGGATTCTTGGAAAGGGAGGTGGTTAAAAAATACAGCCATCTGGGCCCACCACCGAACATCTAGAATAGTTTCTGGGAGAAGAGCCTGGGGTTCATTCATTTTATAAAAGTTTCCAGGAGGCTTTTAATGTGCAGCTATGACTGAAAACCACTGAACCTATAGAAGGATATGGGACCATCGCTTAACTTTGTATGGTGCTAAAGATAGGGCTTATTCTGTTCATGTCTCTGTTCCTATATTTGTCAACAGCCTTTTATGAAAGAGTGAAATAAACAGCACTCTTTGTATACAGTTTCTTTAAAAACCTCAATTGTGAATTTTCACTTTTAAAACTCCAAATGCAGCAAGATTACTGTTGTGTTTTAAACGTGCACAGATGAGTAAGTTGACATGTGTCAGGAATCATCAGTCGCCTCTCTCTGAAATTTCCTAGAGTTGAGTTCGCACTGAGCCAAAGCCCTTTAGCTAAGCTTTCTGCCTAAGGCAGTTAGTGGGACACATAGGTAGAGTTTTGAGGTGGCGCTCACATATCTTACTCAAACTCCCACTAAATAAAATCATGTCTTTGGTCCCTGTTTCTTCCTTTTTTTGAAGTTCATGTTTTATTTGGAAGAAGGTTCCAAGAAATAAAAGTGAGGACGTGGGGAGATAGAGAAGGGAGGGGGAAAAGCTGTCTTCAGTGGCAGCGTTATCCGCACTTCTTTTTAAAAATACTTTTTAAATGCTTTCTATTACTTTAAAATTTTTCCTTTTATTTCTTTGGCTACACCGTGAGGCATGCAGGATCTGGTGCACCGGGGAGCTCCCTTCTGCTCACTTCTGCTGAGGGAATCTTGGAGAAGCTATGTGTGCAGAAAACTTAGACCCACCCCCATTGGACATGCAAGGCGGCCACTTTGTCCCCCAGCTCTCATACCCCGTCATGAGGGGCGCCCTCAGAGGCTTGTATTCCCCTAGCCCTAGTACCTGTCTGCGCGCCAAAGGAAGCCTCCAGCAGAGCAGAAGTGCCCCTACCTGGGCTTACTTATTTCTTACTTCTTCCCCGCTCTTTCTCACCCGTCTTTTCCTGAGGAGATGGTTTCTTAGATTTGTCGCGCTGTGGTCACTGTCACGGCAGAAGCAGCAGGGGGCGCCACTCAGAGGGTTTCCTGCTCCTGGAAGCTGAGAGGGTGTTTCTTACAGTCGCTTGTGGTTAGTTACGTGGCTGCTTTGAAGCGTCCCTTACCTTGGCTGGAATCCCAATCCCATTTTTTGTAATTAATTAATTAATTAATTAATTTGGGGGGGGGTTGGGGCTCCTGAAGCATCACCTGAGTGGATGGAAATATTCTGGGGGCTAGTTATTTTAATAAGTTTAAAAGTAGTAAACTTTAAACTTCCTGATCCCTGGGTCAGGAAGACCCCTGGAGAAGGGGAATGGCAACCCACTCCAGTATTCTAGCCTGGAGAATCGGCAGGCTGCAGTCCGTGGGTCACAAAGAGTTAGACACAGCTGAGTGACTACCACTTTCACTTTCAAAGGTAGTAAAGGGAACCCACTGCCTTATCCCGACTGGTGTATACATAACACTGCTCTCAATACTTACATATTGGTGCTGATGATCTGAAATGGGCTCAGGACTTGGATTATATTTTATCTATTTTTGTATCATTAATCTCTGAAAACGCAAGAAAATTCTCCCCATACTACTGGCTGTTTAAAATTTACTTAATATTGAAACACTGAGAGTGTCATTGATCGTTGAATTTCTTAGCTCAGAGTTGACCTGAGGTGATGATAACCCCTCTGAAATTGGGGACTTTGTTTTCCCTAGGGCTTATGACAGTAGCTTAAATATTTCCTGAATATCTTTTCAGTAAATGCTGATTGATGGGGACTGTGACCTGGAGATGTAAGCTGACCTCCAAGTCAAGGTCCGCCTCTGTTCAGAGTCAATTTAATAATGCCTTTTGGGGAAAAGATATAATAAATATTTCACTGAAGATATATCTTAATTGTTCTTACAGTTTTTAATTCTGAAAGATTTTTTAAAAGGGCAGTTCAGCTGGTTTTTCAAAACTTTGGGGTCATAGACGCTTTTGAAAATGTGGTATATATTCTGGAACCTTTCGTTTGTAAAAATAGATACTCACAAGACTTTGCCTGCAATGCCTGAAGCTCGGCTGCAGACCTTCTAGGGAAGTCTATGGACCTTATGTTTTCTCCTCTACCGCCCCCTACTGGCATTTCCTCGCTATGGCTGACTTGAAAAGGCTTCTAGGTGGCACTTAGAAATATTTTTGTTTTCTTCTCCAGGGCTGATTGACTATAATTTTCATTGCTTCCGGAAGGCCATCCATGAAGTGTTTGAGGTGAGAATGAAAGTAGTGAAATCGCGAAAGGTTCAGAATCGGCTGCAGAAGAAGAAAGGAACCACCCCCAACGGGACGCCTCGGGTGCTGCTGTAGGTGGGGTTTCAGGAGCATCTTTGGAAATCAGACGTTTCAGTGAAGCTGCTGCCCTGTGTTGCACTAAAGGAAGAGGAGGAAGGAGATGGGGACACAAGACACACGTTTGTTGTAAAAAAACTCAAGGAAGAGGAGGAAGGAGATGGGGACATATGACATACGTTTGTTGTTTAAAAAAAAAGAGATCCTGCCACCCTTTCTTTTAATCTTCTCTTTTTTAAATAAAGTAAGCACTTTGAAGCAAAAACTTGTATATTAACAATGAAGTGAAATCTACTGTAACTTCATTACACAAATGTAAACTTTTATGGTCCGTAGTCAGAAAAAATCCTGTGTGCGCACTGCCAGGAACTGTATATATTTTGCACTTTTTCATGTTTTCTTTTTCTCATGGAACTAAACTTTGATAAAACAACTTTTCTAAGCTTTGTTCTGTCCTTGGTGTCTAGGACATGCATACTGAGTCTGTATCTATGGGGCAAACGGAAATTAATCAAAAAATGATGCATTAGCAATTACTTTTTTAAGCATGGGAATCTTTGCTACCAATTGTTGAGAAAAATCATTTTTCCATGGAGGAACAGCTTGGGGCGGCAAGCTCCAGGAGCAATAAGACCTGTCCCCTGTTTATAACGGATATAAATAGACGTTTTATAGAATAATATTAGCACCAAACTTATCTAAACATTTCTATAGCTGTGACAGTGCTTCCCTCCGTGACAGTTTTTATAAAACTCTTTACCTCAACAGACATCTCTAAAACCATTTTATACAGAGAGGTTCTTTCTTTCTGCTGTGTTATTGTTGTCTTTTGGGACCATATTTCCAAAATGGTGCCAATCACTGGAGAGAAATGGGAATGTCGCTGAATTGCAGGGTTTCCGAAGGCTTTTCTGTACCTGCCACTGAGGCTAAAGTAATATCAGAAGCTACATGGTTTCCCAAATGGAGGTGACTAGCATTTGCAGATTTAAAAATATATCCAATTTTAAAATATATACAGTTTTTCGCCTCTGTGGAATGGGCCTCTTGCCATGCAAGAATCCAAATGTTTATTTAGGACCAGTTTCTTTTTTTCTCCTTTTGACATTGTTCCACAACCACAGGCAATATTTCAGTTCTCGGCCACAGAACTGAATCCTGGCGGGCACATCCATCACCTCTGAGTCTCCTCAGCTGTGACAGCGTGCCTCATGGACTCTGCTTGTCCCCACCTACGACTGAGCCAGGGCTCGGCTCGCCCGCAGCATGCTCTGCATGGCTGAGAAAGCCGTCCTGAAAACTGCTAAAGGGCAGGGGCGAGGATGACCAGAGGAGGCACTGTAGTTAGCTCTGTCTGTTTCTATGAGATTCTTCCTCTTGTGTGTACTTTAGACCAACAGCACGTGAAGAGATTCTAAATCTACCCCCATCCCAAACCATTCCAAGTAGATAATTCTAGTCTATCCCAAGGCTCAGTGCCCTAAAGCATGTTGACAGGTATTAGAAAATATTCATATGTATATATTTTTAGCAGAGCCTCGTAGGGATAGCAATGCTGATCATAGCAAAAATGGATAGTTCCTAAAGCAACTTTTCCTTGAGACCATCCGTGGCTTCTTTCTATCCTCTCCTCATCCATTCTTCCCAAGTCCTATTCCTTTGAGGCTGGAAACTGCAATTTAAGGTGGTAGCTGATTTGAGGTTTGAGCCCTCCCAAGGATCTGTGCATTTTGGAAGGAAATTTGTAAAAATCATGTAGGTGCCCTAACTCCCTTCCTCATGATTCCTGCTCAGAAGCGCTGTGTAGGATCCCAGGGGCTCCAGGGAAGTCTTTTTCCTAATTTCCAAACCTATAACCAACATGGTACCTGGAGGCTATTCTTACAAATCTAATTCTTTAATATTTTTTACACAGTCTTTCTTTCTGAATGTGCAAATACAGAATCACTTTTCTAAAACAACTTTATCCTCAAGATAGAGACATTTGCCTAACTGGTAAATCACACGTTACTTAGGTATATATATTAGTGTAACTAGGTGGAGCTTCCATTTTTAAGCTGGGTATATGATGGGTTTTGTTAAAATGTGCCTTAAATGCCTACTACTTCAAAAGCAAATGATTCTTTGGGGGAAAGGCAAAGTTAATGCTATGGCATCAGACCCAAGTTCATGGTAGTAAGTACACTCTTTGATTAATGACACTGATATATAGAAACTGCCTCAAAGCCGTCAGCATGGCGATGACCTCTTAGTTAAAGAAAATGTAGGAGTTACGTCTAAGCATTCAGTTTCTGGAGTCTGTGCTATTGGAATCACAAAATCTCTTCAGTTCCTTTTTCACTTGTTTTTGATATGGGACTTAGCTTTCTTACGTGTGGTCACTTTCATGTCTCAAATCCACCACTATAAATACATATAAGTATACAAAAGAATGTGTAAATATGAAGCTCAAATACATGGCTATGGTGACTGCTGTGGAATATTTGTGATCATTTTCAAAGGTTGAGAACTTGACCTAGAGGTTTTCAGGGCAATTAGAACTTACATGTGGGGGTGAGACTCTGAATTATCATCTTTGTTTAGTTTCGGTAATATAGATTAGCGTATATGGCCAGAGTGGCATATTTCTTTTCTTTTTCAGAGTGGCATATTTCTGATGGAATAGACATTAAAAACTGGTTGACATTCACAGACTACTATTTTGTGAACATAATATATTTTGGACCCTTAACTATAAAATGAATAAAAACACAGCAATATTGTTATGTATGGGTTATATGCGAACTCTGTTTGAAATATATTCAAGAAAAACAGCTGAATTGTCTTGATTATTAAAGTATGGTATGCATTCAATTCATGCGGACTGGATGTAATTTGTAATCAAGTATAATATTCATTGGGCTTCCCTGGTGGCTCAGTGGTAAAGAATCTGCCTGCCAATGCAGGAGACCTGGGTTTGATCCTTGGGTCAGGAAGATCCCCTGGAGAAGGAAATGGCAACCCACTCCAGTATTCTTTCCTGGGAAATCCCATGGACAGAGGAGCCTGGCTGGCTACAGTCCATAGCATTGCAGAAGAGTTGGATATGACTTAGTGACTAAACAATAATATTCAGTATTATGTTTTATTTGAGCAGGATGTTATTTATAACCATTGTTAAACCATTGCTTTCAGGAATATTAGCTGCCAGTTTAAAAGCATGTGTCATGTGCTCATGATTTGGTAAGGATCTCATTTTATTTCAAGCGTGTTCATAACTTATCTTTCTGGGATCAGAATGGTCTCTTTCCTGAAAAGGAAGCATGGTCTTTCACATTTGTGAGGTTGCATATACTGTGCATGCATATCACTGCTTCATCAGACCTGCTGGTTTCTTTAGATAAATGTGTTTGTCCTAATTAATCAGCTCTCATATTAGGGAAATGAGGATACATTTCTCTATTTAAGTTGGATTTACTTTTTTTTTTTTAATTCATCTCTCCATGGTGCTGCCCAGGTGGCTCAGATGAAAAAGTGTCTGCCTGCAGTGCGGGAGACTTAGGTATAGGTTCGATCCCTGGGTCGGGAAGATCCCCTGGAGAAGGAAATGGCAACCCACTCCAGTACTCTTGCCTGGAAAATTCCATGGATGGAGGAGCCTGGTAGGCTCCAGTCCATGGGGTCATAGAGAGCCGGACACGACTGAGCGACTTCACTTTCATCCCTCCATACTTTTGATGGGGACATGGTTGTTTTGGCTGTAGAACTTCCTTCAGTAAGCTCAAGATTTTGATTCTTGCTGCTCTGGCCCTAATCCCCAGCCATCTAAAAATTCTTTTCCTAAGAGTCCACCTTTTGATTCTTAGTAAGATTCCACCGTATAATGACTCTACAGGTACACTCAGAGTTCTCCGAATGGGCTAGCATAAGATGTTATATATGAAATCCTGTTTCTGATTGGAAAATCTAATCTGAAATAACTACTTCCAAGATTTTTAATCAGTGTTGATATTGAGTATAGGGGAAAGGAAATGTCTTTAACAACATTATGGGATACTAGTAGACGCTGAGTGCACACAATATGCCGTGCACCGTTCGTAAGCGCTTTTACCTAGTTACCCTCATAAGCCCAAGAAGTGGGCACTGTTACCCTGTTTTACAGTTGAGGCAGCTGGAGCCAGAGAGGTGCAATGACTTGGTTAAGATACTACTAAGTAAGGCACGAGGCCTGGAGCCTGACCTAGGGATCCAGTCCGTCAACCGCTGCTCCAAGTACCTCACCAAACGTCCCTTAAAATGCCCTCCTTTTGGGAATTCCCTGGTGGCCAGTGCTTATGACTCTGCTTCCGGTGCAGTGGGCAGAGGTTCCATCCCTTGTCGGGGAATTAAGGGCTTCCCTCGTAGCTCAGGCGGTGAAGAATCTGCCTGCCGTGCAGGAGACCCGGGTTCGATCCCTGGGTCGGGAAGATGCCCTGGAGAAGGAAATGGCAACCCATTCCAGTATCCTTTCCTGGAAAATCTCATGGACCGAGGAGCCTGGTGGGCTGCAGTCCATGGGGTCGCAAAGAGTTGGGCATGACTCAGCGACTAACACTTAACATGCCAAGAAGCCACACACACACACACACACACACACACACACACACACACACACAAATGCCCTCGTTTCATGAATAGAAAGAGAGGGACTTGAAGTTCGGGGTTTCTGCTGCATGGGCTTATGAGGGCTGACAGACAGGGGCGTTTATAGACACAAAATCAATAGGTACAGTCCTCTACTGTGCTTCACTTGGAGAAGCTCAACAAAGATGCTTTTTTTCTTCCTAATCCATTAAATAATTCTACTGCCAAAAATAATATTAACAGCATTTAAACATCAGAAAATGTAAATCCTTTTTATAGCCATTCGGTTTTTTTTTTTTCTTTTCTGGGGTGGGGGCAGCCGTGTGCAAGGCTTGTGGGATCCATGACCAGAGACAACCTGGGCCACGTTAATAAAAAGCACTAAGTCTAACCACTGGACCACCAGGGAATCCACAGCCTTTTGATTTTTTTGAGAAGCATTAGTATATCAAGCTCTAAGAAAATCAAGGAGAGAATAAGCCTTTGATCTTAGTTGTATTCAATCTTTACCTTGATTTTGTAGTATATGTTGTAATAACTTAAAACACTGATCTGGATGAAAATTCTATAAGATACATTTCAACCCTAACCCTTCAGACCTATATTTAAAGTTGCCACTAAGGTAACCTTTGTTGGACTCTTCTGTAAGAGGAATCTCCAATCTCACATGTCCAAAATGAACTGGCTTCTTTCTTTACTAAATATTGTCTCCCTGTGATGGTGTGATCATCTTCCTCCCTAGTGTCCCTGCCAGAAACTTGTGTCTTTTTTTTTTTTTTTCCCCACAAAAACCTTTATTGTTTCCATTTGGTCTGAGGCTTGGGAGATTGCTCCAGGGTGGTTAGAAAGCTGCCGAATGGCTGCAGGAAGAACCCCTAACACCAGAGGGCCTCCTCAAAGGCAGAAGGACTCTGGAGGCTCCGAGTTCTGCTTGGAGGGTGAGTCTTTCCAAGAGATGCTCGCCAGCCTAGCCTGGGGACCAGCCAGTCTGGGGAGGTAAGTCACGTGGTTGCCATCTTCTTGATGAGTTTCACCTGCTTGTCTGGAAATGAGGGCAGGACCCAGGGCATGCAGACCCAAAAGGACTTAGGAAAGTTTCTTCTCCATGAGAATGGCAACTATCTAGGCTCCTGGGTTTTACCTGCCCTCATCCTGGAGAGGCTTTTGCACGTCCCAGAAGAGGGTCCAGCCATTGCACCTGTTCTGCCTTTTAAGAGATATTGGTGCCTCTTCTTGAACAGTTTGTGGAAAAATGACCCTCGCCCACCAGAGCTCTTTCGTCGCCATTCAGAGTAGAAGCCCAGAGAGAGGGAGGTGTGGGAGGCCCGCAAAGGCATGACCAGGATGCTGAAGGGGGCCTCCATCTTGGTATAACAGCTCCGATGAATCTGGGCGCTCACAGCTAATTGGTAAAGAGCTAAGCTCAGAAAATGGTGTTGGCAGGCCCTGGAGGCCCAGGGAAGCTGAATGGCTGATTCCGGAGGTTGCGACTGGAAAAGAGGTTGGAGGCTGGAGCAAAGGGCATCCCTGGTTCTGTTCTGTCCAAATATTACTGAAGAGAGACCTCAGGGACCACAGCACACGGCTTCCACCGCATTCTTGACTTGCCTCCTGCTCACCTCCAGGCAATCCCCCAGTCCCTTCAGCTCAGCCTGACAAAGGTCTCCTGAGTCTCTTCTCTCTCTCTCCCCTCCGCTATCCTGGTCGAGACCACTTCCTCCTCATATCTGAACGTCAGCGCCCTCTCCCCGCGTCCCTCTGCCTCAGCCATCCATCCATTGCATTCTCTGCACCAGACCTGGGCTGACCTTCTAACGCACGTCCCACCGCATCGCCGCTTGCGTGCTCACACCCTTTGTAGGTTTCTACTGCAAACAGCAGTCAGACGCCTCAGTGACATTTGCAGCCCCTGTCTGCCCGGCCCAGACCTCTTCTCCAGCCTCGGTTCCTTCTCCCTCAAGAGCTGCGCTCGTGGTTCCCTTCATCAGTCATTTTCTGAGATATAATTTTCTTTCATTCAGCAATTATTGATAGGATCTCTATTATATGCCAGACCTTGGGCTTAGTAAAATAGCTCAGACAGACACTGACGATGCAAGGATTTTGATATCTAAAAATAATAGAAAATAAACCAGTTTAGGCCCTGCAGATGTCAGTGTTTGCAACCACAGTTGTCTTGAATCTTACATTCTCCAGCAAAGCCCATGGAGGACCATAACCAGCATCTGAGAAGTTGAGTTGTTCTTCTAAGAGCAGACCAATAGTGATACTTAATATATCATTAATATATCTTTAATCTACTGTAACTATTATGTTGGCCAAAAACTTTGTTCAGGTTTCTGAACAAACTTTTGCCAACCCAGCAAATGTAAGAAATAGAATGTGAAAGTAAACATGTTTACTGAAGTAGTGCCTTCCCTATTGAGAAAAGAGGTACATTATCTTTTTTTTTTTTTCTTTATTAGTTGGAGGCTAATTACTTCACAACATTTCAGTGGGTTTTGTCATACATTGACATGAATCAGCCATGGATTTACATGTATTTCCCATCCCGATCCCCCCTCCCACCTCCCTCTCCACCCGATTCCTCTGGGTCTTCCCAGTGCACCAGGCCCAAGCACTTGTCTCATGCATCCAGCCTGGGCTGGTGATCTGTTTCACCATAGATAATATACATGTTTCGATGCTGTTCTCTCGAAACATCCCACCCTCACCTTCTCCCACAGAGTTCAAAAGTCTGTTCTGTACTTCTGTGTCTCTTTTTCTGTTTTGCATATAGGGTTGTCGTTACCATCTTTCTAAATTCCATATATATGTGTTAGTATGCTGTAATGTTCTTTATCTTTCTGGCTTACTTCACTCTGTATAAGGGGCTCCAGTTTCATCCATCTCATTAGGACTGATTCAAATGAATTCTTTTTAACGGCTGAGTAATATTCCATGGTGTATATGTACCACAGCTTCCTTATCCATTCGTCTGCTGATGGGCATCTAGGTTGCTTCCATGTCCTGGCTATTATAAACAGTGCTGCGATGAACATTGGGGTGCACGTGTCTCTTTCAGATCTGGTTTCCTCAGTGTGTATGCCCAGAAGTGGGATTGCTGGGTCATATGGCAGTTCTATTTCCAGTTTTTTAAGGAATCTCCACACTGTTCTCCATAGCGGCTGTACTAGTTTGCATTCCCACCAACAGTGTAAGAGGGTTCCCTTTTCTCCACACCCTCTCCAGCATTTATTGCTTGTAGACTTATGGATAGCAGCCATCCTGACTGGCGTGTAATGGTACCTCATTGTGGTTTTGATTTGCATTTCTCTAATAATGAGTGATGTTGAGCATCTTTTCATGTGTTTGTTAGCCATCTGTATGTCTTTTTTGGAAAAATGTCTGTTTAGTTCTTTGGCCCATTTTTTGATTGAGTCATTTATTTTCTGGAATTGAGCTTCAGGAGTTGCTTGTATATTTTTGAGATTAATCCTTTGTCTGTTGCTTCATTTGCTATTATTTTCTCCCAATCTGAGGGCCGTCTTTTCAGCTTACTTACAGTTTCCTTTGTTGTGCAAAAGCTTTTAAGTTTCATTAGGTCCCATTTGTTTATTTTTGCTTTTATTTCCAATATTCTGGGAGGTGGGTCATAGAGGATCTTGCTGTGATTTATGTCGGAGAGTGTTTTGCCTATGTTCTCCTCTAGGAGTTTTATAGTTTCTGGTCTTACATTTAGATCTTTAATCCATTTTGAGTTTATTTTTGTGTATGGAGTTAGAAAGTGTTCTAGTTTCATTCTTTTACAAGTGGTTGACCAGTTTTCCCAGCACCACTTGTTAAAGAGGTTGTCTTTTTCCATTGTATATCCTTGCCTCCTTTGTCAAAGATAAGGTGTCCACAGGTACGTGGATTTATCTCTGGGCTTTCTATGGTACATTATCTTAAAATTGTGTTGTATTACTTTGATGTTCAGACTTTTCTAACTTAATCCACATGCAAAGTCAATATGATTTCCAAATTAGATTTAATAAAAAATTTATCTTACAGATAAACTTTAATTTTTTACTTTAATAAAATTTTCTTTTTTATTTATTAACACTTTTATTTTAATAAAATGTTTATAATACAGAGCTTTTCAATCTGTTTGTACCAGGTACTGTGAGTGCTGGCCAAGGTGATGTTTATATCCTCCTAATATGTTGATATGAGTTACAGTGGAAGATGTGAGGCAATGCTGATGTAGGAAATAAGGCTAATACAGAGCTTTTTATTTATTTATTTGGCCACACTGTGTGGCTTATGAGATCTTAGCTCCCCAAGCAGGGATTGAACCTGCCACCTTCAGCAGTCTTGATAGAATATTATGGTTTTTAGTTTCAATAAATGATTTACAGTTAAAGCTGAGATGGAGTTTCAATCTTGAAAATAAACTGTTTTAAAAAGCAGAATGGAAAAAAAAAGACAGAATGAACTTGTGAATTCATACCCAAAGCAGTGTTTGAATGGGATGCTTAACACTGCCATAGGACAGAACTATAGGAGTTAACCCTTTATGAAATCCATTTTTAACTTTCTGTTGTGAGACACAATAAATACAATTTCACATTGCAAACTATCATGTCCTCATACTTGCAAATGTTACTTTTTAATGACCTCTCATTAAGTACTATCCTGTCTACTTCCAAGGCATTCTAGTGTTTTTCCTCTTTCCCTTATACAAAAAAAAGACCTCACAATCCACTCTTGGGTCATGGCCTGCCATTTGTAAGCACTGCTAGAAGAAACCCACTGACAAGATCAAAGATACCTGAGGATTTTCTTTCTAACCTAAAATATTTTCCTTCTCTCTTTTAATTTTAAGATCTTAACAAATGTAGGAAAATTCTGAGGAAGTTCTTTAATTTTTCTTTCATTTGATCCAGGCTTTCAGCTGTGTCAATCAGAAAAATTTCACTTTTGCTGTCAGTAGAGATTTTACTGCATCTCAGGAGCCACTTGTTAAACAAAGGACAGGTGTTTTGTTCCCTTGCATATTCACAATCTCCACAAATAGATATTCTTGTATTTCTAATACCTTTGTAAGAAGCTTACTACTAATGATTTCCAGTGCTTGTTCTCCGAGGTCATAACCTCAGGAATAATTAATAAATATGTCTTCACCATTTTCCCCTGATTCTGCTAGGTGGCCTTTATAAGAAATTTTATAAAAAAAAAATATATAAGAAATGTGTCTTGTTGCTTGAGGTCCTTACAAGAGATAGTGTCTTCTTAGAGGATTTTTTTCAAAAAGGACAAAGACAAAATATAAGGCAACTCTCTTCTGAAGAATGATATTTTGGGGAAAAGTTTGCTTTTTATCCTGGCATATATGGTATATATTTCCACTGAAGAACATTTGCACCTAAAGCCTGCTTCAGCTTCTGGGGAAGTCAGACTGGCCCAGCTGTTTTCTCACAAGATGCGATGAGGCAGACAAAGTATGGGATACCCATGCCTTTTGGTTATTTTATGATGAAAGAATACACTGTAGGAAGTCCAGGACCACTTTTTTTTTTAAGTGGTGGATGACTTGGTTATTATTCAAAATTTGCCTATAATTGTAAAGAGCATTTTACCAGGAAGCAGGTAAGGTTGTTTGTGCTAAAGGCATTAATATTGTCTAATGTTCTGTGGCTGTAGAATTACTGGGAGTTCCATAATTCTTGTATGCCTTGAGCATCATCAATAGAATGTTTCACACATCTATGGACTATGATTTTTTTTGGTAAGTTTGTGGATGTTATAGTGGTAAATTAAACACAATTTTATTTAAAAGTATTTAACTTTTGATAGTGGTTTTTTTGGTCATTTTGCATCTTCCTAATGAATAGGAACTGAAAATTCTGTGAATGTAGAGAGCAGAGTTCTCGGCTATGCTGACTGGTCTGTCGCTGACCAAGTGTTATCCCTCAGCAAGTGGCTAAAAGGAGTCCAGAGAACGACAAACTGGGGCGACAGGATATGGGGACACAAGAAAAAAAGGCATAGACTGGGTGGCAGAAGAACAGTGCCCAAGAGCTGTTAGAAAAGGACTGCAGGTGTGAGGGGGACGCGGCTGCGCCTGCCCTCTAGCCGCCGTCATGAGGTGCCCCTCACCCATGGACACCAGTTCTGTCTTAGCTGCAGGTGTTTCCTGTAGAGCCCAGTTTAGCAAATGAAAGATCTCGTGTCAGACTCATCAGTTCATCAGAACTAAGGAGTAAGAAATAAAGTATTGTCATTTTTGTTGTTATTTTTAACAGCACCTTTATTTTAAAAAAAGAAGAAATGCAATCATGCAAATAAAGCAAAAGCCCAATACTAAGCAGGTTTGCTTTTCCTCATCCCTGATATCAAGAGCTGTAGTTTGGGGGGAGATGTCAGATAAATTCAAAGATACAGTAGCAAATTAGGTTTTCAAGAAAAGACATGATTTTTAAGAAAGTCATAGTAAAAATTATTTTAATAATGTTGCAAACAACTATTAGAAAATGTTCTTTGCTTAATAATGGGGAAAACTTTTTTTTATATATTTACTTGGCTGCACCAGGTCTTAGTTGCAATACACAGGATCTTTAGATGCAACATGCAGGAAATTAGTTGCGGTATCTGAAGTCTAGTTCCAGGCCCCCTGCACTGGGAATGCGGAGTGTTGGCCACCGGACCCTCAGGGAAGTCCCAGGAAGAACTTTGAAATGTGGTACAAGTCATTTGGTGGAAGGGATCCACTGCACTAGTATTGTAAGCACTCCCCTGGTTTCAGGTATACTCACTTGATACCACTCCAGAATATTTTTTTCTGGGATATAATATTAGAAAAATGTTCACATAGAATGAGCAGGGAAGACATATTTTGACTATAGCAGAAATTAAGAAAGAAAAAACGAAGACGCAGTTTCTCTCCTGGATCCCTCAACTGGCCACCAGATGGTAGACAAAAACAAAACTATTATGCCCGCAATGCAGTAAGGTGAGGCATGAAAACAACAAAGAACTCCTTTCCGGCTGACATTTTTGTTAAGGTAACCAGAGTTTAAACGAGTGCCCCTGGTAACGACCAACATCTCCTAACATTAATACCAGCCAGCAAGTTAGTACCATATTAACCACCACAAAGGGGAAATCCTGGGGGAAGAAAATCGGAAAGTCTATGGCAGGTTCTTTTTTTTAAATGAGAAATCAAAACCTCATGAACTATTCAAAGTAATTAATAAAATATACAAAAGTTCATATATGGCTTTTTGAGATTTCTTCAATTTGCATTATATACTAGGAAGACACTGACATAAAATTTGTCAGTTCAAACTGTTTTCAACTAAATTTTAAAGATCTAATTGGCTTTATTGAATGATTCATGAATTGGGCTGCTACCCATGTAGCATGCAGAAAGGAGTTCCAAGAAACCTTAATAGGCAGAATTGGGGAATGGGTGCATCGTTACAGTTTTAGATAACCTACCTATTGGTATGGCAGGGAACTATGTGGAAGGTTACCGCGTTGGTGCTGACCAGAAAATTCCAGGCTGACCAGTTAAGAATGCATTCTTGGAGGAGGCTATAACTGCAATTAGGTTGGGTATTGAATATTGGCTTGCTGATGGGGGGCTTAACACAAGTGACTCCATTTTGGGCCTGCCATTTCTTTTTTAACTATACAAGTTACAATAGCGCTGCTGCTTCCAAAACAAGTAATCCAGTTAGCTGATGACAGATATTTTTAGCATAAAAAAATAATAGAATTTCAACTGTGTTATACCTATGCTTCCTAAACAAAGGCTAAAGGTCACTACACTACAGTGTTAATCATGGTCATTTCTGAACAGGAGAACTATAGGAGAGTTGTATTTTATTCATATTCCAATATTAAACAACAATCATGTTATTACTTTCATGACCAGGAAAAAAACATTTTGGGAATTCCCTGGTGGTCTAGTGGTTAGGACCCCTGTGCTTCCACTGCAGGGGGCCCAGGTTCCATCCCTGATCTGGGAAATAAGATCCCGCATTCCCAGCAGCCTGGTCAAAAGAAAAAAATTCTAAGGGCAGATTCAAACAGTTACTAACATGGGAAGTGATGGAATGCAGAAACAAAGGAAAAACACTCAAGAAATAATAGTGCAGCCAGAAATCAGAGTTCTAGTTCCTCCTCAAGGGAGATATATAAAACAATATATCTTTTAGTCTTTCTATAGGAACTAAGGCGCCCCACTCAGGTGGAGGATGGTAACTTCCATCGTCAGTTCAACAACATCGATCAGTTGTGTCCAATTCTTCGGGACCCCATGGACTGCAGCACGCTAGGCCTCCCTGTCCATCACCAACTCCTGGAGCTTACTCAAACTCATGTCCATTGAGTCAGTGATGCCATCCAACCATCTCATCCTCTGTCGTTCCCTTCTCCTCCTGCCTTCAATCTTTCCCAGCATAAGGGTCTTCCTCCAATGAGTCAGTTCTTTGCATCAGGTGGCCAAAGTATTGGAGTTTCAGCTTCAGCATCAGTCCTTCCAATGAATATTCAGGACTGATTTCCTCTAGGATGGACTGGTTGGATCTCCTTGCTGTCCAAGGGACTCTCAAGAGTCTTCTCCAACACCACAGTTCAAAAGCATCACTTCTTCGGTGCTCAGCTTTCTTTATAGTCCATCTCTCACATCCACACGTGACTACTGGAAAAACCATAGCTTTGACTAGATGGACCTTTGTTGGCAAAGTAATGTCTCTGCTTTTTAATATGCTGTCTACATTGGTCGTAACTTTTCTTCCAAGAAGCAAACGTCTTTTGATTTCATGGCTGCAGTCACCATCTGCAGTGATTTTGGAGCCCAAAAAAATACAGTCTCTCACTCTTTCCATTGTTTCCCCATCTATTTGCCATGAAGTGATGGAACCACATGCCATGATCTTAGTTTTCTGAATGTTGAGTTTTAAGCCAACTTTTTCACTCTCCTCCTTCACTTTCCTCAAGAGGCTCTTTAGTTCTTCTTCACTTTCTGCCATAAGGGTGGTGTCATCTGCATATCTAAGGTTATTGATATTTCTCCCGGCAATCTTGATTCCAGCTTGTGCTTCATCCAGTCCAGCGTTTCTCATGATGTACTCTGCATAGAAGTTAAATAAGCAGTGTAACTTCAGGCTGAGCACAAGATTCCTGGTGCACCACCCTGTTACCTCACCACCAACCAATCAGAAGAAAGTCACACACCTGGGAGCCCTAGAACTCCCCAGAAAATCATCTGGGAGTTCATGTTTTTTTGAGCAGGAGTCACTCTCTTAGCTTGGCCCTTGCAGTGAACTGTTCTCTGTTCCAAACTCTGGCATTTTGGTTTGTTTGACCTCACTGTGTCAGGCACATGAACTTGCAATCGACAGCAGTTCAAGGATACCTCTGAGGTTCTAAGAAGCATGTTCCTCTTTTCAAATAGCAGGGAAGAAAGGCTTTACATTAATATAAGACAAAAAGACAGCCTGATTCCTTTTTATTGCAGTGAAAACAATCCCAGTTTCAGAGTCAGAAGACCTGGACTTGAATCAGGGTCCTTCCACTTTCTAGATAAGTAGCCTTGAATGTAAGTCAATGAAACTTGAAGAACCTCTGTAAATTGGATTTCAAAGTATTCAAATCAAGAAATTAACAAAAATCTAGAAAACTTCCTTTTATCAATATGATAAAAAATAATATGTCAGAAAGATATGTCAACTGGAAAAAAAATGCACATTCTAAATGTTGAGAATTCTGTTTTATTTGCTGGCCTTACTGAGGACTTTAGCCTAGGATGGTGCCTCTCAGGTATCTCTGAGGAGTCGTTCCAAATTGGTAAGAGAGGAGCCAGAATATACAGGAGTTCTTGCTGGGAAAAAACCAACCAAACAAAAAATGTAAAAAACATGTAGTTGAACAACAAAAGATTACTGTTAATCACAAAAATACAGGTATCTCAAGTTCATGATTTTAGTGCTTTTCTACCTATGAGAAGATGCAAGAGTCGGGACTCTAAAATTATTCTGTCCACTCTCTAGGGCCAGTATCCTGTTTTACTTTATCCTGAATTCCCCTCAGAGTGTACCTTCAACGGGCAAGTGCAACAGCTGATGGCAGGCAGACATCCTTTGTTTACTGAAATGGCAGGCAATATTTTTGGGGGCCACAGATAAGAACTTTTAATGTAGTTGAAAACAGAATTTAAGCTTGAGTTCTCTGGGACCTCAATTGTCTTCATCTGTCAAATGGGTATAAATAACCCATGTCACTAGCGTGAAGAGGCACAACTTTTCCCTTTTGAGCTCTTGGCTGACACCCCTTGCAACAGACAAATGAACAAAAGGAAAAACAAGCTGAATAACTCCCTGAGTCCCTACCAAAGGTTGGCAGTATCGTCAGCTAAAGACGGAAGAAAGCTGTAGGGGGGTTGAAGGAGGCCAGTAATGAAAGGGCACAGGGAAAGCACCTAAACAGGGGTAAAGGCTGTTTCGAAGATTTGTTAGCATCTCCTCCGTTCAGATTCTCTTGCCATTTCGTCGACTTTCTCAGACACTGGTGGCTCAGGCCGTGAAGAATCCACTTTCAATGCGGAAGACCTGGATTCGACCCCTGGGTTGGGAAGAATCCCCTGGAGGAGGGTAGGGCAACTCTCTCCGGTATTCTTGCCTGGCAAATCCCCACGGACAGAGGAGCCTGGCGGGCTACAGTCCATGGGGTTGCAGAGTCCATGGGGTCGTGAGAAGACACAGCTGAGCGACTAAGCCCAGCACAGCAAAAAAATGTGTTTTAAAAAACGCGAATTTCCCTCAGGAAAGGGTAAATTCTACTCTGTTTTCAGAGATTCTCTTGTGCCTGCTCTTTCTCAAAAATATTCAGCTCAAGATAATCCTTATGCCAAAGAGGCATATTTTGGGGTGGCATATTGTTACCTTTCAAAAAGAAAGTTTTCTATTTTTATATAACAAAATAAAATTTGCCCAACCTGATTAACCCTCTTCATTCCACATAGAATTCTCACCTTCCCTCTTCATCCACTCCATCGTCCCAATCCCCCCCCCCCTTTTCCTAAATCCTTGTCCCTTTTTAAGTCTTTTTCGTGACGTCAGTTTCTACAATGAAGCCTGAAATGTGTTCTTTGAGGGGATACCTTTCATTCATGTATGCTTCCGAACCCAATTCAGTTCTTTTTTTTAAAAATCTTCCCAAATGCTTAACTAACTGCCTTGCACCTAGCATATTTGTCTGGGGGAAAAATGTTATAAAAACCCTTCTCATTCTCTTATCACTGGATTTCGCCTTTCCTGCTTCACTGTTTCCACCCCAAACAGCTACCGGTCTGAACACAAAGCAGTTGGCAGTGGCCGGTCCACACGGGCGCCGGGCCGGGGAGGCTCGGAACCGGTCTCGAGGACCTGGGCCCCAATCCGCCCGCAGCGAGGACGGCCGGGGCGCTTCGGCCGCGCCCTTCCGCGGGGAGCCCCGCGAGCGCCTGGGGAGCCCGGGTGGGGCCGGCAAGGGCAAGACCTGAGCGCCGCCCGCTCCTGCAGATCCCGGAGCGCGCGTCGCGGGGCCGGCGAAGGGACCAGCGGCCGAGCCGCGCCCCCGCCACGAAGCGACTGCCACGTCAGGACAACTTCACAAAACCTGGGCGAGGGCGGGTGACGCAGGCCGGGCGGCCGCGGCGGCGTGGGGCCCGCGGCCAGACGAGGAGGCTGACCTCCGGCCCAGCCCCGGCTTCAGCGGCACCCCGGCCGGCGCCGGCGCCTGCCCGGCCCTCTGGGAGGCGGGGGAGCAGCGGAGGAGGCGGTGCTACCGCGGAGCCCGCGCCCCCCGCCCCGCCCGCAGCCCCGGCCTGGGCGGGGCGGCCACCGCGGAGGCGCCTCGGCCGGACCCGGTCGGCCCGAACCGAGCGGAGACGCGGGAGGCGGCGACGCGCAGAGGCGGCGGCGGCGGCGGGCCGGGAGGCTGGAGCCGAGCCAGCCACCCGCCATGGAGACCCGCTACAACCTGAAGAGCCCGGGTGAGCGGGGCTGTGGGCGGGGGCCGGAGCCGCGCGGCCGGCGCGATGGGGAAGTGACCCGGGACCCCGGGGACCCGCGCCGCGGTCCCCTCGCGTCGGCCGCCACTCGCCGCTCCGCTCCCGGTTCCGCGCTCTACGCCAGCCCGCCGCCTGCCGGGCTGGTGCAGGCCGCGGAGCCGGGCGGCCCGGCGGGCACAAGACCTGGGGTCTCCCCGCCGCACCGCGACTGCCCTTCCCTCGTTTTCGCCACGTAGACCTGGGTTACCAGCTCATCCCCGGGAACAGGTGTAATGGTGATGGCCGTGAGCAATAGAGATCAACCCCTTGCTCTACCTGCGCCTGGAACACGGTCGTTAGCTCTTCTCGGTCGCCGCCACCGGACTTTTATTAGCTGTTTGTCTCACTCTCATTTGAGGATTTCGTTTCAACGTCCTGTTTGCAGTGTTTGGGGCAAATAGAGAACATAAAGGAGATGTTCTGGACTAAAGCAGTTAACCAAAAAGCTAAGAAAACTAGTCGAGCCATGTACTTTGGAACTAACCATGATTTTAGCCACACTGGTATGATGTATGTATGTCTCTGTTCAGGCATAGAAACTTCTCTTCCTGTATTTAATACCCCTGCTTCATTCACAGAAGCAGCCAAACAATCCTAGCCTCAAATACTTTTCTGGTGTATAATAAAGAAGCGGGCTTGCCTGATGGCTCAGCGATAAAAGAATCCGCCTGCCAGTGCAGGAGACGCGGGTTGGATTCTGATCGGGAAGATCCCCTGGAGGAGGAAATGGCAACCCACTCCAGTAATTCTTGCCTGGAGAATCCCGTGGACAGAGGAGCCTGGCGGGCTACAGTCCATGGGGTGCAAAGAGCCAGAAACGACTTGGCGACTAAACAACAAAATAAAGAAGCCCGAAAAGTAAGCAGCTCTCAGATTAAGACAGGCTTGAAACAAACCTTTGGATTCTATAAGTGGTATTGGATCTGTACCTTGATAAATTTGTTCAGAGGGAGAAACTCCACACTTCAGGTCTAGATAATCCTAATAAAGGATTTTAGTGATGGTTTGGCCAACCTTTATTGGTTCTTTCTTTTTTCTTTTTTCCTACGGAAGAAGCAACTTCTCAGTAAGAATCAGCAAGATCACCATGCTCATGGAGAGAGTCGATACTATGAATCTTGGATTTTTTTAGTGACTTAAAAACATAACAAAGCCTGAGGAAAGCCTGAGGATAGTGATTGAACAGAGCTTTGTTAACTTGAGTGCTGTCAGGCTAAGAAACGTTCTCGGTAACCAAGTGTTGCAGAATCAGTCATAACGTTTGGGGGAGCCACAGACTTAAAAAAAAATCCGCGGAAGGGTTTGGACTCCAAAAAATACGTTTATAGGATTCAATTTCAGTGGATTCACCACCCCTGCCATCCTCAACCCATCTCCTAAGAACACCAGGGGAGGAAAGGGGAGATGAAAGAGAAAGAGGGAGAGAAAAGCTTAATTTTAAGATTAGATGGGGGAATGTTTAGAACGTTAAAATTGTGCTAGATTTTGATAAAAATATGTGGGTAAAACGTAGGGTGACTTTTTGGTCACATGGTACCGAGTTCCTTGAGACAGCTGAGGTACTTAGTGGAATGTCCAGAGAATAATGAAAATGAGTAGCAGTGCCGTTTGGAGTGGTGTTGGTGGGTCCCACGAGATGGTTGTCAGAGGACTGTACTGAATTCTGATAGGTTATTGTACCTGAGATTGTGATAGGCTTTTAAAATCCTTCAGAATTTTTGTTCTGTTTCTACACTGTGGGACCTACTGCAAGGCAGGTGCTGGCTGAGCTCTCTTTGGTAGACATGCTTCTAGCTGTGTAATTTTTGGTTTCATTTCCTCAGAGCTAGTGCTGCTGTTCTAAAAAAGAGTTTTTTAAAACTTTTTTTTTTTTAATTCTACAGATCTACAGATCTTTTGGTGTTCATAGAAAAAGTGAATTAGCCGAAATATGGAACTTATTGAAAGTGCGGGAAGCATAGTGAAAATGTTTTTTTTTGTTTTTTTCTGTCTTGTAATACTTTTTAAGGTAATGAATGCATGAAAGGAAGTGGTTAAAAACGCTGCACAATGTAAGAGCTATAACCCTTTTTCTATCTGACATGGAATTGTCTTAGCAGTATGGATGGGACAATTAAGCTAAGACAATACAAATAACTGGTTAAAGGCCAGTTTGTTAGCATATGGATAGTAAATTTGTTCATTTTATAGATGGAGAATGTATTTTTAATGATTTTTCTAGAATGGACCTGTGATACTGGGCAGAACTCTTATGTGAGGCCACCTCATAAGCCTCTGACTACCCTGTCAGTAGTTGCTTCTGGATCAGGCACCCTGCTCTCTTTTTTGGGTCTGTTCTGGTCTAAGTATCAGGATCTCAGAGTACACAGTAAGGGGACATATGTGTAAAGAATTTCCTGTGGCAAGATTTCTTCAGAAGGGCCCTATCTGCTTGTGCAGCAGATGGCTGGCACATGAGAAGTTGGTGCAAAGGCACCCATTACCTCCATCAGAAATGTAGGAGTCACTCTATCCCTGGGCTTCCCAGGTGGCTCAGTGGGAAAGAATCTGCCTGCAGTGCAGGAGACACAGGAGACGTGGATTTGATCCCTGGGTCGGGAAGATCCCCTGGAGGAGGGCATGGCAACCCACTCCAGTATTCTTGCCTGGAGAATCCCCATGGACAGAGGGGCCTGGCGGGCTACAGTCCACGGGGTCACAAAGAGTCGGATAGACTGGAGTGACCCAGCATACACGCACTCTGTCCATGCCCAGGATATCTGCTGCCCCTTCACGCTGATCATTCTCAAGTTTTAATGTCCGATTTAAAGCCTTCTCCTAGGCTATAGATACACAGAACTTACTGGTGATTTAACATCTTTACCTAGATTTCCCACAAACCAAAAAAAAAAAAAAAATCTCTACAAGGTGTAAAAACCAAAAACCAATCCATTTTCTTTCCTCCCCCTCTTTCCTTATCCCAGGAATTGACAGCCACCCAGGAACCCATGGGAGTCATCTTTGATTTCTTGGTCTACTTTTTTACTCCACTCCCTACCCTGAAACACACACAAATACATGCATTTCCATGTGGGCACCAATGTACAAAGTCACATATATCTAATCAATTACTGTCCATCATCACCAGATCAGTTGAAACAAAATAAAAATTGATTAGGTCAGTCCTCAAATTGGCAAAATTTTAATAGCTTCCTGGTGAAAGTGAAAGTTGCTCAGTTGTGTCTGACTCTTTGCAACCCCATGGACTCTACAGTCCATGGAATTCTCCAGGGCAGAATACTGGAGCGGGTAGCCATTCACTTCAAGGGATTTTCCCAACCCAGGGATTGAACCCAGGTCTCCCGCATTGCAGGTGAGTTCTTTACCAGCTGAGCCACCAGGGAAGTCCCCTCAAATTGACAAAATTTTAATAGCTTCCTGGTAGCTATGGATAAAGTTCAAAGTAGACTGTTTAGCTTGGTCTAGATGGGCTTCCCTGCTAGCTCAGCTGGTAAAGAATCTGCCTGCAATGCAGGAGACCTCTGTTCTGTTCCTGAGTTGGGAGGTTTCCCTGGAGAAGGGATAGGCAACCCACTCTACTATTCTTGTCTGGAGAATCCCATGGACAGAGGAGCCTAGCGGGCTACAGTCCATGGGGTCACAAGAGTCAGACATGACTGAGCAACTAAACACGGAGGGCTGAACCTGATTTGACCCTTGCCTTCCTCACCAGCCTCATCTCCTACCACTCTTATGCTCCTTTGCATTTTCACCATCTACCCATTTTGCCTGAGTGATTCTCCAGATGGAGCAGCTCTTACCTGTATGCCTTGGTCCCTGTTGGAACCTCTGCTTAGAATGCCTTCCGTTTTATTCATGTGAAATTCCTATTAATTCTTCAAGCTTCTTTAAGGTTCCGCCTTGTCCGGCTTCCTTAGGCATACTAAGTAGTCCCTGTAATTGTGCATCCTTGGTCAGTATTTCTGTTTTAATCGTTTTCATGTCTTTCTCTACAAGCTTTTTGAAGACAAGAAGCAGTTTTGGTCATTCTTCTATCTCCATAACTCAGATATTCTTTAAATGTTTGTCAAATATACTACCTTTGCAAGATCTTCCTGGGCAGAAATATCAGTCCTTAAATATTTGCTTAAGTGTCTTCACTGTGGGAGCAGGAAGAGGCTCTTGGGGAGCATAACATTGGCTTCACATCCTTGACAAGCCTGTCTCCTGCATTTTACCCATGCTTTGGAGACTGATGATATCAAGATATTTATTTTCCAAGAGAATATAGATGCATGAGAGTGACCAGTAAATGATCCCCTTTTCCTGGAGCTTTGTCTCCAAAGTCCAGTGAATTACCTGAGCATGTGAAGAATGCTAATGGGCGGCCCTGGGAACCTAGAGATTGGATCCAGAGTGATCATGTGGCCTCCATGAAAAGAAGAAAGCAGGAATGCATGTGCTCCCCACCTTCCTTTCCTTTCTATTACGGCTTATCTTACCGTGGTTGGAGTTCCATTTACAACCTTGCTGAGAGATAAGAGAGGCGCTGGAATGGGAAAAGTCTCCTCACTAGCCATGTGGTAGCAAGAGATGGAGGGTCAGGAGCATCCTGTGCCCCAGCCCTGGTCTCCGGGCAGTCCTTTGAGTCTTGACCACCCCATAGCAGTGACATTTCTTTTGCCAACTTCATATGCTTAAGGCCTGCATTTGAACCAGAGAGAATCATCGAAGGACCTTAAATCCCAGTCCATGTCTGACCTGGGGAAGAGGGAGGGGTGAAAAGGAAAGGAGAATTACGTGAAGAAATTACTGACTTTCATTTGACAGATATAAACATTGCAGCAGAATAAGAATGGGAGACTTTTCAAGTATTTAGAGCTACAAAATGTCAGAGCCAATTTTAATGCAGCTCTAATTCCAGAGTCTATGTTCTTTTTCACAAAAGTGTTCATAGTATATGTGGTTTCAGGAAAAATAGATTCTAAGAACACTAGAATAGTTTCACCTTCTGTTTGACCATGTACTGTGGCTCTCACATGGTACTGTCCTTACGTTGGCCCATGAACTAATAAAATCAGCTTGTTTGATGAAGCCATGTGAAACCATGCACCTCGTATTAAGCCTTGAACTCACTTGGCCAGGGCTTGAACTCAGCCAGAACCCAGAGTCCTCCAACTGGAATCACACATCTGGTTTCAGCACGTAATGAAGCTCAGGTTCTTGATGTCACATCTCAGCAAGAATTCCGTGAGAGACAAAGAGATGGGTAAGAAGTGGATTTAGAGAGAAACAGACTCTACAGACAGAGTGTAGGCCATCACAGAAGGCGAGAGGTGCCTGGGAAGACGATGTGGTTAGCTCTTAGGGGCTGGGTAATTGCACAGGCTAACGAGCGGGAGGGCTGTAATAGCTGTTTGGGGGAAGGGGGCGGGGACTTTTTGGAGTTGGGCCCCGCCCAGTTTTGGCGGAGGACCTGCCCTGGAACCGTCCCGGCGCCTGTCGGTGCTGACGTCTTAGAAAGAGCATAGACATGTGCCGAGGCTCCAGGTCTAGCGGAAGTCCACCTGCATGCATCTTGGGCCCCTTTGGTTCTCATCGGTTTCTGTTGCTGACGGGCCTTGGGCCACGTCGTTCTTTCAGAGGCTGTGCCCTGCCCCTTTCCTCTTGTTTCCGTTGAGCCGATGATTGTTCCTTTAATCTTTCTTGCAGCAGTTCCGACCCTTCCACACATCTCTCATAATATCCATTGGATGTTTATTTTCTTCTCTCCTAATAAACTGAGTGAGGAAGAGGCAGAGAAAAATGTGGTAAGGTGATGGAATGAATAAAATCTGACCGCTTCAGCTTATGCAGCCAGCTGATGAGAAATAAAGAAAAAACAGTTTCCTTGGCGTCTTTGATTGCTGACGGCAGCAATCATGTTAAACTAATAAACTTCATAACAACTTTCATGATTTTATTTATATCTGATAATATTAACTTAATGATATTTTTACATGGCTCTAAACCCAGGGTTTTCAATTCTTTTTCTCTGGACCTCTTAGATAGAATAGGTGGAAGGGGGTAAATAACTTAGAGGCCCTTCCATGCTAGCCTGCTGTTATCTGTTTTACATATTGAGGTTCTCCTTAAACTGTTCTTTGAACAAAGGATTTTATCTCATCAAATACATTTGAAAACCACTGCTTTTAATCAGATCCTTGGAGAGCATTTTGTTGGGGGCAGATACTAATGTTCATTTCAGCTAATATTTGAGAGTTTACTGTGTGCTCAGTTCTGAGGAGACTTCAGTGAAGTAGATGTTATTGAGCACGAAAGACAGGTGTTAATCACAAGTGAGAGGTGAACTTTATAAAAGAGAAATTATAGAGTGTTGTGAGTGGGGACTCAACACGGTCTCCAGAGCGGTGGTTCCCAAACCTGACTGACCACTGGAAATAACCTGGAGAGCATTCCTGGCGTCCACTCTCCTCCCAGGACCCCTCGGGGACTTTTATGTGTCCTGATGGGAATCTAGTCACTCCTCTGAGAGTGGACGAAGGAGGCGTCAAGGAGATCCTTCTGAGTGAATTTCTTAGAGGTCCAGTGAGAGCCAGACTCGATGAAGTGGGGATGGGAGGAGGAGCAGCCCTGAGGACCTGGTGTGTAAGGAGGGAGGTCTGAACCAGAAGGTGGGGCGTGCGCAAAGAACTGAGCAAAGCCCAGTGACTAGAACCCGGGGGTGGGGGGGGGGAGAAACTGGGTCTCAGTGTGTACATGTGTGTAGCATCTGCTCCGCAGAGTCAGACACCGCTGAAGCAGCTTAGCGTACGTAGCATCTAGTGTGAGCTCGGTGAATATTTACTGATCACGCGACCAAATTCTCTGCCTATAGGGCTTAGTTCAGAGTAGGAGATGGAAAAGAATATTAGTAGTTATGGAACAGGGTAGTGACTTAAGAATTTTTTTTCCAACGTAGGAACCCTTGATTAAAGTGAAATTTTATGCAGTCCTGATACACAAGGGGCTGTCTGGTTGTTGATGTGTGAGCTGTTTCTCAGGTGGCCTCTCCCCATCGCATGCCAGTCTGCCCCCGCACATTCACTTTTTTTGTTTCCTTTGCTTTCTCATACCCAGCTGGGTGACTCCTACTGTCTTTCTTTCAGATCTCAGCACCTGACCCCTCTTCTCTTCCGTCCGATCTCAGGTTAGGTGCCCACCTGGGGCGTACCTCTCTCATGGCGCGTGTTAAACTATGTTAGTTTGTTCTCAAGCAGAGTCTCAGAGAGCCTTGAGCTATCTGGTGTTTCTCTGGCTTTGCTATTCTGTATCCTACACCAGTATCCTGACATTTTTTTTAGCACCTGAAGCTTGAGGGTGAGGGGCTGGGATCAAAGGATTGACCTTTGTGAACCACAGGCGAGGAAAGAGGGTACAGATACGCAGGGACTCGAGACTGTCCTGGCTGCTCACAGTCGTCTATCGTGGGGATACAGTCTGCCATTAACTGAAAGAGGTGGAAGAGAAGAGCGCAAATAGGCATGAGATAGTCTTGGGGCGCTACTTGGAAGGTGCTGGGTGGGGTTTACTGGAGAGACATAGGACGTTGTGTGGCATTGGATGCGGCACTCCCTGTCCCAGCGGAGGTGGTTAATAATCCCTCTGTAATAGCATCGATGGGCCTCTGTCCGTGACTTTTTAAACCCCGTTCAGTAATGCTTAGCTGTTTGGGTATAGACTCCAAATTAGAAGATGGTTGGGTTGGCTCAGTTAGAATTGAAGTTAGGGGAGTATGAAAGGGGAACATCTAAGAGCCAAGAGCATGGATCGATGGAAGTGAGTATAGGTATAGGTGGCGTTAAGACAGTTGTGGGGTCAGTGGATTGGAGGTTTTAATTTAGCAAATAATCATTTCAAACAGGAGTTCAGTTAGGGCTGTGGAGATTCAGTGACGTCGGGACAGTGCCATTAAGTCAAAGAAGATGTTGAGTGGAAAGTCCTGAGGCTGAGGATATTAGGGGGTTTACTGTTCATGGGCATAAGTGTCAGAGGCCATGTTTCTCGTTAATGTCGCTGTTTTAACAAGGTGCAGTCGGCCTGCCTGCGTTGAAATCCTAGTTCTGTCGTTTACCAGCTCTGTAACCTTGGACATGTGTAATCTCTCCATATCTCAGTTTCTTCATCTGAAAATGGGGATAAAAACAGCACCTATCTCAGTTGTTTTGAGGATTACTTGAATTAATGTTTGAGTGCCACCTAATAGGGAGTGTATATAAGTACTTACTAGAGAAAAATAGTGCCTCTGAGACTTCCCTATGTATTTAATTTAATATGTCACTCTTCTAGTGCCTAGCTGCCTTTTCTTCCTCCATTATTACTATTATTGCATAATTAAATCATATGCTGTACTCAGTAAGTCCTCTGCACGTTTTTTGTTGAAGTAGGAACTTATCCATTAGGTCTGTAAATCTGCTAATCACATGGAAAAAGTATATTTGAAACGTCTTTGTCTTGTGAATTTTGTTTTAGCTGTTAAACGCTTAATGAAAGAAGCAGCAGAGTTGAAAGACCCAACAGATCACTACCACGCACAGCCTTTAGAGGTCAGTTTCTGTCTCTGTCTTCTGAGTTTCTTAAAGTTATTTTTTCACTGCATTGAGTCATTGTAAATGTGTTTGGTATGCTTTATTGATATATTTTATTCCTTATATTTTCTGAGTATTTTTTAAACTATTAAAAAAAATTAAAGTACAGTTATTTACAGTGTTGTGGTAGTTTAAGGTATACACTGAGTATTTCTGTTAGCCATTCAGAATCAGATGTTTTAGAAGAAGCAGATTTCTGGTCTCTATAAAATGGGTCTCAGGGACTTTCCTAGTGGTCCATTGGTTAAGTCTCCAATCTTCCACGGCAGGAGTTCAATCCCTGATTGGGGAACTAAGATCCCCCATGCCATAGCTCGGCCGGAAAAAAAAAGGTGGGGGCCTCAGATACGAGGGAGGAAAAGTGGAAAGAACTCCAGACTCTTCATCTGGGAGACTCAGCCCCCTGAGGGGTCTCTGCAGCTTGTTTGGGCTTTTTGTACAAACATCTCTACCTCTACCTCAGTCTTCCGGTCTGTGAAAGGAGGGTATTTAAATGTGCCCAGTCTCGTTTTCATGGTAATGGTGAGACTAAAATGTAATAATGTTCGTGCAAGTATTTTGCAAACTATGAAGTACTTGGTATCCAATGATATTAACATATGATGTTAACAGCCTATGAGTTAATATTACTGACCACTTACTAATAAGCTTTTTGGCATCTATGACGGATAAATTTGGAAAGTTTGCTAAAATAATCCAAATTTATAGTAAATTATTTGATTATATAAATAATAATTTTCACTAACTGGGCTTTAGGGGTTATTTATCAGTTTAAGTCTATAATATTTTTAGATCAAATAATTTAATAAAAATAAATTTTTAATAAAAATAATTTAATTAATTAGGTAAATCCACATCCAGAGAATGATCAAGCATGAACTCAGAATAAATATATTTTTAGACATACAAGAGTACAGATTTTCTTCCTTATATTCCTTTCAGAGAAATGTAGTTGACAGTAAACCACACCAAAATAATGCAAAAACTGAATGAAACATACAAAGGAAGATTGAGATTCCAGTAAACCCAGGAGACATTCAAGTGAAGAATTTTGGAATGTGTCAAGCAGTTAGTCCATATTAAAACTTAAGGGTCCAGAAGAGATTTTTCAGAAAAAATAAGTGGAGCTAATGGAATAGGAAATATGTAAATCTATAATCTTATTTATGAACATGTAATGATCTCAGGGGCTTCCCTGTGGCTCAGTGGCAAGCAATATGCCTGCCAATGCAGGAGACGTGGGTTTGATCCCTGGGTCAGGGAGACCACCTGGAGAAGGAAATGGCACCCCACCCCAGTATTCTTGCCTGGAGAATCCCATGGACAGAGGAGCCTGGCGGGCTACAGTCCCTGGGGTTGCAAAAGACTCGGACACGACTTAGAGACTAAACAACAGCAACGGAAATGGTGCTCATGTGTTTTAAAATGTATTAAAAAAATATTTTAGCTCTTATGTGACATGAAAGCTAGATTAAATAGCTTTTACTTATAACTTTTATACTTGAGACATTGTGCGTTAGAAACTGTCCTAGGAATAATATAAAATGTTAATTTTTCTCACCCAGTAATGTTTCTAATACGGTAATAACAACCCAACTTTTTAATGTTATTGATCCCTTTATGCTTGCCGTCTTTGTTCAGGATAATCTTTTTGAATGGCACTTCACAGTTAGAGGGCCCCCAGATTCTGATTTTGATGGAGGAGTTTATCATGGACGAATAGTCCTGCCGCCGGAGTATCCCATGAAACCACCGAGCATCATTCTCCTAACGGTAAGAGTTCTCGGCTGTTTGGAATGCTCCTGGAATAACTCTTCCTGGTGGCTGTAAAGTGTAGTGTGCATATTCCTCTTCACTAATAAACAAAGCGGATCATGATTATCATAACTTTGGGAGACCAGACCTTGGACTATATTTTTTCTGGAGAAAACCCCCAGGAAGTTGAAGCACCTGAGAAGCACCCGTGATGCCCACTGCCGTGGCGTGGTTGTTGGGGTCCGTGACTTAGTGAGCATGAAGTTCTGTGCACAGAGCCTGGCACGCGATGAGCACTCAGGAGAGGGTAGTTACTGCCCTTGTCCTCCTTAATCCCGTTGCCTCCTTCAGCTTTTCACCTGATGCTTTGTCCTTCATTTTCATCTTTTTTTTTTTTTTTTTACAGTTTCCTCATTTTCACATGCAGTTCTTAGAATAAGAATTGATGTAGAGTCCTCAATAAATGTTGGCTATGTTATTACCGTTTATATCTTAGAATTTCTCTCTATCTTCACATGTTTTATCTCCATGTAGAGGAAAGCTATTCATCCAGCTTTCTCTTATCTCTCCTGGGACCTTGTTCTACCAGTAAATTCCTCTCTTAATTGTTAAAGCTTTCCTTCCTTCATTTCCTCTTGTTTATGTGTGTCTGATTATCCTCTAGCTTGAAAGAAGCAAAAATGAAACAAAAACCTTCCCATGTCTCTGCTACAACTTTAAGCTGTAGCTTTTTTTCTCTTTGTAACCTTCAAAACATCCTGACTCTGTAGTGTCATCTCTTGTGTTCTGCTTCCCACACATAGCACTCTGTTGAAACATGCTTACTACGCCAGTCTCAAGAGAGCAGCTTGAGAAATCACCGTCTCTTCTCAGTCTTCATCCTTTCCCATCTAAGTTAAACTTCTGATACACATGGAGTAGCAAATGGTGAAAGACAAAATTAATGTTTTTCCCTATGGTGTGTGTTTATAGTGGAAAGAGCATTTGTTTTAGAGCCAACAGACCTGAATTCTGGCCAGTCATGTCACAGGCAGGTTACGTAATCTCTTTGAAATTCATTTTTCTCAGTTGTCCAAAGGGATGTGTATGAAGAATATAATCATACTGTCAAGTTCCTGATATATAGAAGCTGCTTAATAAGTATTAGGTGATATTGAGAAGTAGTCACGCTGGCAGTAGGTCTGGAGTAGGAGAGCCTGGCGGGGCCCTACTGTGTTAGGAGTCTCTTCTTTTAGTTGCTGGATGGTAGGGAGCGCCATCTGGTCTGGTCTGGTCTGAAGGAAGAGCTGGTACGTGGGGAAACTGGTGGAGGGTATTTGACGCCACAGCTGTTCATCGATGATATCATCATGTATGCTGATGTTCAGTATTTGCTCTTTCTGATTCACTTCTCTCTTTTGAAAAGTCTTCTCCAGCTTTCATTCAGCAAATATTTATTAAACTCGTGTCATGTACCCTGTGTGTGTAGCAGAGAGTAAGTCAAAACTCTGCCTACTTGGAACTTGTATTCTAACTTCATGCCTCTTCTTCCTCTCCTTCTCCCAAGTATGGATATTCTACAAGTTCAGACTACAACTGTTTTCTCTTATTTCTATGAAATGGTTTCATTGATCACCTCTGTGAAAGTCACGTACCAGAAATGCGTTCCCTTCTGTCATTAGCACATCTGTACTTCTGCCTGCCTGCTGGACACCATCAGTAGCTCTTCCACCGAGACAAAACTGAAGTCATTCTCATCTTTCACGTCTGTGTTCCTGTATGGAATTGCATCAGCCTTCTGAGAGGCACTCCCACCTCAGAGCTTCCTCCCCAGGATCTAGTTAGGTGGCACCGAGTCCTTGGTTTTCACCCTAGCCTTGGTACGCCTTCTCTTTCAGCTCCTTCCCAGAACCTAGCACCGCACTAGGCGCAGAGGAGGCTGTCGGGACGTCACTGTATGTCAGTTACTGAGATGGCGGTTGTGCAACTCAGTTTCAAAATGTGCTATGACAGCTTCTAAAAACAGCTTTTATTATTCACTCAGAATCTCACAAGTATTTGTGGGGTATCTATAAGAAGACAAAAATCTGTATCCTGTTAGAGATCCCATCCTTTAAAAATGCTCTAAAAATTATCTTTAAAAAAATTATTTATATGTAAAATATATTTATGCTTATAAAGTATAAAACATTAAACACACACATACATAATTTTTTAAATGCCTTATTTATTCCTAAGGCTAATGGACGATTTGAAGTAGGCAAGAAAATCTGTTTGAGCATCTCAGGACATCATCCTGAAACTTGGCAGCCTTCATGGAGCAGTGAGTATTTACAGTGAATACAAGTTTTACAGAACTTGAGTCAATTCATAATAATAAGATATAATACTCTCTCGAGATTGAAGCTGTTTGGGATAAATAATTTTTTATTATTGAATAAATAATAATAGTGCTTTTCCCTGTCGGGATTTTTGCATCATGTTAATACAGTTCCCTACTTGTACCTCTTCAGTGAAACTCTGAGTCTTTTTTTCCTTTTCAGAGTAGACCCAGTTCCTTTTGCAAAGCAACTCAGATTGGTGTTTACTTTTTATTTCAGTAAGAACAGCATTATTAGCCATCATTGGGTTTATGCCAACGAAAGGAGAGGGAGCCATAGGTTCTCTGGATTACACGCCCGAGGAGAGAAGAGCCCTCGCCAAAAAGTGAGTGCTGCCTTCCCTCGTTCCGCGCTGCGAGCGCCGTTCTGGACGCCGGCCGCGAGCAGACAGGCTCTGCTCCTTGTGTGGCTCACCCTGGCGCCGTAGGACCTGGACTTAGTTTTCCTGGCTTAGAAATTTAGTTGTATTAATGTCCCCAGGAGTGATCAGACTCTAAAGAATTTATTTCATGCTCTCTAGCTTTAAAAAGTAGTTGGTAATACCAGCCTACAGTGCACAGTATCTTCTAGAAGACAGTACTGGTCACTTACCTCCACTTGGGCAGTGTTACGGGTAGAAAAGAGCCGCAGTAATGATGTGTATGTTGCTTTCCGTGAAGATTTTAAAAACCTTTTTGAAGGCAGGGAAGAAACCCACTTTATCGTCTTTGTATCTGTAGCATCTGCCTCATAGCAAGTGCTCAACAAGTGATCTGGAATAAAGCCAAGGAGATTTTCTTTATCGAATGGGAGTTCGCCAGCAGTTTTGCCGTCTAGGTTTTAGGCACATTCTGTCTGTATAGCCCAGAGGAGTGATTAGGTGCAGAGGAGCCTCTCCTTTGTAGTGTGGAGACCAGTTCTTGAGTTTGACCTTGTTCTGTCCTGAACTTTGCTGCCTACCACCCTCCAGATCTACTATGTTTAATTAAATGACAGTATGTCTTACCCTAGCACGGCCTCGCTGGTGGCTCAGCGGTCAAGAATCCGCCAGGAGTGCAGGAGACACGGGTTGGATCCCTGGGTTCCATCCCTCAGGAAGGTTTGATAGACTCCCTGTTTTATCAGCAACTTGTCTTTTAAAGATTGTTCCCAAGTTCGGAATATACCCTGTAGCTACTATTCACAGACTATAGTATGTACTTTGAATACATAGCATTTGTTTTGATCTCCTTTGTTGACTTTCTAAATTGATTCTTATATCCAATTCATTTCATGTAAAAGGTTAAAAAAAAAATAAGGCTTTTTTTGTTTAGACTTCTCACTATATATAGTCTAGGTTCTTAGTCTGTGATAAAGGCTTTCTAAAACATGATTTTGCATTGAGCCATGGTAGCATACTGTCCTTATGGATAAACTAATGTATTAAAAATAAACTTTCTCCTTTAAACTTCATCTGACTTCTCAGTTAAAAAATGAACACATTTTGGGACGTTGCCGGCAGTCTCGTGGTTAAGATTCCACACTTCCACTGCAGGGGGCGAGGGTTCTTTCCCTGGTCAGGGAACTAAGATCCCACACGCTGCTCAGCACTACCAAAAAATAGAGGGGAAAAAAAAAGTGAACACACTTTAAGATAAATAATTTGGATACAACTGATTCTCAAAAGGATATGGACAGCAATGCTACTTCTAGTGAAACAAAAAATATTCATCAGTACTAAATTAGTAAAGCTTTTACATGTGTTTTGTTTACATGAAATTATAAATAGTATGTTCTTTATAATAGTATGTTCTTCAAGATCTAAGAGTTTTATTATGTTGAACTAGAAATATGACAAAATAGTTTTTGTAAAAGTTTAGTAATGTAACAGTGTATTATACTGATTTACTTCTAGTCATACAAAAAAGAAAATGGAAGCATAGAAAATCAAATTAATATTAGGAAATAGTCTAGTTAACAGGCTTATTTTGAGCCTCTATTTATTATAATGAATGATAAATTTCATTGTCTGGATTGTCCATGAATTGTCTTTTATCTTTCAAATTGTACTGCTATTTAGATGAGTAGAGTTGTTGAGTTTTTCCCCTGGAAATATCTGTAAATAGTATTCAATTTTTTAAATTTTTTATTGGCCACACCAAAAGAATATGGGATCTTAGTTCCCCGACCAGAGATCAGGCCCACGCCTATGGCAGTGAAAGCACTGTCTTAACCACTGGATTGCCAGAGAATTCCCAGTTTGAGCTTTATAATGGACTTTTTACACAGACTTAATATAGGCTTGTTGTGTGTGAACTTAAGGACAGTGTAGTTAAGCAATTTGTATGCTGTCTTATAGATCTGAAACTTTTCTTTTAAAGAGGTAGTATATTGGGAAAAAATGAAATCTAAACCCTGATATATTTTTTTAAATTTCAGATAGCTAAAATTGAGGTATAATTGACATGGATTTTCTTAAAAAACAAATTTAACTTGTGTGTTTGTCTTTGAACTATAATTATTGCCAAAATTATCTAATTTACATGTAGGAATGTGATATGGAGTTGTCCAGTGTTCTTTTAAATTTAATCACTCAGTATTTGAGTATCTTAGATAGATCAACTTTTGAGTATCTGATTTATATCCATCAAAAAATTGCTTCCTACCAGATCACAAGATTTCTGTTGTGAGGGATGTGGCTTTGCCATGAAGGATGTCCTGTTGCCTTTAAAATCTGGAAGCGATTCAAGCCAGGCTGACCAAGAAGCCAAGGAACTGGCTAGACAAATCAGTTTTAAGGTACTCTAAATTTGTAAATAAATTCTAACTATGAAACCCTTTTGTTGTGTAGCCAAATTTTGGATAGAAAGTAAAGCAGTATAGTTCCATTGTACTGAGATCTTTACAAATTATTTTCCTTATTACAAAACTAATATATTTTTAGAAGCAGCATTATAGCATAGTAATAGTTAAAAGCTTGGACTCTGGTGTACTCTGCCAGGGGTCAGATCTCAGCTTTGCTAGTAGTAGGACATGGGCCATATTGCTCATATTGTACCTTTTTCTCATCTGTAAATAAATAATGGCACTTGTATGGTATTATAAGGATTGAGTAAATTCTCACAGTAGAGCTGTCTGGTGCATAATAAATTTTAACTGTTATTATAGGAACTACAGATAAGCAATAAGGGGGAAATGACAAGCATGCATAATCCCACCCCCACGCAACAGTTGCTATTAATATTCTGACGTGTCTCTCATATCCTTTTGTTCTGCGTCTGTTTTGCGCAAACATTTAATTACTTCTGGAATTTAATTAGCTCCATCAGAAAAGTCAGCCTGCATTAAGCAGCAAGCTGCCTCCTCCCTTGTCTCACCTTTCTACATCCTGTATATCCTTCCATGTCCAGGTCTTGGGAGAAAATTTTCCGTCTGTTTTATTGTGGTGCCCGAAAGAGGAGGTGCTTAATAAATGTTGGTTATTTTCTTCCTTCTGAGGATTCCTGTTGTACTTAACATTACTTCTTTGAAAATTTTAGGGCCAAATGTCTCTTGTACATCAGAATTTCAGATTTTAGAAAATATTAAACTTGCACTAACATGCACAGTGGGATCTGGGGCAGCTCCTAATAATCAAATCTATTAATATCTCATCAGTAAACTTGGGAATATTTACACTAATGTGAAAATACATATACTGTTATTAACCTCACATGTCAGATTATGCCTAAAAATTACAAAAAACTTTATAGTTTTTAGAGCTTTTTGGAGTGGACCGTGAACCACGAGTATTAGTTTTGTCCCTCACCAAGTAGCAGCTCCTTGAGAACAGGTATCGTCTACTCCTCCTCCTAAATTACCAGCACGGTGTTGGACACCATGAGTGTTCAGAGCTTACCTGATTGATAGTTGATATTAAAGTAGTAATTAAAATAAAATAAATAGTTAAACCCAAGAGAGAATTGAGTAGGTTGTGGGTTATCCTGTACATCTCCTCTTGTGACACTGCTCTTGGGTGTATCTTTTTTTTTTTATAGGCAGAAGTTAATTCATCTGGAAAGACTATTGCTGAGTCGGACTTAAACCACTCTTTTTCACTAAGTGATTTACAGGATGACACACCTGCAACATTCCAGGGAGCTACAGCAAGCACATCGGTATGGCCCTTGTCTGTTACATCTGTATCTGTACCGTCATAATTATTTGCAGTAGGAAGAGGAGATCTCTAGATGAAGTATCTGAATATTTTGGTCCTCCTAACAGATTCGAGACAAGCTCTCCCTCTAATGAATTATAGTGTCTTAAAACAAGTTATTCATATTTTCTGAGTCTTCTTTTTTGTTAAATGGAGCTGGACCAAAACAGATTTAGGTCCTGTTGTCCTTCCTTTTCTATAGAGAGGACAATAGGACCTAAATAGGACCTTCCTTCTATTGACATGACTTTTCTGAAAAGTTAGTTTCAGTATAGTGCTAGACTCTGAATAAAATGAAATATACGTTCATTAGCCACTTTCTCAATAGGTGCTCTGTCTTTGGCAGGTTTCTTAAGCTGCGTTAAGGCCCTGACTCAAAGGCCTGGAGTCAGAGATTTGCCTTAGACGGTCTCTGTCCAGTAGGACAGCCACTAGCCACATGTGGCTCCTTGAGTTTACATTTACCTTATTAAAACTCAGAGGGTGAAGAGTCTGCCTGCAGTGCAGGAGACACAGAGGCTCTGGTTTGATCCTGGGTTGAGAAGATCCCCTGGAGGAGGAAATGGCACCCCACTCCAATATTCTTGCCTGGAGAATTCCACGGACAGAGGAGCCTGGCAGGCTAGAGTCCAAAGAGTTGCAAAGAGCCAGATACAACTGATCGACTAAGAATGCATGCGCACACTTTCTTGGGATCACTTCCCAAATAAACTACTTGCTCTTATTCAGAATTAAGCTAAATTAAAAATTCAGTTCCTTAGTCACACTGGCCACAATTCAAGCATTCAAAAGTGCCGAGTGGCCAGTGGCTGCCATTCTGGACAGCATAGATACAGAACATTATTGTCATCTCAAAAAATGTTCTGCTGGACAAATGCTGCCTTGCGCATAGTAAGTGTCTAGTAAATAATCACTGAAGGAAAGATTCCATGGGCGCTGTGGGTCTTATTAGTTGTGCCCTGACCTATTGTCTCGGAGAAGGCAATGGCAACCCCACTCCAGTACTCTTGCCTGGAAAATCCCATGGGCGGAGGAGCCTGGTGGGCTGCAGTCCATGGGGTCACGAAGAGTTGGACACGACTGAGCGACTTCCCTCTCACTTTTCACTTTCCTGCATTGGAGAAGGAAATGGCGACCCACTCCAGCGTTCTTGCCTGGAGAATCCCAGGGACCGGGGCGCCTGGTGGGCTGCCGTCTATGGGGTCGCACAGAGTCGGACACGACTGAAGTGACTTAGCAGTAGCAGCAGCAGACCTATTGTCTAAACATTAGTGGGTCTTGGTCATTGGAGAGACCCATTAAGAAAATGTGACTGGATTATTGCTAAATAATTAGGATTATAGGGAAAAAACATTGACTTTACTTTCTATATATGAGATGAACTGTCTTTTTGGTAACAGGTTGTTTGGTTGAGTAGCCACATCTTTCCCCGCTTCCCCAGTTTAGAGAGGATGTTAAAGGGTCAGGAAAATTAAAATAGAAGCTGGGCAAATACTGATTTGCCCAGGCAAATATAAAGTGGGATTGAGTGGTCCTGTCCCATTCCAGAGACTGAGATGGGTAGAAAAAAGTGGGGTGGAGAAAGCAGGAGAGAGGGTACTGTAAAGTAAATTCTTGGAGGGGACTGGAGAAGGAGGTATAAGAAAAAAGCATGTGCTAGGAGATTAGCTATTTTTATGTGTTGCCCATGTAATTGTATGTTATAGAGGGATATAGTGAATTAATTTTAGTCAATATATGTTTTAGCTTGAAATATTTAAAAAAATATTCAGACTACTTTTCACCTTTAGAATTCTAATTGTTTTCTATATCACAAATAGTTTTTTTTAAAAAAATAGAACCATCCTATTGCAGAGAGAAGGAGGGTGGTCACCTGTAAAGACAGTCTGCTAATACTTTGTGGTATATTTAAATCTGTCTTTAGTCTATTTTAAAGCTGTGTCAAGTTCCCTGTTGCATATTCCAGTTGAAATTTGTTTTACAATTACTGATTGTCTATTTCACTTCCCGGAATGTACGTCCCTTGAGGATCAGGCCTCTCTGCTGCACTGTACCCCTAGTGCCTGGCACAAAGCCTTGTATATAGTAGGTCGTGTTTGTTGGTTGAATAAATGAATCTGAGGATTGGCACTTTAAAAATATACTAGGAATACAGGTAAAGAAATGACAACGTTTAGTAAATTAGATCGCAAAAACAATAGTTTTGTTATTACAATATTATTTTCTATTTTGATTTCTTCCTTATTTTTTCTTCCAGTTTTAGCAGTGTAATTGACATACACCACTCTATAAATTTAAAGGCACACAGCGTAATGATCTGACTTACATATACCATGAAATGATTACCACAATAAATTTAGCAAATATCTAGTAGCTCATAGATACAAAATGAATGGAAAAAGAAACTGTTTCCGTTGTGATGAAAACTCTTAGGATTTACTCTCAATAACTTTCATATGTAACAGCAATGTTAATTGCATTAATCATACTGTACATTACATCCTTAGGACTTATTTATCATAAAACTGGAAGTCTGTACCTTTTGACTGCCTTCATCTGTTTGTCCTACCCCTCTGGTAACCATAAATCTGATCTCTTTTTCTCTGAGTTTGTTTTTGAAGTTTAATCTACCGGCAATACTATGTTAGTTATATGCACAACGTGGTGATTTGGTATTTCTATGCATTACAAAGTGATCACCACCCATTCTGATTTTAAAGTACCTAACACAGAACTCTTCTTCATAGGTATAGGTAATTAATTGATACCAATTCTGGTTAAAACAATAAATTGCATATAGTTACAAGTTTAGCTCTTAATTATGTTTACGTACAGATTATCTGGGAGTGTGATTATATAATTTGATCACTAGGGAGGTACCTGAAACCTGGTTTTGGCTGGAGGTGGCTGCTTTACATGCCGGTATAATATGAATTCACTGAGATGTTATACGTCAAATCCCAGATAAGCTACGTTTTTTTATCCTTGAGGGGGCGAGAGATTGCCCACAGTCTAAATACAGCAGATAACATCAGGCCATCTGTTGCTTTTTGATGCAGATTTTTTAGCTCTGTAGAAATGGGAACAATACTGATGGTTGACTTATGTTCTTCCAGTCTATCAGTTTTTTTTCTTCTTCCCGAGATTGAGGTTCTGAATAAGCCATTCCATTTTGTATTAAGAAGCAAACACAAAACTCCCTTATAGATGCTAAACTATAGAAAATTTTATACGTATTACAAGGGATTTATCTGTGACTGTGACATATATATTTAAATGTAATTTAATTGGATACAAACGTCACATATTTTTATGTTCCCAGAAATGATCATTTCATCTTAATAAAGGAAACAGAAACAGTTCTCACTTAAGTATACATTCTGTGATACGTGTTTGAACAAGTTTAGGTAAACAGCAAAGATTTAAATGTTGTGCCACCAAACCTATGGTGTTTTGAAATGGCCAAGCCCAACTTGTTTCTGCATCTGCGGTTCAGTAAGACCACCAAAACTGTCCAGTTAGTCCTTCAGCTCCAATCTAGAGTCTTCTGGGTCTACAACACTGAAGTCATACAGTTTTACCGTGATGTGATTGTTTAAAATAGGGATAATTTCATAATAACACAGCACTAAGTTTTAGTTAGTAATGTATCATCCAAAAGGAATCTGAAATTTAGGAACCTATTTAAAGCAGTGTATCTACATAAATATTTCCATGAAGTACACATACTAAAATGTCATCTAAAGTCATTGTTTGAGGGATTGTTGTTCTAAATACATTAATCATACTAATAAAATTGTGAGAATTAGTCCTAAATAAAGTCATGACTTTTCTTTTGTTAACCTGAATCTGGAGTCTTCAAAGGGATGTATCGATAGTAATATTAGTAATGCCTAAGATTTAATAAGCAATTGTGTACCCTTTGCACTTTATATCATTATGCTGTTTAATCTTCACAACTGCTGAACTGGATATTACCCTTGTACAAGAGAGGGAGCTGAGTCTTCGGTTAAATAGCTTGCTCAGGGTCACACATCCGTGAAGTGGTGAAGCCAGCCCAGTGGTGATAAGACTGCGTGTGTTAGTCCTGGTCAGGCTTGTGTTCGCCACTCAAACTGCTGGAAAAAAGCAGCGCCTGTGAATAAAAGCTTTAAGACGAGTCAGTCTCTTATGCTGGTTTCTGGGTTGACTCTGCCGCCTCCCGTTTTATTTTTCTTAAGAACCCATCTCCCTGTAAGCCTCGAGTGCTTTTGCTGTGTCAGACCCTTCTGTCCTCTTGGCTGAACGGCGGGAAGAACGGGAGATTTCAGGTGCACGGGGGCTCTTGCCTTGGTCACGGTAGCTCAGTTCACCTCCGTCAGTGTTAAACCTCTGCGTGATGCAGCGTGACAGTGTAAGGCCCATAAAACGCGGTCCTCGTGGGCCTGCTCTTCAGTGAGCACCTTTCTCCTGAGCCCTGGAGCAGGGAAGTCCCAGTTCTGCCTCTGTGTTATGGGCCACTACGTGTGAGTGCTTCCAAAGGAGAGTCTTAAGAAACTCAGATTATTTACATCTTTTAATGTTGGGGTGATGTCGGAATTAAAGTGTCTTCTGTAGATAAGTAAGATCAGCAGTTTATTCCCTATTGTTTATAGCTGTTGTCAGGACAAAGCTCATTCCCTTACCTGTTTTTTAAAGAAGTATTTGAATTATATTTTTAGATTCTTTTTTTCTTCTAAATACTGAAATTTTCTATAATGAAAAGTATTTAAAATCTTTTGTATTTACTCAATTTAAAAAGTGATTCTGAATAAAACATGCATTCTTACTTATTTGAAAGAATGTGTGTTGACTCTATTATAATCAGTATAAAGTTTTCAATACAATAAAGACTTTGGTTACTAGAGGTAGAGTTAAGGTATCTATATAAGCAAAATGAAATTCACATTTTGTAGAGCTTTCTTGTCTCTGTGTGTGTGTGTGTGTATGTGTGTGTGTGTGTGAGTTGCTTAGTCGTGTCCGACTCTGCAACCCCATAGACTGTGGCCCACCAGGCCCCCCGTCCATGGGATTCTCCAGGCAAGAACACTGGAGTGGGTTGCCATTTCCTTCTCCAAAAGGAACTATAGAAAGAAAGAAAGTGAAGTTGCTCAGTAGTATCTGACTCTTTGCGACCCCATGGACTGTAGCCCACCAGGCTCCCCCATCCATGGAATTTTCCAGGCAAGAGTACTGGAGTGGGTTGCCATTTCCTTCTCCATTCTTGTCTGTAAACCACATTTATGACTTTGAATCACTTGTTACCACGTGGTGTTTATGCTTTGACCAAGCATTCATTGAAAGGATAGAAAGCAGTTGACGTCCAGGGCTTTGTAGAGGGCACCTCCTGAGTCTCCCATACCTACCTCCACATTTTTCTCAGCACATACCCAGGGTACTCTTGACAATAGTTCATGCTTTACACTCATAAAGTAACATAGTTCAAACACACAGTAAAGAGTTCTGAACTTGTGTTCAATTCAGTTGATGGGGATTGTGAGAAAGGATAAACCTGTTTTGAAAACCACATCTAATTTTTATAACAGTATTACTATGTAGAACATATGGTTTGAAATTATTTCCTATCTTCTATGATTGTTGATGTAGTAAGATAACATTGGAGGAAGAATACTGTTGAGAGTTGTCCTTTTTTGCCATTTAGAATATGGTAAATCTTTATGTAGAAAGTGGGAATCAAATTGCTTCTCTCCTTGACTTCTGAAAGAAGGGCAGTACTCAGATGCCTGGCAGATACTGCTGGAATTGCAGTCAGAGGAGAGTACAAAGCCGTCTGTGAAGAATGTGGATAAACTCTGTCCTTGTCTTACTTGTTGCGGGTAAATTCCTCCTCCACCTGCAAGCACTCAGAATAAGTTGTGTTGCTGGCTTATTCAGGAGGGTGAGTTACTCATCTCAGCCTTCAGAGATTTCTTGGTAGTTTTTCCTTACTGCTCTGTGATATTGTGTACTCTTGAATAGCCTGTATGTATTATACAAGTTTGCTTTGCCAGTTTCAAACTGACTTTCTTAAAATTTCGTAGTATGGAACCGAGAACCCCTCAGCAGCATCCCTTCAACAGCCTGCCCCACCCGTAGCTAAGAGTACCTCCATGAGCCCTCGACAGCGCCGGGCCCAGCAGCAAAGTCAAAGAAGGTCGTCTACTTCCCCAGACGTCACCCAGGGCCAGCAGCCAAGAGACAACCACACCGACCACGGCGGGTCTGCTGTCTTGATTGTCATCTTGACTTTGGCATTGGCAGCCCTTATATTCCGACGAATATATCTGGCCAATGAGTACATATTTGACTTTGAGTTATAATATTGTTTTGTGTCTTAAGAGCTGTGACTCAGCTGCTTCATTAAACATTCTGCATTGGGTATAATCTAAGAATTGTTTACAGAATAATTATTTTATATTTACCCTTCATTCCTTTTTTGATCCTTATAAATTCAGTATAAATATATCTAGACATTCAGTGTCCTGCTTAGTTTAAGGGACTGGAAGTCAAAGTCCCTTGTGTCTCTATCCAACCTGCTCTACAGGGAAATAACTTATTTGCTGTTTTTCACGCCTCAGCTTTTCTTTATGTAAATTTGTGATACTTTTCTGTATAGCCCTTTGGAATTTTTGGATGAAAGATGGTATTTTAAGTTCCAGTGAGTATTACTAGTTACTCAATACCCTTTATTGAGTACTCTGTCTCTACTTATGTAGAATGATATGGGGATAAGAGTTGAAAAGGGAAAATAGAACTCCTCAAATAGCTTGCTTAAAACGTATTCATGTGAGAGATACTGGGATTGCCCATTCTATGACTGACTCTATGTCCTAAACATTCTTTGGTGAAATTAACTATTTTGGTCAAACATTTCTGAGGAAATGAGATTACATCTTTATTGCTGGATGTTATTTGAAGGGGAAATAATGCTCTGTAACCACTTTGATATGCTGTATCCCCTTCTCTCCAGTTCACACACAAGATTTTTTTAAAAAAGAAGGAAAACAATCCTCCTTAGATCTTTGAAATAAGGAAGGAAGTGTCCAAGCCAGGAAATTGCTTGATTTTCTTCCCAAAGTTAAATGGGAGGGTCTTAAGATTTGAATGTTTGCTCTACTTGGACTTGGATGTCTTTTGAGTTGTATTATATTCCTAGCTTTATAATCACTATAAATTTAATTATTTTAGTAATATGCATAATATTGAACTATTTCATGTACCATTTTAATAGAAAAGCTCAGGGCCCATGTAACAGGGATAGAAATTAGAAAAACCTCTACTTAGAATTGCCTACCTAATCAAAGCCCAAGAGATCATTTTCATGCAAAAATCAATATATAACTTAGTGCTAGCTAGCTCCACAGACTCTAGTAGATAATTTAAACTATCATCGTAAATAATGCCTGGTAAGAACGTATAGTCACAGGAAAACATTGCCTTCAGCATGTTCTGTAGCAGCATTGAGGGCACTCGCGAGAGTATTGCTAATGAAGATTTAATTTTTAAATACAGGCAGTCCCCAACTTTCAAATAGGTTATGCTCTAAAAGTGCATTTGTAAGTTATTATTATTATTTTTTTTTACAACTCAGTGTTGTAAATTGTGTTTAGGTTCTAGGCAAGACGACAAAAGTTAGTCCATAATGTATCTTGAGTACTTTGGAGAGTGGTATTTATAAAGTCCTTATGTGGTTTATTATGGGCAATATAGAAACAATTTATAAAATGATTTTAAAGGCCAATTTAATTTTTACTCTTGCTCTCATAGGGCTTTGGTTCTATGAACTGTTAGACACAATTTGTTTTCATTTGATAGCCCAGTTTATGTCTGTATCTAAAATAAGAACATATTGTATACTATGATATAATGCACAGTTTTCATAAATTTTAATAAATTATCATTTTTAAAGTCTTTACAGATTGTTACTGTTCTGTCTACAGCTGAATTTGGTAAAGTCTAAAAAGCCTAAGGACTTTATGAAGACCTCCTATGTCAGAAAAATTATAGGTTAGTGTCTTAGAACTTTATTGCCCTGAGAACTGAAGTCTTGGTTTGGAATGTAAGGTATCAGGGGCATTGGTTCAGTGGTCTCCTAGCAGGAGGTCTCTGACTCACCTGGGCAGCACCAGGTCACGTTATCACCTAAGAACATCCCCCCGTCTCAGCCTAGGCTGAGCTAAACTGTGTGCTAGGGACAGTCTCTCCTGCTTTCCCTCTGAGCCAGCCTCAGTCTGGGTGATAGTGTTGCATGCGTTCATGGGGTGTATGTGCACTTAGAACTGATGGAGAGGACGGCACGTCACACAGCTCCTCCTCTGCCTGAGTTGGCCTCTCATCCCTCACTCATCAGCTGCCAGGCCAGCTTCTCCTTTGTTTTTTTTTTTTTTTTGGCACCTGATACACATATCGGAAAGTGGCATATCTTTTGCTTCTTCCCTTTCAGCTCATGTTGCTACTTAAAAATCCTTAAGTTGTCGATCTGACCCCCATCGTGGAGTTAATGAACAAAATTGGTCTTTGGAGCCATTTCTTAACATCCCGATAAAGGGCTTCTTCAGAAAACCATTATTTTTAAAGCCCCACTGTAATCCCTTATTTATAGCATAAGGCTAGGAAAAAACGTGTGATCTGGTAGATAAAGGCTTAGGACTCCTCTCCCAAATCCTCAGGTTTAGGTAACTCATGACTGTTTTTTTGACCAACACAGCACGTACAAGGGTAGTTAAAATAGCATGCATGCTTGAAAAAACATGTCTGTTTTGCCTGTAACTGTTTAAGCCGGTGAAACCTTTTAAATTTAATGTATTGTGGGCTTTTATGTAGCACTTTACATTTTCATGCTGCTTATAGTTTAATTCTACTGAAATAAATGAATTTCATCAAAATTCTCAACTGCTTTTTAAAAAACAAAATCCTTTAAGTTTGTATATTATTTTGACTATGAAAACATAAAATTTCCTATTTCAGGAGAATAAGAAATCTTTTTGTTATTTTCTGGCTATGAATAAACTTCCTGGTACCTTGAGTCCTCCCACTTTTTTTTTTAATGTCAATAGTTTTATTGAGAAATCAATGTGCAGCTACTTTCTGTAGAAACTCAGGATACAAGATATTTAAGAACATAATTTGGTTAGAAGCAGACATTAATTCTAGAATCTCACAGAGAAATTTTTTCTAAAGTCATTACAGATAAACAAATGGAAATAAACCCCAGTGCTATTTGTGTGTAAAGTGAAGTAACTCAACTCACACTGAAATTTAGGTTGGTGCAAAAGTAACTGTAGTTTTACATTGTTGAACTTTGAACTTTTTTTTAACATTTGTTGAACTTTACATTGTTGAACTTTACTTCTTAAGTAAATGTGCTTATGTTATACATTCATTTTAATGCACATTTCTTGCTTTATTTTTTTGCTAATATTACGTGCTGTTTATTTTATATTTAGACTATAGAAATGGTAGACAAAAAGCAAATTTGAGCGATTTTTTAATTCAAGTTCAAAATGGGTTGTAAAGCAGCAGAGACAGCTGCTGCTGCTGCCGCTAAGTCGCTTCAGTCGTGTCCGACTCTGCGACGCCACGGACTGCAGCCCACCAGGCTCCCCTGTCCCCGGGATTTTCCAGGCAAGAATACTGGAGTGGGTTGCCATTTCCTCCTCCAGGGTCCTCCCATTTTTATAGAGCAGAATCAAGAAACAAGCAAACCTCACAGAAATATAAGCTGTGGTCCTGAAAAGCCTATGTTGTTTTATTACTCACAAAGAAGTATGTGAAAGGTGACCGTGTTGAGGAAACCTAACTCTAGACAGATGGTGTGTGCACAAATGCGTGCTTTGGGAATCCCCTGGCAGTCCAGCGGTTAGGGCTGTGCACTCTCACTGCTGAGGGCCCAGGTTCAATGCTTGGTCGAGGAACTCAGATCCCAGCAGCTGTGCGGCTCACTGAGAAAAAAGAAAAAAAAGAAGTGTATTTGTACAGGCTTTGTGGGAGGCTATACTTGCCCCAGAGCTGTTTGGAATGCCTCTTTAAATGCCTCAGAACTGGTGTGAGCTGCTGAATAAAGCCAGCGACTATTTGTACCTGAGTTTGAATTCTTTGTGTCACTGGGTGTTCTGTCCATTCTACCTCCTTAAATGTTCTCCTGCCTTTTTCCAGTTTTCATGCTCACCGCCACTACCCTAATGAGCCATATCGTCTCTAAACTAGCGCAGAAATCTCTTACGTTTCTGTTCTTTTTGATTAGTTTGTATTGGAATATAGTTGATTTACAATGTGTACTACAGCAAAGTGAACATATGCAGTTGTACATGTACACATATCCACTCTTTTAGATTCGTTTCCCATGTGAGTTATTACCGAGTATTGTGTAGGCTTCCCTGTGCTATGCATAGGTTCATGATGTCTACTTTATATATGTTAATAGTGGTACAAGCCTCCATTCTTTCTGCACACTGCAGCTGGAGACTTCTCTAATGCTCTCCTTGGACTTGTATGTCTTTTGAGTTGTATTAATGTGCCTAGCTTTATAATCACTGTAAATTTAATTATTATGCACATTATTAGGAATGTGAATAATACTGAAATATTTCTTGTACCATTTTAATAGACAAGCTCAGGGCCCGTGTAACATTGCCCTTAAAACAGGCCGGAACCCTTAATGTAGGACACAAGACTGTGACCAGAGTCCCGCCTAACTCTGGCCTAATTTGGCAGCATGTAACTTACTGGGACTTTCCACACCCCTCATCTTGAGCCACTAGGGACAATCCTTGGTCCTGAGAAATAAAAAAATGTTAAAGTTATACATCCACTGCCTCACACCACGTGCAAAATTAATTCAAAATGAATCTTAAGACCTTAAAGTAAGAGCAAAAACTTGGAAGAAAACATAAATCTTCATGACCATGGGTTAGACAGTGGTTTCCTAGCTAGAAGATAAAAGCATAAGCAACCAAAGAAAAAGTAGATAAGCTACATTCCATCAAAATGCAAAACCTTTTGTGTTTGAAAGAACATTAATAAAGTGAAAACACAAAATGGGAGAAAATAAATGTAGATCATATGTCTGATAAGAGACTTGTATCAAGAATATCTAAAGAACTCATAACTCAAAAATAAGTACCTGGGTAAAAAGTGGCAAAGGATTTGAATAGCCATTTGCACAAAGACGATACTTGAATCATTAATTAGACATAAGGGACCTGCACAGTGAGGTCCCTAATTAGACATTAGGGATCACAGTGAGACACCACTTCATACCCACTATGATGGCTAGAGGGTGCACTGCTGCTGGGAATGTAAAATGGTGCAGCCACTTTGAAAAACCACTTAGCAGTTCCTCAGAATTTAAACATGGAGTTATATGACCCAGCAATACACCCAGGTATATGTCCAAGACAAAATACATACACACAACTTGTACATGAATGTTCATAGCTTTTGAATGTTCAAAAAATGTTTTTTTAAATTTTTTTTTTTTGTAGACCATTTTTAAAGTCTTTATTGGATTTGTTACAATATTGCTCCTGCTCTATGTTTTGGTTTTTTGGCAAAGAGGCATGTGCGATCCTACCTCCTTGACGAGGGATCACACGCTCATCCCCTGCGTTGAAAGGTGAAGTCTTAACCACTGGACTGACAGGGAAGTCCTCATAGTATTATTGTTAATAGCCCCAAACTGGAAACTCAAATGTCCATCCACTGATGAATGAATAAACAAGACATGTTCTATCTATACGATGGAATGTTATTGGGCAATAAAAGGGAATGAAGTTGTACTATTGATACCTGCTTCAATACGGCTGAATGCTGAAAACATGCTGAGTGAAGCCAGACACAAAGGACTACATGTTGCATGATTCCATTTGTACGAAATACCCCAAACAGGCAGGTCCGTGGATACAAAAAGTAGACTGGTGTTTGTTGGGCAGGAGGGAATGGAGAATGAAGAGACTGCTACTGTGTATGAAGTTTCTCGTGGAGGAGGAGGTGAAGCTGTTCTAAAGCCAGGTGGTGGTGACAGTTGTGCAAAAGTAAAAACCCCGTTTTAAAGGTAAGTTTATGGTGGGTGAATGACATTCCAAAAAAAATAAAGTGTTACACAGCTCCAACTGATTTTTATTACTTGTAATCACAGGAATTGAACCACTAAAAGTAAAATTTAAAGAAAAAACTTGGTAAGATACAAGTTGCATCTGAAATGCAACAAAGCAAATACTTCAAGACCAACAACATCCATGCATGATTCTAGGCTCCCAGCCAGTCAGCCCCTGATCGGCCTGTTTCAAATGACAGAAATGAAAAGAGATCTTTGGAACAAAATTTATGGAAAAGAACTTTTCATAGGTCACATGTCTTCCTCACTAAATCTTCAGCAGGAATGGGACTTTTAAACATTCATCACTTTGCTGACAAAGGTCCATATAGTCAAAGTTACGGTTTTCCCAGTAGTCATGTATGGATGTGAGAGTTGGACCATAAAGAAGGCTCAGTGCCAAAGAATTGATACTTTTGAACTGTGGTGTTGGAGAAGACTCTTGAGAGTCCCTTGGACTGCAAGGAGACCCAACCAGTCTATCCTAAAGGAAATCAGTCTTGAATATTCATCAGAAGGACTGATGCTGAAGCTGAAACTCCAATACTTTGGCCACCTGATGTGAAGAACTGACTCCCTGGAAAAGACCTTGATGTTGGGAAAGATTGAAGGCGGGAGGAGAAGGGGGTGACAAGAGGATGAGGTGGTTGGATGATATCATTGACTCGATGGACATGAGTTTGAGTAAGCTCCGGGAGTTGGTGATGGACAGGGAAGCCTGGCGTGCTGCAGTCCATGGGGTCGCAAAGAGTCGGACACGACTGAGCGACTGAACTGAACTGAACTGAACTCACCGGTGCTCAGCTGTGTCCGACTCTTTGCGACCTCATTGACTGCAGCCCGCCAGGCTCCTCTGTCCCTGGGATTCTCCAGGAAAGAGTACTGGAGTGGGTTGCCATGCCCTCCTCCAGGAGACCCTCCTGACACAGGGATCGAACCTGTGCCTCTTGCCTCTCCTGCATCGCTAGGCAGATTCTTTACCACCTGGGAAGCCTTACAGCCCGCCAGACCTGCCTCCAACCTAGAGCCCTGGCTCCCGCTGAGTCCTTTCACCTCCTGCTCTGAGCAATCACCGGTGCCCGTGGGTGCTAACTTGACTGTCTCATTCTTCCGTCTTCCCTGTCCCCTTCCCTTAGGGCAGGACCTCATCCTCTCTTATTATGACAATTTCTCTGACCTAACTGATACCAGTTAGAAGTTCCTGAAAAAATACAGTGCATCATGTCATACCACTTTGCTTAAAGAGATCAGAAGAACTGGTTTTGATTCTTCCTAAGAAAACCCTAATGCTGTTTCACTTTTAGCTATTGTCCCTTCTGACCTCCATCCCCACCTATAAGGATGTCTCTGCCACACCTGTCGTCTCCATTCCCAGGATGCAGCAAGCAAGCAATAAGTAGGTTTTTTGGAGTTTTTTTTTTTTTTTGCTGCTGCATGTGGAATTTTAGTTCCCTAACCAGGGATCGAACTTGCTCTGCTGCAATAGAAAGCTTGGAGTCTTAACCACCAGATCACCTGGAAAGTCCCCAGTAAGTAGTTTTTAAACATTTTCTTTGGTTGAGTAGGTGAAACAACCATGTGTGTCTTTTCACTTCTAATGTTCGTGATGCCATATTCCAGGATAGGGATCAAGCCTCACTGATGGCGACATTATATCTTTTAGGATGAAAGATCAGCATTCGTCCAGTGTTCCTGCTAGGAAGATGAACTTACATAATCACAAATTCTCCTTTGGTTTATGCTTTCTTTCAAAATTAAAATGCATTTTATGCTTTGATAAGATTGAAAAGAAAACAAAAAAGACATGTATTTGGGGGAAAAAAAACAAACACCCTTGTCCACAGACAGCACAGGCTCTTAGCTCAAGGAATAAAGCAAGCCTATGGAAACAGGTCAATCTCGTGTTTGCTCAGCATTTCCTGGGCACAGTCAGGCGCTCACCTCTGTGTCCACAAGTCCTTCCTGCAAACCCACCCAGAGTCCAGCCTGCTCCCTGGCGCATGTGACAGACTGGTTGTATGTCGCCAGCAAGATGGATTAATGATCTCAGCAAAAGGCTGGCATGTTCAAGAGATTTAATTTTTTTTTTTTTTTTATGTAACAGTTTTAACCAAAGCTCTTCTAGGACACAGCGGAAGCTGAGTTTCACAGGAGAACCACCTTACTAATAGCCAATCACTAAGTAGCGGGGACGGGAAAGCCTTGCTGTTGGTGTCACGACAGCCCAAAGGGGTGGGAAGTGGGTTGGCGCAAGCCTCGGTATCAATATTAGATCGGGAAGCTCAGCCGGGCCAGCCATGCCCCGCTCACATCGCCGGCTCGAGGCGGCAGACCGACTCGATGGTTAAGCCTGCGGGGATCTGCCCTGCTGCAGGCCCCTGGAAGGCAACTTGCAGCATCACAGACGTTCACAGGATGCCTTATTTTTCAAGACTCATTTTGTTCTTGTTCTGCTTGATGGTTCTTGTGGAGAGCAGAAAGCCCAAGAAGAGGAGATGGACAGGGCAGCTGGGAACGTCCAAGCCAAGGTAAAGTCGTGGGCGGGATGGGGGAAGGTGCCTGGAGGTGGCAGCTGCAGTCTGGGGACAGCTTCCGGGAGGGCTGGGGGTCAGATCGGCCGTCCTCCTGGAATCCCTTTTCCAGTCGGAGGGAGATGAACACAGCCTCTCGCTGGGCGCAAATACACTATCGTGTCACCGGCAGTGAGCGAGCAGGCTGGGCCTTTCATTCTGATGTTTGTGTTCCTCCAAAGCATCCTGATTTGAGGCAGGGAGCTGAAGACTTAGTGGGTAAAGCATCTTTACTTCTCAGATTGTCCTGCTTTCATTCTCGGGATTACATCCTGTAGGGACCATAAGTGGCTTGCTAAGCAATTACCTCAAGAATTCTTTTTGAGGGGAATGGTATATAGGAATTTAGTTTGAATTATGAAGAAAACATGTAACTGGGAGTTGTTTTTTTTTAATTATTTGATTGGTAGCAACTTTATAATGGTTTTGGGTATCATTTCACTGTTTTGAATCTTAGAAACGGTGTTTGAAATTTGTTAGCTGAACAGAAATTCTTGTGTGGACAACAGAGGAGGCAGTTTTGTGATGTAAAGGAAACATTTCCAAGAAAAACTGGTTAGGCCCAGAATGTGCACTCATTTTCGCAAATCAAGTTCCTTAATATGTGTTTTGAACTGATGTATCAAGCACGGTACTCTAGGTCTATTCAGCACAGAGGAAAGATCAAGCAACTAAGATACCCGCACCACGTGTGAGATGTTACACACCTATTTTCCATCCTACTAGGCCCTGCGTGAACTAGTGATTATGAATATAAGCTAATATCTTGAGGTACATTTTCTAAGCCAGTGGTCTCCTTTTTAAAAAATTTTTTTTTGGTCACACTGGCTTTCAGGATCTTCGTTTCCCAGCCAGGGACTGAACCTGGGCCCTTGACAGTGAGATCAGAGTCCTAAACGCTGGACCACTAGGGCATTCCCTGATTTCCCTTTCTGACCATGTACCACGATCAGTGATGATTTTTTAAAAGTGTACCTCCAGTGTGTGTGTGTGTGTGTGTGTGTGTGTGTGTGTATACGTATGCACAAATTGCGTAATGTAGTTATAAATCTGTGTATTAAATTAAAGCTTGATAGCTTTGTTTTTAGATAAAAACTAATTGTAAAGAAGAGTTGCAGTCTCTACTTCCTGCAACCCACTGCGCTCTCTCGAGCCCCCCACGGGTGCCCCTACTTTAGAGACGTGAAGACTCTGTGGAGTCTGACACCCTCAGTCAGGAAGCAAGCAGATACCAATTGACCAGGATGACAGAAAGGAAGCAGCACTCTCGAGGGCTCAGCCTGGTTACACGTAATCTCAGGATCCGAGGCTGTTGAACTGGCAGGAACCTCAGAGGTCACTGGATCCAGCAATTCCCCTGAGTTCTAATTCTGAAAATGTGAGTAGGTGTTGTATGGAAAAGAGGCTCCAGGGTCAAAGAAGCTTGGGAAATCCTGCTTTAGACCGTTTTAACAGGTATTTTTACTATGTAAATAGACACTGTGTATTTGAAGAGGGGGATAAATTACACAGAGGTTATCAAAAAAAAAAAAGAACACATTTTTTTTGGACTATCTTGTGGGTTTCCTATTCCACAGAGAACACTTGGGGAAACTGTCTCATTTTACAGAAGTCAAGACGTCCGCCTGAGTCACTCACGCAGTTGCTAGTGGCTTGTCAGGACCAGAACCCAGGACCCTGACTTACTCAGGTGGGAGGGAAAGCGTCATCTGAACCTGTCTATTCTCCAGTGGCGCTGGGTTCAGCACGAGCCCCTTTGGGACCCTCAGGGATTCCACTCTGCAACCTGGACAATTACGGCATCTCTGTCCCTCCTCAGAAGACCCGCAGTCTCATCCCCAGACACCTGCTTGAGCTTGTGGACAGACTGGATTTATTTATTTATTTATTTTTAAATTTTTATTTATTTTTTTTCCATTTATTTTTATTAGTTGGAGGCTAATTACTTTACAATATTGTAGTGGGTTTTGTCATACATTGACATGAATCAGCCATGGATTTACGTGTATTCCCCATCCCGATCCCCCCTCCCACCTCCCTCCCCATCCCATCCCTCTGGGTCTTCCCAGTGCACCAGCCCCGAGCACTTGTCTCATGCATCCAGCCTGGGCTGGTGATCTGTTTCACCCTAGATAATATACATGTTTCGATGCTGTTCTCTCGAAACATCCCACCCTCGCCTTCTCCCACAGAGTCCAAAAGTCTGTTCTGTACATAGACTGGATTTATTTAAAAAACATTTTTTAATGTGGTATAGTTGATTTTCAGTATTATATTAGTTTCAGGTATAGAGCATAGTGATTCAGAAATTTTATAGATTATACTCCATTTATAGTTACTATAAAATATTGGCTATATTCTCTGTGCTGTACAATATATCCTTGCAGCTTATTTACTTTATACATAGTAGTTTGTACCTCTTATGCCCCTACCCCTCTCTCGTCCCTTCCCCCTCCCCTCTCCCCACTCCTAATCACTAGTTTATTCCCTATTATCTGCGAGTCTATTTTTTTGTTATATTCACTAGTATGTTTTATTTTTTAGATTTTGCATATAAGTGATTATCATACAGTATTTGTCTTTCTGTTATTAATATTTCACTTAGCATAATATCCTCCTTTATTCCAATGTCTCCCTGCCCTTTTGCCATTCATGTGGTTGCAAATGGCAAAATTTCATTCTTCTTTTTATGACTGAGTACTGTTCCATGGTAATATATACCACATCTTCTTTATTTGTTATGGAGGCTGAGGTTGCTTCCACATCTTGACTGTTGTAAACAATGCTGCTATGAACTTTGGGATGCATGTATCTTTCCAAATTAGTGTTTTTGGTTTCTTCCACCCAGAGTAGAACTGCCGGATCATATGGTAGTTCTAGTTTTAATTTTTTGAGGAAACTCCATACTGTTTATTGATGAATTAAATTTGACCCTTAGGAGTGAGAACTTCTTGAAATCTATCCCATAAGGTGGTAATGTGGGTGAAAAGATGAGCACACATCATTCAAAGAATATAAAATAATTATTGAGCAGAAACCGGGAGAAAGAACAGAGAAAAGTCGTATCAGGAATCATGGTTCCAGGCCTTTCTGCAACCCACCAGAGCACGTGCACACTCAGACAATCATAGAGCTACGTCTCTGTGTGAAAGATTTCAGCCAAACATTTGACGAAAAAGTACTTTCATTATTGACACAAGACTTAAGCTCTACTGATAAATAGGAATAAAATGACCTGACCCTTTCTCCCTACAGTCTTAGAGCATTTCATCTCTGTGGAATAGCTCCTTCTCTTAGATGTCCCGTTCACACACACACCCCACACCCCACACCCCACACGTGGTCTCACACACAGTCATACATCCACATGTAACACATAAGGTCACACTCACACAGACAGCCACACACAGGGACCTCTTCTCACACATCAACCTCCCCTCTGTCACTGTAGCCAGCACACCCTCACAAAACAATCATTCTGTCCAGCAGCAGCTTTTTCAAAACTGCCTCCAGTTTTCTGACCCTTTGTGCCCCTTTTGACTGACTCGCTGCCAAGCCAGCCTGTTTGCTCTAGGCTCTCTGCTTTGTTCTGTTCTTCCAGCCTCTCAGCCTCCCAGCTCTATTCCCACTTCTTCCCATCCCGCTGCCTGAGGTGGCCCCCTGACCACACGACCGCTTCCCTGCCAGGAGAGGCCCTTCCCTCTTGAGATCTGAAAATGCAGCGGGACCTGGCAGTGCGGGCCCTGTCCTGATCACACTGTCTGCCCTCTCCCGGCCCCAAGCCCGGGGCCCCTTTCCATCTTTCCTTCCCGTTGGGTGCCCCCTTGCTTCCACCTGCCCTTGACCGCCTGCTCCCTGTTCGCATCATGGCTCCAAGGCTGGTCCCAGGAAGCCTCCTCTCTCCCTCCCCAGCGACCCTCCCCTCCCCAGGGGCCTGTGGGGTTGGGACGTCGGGGAAAACCAGGCTGGGGCCCTGCTTCTGCTGCTTGCCGGCTGTGTGGCCGTGTTTCCTGATCTTTCTGAACCTCGTTTCTCCAAATAGAATGGGGGGTGACGGAAGCTCGGGGCCCGTGCAAGGAGGGGTGACTCACGGGGGGTGTGATCCTTATGATCGCTGTTGTTATTGCAGCAAATAACAATACGGTGGCACCTGCCCTGCTCCTCAAGGTGGAGTGAACACATTTTTCTTCTCTCCCCCTTTCACTGGATTGGAGGTTCCGTGAAGACTCCCAGCCTTGCAGCCGGTGCCTAACATACCGCCCGTGGAGTCTGGGGTGGGAGGGTATTCGAACTGGGGTGGGCACCCACTGTGAAGGATGGGTGCAGGGCATCCAGCTCACACAAACAGCCCAAGCCTCGGGGCATCAGCGGCCTGAGTCATCAAATGGCTGGACCTCTAAGAAAAACGCCAGGTCCTCTGAATGGCACTGGGATGTCAATCTCCCTCTCCCCAGCAATCTCCCTCTCCCCAGCACGCTGGCACGTGAGGACTTCCGCTGCCCTAATCCTCCCCTTCAAACAGAGAAACTGTGCTGACCCGGAGGGATTTGCTCCCTGCGAGGCGGGGGGTGGGGGGTGCAGCGAGCCGGCTGCCCTCACAATTTAATGTCCGGATGGGCTAAGCCCTCAGGCTGAGCTCTGCCTCACACCTGGAGGGTCTCCGCTGAGGCTTCTGAACAGCTCTCCAGGGGCTGCTGCGCAGGGAAGCATGCCTGGTCCCGCTCAGCCTCTTGGGGAAGAGACCCGAGAGGGCGGCAGGTCCTTGAAATGACCTCTCTGTGACCACACACGCTTCTAGGGAATTGACTGAGGTCCCACCTTCCAGCTAAAGGACAGGAAGGGACCGCTGGCCTCTCCTCAGAGCATGCAGCCTCAGACGCCTTGTCCAAAAGCAAATCTGTTCACGGCTTCTTCCTCCGGCACCCTTCCATGTTTTCCCTCAGCCTTTGGTTAAAGATAATATTCTTCACAGGATCTTCAAGGCTCTGCCTGGCTGAGCCCTGCAGCCTCGGTCTGTCCATTTCATCCTCACCCCTCCTACCCTTTCTCCAGTTTCATGTAATGGCCCACCCATCCTTCATATAATGGCCCACCCACCTAAGAGAACACCCTTAGAAGTTCTCAAACTGTGGACAATGTTGAGTTGAAAAGCCGATAGGATACCCAGCTGGGAATAATCAGTTAGTAGGATGCAAAGGTCCAGGGCCAGGGACATAGGTCTCAGAATCATCAGTGAGTGAATGCCAGTTGAAGCCACTGCCAAAGAGAGTGTGCAGAGGGAGAGAAGATGGCTGAGACAGGGCCCCCAGGACACTGGCAGGACAAGAAGGGGCTGAGGAGGGAGAGAAACTGCAGGGGAGGCAGGAGGAGGACCAAGGGCCCTGTCCTGGAAGACGAGGTTCTCAGCAGAGGCTGGTGCTCCCTGACCTTCAGCAAGGGTACCCGCAGGGCCTCGGCTCAGGCCCAAAGGGGAAAGAGGCTCTTGGGACTGAGGAAGTGGCTGCAGCTCTTCGGGAAAGTTATTTACTTATTGGGAGGAGGGAGAGACGATTCTTAAAACAGAAATGTTCACAGAAGAGGATAACTACCACTGTGCCATCCTCACTTTCCAGTGAATTTTGCGCGAGGAGGCTGTGGGGTCTGGATGGATCACCTTCTTTGTTTCCGTTCAAGGTGAGAGAGACTAGGACCCAGTTTGGAGGCTGATGAGAAAGGGCAGTGAGGAGGAGAGAGGGGAGGAAGTTGGGCCAGGGTGTTTGAGGGCAGAGTTCAAAGGGCTCGGGGAGAAGGGGTCAGGCACCTCTGCTGAGCCCCCAGGGACCTCCAGAACCTACAAGGCCGAAGGAAGTGAAGACACGGCTCCTGCTCCTGCTTTCTGAGCAGCCGCCACCCTATCTGCACTTTCTACCTGGTGTCTCACAGGCGTCTGGAAATGGAGATGGCTCCCAAGAATTTGATGCACCATCATCTCCACAAACATGCCGCTCCCCCGGTTTTTATCATCTTAGCGAATGTTTCCACCATTCACCCAGGTGCTTGTCGTAAAACTGGGCCATCCTTGCCTCTCTGTTTCCCCCATCCCCATCCCCAAGCCATCAGCAAGGTCTTTCTGCCTCCCTCAAACCTGATCAGTCCTCTACACCCTCACCGCTCACTGCCCTAACCCAGGTGCCGTGTTCTCGCAGTAACAGCCTTCTAATGGTTTCCTGCTTCTTCTCTGCCCTTCCGCCATCGCTTCTACCTGAGTGGTCTTCTCAGGTGTTAATCCAGACCTTGTGACCCCCCTGCTCAGAATTCCCATGGGTTTCCCCTCTCAGGGTCATACATCCGGGGGCCTCAGACCTAGTCCCTGGCCTCGTCTCCACCTCCTTTCTCACTGCTTTCCTCCTCCTCATTCTCTACCCGCTGGTCTTCTTACTGTTCCACACACGAGACTCACCTCAGGACATTTGCGCTTGCTGGTCCCTCTCTCAGGATGCACTCTCTTCAGCTCCTCTCACGGCTCACCTTCTCTCCAGGGCTCACAAGGCTTCCTGGACCACCTTCTACCCCAACCCATCTCTCTCTCCTTCCTTACTCTGCTTTATTCTATGTTTATGGCACTTACTTTCTGAGGTCATATTATTTCTCTCTCCATTTGTTTACTGTCTGCTTATCAGCTCTGTGGGGGGAATGAGTGTCTGTCCTGCCATGACTTGAGCGAGGAGTATTTGGACAGAGTGGATGCTCCATAGGCATGTGCTGAGAAAATAAATTTCAGTCCAGGAATCAAAGAATCATGCAAGGAGAGAGCAGGATGGCTGTCCATATTGTCCAGACAAAGACATTTTCCTCTCCCCTGCTAGGTTCTTCTGGCTGGTATAAGAATTAAATGGACAGGAGAGAACTTAACAGGAGAAAATCAAACAAAAGTTTAATAATCTGCATCCATGGGAGAGACCCAGGAAAAACGAGTAATTCTCCCAATGGCCAAGCGCTCACATTAAATACCTTCTTCACCCATAAAAAAAAAAAATAAATAAATAAATACCTTCTTCAGCTAAAGACAGAGGAGGATGTTGGGGGTAGTGGTTTAGGACTTCAGTCAGGAGGAAGGCAATTCATGTGAAGATGGGAAAAGAAATGTTTGTAAAGCAGTGATGTGCCAGGCTGGGCAGACAATGGGACAAGCTGGACGCCTGTCCCAGACAATGGGACAAGCCTGACCTCCAGTCCCTACAGACTGTCTCCACCACCCCTACCCTCTATTCTTTGCAGACATCTCTGGTGACAGCTCTATTCCAGGAACAGACCCTCTGTACAGATTCTTTTAGGCATGCTGCATGCGAAGTTGCTTCAACTGTGTCTGCCTTTTGGCAACCCCATCGACTGCAGCCCGCAGGCTCTTTAGTCCATGGGATACTCTAGACAAGAATACTGGAGTGGGTTGCCATTTCCTTGACCTCCCATCAAATAATACCATCTGGGCAGAGCTGAGAGAATGAAATTTAACAATTTCATAGGAAGATGTCTCAATGAACAGGACCCCCAGACAGGAAATGTATCACTCTTCTTTTAACAGAATTTAAACAGGAAATATGCTTGTTTCTCTAAAAAGTCAATGAAGTGTGACAAGAACACAGAGAGCTAATAGGGGTGTATATAAATGAACAACAGACATTTAAAAACAAAGTCTCTTCCTTGATTTCTAAAACCCTTCAATATCTAACACATTACAGATAGTATTATAGTAACACTGATTTCTTATAAGGTTGTTTCCTTCCATCAAGAATTAAACCTCTGGGAGTTTCCTGGTGGCCTAGTGGTGAGGATTCTGGATTTCCACTGCTGGGGCCCGCGTTCCATCCCTATTGGGGAACGTTGAGATCTTATAAGCCTCACAGTATGGCCAGAAAAAAAAATTAAAACTCACATTCCACCAGCCCCAAATGTTCAAACAACCTGCTAGTTTGCCTGCCTTCCTTCCTCTCCATTTCATTCTCCCTCTCCTCTTATTATGTTTCCTGTCTAGTGATCATCCTGTAAGTAGCATATCGCTTTGGAATATTTGGAACTTGACTGCTCTAGGATTATGTGTGGTTGTGGTGGGAAAAAAGATGTGGAAAGAATGAGTGTGAGTTAGGCCAGAATCACGCCTTTGTCCTCTGGGTTACAGGAAGGATGGGAAGCGGGGTCTGCCGTCCTGGGCTCCAACCGCCCTCCCTCACCACCTGGCTGGACGGGTCGGGCCCTTCTGTGCCCAGCTGGGGCCTCCACGCCCGCTGGCTGTGAACGGTCTGTTCTCCGGAGGGGTGAGGCTCTCTCCGCCAGGATGGCTTCTGCAGACAGCTGCCAACTGGACTGATGTGAGGAATAGGAGGTCTGGCTAGGATCAAACCAGCCTGTTACAACTTTAACTCTATTTATCTCAGAATTTTGCGTATCACAAAACCAATATTATACCAACATTGAAGAAATGTTTGTAAGTTAATTGATTTATTTAGCTAATTTTTGGCTTCCCTGGGTCTTTGCCGCTGCAAGCATGCTTCCCCCAGTGGCAGCAAGCAGGTAGTACCTCCCTTGAGCTTCGTTGGGGGTGGCTTCTCTTGCTGAGCACTGGCTCTAGGACGTGGGGTTTAATATTTGTGGCACATGGGCTTAGTTGCTCTGTAGCATGTGGGATCTTCCTGGATCAGGATATGTCTCCTGCATTAGTAGGCAGATTCTTAACCACTGGACCACCAGGGAAATTCCTAAAGAAATATTTCAAAAGGAAAAAACAAAAAAACATAAACCATTCAACCCAAGCATTGGTCATCCAATCATGACTTTTGGCAAGACAGTTAGGAGCTTGCCAAGGGAGAATGGGGTGCTGTCTGGGAGGGATCTGTTTTCGAAGCCTCTGGAAGGGCCAGGTCCTTAGGTCAGCCTGTCGGTGAGGGCGGGGTGCTGAGGGCAAGCGGGGGTGCGGGAGCCTGGATCCCTTATCTCTCAACCCCCCTTCAGGGGAGAAAGAGACAGTAAGATGGGGGGAAGTGTCTGACAGGTAGATCCTGCAGACAGTAATCTCCCCAAACCATCTCACACAATGCCTCGGTGGGCGGATGGAAAACACTTCTTGCCTGTCTTTGCAGTCCCCTGTATAAGAAGAACCCCGATATGACCAAAATCCGACATGGAAAACCTCAGCCGCTTCTCAGAGTGGATGACCACGATTTCACCATGAGGCCCGCCTTTGGAGGTAAGATGTGTCGGCCCACCTTCAGCCCTCTGGGGCCTGATCCCAGGACCGCCTCCTGCTGCTGTTCCCTCGGGTTCCCTCAGGCACAGCCTTCCTCCCGGGGGAGCGGGCGTGACTCGAGTTTCCCAGTCAAGGTCGGCAGAGCCCAACTCACTAATTATCCCCTGGAGCAAAGCGGTGGAAGGAAGTGAGTGTTGAGGAGAGGCTGGGGACGGTGACGCTGTTTACTTTCTCAAAGGCCTAGCCCTGCTGCTGCCAACTTGCCGTTCTTAAAAGAAGAGCAGGCGGGAGGTTTTGCACAGAAAATGACTCTGTTCTCTGCTGCCCCTTGCCTGGCTGGGAATTTGGGTTTCTGAGGGGGGCCACCTGCTTGCCCATGCAGTAACCATTTAACCCCTTGCAGGAACTTCCCTGGTGGTCCAGTGGTTAAGATTCCCACTCCCAGTGCAGAGGGAGTGGGCTCAGTCCCTGGCTGGGGAGCTAAGATCCCGTATGCCACACAGTGTGGCCAAAAAAAAAAAAAAAAAAGATCTTGAAAAAAGAAAACCCAAAAAACAGTTTAACCCCTTGCAAAGGCCCCTTGCAGACTTGACCCCAAAAGAGTTTCCCCGCTCTGGGGGTTCCAGCAGGGGTGACATGGATGATGGCTGTCCCTCCCAGGAACTGGAGAAAAATGCCACAGGGAGAGAGGAGCCTGGACGGGGGCCAACCATCTGCACCGACAGGGCAGGGGGAAGGATGGGACTCACAGGATGCGTGAGACACGGGCCCAGGCACCCCTTGTGCAGGTGGGGAGACTGAGCCCCAGAGCAAGGCAGCCGATGCACCCTGGCCAGTGAGACCCTGGCAGGCTGGTCTCTATTCCCCTTTATCTCGCTCTTGAACTTCCCTCAGGTGCCAGCGTCCTCCTGGGGCGGCAGGAAGGAGCAGGAGTGACTTGTGAGCAAGCCACCGACCCTCTGCCTTTGGTTTGTGAAGTGGGGGAAGTAATCCCTCCGTCTGCGGGGGCTGTCAGGATTAAACGAGATGATGTCTGTAAAGCCCTGGCACCTAGGGGTTCACGGCCCCTTAGAAAAAGCCAGCTGTCAGGCCTCCCTCTGGTGTGACTGTGAGGGGATTAGGATGTTAATTTATCCCTGGGGGCCTTTGCATTTTCAAAGCCTCTCACTGCTCTCGGCTCCTGGAGCTCTGACACCTGCCAAGCGGGAGGAGGAAGCAGGCGGCCGATGGCAGTCACTGCCTCTTCTTCCTGCTGGGACAGAAAGCTGCTCAGCCGGGCATCCCGCTGCCCTCGAGGGCTTGCTCTGAGTAATGCCGCCAGAGAACTTCATGAACTTCAGTAACATTTTCCTGAGTAAGCAGCTCTAAAATTAGCTGGATGTAATCCAGGAGGTCCAAACGAGATGATATCCTATAAGCAGAAAGCTCCTCTTTGTTTTTCTTCTAGAGCAGGGGTCCCCAACCTCTAGGATCTAATGCCTGGTGATCTGAGGTGGAGCTGATGGCATAATAATAGAAATGAAGTGCACAATAAATGTAACGTGCTTGAATCATCCAGAAGCCTCCCCTGTCCGTGGAAAAATTGTCTTCCATGAAACTAATATCTGGTGTCAAGGTGGCTGGGGACCCTTGTTCTAGAGGAGGAGCTAAGATGCAGAGGGTTGGCAGGTGACTGGGACAAGGTTGCCAAACAATAGCATTAATGCCAACGCACAATTCTTGCTGACTTCCGTGCCAGGGCACTTACAGACATGATCTTACTTCAGTCCTCACAACTCCGTGAAGTAGACATAATTATGAAGTAGATACTGTTATGCCTAGATGAGGAACGTGAGGTGTGGAGAGGTGAGGTGACGCCCACGTCACACAGCTGGGTGGGTCTCTTTCTTGCCTCCTCTGACCTGCGTGTCCTCCACTGCCAGGCAATTAGGCAGAGGAGGTATAGGGTTTAGGGCTCACAAACAATACTCCTAGGGGCCTCTACAAAGATTTTATTTTAAAGTCAGAAGAAAAAAATAAAATTTTAGGTAGAATAAAATGTTAATATATAATACTAATATATTCATCTTTATGCCAAGACTTTTTAAAGTGTTTTTTCTGGTGGAAGGGTCCATGGAGGCAAGAGGCCAGGGTCCTCAGACGTCACAGCGTAGCCCTTCGGCAGAGTGCAGTTCTGTGGGGCAGCTGGTGTGTCTGGGTGTGAGCGGCCTTCCGAATCACGCCGGGTGTGAGTGACCTTCCAAATCACGCCATGGAGCTTTCTCATGGAGGCTGTTGTTGCTGGCAGGAGCCTGAGCCTCACCTGGTCAGGACCTTCAGTTTGCAGAAGAGCCTGGGCCCCAGAGGGTTAAGTGATAAGCACAGAACAACTGGGGGCAAAACTTGGGTTTCTTCTGTGATGTCAGATGCAGAAGTGAAAGCCTCATAAAACCACCCTCCTCCTTGGGAGAAAGCCAGGAGCTAGCTCTCAGGACCAGCGAGTGAAATCCTGCCACGTTCTCAGAAAACCCAGCTCTGAGGAGAATCATCCAACAGGCTGCAGCCCCAGGCGTTCGGAGAGCAAGCTGGACTTCCTGTATTCTGATCCCTGCACGTGCTGGGCCCATCAGCTGGACTTCCCCAGAGTGTGAAGGATCAGGACAGTCCCCTGCCCCTGCCCGAGTAAGCCTCTGAGGCTGGGAAAGGCCCTGATTTCAGGGAAAGCTGCTGGAGAAGGAGGTGTCGCCTCCAGCAGGTTCGATAAGACCTTTACACGTCAGCGGTCACATCTCAGTCACCAAGGCAAAGGGTGGGAGCTGCTCCTCCTTCCTCCCACCTCCCTCCCCCAGAGCAGCTGGTCCTTGGGCCACATTTCCTTCCCTACAGGGCTATCCTGGATGTCCAGATGGTCCTTGAATGAAGTAGGGCTAGGGGAACTCATGATGAGGTCCACATATATGAACCCAGAAATAGCTTTGCAAGTGGAGGGGTCCTGACCAACAGGCTGGGTGGGGCCGTCACAGGAGGGGGCTTCCCACTGCCCAGGGCTCCAGTGATCGTCACAACCCACAGTCCCTGGAGCCTCTGTGGGTGGTTTGGAGCCCAGAAGCTGTCTCCGCCAGTGCTCCTGAGGGGGTCCACCTAGCCCCTCACTCCTGGGCAGGAGTACTGGCTGGTGGTGGGCGTGACTCTGGGGAAGGAGGCTGACAGACAGCACGGAGGTGACTCTGTCCAAGTAAGAGTAAGCCTGCCTTCTCTGGGGGCAGCCACGTGCCAGGCCCCCAAAGCAGAGCCTCAGCCCAAATGGCCCTAATGCAGGTCCAGCCTAACACACCCCCCTTAGCAGCCCTGCATACTCAGCAGGCCACACCCACAGGGTGCCCTTTAAGAATCACGGGGTATCTATTCCCATCCCTGTCTTTTCTTTTTAACTTGTGTCTCGAATAGGGGCTTCCTTGTGGACTGATATTTAAAAATAACTGATAGAGAGGAATTTGCCTAAGACTAGATACCCCTTGGATGACCTTTTCAGTCTGGAAAAAGAAAAGATTAAAAATCTAGCAGGTTCCTAATAATCCCAGGGATCAGTTGAAACAAAAATATCTTGTCTAAGCTCCCAGCTGCCTGGTTCGGTAATGTGTCCTGGTTAGGAGAACCTGCAGGGGCCTGCCTGGGGTTTCCCTTCCATTTGTTAGAAAAAGTGAAATGCTGAACTTTTTAAAATTAAATTTTAACTTTTAAAAAATGGAGTGTAAAACATACAGAACATATAACTTACAGTCCCAGTCATTTTAAGTGTATAGTTCAGTGGCCAAACCGCATTCACATTGTTGTCCAACCATCACCAGCATCCGTGTCTAGAGCTTTTTCATCTTCCCAAACCGAAGCTTCATTAAACAATAACTCTACTCCCTGCTTCCCCTGTCCCTGAGGACCACCATTCTACTTTCTGTCTCTGAATCTGACTGTTCTAGGCCCCTCGTGTCAGTGGAATTTTATAGTATTTGTTCTTTTGTGACTGGCTGATCCACTCAGCACTGTCTTCAACGTTCACCCATGTTGTGTGGCAAGACTCCTTTCTTTTTTAAGGCCAAACAATAGTCTGTTGTATGAATATATCACATGCTGTTTACCCACGTATCTGTCAACGGACATTTGGATTATTCCTTCCTTTTGGGTATTGGGAAAAAATCTGCCATGAACATGTGTGTACAGCATCTGTTCAAGACCCTGTTTTCAATCTGGGGGCTTAGGGCTTCCCAGGTGGTTCAGATGGTAAAGTGTCTGCCCGCAATGTGGGAGACCCGGGTTCCATCCCTGGGTCGGGAAGATCCCCTGGAGAAGGAAATGGCAGCCCACTCCAGTATTCTTGCCTGGAAAATTCCATGGATGGAGGAGCCTGGTAGGCTACAGTCCATGGGGCCGCAAAGAGTCGGACTCGATTGAGCAACTTCACTTTCACTGTATACCCAGAAGTGGAATTGCTGGAACCCATAGTAGTTCTATGTTTAATTTTAAGAGGAACTCTCATACTTTTTTCTACAACAGCTACATCATTTTACCTTTTCACCAGCACAATGCTGATTCTTTAAAAAATTTTTTTTGCCAAGTGGCATGTGAGGACTTAGTTCTCTGATCAGGGACTGAACCCACACACCTTGCAGTGGATGTGTGGTCTTAACCACTGGACCCCCAGAGAGTCCCACATGGTGCTGGTTTTTAATTCAAACTGTAGAAGTGGGGGACTTCCCAGGTGGTGCTAGTGGTAAAGAATCTGCCTGCCAATGCAGGGGACTAAAGAGACATGGGTTTGATCCCTGGGTTGGGAAGATCCCCGGGAGGAGGGCATGGCAACCCACTCCAGTATTCTTGCCTGGAGAATCCCATGGACAGAGGAGCCTGGCGGGCTACAGTCCATGGGGTTATAAAGAGTCAGACGACTGAAGCGACTTAGCATGCATGCATGTATGTAAAAGTGGGAGGTAGAGGAGGGACGTAATGTCATCGTGGATTCTTTTGAATTAAATCCAAGGAGTTTGTCAGGATGGTGGGCAAGTGGCCACAAAGTAGGTTAGGTCCTCCAACCAAAATACTTTCATTTTCATTCTTAAGACAAACATGGTGCTTTTTGGAGCTGATTTGTATGAAGCAGGGTCGGTGGCACTTGGGGACCCAGCAGTGAGCACTACAGCCACAGTCCTTGGAGTGTTAATGCTCTGGTTGGGGAGATCAGTGTTAATGAAGTCTTCACATCAAGACGTCAAATTACGGAGAACTGCTGGAAGGACAGAGGAGCCATAGGGTGGGCACAACAGGGCTGGTTGTGGGCAACAGGGGAGGGCTGCCTCCAGGAGTTCAGGAGGAGAAAGGCCAAGGAGCCAGTCTTGCTGGACTAGACATGGGTTCAGTCACTTCTCTTGACTCCTGGCATGCCAGAGTGTCATCCCAAGAAGTGACATCCCAAGAAGCGTCTATAGGTGAAACAGAAATGACTCAGTTCAGACACATATTACAGAAGCAATGGAGGGCATCTCGGCTGATGGAGGGGGAGTTACGTGGTCAGTTCTGTCCAAAGAGAGAATCAAAGATGCCTGCATTCAAGAGGTGATGTTCATGATGAGGAAAGATGCAGTGGGGCTGAGCCCAGTGGGTGGAGAGAGGAAGAGGGGGCCAAGGTGAAGGTGCTCATGGATAACAGGAGCCTGGCAGTGGAATGCAAGCCTCGCGCGCGCGTGCGTGCGTGCGTGCGTGTGTGTGTGTGTGTGTGTGTGTGTGTATAGGCAGTGCACCTGGGTGTCCACAGGCACGTACTGGGTTCTACTGTGGGTGGAAATAGGGCTGCTCGGAGCTGGGCCATTCTCCCTGCCCCGTCTTAGGCCAGCCAGAGCTCCCAGAAGCCTGAGTTCCAAGGCTGGGGTTGGCCTTCTGGGTTGACATGAAGGTGTATTGGTCAAAGCAGTAGGACAGGATATATGCCATTTTGCAGTTTCTTAGCTTGACTTGTAACCTTTAGGAACTCAAGCATGTGGCATCTGGATCTCTGATTGTGCTCCTGCCTGGGGGGGTGGGTGTGTACACTAAGGACGCTGCCCTTAGTGGTCAGCTGCCCACACAGAGTAGGGTGGAGTCTTGGTCTGGAGGGGCCATGTCTGGATGGGCTGAGATTGAGTGAGTCTGGAAAGAAGGGGTCGGGGGGCCCAGCCTGTGATCAGGGGCAGGTCGGGGCAGTGACTGGGCCCGTAGTACACCCCGCTTCCCCCATATGATTTCTAGAGCACAGGAGAAAGCTTCCTGTGCTATAGCCAAACAACAAAGGGCTGAATGTAGCAGACAGGGCAGCAAACATTGGCTCCCATGCTTCCTTGAGATAATTGCAAATTTCATGCTTCTGGCCTTCATTTAGTGAACCTGCCAACGTTCTGTAGCTCTTTCTCCGGCTATTCAGGCAGTGGGCTCCGGGGCCCTTGCTGATTTTGCCCGCCTCCCTCCTGCCCTTGTCCCCCTCCTGATCAACCAAGCTGAATCATGTCTCTCAGATCTGCCCCTCCCTCCCCACCCAACCCCCTCACACCACATGTTTCTCAGCCCCTTGTTGCAGGGTGGAAAAATCTTAGACGTTATAATGGTTGTGGCCCTCCAAAGCCCCACCCCCCCGACACAATCTTATTCTTTGGTGTTTAAGTGTAAATGAATTAATAAACTGAAATCTGTTAAATTTTCTCTTTGGTGGATGATAATGATAAGAAGGCTGGACGCCCTGCTGACACCCACACCGTGGCCCTCACACTACCCCTTGTCACCAAATTCACCTCCTGGAAACATCCCTTCCTGGCTCTGCTCCCTCGGAAACTTCAGGGAGTCCCATCTTCTACGGGATGAAGTACAGCCCTGCCTCTCCCCTCTGAGTCCCAAGAACTTCCATGGTCTGGCCAACTACCTCCCCAGCTCACCTCCCCTGGAGAAAGCAAGCTACCTCATGAACTGCCTTACCTCTCACCTCTCGTATCTCAGAAGGCTCTCTGTTCCTCACATCCCTGCAGAGTCTGCTACGAGCATCACTCCATGGAGACCCCCTGTGCAGTCTTGCTTCATCCGACGGCCCATCCCTGCCCAGAGCCCCCGGTTAATGCCTTTCCTCTAACATGAAACATCGCCTGGCTATTTGGAACTGTACTGAAACTTCCCAACTCAGATTGGGACCTGAACCCACTGTCTTTAAATTGAAATCACACCCCTGTTCTCAAGGCTGACTGAATCTCAGGTTCTCAATAACTTGTTGCAGAAAGAATTCCATGAGAGACAAAGTGATGGGTAAGAAGTGGATTTATTTAGAGAAACACGCCATAGACAGAATATGATCCATCTCAAAAGATGAGACTGGTCATGGCAGGAATATAGTTCACAGAGGATAGGCCATCTCAGAAGGTGAGAGTCCCCGAAATGTGGGGTGGGTAGATTTCATGGGCAGGGTAATTTCATAGGCTAATGAGTGGGAGGACAGGATTATTCCAACTGTTTTGGAGAAGGTGTGGAAATTTCCAGGAATTGGGCCACCACCCACTTTTTAGTCCTTTATGGTCAGCCTTGGAACTTTCATGGCGCTGGTGGGAGTGTAATTTAGCTAAGGTATCACAGTGAGCATATGTGTGGCTCAAGGCCCACTGGAAGTCAAATCTTCTGCCATGTTGGACCTAGTTGGTTCTAACCAGTTTTTGTCGGGTCTTCAATAGTTATGTCATTCTTTTAAAGATTGTGCCCTGCCCCCTTCCCTCCTATCTCAATAAGACTATTTTCTTCTTTGAAATCATCACACAGACTCATTCTTCCACTCACTTATTGATTAATTAATTTGTTCACAGCATTATGGTTAAGAACATGGGCTGTAGAATTCTGGTGTCTGGCTATTCACTCGTATGTAACCAGCTACCCCGGTTGTGACCTTTAGGTCACAGGCTATTTCTGCTCACAAATCAGGTTGTGTTCAGTGGTCAGTTCTCAAGGGAATGCAGTAAGATGGTGGCCGCGAGTGGCCTTGTCCAGGAGGAAAGTATCCTCTACCCTTCTAGGTTCTTCTGGCTGGTCTAAGAATTAAGTTGGCGTGAGATTGATGCACCAGAGAAAGTCAAACATGTTTAGTAAGCTCTACCGTGGGAACAGGCCCTCTGTGTAAATTACATAAGGCAGTTAGTATGTGAGTGTGTTAGTCACTTTGCAACCCCATGGACTGTAACCTGCCAGGCTCCTCTGTCCATGGAATTCTCCAGGCAAGGATACTGAAGAGGGTAACCAGTCCCTTCTCCAGGGGATCTTCCCGACCCAGGGATCAAATCTGAGTCTCCTATATTACAGGTGGATTCTTCACCATCTGAGTCACCAGGGAAGCCAAGGCAGTTAGATGGAAAGTCAAAATTTCTTCCTGAGTCTTTCCTGCTTCGATTGTTTTCAGCTCAAAATAATGCATATGCCAAAGAGACATTGTGGGCTGGCAAGTTGTGCTCCTCACAGGGTCATCCCAAAAGTGTCTTCCTTCTCATGTCTGGCGCCCAGGGTGGAGAGATGCCAAAGCTAGGCCTGGGGCAGCTGGGGCTCCTCGGGCATCAGGGCATCATTCTCATCGTTCCCTCTCTCTCTGGTCTCTAATTTGGCCACATGACAGCAAAGAGAAACCAACAGAAACTGGAAGTTTCGCAGCGTTGTTGGTCCTGATGCATTCTGGTCTTCGAATTGACCACAGAGGTCCAATCTGATTCAAAGGGGAGAGGAATTAGACTTGTGTTAGGAGGCGTGTTGAAGGATTTACAGACATCTTGTAAAACCATTATACTGGGGCCACCCTGCCTTGCTTAGTCCAGACCCCAGCTCTGCCTCTTAATAGCTGTGTGGCTAGGGCAAATTCTTGAATCCTTAGAGCAACCTCAGTGAAGATTATGTGTGGAGTTTTCAGCAAAGTGCATGACACATAAGAAGTGCTCAAGAAACATGAACTGTTTTTATTGACTGAGAATGCTCCGGTCAGCAAAAGGCATTCATTAAAGAGGGGGTTCTGGGACAACTTCCTTCTGGTTGTGCCTTCCACTGGCTGGGACTTCCATCTCTAGTCCTCAGGTTCTTGCCTATAGAATGGAGGTAATTCCAGTACCTGCCTCAGCAGGTTGTCATGAGGTTGAAACCCAGGGGTCCTACAGAAAGCGCTGAACAAAGGCAGTGAGCAGAGAGCGTGCGCCTGGGGACATGGGGACAGTGCGTGGGCCACGCATCAGACGCTGGATGCTGACATGCAATGAAGACCTGGCTCCTGCCCGGGGGGTGTGCGGCCCAGCCTCCTAGACACGCAGCACACAGTCCGTTAGGGCCTCTCCCGGGAGAAGGGCTCGTACCGTTACCGCTACTATGACCTGTTCTACTCACGAAACTTCCGAGTCTAATGTGTGGGTTTTCTGCTCCAAAGAGTTCTCCTATTGTCTGTGGATACCAGCTGCATGTCCTACAGTTTAATTTGGTTCTAACACTACCTAGGGCCTCCCTGGTGGTTCAAGAGGTAAAGAAGCTCCCTGCCATGCAGGAGACTTGCAGAAGAAGCGAGTTCACTCCCTGGGTCGGGAAGATCCCCTGGAGAAGGGCATGGCAACCCGTCCAGTACTCTCGCCTGGGAAATTCCATGGACAGTGGAGCCTGGCGGGCTGCAGTCCACGGGGTTGCTAAAGAGTCGGATACGACTCAATGACTAAACAACAACGACAACAAGGGTTGGCACAGACTCCACAGGTTAAGGGCTCAGCCCCACAGACGTCAATCATCAGACCCACTTCAGACATCAGTCACCAGAAGCGGGTCCCCAGTTATCTATGCTTCTCTTCGACGTGGCTGCAAAACTGGAGTTCCCACAACCCCCTGCTAATTTGCTAGAGTGGCTTGTAGAATCAGGGAACACATTATTTACTGTCTCCAGTTTATTATAAAGAACATTATAAAAGATACAGAGGACAGAGGACAAGGCAGGGCGTAGAGTGAGGACTGGAAGGGTCGTGAGTCCAAGAGCCTCTGTCCCACGCAGTTGGGGCGCACCGTCTTCCCTGAAGTGCTCACCAGGACTCTCACTGAACCTGGCTGTTCAGGGGTTTTATTTTATTTTTTTTGTTTAGGGGTTTTAATGGAGGTTCCATTGTGTGGACATGATTGATGACCTCATTGGCCACTGCTGGCTAACTCGACCTCCAGGCCCTCCCTTCCCCAGAGGTTGGGGGTTGGGCTGAAGTTCCAACCATCTAATCACCCGGCTGTCTCCTTAGTAACCAGCCCCCACCCTGAAACTGAGAGCTAACCGAGAGTCTCGGCTCTAGCTTAAACTCAGGTGTGGTTTGTCATGAACAACCAAATGATACTCCTTTTACCCCTATCACTTAGGAAGCTACAAGAGTTTCAGGAGCTCTGTGCCAAGAACTGGGGCTGAAAACCAAACAAATATTTCTTATTATATCATATCTTAACATATCATAATATCCCAACTGCGGTGTCACTTTGCAAGGTTACTTCCTAGTTACATCTCCAGGTGGACTGTCTCCAATGTGATGCCTTCCTAGGGACTTTCCAGGGTAATTGAGACACATGATCTTCACCTGGTATACTTTCTCTCCACCCCTATTTAAGGAGCCCTCTGTGTGGGGCACCCAGACTGTGAGTGGAGACCCTCTTGAATGCTTTCTTCTGTGGCCTTCCTCCTAGGAGGGGTTCAAGCCCTGGATTTCCAAGCCACAGGAGTCTGGCCACCAAGGCCTCCAAATGCCATTCAGCTGCTCGAGCTGAGGCCCATGGAGCCAGCTCAAAGCAAGGGCGTGCCTAGTTTTGGAGCTGTGGCCTCTTCCCCTGAATGCTTCTTGGACCTCCGCGGCCGCTTCCGCGTGGAGGGTGCGGTCTATGCCTCACTGTTACGGTGAACAGGTTGGAGAGCCAAAGCTGGAGAGGAAGTCGGCCTTCCGGGGCTCCAGCAGCCTTCTTCCCTCAGAGGAGACCCCTCTGACTTCTCTGCAGTGTCCTTGGCCCCTACCTTCCGGAGCACAAGCCCTAGCTTACACCACACCCTGCTCCTGTTACCAAACTGAACTTGAGTCCACTCACAGTGAAGCTAGTTTATTGATGCTGCTTGTTGTGAAAGGCAGCTTGTGCTCCGAAGACCTGCCTTCCCCACTCGCTTTCAGGGAAGGGTGTTTAAAGGCAGCCATTTGGAGTAAGGGTTGCAGCTTGTGGAATCTTCTTCTGTTTGGTAGCTAGTGAGGTAACACGAAAATGCTTTGGGAATCTTAAAGTCAGCCTGCTGGTTCCAACCAGTCTGCATGTAGTCACCATCCTCCACCTGGGTGGAGGCCTTAGTTTCTATAGAACAACTCGAACATATGGGTCAGATAACTATATATATCTTGTGAAGAAGAACGAGGACTCTCTTTTTTTAAAAGATCAGTTCTCTTCAATTGCTCAGTCGTGTCCGACTCTTTGCAATCCATGGACTGTAGCACACCAGTCTTCCCTGTCCATCACCAACTCTTGGAGCTTGCTCAAAATCAAGTCCATCGAGTCGGTAATGCCATCCAATCATCTCATGCTCTGTCGTCCCCTTCTCCTCCTGCCCACAATCTTTCCCAGTATCAAGGTCTTTTCAAATGAGTCAGTTCTTCACATCAGGTGACCAAAGTATTGGAGTTTCAGCTTCAGCATCAGTCCTTCCAATGAACACCCAGGACTGATCTCCTTTAGGATGGACTGGTTGGATCTCCTTGCAGTCCAAGGGACTCTCAAGAGTCTTCTCCAACACCACAGTTCAAAAGCGTCTTCGGTGCTCAGCTTTCTTTATGGTCCAGCTCCCACATCCATACTTGACTACTGTAAAAAGTATAGCTTTGACTAGACAGAACTTTGTTGGCAAAGTAATGTCTCTGCTTTTTAAAATGCTGTCTAAGTTGGTCATAGCTTTTCTTACAAGGAGCAAGCATCTTTTAATTTCATGGCTGCAATCACCATCTGCAGTGATTTTGGAGCCCCCAAAAATAAAGTCAGCCACTGTCTCCCCATCTATTTCCCATGAGGTGGTGGGACCAGATGCCGTGATCTTAGTTTTCTGAATGTTGAGCTTTAAGCCAACTTTTTCACTCTCCTCTCTCACTTTCTCAAGAGGCTCTTTAGTTCTTCTTCACTTTCTGCCATAAGGGTGGTATCATCTGCATATCTGAAGTTATTGATATTTCTCTCGGCAATCTTGATTCCAGTTTGTGCTTCCTCCAGCCCAGCGTTTCTCATGATGTACTCTGCATATAAGTTAAATAAGCAGGGTGACAATATACAGCCTTGACGTACTCCTTTTCCTATTTGGAACCAGTCTGTTGTTCCATGTCCAGTTCTAACTGTTGCTTCCTGACCTGCATACAGATTTCTCAGGAGGCAGGTCAGGTGGTCTGGTATTCCCATGTCTTTCAGAATTTTCCACAGTGTGTTGTGATCCACACAGATATTTAAAGGTATAAATAAAGATACTTATCTTTATTTTGGCTGAGCTGCATAGCTCAAGCACACTCAGTTTCCTGACCAGGGATCGAACCCAGTTAAAGCGCCGGGTCCTAACCACTGGGCCACCAGGGAAGTCCTAAAGCTGTTTTATTGATTAACTATTGTTTAAACTATCATTACTTTTCTTGCTTGACTGGTCTTTCTTCACTTCTGTATTCTTTCACTTCCCTAATTAGTAACTTCTTGAGTCTGCTCTTTAGAACTCCATGAAGGCCTAGGAGAATGAAGTCTTTTTCTACAAAAATAGAAACCGGGTGCATAGTGGGGCTCTTGTACCTAAAAAGACCCTGTTCAGTTTCAGTTTTTACTTCTCTTTGCTATTCTTCAGTCCTGGGGGGAACAAGGGCGGGACAAGAAAGGGAGCACAGTGTTGGATAGAGAGGATCATCTTGAAGGCAGCAGGGCGGCTCGGTTTCATCCTTCCCCTAAGATTAACCTTCTTTCCCTAGCCCCTTCCTCAGACGGCCTTTTTCCTACAATCCCCTCTGGGCATTCTCACTCCTCTGCTCCTTGACCTCACCTGCGCCCGGTGACTGATGCAGTCACTGAGCATCTGAAGGATGTTAAATGTAAGAACTTGGTTTGATATCCAGTGGAGACTCCTTCCAGATTAACAACAACAGTGTCAGCCTTTGGTCAGAGATAGGAACCAGGACGGACGAAGAGTCATCGTTTTACTTTGTTTTAACCTTGGCTATGCTGGGTCATTCCCGTGGCTCGCGGGCTCTCTGGTTGTAGTGCTCGGGTTCCAGAGGCTGTGGGTTTAGTTGCACTGTGGCATATGGGCTCTTAGTTCCCTGGCCAGGGATGGAACCTCCATCCTCTGCATTGGAAGATGGATTCTTAACCACTGGGTGCCAGGGGAGTGCCAAGAGTCCTCAGCTTTAAGAGGGGAGTTGGCTGTGGGAGGGGCTGAGTGTCTACAGAGAGGAGAAGGGGCCAGGCAAGAGCTGTGTCACAGAGATGGAAAAGGAAGGGGGTTTCTACTAAGGAGAGTGATCATGGAAGAGAGGTCAGGGAGCCAAGCAAGGCTTAGGAAAAAAGACTTCTCAGCTCAGCAAGTGCAACGGGCGAAGGAAGGCATGGATGAGCAGGAAGTGGAGACAGCTGGCGGAGATAGCACAGTGGAAGAGTTGAAAACAAGAGGAAAACGGTCACCAGGACATGGGGCACTATAAAACCTCACTGCTGGAGTTTCACTAAAGGTCAGTTGTCCAGTGTCCTCAAACGTGACTATGGGTCAGCATCATTCCAGGACTTGTGACGTCTCTGGGGGGGGAGGCTCAGGGTAGGACCCACGAATTGCATCTCTAAGTGCCTGGTGATGCTGGAGCTGGTTTGTGGAAGGGAGAGCCCTGACCTGGTCCAGCCTCAACCCCACCCCAGGTGGACGGTTAGTGCCTGCCACATGGCACTTACTGCTGCAAAGAGACAGTGCTCACCATGAAAAAACCAGGTTTGTTTTCAAACCAAAATGCCTGATTACATCCACCAACAGGAGAAAGAGTCTCAACTTAACTCAGTCTTCAAATTAACTCCGACTTTCTAAGAAGCTGTCAAGGAACGGGAAGGGCCATGGCGGAAAGTCAAGCCGTGCAACCTGCATTGATGAAATTTTCATAAAGTGTATTCATCCATGTTGTTGAATGTAAATGTAACATTCCATTCTGAGAATATACCATAATGTATTTTTCCTATTCTGTAGATAGGTCATGAGGTTTATATAGCTTCCATTTTGCTGGATGATGTCTTCTAAGGTGATTGTACCAATTTGCACCCACCACTGGCAATGTATGAGGTTCCTCCTGTTGTCTATACCCTTATCAACGCCTAGTGTAATTGCTCTTTCATATGAGCCTAATTCATTGGGTGATAGTATTAATATTCATCATGGTTCTAAGGGAAATATCAATGCATCTTTGTACTTTCTCGTATGTCTATTGGTTGTTCTTTTGTTAAATGCCTATTTAAATCTCTTGTCCCTTTTTGTACTGGATTATCTGATTTTTTCTTAATGGAACTCTTAGCAGTTATTTTTATATTCTGTATATGAGCCCTTTGCCAGTCACATGTACTATGAATATCTTCCACTCAGTAGCTTGTTTTTACTTTCTTCATGGTGTCTTTGATAAAGAAGAGTTCTTGAGTTTTTTATCACAATTTCTCATTGACCTACAACATGCATACAGAAAAGTACACAAATCATCACTGTTCAGCTTAGTGAATCATCAAAAGGTGAACACATTCTTGCAACCAGCACCTTGACCAAGAAACAGAACTTCCAGAACTCCAGAAGTCTCTTTCCCTCCACCGCAGCCAAACATTGTCCTGGCTTCTAACACCAAAGGATTCGTTTTGTCGTCAGTTTTCTTAAGGGTAGTGCCTTTTGTGTCTGGATAAAGAAGACCATTGCTGTCCTGCTATTTGCTGTTTTGCCTCTTACCTTTGAATCCACAGTCCCCTTGGAGTTGTTTTGCACATTGTATGATTTTCACATATACGTTGTCTCAGCATTAGTTATTGAAGACACTATTCCCTCTCCAATGATCTGCTGCTGCTGCTGAGTCACTTCAGCCGTGTCCGACTCTGTGCAACCCCACAGACAGCA